>NC_087436.1:10710000-11960000 GCF_036321535.1 Camelus dromedarius | reverse complement strand
AAATACTCTGACAGAAATGTAATTGAAAGACTCAACAGTGAGGAGATTCAAATGATGAACATAATTGTGGAAGAAAAGAGGGATGCAGGAAACTGTGGTTAACTTTTACTTTATGGTGCCTCCAGGTTCATCTTTGGAACTTGTTCTCTACCATTTGGAGCATTTGGAAATACTTCTGATGGTAAGGTACTCAAAAGATCATCTCACAAAATTTTTGAATTTTAGGGTTAAAATCAGGAAAAACCAAGGGGAAAAAAAAAAAAAGCACAGGTACATATATGCACACACAGCTTTATAACCTGTATGACCAGTACTGGCAAGTCTTTGAAGGCCAACTCCATGAAGTAATAATACTGACCAAAGTCATCCCATGAGGAGATATAATTCAATAAACAAAAGAAAATTTACTATGTGGACAATTTAACAGAATTTCAAGTGGAATAAAGTACATAGCATCTATTTTTTTTCTTATTTCCTAGTTTTCATTCAAATCAGTGGTCTCTAAAGGAGGGTATGGAAGAGCATCTCCTGGGATGAGAAAAGAACATCTGTTTATACTTATTTTTAATTTTAAAATATGAAGAAATCAAGCTTTACTTATATTTAAAATATAGAGTAGTGTCTATCATTTATAAATTAAAAAGTATATATTGATATGCTAACTCATACTATTTTTTTTATATAAATGCATGATCAGAAAAATTTGGAAGCCTTGATTTAATAAAAATAATTTAATTACTTTTTTCTTTCTTGTGAAAACACATACCTTTATAGTTCCCAGGTACCTGGACTTTAGAGGGATTTAAATTATATGGTATATAAAATATTCATTTGCATATGGGTATAAATTATATAAAAAGTCTTGAGATGCATCTTTTGGGTCATTGTTGGCTAATTCTGGTTCACATGCTCAAAAAGCAAATAATTCAGTTGTATGATATTTACATAAGAAGCTTCCAACACGTCACATCTCTAACACAGCATCTTCCAACAAAATCATACTCTAACCATTTAGTAGTTTAGAAAGTATAGGAAAAAGAAAAGATAACTGCAGTAATTTCTTCAACTTTCATAAAAAGTCAGTGTTTACTAATGTTACATACAGGACATCCTGCAATTTAAATATTGCTGTCCAATAAACAAGATTATACGGTATAGCACAGGGAAATATATACGAGGTCTTGTGGGAGCTCACAGCAAAAAAACGTAACGATGAATATACGATGTTCATGTATAACTGAAAAATTGTGCTCTACGCTGGAATTTGACACAACTTTGTAAAATGACTATAACTCAATAAAAAAGTTTAAAAAAATATTGCTGTCCGAAACACAGGAGTTATTGGATTCCATGTATGATCTAAATTCTCTTTCCCTCCTTGACATTTCTAATTCACTAGAGAAGAATGTGAAGAATAATCTGGAGACTTGTTCTAAGAATTGTCCAATGACTTTTATGGGCAGGCACTTGCATTAAAGCCCACTCAAATAGCTATCTTCAGAGGTAGTGTCAAGACTAATTGATGTGCCCTGGTCAAACACTGGGGGTGCCACAAACATTCTATTTTGATCAAGAGTTCAAGTACAGAAGTTGGAGAAATAATCTGTTTTCTGCCTGCGACCACCCCTCCCCATTCTTCTACTGCAAAATCCTTCTTTGCATTGTATGTATTACCTTCTTCGGTGTTTGGGTCTGTTATCCATAAAAGAATTTGTTCTCTCCTTCCACAGAAGTGGGCACATAACTTGAGCTGTGCAGAGTACTCAAAATGCCTGGACACATTAATTAGTCCAGATGGATAATTGGTGAAAGGTCATGGAGAGCCATTTGCAGGTTTGAATTAAATGCTGGGGATTGAAGGAGGATTTCTTTTTCCTCTGAGATCATCAGTTCTGAAGACTGTATAAGACTGTTTACATATATACATATGTTTATACTCTGTGTGTATATATATATATATATATATATATGTGTGTGTGTGTGTATATATATGTATGTATATAACCTCCAAATAGCCTGAAATCAATCACATGACTGGCTACACTCAATAAGTGTGTCAAACATGTGACCATTATGCATTATATGTGTGAATTCACACACACCGATACACACATCTCATAGTATTGCCCTAATGTAGCTTAACAGAGAATTCTACATGGAGCTATTTATCCAACAAGCATAACTGACAGATCAACAACAACATAATGCTTGAATTTCCTCCAATAATGCCCACTCATTGGACAACCGGTCTATTTCTCCTTTGACATTTGAAAATGTTCTTCCCTTCAAATTTTTTATTGTCCACTATAGCTTCTCCTAAGCCATACAATATTTTTAAAAAATGAATCCAAATTTTCACAGCATTTTGTGACTTAAGAGCTTTTATAGGCTGACGTTCACAGAATAGAAATTATCATTGATCCAAAAAAAAAAAAATCAAACATTTGTTCAAGCCTTTAGTCAGTTTGGAATATTTTGCTGAATCAACTAAATAAACACTTTACTTTGAAGAAAGTCAGCAAACGACTTCACCTTTTCTTAGATTATCTATTACTGGCATTTTTTTTAAAGAATAGACTCTAGAGGGAGCATTCCTTTAAAAGAGAAATAATAGATGGAGTAAAATTTTCATATCTTTCTCAGTAGTAAAAGCTGATTCTTCTATTTACCTCTGTCTGCTATAATGTATTATTAAAAATGGAAAGACATAGTTAATGGCACGTACTGTATCAATAGCATTGTAGGATCCCATTTATTTTGCCTTAAGGAGAGTTTATTTCATCTGGGGCGAACTTGGAAAACCTTTCAGAGGCCATCAGTACACTGGCTTTCTTCATATTAGATAAAAGCAAGGACACTGCATGTACACATTGATCTGTAGTTATTCAAAGACTGGATTGGAGAAGAGAGAATTTCCTTCCTTCTTACAGAGTAACTTTTATATCATATTAATACATTCAAAAGCTTCAAAGAAAGCCCTTTATAAATGGAGAATGTCAGTGGAAATTTTTCACCTTTTTTGAGGTATAAACTGGAAATATAGTGACAAAGCTTTATCAGAACAAAAATAAAATAAAATAAAAATAAAATTTAATATCAACTTTAAGTGCCAATGTATTCTAGAGTGCAAATAGTGACAACTGAATTTAAACCATAACAGTTGCTCGAGGAGCTTTAATTTCTTATTTGTAACTCATAAGTTGTAGGTTAATATATACTATTTACTTATAGAGTGCTAAGTGTATGGCTCCCAAGGAATACTTTTCTGGCAAAATTGTTTTTATTTATATGGTCAGATAGTAAGTATTTTAGGCTCTGTGAGGTATCCAGTCTTTTCTAAACTCTGCCATGTAGTGAGAGCATCCATAGATAACACATCTCCCCTCCCCCCATCAGAGTTTAATTGCATCATGGAGCCAAGGCTGTAGCTTTTAAGCAGTGCTCAGATCACATGTGACAGCCAAAACTAAGCAGACAAAGAGGGTGCTGAAAAGAGTGTAATGGGCCATGCAGACAGAGGGAGAGCTGAACAAGTACTTGGAGATAATTCTCACTGAAAGTTATGTAAAACTGGTAGGAGTAAATTGAGTTTCAAGCATCCTTCTGATTTGAGACGGAAGCTACTATTATAATTTTGATAGGTCTGCAAATGGTGGCCATTGTCCAAAGGCCATAACACATCAAGAATTTAGGACCTAAATTTTCCTTTTAGAGGGAATTGATATACCAAATGAATTGATCTATTTGGTAGAATGGCAGGCAAACAAGATACTTTAATTAGATCACACGTAAAATTGTTCACTCACTTAACAGCCCTAAGACTCAGGGATTTTGGAAAAGAATTACAAAACTCATACCCTGGGTAAACACAATGTTATTGAGGTGGGAAGCCCCATAAAAAAGACCAGCAGGACCCCAGGCAGGGCCACTACTCTCCTGCCAGCACCATCCGGTTCCCTGGCCCAGAGGCTCTATCTCACTTTTTGCCTCTGAAACAGCTTACTTCTAGGAAAGTGGAACTTATCCTTAAAATTCTATTGGTTCCCTGAGCTCACTTCTGATTGGTTATTTCCTTCACTCCTGATTGGTCCATTTCCCTAACTTCTGATTGGTCCATTTGTAGTACTTTATTTGCATGGAGCTTACTCCTAATTGATTATTTCTCTCACTACTGATTGGTCCATTTCCCCCACTCCTGACTGATTATTTCTCTCCCTCCTGATTGGTCCATTTCTACAAAGCTTGTTCCTAATTAGTCAACTTTTGTTATACCTTATTTGCATATGATGTTGCAAAGTGTAAACTGGCAGCCTATAAAAGCTTGTGTAAACCTACAAAGGGGGTCCAGAGCTTGGGGTGTTAACTCCTCTGGGCCTGCTGGCGTAATAAATTTGAGTTCTCCAACTCCAGGTGCTGCTTGGTCTCTCGCCGGGATCCAAGTTTCTGTAACACTGAGCTGTAACACGTTTTTCTGCAACATTATGACACAAATTTATCACTTTCAGAGTCTGTTCATCTTTGATTCTAGTATCCCATTCACTAACCTAATGCTTGTTTATCTTGTAAGAGGAGTCAAAACATGACATCTTGAAGTAGAGCAGTCTCTAAATATGACCCCCTGAAAATGGAGAGAATTCTTCTCAACTGAACCAGTGGAAGCTTCTTTTAATCTCAAGAACTGAATGAGAAAATCAAAGGAATGCTGATATGGTCTCACTTCAGAGCCACGATAGCAGGGAAGGCTCTGTAACTTCTATCCAAAACACTAGATGTGTACTTTGGTTAAGTGCACCAAGTGAATGGTAACACTTAGTCTTATGGTCTAAACAGAATCACTTTCTTTAAACACGAAGTATGGATTCAAGGAGAATGTAGTCTAATGCCCCAAATTATCAGTAATGTTCGATAAACCTATGTATTAGAATAAATACATAAATATAAACTGCCATTAACATATGTGCATTTTACATACATATGTAATTTCATACATACACATATTATATACGTACAGAGAGAGAATGAGAGCAAAGATTCCCAAACTGTCTCTGTTCATGGCAGTTCTTAGTGTTTCAGTAAATTGTCCATGGCACCCCAGGATGGAAAGAAATGCCAGATAGTTCCATTTATAACAAGTTAGGAATCAATAAAAAGCCAGCTTCATAAAGATCTGCACAAGAAAGGTAGCGTGATCCAACGCTGAAACTGTGAACTACCACGAGCATCACGTGGTGATCCAGTGGGGCAGAGTATTGCTGTGTTCCCCCTGAAAATGTATGCATGTCCTGGCATTGCTCTCAGTTTGATGCAGAGACCTGGGCTGCCTCAGCACATAGTTCAGAAACCACAGATTTAAAGCAAATCTAGGAACTATTTTTGTATCTAATCCGCCACACAACACTAGAACCTAGCATTTCAATTGTCTCAGTCTCTGCTCAATCTTAAACTGACCATTTCCTCAGGTTTAATAAAGAGATCAACTTGAAATTGACTTTAATTTGAGGCATCAAACAGAACCCACTGTTCTCTTAGACACTATCCGTTTAACCATCTTTCTTCTTCAGTGGGAGAGTCCCAAATGACTAGACACAATTTATCTGGGAAAAAGCTGCATTGGCCCTTTTAAGGTCACACTTAATATTTCTCATTTTTCCCCAGAGGCAAAGCTGAAGAAGCAGGTGCAAAATATTTTCTCCATTCTGAATATATTCCTTGACTGAAGAATCTCAAGGACTAAATTTAATTGATCGAGAAAAATTTTAATTAATAATCCCTCACCACACAAGTAGCTTGCCATTCACACGTGATTTCTTCATATGTTTAAAACATGTTGTGAGATTTTAACAACCCTGACTGACAGAGAGATAACGGCTTCCTTTAGCCTCTGATTCTTCATCAAATTAGACTCTTGCTAAAAAAAAAAAAAAAAAAACTTAAATAGATTATTTTCAAAGGATAAAATTTTTTTCTCTGCAAAATATAAGGATAAGCATCCAATAACATTATTTAATAAGAAAAGAATCCTGTATGCTAGTAAAGGAAAAATCTGTGTGTGTGTGTGTGCGCGCGCGTGCATAGTAGCTGCACACACACATGCACAGGAGAGAGAACTGAGGGAGAGATAGGAAAGAGAAAGGAAAGACAGAGATTCATATTCCTTACAGGTATGTGAATGTGAACCTATTGTGACAATGTGAAGATGGCAAAAATGAGTGTAGGTAGACAGGGAGGAAGTAGGAATCGTCGTTCAAAGTGTGAGCCAAACAGTTGTAGTAGGTCAAAAGATTTTCTCAAATCATTGGCAGCTTTCAGATGGATCTAAAGTGATTCAGTCTGTTGACCTGAAACAACCACCCTCCAGCAAAGATGGATTTACTTGGGATCAGCAGAGAATTGCAGTTTGGGGTCTGTCACCATGGTAAGCCCCGTGCAAGTTCCCACACGGTAAGAGGAGAGAACACTTTTGTAAAGAGGAAAAGTCGGGAGGGCATGAGTGAGCAGAGTCCATGGCGTCTCATTGGCTGCGTCCTTTCCAGGAAAGGAGTCTGTCTTCTTCCTCTTGGACTCAGCTATCATCACAGGATATGAGAGCTCCCAATTCTGTTCTCCCAACTCTCTTTCATTGAGGTTTCTGTTTACTAAACTTTTTACAAATCAAAACATGCTAAATACCAATGATAGCCAAGGGAAAATTGCAACTTTCCAAAGCAATCTGAATTAGAATACATTATCCTTCCTCCACACATTTCTGGGAAGCTTATCACAACAGCAATCATGTGCATTATAAACAGTATCACCCTTCAGCTGGGCAGCTGGCTTCCTCCCATGCAGCGGTGTGATTTGAGACGACCCTCTGCTCCAGTAATTGGTAAGATGTTCTGCATTAACCTTTGCATGCATGCCCTCTCGAGGCTATGACAGGATCCTGCTGCATTCACAATTAGTAAAGTGCCCAAGGCAGCAACTTTGACAAGGACCATAGAACAGCCTAGGTTTGTATTGACAGTTCCTCTTCAATACAGTTAGGAGTGCACTGCCATCATCTATGAAATATATCAGGGCACAGAGATCAATAAATCACAGCAAATCATAAGAGTTTATGGGGAATTAATTACTGAGTTACGTTGAAAATCTGAAACTTGGTAAAACTTAAATATGGTATTCATTACACACGGAAAGATGTTTGAAATTGATGTAAAAACATGACTACACTGCAGTCTAAACTTGAATCTCAATAAATACCTACATTTAAAAGCTCGTAATAGTTACTGGATGTGTAGCAAAAATAAAGCCAGATGTCAGTGAAATGATCCCAGTGTGAGCTATCTCCTCCCTAGCTATTTCCCTGGGACTACGTTACGGAGCTCCACATGGCAGGGAACCATTATACCCTGGCAGCAGGAACCACCCAAAAGAAACAGATTTCTACATTTTCATTCTAATCCATTTGTAACTTCCTGGAAACAGTAGGAGTAGTATCGTAATAAATCCCAAAAGGTTTAACATGTAAGTATTCATGGTAATCTCCCTTTTCTTCTGGTGAATCTAAAAGGTGTCATGAAGAGTGATGACACTTTTAAAATGTTTTTTTTTTCCAAAGAATTTTCTAACCAGAGAATTGCAGGCTTTAAAACAGCCATTATTGGTAAATATTTCTCTACTGATTTCTCTGTTTCAAAGCCTTTCTGTGTGAAATGAAGACAATAATGATGCCAAATTTATAAGGTTATCACAAAGACTAACTGTGTTAGTACAGGACTGCTAGTCCTCAGATGTGTCTCAAAATTCAGAGCTATGATTCTTCTTTTAGGGAGATAATATGGTACCTATGGCATGTGTTATATAATGCTGCATTCAAACACAATATTTTATTTGCCTTAAGTGGGATAAGTAAAGATTATAAATTAAACACTATCCATTCAGGACAGTTCTGGCCACCAAGTGCGTTCAGATCATATCTGGTCTTGCTGCTAACTGAGCAAAACACAAACTTTGAACTTTAGAATCAGAAATTGCAGTCCTGTATATGTAGAGCACTGAGACACAGCACAGTATGTGGCATATGGTCAACATTAAGCATGTGTTTTTCAGTTGTTGTATTATTATTATTGTTATCCAATTTGAAACTCAAGGAGGTAATATCTTCCTCCTTTCTTTCCTTCCTTTCTTCCTTCTCTCTCTCTAAATAAACAGAGATCTAGGCCATTTTACTTATAAAGCACAATTCTACATGATGAAATAATTTGCCACAGATAGTGCTTACATAAAATGCCATTCCTTTCCAGAGTTCTAAAAATACTATTTTTATGGCTGCATAAATTGTTTATCACCAGAAACAAAAATGATAGCCTTTCTATAGCCATACTCAGCAACTATTACCCATACATTTACAAGGTCAATAATTGAATTAAATTAGTAAGCAAATGGCAACCATTCTAATTGTGTCACTGTAATTGTTGCCATAATTTTGATTACAAAGGTTTTTCTTTCATCACTACTTGTAACAGAAAAAAATGTAGAATCCTGGAAGATTCTTCAGAGTTAAACAATTCTTAAAAATGAATAACAAAACACTACATGTTTAAGCTCACTTGACATTTCCCAAAGAGTCTCCAAAAATGAGATTTTTAAACTTAATTTCTAAATCAGTAACAGGGCTGATTGAAAAAAAAAGAAAAAGAACTAGGGTAGTACCCCATGCCTATCCAGAGTACTGATCGAAACCCAATTCTTATTAAATAACATTTTAAAAGTTAAAAAGTATAAAATCTCAGCTATAATATAAATATAAATATCTCAGCTATAATATAAGTAACTCACAAGGGTATATAGCATGGGGATTATAATTAATAACACTGTTTTATAAATATATATATAATTAATAACATTGTATATTTGAAAGTTGCTAAGAGAGTAGATCTTAAAAGTTTTCATCACAAGAAAAAAAATGTAATTATGTATGAGAGATGTTAACTAGACATATTGTGATCATTTTACAATATATATAAATACCAAATCATTGTGTTGTACACCTGAAACTAATATATGTCAATTATACTTAACTTTTGAAAATCCCTATTAAATGACATTTTATACTTAAGAGGTGAAAATCTTCAAAGCATTCCCAATTAATTCCATAAGAAAGTTACATATGTTTGGTCCAAATTTGTACAGGGAAAACCCTTGAGGCAAAATGTTATGCTTTTTAAAGCGTAACAATCAATTATGCCCCAGGCTTTCTCTAAATCCAGTTCTAACTTCGAAATAGGACAGACCCTTCTACTGAAAATGTTTTCACCACTTTTCCCAATTGTTCAACTGCTGTCCTAACGTTGCTAAGATCTAATTAAAAGACTAACCTGGAGATTGTTTTGCATATGTAACTAATTTTTAATACAATACTGTATAAAATGGGAGATAATAACTCTTATCACCTAGAGTTACTGTGTGGGCCCAATTTGATTTCAAAAAACGGTTAATTTCAATTAGCTACTATTTGCCCAATAAAGACATGTAAAGGATTGTGTAACCTGTTAAGCAATATACAATAGTAACGTTATTTACCCTTAATTTAATGCAAATAAAGTGAGGGAAAAATTAGTGTAGAGAATCACATTTATACATTTGTCTTAGGTAGTGAGCCATGCCAGATTCATCTTAAAATTCTTTGATTAAAATCCACAAGAGCCATTTATAAACCATTTTCTAAACAGCTAGACTATTTTGCATATATTTTTACTCACTTAGCAAAACCCTTAAGGAGAAAGTTTCTAAAGGAGAATAAATATCATCCAGAGTTATGACCAAACCACCCCTCACTAGAGAGGTCCTAGGCCTCGGTGTCAGGATGCTGTGTGACTTCCTAGGTTCTTCCTTGTCTAAGCAACGTGCCTCCCTGGAGAAGAGACCCAAATTTGCCTAAGGTCCCAAGGTGTCTCTAGATCAAGCAACTGGGCTGAGCCCATCCCCAGAGTTGAATCAGGTTTTATCTTCAGGTAGGACTAGAATCACCTACTCCACTGAGAATCACCACTGCAGTATTGCTGAGCCAAAGTGTGACTAGAGATGCAACAGAAATGAACAGAACAGAGCAACACAACACAGCCCATGTGGTACACTCAACAAAAACTGTTGAACAAAATGGCAAGTGGCAGAATATATATAGTATTTTATGTACATGTTATTTAAAATATGCAGAACATTATATTTCATATGGATATATACATATATAATGAAAGTATAAAGATATAAATAAGAATGACCAAGAGCAAATTTACCATGGCTGTATCTCTGGAAAGAGTGAGACACAAATGACATCACGGAAGGGACACAGAGGGTTTAAACCAAATCTAAGATATTTTATTTCTTTATAATCAAGATCTGATTTAACTATGGCAAATACTAACTTTTGTTCAAACTAAGTATGGATAATCATATGCACATGTTTTTATTAATTGTTATACTTTTATGTTGAAATATTTCATAATTTTAATTTTAAAAAATAATGGGTGTGCATGATGGGGAAAAAAAAGAAATAGCATGCTACCAACGTATGTTCTCTTGGAAACTGGCAGCTTATTACACACACTCTGATTTCCTAGTAATCTCTGCATCAGCAAATTTTTCTGAAGGCTGAAAAAAATGCTAATATCAAACACTCAGTATGACTCTGTCCTGTTTGCTTGTATTTAATCATCCTCAAAATTTTGTGATGTAGTTATTATGACCACCATTTTGCAGGGAAGAAATTCAGACGCAAAGTAATTTGCTTAAGGCCATACAGCGTGACAGGGCTGAGCTTCAAATCCATAGTGGTGTGGACCCAAAGCCCATTCTCTGCCGGCTGCAGTATATTGGGAAACCATAAAAATCAGACAGAGGATGAAAGAAGTGACTCAAACAGGTAGATTAGAATGGGCAGAACCGAGATATCACCAGAGTAGAGGCAGTTAGAAACCTGCTTAGGTGGAGGAATGCTTAAAAGATGAGATCTGAACCGTGCTTTAAATAAGATCTCATTGCAGACTCAGGAGTATAAAATGGAACACAGGTGGTGGAAGTTTAAAACAGCGTGAACTCATGGGAGAGAAGATTCATTTCCTTGGAGGAGGAATGGAGAACGAGATTTACACAAAAAAAGAAAACAGACAAAAGAGAGAGTAAACCTAATAGAAACTTAAGGAGAAGAGATCCAAATCAGAAGAGAAATTAAATGATAGAAAACATATGAAAACTATCAAGATAGAAAAATAAGGAAAATTGAGGAATCAAGTATTAGCTTCTGAAATTTGAATCAAGCCAAATTTTTAAGGCAGAAAGGAGAGCTGAATCATCTGATTTCAAAGGTAGGAAAATTGGAACAAATGATTAAATTGAGGGGAAAAAAATGAGGAGCAGAACTGTGTGGTTTGTTTCTTTTTAGAGGTTAAATGGAATACTCTTTTGAAACATGTATTAAAAGCA
Source organism: Camelus dromedarius (assembly GCF_036321535.1). NCBI lineage: Eukaryota > Metazoa > Chordata > Mammalia > Artiodactyla > Camelidae > Camelus > Camelus dromedarius. The sequence goes on along the minus strand of NC_087436.1, from coordinate 11,948,540 downwards.
TCTGATTCCACATAAGGAACTTTGAAAAGCAGAGCCGGGAAGAGACTCTGCTTCTGTTTTCCTGTGCCTTTTGTAAGTACTTAGGTGGGTGTGTTTGGGTGGAAACATGAGCTTTTTAAAAAAAACTCTCTGATCCTCCCCCACCCAACTTGAAATTCTAAAGCTGTGTTTATGACAACACAATCTTTTCTACAGTAACTAAAGAGCTGTCAGCTAAAGAGGATTATTACTTAAGTTGAGAAATAAGCAACTAAAAACTCTTAAACCACAAAGAACAGGTTCCCATGCCAATATCCAAAGTGACAAAGCCAAAGCAATGCAAATACAGAAAACGTTCTGTGCTGGGAAGACCTGACTGACCCTCTAGTGACTGGTCTCCGCACTTCATGGAAACATATCTACGATTTAACCCAGTATAGTCAGACTTGGGTGAATTTTACTGGTTCCTCAGACACAAATTTATCAATGGGTATCCAAACTCAAAAGGAAGGCATCTGGTTTGTATCCGACTTACCACCCACACATGATATAAAAGATCCAAACTGAATCATTTGGGCTCTCTGTGATAAGAATTATAAATTCCTTGTGGAAGGTTTGAGACGGTTCAAATCCCATCAAAGAAAATAAATTAAACTTTCAGTGAACGTTGCCTGGGTGGTAGTTCTAGGGAAAGCTGTGATGTATTACTATTTTAGGAAAGCTATCAGACCACCTACCAAGTGGTAGCAAAAAAGCTACCACATAGTTTTCTATAGTGAGCTCACTTTCCTTCTCTTTATTAATTCAATTTCAGACTGCTTCGCCCTTCTCTTTTTTCTATTTGTGGCTACCAATAGGGAAGAGTTTTAATATTGTTTACAACAAACTATTTATGTGCTTAATAAGCTATAGATTAAGAAAAAAAATCTTAGGTATACTAGCTCATGTCAAAGAAAAAAGTAACTGGAAGAGAAATGATCTTAACTAAATACGTATTTTAAATAAAACAAATCTACAAGGTGCCCACTTTACTTTTTTTAGTCATAAAAATACGTCTTAGACCCTGTATTTCAATCTGCCAAACAGCAAACAGTAAACTGATACAGGACATATTGATACCATGAAAGCAATTTACTCTTAGTAACAATAACTATGCTACTGGAGAATTTTAAAGTCTCCTAAGGATTTTTTTTTTTTTTAAGAATTTTATGCCCTCTTTTATTTAACTTTAAAATAAATGTAAAATTTATGATTTTTCTAATGCTGAATAGATGTAAATATAATCTGAACCACAAAATGTTGGAACTTCTCATTCCTCAAATTTCAGCAATTCAGGGAGCTGGATTAACTCAGTTGAGTTAGTAGTGTCCATTTTACTACAGAGATGCTCCTTAGTCATCATAAAGAGTTTAGAGACCTCACTGGATGGTTCCTTCAAAAGTGGCTTCAGAAAAAAGTAATTGGTAGTTTTAAGAATGTGGAATTGAAATTGGAAGATCTAGAATCTGTTCTCACCTTAGCTACTTTTACCAGCCAGGTGACCTTGGTTAAACCAATCAGTACTTAGTTTCTTTCAGCAAATTCGGGACACTATCAACTGCAATTCTCTCACAGGATTATGAGAATCAAATCAAAAGTCTATTTAGACGTTTCTTTTTTTTTTCTCTCATTTTTCAATTTTTATTTTTCATATATATTTTTATTGAAGTAATCAGTTTACCATGTATCAATTTCTGGTGTACAGCACAATACTTCAGTCATATAGGAACATATATATATTTGTTTTCACATTGTTTTTAACCATAAGTTACTACAAGATTTTGAATATAGTTCCCTGTGCTATACAGTATAAACTTGTTGTTTCTATTATATATATATATATAGTAGTATCTGAAAATCTCAAACTCCCAATTTATCCTTTCCCACCCTCTTCCCCCACTGGTAACTATAAGTTTGTTTTCTATGTCTGTGAGTCTGTTTCTGTTTTGTAAATAAGTTGTCTTTTTTTTTTTTTTTTAGATTCCACTTATAAGTAATATCATATGGTATTTTTATTTCTCTTTCTGGCTAACTTCACTTACAATGACATTTTCCAGGGTCATCCATGTTGCTGCAAATGGCAGTATTTTATTCTTTTTTATGGCTGAGTAGTATTCCATTGAATAAATATATCATATTTTTATCCAGTCATCTATTGATGGACATTTAGGTGGTTTGCATGTCTTGGCTTTTGTAAATAGTGCTGTTATGAACATTGGGGTGCATGTGTCTTTTGAATTAAGATTTTCCTCTGGATATATGCCCATGAGTGGGATTGCTGGATCATATGGTAAGTCTGTTTTTAATTTTTTGAGGAATCTCCATACTGTTTTCCATAATGGCTTCACCAAACTACGTTCCCACCAACAGTGTAGGAGAGTTCCCTTTTCTCCACAACCTCTCCAGCATTTATCGCTCATGAACTTTTTAATAATGACCAGTCTGACTGGTGTGAGGTGATATCTCATTGTAGTTTTGATTTTCATTTCTCAATTAGCAATATTGAGCATTTTTTCTTGTGCCTATTAGCCATTTGTATGTCTTTATTGGAGAATTGCTTGTTTAGGTCTTCTGTGCATTTTTGGATTGGGTTTTTGTTTTTGTTTTTTTCTTATTAAGTTGTATGAGCTGTTTGTATGTTCTGGAAATTAAGACCTTCACAGTTTAATCTTTTGCAAATATTCTCCAATTCTGTAAGTTGTCTTTTTGTTTTGCTTATGGTTTCCTTTGCTGTGCAAAAGCTTATAAATTTAATTAGGTCCCATTTGTTTATTTTTGCTTTAGGCAAAACATTATCCTACATAAATCTCAGCAATGTTCTCCTAGGGCAACCAAGCAATAGACATTTCTATTGCCTTGAAAGAATTGTGTGTATACGTGTGAGGGAAATAAATGTAGAAATTGGGACAAAATGAAAGTACCAAAGTCAGAAAAAGCTGGATGATCAATGTGTGAAAATGCATGACAAAAAATACAAAACTGTGGCTAGAAGAGGGCTGAACATTTGGTGTAAAGATAAAGCCAAGAGAGAGAGAAACAGGAGAAATGGCAAGATTCATGGTGTCTATAAAAACAAACCAGTTGCTGGGATGAGATCAAAGTTTTTTATGATATTGAACAATTAGAGAAATTTCTCTAGTTGACCTCAAAAAATGTGTGTGCACTTTTACAAATAAAAATTGTCAACCTCTTTCCAAATACTTCCTTGGATCCATAAAATGATGAATTCCATAGGACTGTTTCTTGTCATGAATCTTAGCATAGGCCAACATAGGGTTACAAAGTCGAATCACAGTTCAGTAGAAGCAACTTCTTGTTATGTCAAATAGAAGTGTGGGGCAGGTACCAGCTCTTTACTGGCAGGTATGGGCATATAGTAAATGTATTTACCTAGAGGAGGCATTCTCAAACATTTTGGTCTCAGGATGAAGACCTACTAGAAATATGGTATACAGAACTACTAGATATATGCCAAGTAAGTGTCTGGAGACAGCTCTTAAAAATTATAATTTTGATTTAGGAATAGTTGAACTTAACCCATTTTTAACAGGAAGTAAATTGTCTTTGAGCCACTTTTAAGTTCACAGTAGTCCAATGGCATCCTCAAAGAACTGAAGAACCTCTTAGTTCTGTCAGCTGAGATAGACATTGAGCTGGAGGTATATATCTAACTTACTGTGTCTTTATAAGTCTACAACAGCTCCAAGTCAGAACATCTTCAAACAACACTTTCGCTTATTTTTAAATTAATTTTTCTAGATAAAGGACTATTTCTAGGATTCAGTAGGGGAAAGCACCAAGGGATTTCACAGCTGAGCAGTAAAATGCTTGCCTATCTCAACTGGAATCTGGGTTCCCTTAGTCTTATCCTCCAAATTTATGCTACAGGACATCCACCTGATCAGTAATTGTTCAATTCAGGTATTCCTACTCAAATTTATTATACCTGTTTTTTCAGGATAATGAGAAGTTTATAATAAGACTGAATTTGATTAAATCCTAAGTAACATCTTCCAAATTTCAATTATCTATGGTTCTCAAAACCAGCAGTCCTGTGATAGCATTCCTAAGGAGAATGAGCTCTACATTTGCCAAATCCAAATAAGATAGTGCTGGTTTAAATCTAAGAGTAAACCATTGGTAAAAAATGAAAGGGAGATTGTTGTTCTAAGCACCACAGACAGAGTTTTGAGTAAGCCTCACATTGCTTAATATTGAAATCCAGCTAACTTTTCCTAAGACTCTTCTTATTCTTTTTCTCCCAGCTTTAATGAAATGTAATTGACATATAATATTGCATAGGTTTAAGGTACACAACATGTTGACTTGATATACATACATATCATGAAATGATGACACAATATGGTTAGTTAACACATCCATCATCTCAGTTACCGTGTGTGTGTGGTGAGAAATTTTATGTTCCACTCTCTTAGCGATTTTCAAGTTATACTATACAGTATTGTTAACTGGTCACCACTCTGCAGTACCTTGCCAGAAGTGACTCATCTTATAACGGGAAGTTTGTACCTTGTGACCACCTTGAACCATTTCCCCTAACCTCCACCCTGGTAACCACTAATCTATTTTCTGTTTCTATAAGTCTGGTGTCTTTTTGTTTTTGTTTTAGTTTTTGTTTTTTGCATTCCACATATAAGTGATATCTCGTTGTGGTTTTGACTTGAATTTCCCTGATAATTAGTGATGTTGAGCACCTTTTCATGTAACATTGGCCCTTTGTATGTCTTCTTTGGAAAAATGTCCATTCAGGTCCTCTGCCCATTTTTAATTAGATTATTTATTTTTGTGCTCTTAAGTTGTGTGAGTTCCTTATGTATTTTGGATTTTAATCCCTTATGAGATATACGGTTTGCAAATTATTTCTTCCATTCTATGGCTTTTTCGCGCTGTTGATTTTCTTTTTTCTTTTGCTGCACAGAAGATTTTTAGTGTGCTATACTCCCACTTTATTTTTGCTTTTGTTGTTTGTGCTTTAAGTGCCAAAAGATAATTGGCAAGACCAATGTCAAGGAACTTTGTTTTAGGAGTTTCATAGTTTCAGATTTTAAATTTAAATCTTTAACCATTTGAGCTAATTTTTGTGTGTGGTGTAAGATAGAGGTCCACTTAGATTCTTTTCACGTGCATGTTTAGTTTCCCCAGCATCATTTACTAAAGAAACTATTCTTTCCCCATTAAGTATTGAGAATACTTGTCAAACATTTTTTGACTATATATGCATGGATTTATTTCTTGGCTCTCTATTCTATTTCATTGGCCTATGTGTCTGTTTTTTGTTTGTTTGGTTTGGCTTGGGCTTTTTTTTTTTTTTTTCTTTTTGGCAGTACCCATACTGTTTGATTACTATATAGTTTGAAATCAAGAAGTGGGATGCCTCCAGATTTGTTCTTCTTTCTCAAGATTCTTTTGGCTATTTGGGGTCTTTTTGGTTCCATACAAATTTCAGAATTTTTTTTTCCATTTCTGTAAAAATGCCATTGGAATTTTGATAGGGATTACATTGAATCTAGATTGCTTTGGGTAGTATGGACATTTTAACAATATTAAATCTTCCAATCCATGAACATTTTCCATTTATTTGTGTATTCTTCAATTTCTCTCTGCAGTCATCTCTTTGATGAGGTTTTGCAGGCTGTGTTCCCTGGCAGGGCGGTGGCCCTGCTAGGACCCCCTGATTGGGCAGAGCTGTGGCTGAGCTCTGCAGTTGCTCCTGGGTGGGTGGGTTCTCAGGCTGTGTTCCCCAACCAGATGGTGTTTTCGGCTGCACGTCATGTTCAGATGGATGGGGCCTCAGGTTGCGGTCTGGTATCAGGCAGAGCATAGGCTATGTTCCAGAGTTGAGCAGGGCTGTAGGCTGGTCTTCAGGATCAAGGAGGCTGTACGATGTGCTCCATGGGTGCTCAGTATCATCTGTGGCCACACTTTCCAAGGGGCAGGACTGGACAATTTGTTTAGCAGTTGAGTGTGACTTTAAATTTGCTCCTTTGCCCAAGTGGGGGTCTAGAATTGGCTCCATGGCCAGTATGGCCATTGGTTGGGGACCAAATCAGGCAGTGCCACCAGGTGAGCTCTCTGGCCAGACAGGATCACCAATTTGGCTTTGTAGATGGCCTAAGCTGCTGGATGGGGTCTCTGCTCAGACACCACTGTGAGCAGGAACTCAGTCTGCCAAGACCTGACTGCTGGTTGATGTAAGCCCTGGCCCCCTGCTCCATTTCTCTTTGATCCCCAGTGGTCAAGCCTCATAGACTCCCCCAGTGGTTCCCATGAGTAATCCCTATCTCAGGTGGGCCTCGCTGGAAGCATCCCCTAATGCTGAGGTAACTAAATGTCCATCTCAGGCTCTTTTGCCACTGGAGAAACTGCAGACCCATGGCTGCCCTGTCAGTGCAGTGCTGTGCCAGCCTCGGGGAGGGACAATATGGCGAAAGTGAAATTGCCTCTCTTACCCTTCTAATGATGTCCTTGTCTGTCCCTGTGATCCAAGAGGGTGCTTCCGCCTTACCCCTGGGTTCTGGGATTTTCACAGTGGTGTCTTATCCATGGATAGTTGCTAGCTGGCATCCTTGTGAGGGGGACTGAGGTTGGAAATGACCTATTCTGCCATCTTAATGACATTACCCAGTTCTCTATTTCTGCAGTGAGCTTTCACTGTGCACTCTTCCGGTGCTCCACGCGTGAGGAGTGTGAATGTCACACATCTTACTGCCTAAAGCAATGCAGGTCCTCTCAGGCGCCCACTCTCCTGGGTTGGTGGCAGATATCTCAAGACTCCCTTACTCTTTTCAACCATTACATTAGCTAAGTACAAGAGTTAAGTTAGTTATAAATAACACTTTATAAAATATAAATACTCATTGATTGTAGCAAATGAGAAATTTAGGAAAGTATAAAAAATATAATAAAAACTGTATTGAGTTAATCTTTAACATCTTGGTATATGTACTTCTAGGCTATATAGATGTATTTATAGAAATAAATATATACATAGAAACTAGGATAAGATGGTAATATGTATATTTATGTATATAATTAGCACCATACAATATTTAGAATTATATATTCATTTAAACTAAAATTCCATAAGAAACATTTTTTCTGTCAATAAAAATTCTTTAGAAATGATTTTTCTAGGAATATATATATGTACAACTGAATCACTATACTGTATACCAGGAATTCACACCACATTTAAAATTAACTATACTTCAATATAAAAAAGAAGTCAAAATGAAATAAAGGTCTCACTTCTTCTGATCACATTTTTAAAATAATTTTTAACTAGACACTATAATTTAATTTTTTTCTTTTACTGTTAGCCATTTGGGTTATTTGAAAATACTTTGAAAACTGTAGATCAAGGGTATAAATATGAATTATCATGATTACCATTGCAATAGTCCCAGGAAGATTATAGTGCAATTTGGGTATTATCCTTTGTTGTGAAAAAGTGGCCATAGTTTACATTAATATATAAGCAAATTAACTTAGCAGAGAGAACAGTTTATTTGAAAATAAATGCTTTGACACCCAAACAAGTCAATTAACTTTTCTCAAAAGCCTGCTATAGAGTAACAGAATGACTATAGAATAACTACCCACTTTTTTCGAATGAATTTTTCTGCACGGTTTGTCCTGTCTAATTTTATCAGCCTAATAAGAATCTATGCTTCAACCTCCTCACTGCTTTAGGCAGAAGTTCCTGTGAACACGTCAAACGCATGAGCGAATGGACAAATTGGCATAGTGAGAGAGCACACACACAAAAGTGAGACGATGGCTGACCGATTTCCCTAATTACTGAAGTTTTAATGAGACGATAAAGCCCTTACTAAGGGCTTCCCAAGTTTTACTAGAAGTCAGTACTCTTTCTATTCGCAAAATAAGGGCAGCCCAAACCTCTTCACAAAAGGGCAGTTCATCCTCAGCTTACAGTTGATGGTCGCTCTTAGTGCCAAATGAAGCGACAATGCGCAGCATTACTGAACGTGCAAACCAAGCAAGGCGGAGCTAAATAAGACATTTTTAAAAGGGGAAGTGATCTCACATGGTAAGCATGACAAAACAGTGAGGCCTAAATAACTGAATCTCATCTCTCCTTTAACACTGTCGCCCTGAGTCTTTACTCATCTGGGCATCTGAACCCACAACTGAATCATGTTCATTCTCTTCTAATTCTACCACAGCACATCTTTCCAACCAGCAGACATCTGAAGAATATGCTCTTTTCTCACCTGAACTACTTGTGTTTCACTTAAATTAATCCAGTTGGCATCCTTTGTTCATCACGCCATATGTTACTAGTTACTTACTATGACTAGTTACTTAAATATCTACGTATTATCTCTAGACCCTAATTCCTATGATTTCCTCTTGCGGGATGCTCTACACAGCCATGAATAGTTTTCAGCTTTTGTCTGAACTCCTGCATTTTCTCCCCAAATCAGTGAAATAAGAACAAAGAAGAAAATCAGGAAGTCAACAGCCTGTCTCCTTTATTTCTCCATGTTTCAGAATCATTCTTTCTTTGGTAACACAGGGTACTTAATGGCTCTTACTATTGGTCCAAAACTCATACAACAGAGGATGGCAGTTCAGTTCTCAGCCTTGTAGACAAAATGTAGACAGTTATACTTGTTCAAGAAAATTGCATTGTCCCAAACTAGTCTGATTTAGAAATATAATCCTTAGTTTGCTGTTGTTCTTACTACATTTGATGATTAGACCCTAAAAAGCAGAGTCATTTGACATGAAGTTGTAGTAAATGATTTAACATGGTCATTATTCCCAAGAGAAGGAAGCGCTTTCTATCTTCTTAATCAACACAGAGGTTGGCTGTTGATTTTTATCAATTGCATAAATTATTTTTAAACTTTTCAAAGAACTCACAGGAAAAAAGGACTTCACTGTATTTTGTAAAAGATTTCAAAATTCACTAATAATATGGCATTTAGTAAATGTCATTTTTTAAAGTTGTGAAATGCATATTTTTCTTATAACTCATTACCAGAATATATTTGATATCCTCAAAATGCTGGTTTTGCAGTGGGCTCATTCAACAAATGTTCCTCTTCACAGAAAGGTACTTCTGGGTGGCCATGGTAATCAGGTTTGTTCCGGCAGCACTAATTGGCTCCCGTAGCCGTGGAAGATGAAACCAGGGGTAGACACCTGACTTAGATTCTCTTTTACAGGAATTAATTGAGACTAAGAGAAAACAGGTTCCTTAGTCTGTAGGTGGATCTAAGTATTTAAACGTAGGTGGTATGGGACAGCCATGTTGGCAGAGAAAACCATGCTACATAGAGAAAGTGAGTTTTGAAGACATATACAGAAAGAAATTGAGATACAAGATCATTTGGCCACAGTTAGAGAAATTAAGTGAATGGCTGCCTCTGATTTTTCAGTTCCTGATCCCAAGTCCTTCATGGTATGATTAACTCCTGGATTCTTATATTTCCTTTTCATTTTTAAGTGCACTTAGAAGGGATTATGTAATTGTTTATTTAGAACCAAAAGGACACTAAAGTTTACAGCTGTAGAACTGATGGTATTGTCCATTGTACATATTATATTTTTCAGTTCAGAAATTTCCATTTGGTTCTTTTCTATGGTTTCAATTTTTTGGTTGAGATTCCTTTTTGTTCCCTGATTATATTTATCTTTGCTTTTAATTCCTCGAGTATCTTTATAATAGCTATTTTAAAGTCCTTGTATGCTAACTACATTATATCCATAATGCTGCATATATTTTGATTTTTTGCTCACTTTTTCCCTACCTGTGGGTCACAAATTTTTCTCTTCTTCACATATCTAGTAACTTTTACTTTATGTTAGACATATGGGCACTCATTGTTACATGTCTTCCTTGAATTTTAAGGTTTGTTCTGCCAGGTAGTTAATTTGTTTGTAACTTTTCTCAATACTTTCAAGGCTTCTTTTCAAACTTTGTTAGGGTGGTCTCGAGTTTTCTTTACTCTAAGGAGAAATTAGCTCTACTCCTAAGGGGCGGCCTACCTGGGAATGCTACTGAAATCCTGAGCGCTCGCTGAGATCTCTCCACTCTGGGTAGCTAGGAATTGAATATTCCCCAACCTTTTACAAACTACAGAAATTGTTGCCTTCTCGGCTCCCAGCAGTTTTTCTTCTTCTCCTTCTCCCTCTCCATCTTCATCGTTTTTTTTTTTTTTTTGCTTATTCTTGTGGAGTTTTGCCCTGAGCATGCTCAATATAGATTTCATGAACTCCTCTTTGCAGTGTCCTCCATGGCAACTCTTCTCACACAATCCAGCTTCTTTACTCTCCCAAACTCTAATTTCTGCTACATCAGCTCAGCAAGACCACTGTCCTCTAGTTAGGTTTCCTTTCCTTGCACAGTGGATGAGAAAGTGTCTCCAAACAGAAAGCCAGGGCCATCACAGAGCTCACCTCGTGTGTTATCCACAACTGAGGGATTATATTCTTGAGCCTTTTATCTAGGGTCCAAAAAAAATTAATTTCATATAACTTGTCCTGTTTAATAATCTTTTTTTGTTGGGTGCTTAGTCTGGGACCAATTAGTCTATTATGGAAAACATCTAAATTGACTTATTGTAAATTGTTCTTTAAAATTAATTTTAGCTAAAATGAATCTACATATTGACTATATTTTTTGTTTACCATTTGCTTAGTATTAAGTTTCTTTGTACATTTTTAAAATTCTGTTAATAGGCTATTGTGAGTCAGAGGTTTTATTACTTTGATCTCACTTTTGTTTCCTCTGTGCCTCTTCCACTCAGCCCAAGGGCTGTCTTTCCAGTACTAGCTCTTGTAGTGATATTTTGGGTTATCTGTCCTGCAGCGATATCTCAGATCTAGACACAGAACATGTGGGTACCTTGCTTCATGCATGATCACAAGGGTCTTCGTAGGCACCTTACAGTCATCGCATTTTCAGGACTGAAACAGTGTGTAGAGCCCTCATCACTGTCCCCACAAACACTTTAGTCCCCTTTGCAGTGAATAGAACTCAGAGCTACTACTGCATACTTGCGTATTTGAAGCCCAATAGGGTCAGCCCTTCCCATCATTTTTCTAAGGTTTCTCTAGTGTTTGGTTAACTCTTTCATACTTCATCTTTTATTGCTCTGTATTTGGAGCAAAGCATGAAGTCACTGAGCCACCTTGACCAGAATACATCCCTAATGACCAATCAGACTTCTTTCTCTGAAATTCCCATAATTTAAACATGAACTAGACTAAAAATTCTGATTTTATAAAACCAGAAAGAATAATAAATCATTAAATAGCATATCCCTATCAGAAAGTAATACCCTGTACTTATAAAAGGAACAGAATCATTGTATAAATTGTTACCAAAAAGGTTTTAAATCCCAAAACACTATCACTTTGTTAAATTTGTCTCCTTCCTTTCTGTGCCCACAATGAAATATCAGTGAAAAAGTGATGTATTAGTTAGAATTACTATCATATGGCTTATGCTCGACATGGGCAGGCATACATTTTTAAATACCTCCACTGCTACATATAAAATAATGGAGCTGAGGTAGGTAATCTCTACTGTCCCCTCCCCGACCTCCTTGTTCTCTGTATAAAACTATTGTCTCAACAGAAAATTACCCTGATGTATTGTAGCCTTTGAGTTTACTACTACTAGCTAGGCAAACTGTTCTGAAAGATTCACTAACCAAATTCAGATGCTCAAATCACAGCTTACTGAATCAATTTAAAACACATAGTGAGAAGCAAGGAGAAAGCAATGGGGTAGGTTAAAACACTTGGGACCAGATGTTAACTAGACATTGTGGTGATTATTTCACATTGTATACAAATATTAAATCATTATGTTGTACACTGCAAATTAATATAATTGTTATATGTCAGTTATACCTCAATAAACACACACGCATTCACGCACGCACACACGCACACACAGAAACAGAGTGCATGTGGAGTAAAAGCATCACATTACCTGAGTCTTTTGTTAGTCAATATACACTCTTCTCTCTGACTACCTCACCTTCTACCCACTTCATCTCCCCTTCCAGCAGCCAGTGTGGTTATAAATATTAGAGTTGAGACTGAACAAGAGAACTCAGCCAATGAAAGATGTCTGGAATAAACACACTCTTTTTCTAGCAGAAGCACACATGAACAAGTACACTTGCCATAGCCATAACTCACCAATAACTAGCTGAGCAGCCATAGATAGCTTTGCTCTGTTTGTTTGTTTCAGGAAAGATACCTGGGACCAGAATGGATTCCACCAATGGATTTCTATGGTGATATAACCTGCAAGTCATAAATATTCAAAGACCTTATTGGGTCCTTTCCTTTTTTTGTATCTTTGTCCAGTACATGTATGCTGTTTTTACTCATTCCTTTGATTAAGCTATGTGTAGAATGCCTCAGAATCTACTCCCTTACTAATTATTAATACTGAGTTTCATTTGTCTTCTTACTCCCTACGGCAGATTTGAATATTCTTAAATAAAACACCAAAACATGTATGTCCCAAATTTATAATAATATCTAGTAGTTATTCCCTGCTGATTATTTCAGGCACTTTAGTATGATATCACATGCCTACCCACCATGACGGAAACTCTTTGTTGCCTCTCTGACAGCCTGTTTCTTCACAGAAACACGACCTGTTTGAATATTGGCCCGCCGTCACTATGTGCATAGGGTGCTGGGCTCTTCTCCAAGCATGGGGGCAATACCATGACTGGTCACAGCTCATTGAGGCAGTCCCATTGACCTTGCCAGGAATCAGCATTTGACATAGTCCTGGCCAATAAGATCAGAGGGGATCTGCTGTGGGAATTCTGGGAAAGACTGTCTTCATTGGCAATCGCTTAGTAAGAACCACCCCCTTTTCTGGACATTTTTCACCTTCATGCAACTCTCAGATCTGCAGTTGCCTCTTGGGATTGTGGTGACAGTGTATGAAAATAAGCCAAAAGGATGATAATGGCAAAACAGAAAGATGAAAAGAACCAGAGAATTTGATGATTCTGGTAAGCCACTGAATTAATCAACCCTGAAATGACCCTGTCTCCAATATCCTTGTTATGTAAAATTTTCTTTAATGTTTAAGGCACTTATGATGGAATTTTTCTGTGTGCAGATTTTTTTAAATCTTAGTTGATACCAAAAAAAAAAACAAAAAAAAGAGAGAAAGACTTAATTTAACCTTCCCAACACCCCTAACATAACAAAGCTCTTCAATGAAGAGCTGTGATTCAAATATAATTTTGTCTAACTCCAAAACTCATATTCTTAAATGTCATGCTAAATCGACTTGCTAATAGGAGATGTGATGCAAAGAGTTCAAATGTTTTCATCTCCCTTAGTTTTTATAAGTGGATCTTTTGACTAACCAGGATTGTCCACATTTTCACCTTCCTTTGCGTCTTAGTGTTTTCCCACCATCCTCAACCTCTTAGCCTGACCAGTAATCTTGTCATTCTTTTTTCCTATATGTACCTTGTATCCTTGAAATTTTTTATATTAATGACACCAGGTAAAATTAGTTAAACCAATGGGATATATAATATCCATAACCAGCTGTCATTTTCCACTATTAACATATTTATTAGCTTTTTCCATTTTGTGTTAGAAAAACCACATCATTGATCTTTAATGACCTCATTAACTAGTAGCTACTAGAACAATTGGCATTTTATTCAACAGGACCTTTCTTCATATGCTAAATGTAGCCCAGGGGGAAAAAAAAATGCCTCCAAAGGAAGGCACTCCCTTAGGAGAAACCATCTGAGATATTCTTTGCATTAGCCCTGGAATTTTTTTAAGTGGCCTTGGGTTTCTTCACTCTTTTTTTCCATTAAAACTAGCTGATGATTTACTATCAGTTTCTCTTGGGCCTTACACAAGATTTCTTCAAGTATTGGACATATGATTTTCATCCAGAAGACAGCAAACATTCCTTGTAAATACCTAGCTGAGTGATTTTGATGTATCAAGTGAACGTCCAGAAGTCCCAGCATATTTCATGGGGCACAGAACCACCTTGCCCCCTGGGAAATGTTCATCTCCAAATTTTGAGTAAGACTGTCAGGATGAATTAGCATTAAATGCAACATTATTATCCCTTCAACTTTCAAGAGGTTAAAAGGAAGATTCAGCTTCTCTGTCAAAGAAGATGTGTCTCTTTGTGTAATGAAATCAACAGAGAATTCACTTTACAAGCCAGAGAGAACACGTTTGAAAAACAGTATAGTAACATTATATTTATCTGGAAATCCCAATCATCTAAAGTGTAGCAGAGAATGAATAAATAAGAAAATAAGGTTCCTGAACAGAATCACTAAGTGTGACAATGTTCATTTGCTGAAAGTTACATACCTTATTTAAGAATAGGCCGTCAAGTTCTTATGCAGAACCCCAGACTCATATTTTATACATTTTTCTAATGAATTTAGTTAACTTCTTCTTGGTTTATAACACATGACACTTTCAACATTGTTCAGGGAGAAAGGAAGGGGATGATTTTAGCAACATGCAGACTGAGTGCAAGGGAAGGAACAGACAAAACACAAGCAAAGCACCACTGCACAGAGCATTCCAGCCTAAGGCCGCACTCAGTAAGTGCCAACAAATCAAGAAGCTTGAAATGTCTACAATTTTATGGCTCAAAATTATAATTAATACTAATAATTATAACTTTAATAATAAAAATTAAAACGTTTACTACACATGTAGATTTTGCAGCTTTAGTAATGATGATTGAATGAGGAGCAGTGGCAAAACTTTCCTTCCATTAAATCTGTGTAAAATAATTTAAATAGGAATATATTTATTGTTCAAAAGGATTAATAAATTATATTCAAATATGCACCATTGGACAAAGCTAATCGTGGATCTATGAAAATATTTTTCAGCACTAAAAAGTAATATAAAAATAATAAGACTTCCTAGATAAAAGAAGGGCATGATATAAAAAGTATACAATGAGAGGAAGATAGCTGAACATCACCAAAATGGCACTGTAGGAGGCCCCAGCCTGCATCCCCCTCAAAAGATGAACAATTAGAGAGTTGTCCACAACAAAAACAGCACTGGGAGGCTCTGGGAGTCCATTTGAGAAATTTCAACAACAAAAACCTTAAAAATAACTGAATAAGAAGGAAAGGCATCACCCCATTATCCAAGCCAGCACTGCTCAGAGCCAAGAGGGAACTTGCCAGTTAGAAAGAGTTTTCCTCACTGGGAAGAGAAAAGTGGGGTGAGCAACCAGCTTCCTGAGCCATTCAGGACACCACGTGATGGTCCTACCTTGGTTTCATCCGACCCAGACTGGCAAAGCTGAGATGTATAGAGACAGCTAGAAACAAGGAAGTAAAACAGGGTCTACAAGTAGCAGCCACTCAGCAGGAGTTCACAGTGACCTGGTCTGCAGACAAACCCAGCAGCTTTCATCACCGAGGAAACCAATGGTCAGTGTAGCTATTACGAATCTCTGCAGATTTCACCAGCTTTTGCCCCACAGGTGTTAACATTCACCATCTGAGGACCTCCTCACTCCCTGCCCCCAAGCCCCACTGGAGCCCAGAAGCTGCACAGGCATCCAGGCCAGGCCTCTGCAGCCGCATGAGTACAAGACACCACCTAGATCACTGTGGCTGATCCCCATCAGCCTAACCAGGGGTTAGACTTTCCAGCTGTGCACTTGCATGCCACTGTCCTGATACTTGTCACCACTCTCCACTCCAGTGCACACCTCTGGGGGGAGGCTGCATGGTCACAGGACAGCACATTAATTGCCAGGGTCCTCATAGCTATTGTGGGCCTGGACCAAGCCCTGTGTTTTGTCACTGGGCTGCACCACTGTAGCCAGCACCTCCAGCTGTCCACTGCCACCCCCAGCCTGATCCTTGTCAACAGCCTCCACTGTCATGCTCCTGTGGCAAGACGCAATGACCAGGGTAATGCATACTGACCGTCAGAGCTCCTGCAGCTGCTAGTGGGTCCTGGTGCCTGCCCTGACCCCCATCACTACATGTGTGTCTGTAACTGGCGACTGCCACCACACAGGTACCTGTAGCTGTCCCCTACAACTGAATCTATGCATACCACTGCTCTGGCCCCAACCTGGACCTGCCCTGGACCCTACCCACTGGAACTTAAGGCTCTGCTGAGAACCCCAACAGTCCTTGCAAGCACTGCAAACCCACCCAAAATACTTACTAAGTACCAGACAATTGTAGATGCTATGGGTCCTACTGGCCTGAGCCAAAAAGAAATCACAACGCCCTGGGCCTGGTGCCACCACACAATCTTGTACCTGACACCTTGCACCACTAATTCCAGAGTCACAGTAAGTTCTAGCATGCTTCTGCTCACAGACAAAAGCCTTCCCTTGTCAAAGTTAATCCATAAAGTCTGGAAGAGGTGACTGCTTCTTCAAACGTGCAGACACCTACGCAAAGCTACAGGGATCACAAATAATCCATCAAATAAATACAGTGAATTCCAGTTACTGGTCCCCCAAAAAATGGAGATTCAAGAATTGTCTGAAAAAGAATTCAAAAGATGCTCAGAGAGCTTCAAGAGAAAACAGATTAAAAACTATAATGATATCAGGGGATAAATATGAGAACAAAATGAGTTCAACAAAGAGATAAAAGCATAGAAAAGAACCAAACAGAAATTTTGGAGACAAAGGACTGAACTAAAAAATTCAATAGAGAGCTTCAATAGCAGAATCGACCAAACAGAAGAAAGAAACAGGAAGCTTGAAGATAGATCAATTAAAATTATCCAATCAGAGTGAGACAGGAGGGAAGAGGGCAGGGCCCAACCACTGAAGGAGTGACACAACAACTGAGGACAGGGCAGACTGGTTAGAGCCACGATGGCAGAAGATTTGGATTCTGGTAGACCTTGAGCCTGATGGCACACCCACAGGCACCATCACAGTTCCTAAACTGACCATCAAAGGTCAAAAAGTGGGCAGGGACCCAACTCTTAGAAATCCATGCCACTTCCTCAAGTAGCTGGAAAAACCCTCCTGCTCACTAGCATATGAAATTACCAAGCCCATTAAAAACTAACAACTCTGCACCTCATGGTCAGTCTCTCTCTTACCTTCTGAGATGGCCTGCACTCTATCTATGGAGTGTGTATCTACCTATACTTTAAACTAAATACCCCACACCTCTCAATCTCACTCCTTCTTGCCTTTTGAGATCACCCTCATTCTTCCTATGGAGTGTGCATCTCCTAAGCTGCTCTCCCTTCTGAGTGAGACAGACCCCACTATGTCTTCCGATGTGTATCTCTCTAAATGAACTTGCTTTCACTTTACTATGCCTTGCTCTTGAATTCTTTCCTGTACAAGGCAAGAACCTATTCCCTGCCAATAAGAGGAACAAAAAAGAAAAAAAGGAATGAAGAAATCTTACATGATTTATAGGGCTCCATTAGAAGAAACAATTTTTGTATCATTGGAGGCCCAGAAGGAGAAGAGAGGAAGGAAGGACAGGAATCTTATTTAAAGAATCATGGCTGAGAATTTCCCAAACCTGGGGATAGATTTGGACACCCAGATTCATAAAGCTAATAGACACCCCAAATTTCAATCCACAATCTACAATCTTCTCAAAGACACATTATAATAAAACTATCTAAAATCAAAGACAAAGAGAAAATTTTAAAAGCATCAAGAGAAAAAAAAAAAAAAAGCTCTCATGCAAGGAAAACCCCATGAGGCTATCAGCCAACTTCTCAGAAGTGGTCAGGAGAGACAGGAATGACATTTTTGAAGTGTGGAAATAGAGAAACTGCCAACCAAGAATACTTGAACCAACAAAGTTGTCCTTCATAAATGAAAGTGTGATAAATACTTTCCCTAAAAAGCAAAACTAAAGGATTTCATCACCACTAGACCTGCCTCACAGAGAATTTTAAAAGAAGTTACTCAAGCTGGAATGAAAGTACACTACCTAATAATATAAAAACATGTGAAAATATACAACACAAGCATAGACTCAGATGCAGAGTTCTCTAATACTGTAAAATGATGGGGTGTTAACAATTGATTCTAGTATAAAGGTTAAAGGACAAAAGTATTAAAAATAGCTGTATAGCAACAATAATTTTTAATGGATACACAATATAAAAAGATCTGAACTGTGAAATAAAAAATATGAAAGGAGGGTAGGAGAAAGGTAAAGATTTTGTATGTTAAATTAAAGTTAAATTGTTATCAATGTAAAAAAAAGACTGTTATATCTATAAGCTGTTTTATGTATGCCTCATGGTAACCACAAAACAATAACTTATAGATTCGCAAACAATAAATAAAAAGGAATCAATGTATACCACTACAGAAAATAATTGATTCACAAAGGAAGGCAGCAAGAGAGGAAGAAGGGAACAAGAGAACTACAAAATGGGCAAAAAAAAAAAAAAAAAAAACAGTAAGATAGCATTACTAAGTGCTTACTGATCAATAATTACTCTAAAAGTAAACGGATCAAATTCTCCAGTCAAAAGACACAGGGTGACTGGATGGATTAAAAAAAAAAAATACAAGACTCAACTGCACCATCGTCACATTATCAATAGTAGAAATTCCCAAAGAAATCAAAATGAATGGGATAAAAAAAATGAATTGGATAAAATGCGATAAAATCAACACCTGAAGGAATAATAAGATAATTCAGCAATAAGAGCACTGAAATCAAGCACGTTCTAAGAAATACGGAATTTATTTTCTTTCTCTATTTAGATTAATCAGTCTCTGTAGAATGATTGTTTAACTAGCCGGATAAGTTGGGAAACACAAGATGAAAGCAAACATTAATCGAGCCTTCGTACTTTGGGCCATCTCAGAGCTTTGGTGCCTAATGTGCCTTAGGAAAGGCCATGAGAGGGACCTTCTCTGTAAACATATTTATTTGGGTCTAATACTCCCATGTGCAGTTAACTGCCAGATTGAGATGGTCTTGTTCTGTGGTGGACTCGTTTCACAGATTGAGAGTTTCCTGTGCTGTGCCGAAGAAGAACACTAAAAAGCAATTGAAGGGGCGTAAACCTGATCCAGATGGTCTTTGGAGGTACTGAGCAGCAGGTGCACTGCAAGGCAACCTGGAGGCTTTGGAAACCTGTGGGTCCTCAGTGCTTATTTGAGGGAAGTGCCGATGGGAGGTGCTGTCTCTAGAAGGTACCTGATTGATCGTGTTTTGGTTACATCAGGGGCAAGGAGAGAACAGAGGGTTTCAGAGTAAGTTGATTTGCATGGATTTGTCACCAAGTCCCCAGCAGATGTCTCGGGCAGGTAAATCTTCATGAGATGGGGAACAAGCGGGATGTAGGAAAGGAAGGGGAGTGGGGGGGGGGAGAGCCAGTAGGCTAGGGAATTGGGGCCAACAGAGCCATAGAAGTGGGTGAGGGTGAGGAACTGGGGATCCAAGGAACCCCAAAGACAAGGGTCACATAAGGAAATACAGAATTTAACTAAAAAGTAAAATTCTATATGTTTCAAACAGCAAAATTATATTACATTTGTGCAGAAATAAGTAACAATAGAAAACAATGAGACAGTTTCAGAAACTTCTGTGGATAAACTATTATCCATATTGACTAAATATAGACAAGTTACTATTCATCTCTGCACAACAGGAAGATATTTTCAAATTTAACAAAGCCTTGGGAAAATGACTACTCAAGTAGCTTTTCTATAAAAATCTTGATTGCATATTCAAGAGAATTAATGATTGAATTTAAGAAAGAGCACACATGTGAAGGCAGTATTATTGCAGAGATGTCTCATGATCACTGAATTGATGGTGAACTTCTGTGGAGATGAGAAGATAGACATCAAGACGAGAAATATCATTGTAATAAATATAATTATCAAATATTTTGTGTTAAAATGAAGTCATAAATGAGCACAGCTGCAGAATGTTAAATTAGATTCACATATGTAAAAAGAGTTGGGATGAACAATAACAACAAAAAAAGAAAGGCAAAATTAAGTACATGATTTCTTACTTTCTCTATTCCCTTTTATGGAAACCTTGCAAGTGGCAAGACTTTCCTCAATTTAAAAATTAAATTGAGATATATGCATAGAATTCAAAAAATTTAAAGAATGGTTTCTTTAAGTAGTATTAGTATTAATAATAGTATAAGTATTGGTGTTAATAATAGTATAAATATTAAGTATATTCTTACTAATACAGGTTAGTATTTTGTTAAATCTGTAGATCATTACTCATTTCTTTAAACAAGCATTTATTAAATGCCAAGAGGCTGATCCAAGTTTCCTTTTGTGGGGGAAAAAAAGGAAACTATAACATAAAATTTTTAAGTTAACACCAAAAACATCAAAAATACAAAAAAAAATTCTATTAATTACCTAACACATGTCTACAATATTTTTTCCTATTTTTATCTGATATTTGTGATCACCTCTTCATAGAACAATGATTTTTTGTTTTGCTTTATACACTTTTTAATTTACATACATTTAAGTGTACTCTTTTTGATGTATAGTTCTATGAATTTGACATACAATAATCCAGATATGGGACAGCTGCATCACTCCCCAAAATGCCCTCTATGACCAGCCCCTCAAAATCACTGACCCATTTTCTCTTCCTGTGAATTTCCCTTTTCCAAAGATTGGTATCATCTATGCTGTCTTGTGAGTCTGGCTAATTTCATTCAGCATAGTGCACTTGATGTTCATCTATGTTGCTGCATTTAGTAGCAATTTCTTCCTTCTTATTGCCCCATAGAATTCCATTATATGGAATTTCCATAAATGTTTATAAGATTCCCCCTTGAAGGGCACTTGAGTTATTTCCAGTTGAGAAAATTGTGAATAAAACACCTGTAAAATGTTTTGTGGGAACATACGTTATCATGTCTTTTGAGTGTAACACTGTGGAATGAAGTTTTAGGTAATGTAGTAGGTGTATACTGACCCTTACTTGGAACTTCTGAACTGTTTTCTAAGTGTCTGGCTCTCATTTTGCATTTCCACTAGCAATATATGGAAGCTCCACTTGTGTATAGTCTCTCCAGCATCTGTTAGTGTTGGGGTTTTTTTTTTTTTCTGTTGTTCATCTGATTGTTTTTTGCTACCCTAATATGTGTATAGTGATATAATTTTAATCTGCATTTTTCTAATGATTCACCTTTTATGTACTTATTTGCCATCTATGTGTGTTGTTTGATGAAGTGTCTGATCTAATCTTTTTGCCATTTTTATTTGAGTGTGTACTTTCTTTTTATTACTTAAGAGTTTTCATATATATGAAAGATGTATCATATCTTTACCAAATGTGTGATTTGAAGTGTTTTTTGCCATGCCCATGGGTTTTTTTTTTCATTTTCTTAAAAGTGACTTTTGCAAAGAAGTTTTTAATTTTGATGAAGTCCAATTTATCAAATTTTAATTGTGCTTTTCCATCACAAATTCACCAAAGAGCTAATTCTAAAAACTCTTTACATCTTTCAAGGTCACAAATATTTTCTAGAATTTTTATACTTATAGGTTTTGTACTTAAGTCTATGATCCATTTGGAGTCATTTTTTGTATAAAGTACAAGGTATGAGTCAAGGTACTTTTTGGGTGGGGGGAGGCCTATGGCTGTTCAATTGTTTCAGCACCTTTTGTTGAAAAGACTCTCTTTTCTTCACTGAACTGCCTTAGCACATTTGTTAATAAAAGCATTTGACCACATTATTGTGGGTCTGTTTCTGGACTCTCTATTCTGGTCTATGTGCTCTATTCATCTATAATTTCACCAACATCACACAGATTTCTGTAACTTTATAGTAAGTCTTGAAATTGGGTGAGTTCTTCCAGTATTTTCTTCATATTTAAAGGTGTTTTGTTTAAAGGCTATTCTAGCCTTTTTCCATATAAATTTTAGAATCAGTTTATCACTACCTACAAAAATATTTTTTTTTTAGATTTTGATTGAGAGTGCATTGAATCTATAGATCACAAAGAAAATTAACATATTAACAATAATTAGTCTTCAATCCATGAACACAGAGTATCTTTCTACTTATTTAGATCTTATTTGTTATTTTTCATCAATCTATGTAGTTTTCAGCATATAGATTCTGCACATAATTTTATAGATTTACACCTAAGTATTTTATTTTTTGGTGTTATTGTTAACTGTACCAGTTTCATTTTCATTTCAATTGATCATTGCTAATATAGAGAAATAGAACTTTTTTATATTGGCTATGTATCTTGTGACCTTCTTAAATTCACTTGTTAGAGGAGTTTTTTTATAGATTCATTAGGATTGTGTACAAATTACAGAGTATAGATACCATGTCATTTCTCCCTTTCCAATCCAGTACTGGTTATTTATTTTTCTTATGTTATTGCATTGCTTAGGAATTTCACTATGAATGTGAATAGTGTTTATGAAAGAGGATATCCTTGCCTTGATCTCAGTCTTCATAGCTAAGAATTCAATCTTTCACCATGAAGTGTGACGTTAGCTGTTGGATTTTTGTGGATTAGTTTGCTAGGGCTCCTGTAACAACGTACCCCAGACTAGATGGCTTAAACAACAGGAATTCCTCTCAGGTCCGAAGGGCAGAAGTCCAAGATCAGGATGCCAGCCGGTCTGATTTCTTCTGAGGCCTTTGCCCTTGGCTTGCAGATGGCTGCCTTCTCACTGTGACCTCTCATGGCCTTTTCTGTGTGCCCACATTCCCAGTGTCTCTGTGTCCAAATTTCCCCGTCCTATAACAAGGTCCTTTATCAAGTCAAGGAAGTTCCTTACTAGTTTCCAAATTAGTTCTCAGTTTGCTAAGACATTTTTTTCATGAATAGGTGTTAGATTTTATCAAATGCTTTTCTGCATTTTTTGAAATGATTATATGATTTTTCTTCCTTCATTTGATGATATGAATTGTATTGACTGATTTTTTTCAATGTTCAGCCAGTCCTGCATTCTTGAGATAAACCTATTGGTCATGCTGTATTATTACATTTTATATTGTTGAACTTGATTTGCTAATGTTTTGCTAAAGATGTTTGCATATATGATTATGAAAGACATTAGTCTTCATTTTTTCTTTTTTTGCAATGTCTTTGGTTTTAGAATAAGGATAATGCTGAGGTTATAAAATGAGTTCATTCTCTTTTATTTTCTAAATAACATTATGTATGATTTATATTGTTTCTTTTTTATACTAGGTAAAATTTGCCATTGAAGCCATTTAGGCCTAAAATTTTCTTCTTTGGGGGTGTCTATGAATTCAATTTCTTTGATAGATATAGAACTTTTCTGGTATAGCTGTGTTTTTTACCATCATTTTCCATAGAGAGAAGAGAAAGATATTCAGTCTTTCCTCCAGCATGGTTGATGAATATTATTTTATTAGTGATAGGATGCATAAAATATGAGCCTGCCACATTGACATATTCATTATTCATAGACTATCTACAGCTTCCGCTCCCCAACACAAGAAGTCTGATTTTATTTTACACAACTTTTAAACAATTCCCATTGAAGAAGGCGAAAATGTTTGTTTTTTTAATGAATACTACTTTATTTTATACTTTATTAAATGTATGCTGTATATAGTTACAGAAGAACAGCATGCTTTGCATTTATATTATAACATATATGCAAAATACTTTATTATACTTTACATTCCTGTTATATTATGTAGTCCTGTTAGAAGAAAACTTTAATTTTTACTAGATGTCAATGAGAACTTATTCTTCCACTCACAATTCTCATGTCTCAGGTTTCAAAGACCCTTCCACAGACTTCTGGATTCATAGATTACACACTTTTTTTCATACACTTGGAGATCCCTTAATTGCAGAATGTCACACATTTGACCACATATGGTGATCACAACTATAGATTGCTAAATTCTCACACAAAAAGGCCAAGGATATCAGAGAGACTAAAAAGTTGCAACAAAATTCTGACAATGAGACAAATAAAAACTACATAGAAGAGTTGATGTAAGGCTAAATTAGTCTTGAATAAGAGGAAAGAAAACATGGCAATATAACTATCAAAAATGTTATAAAAGATAGAAATCTGCATAACTGTAGAAGGCATGGTAAATAATGAATAAAAATACATGAAAATAATATATAGTAAACAGAATAAAAACTGTATTAATTAAAATTCAATAAAATACAAGGAAAATATACAGAGATACAATTTCTGCTCAAGGTTTGTCTATAATTGATATTTTAAAAAAAAGAACAAGAAGAACTATCATTAATAAAATTAATTAATAAAATAAGTTGACATAGTAAATGTCAACTTGAAAAAAGAAATGCATCTTATTTTCCAGTGTACACTAGTACTCATGATATGACCATTTAATAAGCCACACACAAAAAAACTTAATTTAAAATAATATATGGACGTATTAATTACTACTTTTAATTCATTGACCATGATAGTTTATAAATTAAAACACTTGTAAATGGAAATATTTCCTAGTAAAATAACTGAATTGAAGAAAAATTCAGTTTTTAAAATTTTTTAAAAGATGAATATAAATATAATAAATACAGCTAAAATATTTTTATCAGAAAAGAAAAATTGTAATTTATATTATTTTATTATTTAATAGACAGAAATAACCAGAGTTATGAAAGAAGTTTATGGTTCAACATTTAAAGGATATGCACATAAATGTATTAAATTTGAAAATCAAAATGAGAATGGCGTTAAGTTTCTAGTAAGTTTTAATACCAAATCTACAGAATTAAACTGGAAGATCTTACAGAGAACTATTTCAGTAACAAGTTGAAAAAGCCATTCAAAAGCTAGTCTCGACCACAGCTGGGGAAGGAAGTCAGTTAAATTTGACAAGCCCTTTAGAGAAATCTTTCAAGCTTTCAAATTGATGATTTCCTTGTAATTCATATGAAAAAACTTAGAAGAAAAACTCTGAAATTATTCAATGTATTTTGTAAGATAAATGTGTTTTCTCTACTCAAATTCAGTTAACACCAGTCTATCTCACTTATGAACATAGGTGTGAACAATCCATTTTTAAAATCATGTGCTAACATATAGAATTTAGTTATACTATATAAAATATCCCACTAAAACTAAGCATAATTCTCTCAGAAACACAAGAATCTTTCAATATAAAAGAAGTCATTTTAAATAGCATTTTAATTAAATAAGAAAAAGATATAATAAATTTAGTAGGTGCTGAAAAGATTCAGGAACAGACTGTGAAACTCAGCTGTGCCCCACTGAGAAGCCCTGGAGAGCAGTAAACTGATGGAAAGTTCCTAAGGCCATTAGAAAGAAGTTGCTGACATGTGTGTATTTCTGAAAGCAGGGAACCAAGAAGAAACACTGGTGGAGTCTGTGAATAAAGGCAGCTGATTAGAGCTGGGATGGTGGCCAACAGCAGATTGTGCTAAAGGGACTTGGTACCAAGAGGAACCAGAAAATAGGGGTTACTATTTATGAGGTGGACAGAATGGAAACAAAGTAAGGGTGGGCAGACTGATAGCTAGGAACCAGCTCCACAAACACAGGCCTAGGTCGCCCAGGGTTTTCCTTCCATGTGGTCTTGTGGGCTTGACTTGGCTAGGAGTGGTTTCCTAAAATTACTGAACTACACCACAAGAGTTATCTATTAAATTTCAATACGTCATTCCCAATACTTGTTAACACGATTAAAAAATACCTATTTTAAATCCTGAAACAGCATTTTAAAGGCATTTCCTTTAAGTAAAATTATAAACTCAAATTGACTAATATTGTTTTTAAAATTCTGTGGACTGTTTGGACTCATATTGCTGATGGGTGTCTAAAATGGTACAATCACTTTGGAAAAGACATTAGAATCTTCTTATAAAATTAAATGTACACTTGTCATATGATATGCTTATGATACAATGAGTTGGACATGAGCGTTCATAGCAGTCTTATTCTTAGCACACTAAAACCTGAAAGAACTTAAATGCTCATCAGAAAGTGAATGGAGAAATTGTGGTATATACCTATATAACGCGATAGTACTCAGCAATAAAAAGAAATGAATTGCTGATACAAATAAAAACATACATTGACTAAAAACATTATTTTTAATAAAAGAAGCTGACACAAAACAGTTCTTACTGTATGATTGCATTCATACGAAGTCCAACATCAAGCAATGCTCCCCTGTACTGACGGACATCAGGTCATGTTTGCTTGGGGCTAGTGGTGAGGGAATTGACTGAAAGGAGGCACAAGGGAACCTTCTGGGAGTGATGGAAATTTTCACCATTTTGATTGATATGGCAATTTTACAGATGTATAAATTTATCAAGCTTGATATAACTGTAAACAAGTGCATTTTATTCCATCCAAATTGTACCTCATTAAAACTGAGAATTAAATGAAAAAAATGACCATAATCCAGCAGACACATAACATTGGCTAAGGTTTTTCGACGTGACAGTATCAAGTGTCGGTGAGCATGTGGAGCGATTTGAACTATTTTACACCAGTGGTAATAAATTGGAATAAATTGGTAAAATCACTTTGTAAAAGAACTTGACAGTATCTACTTTACACGACGTTTTGTTGTATTCCTTGAAGACCCAGTGATTTCATTCCAGAGTGAATACCCGAAAAAATGACATACAAGAATGTTTGTAGCAACACCGTAAAAGTCGAAAAATGCGAACAATCCAAATAATCGTATTAAGATGGAATGGATAAAAATAATACATCTGAATGTTGCCCAGCACTGAAAATAAATAAATCACTGCTACATATGTCAGAAGAATCTCAAAACTTGGTGTTGAGTAAAAGAAGACAAACACAAAAGAGAATGTGCTATATGATGCCCTTCCGTAATCTAATGCGTTAGAAGTCAGTTTCCTTGTTGGGAAGAGTGACCGATAGGGGCATGAAGGGATTTGTGCTGATGATCTTGTAGCTTCAGGTGTTGGTTACCTGGTATGTCCACTTCATGAAAATTAGCTGAGTTTTACACTTACATTTATGTACTAGCCTCTGTTATACTTCAACAAAAAGGTTATTTTTAAAAATTCTGCTTCTATAGTAAGTGAAAAAATGAAAATTCTGGTTTTAAAACAAAGGAAATAAAACATTGGAAATGTGAAGAGAAGACAACCATTTTCTATTACGATTTTTATCTGTAAAATCCAAAAACAATCAACTAAAGCAAATTATTCAAATTATTTTAAGAATTTAATAATGTGTCCAGGTAAAAATAAACACACACACATCAAACATGATTAATAGGACCCAAAATATGAAGGGAGTTTTTATTTTTACTTAGAGAAATAAAAGAATGCATACTATATTTCTGGATACAAATACTATATGTAATAAAATATCAGTTATCCTAAGTTACTGTGTAGGCTTAATGCAAGACCAATCAATCAAAAATAGATACATAAATAGATAAATATACAGACATGGACATAACTATGGACATAGATATATTCAGATAAAGATATAACCATGATATAATTTAGTTGTTCAAAGAAAAGCCAGTAACATCAGGTTATTATATTTATAATATTTATAAAATTAAAAGATATTTTA
The DNA here is from genome assembly GCF_036321535.1 of Camelus dromedarius. NCBI lineage: Eukaryota > Metazoa > Chordata > Mammalia > Artiodactyla > Camelidae > Camelus > Camelus dromedarius. The sequence continues at coordinate 11,920,935 of NC_087436.1, read as the reverse complement.
ACAATATTTCAAGCCTAAAAAAATCTAAATATAATGATTTAATATATGATAAAATATCTGCAAAAATCAATGGAAATTTTTTTTGAGATAACCAGATAGAAGTTTGGGGGATTTTTTTCTATAACATATGGCATAAAGCAAAATGCAATTCCTCTCTGACCACAAAATCTTAACTTTCCACACTTCCCACTCCTGCTATAAAATGTGCCCTTTAACCTCTTTACAACCCCTAGTCTCCGCAGTCTACACACTGACATGGTTTCATTGGCCTCCCTGTGCATTTGAGGGCAACAGTTTCAAGAGCGCCCACTCTAACAATGCAGGGTAATTCCTATCCTGCCCATTGCCAGTCTTGATTAATTGCAGCTACCAGTTTATTCCAAATGAGAGATCACGTGTACAAGCACTTTATAAGCTTTAGACCGCTATGTAGATGCTACCTGTTAATACCATTTCTCAATCACGGTTCCAGGCTCCTAAGCGCTGCTGGAGAAGCTAACCAACCAGAACTACAAAACCATGATCTCCAAGGTCAGAGGAACAGCACTGCTACCCAGGAATCAGTCCATCCGTTGTGGTGCAATGCTCTACATCATTTTCCCACAATGGTTTTTACAAGTCTTTCCCGCTGTCTTTATACACCCAATCCCATCCAATATCTTTTATTCTTTTTATTCTAGGCAGAATACTGTGTTTCCTATTTGGCCAAGAAAATTGCAACCATCTGAAACAAGCTCCCTCAACTTGTGTATCTCTCGCTGTATCTGTAAACTCTCACTGGACATCTGCAGTCCTCTCCTTGTTCTTTTTGATGCCTAAGGGTGCGGGGAAAAGGCATCTTTTCTTTGCCAAAGTTCATCCACTCATTTTAATCTCATGCTCTACGACATCCCTTGGGACTTTTTTTCAGCTCTTTCCCCCTTTGTCTCATACAATTTCAGCATCTTCTTCACTATAATTTATCTCCTTATGCTGACGCCCTTCTCCCTTCACCTTAGAAATGACCTTTCTTGATCATCAAACTTCTCGAAATAGTCGTCTCTTCTTAACCTTGATTCATATCCTCAGTGTTAATAGTTTACAACACGGCTTCTGCTGCCACTAACTTATTGAAATCATGGGTGAATCCTAAGCACCAAATCTAACTACGATTTCTCACCGCTCATCTTCCTTTACATCTCAGCAACAAGTTGTTTTCCTTGTTTCCCGGAATACAGTGCCTTCCTCATTCCCACGAACGATACTTCTGGATGCTCTTCTCTGCTTCATTTTCTCCTTCATTTCCTCCACATGCCAGTGTTTTCCCCAAGCCTGCATTTCTCTCACTCAGAGATTGCAACTCACTCTTTGTTTCAAAGATAATTTGTGTTCCTCTTTATCAAAAGCTACTGTCCCCATATTCCCAAATTCCTTAAAACCTCTATATATCTCATCCTGAAATCTCAAACCCAATATAGACAAAACCATCTCTCTTTAATCTATATCAGATTAACCTCAAAGCACATTTTTCTCCCCCCTGAAATATTTGCTAACTGAAGTATTTGTCCATACACTTGATCAAGACACTCACTTGTCCTCTATTTCCCTTCTGACTGAGTAGCACAGGACCCCTCTCATTAACCAGACACATCGGCAATTGGCCTCCTTTTCTGCATTGTCTTTGCTCACTCCTGTCAGCCCCTGATCTCCACACCACCTCCTTTATTTTCTAGTATTTTGATCTACTAATATTTTTCTTTTACTAAAACTAATATACATAAAATTTTGAAAAGTATAAAAACATTTAAAAATAAACTTGCCTGAAATCTTAGCATCTAGAACTTTGCTCACATATATATTTATATTTTATTATATTTATACATATATATGATTCTGATCTGTTTTCTATATAAGTATAGTACAATATCAGATTCTACCACTTACCAGTGATATGATCTTGGGCAAGTAACTTACTCTCACTAGGCTCAATTTCTTCAATTATAAAATAGAAAAAACTGTATCTGTGTTATAGATTTATTGCACAGATTTTTAAAATATTCAAACTAGCTGTCATACAGTAAACATGGAGCATATGGTAGCTTTTTTTTTCACATTGAACATTTTGGTCTTAAATATTCTTCAAAATATTACTTTTAACTGCTCTATAGTATTCCACTGCATGAATGATTTTTTAAAAAATTTACTGTATTCCCTATTACTGGACATTTAGTTTGTTTCCAATTTTTCATAATTATAAATAACACTGAATTTAACATCTTTGGGCAGGTTTAACAGTCATAATGGCCAGCATTTATGTACTGCTTACCATTTGCTGGGAGCTATGCTAAGTCCATGCATTACCACATTGAACTCTCACTATAGTTAGCACCATTCTATACATGAGTGAAGTACAACTTAGAGAGGTTAAGTAACTTGCCTAATATCAACTGGTAAATGGAGGAGGCAGGGTTTGAACTTGACTACTCTGACTACCAAGTTTATGCTGATAGCCATTTCACTGCACTGCCTTCTCAGATTACTGGCAAGCGTATCTTCCTGAAACAGGAATTCTAGAATGAAAAGCATTAACATTCAATAAACGTGATGAAATGTTACTTTTAAAATGCTGTACCAAGTTATACCCCCACCGGTAGCCAAATATGATACAACATGTTACTCAGTGAAGCCACGCTACTGTGTCATTAGAGCTGGTGAGGTTAGCATCTGTTTCTTCAAGGCTTAACACTATGTTGTCTAGAGAATTTAGCTTTGTTCAGTGGTCATTACTATGTACGATGATCTGATATGCTGATAATAAACAGGGAATAATTGTGTGCTCCAGTGGACTCCTCCCATATAACTCTGGGTTTGAAAGAGCGGACCATTAGAAGGCAGCAAGAGCACAGTATTCACTGGGTTCTGCACGTCCATTGGGTGTGTGCAGACCTGGTTGCCACCATGGCAGCTGGAACAAAGCCAGCAGCCAAAGGCTCCAGAGACGGAGGGGGCCAAAGGCTGCAAAGGAGCGCTGATGCAATCCCCTCCTGGTGCCTGACCGTCCTTGATAACTAGGATCTGGACTCTGGAGTGAGATTAGGCAAGCAAACCTATCGTGTAGAGAATGCAGTTTGAACCAGGCTTGTTCTATTTCTGTTACACAAGAAAGCTTATCATGAAAAAAGAGTTACCTATCCCTTGCTGGGTGGGCCATCCATCTCTTGTGCGGCAATATATTTAATATTCTAAATGCAGAATCTCAGAAATACAGAATCCAGCTCTTTAGCACTAAAAGAAATGGCTAATGACTCCCAGGTTTACTTTCAGAGCCAAAACCTGAAACCCAGAAAATTTATGTACAGTTTGTGAAAAGTCACAGCTACTAGACAGAGAATCAGGGCCACAGCTGCCGTAGGGCTTCTGAGTGAGCCTCTGCCCAGGGCTTTACGACACACGTCCCCTCATCTCAGCAGTCCTCCTTCAGCCTCCCTGGGGATGGCTGCGAGACAGGTTGCCGGGGTACCGGTCCCAAAACACCACAGCCACACAGACACCCCTAACCTCCAGACGTGCCCTGACAATCAAGGCCTCAACCCTTAAAACGCAAAAGTCGTCCATTCGTAGGGAACACTGGTAGCATCTGAGATTCACCGTAGCTTTTTGGACAGAGTGTCAGAGGTCTCAGTGGCACCAGGGAGGACGTGCCTTGCCACAATGCAGCAACACCAGGGTGTGTGGTGCTCACGCCCAGTCAGTGTGAGACGGTCCCTGACAAGACTCAGCAGCAGGGTGGGCTTCCAGTCTCTCCAGTGGTCTTTCTTCCCAGAGAAAATGGCAAAAGAAAGTTCATCCGTGGACAGGCGTCACCCACCCCGGAGTACTGATGCTTTTCCTGGGAGTCTGGAAGGTGGTCCTCAAGCTCAACTTAGGTTCTAAGAACCACGGTCCCCAAACAAGGCCCTGACCAGATGGTGGGCTTTATCCTAAATTTGGGAAACGGAATGAGAGGCTTTCTTTCTCAGAGACTTTGAAGTCATCACTATCCATCGTGGTCTGTGTGCTCACACTATCTGTCTAAAATGACGTTTCTAAACAGCAGCCCTGAAATTATTCATTTATCAAATACGAAAAGAATGCACATTTGTCATAAAGCTCTGATTGCGCCAAGCACCGGAATACGCAAAGCACGCAGCGCCGACCATCTCCTTCCGTTCACGGGTACAAGAATAGGGAGCAAGGCAGTCTGAAAGTCTACGAAGTAAAAAGATTTATTTTCGGTAAAGACTTAAGGAATTCAACACTTAGGAATAATTAGTGTATTCAACTCTGATGTCTGAGAAATTCTCTGACAACCTGAGAAACAGTCAGATAGTCGGATGTAGGTCTAAGAAGCTAAAACTTGCATTGGGTCACACTTTTGATTGTGTCACTTGAATATAGGAAAAGGCTACAAACATCTACTGCAAATTCTCCCTGAATTAAAAATTTTACATGAAGATCTAGCGAAACGTCATCAGAAAAGCAAATACGTTTGTGTGATTCATTTAGGAGTAAATTCTGATCTAATTTTAGAAATTCGGGGCATCTATTACTTTAGGAAACGCTTGTTTCTAATGATTTTAGTATTTACACTTCAAAATTGATTTTTTTTCCTGATCTCGAGAATTCCTTAAGTATGATATATTTATGATGTTTCTTAAGCAGCGACCTAAAACCCTGAAAGACTGGAGCGCTCCAAAAGATTCTAATTTATCTTTCAACAGTATTTAATTTATAATCACTGTAGTGGCTTGAGTAGAGCCTCCCTCCGCACCCCCCGAATTCTTGTCCATCCGAGAACTTCAGACTGTGACCTTATTTGGAAATGGGATCTTCGCAGATGTAATTAGTTAAGGATCAAGATGAAATCACCCCGGTTTAGGGTGAGCCCTAAATTCAGTAAGAGTGTCCTCACCGGAGTCAGAAAAGGACCTGGACACGCAGAGGGAGGCAGGCCACTTGAAGACAGACAGAGGCAGATACTGGAGCGATGCAGCCACGAGCCAAGGAGCCTCCAAGAGCTGGAAGAGGCTGGCACGATTCCCTGCCAGGCCCTTCAGAGCATGTGTGGCTCTGCCAGTACCTTGATTTCAGACTTCCGGCCTCCAGAACCGTGAGAAGATCAGTCTCTGTTAGGTTTTGACAACTTGTTTTGGCAGCCACGAGAAACAAATGCAGTGGGCATGATCCACCCCAGCGCTTCACTGATGTGAGGTTAACCTGGAGACAGATAAGTTTATTTCCTTTCCTACTGGATCTCAATTTAACACATTACTGAATCAGTTGTAAATAATGTATTAAAATGATCCTAAATATTTAATTTTTCTCCTAAGTTCCTTCATTTAGGGAAAAGTTAGTTTGATGACTCAGACCTCTATTTCTTCATATGTTCTCCCTTTTAAATATTTTTAAAGTTACCTTAAAGGTAATATTCAAAGCTAATTTGTTGCAACTGCAGACTGTATAACTTTTTTTCAAAAGACGATGTTTGCTACTATTAATGAAGCTTCCACATTTTATAAGATGTGATAATTAAATTGCTTTTTAAAAATTTACATAAATGATATTTCACCTTCTCTTGAAAACCATCAAAGCATAAAAAGCAAATTCAACCCTATGCTTGCCATAAACAAGGTGACCTCAAGCATCACTTTTCAGGCTGCACCCAAGAGGGGTTTTATTTCTTCCTAATATTTCCTGTTGTGCCCATACAAGACCCATTCAGATGTTGCCATTTCAGCACTCTTTTCCTGCCCAAGGACCATCTGAGCTCCCTCAGGATCTCCTGTAACATCAGAATGTTAAGCCCAGCAGGGTTCCAGTATCACTCACCCTTCATGGTCCACGAACTATACTGTTGTTACAGGTTGGCATCGAAAGGGTAAGTAAGATTTACTAATTCAGTGGTCCTAAGCCCCAGTAGCAGGAACCCATTAAGAGACTCTCATGTCCTTTTAAGGAAACTATGCAGCTGGTCATTATTTGCTGCCCACAAAACCTACCAGACCAGATTACAAGTCCTGTGAAAATTAAAACCGAAGTGACACTGCTTACAAACATTTTGAGATTGATATAAACAAAAGAGATTTACATGGCTTAAAATACTCTAAGCCAGAGAAATGTCTTTGTTCTTTAAAACAAAACCATGTCAAAATCTTCAGAAGGTAATCATATTGTTACTCTTATAAAGAATCTAAAACAAGAAAAAAAGACAATTTCTCAGTCCAAATTTCTTCCATTATAAGAGGGCAAGGAGAGTTGTCATTGCTTCAAGGAGCTGGGTGTTATATTACTGATCTTTTGGGTGCAAATAGTTGAATCCAAATGAATGTGGACAGGGCAAAGCCAAGGGAACCTTCAAAGTAAAAACTGCCCCTGGCTTAGGCTCCCAGCAGATGGAGAGCAAAGATGAGAGGACAGGATGCTGTGCAGAACAAGCACACACCTCAGCACCACACTGCCCATCTCTCAAGCATCTGAGTATTTATTTTATGAGTAGGAACAACAGCTGGTCCCCGTTCCATTAAATGTCAGATATATGCCTGGAAAGATAATGTACCAGCAGAAATTAAATAGCATCCCATGAGTTCCTGATATCTGGTATAAAATATGTATTTTAATCAATCGATTTTCTTTTTTTCCCCTACGATTTATTAGCAAGGTAAATTACTACTATGTTTTAGGATGTTTATGAGCTCTAACTTACACTGAGTAGATGTTTGGACCATAACCAAACTTCTAAATGTGTTTTTAAGATCCTTCTTTATTTGACCCCTTCTTACAGCTTAAGTTCTTCCCAGACGCTTCCCCTTGACTCCAAGTTCCAGTAAATCTGAAATAATTTCAGGTTAGGAAGTGCTGTGTCTTCAAGGAAATCAACAAGAATTATAAGAAGTACAACCAGAGCTACATACATGTGCCCACAGGACACCCAACCCAGCCTTAGGGGCGTTGAAGGACTCCCAGGGCAGATGTCCGGAGTAACGCTGAGATGTAACTAAAGGTCAGGCAATCGAGGTGGTGTGGACAAGTATTTGGCACAAAGAGAAGCCTGTGCAAATGCTTGGAGGTCAGATATTCCGAACAGACATTCCATTCCATGGCTTATCCATCATTTCAATTTGTTCATGGTGTCTAAGAGCTAATTACTGTGGATAAATTTGAGATGAGTTCTCATTATGAGTTTTTCCGCACCTAGGTTCTCCTAAGTTCCACAAGTTTACTATGTCCATACCAATTACAGGAAAATAAGAATCAAGCTCACGAAAATTAAGAGTGGAATGATATACATATCATTTTGTAAACTGCCATCCCCGAAGTACAGTATTCTTCCTTCAGCTATAATGCCCGTCCCCATGTGCTCTGTTAATTGTATTTCACCCACTGTTAAATTGTTCTCAGTCTTCATCAGGTTGAAGGCATGCGGTCTCCATAAGACAAGTCCTAAAAGTAAACCTGGCTTTGAGCAGCTGTTTCTCTTCTGTAATCTTTTATATTTTGTACAGTTTGGGTTCATGGATCTCCCTGACAATATCCTCATTAGAAAAACTAAATAAAAGCAAAGCAGGAACGATGTTAGTAACCACGTGTGCTGAAAGCGTGTCATCTCCCCACCTCCATCTCAGACTGATCCCTTGGCCTCATTCCCGAGTTCTTCTGGACATCCCGCAGGCTACTAGAGAAATATAGCAAATGAGAACGTGGGAAAATATGGTCCTTCTTTAGCGATGTATACATGTGTGATACACATATGTGTTCAGGAAAGAAGGAGGCAGAACTAATTTCACATAAACCACAGTGGCACCACATCTGTTCTCCATAAATGTCAGTTAAGGAGGAGAATTAGCTTGGAGTTGGCCCAGAGACTAGAAACGTGTGTGTTCAATTCCTGGCACTTTCTTCTGATTCACAACGTGATGTGTCACAAATATCTCACCCTTTTGTCACTCAGTTTTCCTCTTCTGTTAAGAAGCAGTCAAGCCTTCTGGTCTCCATTCTTTCACTGCTTTGCTTCCTAATTTCTGTGTATAGTTTTCACTGGTTTCAGTAAGTGTTCTGCTTAGAGGGAAAAAGGAGATTCGTATGGAAGAAGAAAAAAACGATACGGCTCCTTCTGGTTTGCAAACCTACTTGATGAAAGTCAGAATATAAGGTATGAGTATTGTCCATGTAAGTCTACTTTGAATGCCAAACTTTGATGCTGAAACATGCCCACATTTTTACCTATCACTTGAGGCATTTAGTTTTCACTCCAAAAGATAAAATACCATGTTACAGTTCTAGAAGTTTTGCTAGTAAATATCAACACCCTTCGATTTAATTTTCAACATATTTTCTTTGCTAAGACTCCAAAGACACAAAAACATATATCAGTCCTTTTTTTCCAGTTCCAACAGTAAATAACTTTTGATTCTAATGACCTTTATGTGCTGCCTGCCTGATGTTTAAAAAAAAATGTTTAAAAAAACGAAAATGAAAGTGAAAATCTGTGGCATGCATGCTCTTCTTCAGAAGAGCTCAAAGAACTCTATAAATACCCTTCAGCTATCTCTGGTTTTCTAATTTAAAATGATGTATCATGCAAAACTTACAAACAATTGTTTCCTGTAAAATTACTTCCCATACAAAGTTTAGTATCTGCTCTTATAAGTCATTTCCCACAGATTCTGAATCATTTGGAGAGTAGTTACGTATCTGTGTGTAGCTAAATGAACTAACTTTCTTTAACTCCTGATTCATCATGCCCTCATTCTATTTTTATATTTCCCCCAAATTTCAGTGTCAGCAGGGAGCAAGGTCATGAATAAACAGTCTCCAAACCTATAGCTTTATTGTTTGTTTCCCCAAAGAGACTTCTGCATCTTTTCTCCACTTAAGTGTCTCTTATTTAAGTTCTAAGCCATATGGTTATGCCAAGCAAATATACAGAATCTTAAAGCCGGAAGATCTCAAAGTTGACTAGTCTCAACCTCATAACTAATGCAGGGATTATCCTTTTAGAGTCCCTGGCAGGTAGTGCAGACTGAACAGTTCCAGGACAGAGAGCCCACTAAATCACAAGGAAGCCAACTTCTTCCCAAATTAAGACTTTTTACTTGCCCTTCCAGTGCGTGATGGCAACGACCTTCCTCTGGCCTTTGCATAACTTGCTCCCTAAATACATTCAAGTCTCTGCTGTAACGTCAGCTTCTTAACAACGGCTTTATCCTCTTATCCATCTTTATTTCTCTCCACAATATTTACTGCTACCTATATTACACTATAGGTGTATTTGTTGATTTGTTGATTATTTGATGCAGCACAGGATATAAGCTCCAAGAAAGCAAGGACTGTATCTTAGTACCACAGTATCCTCGGCCCCGAGAGTAATGCCTTGTATATAATGTCGGTACCAGGGATTGCACCCCTGTCAAGCATCTCATTCCTGTCCAGGTCTGTGGGAACGCATGAGCCAGAGAGGATGCTGGCTTCAAGAAGAGCCTGGCTTTCTGGCATTGTTCTCGGCTTTTCAGGAACCTCTTTCTCCTCAGTCCCCAGCCTCCTCTAGGAGCGTCCAAGAAAACCCAGGCTCCTGATGGCTTACACAGCTGGGCTGACTGCTCTGGTTCTATAGTCAGCACTCTTTAATGTCTATGGCTTTTGGGGTGGTGGCAGATCCCAAAAGATGCCTTCAGATTGCTCTTCCTAAGTTTGGTTCTATACTCAACCCGAGCATATGTCTTTTATTTCATAGCTAAACAAATCATGGACTCTGAAACTCTGTCTTGGAGAATATGTGAGCCACATACAATTTCTTGGCTTTTTTTTAGTGTGTGTGTGAGTTGGGGGAATTAGAGCGAGCAGTTCGTGTTTAGAGCTTCAGAGGAGTAAGTCAGAGGATGTAGAAAATAATATAAGCAAATTTTATGTACGTGAGAATATTCTGGAAGGACATACAGGAAACTGTCAACAACAGTTGCCTTTCGACAAGAAGACCGGGAATTGAAGAGATTATTTATTATGCATATTCTCATTCTATTTGAATGTGTTCTGTTCACTCATTTTTATTTACATATTTAATTCTTTCAATTAAAAGTTAAAATAAGCTTAAAGAATAATGGTTACTCAAAAGGAGCCCAGTGCTGGTTTGACTTAAGAGGAAAATAGACAAGTTCATTGGTGTGATTCTATGTCAATTAGAGCTAAAGTGACAAGCCACCTCTGTATAAAGGAGCATTTCTTCTTCATTCAGATAAAACCTTGTCAAGCACTCTCCTGAGTCCTGTAAAGATTCTTACAAAATACATCACACCGTTTTTTGTCCCCCAGGCAGCAGAGATGTGACAGAGAGGTGAACAAAAAGTAAAAGTTAAAGCAGTTAGTGGTTAAATGCCAGAGTCTCATTTGCGGCATTAAAGGCCCAGTAGTTGGAGTACACTGCTGTGAGTTGAATTGTGCCCCCTCCCCCGAGTATATGCTGGCTTTCTAACCCCCGGTACCTCAGAGCGTGGAGACAGGGTCTTTACAGAGTAATCGAGTTAAAACGAGGTCGTTAGGGCTGGCCCTAATCCTGTATGACTCGCATCCTTATAAAAAGGGGAAATTTGGACACTGGTTTGACTGACACCCTAAAGACAAGATCGTCTATAGACACCGGGAGAGAACTGTCTTCAAGCCAAGAGACGCCTGAGGCAGCAGAAGCTGAGAGCGAGACCTGGAAGACCTTCTCCCCCACAGCCCTCAGAAGGAGCCAACTCTGCCGGCACCTCGATTCAGTCTTCTAGCTCCCAGAACTGGGAGACAACAAATTCTTGCTCTTTAAGCCACCCAATTTGTGGTCCTTGGTTACAGCAGCCCTACAAAACTAATATATTCACATAAATTTGATAACAGGTAAAAAGCAAGTGAACCCATCCTTCCTACCCAATCACAAACTAGCCTTCCAAATAGAAAGAATAGAAAGCTATGTAGGTAAAATCCAAGTGTGCTCATTGTAACTTCCTTTCTCATCAGTGGTTGTCCATCAGAGGAGCTATGACATCCAGGGGACATTTGGCAACATTTGGAAACATTTTGGTCGTCCCAACAGGGGGAGTTGCTCCTGGAATCTGATGGGTCTCATAGCCAAGGAGGCTGCTAAACACCCTACGATACATGAGACAGCCCTTCACCCAAAGATCCATCTGGTCCCAAAGGTCAAAGGTGCTGATTGACAAGCTGTTTCTGATCATCTTAGACCAAAATTTTCTATATACATAATGTATTCTTATTTTCATTCCACAAATAGTTGAATGTCTACTATATTTCATGTGCACAGAAAAGGACATTTACAAAAACATGTATTTGTTTAGTATCATGAACACCATACACAACAAAAAGTGACTCTTCTGTAAGCACCATGCCCCTGTCTTCTTCCTGCCCCCCCCCCCGTTTATTTAGCTAATGGGACGTTCATTATTCTTCTTCAGGTTTGCAATCTGGTTAAAGTAATACACCACTCCCTCCCTCCTCGTTATACCGTCTAAGTCGTCTCTAATAGAGTAGCACCTGCTCAGATGAGGGTTTACACTTCCTTTTACTGTAAAGCCTGTGGGAGGTGAACCAGGCTGAGAGGAAACAAGCCAACAGACAAGATGCTGCTGTGCTCGGATCTGATGGGGCTGAGGCCGCATATTCTGCGGTTTCTCTCCAACGGTCTGTGCAGTCTTTCCAGTATAGTATGATTGTCTTCCTGTTCCATCAAGGGATTAAAGCCCTTTTTTCTCCATTTGAAATGTGTCTAAATCCTTTTATTCAACTGTCAAAAAAGTAAAATACTGATTCTTTTCTTTAAAGACTGTGTAATGTGTTAATAGATCTTTTTTTTTCCTTTGATGAGTTTGAATTCAAATCCCAAATTGAGATAGCTAGTGAAAAGATGTCTTGTGGTTTCATATAAATGCCTGATGGTCTTTTATCCACACTATCCATTGTATGTTTGAACTTGATGGACAGTTTTTCTTAAAAAGAAAAAAAAAAAACAGAGCAAGTTTTAAATTACTCCAAAGATCGGGATGAAATGCATTGGCAGCTTCACTCCATGTCTATTAGCATTACTCGTTTATTCATTTATTCACCATACCTGAGAACGCTGTCATATGGTCTTTGACCAGGGGAAATCTGTCTGAATAGTTCAGGCTCCTGATAAAAGGGGATCATTTTTTCCTACATAGATGTCTTAAAGCCATTTCCCAATTCACAATAACTCTAAATTGATGCGTGTAAATATAAAACTTCATAGCTGAATGGTTTGTTGAAGACAAAAGAAATTATGTGCATTTAAAACCATAACTGTGGAACAAGCATTACCCGTACTGCACACAACAAAACGGAGAATAAACAAGATCTTGCCACCTTATGCCACATTTTAGTTGAATATTATGCCATTTTTAAGTATGTGATCATAAAACTTAAAGGGAGCTTGACAGGCAGAGCTCAATGGGAAGTTTGCAATCCCCAGAGGCAGGAAGTCCACATCTTTCTGCTGTATATTTGCTGAAAACCTGAAATGCTGTAAATAAAGGAAAAGAAAAAACTTAAAGCATCTCCTAGAAAAAAGTTTATATATGTCTGTGTTTTTTGCTGTTTCTTTTTCCTTTTTTTTTTTTTTTTTTTACTTCTTGCCTCCCAGGAACACAAGATACTTGGGTCTTCTGTCAAATACCAATCTTGCTTCTAAAAAACAGGGCTTCCTTGGAGAAAAGAATGAAATCCTTTCACCAGCAAAGAGTCAGGAATAAACTGAAGGATGCTAGAGATGTGTGGAGTATAAGCTTCAATATGAATGCTGTCAGCATAAGTTAAGTGTAGTTAGTAATAGAGAAATAGCAGTAGCACCAGAAAGACAGAGTTATTTCCAGGCTGAGAAAATAAAAAGACAACACTGTGTAGTGCAAAGCATGGAGAGGGAGTCTGTGCAGAAAAGAAATGGGCAGAGATTTTATTGTTGCACAGGACACAGAGCATGACTGTAAGAAAGGGAGAGTTCTAAAGAAAAAATGTCAACCACAAATAAAAACCATGGGACAAAGGGGTCATGGATGTATGAGGAGTCACAGCAGAGACAGTGAAGTCTTGTTAAAGGAACTGGGGTTGAATAGAAATTAAATGAACCTCAAAAGGAGTCTGAAAGCACCCTCTGACACAGAAGCAACAATAGATAAAGATACACAGGTCACAAAAGCAACTTTGAGGCATTGGCACAGCCAACGGGGTTTATTCCACTAATAATAGGAGGTAGAGAATGACTATAAATTCCCTGATGAGAAGGGACTGGTGATTTAAAACTAAACTGACACTGCTATAATCTGGCTCTAATTTACTCTTATATTTAAATAAAATTCTTAGTCAATTTGATTATTATCAAATTATCCCTTTTAATTAAAGTAACACATATAATTCCTAAGCAGTGTAGCATCTGAAGGAGTCCTCCAGTGGACTCTGTGGATGAAAATGATGCAGGCAGGTAACCACGCTACTTCAATTAATTCTGCTTACACCCTTATCTAATTATTAGAGATAAAAGAACAGACGGAGGCATGACCAGTACCCCGGAATGGATGGTTGCCTGACAGTATTTTTTCCACTTGATGACCTCCCTTCTGTAGAAGGTAATGAACTCTTAAGCACTCAGAGAGGTGGAGCTGATCTGCTCATTCCTGTCTCACCCTGCTCCACATCTCCCTCATCTCTGTTTGAGACTGTCAAGAATTGCTCAGGGGCAGCTGACAGCCTGTGTATTATTTCTGGCATGACACTCAGAGCCACGTGGAAAAGTTCCATACTGGGCTCTATGTAGCCAATGGAAGCATTCTTGGGCAAATATTTTACAGTCCTGCAGGGCTGGTTTCACAGCAGCTATTTATTCATTCATTCATCTCATATTTATTGAGTTAAAACCTATGAGCTGGCAGATACTGAGCAGTTTTTCTTGCCCACCTGAGATCTGGGTTAAATTCTAAATGCATCTCCTCTAGGTTCCAAAAACTAAAGATTAGCATAACCTAAATCCTGCTGACATTTAGAGGTAGGAATAATCACATCTAAGTGGGAAGTCCAGGAAGGCATCGTGGAAGAACTAGAATTGGAATTGGTTGGAAGTGCCTCAAAAGGCAGAGATGTTAGGGAAACTAATTCCTGCATGTTACATGTAGGATGAATGTGAAAATCAAAAGTACAATGTTTAGAGAACAAACGATGAAGCAGGCACTGTACTGTGGGGAAGGCAGAAGAGATTACACTGTCAAAGTGGGTGGTCCTAACAAAGGAAGCCACGCCCCCTCCAAGGGAGTCTGAATCCCATAGAGAAGGCAATGAAGAGCCAGGGAAGGCTCCTGAGCAAAAGAGCACATTTAGTTGGAAAAATTTTAACAGTATTTTGAATTGACTGGCAAGGACATCTGCAGATACAAAACTCAGTTAGTAGCATATTCTAACCATCTAGGTATACATTCTATTGGAAATGAGAAGTGAACAATTAGCTTAAAAGCTGCTGATGGCAAGATCATTACTCTTTATATCCAGGGTACCTATGGCACATTACACGTTATATACAGGCACAAATGTTTGGCTAATAAGCAAAGATCTGGGATGCAAATCAGCAATATGCACCGAACAGTGAAAACCAAAGAAAAGTCAATGCCAGGTGCTATGGCATAGTTAAGAACTGGTAAATGACCAGGGGATCTTACAAAAAGAATGTAACTGGTGACAACATAGAGAATAAAATAAGGGTTTAATCAGTGGGTGGCAGAAAACAAGGGGCAGAGTCCCAACTCCTATCTTAAGAAACTTGAAAGTGAAATTTAAAAAGAGAGACTTTGGTAAGAGGTAAATAATGATTCTTTTCCCAAAACTAACCACTTTTTATTGAAGTCTAGTTGATTTACAATGTTGTGTTAATTTCAAGTGCACAGCAAAGTGATTCAATTATACTACCTATATGTGTATGTGTATATTCTTTTTCAGATTCTTATCCATTAAGTAATGAATTTTTAAAAGACTTTGTCTTTCAAAAAGGTACCTGAGAAGGATTTACTTAATGAGAGAATATCAAGTGTTCAGGGACCATGACACCTCCAGCAAGAGAGTAATTAACTAGATTAAACTGAATAGATATAATCCAGCAATGAATATTTGCTAAGCACCACTATAAACTGAAAACTATGCCAAGCAATGGAGATATGAAGATGAAAATTAACAGTTTCTGCCCCCACAGAATTTATAATCACAGGGAGACTCAGATAGGACCAACAGAAAATTATGATGCAATAATGACTTTAATTAAGGCAGGTACCAATTGTAGTAAGAGCAGAGGTGGAAGCAAAGAGCACCTAGGGAAGTTTTAGAAGGTTCTGTGCATCCATTTTCACTTTTTGCAATTAAATGAGCTCTTATAATACTTCTGCAGAATCACCCCGCTCCGCCAAGTCCACATGGTTTGATAAGATTGACCAAGATCTTCAGCTGTACGATAGGCATACAGTCCTGGGCCAGCCAATCAGAATAACACATCCTCCAGTAATTAATTTGGGGATAGGCATGTGACCCAATCTAAGCCAACCAAAATTCTTCACAGAATATTATTTAAAGATTAAGGATTAAGAAAGAGCCACTTTCTCTTTTTAAAATGCCTCAGGCCAGAACCAAGCAAGCCTTGAACCAAGGGCTTCCCTTTGCAGCACAAGAGAAGAGCTTGTTCAATACTGAAGTCAACCAAGAGGAATAAAGACCCAACAAAAAGAAAAGAAGATAATGAAAAGGAAAGATTCCTAATGCATTTTTAGGACCCTTGTAACTTTGCCCAGCATGATTAGGAGTAACTATCCAAACTCATTATACTCATTAGTTTGACAAAAGTGTTCTAACATATTGTTAAGGACTAAATGTTTGTGTCCTACCCCCCCAAATTCATATGTTGAAGCCCCAGCTGTCAATGTAGTGGTGTTTGGAGATGGGGCCTTTGGGAAATAATTTGAGTTGGGTGAGGCCACGAGGAAGAGTCCTGGTCTGATGGGATTGGTGCTCTTATGAGAAGCACAGCAGAGGGCTTGCTCTCTCTCTCTTTCTCTCCCTACACACAACAAGGAGAGGCCACGTAAGGACACAGCAAGAAGGCAGCCACCTGCAGCCCAAGGAAAGAACTCTCACAGGACACCAACCCTGCTAGAAGTTTGAACTTGGACTTCCAGTCTCCAGAACTGTGAGAAATAAATTCCTGTCGTTTAAACCATCCAATCTATGGTATTTTGTTATGGCAGCCTTAAGTGACTAAGATAAGCATCAAATACATGGTCACCCAGAACCTTACCTGTTATAACTATTTGCTTAGCAGCATCAGGTGATCTTTGCATATTTCTATTGCAAGATCATGCCATGGCCTGTCAGTACTCTCTTTACTACTAGAAATACAGTCATTAGTGCCTTTAAATCTAATAAGGTTATAGAACCAAGTTCAGAAAGCTGAGAACCAATTCAGAAAACTCATCCTTAAGATTCTACTTCTCTAGAACCACCCTCAGTACCAAAATAGAGGGGAGAGAGAGAGATTTTAAGGAACCGTCTTAAACAACTTTAGGAGCTAGCAAGTTGGAAATTTGTGTGGCAGGATGTCAGGCTAGAAATTCAGGCAAGAGTTGATGTTGCAGTTTGAGTCTGAATTCCACAGAGCAAAGGACTGGAAGCTCAGGCAAGGTTTCTATGTTGCAGTCTTAAGAGAAATTTCTTCTAGAGACTACAGTCTTTGCTCTTGAGGCCTTCAACTGAATGGATGAGGTTTATCAACTAGGGAATATAATCTGCTTTACTTAAAGTCTACTGATTTGAATGTTAATCACATCTAAAAAATACTTCCACAGCAACTTCTAGACTGTGCTTGACCAAACAACTGGACACAATAGCCCAGCCAAGTCCACACATAAAATTAACCATCACCTCTGCACAAAGACCTTGAACGCAAATATTCGTATCAGCTTTATTCACAATAATTCCAAACTGGAAGCAACTCAAATGCCCATAAGTAGGTAAAGAGATAAACAAAGTGTGTATATCCATTCAATGAAATGTTGCTCAATAATAACAAGGACAAACTATTGATGTAAACAACATAAATGACTCTCAAAATCATTATGCTGAATAAAAAGCCAAACCAAAAAAGAGTACACAGTGTATGATTCCATTTAATGAAATTCCAAAAAATTCAATCTATAGTGACAGAAAATGGTAGAGTAGTACTTGCCAGGGAAAGAAGGTGGAAGGATGAATGAATTCTAAAGGGACATGAGAAAAATTGGGGTGGGGGGTGATGGAAATGCCAATTATCTTGGTTGGGGTGATTCATGGTGTACATATGTCACGGTTCATTGTGGTAAACAGCACCTAAGATGTCCCCGTATTCATGCCCTTGTGGAATCCTCTTTGCTTAAGTGTGAGCGGCATTTAGTGACTCATTTTTTTTAATTGAGGCATAGTTGACATAAAACATACTAGAGTTTCAGGTGTATAGTAACTCACTTTTAGTGAATAAAATGTGGTAGAAATGATGGGTTGTCACTTCGAAGATTAGGTTACAAAAAACAACTATGGTTTCAGCCTGAAACATTTCCTCTCTCTTCTCTCTCTCTCTCTCAAACCTTGCTCTGGGGAAAGCAAGCTGCCATGAAGAGGTTCACATGGCAAGCGACTGATATCTTCAGCCAACATCCCATATGAGTGAACTTGGAAAGGGATCTCTGAAGTCTGCCAACAGCCATGGGAGTGAGTTTCAAAGCGGATCCACCCTCTGTTACACACTGAGATGATTGTAACTCTGGCCAACATTTTGATTTCAGCCAGAGTACTCAGCTCAGCCATTTCCAGATTCCCAATCCACAAAAACAGTGAGGTAATGAATGTTTGTTGTTTAAAACCACTATGTTTTGAGGTAATTTGTTATGAAGTAATAGATAACTCACAAACTTATCAGATTGTACCTTTTAAACATGTGTAGAGCTTATTGCACATCAATTAAGCCTCAGTAAAGCTGAAAAGAAAGGAAAATAGAGAAAGAAAAGAAGGGAAGGAAGAGGGAGGAAAAGAAAGAGATAGGAGAAAATGAGGGAGAGGGAGGTAGAGAGGGAGAGATAAAGGGAAGGAGAGAGATATGCCGGGAGGGAGGGAGAGAGAAGGAAGAAAGAAGCCATGAGGCTAGAACAATCATTAATGGCAAGAATGAGGAATGGGCAGGAAGAATATGATATGGGTACTTAATGTTCTTGATAAATATTTCATTGTCCAGTTTATTGGAAAGGAAAGTGGAAGCTTATCTGCTTGGAATACTCAAGTTTTAAAAAGGAGTAGTTTAGAACAAAAAATCAAGTGTAAAGTCTTAGAAACAGCACTAGGCAACTGAGAAAATGGCTGCCCCGACTTCCTGACTCATGATCCATTGGAAAGAAAGACAGGAGAATCCTCCACTGAGATGACTTCTTGGGGGAAATCAAAGGTAGGCATCACTTAAGACAAGAATGTTGTGAAAAGAACTGAAGGTGCCAAGAAGCATGGACTCCAATGGGCACAGAGGAAATGGTTTGGTGGAAGAATATCAGTAGAAAGATGTATTTAGGGGAAGAATTGCACAGCAATATTTGAATTTGATTGCAGGAAAAGAACTGTTACTTACAGCTTGAATCTGGGTTAGAGACAAGAAGTAAGAAAATGAAATATCCAAATTGAGCAATAGGCAAAATCTGTTATGATCAAGGGTAGAGTGGAGGATTTAATAGCAAGAATTAAGAGAGTCACATTTTCCTCTAAAACCAGCATAGATTGTAAATACAAAATGGACTTAATATCCAAAGACATTTTTACGTCACTGAGAGGGAACTGAAGACAAGTGGGAATTCAGAAGCTAGAAACTAAAAACTTAATCTACATGAGTTTACTCATGTCTATTCTGTGGGACAGCAGACACTTTTGATTGCCTGCTCAACCAATGTGTGTTCTCCCTTCCTACCTTACAAACAAAACACAAATTTTATTTATATTTCCACCTCCCAGGGAAGGTAATCTTATCCCCAAACCACAGGTAAATCCTGGTGAGTCCAAACCAATTGTGGTTATCTTGCCAATGGTGGGCTTAGGGATAGACATGAAACCCAATTTGGGATAATGAGACAGACATAAGTGGAATCTCGGGAAGGGGAGAAAAACCTCATAAAGGTTTTTATTTTTAATTATCCTTTTTATTCTTCAACTAAAGAAAGTAACACTACTTACTCTTCTGTTCAACTTTGTTCTGTCAGGATGCAATGCCTGGAACAAGGGTATTTTAAGATCTTGAGAGGGGTAGCCTAGAAACCCAACTAACTGGAAGTGACAGAATGAAAAACTAGAAAAATGTGAATGCTTGATGACATGTTGAACCAATGAATTAACCAAGCCTGGAAACACCTACCTCCCAATATTTGGTTATTGGATTTATCTGTCTTTCGATTTGCAGCTAAAGACATCCTAATTGATTTACAAGGGATACTAACTGTATAGTATATTAAAAAGTGTGACATATAAAAGAGTCCCCTCCCGGGCTACTACAACAGAATACCACACACTGGGCGGTTTAAAAACAGAAATTTATTGTTTCTCAGTTCTGGAGGCTAGAATTACAAGAATAAGGTGTTGACAGGGCTGCTTTCTTTTGAGGTCTCTCTCCTTGGCTTACAGATGCCACCTTCTTTTAGTGTCTCCACATGGTCCTCCCTCTGGGTGCACAGATGTCTATGCTCAGATTTCCTCTTCTTACCAGAACATCACTGGATTAGAGCCCACCCATATGACTGCATTTTTCCTTAATTGTCCCTTTAAAGATCCTTTCTCCAAATACAGTCTCATTCTAAGATACTAGAGGCTAGGATTTCAACATATGCATTCTAAGGGGACACAATTTAACCCATTATGCTTAGCAACTGGCACTGTGCGAGGCACTCGGGATGGAAATTTTAACAAGAATGGTCCCTTTTCACATAGCACTTACATTTCAGTAGGAAAAATAGCACTTAAACATGGTCATTTAGATACTAGCACGACTTGGAGAGTAGAGCATATGACAGTATATAACAAGGGCACTTAACCCAGGGCAGTATTCTCAACTGGAAGCAATTCTGCCTCCCAGGAGACATGCGGCGATGCCTGAAGACATTTTTTACTGTCACAACTTAGGGGTACAACTGGCAGATGCTGCTAAGCATCCTGGAGTTCATAGGGCATTTCTCTCCCAACCAACAATCATCTTCTCTACAATGTCATAATACCACTGTTGGGAAACCCTGAGCTAGTCTGTAGGGTCATGGAAAGAACCCTCAAGCTGACCTCTGAAGAATTTGTACTAATTTACTGAGGTAGGCAGAGCAGAAATGGAGTTCTAGGCAAAAAGGAACAGCAGGTGTGAAAGCCTTCTGTTAGCAAGAAATGTGACACAGGTGAGAACTGAAAGAAGGCCAAACACAGAGCACCTAAAGGGAGGGGGGACTGAAACGGGAGGGGCGCAGCAGGAGCAGCAGGCAGGTCCTGCAAACCCTGGGCCATGTCTAGGACCTTGTTTTGAATTTTACTGAAGAATGATGATAAAACAAGCAGTATGAAGGATCAAAGAGAAGATGAACCTACAGTCCCTTAAATTTAGTGATTTTTTTGTTGGGAAATCTCTAGGAGCTGGTAAGAAGAAGGATGTCGTTTGTGATCAAGTTATGGAAAGGAGAAACACAGCACAAATGAAAAATTGGGGGTATGGAAGTTCTCCTAGGGCAGTCTACCCAGGCAATAGAAATAAAAGCAAAAATAAACAAATGGGACCTAATTAAACTTATAAGCATTTGCACTACAAAGGAAACCATAAGCAAAACAGAAAGACAACCTATGGAATGGGAGGATATATTTGCAAAAGATGACACTGACAAAGGTTTAATTTCTAGAATATATGAACAGCTCATACAACTTAAGAAGAAAAAACAAACAAACAACTCAATCCAAAAATGGGCAGAAGACCTAAATAAGCAATTCTCCAGTGAAGACATGCAAATGGCCAATAGGCACATGAAAAAAATGTTCAATATCAATAATTATCAGAGAAATGCAAATCGAAACTATAATGAGATATCACCTCACACCAGTCAGAATGACCATCATTCAAAAGTCCACAAACAATAAACTGGAGAAAAGGGAACCCTTGTATACTGTTGACGGGAATGTAGTTTGGTGCAGCCATTATGAAAATCAATATGGAGATTCCTCAAAAAACTAAAAATAGACTTACCATATGATCCAGCAATCCCACTCCTGGGTATATATCCAGAGGGAACATTAATTCAAAAAGATACATGCACCTCAATGTTCATAGCAGCACTATATACAATAGTCAAGACATGGAAGTAACCTAATGTCCATCAACAGATGACTGGATAAAGAAGTTGTGGTATATTTATACAATGGAATACTATTCTGTCATAAAAAAGAATAAAATAATGTCATTTGCAGCAACAATGATGGACCTGGGTAATGTCATTCTAAGTGAAGCCAGAAAGATAAAGAAAAATACCATATGATAGCACTTATATGTGGAATCTTAAAAAAAAAAAAAAAAGACAAACAAACTTACTTAGAAAACAGAAACAGACTCACAGACATATCAAACAAACTTATGGTCACTGGGGGTGAAAGGGGATGGGAAGGGATAAATTGGGAGTTCGAGATTTGCAGATACTAACTACTATATGCAAAACAGATAAACAACAAGTTTATACTGTATAGCACAGGGAATGTTTCTCTTCCAGTATGACTGAAGTATTGTGCTGTACACTAGGAATTGATACAACATTGTAAACTGACTATACTTCAATAAAAAATATATTTTAAAAAAAGGAAAGAAATGTCAGTTGACTCATAAAATACTAGAATATGCTGGGAGTATTCAGTAACTGTTCTATTACCAAAACTATGGGGAGGGGATGGGGAATCGGTTCCTTACTGACTCTGGTAAATGTCTGACCTGGTTAAAGCAGATGTTGCACAGAGGATCGGAGGAGTTTGAAGGAAAAAATGTATTTTCTTCCTACTGCCCAACATTCTGTAAGGTGGTTTTGTTTTCTGTTCCTCGAGGAATTAAAGAAAGGATCATATGCCTTCCTTGAAAATCAAATCCATCGCTTATTAACCATGATTTTTTTATTCAAAGATATTCGTTTTCCTTCTTTATGTTTGTCCCTGTGCTCACTGATGAACACATCGCATATTTCCTCTTCCATTTCACTCTGAGTGAGCTCATGCAGACCCACTAATTTACTTTTTTTTTAAATTAAAGTATGGTCAGTTTACAATGTTGTGCCAATTTCTGGTGTAGAGTATAATGTTTCAGTCATACATATACATACATATATTCGTTTTCATACTTTTTTTCATTATAGGTTACTATAAGATATTGAATATAATTCCCTGTGCTCTACAGTAGAAACTTGTTGTTTATATTTTATATATAGTAGTTAGTATCTGAAAATCTCAAAATTCCAATTTATCCCTTCCCACCCCCTATCCCGTGGTAACCATAAGTTTGTTTTCTATGTCTGTGAGTCCTGCTTCTGTTTTGTAAATAAGTTTCATTTGTCTTTTCTTTTTCTTTCTTTTTTTTTTTTTTTTTTTTGGAAGCCACATATAAGTGATATGTGGTATTTTTCTTTCTCTTTCTGGCTCACTTCACTTAGAATGATGATCTCCAACCAGGTGTTCTCACTCACCCTAAGACTGCAGCCCTGATCTCTCTCTTGAGCCTTAGAATTATACACACATTATATGATATTTCTTCTTAGGTATCTAATAAACATCTCAAAATTAATATTTTCAAAAAAAATGCTCTTGCTCACCTCCTAGAGGTTATGCTCCTTTTCAGCCCCCGTGTCAGAGGGCCAGTTGTCCCTCAGTAGCTCTTGGAAAAAAATTAAGGATAATATTTGATTCTGTCTTTTTGCTCACTCCCATACCCAATTCATTAGCAAGTTCTGGGAACTTCATTCTAAAATACATCCCAAGTCTGTCCAGTTCTCATCACCTCCTACTGTTGCTCGTATTCCCCTTCCCCAGCTATAATTCATTCTCTACAAAACAGCTAGAGTGAGTTAGAAGAAGAAGAAGGAAAAGGAGGAGGAGGAATCAGATCTCGTCATTTCTCTTCTTTCTAATTAATAAAATTCGAACTCCTTATCCTGATCTTCATAGCAAGCATTTGTCACTAACCACCACTCTCTAATTCCTGCTGATTCCTTCTATTCCCAAGCCCTGCAAATTTTTGTCCCACAATGGTCTAAACTCTTTCACAGTCCTTCACCTCCATCATCTTCTCATCCACTTCTTTGGACAGTTTGAAATCTATGATCAATAATTATAGTCAGTTTTTGGCATATACTTTAAAATTCCTTCCTTCTCTCTTACTGCTTCATACTTGGCAAACTTCTACTCTTGGTTAAATCTAACTCAGCGCTATACCGTGTCTGCATCCGCCCAAATGAATGGGGCCAAGAGCAAGCACATGCCCAAACTGATGATTCACTTAGCATCAGGGAGACCTTTGGGGCTGCTTGGCAACCCTTCCATGTTTCTCTGTCACATTCTCATTCTTACTGCCTCCAATCTCTCAAATAAAAACCATGCTTCCTGTTTCTCAGAGAAAATAGAAGCAATGCAAAAAACATCTTCATAAGCTTCCCCCATTATATCCACCAAGATACCTGCATCTATGCCCATATGTTCTTCCTGCTCTTGTAACTTTGGAGAAACTGTTTGCTATCCTAGCAAAGCCCAAACACTCCATTATGCATAAGTTCCCACTTCCTCTCATCTACTTGAAAATATTGCTTCGTGACTCTCCTACTTCTTTCCAGTACCATCATATTTTCCTTCTGTACTGAATCTTTTCTAAAAACACATAAACATTATTATATCTCCCATCTTAAACAAAAAAAAATTTGCTTTATCTCACGTACTCCTCTAACTACTGCTCTGTTTCTCTTCTTCATTTACATTGAATACCTCAAAGGAGTTCCCTGTCTTCAGTACCCCTCTTTTCTTCCTTTGAGCCCACTCTAATCAACCTTTTCAACAACTGCACTGGGAAAACACACTCTTCCTGGGTGTCTCCTTCACTCTCACCCTGTTACCACACTCACAACACTTCTGACACCAGATGTGTAGGTTTTTCTCCAACCAAGCAATTCTCTGACACCAGCTGGGTGTCCTCCAATGTAACTCAGTTCTGACACATGTACCTGGAGAGAGCATCAGATCCCACAGGACTCAGTCCCACAAGAGTGACCCCCCCTTTTCAGATGGCAATCAGTTGTCACCTGTGCGTCTGCCAACCAGCTATAAATCAGCATTCCCATAACCCCCTCCCTGCGTTTGCTCATTTGTTAGAAGAGCTCACAGAACTCAAGGAAAGACCTACTTACGTTTACCAGTTCATTAGAGGATATGATAAAGACATAGATGAACAGCCAGGTAAAGAAATACATAGGGGGAGACCTAAAAAGGTCCGAAGTGCAGAAGCTTTCGTGCCCGTGGAGTTGGGGTGTACCACCTTCCCAGCATTTAGATGCTTTCCCAACCCAGAAGCTCTTTGAACCATGTCCTTTTGGGGGTTTTACAGCAGCTTCATCATGTAGGCATGATGGATTATTAACTCCACTTCTAGCTCTTCTCCCCTTCCTATAGGAGGAGGACAGTGGCCGTGCTGAAAGTTCCAAACTTTGACTTATGGCTAGGTCTTTCTGGTGAGTGTGCCCCATCCAGGAGCTGCCCAGGAACCCACCCAAAGTAACCTCACTGGAACAAAAGACACTCCTATCACCCAGGAAATTCCAAGAGACTCGGGGGCTCCGTGTCAGGAAACAGAATGAAGGACCAAATATTAGGACAAAGGATGCTCCTAGTGCTCTAATCACTTAGGAAATTACGCAGGTTTTAGGAGCTCTGTGCCAGGAACTGGAGGCAGAGACCAGTACACATGGCTCTATTATTTCACAACTACCATTCTGTTCATTCTACCAAAACTGTTCTTGTCTAGCTCATGAATTACCTCCAAGTTGTTAAAACACGATGCTCTATTTTTTTCAAGCTGTCTTTTACATGACTTTCAGCAGTACTTGAGTCAGTTCTTTACTCCACCCACCTTGTTAACACTTGATTAATTCCAATGCCTGGCGAACCATACTCACCTGCTTTCCCTCTCCTCTCACTGGCCATGCTTTCTCAGTCTCCACTGCTGGCTCCTCCTCTTCTCCCCAGTTTATTAATAGCGATGTACTCTGGAGTCGAGTCCTCAGACAAGCTCTCTTCTCATTCCACACTCGCTCCTTTGATGATCTCATCCAGCTTCATGGCTTTATATATCACGTATATGCTAACGATTCCCAAATGTATAACCCCAGGCAGGACTACTCCGCTGAACTCCAGATTCACACACCAAAACACCCATCCGACACTGGACTTAGCTGCCTCAAAGGCATTTAAAACTTACCGTGTCCAAATCTGAGCTCTTGGTCTTTCCTCTCAAACCTTCACCTCCTAAAGCTTTCCCCATTTCAGTACGTAGCCACTCCATTCCTCCAGGAGCCTAGGCTGAAGCCTTCCTTTCTCTTACGCCACATACCCAGTCTGTCAGCACCCTGTGCTGACACCATCTGAGTGCAAAGTACTAGGCTCCTGTTTCTCTGGGAACCACTCCCATCTTTTGTGCTGATTGCGGCAATAATCTCCCGACCAGTCTCCCGGCCCTTATCTTTGCCTCTTTACAGTCTTTTCTCATTGCAGCGGCCAAAGTGACCCTGTTAAAACGTAAATGATCCCATCAGAACTCTTATAGCATCCCATTTCAGTGACACGGAAACCTACAATCCTTACAACAGCCTACAGGGCATTAAATGACCTGGCTTTTTCCACTGCTCTGATCCTGTGTCTTCCGATGTCTTCAGTCTGCATTGTTCACCTCACTTCAACACACAGGCTTCCTCATTGTTCCTGGAAAAGCCAGGCAGGCTCCACACAGAACCCCTGTACTTTCAGTTCCTCTTCCCCGAAGATCCATGTGGCTCATCTCTTTTATCTCTTTCAGGAATTTTTTTAAATGCCATTATTTAAAATGATAACCTCTCAGGGGCAGGTATAGCTTAGTGGTAGAGTGCAGGCTTAGCATGCACAAAGTCCTGGGATTGATCCCCAGTACCTCGATTTGGGGAAAAAAAAATACTAGTGAAAAAAAAGCCTTAAAAAATAAAATGATAGCGTCTCTTCCCCCACAATACTTACTACTCCTTTGTTCTGCAGTATTTGCCTCCATTGCTCTCATCACCTTTAGTTATCTATGGATTAATGTCTCTGGGATTTCTTCAACCCCTTTAGTCTTTGCATGTATGTGTGCATGTGGTGTGTATGTAATAAGGAAAAAGACCTCTAATCTGAATGCAAGCAGAACAGAATGAAATGTTTTGTGGGTCTCTCATGATTCCCTGGTCAATGGCATAAATTAAAATCTGAGAGTCTAAGCCATTCTTTACCATAATAATTGTTACCCCTATTTCTGCAGATGAGAATGCCTCATGGAGACTTTAAGTGACTGCCTGAGGTCATTCAGCCAGAATCCAAACCCATGACTTTCTGTTCCCAAAGGTCACACTCAAAATCACTTTTCTAAACCACACTGTCCCAAAGCATATAGAACTCCCATGAAAAAGTACTTTCGTTTGCAATATACTAGTTGCTTAATTGTTATTTTGCCTATGAATGCTTTAATACACGCTATGATTTCTTTGTCCTTTTACTGTAATATGTGATTCTTTTTAATTATGACCTGGAAATTCCATTCACTGTAGACAGAACACCTGTGCACACCTTCAGTACAACACTATTTATTCAGTGTAACAATCTGTTTTATTCTTTCTACTGTCTCACTACTCATAATTGTCATAATTGAAACTGAGATTCATTTTTCACAGTCAACCAAGGTCAAACAACAGACGTAGATTTGCACCTTATGAAAATGAACTGTGATTCACACCATCATATGTTTCTCCAGACTTTATTTGGAAAATAGCTAAAGATATCTAAAGATGTGTCCCCAAAATGTTCTAACCCCCTCACTTTCCTTCACTCACTTCCAGATTGAGTCCTGCTTCTCTGCAGGGAGGTGGCAGTAACAGTCTTGCCGACACCTCGTCTGAGATGCACTGCAGACCCCCGTGGTGAAGACCAGAGCCAGTTCTGTCTTCTAAGCAAATCTCTCCCTTCCCTGCTTCACACTTGGCACCTGTTCCGGGATAGTTGGCTAACGTTGAGCTACTCCCTAGTACAATTGCCCAGACAAATACCTTCCACTTTATGGGAAAAGAAAACTTTTGAAATAATGGGGATTCCTGTGGTCTGGAACAGAGAACAGTCATCTGGTAGGTACTTCATTCCCTATCTCAGTAGATGTATATGTGTTGAGCTTTGAGAGAAAAATTACTGCCTGCATTCTTTGCTCAGTCAACCCAAGAAACCTGAGAGTTTGCTAGTGTCGTCCTTTCTTTGCTTGTAGCATTGGACCTTTCTTGGGCTTCACTGAAATGTAAGTCTTTCTGAAAGAAGCAAAATATTGTTAGTATCACTTTACTGCTGACGAGGTTATCAGATGTTTTCGTAGAACAGAAGATATCGAGTCTACATTAGGTTGAAAGAAGGTGGAAGTGTTGGCCCAGAAAAGTGAACTCAGGAATGCAAAACATAAATCCAACCCTCCTCCAAAGCCCCTACCAGTGGCTGATTGGAGAAAGGAAGGAAGGAAGGAAGGAGGAAGGGAGGGAGGGAGGAAGGAAAGATCCAATATAGTTTAAACTTAGTCCAACCTAATAATTTTAATAGGCCCTTTTGTAGTGCTCATTGTCTCTTGTTTCTCATATCCTCTTGACTAATATAAAAGTTTTAAGGAACAAAAAAATACACAATATTTTCATGGAAATACATGAACTGAAATATATTTTTTCTTAAGTCTTCTAAGAGTTAAGTTTCAAAAGACTCAACATTACTTTTATGTTCCATATTCAACATTTCTGTTCTTGAATTCATAACTTGAATTCAAAGTTTCTATTCAAAAATTTCCTGGCCATTTCCTTACCGGTCATGCCCGTTAAAAATTACTGTTCAATCTCCAAGAACTGCCCCACCCTCCCATTTCAGACACCTAAGACTGAAAAGTAGGTATCAATTGTCAGTTTGCATCCTTCCCAGGACTAAGCCGCTCTACAGAACTTACTAGAAACTTGCTTAAAGACCTAGGGGTAGTCTGCATGCTCTGTACTTCTCCACTCTGCAGAGGGCATAGAAATGCCTTGAACTCTAGAAACTTACTCAGATTCCCTAACACTGAGGGAGCTAACTCAAAACAACTCTGCTGAGGTCACACAAGCCTGATTACTCCCTATGGGACATTTAAAAAGACTTTAACCAAGGAAACCTTCCTACACTGATGGTAGGAATGTAAATTGGTGCAGCCATCATGGAGAACAGTACAGTGGTTCCTTAAAAAACTAAAAATAGCCTTACCATATGATCCAGCAATTCCACTCCTGGACATACATCCAGAGAAATCTTGAACTCAAAAAGATACATGCACCTTAATGTCCATAGAAACACTATTTAAAATAGCCAAGACATGAAAGCAATCTAAATGTCCATCGATGAATGGATAACAAGAATGAAATAATGTCATTTGCAGAAACATGGCTGGACCAAGAGATTATCATATTACGTGAAGTAAGTCAGACAAAAACGAATATCATATGATATCACTTATATGTGGAATCCTAAAAGAAAAATGACACAAATGAACTTATTTACAAACCAGAAATAGACTTACGGACATAGAAACAAACTATGGTTACCAAAGGGGAAGTGGGGGATAAATTAGGAGTTTGGGATTAACATATACACACTACTATATATATAATAGATTTTAAAAATATTTCTACTGTATAGTACAGGAAACTATATTCAGTATCTTGTAATAACCTATAATGGAAAGAATCTGAAAAAGAATAGATATAGATACATAGATATCACTGAATCACTTGGCTGTACACCTGAAACTAACACAACATTGTAAATCAACTATATACTTCAACTAAAACAAATTTTTTAAATACATCTAAGTAACTGCAATTAAAAGCTGCAAATATTTTTATAAGGAAACTATGCTATCAGCATATCACCTTTGATATAAAGATGTGACTAAAAATGTAAACATCACAAATGGAGCCAAAGTTCAAATTTGTTCTTGAAATATTAAACACATGAGAAACAGAAGCTAAAAACAAAATAAACCAAACAAACAAATAACTTTCACCATCTTACCTTTATTTGCCCAGCCCCCATCAGGAGTCTACTCCCACTAAAGTTATCTAGGGATCCACAAGCAGTTGGCTGTAAGGATAAAAGTCCTATATAAATACCCATGTTGCTTTTTTTGATTTCCTTCTTCCAAGTATGCTGGAAAGGACAGGATTTCACATAGGAAACACTTAGTGATAATATTTGGAGGAAACCTGCTGACTTTGTAAGACACAATTGGCCAAACTTCAAGTCAGAAATACCCAGGGAAGTACAAGGCTCCTAGAATTACAAGGATGAGGGTTCTGCAGGCAATGAAACCTCTGCACAGGACAAGGGATCATATGCTTACAAAGGAAAATGCAGAAACATTAGCAAGGCGGCAAGCAGCCCAGAATGTGGTATACAGGTGTGGCAAAAAGTAAAGTGTGACTCTGCAATGAGCCAAGGGGGAAAAGGGCCTTCAGACTTAATGAAAACAAGAAAAGAGAAGTAGAAGAGAAAAGAGAAAGGAGACGGAGATGAAGATGAAGACAAGAGGCAAGAATAACTATCCAGGAAGAGATTCAGCAAAGAAAAATCCACACTCTATCACTGAGTGGATAATTCCCTGAGATGCCAAATGAGAGAATGCTAGGAAAAAGTCCTCTACTAAAGAACTTTTGAGGAGAGACTGTATAGCGTGTGCTTAGCATGCACGAGGTCCTGGGTTCAACCCCCAGTGCCTCCGTTAATAAATAAATAAATAAACCTAATTAACTCTCCCCTCCAAAAAAATTTTTTTAAAAAGAACTTTTGAGAGTATTCTTGCTGTAGTCATCAACATTGATGATAATTATAAACTGCTGAGTCCACGGAGTAAAACTGTCACTTCTTTTGTGTCCTAAGGGCGTAAGTACTACAGAGAGTGTTCATTAATTTCCTCCTAAAGGGATATAAAGACAAATGTGTTTTTGTCCTGTTAATGTTCTCACTGGAGGGCAAGTTCCACGGCTAATATTGGAATATATGGAAGGACATGTTAGATGTTTAGACTACCAGGCTTTTAAAGCAAAAAGATACCTTAAACGCTGTCATGGGTTAAGAAACAAAAGTTAAATGGCAGTGCAAGGTCATATCTAGCTAGATAGAGAAATAAAGTGTAATATCCAACTCCTGTGAGTCGTGATAAGGGGCCTTTTCCAAGAGTGTTAAGTGGAGGGAAAGCCCGCTGTCTCCCCAGCCGCAGCGGCACAGTGTACCAGGCAGGCACCGGGCTAAGGACCGACGACGTTCAGGTGACTCCGCACAGTGTTTGTGAGCTGAGGGGGAGGACAAGCGTGAGACAAGCACTGATAAACACACGTGATGATACGAGAGTACACAGCGAGGACACCCATTCGGGGCTCCTGGAGGTGATTACAAGGGAACGGGTAGCCGAAAGACAAACAGATACATCAGGAACAGAAATGCAGTCTATAAAGACAAAGCTTCGCCCACAAGGAAACAAGAATAACTTTTGCCTCCCCACCTCTTCAGAGAAGAGTGAGCACGAGAAGGGGGGAGAGGCCTTAGGGTTTGGAATGTCCTTGTCTGGACCCAGCAGATCTATAATCCGCATTTTTAAACTGGCACAGAGCCCAGGCTTACAGCTGACAGGTGTGTGTCCAGAAGGGCAAAAGGAAAGCCTGTTCTGCATGACATCTTACATGTTTCACTCCTAAAACGCTTTCCCTAAGGCAGATTTCAGCTGTAAAATCACCACTTCCACTAACTCCTTGCCAGAAAAATTAATTATACTTATAAGTGCTGGTCACAGAGCCAGGATGTGATCTCAGAAGTGTCCGAAAGTCATCTGAAGCTGTCCCTGAATCAGAGCATTTCATCTTCAATAGTTTTACAAGTGAGCATGTGAGTTGTGCCAAGTGTCCTGATCTTGGGGCCATTGTGTTCGCCTCTAGGCGCTGAAGGAGATGGGCCTAAATGATGAAGGCATGTTTCTTTATTCTTCTGAAGATATGTCAAGAGCCTTAGACACGTGGCGTGGCTGAGACAGGGGAGCCAGAACAGAAATTACTGCAGGACATGAGGCTACGGAGCATCCTTTAGTTTACGTGTAGCTCAAGGACCTCTTTTCTCCCCGGGGCTGCTCAGTTCAAGATATACACCTATCATATCAGCACGCACAACTCAAGAGGGGTTAGAGCTGTAGTTAGAACTGGGAGGATGTAATGAGGCAATGATGTGATCTAGGAGGTAACAGAGCCAATGTTCCCTGTGTAAGAAGTGGGAGGGAGAGAATGTTGTTTTCGACGTGGTGCTTCAGACGTACACTGAGAAGGAGCATCTGATGTTTTCATACGTGGTATTTCCTGCTAATAGACAACCTGCCCTCAGCAGGATGGAGGTGTCCTTCATTTGACAAAGGCAGAACCCAGAACCAAAGAAGAAATGTTCATCTTTATGCTAACAAAACAAGCTCTAAAAGCCCCATTTGGAGACAAGGCTTTGACTTGGGAGAGCAAAGCTTTGTTCCAAAAAGAAGGAATTTGTGTGACCCAAGGAGCCAAGGTAAAGGACTGGAACATACATAAAAGTTAACCAGAGCATGTGGAAGTGTTCTGGATAACATGCCACCCCCACCCCCGGGAGGAGAAGCCCTTCTCACATCAGGAAAAGATTCTGGAGTAGAGCTAGACAGGGCTGAGCCTGCTCCCTTCCTCCAACACGGGATTAAAGTTTCCAAAAGACAATGGAGACATCAAGATATGTTTGTGACTCTGATGCCAGAAAATTTGAAGGGAGACTGCCCTGCCCAACTCCACTAAGCCTAGGGTAGGTCAGAAAGAAGAGTATGCAGGCACTGGGGGAAGAAAGAAAAAGAAAACCTTGATTGCCCCTTGATTTGGACAAGCCACCTACAGAGTGCATGGCCATCATATCACTGTGCTGCCTGCGGTCCCTCTGCCCTGCCCTCAGGTGCTGATTGCTTAAGGGGACACTTGTTCAGGCCTCCTGTTAACACATGAGGGAACTTCAAAGAGGGTGACACTTCAGCTTCTCTCCAGCCTCTCCCCTCTCCTCCCCGCAGCAGGAAACATGGCTTATCTTACTGCTGACCTTGGGAGGGGGACAAAGCTCTGTGACCTCTGGCCTTTCTATCCAGAACTGTCTGGGAGTTGGGGGTGAGGGATCTATATGTACATATAAACATCCTCCAGGACTTGGGAGCCAGAAGCAGGACCACAATCATCACGATGATGATTAGCATCTTCCTTACCTTGGGTCACTTCAAACTTGACATTGTTCTGTCTTAAGGGGTCTTCATATTCAGAAATGACCTGTTTTTGTAAACATATATGTGGTTGAGCACGACTGCTTGTGTCTGGCAGCTGTTACATTCGGATTATACGGACAAATAAATAAATGTTTAATGATGATATATGTTTAATGACATACCAAATGGTGTAGAATAAAAGCTGAGCACTCTTGTGTGTGCGTGGGAGCACAGACTGGTAGAGGCCTCATAAAACAAGCGAGTAGGCAGTTTTTCACTCCGATTTCATGATCACAGCCATCACTTTTTCTAGCATATTCTTAAAAACCTCAATGTCACACTGCTGCTAGTTTTCTATGTCGTCAGAAGCACCTACTGTCTGAATTAAAACCTGGCAGGCAAGAGAAATTACAGAAATTTCAAAATTTACAGATATTTGTACCAAAGATCTTCAGAGACACAGGATGCCGTAAATTAGAAATGCCTACAAAGCTGCTTTTGCTTGTTCTGGGAGACCAGAGCCTATATTGTGTTCTTAACTTATCTGCCAATAAAAAATTAAGGACAACCATACCATCTTGAAATTTCCAGAGGAGACTAGCAGAAGAAACTGCAGACAGATGGCCCAGGACAGCACCCTAAAAAGCAGCACACACTGCATCTCAGCTATTACCTTACTGAGAATAATGTGGAACTGTGCTTTCAATAAGTCAAAAGATTTCAACATGTCTGCCCTAGCGCACAGGTCAGTATGAAGATGTCTAGATCTTGCTCTGAAGCCTGTAATTTAGGCAGCAAGGTACTTAAAAACAGATATTTCAAAAAAGTAATAGGGACATCTGATCGATTTCCCAATTTTTCACAGCAGAAAGATCCAAGGAATCTAGTTCACGAGATGGTGTTTTTACTAGCATCGCCAGCTGACAACGACAGTAAAGACAAGACTCAGAGATCTTCTAAATGTGGTTCAAAGGTTCACGATTCACAGCATCCTTCTCATATCACTGCAGGAATCATGTGAAAAGTATGTATTATTTGCCCCATTATAAAAGAACTAGGGTTAGAAATGTGATTTGATTTTTTAAGACAAATGCAGGACTCAAACCCCAATCTTTTGAAATCTAAGTCCCAGTTCACCTTCTCACATTGACTGTACAAAATGTAATGAAAATATCAGGATTATACAATTAGTCTGATCATTTGGCACAACTAGATTGGGTTTTCTGTTTTACTTAAACATCTATTTAATACCACCCATGTCAAATTGAATGTTAAAAGTTTGTGTCTACACAGAAGAAACCCCTGTACTTAGATTTTAATATTAGGAAATGAATTGATTCAAGATATTAAGGTGTTTACCTTAATGCTCTGGTTAACTTGTTCTTCATGTTGAGATCTTGAAATGAACAACTGTCTTGTCTGGTTTTGCTTTTTTTTTCTTTATACTTTGAAGCTCACAGTGTCACAGTATACAAATCACAGCATGGAGCTGAAGATCTGTATGTAGTTAAATTCTTGCTGCACTTTATATTGAACATGAACCCCCTCCTGTCGCAGCCTCATGTCACCATGTTCTGCTATTTGTTATTCTGCTCCTCCACTACCTAAGAATAATACTCCTCAAGAGACCAATTTGTGAACCACACTGCCTGGATTCAGATCCTGGATCAACAGCTTACATGTGTCTCCATGTCCTTACCTACACCTCATGCATGTAGTAAGCATTAAAGAAGCCAATAATTGTAGTCCCATAGAGGCCAAGATAACAGTCTAAGAAGACCCTGAACTTAACTCCTCACACAGGCACACCTAAATTACTATTATTTACAGAGCAACTATCAATGAGAATGACCTGAAGACTAGCAAAAAAAAAAAAAATTTCCACTAAATATATAAAGAAGGAACCTCAACAAGAAGGGAAAGAGGGTGGAGACACAGGATAGTCAAGACCTACGCCCTCAGGTAGGCATCACAAATGAGAGGACAGTCAAAATTGCAGAGGTTCTCCCAAAGAAGTAGGGGGAGGGGAGCCATTAATAGATTCAAACATAAAAAGAGAAAAGAATCCAAACATAACGCTAAAGATAGTCATCAAGTCACAAAAGAGAGCAAAAGAGGAAAAAAACAAAAAAGAACTATAAAACAACCAGAAAACAATCATCCAAAGGACAATAAGTACACACCTATAAGTAATTACTTTAAATGTAAATAGAATAAAAACTCCAATAAAAAGACATAGAGCAGTTTAATTAATTTTTTTTTTAAAAAAGGACCATATGCTGTCTCAAGAGACTCACTTAATATGTAAAGACACTCACAGGTTGAGAGTGAGAGGATGTAAAAAGTATTCCATTCAAATGGAAATAAAAAGAAATAAAAAAATAAAAAACTGGAGTACCAATATCTATATCAGACAAGGTAGACTTTAAAAAAGAAAAAACTAAAGAGAGACAAAGAAGGACATTACATGATAATAAAGGAATCAGTCCAACAAGAAGGGTAACAACTGTAAATATATATGCACCCAACATAGGAGCACCTAAATACATAAAACAAACATTAACAAACATAAAGTGAGAAATTGACAGCAACAAAATAATAATAGGGAACCTTAACACTCTATTTACATCAGTGGAAAGATCATTCAAACAGAAAATCAATGAAATGGGCTTAAATGATACATTGGAACAAATGGACTTAATAGATATATATATAGAACACCCATCCAAAAGTAGCAGAATACACATTCGTTTCAAGGGCACATAGAACTTTCTCCAGGTAGATTACATGTAGGACAAAAAAAAAATTCTCAATAAATTTAAGAAGATTGAAATCATATGAAGTATCTTTTTGACCACATGGTATGAGATTAAAAATCAACTACAAGGAAAACATGGTGGTGTGTGCATATATATATATATATATATATATATATGGCATTAGCCATAAAAAACAATGAAATCTTGGCCTTTTTGATGACATAGATGGATGTAGAGGATATTATGCTAAGTGAAATAAGCTAGACAAAGACAAATAGTGTATGAAAGATGGCGGAGTAGTAGGTCCACAAGCTCGCCTCTCTTCGCAGCTGCAACAAAACCACAAGCGATTGCTAAACAACCATTGGAAAAAAAGACTGGAGCCTCGAGAAAAGATATTTTTTCAGCTGGAAACATAAAGAGGGAACCACAGCAGGATGGTAGGCGGGACATGCTCGAATTATAATCAGGCTCCATACCCCCCAGGTGGGTGACCCACAAGTTGGAGAATAATTAAGTCACAGAGGCCCTCCCACGGGAGTGAGAGCTCTAAGCTCCATGTCAGGCTCCCCAGCCCAGGGTTCTGGCAGTGGGAGGAGGAGACCCTAGGACATCTGGTTTTGAAGCCCAGTGGGACTTAACTCCAGAAGCCCCACAGGACTGGGAGAAACAGAGACTTCATTCTCTTGGAAAGCAAACAGAATCTCATGTGTGCCAGGTCTAAGGGCAGAGGCAATGATTTCATGGAAAACTGCCTTCTGGTTTTGGAGGGTCTCCTGGGGATGTGGGGGACGGCTGCTTCTCACCCAGGGGACATAAAAGCTGGTGGCAGACATTCCCAGAGTGTTCATCTGCATGAGCTTTCTTGGAGGCTGGCATCTTGATTGGATCATTAGCGTCAAGACCCAGCCCCACCCAACAGCCTGTAGGCTTAAGGGCTGGGAAGCCCCAAGCCAAACAACATACTGGGTGAGAACACAGCCCCACCCATCAGCAGACTTCCTGAGTCACAAACAGCCTTACCCACCAGAGGGCCAGGGCCAGCCTTCAACCCAGCAGTGGGCAGGCACGGACTCCTCCTGCCAGGAAATCTACGTAAGCGTCTAGTCCATCCTCATCCACCAGGGGGCAGATACACAAGCCAGGCTCTACACTGGGACCAGCTGGACCCTGGCCTTTGGGTGACAAGAGAGGAGTGTACCGCTGAGACACATAGGACATCTCCCACAGAGGGCCACTTCTCCAAGGTGGAGAAAAATAACTAACCAACCTAAAAATATAAATAGAAAGACAGACAATAAGAGGTGGCAGAGGAATGTCTCCTACGCCAAGGCACAAGATAAAATATCAGAAGAAGAAATAAGTGATGAGGAGACAGGTAATTTATCTGAGAAAGAGTTTAAAGTAATGATGGCAAAAAACTTACAGCCAAGAATACTCTATCCAGCAAGGCTCTCGTTCAGATTTGATGGAGAAATCAAAAGCTTCATAGACAAACAAAAGCTAAAAGAATTCAGCACTAAATCAGCTTTACAACAAATATTAAAGGAACTTCTCTAGTCATCAAATCTTAAGAAAAGAGAACAAAAAGAATGAGGGAAAAAAAGACCTATAAAAGACTGCTTTGGCAATTTAGGGTCTTTTATGGTTCCATATAAGTTTTGGAATTGTTCTAGTTCTGTGAAAAATGTCATATTTTAACAGGGGTTGCAGTGGGTCTGTGGATTGCTTTGAGTAGTACAGCCATTTTGATAATGTTGATTCTTCCAATCCAAGAGCACAAGATATTTTTCGATTTCTTCGTATCATATTTAATTTCCTTTATCAATATTTTACAGATTTCTGAGTATAGGTAACCTCCTAGGTTAAGTTTATTTCTAGATATTTTGTTGTTTTTGATGCAGTGGAAATGTTTATGCCAGTTATTAAATGCTGGTTTTTTAAGTGAAAAAAAAAAGTGAATGAAGGGCTGCAAATGGCAAAATATCCTTCTTTTTAATGGGTCAGTTGCATTCCATTACATAGATATGCTACATCTTCTTTATCCATTCATCTACTGATGTGCATTTAGGATGCTTCCATATCTTGTCAGTTATAAATAATGTTGCTGTTAATAGCAGGGTGTATGTATCTTTTCTCTGATGTGTGCCCAGGAGTGAAGTTGCTGGGCCATGTGGTGGTTCTATTTTAGTTTTTTGAGAAACCTCCATATCGTTTTCCATAGTGACGGCACTAATTTACATTCCCACCAACAGTGTACAAGGGTTCCCCTTTCTCCACATCCTTGCCAACACTTGTTATTTTTGTTCTTCTTGATGATTGCCATTGTGATCTTGATTTGCATTTCCCTGGTGTTATTAATGATGTTGAACAGCTTTTCATGTTCCTGTTGGCCATCTGCATTTCTTCTTTTGGAAAAATGTCTGTTCAGTTCTGCCCATTTTTTAAATGGATTGGTTTTTTGTTTGCTTGCTTTTTAACTGAAGTACAATTGATTTAAAATGTTGTATTATTTTACGGTGTACAGCATGGATGGACTTAGAAAGCATTATGCTAAGTGAAGTGGGTCAGAGAGAGAGGAACAAATACTGTAAGATACCACTTACATGTGGAATCTAAAAAAATACAACAAACTAGTGAATATTACAGAAAAGAAACAGACTCACAAAGTAGAGACGAACTAGTGGTTACCAGGGGGAGAGGGGAGGGGGAAGGGCAAGATGGAGTGGAGGATTAAAAGGTACAAATTGTCAGGTATAAAATAAGCTACAAGGATGTGCTGTACAACATGGGGAATACAGCCAATATTTTATAACTATAAATGGAGTATAACCTTT
This sequence comes from Camelus dromedarius, assembly GCF_036321535.1. Classification (NCBI taxonomy): domain Eukaryota; kingdom Metazoa; phylum Chordata; class Mammalia; order Artiodactyla; family Camelidae; genus Camelus; species Camelus dromedarius. The sequence goes on along the minus strand of NC_087436.1, from coordinate 11,882,674 downwards.
AAAAATTGTGAATTACTATATTGTATATCTGTAACATGTAACATTGTACATCAACTATTCTTCCATTTAAAAAACATGATATTGTAAAATAAATACATAAATAAAAAAAGAAAAAAGACAAATACTGTATGATTTCACTTTTACATGGAAATTTTTAAATAAAACAAATGAATAAACATAAAAAACACAGAGTCATAATACAGAGAACAGACAGGTGATTTCCAGAAGAGAGTGGGATGGGGCGGATGGGCGAAATAGATGAAGGAAATTAGGAAGTATAAACTTCCAGTTACAAAATAAATGTCATGGGCATGAAATGTACAATGTGACAAATATAATCAGCAATAACTAAAATCTTTGATGATAACAGATGTTAACAGCCTACAGCGGTGATCATTTTGTAATATATAGAAATACCAAATCACCAGGAATTAACATAGTATTGTAAGTCAATTATACTCCAAAATACAAACAGACTTAGGGACAAAGAGATCAGGTTTTTGGTTACCAGAGGCAGGGGGTGAGAGGAGAGTATACTGGATGAAGGTGGCCACAGGTACAAACATCTAATTATAAGACAGGTAAGTATTAAGGATGTAATTTACAACATGATTAATATAATTAACACTACTGTATATTATATGTGAAAATTGCTAAGAGTAAATCTCAGAGTTCTCATCATAAGGAAAAAGTTTTTATATTTTTCTCTTTTGTTATTTTGTATCTGTATGAGATGATGGATCACTAAATTTATTGTAGTAATTAATCATAATCATTGTGCTATGCCCCTTAAACTTATTACAGTGCTCTACATTAGTTACACTTTAATAAGACTGGAAGAATTAAAAATTACCTCCTTTGAATTAAAAACTACTTGAGATGCTCAAGAAAGTGTCAAAAATCCATTTTGAAGAAAAGAAGTAAAGGATTATAAAGAACTTGGAAGGCTTCCAGGCACATGGTAAGTGTTCAGCATTTATTAGCCATTTTAGTCTGTCCCCGCCTCCTCCTCATCATCATATTACTGTTTTATATTCTGTTCTTCTGCCGTCCTCTCAAATGAAGGTTATTGGGAGATTATTTATTCTGACCTCAAGTTTTCGTGTAAAGGAACTTTACCTGGAACAACTCACCCAGCGTCTTTCCTGTCCTCCTCAAGGGAGAAAGGGTGGCTTATCTGATTGGTGAGCTTCAGGAAGGCATGTTTGTTCTCTCTAGTCTGCCTGTGTTCTGGTTTGCTCTCCTTTCCAAAGCCAGGGGCAAGGAAAAGACATCTGACTACTAGGTGAAACCCCAGCAATGTGTTTTGACCTCAGAAACAGAGCTATGTTCTCTGAGCAACTTTACCAGTAATCAGGGTAATGTTTCCATCGTTAACTGCCTAGCTCCCGTGCCTAGCTCCACATGTGTTTCAAGCTGCAGGGGAGGAGGAACGTTACCCATTGGTTGGCAAAGTCCTCAGTGTTAGCCTGCACCCAAATTCTATTTTTTCTCCTGCATGCTTAATCCACTCCTTCAAATTCCGCCTCTCTTCTAATGACACAATCACAGACCCACTTCTGGGATAGATCTGTTCTAGCACTGCAAACATTTTCCAAAATGGAACTCGCATCTGTGCCCTGACCGTGACCTTCCATATGCCCAACCTTAATGCTTTTGTCGTTCACCTTGTCTCCCAAGCCAAAATCACAGGGGTTTCTCTGACCCCTCTCCTTTGTTCACCGGCCATATTCAAGTCCATCTCCCTTATGTAGCCCATGTTCTTCTCCTCATTTACCCTCCCATGCCCTTTATTTGGGCTTTCCTCATGTCTCATATATGACAATATCTTACCTTTTGCCTGCCACCAATCTTTCCTCCTCCTCTCCATTTTCCAGCTGCGACTAGGGTGATCCTTTCAAAACAACAACAACAACAAAATCAATGGAACAATCTTCCTGGATAAAGTCAACTCCACAAGGGGAATGGCTTCCATTATTCAGTCTATGTCTAACTCTCCAGCCCAGTTCCTCATGATTAATCTCCTCTATCGATATGCCCTATACTTAGCCATACTGTACCCCTCTGAGAATACTGAGATTCAGTCACATGGCTTATTTAGAGCTTAAGTAGAAAAATATGTAATCAAGATAAAATTAATTTTACCATCATCAAAAAGTCCATCCTACCAAACATGAATAAGGATTTTTGAGTACTTCAAATAGGCATTCAAATTCTAGTATTTTAAAGGTAAGAGTGGTCAAATCAGAGGAGCATGTTGGACAATGCTTTCCTTTATGTCATATCAATGTTAACTTCTCTGCTGTCAGTGAAAAGAAATCCAACAAATAAGCTCTCACGTTTCCTGTCACACAGTCCTCAACATGCAAAACGTCAGGCTCAAAAGATTGTCTCTCAGGCCTCTAGGCATTCCATGGCTGGCCCCTTTCCCCAAAATCTTCTTCACTTTCATCGTCCTCTTAACCCTATGACCTCAAGTTGGACATCACTTCCATCAAAGAGCCTTTCCTAATTTCTTCCAATCCCACCATATTTCTCATAGCGCCACTCTTGAACGCCATTGTGATTCCTCTTAATTTTGTCCGCATGACCCTCCAAAGTCATTTAAGTCAGGCCCCCTGTCTGTTGACTAGTGAATCGTGAGTACTTAGCATCATGTTTGTGCACAGTAGGTGCTTAGTAATTGCTTGTCAAATAAATTAACAGGTAAAATGTTTACTGTATACCACACATTATGCTAAATACAAAAGATAGGAGTGAGGTAGAGTAGAGGGGCACAAAACAAACTAAACGGCACTGTATTGACTTTAAGACCTGTACAACATACTCTGGAGAAGCAAATTAAGTGATACAGGCCAGTTCTTTCAATGTTTTCTTCCTTCATTTTTCAAATAATAAATGTCAATATCAATTTTTCAAATGCATTTTGATGCAAGCAAAGAATATCTGAAGAATTACATTAACTGATAAAATAGAATGCAAGGTAAAGTCAATAACTGTGTCTTGACAGTAAATTTAGGATCACTTACTGCCTTTAATGACTCCTAATTAGGAAGGATCGAGTTTTCCCCTTCAGCAACCATAGCCACTTTATCACCTGTGAGCAGTACGCACTTGCCAATGCTAGTTTTATGTGAAATGGGTTTACATTGCATGAACTTGGAAAATAACCGTTGATAATTTTTCCTGTGCTCTTCAAATTTCACTATTACACATACCCATGAATAATGTCTCTCTGTCTTGGCACATAAACTTGTAAAACACGTCATCTTGAAGCTAATCATAGATCATGCTACTGTCACAGGTTCCAGGCTGCAATTCTCAACTGCTTGATAAAACCATGGCTGGGAGTCCATCACTGGTTCAGCACATTACCAGGGCAATGTCATTGATTTTATCCACACTAAAAAGTCATCTTTGAGTCATTTCACTTTTTAAACAGAACATTGTGAGCGTTTTCCACCTTAATCAGATATAATTTTAATCAGGGCCTTGTTACAACATGCATGCCAGACGGTTCTAGGAAAAACAGTAGTTAGTCAGCCAGCTAATAAAGCTCCCTGGTTAATTGCTGAGTTTGCTTCTTGCTGCAGATGTCCTGCAGGCAAGTTCATAGACAACTTACCAAGGACCACTGAGACTTGTTTTTGACCTATGTCTCTAAACAAGCTGTAGGAATTGAGGAAAGCCAGTTGTAAGGCTGTTTCGCCTGACAGCACGATTGTGTTGTGCTGGCTGTGAGCCAGGAAAGAGGAGGCTGCCATGTTTTACCAGACACGTGGTCCCATGAGATCTGTGCCTGAACTTGCACCCAGCTCATTAAGTTGACATGGCATGTTCAACATAACTGTTTAAGTTTTAAGAGTACTAAATATAATCAACTCAAGAATAAAAGGCCAAACAACATCTGAATGCTGCTGACAAATAATATTTTCTTACTAAGCTTGTCTCTAACTTGTGAGATTGCCAGTTGCTTTTCTCTGCGCTCAGAGTTTTGAGTCAAAGCAATATATCTTTTACAGAGACATGACTAATGTGCCGCAAGTTCTCCCCTGTGCTATGTATAATGAGATAGTAAAGAAAGAAGAAACTGGGAACATTCTGAATATTTATCACACTAAAACAATCTACAAGTTTAGAATGCATATATGAAGTTTATGATAATAATTTGAGGAAATTTTTACAGAGTCTATTAGATGAACCATTGTATGACAGGCAGCCTTTTGTAATTTAGATGACAAAGTTTCTCAAAAGTATCAAAATGTCACAACCAGACCTCCTCTCACTCCCATTCACACACATAAGATTGCCAGACTCTTAGAAAACTGTTAACCTAGAACCAAAATCCAGCAATTCTAAAGTTAAGCAAAACTCCAAACTTAAAAAAATTCTCCATCTTAAGAGATGAACTTTTACACTGAGTGCATTTCCCTTTGACATAAATTGGCACTACACAATGAAATGGCTATCTCAACTGTCTAACTTCACAACTGGAAGTTCAGCATATTCTTTTCAGTGGCATGTCTAAAATTGTTTATCATTTGATATGTTTGTCTTTCTTCTCTTTGACCATCAACTCAGTAAGGGTTAAGAACTTTTCTTAAACTTCTTTGTATTCTGCATGTGCGTAACAAAATTTCTTACAGACAGCAAGTAACAAATGAATGCTGTTGATTGCAAAGACATATAACTATAATGGGTCTTTTTCAGAGCCCAAAGTTTGAAACAAGACTTCCAGCCAGAAAGAACAAGAAAGCTTTGACAATAACTAATATCTTTACACCTTCATTTTGTATTTCAACAAAAAGATCATTTTTAAACCAAAATGATAACCAGAACTATTTCATATATTTTAACATTAGATCTCAAGATAAAACTAAGAGGATTTGAAAAGAAGCATAAAGAACCTTGCCTGTGTTAGAAACACTATTAAAATCAGATCGTGAAAGTGAAAAGTTTGGACAAGCATATTACCCAAACAGAGATTTGTTTATGCCAAGAAAACTATAATATGTTCCTAAAAGATACATTCCAGGGCTGTGTGTGTGTGTGTGTGTGTGTGTGTGTGTGTGTGTGTGATTAGTACTCCCGCTTTAAATGTGTGCCTATGCATCATGAAGATACTGAAATCTCTATTAAACTTAAATTTAAAAGTAGCCTGCTAGTAATCAAAATTAGTATTTATAGAGAGGGCACTACATGCCAGGTACTACTTTAAACCTATACATATATTAATTCAATATACAGCAGTCCTATAGCTAGGTGCCATCCATATCTTCACTCTGTAGATGAAGAATCAGAAGCACAGGAGATAGGTATCTTGCTTGCCTAAGCTACACAGCTAATACGCGGCAGGATAAGAAGCTAACCTAGCCAGTCTGACTACAGTTTCCCACTTAACCAGTATACTAAGATATTCTTTTAAAAAAACACAACTGGATGGCAGAATAAGAGGACCCTGAGCTCACCTCCCCCCATGAAGACATTAAAAATACATGCGGAGCAATGCTAACTAAAAACAACCTGGAGACTTGTAGAAAGAGTCTTTTAGAACCAAGGTTGTAAACATTCACTCAATCAGGTAAAGAGGGAGTAGAGGCGATCAGGTCAGGACCTGTGCTGCTGGGAGGGGAATCAGAAGAGGAGGGGGATTATATGGGTGGTGACCCTCCCTGAGGAGTAAGGGGTTTGAGCCACATATTGGGCATCCCCACCATGGGGGTCTGACACCAGGAAGAAGCGTCCCCAAGCTGGTTTGAAAACCAGTGGGTCTTAACTGAGGGGTGTAAGAAACCAAGATTCCATTTTGGGAAGAGTGTACATACATGCTTGCTTACACCCAGGAAATGCAGAGGAAACAGATTGAAAACTAACTACCAGAGGCTTTGACTGGCTTGCTGGGACCCTCCCAACACACAACCCAAGCTGCATAAAGAACTTTTCAGACAAAAACTGAAAAAGTTTGTCAATACTAAACTGACCTTATAAGAAGTGATAAAGGGTATTCTTTAACTGGAAAAGAAAAGTCTACAACAAGAAGAAAGAATTTATAAGAAAGGAAAAACTCACTAGAAAAGGCAAATATATACAAAGGTTATGGTTCAACTACTTAAATAAACTAGTACAAAAATAAAAAGATAAAATTATAAAATTAACAACTACAATAAACAGTTAAGGGATAGATATAAAGATGTAAAATATCTGTTTTTGATGTCATATTTTACATCTTTATGTTGATGTAAAAATGTAGACTGTTTAGCATGTGTTTAAAATTAAATGACTAAAAGTTTAAAAACAAGTAGATATAACTTTAGGTCAACATATATGAACTCCATGGTAACCACAAATCAAAAATCTACAATAGATACACAAAAATGAGAGAAAAAGGAAAACAAGCATGTCTAAAGAAAATCATTAAATCGCAAGGAAAGAGACCAAATGAAGAAGGAAAAAACAACTACAAAAACAACCAGAAAACAAGGAACAAAATGGCAATAAGTACATACTTATCAATAATCACTTTAAATGACAATACACTAAAACCTTCAATCAAAAGACATTGGGTGGCTAATTAGATAAAAAACAAAACACATCTATATGCTGCCAAGAAGAGATTCACTTCAGAGTTAATGAAAACACAAACTGAAAGTGACAGAATGGAAAAATGTATTTTACAAAAATGGAAATGAAAAAGAAACTGGGACAGCAATACTCATATAAAGTAGAATTTAAAGCAAAATCTTTTTTAAAAGACAAAGAAAGGCATTATATAATGATAAAGGGATCATACAAAAAGAGGGTGTGACATTTGTTAACATACATGCACTTAATATAGGAGAACCTAAATATATAAAGCAAATATTAACATACTTAAAGGAAGAAATTGACAATACTACAATAATAGTATGGGACTTTAACACCCTACTTACATTAAGGGACAGATTATCCAGACAGAAAATCAATAAGTAAACACTGGCCTTAAAGGACACATTAAACTAGTTGGATTTAATAGATATCTACAGAACATTATTTCCAAAAATAGCAGAATACACATTCTTTTCAAGTGTACATGGAACATTCTCCAAGATAGATCACATGCTAGGCCACAAAACACATCTCAACAAGTATAAAAGGATGGAAATCACACAAAGCATCTTTTCTAACTGTTGGGGAAAAATGTGCTACAGCTCAGTGTTACAGCTCAGTTGTGACAGCGACCTGGATCCAGGTGAGAGACCAAACAGCACTCCGAAAGTTGGAGAACTCAGGTTTATTACGCCAGCAGGCCCAGAGATGTTAACACTTCAAGCTCTGGACCCCACCTCTAAGTTTACACAGGCCTTTTATAAGCTGCCAGTTTTACACTTTGCAACATCATATGCAAATAAAGTACAACAGAAGTTGACCAACCAGGAACAAGCTATGTAGAAATAGACCAATCAGGAGTGAGCTCCATGCAAATGAAGTACTACAAATGGACCAATCAGAAGTTAGGAAAGTGGACCAATCAGAAGTGAGAGTAATAACCAATCAGAAGTGAGAGTAATACCCAATCAGGAGTGAAGGAAATAACCAATCAGAAGTGAGCTCAGGGAACCAATAGAATTCTAGGTGTAAGTTAGCCGCTTTAGAGGCAAAAAGTGAGATAGAGCCTCTGGGCCAGGGAACCGGACGGTGCTATAGGAGAGAAGCGGCCCTGCCTAGGGGTCCTGCGGGTCTTTTTATGGGGTGGAGAGTAAACAACATGCTACTAAAAGAAAAAAACAGTGGAGCAATAAAGAAGTCAAACAGGATTTAGTAATTCTCATCCATCTGTAACACCATACACATAAATAAACTCAAAATGGATTAAAGGCCTAAATCTAAGGCCTGAAACCATGAAACTCTTAGGAGAAAACATAGGCAGGACACATTTTGACATAAGTTGTAGCAATACTTTTTGGATCTATCTCCTCGGGCAAAGGAAACAAAATAAAAAATAAACAAATAGGACCTAATTAAACTTAAAAGCTTTCACATAGCAAAGGAAAACATCAACAAAACAAAAAGACAGCATGCTGAAGAGAAGAAAATATTTGTGAATGATATAAATGATAAGGGTTAATATGCAAAGTATATAAACAACTCTTACAACACAGTCCCAAAAAAAGAAAAAGAAAAAGAAAAAAACAACTGATTGAAAAATGGGCAGAAGGCCTGAATAGACATTTTTGCAAAGAAAAAAGATGCTCAACATTGCTAATCGCCAGGGAAATGCAAGTCAAAACAGCAATGAGATATTATCTCATGCTGGTCAGAATGGCTATCATCAAACAGACCACAAATAACCAATGTTGGTGAGGATGTGGGGAAAAGGCAATCCTAGTACACTGGTGGGAATGTAAGTCATTGTAGCCACTATGGAAAACAGTATGGAGGGTCCTCAAAAAACTAAAAGTAGAACTACCATATGAACCAGCAATTTCACTGCTGGGTATATATCCAAAGCAAACAAAAACACTAATTCAAACAGATATATGCACCCCTGTGTTTATAGAAGCACGAATTTATTTATTTACAGTAACCAAGATATGGAAGCAAGCTAAATGTCCATCAACAGATGAATGGACAAGGAAGATGTGATATATATCTGGTGCTGGGAAAACTTTTTAAATTTTCTTCATTTTTAATTTACAGTGGAAAGAATATAAATCATTCAGAAAACATTTTCAATATTTTAAGGGCAATTCAAAACATTTTGCATGGTTTCCAGCAGCTGAGTTGTATCACATATATAAAGTAGATGATTTAAGTTTTGCTTCCAAACTATCTATTCATTGTTCTGTGCACAATCATGAATGTAAATTCTTTCATCCTTCTTAAAGTATGTTTTTTGTTTTGTTTTATTTTTCGCAGTTTTAGTTCCATTCTTTAATTATCTCTCTTTTCTTTGAGGCCAATTTTTCTGGGGGTTTTTTATTCTTATCTTTCTGTAAGAGCATTTACTCAGGCTCCTGGTATTACTGACTGCCTCTTCACAATTATGATAGTTCAGGCCCTAATTCATCATTGTATTGGATGTTTTCCCAAGGTAAAATAATAAGAACCAAAATCTATGAAAATTTTCAAACTTCTAATAATAAAAGAAAGACAAACATAAACACCCATGAGATTTCATTTTAATATATCTTACTCAAGCAGAGGCTTTTTTTATAACACCCAGTTTTGTCAAGGGTGAAAGGAAATGTGCATTCTCACACAATTATGTTTGGAAATATGTATAAGAAGCCTTAAGATGTGCTTACTTTTGACACAGTAACTCCATATCCAAAATTTTGACCTAAGAAATTGTCATGGATATTTTCAAAATTTTAGCTACAGGAATAACTATTTCCATGCTATTAAAGTAATGAACAATGAGAAAATGTCCAAATACAGGAGATTAAATGGTGGCATATGTATTGAATGGAATAGTACTATTTTAAGTGATACTGGAGAGTAGAAAACAAAATCAAAAATTGAAATATGTTAAATGGAAAATACTTTTTAAAATACATACATGCAACTCTACTGTCAGCGAGTTGACTTAAAGGTTTGGAGGAAGGAAGTGAGAAGGAAAACAGATATGAAACATGGCTGGCAAAGATGAGTGGAAGTCTCGCCAACTGCCAAGTCCAATGCTGGTTGAACGGCTCAAAATAAAGCCTAGCTCCTTTTCTGAAATAAATGATAAACTACATTCCTATAAAGTACATACTATTGAGAAAGAACTAATAAAGAATTTTTAAATGATCTTTGCTTACTGATAAGGGAAAGAGAAAATTTTAATGAGAATGCAGTTTGAATATTGTCCCATCAAGACTTTCTGAGCATGGCTGAGGTAAAGAAGTTAAATTGACCAATGATGTTGGATCCCCCAAGGAGAGCAGAATCCTGGGATGGTGAGAGCTCTGTAAACACAGGTGACCATTCACAAGAACGCCACTAGCCAAACTCCCTAAGTGATGCATTAGCCCTGGGTGATTGATCTAGAACTTCGCAAGAGTAATTCTAAATATTTATGTATTTTTATTCAAAGGAAAGAAAAATTGCTCTCATCTACTCCCTAAAGGACATTTACACATTCTTTTTTGATAGAAAACAGGATTGGGATGGAAAGCTAATGGTACTCAAGACTGTCAAGTCATCTCACACATGTGTAAAGAAAAAATTAGAATGGGCTAAGAAGGCAAAAATTTTCACATCTGCAAGACAAAGTGGTTGCAAAAGTGTATGTGTTAAAAAGGACATTAAAGTCATGAAGAGCACACATTTGTTGACCATAAACACAAACCACCAAATCCCAAAATACTAAAAATGAGTCAGAAAGGAGGTCATTCTGGAACAACTTTACTAAACATATGGAATTCATTTCCCCCAATAAATTGTGAGAGACAAAATTAGAATAGTCCAAGAAGGGACTGGCTAGAGTACTCTTGTTTATGGATTTAATATACTATAAAAAAGAGGATAGTAATGTCAGTCCAAGAAAACCATCAGAGCAGGAATCAGCCAAGCACCTCCAAATGTGATCTTGTGTCACTGACAGTCACCAAATAGACCCTGTGCAATGCCATTTATTGTGTTTTTACCTGCACTGACACAGTACCTGGTATATGGTGGACAGTCAGTGCATATTCACTCAATGAAATCAAATAAAATCTGTACATACCAGTACTCTCCAAACCATCATTAATCTTCAATCTGCTGTGTCATTGCTCTTAGAGAGAAGGAAACTAAAAGCCAATGCCTTACCAGAATTGCAATCTCCCAAATACTTCTTAAACTCAATTGCTCTTAGAGAGAAGGAAACTAAAAGCCAATGCCTTACCAGAATTGCAATCTCCCAAATACTTCTTAAACTCAATAAAAACATAAAAGTCAGACATTCTCCCTTTATAGAAACATGAAGAATGTTAAGATAGAGTCATTAAAGTATTCTTGAGTTCTGAAGAAAAAATAGTAAAGTAATGCCAAAGTATTGTATTAAAAGGAAGTACATAGAAGGTATTCAGTTGAGGTCACCCATTATTTACATCTGTCGTCTTAGTACAAAAACACCACTTAGCAAAGAATCTCATCATGACACATCTTCTCCTTCATCCAACAATTGTTTTAATGAAATTTTGTTACTTACCAGCTGCTTTTTCAAAAGACCTATGACAACTATAGCGTTGTGACTTGAGTTTTATCTTACCCTTGGAAAATAAATTTGTGAGAAAATAACCCCCCTTTTCTTTCTACCATCTTTTCCTGTGAAGAAGGCACTCAAGAACATCTCTTGCAAGTAGTTTAAAAGGCATGACTACCTTGTCAGGATTGCCAAAATCTATTAATGAAAAGAAGCAAACAAAATGCTATAAAATGCTCTGATATGATGGCTCTAACAGATGTACATGTAAAAAGTCTCAAGGTCTTTCCCCTCTACTTACTCCAGGAATCTTTCCAGCCCTCCCCTGAACCATAAGGAATATGCTATGTATTTTATCAGATTTCATCACTGGCCTTCTGGAACCCACTATTGCAGCTGCAGAAGATAACAAGAATCAAGGTCTTCTCAAAGTCCCTTCCTATCACTTCCCATATTAATCAAAGATGAGTCTGGAAAAAAACTGTATCCTAGAAGTCCAAACCTGCTGTCCCTGCAACATCCTTGTCACTACTGAGAAATGGAGTCAGTCTAAATCCTCAGACCTAAACTCCATACAAGGGTCAAAACTAACAAGTCAAAGCAGAACTTTCACTTCCTAGAACAATGACTAAGGGTAGGAAGTTAAGAGGCATGAAAAGAGGATGGAAAAAATATTTTCTCCCAATGATTCCCATAGATAGTATCTTTTTTCTTTTGAAAAAATTCAAATCCACACAAAAATGAAAGAACAGTACAATGCACATTGTTATATCCCTTCTCTCTATACACCAACTGTTAATCATCTCGTTGCACCTACTTTATCTCTATTTAGGGACCTACAAATACTTCCTTCTGCCAAGCCGTCCAAAAGTAGGTTGTGAACAAGACACCTCACCCCTAAATACTTCAGCACACATCCCCACAAACAAGGACATTGTCCCAACACTATTACCTGGCCTTAAAAATGAGTTAATAACAACATTCAACCTCTAAGCCATACTCAAACTGTGCCACTTGTCCTAAAATGTCCTTAATGGCTTTTTTTTAAATTCAAGATCTAACCAAATTCACATTACACTTGGATGTCACATCTCTTTAATCTTCTATCATCTCCCACTGATCTATATGACACTGAATCTTTTGATGAATCCAGGCCAATTGTTCTACAAAATGTTCTACCTTCTGAATTTGTTTGATGGTTTCTACAGCAGGTTTAGATGAAATATTTCTGGCAAGAACCCCCCGAAGGTGATGCTTTATACTTCCCCACTGTATCACATCAGAAAGAACCTAATGTCAGACTAGGCCATTGCTAGCAGCAGTACCAGACTCGACCATTTTGTTCAGTGTTTGCTGCCAGATGACTCCACTGTAAAGGCGTATTTTGTCCCATTGGGATTAACAGGTCATATGTGGTGGAATGCTTTGAAACCATGTTGATACTCTGTCTTTCAATAACCTGGCATCTAATAGTTTTGGCATTCAGAAATGTTCCACGCTTAAATTATTACACTGGGAAGTTTATAAAACAGAAAATTTTTAATTCTGTCATTTCTTCTGCATTTATTAGCTGGCATTCTGATTTTAAAAAGAGCTTTTATTTTCTCTCTTTATCCATTGTTTTCTCTCTTTCTTTCTAGTATTATCATGAAATCAAGGAATTTTTATATTGGCTGTGCTTCTTTATCATTGAAGCTCAAATTGTCCTGAATTTGGTTCATTGGATCCCTTTCTAGTCAGTTCATGAGGTTTGTTTTTTTGTTGTTGTTTTTTGTTTGTTCGTTTTGTTTTGTTTTTGACATGTTTCCATCATCCTTTGAGCATTTTCTTATTTTCTGGCCAATTTTCAAATGGGTGATTCACACTCTCTTGCTTCAGCTCTTTTTTGTCTTGCTACTGCCCTGGTTTGGGTGCTTACTACCTCTCACTTGGACTTTAACACAACCTCCTAGAATGTCCTTATTTTTAGGATTCACATGTTGAAGTATTTGCAGTGATGAGGCATGATGGCTACAACCTTCCTTCAAATGGTTCAGGAGGGAGAAATGCATTAACCAAATGTGGCAAAATGTCAACAATTGAATCTAGAGCCTGGGCATACAAGTTTTCATTGTACTGTTCTTTCAACTTTTCTGTGTGTTTGAAATTTTTTTACAGTAAAATAAGGGGGGAAAAAAAAACTCCCTAATGGATTCAACCTATTCATCCTCTCTGCAAAGCAACCAGCATTATCTTCTTTACATCAGTGACAAGCACGTCACTCTCCTGCTCAGAAACCTTCAGGAGCTCCCCACCTCACCTCATGGCATTGAAGGTGTTAATTACACTGATGAAAAACATGGACCCTGCAGTCAGACCAATGGGCTCAAGTCCCAGAGTTACTACTTATTATCTTGTGATCCTGGACATGTTTCTTAACCTCCCTGTGCCTCAGCTTTCACACATGGGATCGAGGATAATAATAATGGTACTTACCTCAAATTGTCATAAGGGTTAAATGGGCAAATACACATAACACACACAAAATAGTAACACATAGTTGTGCTACATCAGCGGTAGCTCTCTGTAGGTCCAAGTACTTCCTTTCACATTATTATTTTTAAAAGATTATGGAGTTAAAAGCCTTTAGGAAATGCCAGTTTAAATTAAGTAAAGCAAAGGTCTTTACTATAGGAATTCTCATTACAATATTAAATACTGTAAGGCCTGCAATGAATCTTCAGATATGTAAATCTTACACTCAGTTCATCTTATGAGGCCAGCACGTTGCAGATCTGACTTCGGGAACTGCTGAAGCAGAAAATAAAATCTAAATTCCTTCCTTCACTTGATTTTGAAGGATGTCCATGATAAGACTCTACCCACCTGTCAGACTCTCAGTCTCTGCTTTCACTTACTCTACTCTTCAGCCAAACTTCAACCCCTGCTACCTCCCAATGTGCCCTTAATTTCCCCCATAAGTGCGTCGCTCTCTGTCTGCAGAGATTTTCCTCCCATCTCCACCCATCAAAACCAGCTCAGGTGGTGATGTCTTTTCAAAGACTATCCAGAAGCTCCCAGGTAAAGTTAATTTTCTATCCTTATCCTTGCTAAGTATTTTATTTAAAAGACTATAAAATGCCATAAAAATAAACGAAATTTTGTCATATGTTATGGAGTTTTAGTTTTAGTTTTCTGAAATAATTTAATGGGATTATTTATAACTATGTAAGGAGGAAAGCACATTCAAGATACAGAGGAAAATCCTTCTCCACCACTTATCTTAACCTGTCCCCTAAAAGTATTTATTAATTCCTTGAGACACAAACTGGTAGTATTGTATTATAAACTGAGTGTATCTTCTTCCATAGAAAACTGTACATTCCTAGACGGTAGAATTGAATCTCGTCAATTTTATTTCTCTCATAATAGTTAATAGAGTTCAATAAACATGGTATACACTACATGAATACATGGAGAGTTATTACCTATAAAAAATCAGTGCTCACAACAACTTTGATTCAGAATAGGGAAAAAAGAAAAGAAAAAGTAATTTCAAAAATAATAGCTATTTTGGAGAAGTTGCCAAAATGGCAAGGTACGAAGACCCTGATCTCACATCCTTCTGCAGGAACACCAAAGTTCCAACTATTTACAGAGCAAGTATCAATGAGAATGACCTGAGATTAGTAGAATAGATTTTCCACAGCAAAAGATATAAGGAAGGAACCACAGCTAGATGGGTAGGAAAGGCAGAGACTCAGTCTAGTCAAGACTCCCATCCCCGGTCCATGACCCACGAACAGGAAGATAATCACAACCGCAGAAGTTCTTCCTAGGGAGTGACGGATCCAAGCCCCACATCAGGATCACAGCCCAGCATTGTGCACCAGAGATACAAGTCCCCAGAACATCTGGCTTTGAAGGTCTGTGGGGCTTGCATATGGGAGAGATCAAGGGCTGTAGGAATCAGAGACTCTGCTCTTAAAAGACACACTCAAAATCTCACATACACCAAGTCCCAGTGCAGAGGCAGTAATTAGGAAGGAACCTGGGTCAGATTCACTTGCTGATCTTGGAGAGCCTTCAGGAAGAGCAGGCGGAAACTGGGACTCCCCTCTGTTGACATAGACACTGGTGGCAGCCATTTTAGAGAGCTTGTTCTACCATGAGGTCACTGGTGCTGGCAAGCACCAATTTAGTGTCCTTCTTCTGACTTCTTAGTGCCAGAGGCTTCCTCTTGCACAAGCAGGTCAGCACGAGCCCAGGGAACCAGCCCTTCATACCAATAAGCTGGCACCAGCCCCAGGCTCCCCTACCCCCCACAACTAGCTGCCTCAGGTTTCAGCCCCACCCATCAGGGGACCAGCAGCCAACCAGGCCAACCAAGCCAAAGGCCAGCCCCCACTACCACCATTATCACAGTAGCACCACCACAACAGCAGGGCCCACACAGCCCACAGAGGGGAGCCCCTCCAGCATATAGCTCTGGTGGCAAAAGGGGAGAGTGCTGCTGGGCTCTGTAGGACACCTTCTACATAAGATCAACTCTCCAAGATCAGGAAATTTACCTAACTTACCAAAATAGACACAGAAGATTAGGCAAAATGGAGAGACAAAGAAATATGTTTAAATGATGGCATGAAACAAAACCTTACAGGAAGAACTAAACAAAGTGGAGATGAGTAATCTACTAAATAAAAGTAATGCTCTCAAAGATGCTCAGTGCACTCGGGAGAAGAAAGAATGAACATAGAGAAAATTTCAGAAAAGAGTTAGAAAATATAATGAAGTATCAAACAGAGTTGAAGAATACAATAACTGAAATAAAAGAAGTAACACTGGGAGAAATCAAAAGTAGATTAGATGATACAGAGGAATGTATCAGCAAACTGGAAGATAGAGTAGTGAAAATCACACAAGCTGAACAGAATAAGCAAAAAAAGATTTTAAAATGAGAATAGCTTAAGAGACTTATGGAACAACCCTGAGCATACTAGCATTCACATTATAGGAGTCCTAGAAGGAGGAAAGATAGAGAAAAGGGGGCAGAGAATTTAGTTGAAGAAATAATAGCTGAAAACTTCCCTAAAATCTGGGAAAGGAAATGTACATTCAGTTCCAGGAAGCACAGAGAGTTCCAAACAGATAATCCCAAAGAGGTACACATCAAGACACATTATATTTAAAATGGAAAAAAATTAATAATGGAGAATCTTAAAAGCAGCAAGAAGAAACAACTAATTACCTGCAAAGGAACTCCCATAAGAATGTCAGCTCACTTCAGAAGAAACTTTGCAAGCTGGGGGAGTGGCACAAAATATTCAATGTGATGAAAGAGAAAAAAAATTTCTACAACAAAAGTACTCTATCCAACAAGGCTACCATTCAGAATTGAAGGAGAAATAAAGAATTTACAGACAAGCAAAAGCTAAAAGAGTTCAGCACCACAAAACCAACTTTACAACAAATATTAAAGGAACTTCTCTAAACAGAAAAGAGCACAACTAGAAACATAAAATTTACAAAAGGAAAAAAATCTCATTGGTAAAGCTAATCATAGAGTAAAGGTAACAGACCAACCACTTATAAAGCTAATAGGAAGGATAAGGGCAAAAATAGTAAAATCATCTATATCCACCATAAGAAGTTAAAGTCTATGCAAAACAAAAAGATATAAAACATGGCATAAAAAACACTAAACATGGGAAGGAGTAAAAATACAAGGTTGTTTGAACTTAAATTATCAACTTAAAATGATCACATTTATATATATATAAATGTGTGTGTATATATATATATATATATATATATATATATATATATAAACCTCAAGGTAACCACAAATTAAAATCTATCATAAATACACACAGAACAAAGTAAAAAGAAGCCTAACATCACACTAAAGATGGTCATCAAATCACAAGGAAAGAAAAGAGAAGAAAAGAGAAAAAAAACCTAAAAAAAAAAAAATTAATAAAATGACAATAACTATGTGCTATCAATAATTAATTTAAATGCAATTGGGCTAATTCTTCATTCGAAAGACATAGAATGGTTGGATGGATTAAAAAAAAAAAAGACCTTTCTGTAGGCTGCCCACAAAAAACTCTCTTCAGATCTAAAGACCCACAGACTGAGAGTGAGGGAGTGAAAAAGGGTATTCAAATGCAAAAGAAAGTTTAAAAAAAGCTAGAGTAACAATACTTAGACAAAAAGACTTTAAAAGAAAGGCTTAACAGAAGACAAAGGATATTACATAATGATAAAAGATTCAATCCAACAAGAAGATAATAGCAATTGTAAATATATACGTATCCAGCATAGGAGCACCTAAATACACAAAACAAATATTAGCAACCATAAAGGGAGGAATTAACAGTAACACAATAACAGCAGGAAACCTTGACACCTCACTTACATAAATATATAGATCTTTCACAGAAAGTTAATAAGGAAGCACTGGCCTTAAACAACACATTATGCCAGATAACTTTAATAGCTATTCACAGAACACTCCAGCCAAAAGCAGTAGAATACATGTTCTTTTCAAGTGCACATGGAATATTCTCCAAGATAGGTCACATGCTAGGCCACAAAAACGTCTCACCAAATTTAAGAAGATTGAAATCATATCACTAATTTTTCCAACTATAAGGTATGAGACTAGAAATCAACTGCAAGAAAAAAACATTGCAAAAGCACAAGCACATGGAGGCCAAACAATATGCTATGAAACAACTAAAGGGTCGCTGAAGAAATCAAAAAATACCTGGAGGAAAATTAAAATGGAAACACAACAATTGAAAATTTATGGAATGCAGCAAAAACAGGGAAGGGAAATTTATAGCAGTAAAAGCCTATCTCAGGAAATAATAAAAATCCCAAATAAACAATCTAATCTTATACCTAAAGGAACTAGAACAAGAAGAAAAAACAAAACCCAAAGTTAGTATGAGAAAAGAAATAACAAATATGAGAACAGAAATAATTGCAATATAGACTAAAAAAAAGTAAACAGAAAAGATTAACTAAAAATGGGTTCTTTGAAAAGATAAACAAAATTGGTAGAACTTCAGCTAGATTTACCAAGAAAAAAAAGAGAGTGGTCACAAATAAATAAAATCATAAATGAAAGAAGAGAAGTTACAACCAACACCACAGAAATACAAAGAGGTTACTATTAATAAGAGGAACAATTTATATGTCAATAAAATACACAACCTAGAACAGATAAATATCTAGAAATGTATACTCTCCTGTGACTGAATCAGGAAGATACAAAATTTGGACAGAACAATCACCAGAAAAACAATCGAATCATGAATTTTAAAAACCCCTAACAAACCAAAGTCCAGGACAAGACAGCTTCAGAGGTGAATTCTCCCAACATTCAGAGTTGACACCTATCTTCTCAAATTGTTACAAAAAATTGAAGAGGATGCAATGCATCTGAACTCATTCTATGAGGCCAACATCACCCTGATACCAAAACCAGACTAAAACACCACAAAAAAAAAAAAAAAAAAGAAAGAAAACTACAGGCCAATATTACTGCTGAACAAAGATGCAAAATTCCTCAACAAAATATTAGTAAACTGAATTCAACAACATATTTAAAGGATCATACACCATGATCAAGTGGAATTTATCCCAGGGATGCAAGGATGGTTCAACATTTACAAATCAATCAATGTGACACGCCACATTAACAAGTTAAAAAATAAAAATCACATGATAATCTCAATAGATAAAGAAAACATTTTAGAAAAAAATTCAACAAAAATGGGAACATAAGTCAATAGAATAGAATAGAAAGCCTAAAAAGAAACCCACATTTATATGGTCAGTTAATCTGCACCAAAGGAAGCAAGTATACACAATGGGGAAAGGACATCCTCTTCAGTAATGGTGTTCAGAAGACTGGACAGCTGCACGCGATAGAATCCAACTGGACTACTTTCTCACACCATGTACAAAAACAAATTCAAAATTGATTGAATACTTAACTGTAATATATGAAACTATTAAAACTCCTAAATGAAAACATAGATAGTACACTTTTGACATCGGTCTTAGCCATTTTTTTTTTTTTTTTGATCTGTCTCCTCAGACAAGTGCAACAAAAGCAAAAATAAACAAATGGGACTACATCAAACTAAAAAGTTTCCTCAGGATTGCTTTGCCACTTCTAGGTGTTTTGTGGTTCTATGTAAATTTTAGGATTATTTGTTCTAGTTCTGTGAAAAATATCAAAATGTATTTTGATAAGGATCACATCAAATCTGTAGATTATGTTGGGCAGTATGGCCATTTTAACAATTTTAATTCTTCCAATCCAAGAGCATGGGATATCTTCCCATTTCTTTGAATCACCTTCCATTTCCTTAATCAATGTTTTGTAGTTCTTAATATAGATATATCTTCCATATTTTTGAACAAGTTTATTCCTATGTATTGTATTTTTAACCCAATTTTAAATAGGATTGCATCTTTACTTTCTCTTTCTGACGTTTCATTGTTAATGTAAATAAATGCAACAGATTTCAGTGTATTTCTCTTGTATCCTGCTACCTTGCTGAATTCATTTATTAGTTCTAATAGCTTTTGTGTGGAGTCTTTAGGGGTCTTCCATATACAGTATCATCTCATCTGCAAGTAATGACAATTTTACTTCTTCCCTTCCATTTTGGATACCTCTTATTTCTTTTTCTTATCTGATTGCTGTGGCTAAGACTTCCAATACTGTGTTGAATAGAAGTGGTGAGAGTGGGCATCCTTGTCTTGAATTTAGTGGAAAGTTTTTCAGCTTTTCACCACGAGTATTACGTTGGCTGTAGGTTTGTCGTAAATGACTTTTATTATATTGAGATACATTCTCTCTGTATCCGCTTTGGTGAGAGCTTTTATCATGAATGGATGTTGAATTTTATCAAATGTTTCTTCTGTTTCTATTAATATGATTATATAGTCTTTGCCTTTTCTTTTGTTAATGTGATGTATCACATTGGTTGATTTGTGTATGTTGAACCATCTTTACAACAAAGGAAGCAAGAATATACAATGGAGAGAAGACAGTATCTTCAGCATGTGAGGCTGGGAAAACTGGACAGCTACATGTAAATCAAGAAAACTAGAACACCCCCTCACTCCATATACAAAAATAAGCTCAAAATGATTTAAAGGCTTTAATATAAGATATGTCATCATAAACTCCTAGAAGAGGAGATAGACAAAACATTCTCAGACATAAATCATAGCAATATTTTCTTATATCAGTCTCCCAAGGCATTAAATACATACATACATACATACATACATACATACATACATACAAAAATAAGTGGGACCTAATCAAACTTAAAAGCCTTTTCACAGCAAAGAAAATCATTAACAAAACAATAAGACAACCTACAGAATAGGAGAAAATATCTGCAAATGATGCAACCAACAAGAGGTTAATATCCAAAATATACAAACAGCGCATACAGTTCAATATCAAAAATAATAATAATAATCAAAAAATGGTCAGAACACCTAAACAGACATTTCTCCAGTGAAGACATACAGATGGCCAACAGACATGTGAAAAGATGTTCAACATAGCTACTTATCAGAGAAATGCAACTCAAAACCACAATAACGAATCACCCCACACCTATCATCAAAAAGTCTATGAATTGCTTATTTATTATAAGAGTCTGTGGAGAAAATAGAACTCTCCTACACTGTTGGTGGAAATGTATATTGGTTCAGCCACCATGGAAAACAGTATAGTTTCCTTAAAAGCCTAAAAAATAGATTTACCTTATGATCCAGCATGCCCACTGCTGAGCATATATCCAGAAAAGATGAAAAATATAATCTGTAAAGATACACACACCTCAATGATATTAGTAGCTCTATTTACAATAGCCAAGACATAGAAGCAACCAAAGTGCCCATCAACAGGTGATTGGTTTAAGAAGGTACAGTATAAAATATTACTCAGCCATAAAAAAGAATGAAATATTGCCATTTGCAGCAACATGGATGGACCTAGAGAAAATCATACTAAATGAAGTAAGTCAGACAGAGAAAGACAAATATTATATGATATCACTTATATGTGGAGTCAGTGTATCATCTTAAAAATGATACAAATGAATCTATATACAAAACAGAAACAGACTCACAGACATAGAAAACAAACTTATGGTTACCAAAGGGGGAAGGAGGGGAGAGGAGGGATAAATTAGGAGCACAAGATCAACAAATACAAACTACTATACGTAAAATAGACAAGCAGCAAGGGTTTACTGTATAACACAAGGAACTACATTTAATATCCTATAATAACTTACAATGAAAAATAATGTGAATATATATATATATAATGAATCACTTTGCTATACACCTGAAACTAACACAGTATTATGAATCAACTGTGTTGTGATTTAAAAAGAACATTTTCTGCTCCTCCCTTTGAATACTACAAATTAAATGAAGACAGGAACTCCATAAACAAGCCAAATATTTTTATTTCATTTTATTAATTGGCAATAGACACGGTGCAGGAATCAGAACTTCCTAGGGGGAAAGTAGATGTCATTTGGGCAGAAGATCAGGCCTAGTTGGCATGAATTCCAGTGGGAAATGGCAATCAGATGTGCTCAGATTCTGACCACCTGGAACTATAGAAAGCTTCTAAGTTTGATATGTGTTGGAGCAATTTTGGTCAAAAAGGGAACATGCGCATAGTGACTTGGATATACTCAAAAGTGTGGCCTTTTTGGACCCCACACCACGTAATTCTAGAGGAAAATGTGAGCAGAGTAATGCTCCCCTTGGCCCTAGAGCTGTTTCTTGGAAACCAGCCTGGAGAACACACAGAGTTAACCAATATGTATCTACCTATAATTTCTCATCTCACAGGCAATAAGCAATTTGATATTTTACATGAGAACCTGTATAGAGAACAAGATGCTCTACCAAATATTAGTGCCTCAGTAAGTTCTGTAAGCTTTAAGCATTGACAGTGCTTCTGAAGCAAAGAAAAACAGTTAAATAGTGTACAGACAACACTTCACTCTCATATTTAGTGACATTAGCAGAGCCCACTTTAAACCATGCCTAGGAGGACTTAGAGTTGTGGCTTTTGGCTAGTTTCAGAAGGGAGCTAAAGGCTAAAGAAAATAATAACATAAAAGTGTAATAGATCTATATGGATTGGGTGACAAGCCAATCTTTCTGGAACACAAAGTCAGTGAAGGGTCCCACTGCCGTTTTTCAGTGCTATGTGCTTTTTAAATACCTGGACCGTCTGTGTATTTGAGATGGAGAAGGAAGGGCCTGGCTCAGCATCTCCAGCACCATCAGGCTAACGATGTCTTCAAGGCCTCACTGTGTTTAGAAACCTAGTTGGAGCAGGGAGGGTAGAGCTCAGTGGCAGAGTGCGTGCCTAGCATGCATGAGGTCCTGGATTGAATCCCCAGTACCTAAAGTAAAAAATAAACAAACAAATAAACCTAATTACCCCCCCAAAAAAAATTAAAAAAATTTTTTAATTTAGAAATCTAGGTGGATATGGAAGAATTACTCATTGATTTTGAAAGGTTTTAAAGGTTTTGAAATTTTTACAGAAGCAAATTTGAAAACATAATTACCTTGTTTTCTGCAGAAAAAAAAAAGGAGGGAGGGTAGTGCATTTGTCTGTACTATCATTTGAAATTACAAGTATGATCTCATGAGGTTTTCTTCTTCCTGCTCCTCAAAGGGGACTTGCTATGGTAGAGCCGTCAGTTATGAGCGGTGTGCTTCAGATGTGATCTGCTGAAGCAAACAGGATGTGTAGTAGCAGAAAGCTGGAACAGTGATTTGAAGAACTTGAAAGATGACAAATTCTTTCAAATCATGGATCTGCCTCTCACTAGGTTTGTGCCCTTAGTTAAGACTCTAAGCCTCAATTTCCTGATCTACAAAATAGGATAAATTCCACCTCCCATACAAGATGGTAAAGATAAAAAAAAAAAGAAGATAATAGATGTGCAGTGCTTTACTTGTAGTAAGTGCTCAATTAATATCTGTCATTCTTTTACAATCTCTCTAATTAAAAGTCCAGGTAAAACCATAGTAAGTGGTAAATAGGTGTTTTATTATCCAATATGGTCTGTTTTTCTCAACCAGAAATATATCTGACTGCTTCCGTATTCTTCATCTTAAAAATGAATTCTACAGTGATTCACAGCAATGAAAAGTGTAATTACCTCCTGCTGCTGAAGCCTTACTATCGTCCAAGCACTTTGAGTAACGTCATACTCTCATCTGATCCTCATGGCAAAACCAGCTTTATGTCTGTTTAACTGAACACCAAGCTAAAGCACAAAAAGCTTAAACAACCTGCTTGAAATTACACAGCCTGAAAGTGGCATCCCCGGAACTCAGCCCCAAGCAGCCTGGGACAATGTGCGCTGTCACCTCTCGGTGACAACTGCCCTCAGACCTCTGTTGCTACCACACATACATGTCCCACGGTCGTTTTCAGTGATAAAGATCACACCTCATTTTTATATGAGATTCTTTAGGAAATATTTTAGGATTCCACCTACTTCAGTACTGCACTGAAATTTCATAGATTTGTTAGAGAAAAGCTACCTTCTCACCCCAAGACTCTTGTCTGGTATCTAATGAAGTCTCCATCATTAGACTGTTCCCTCATTTTTCACTCTGTTGGTAGATTAGCTGATTAGTGATGCCACTGAGAGGAGAGAGTTCCTACCACTCTCCGTTCAACTAACTTCTGCAGCCTTCAGATCCCTTCTGGAACGTCTTCTTCAGAGATTTCCATTCCCCCTCACACATCCCTAAGTCACTCACTCACCCAGCTTGTAGCTTTCAATACCATGACATGGTAATAATGTCAATCCCCAAATTTATACCTTCAACACAGACCTAGAGAAACAAGGCATTGATCGCTGAATGACTAACAGACATGTCAATCATGACACGTTCTAAACTGATCTCCTGGTCTTTGACCCCAGAATCTGCTCCCTCAGGTTCCTCATCTCAATTAATGGCTCCTCTGCACTTCAGCTGGTCGGGCCAAATGTTTGTCAGTCGTCCATGCTGCCTCTCTTTAGCTCTTAAAAAAAGTCCCATCCAATCCATCAGGAAATTCTGTTGCTCTACTTTCAAAATCCAGTCTGAATTTTAGCATTTCTCAATATCTCTTATTACTACTACCACCCAGGTCCAAGCTACTAGTATCTTCTCCTGGATTTCTGGTCTCCTGGCTTCCCTCTTTGACTCCCTAAAACATTTTTATCACAACAGTCAGAGCAATCCTCTTGAAAATAAAGTGAGATCTCATCTCTGTAAAGAAGCCATGACTCCCGGACTCCAGTCCAAGTTGACATTTCAGTGGCCAACAAGGCCCTGCATGACCTGTCACTCACTATCTCCCTGACAAGTCCCCTAAATTTCCCTTCATTCGCTCCAGCCACGTTGGCCTCCATGCAATTCCTCGAACTCACCAGATGTGTTCCTGCTCCAGGGCTTTGCAGTTGCTACTCTCTGCCTACAGCTCTTTTTCCCATTTCTTTTGAGTTTTCAAGCATACGTCAGCCTCCCAATAAGACCCTCTTTTGACTGCACCTCTGTCCTTTCACTGCTTGACATTTGTCCATAGCACTTACCTTCCAATATACTATCAAATTAGCTTATTTTGTTTGTTGTCTATGTCCCTAAACAACAACAACAAAGTTCCATATGGACTCCTTTCTTCCAAGGCTTGCTTATCTAGGAGGTACCAAAAATTCTTCAGGAACTAAGAAAGAAGAATATTATAAGATTAATTCAGTGTATTCTAAATAGAAAAACCGAGTTACAAGCCTGGATTGTCTGAAGGCTGAAAGAAGAGAAGTTAGATAAGTTTTCACTCTTGAGAGCAATCTGATTTTTCATTTTTATTATTAAAAAAATAGATATACTTTTTTTTTACTCTTAGTACACAATTAACGCCTCTCAATAGAGTTTTCTTTAAACTGTGATAGCATATATCAAACTTGCTTTCGATTTGGAAATATTTTCCTAGCTTTTTCATTGGTGTTACATTGCCATCTAGTGACCTCAAACTGTATGGCTCATGCACAAGTCAAAGGTGAGTGACAGTGAGTGACAATGACACCCTCACAGACACTGAACCTGCTTGGGTCCTGATCTTTGACTTCCATCCTCCAGAATGTGAGACAAAATTGGCTGGTGGGGAAAGAGGGTCTGTTTCTGTTAGGTGGTTAGATAAGTGGGGGCACTGGGCAGACAGGTGGAAGAGAGAGGGTGGTCCAAAAGATGGCGTTATGCCCACTTTCAGCATAAAGGGCTTTACTTCCTCTAAATGAGTGCCAGCAAGAAACCAGTTAGAACCCAGCAGCCGCAGCTGCGCGGTAGCAAGAAACACTTAACAGGACATGACCCAGTGTTCATTGCAATATAATTTGCATTGTGGTTTAGGCTCCCCCATGGGTTTTTCTGTGTGCATCATGGGTAAGGACATGCATAAAAGGGGCAAATATGACTAAGCATGCTTGGGGCAAGAACCGTCAATCAATCAAAAGACCACCTCTAAGGGAGGGTGTAAGAGAAAAGGCAAACAAACACCACTGCTTTTTCCTCCCTGGAATCAGCCTGCTTCCCATTCTTGGAGGTGCACTTTTCTTTTCTAAATAAATTCTTTATAATCTTTTGCTACACAGCGCACCATCTCCCATCTGTAGTTTTATCTTTTGGGTAAGAAAAGAACTGGTGTCTTTTCCCTTTCCCTTTTGGGGAACATTTCTAGCCAGAGGAATCTACAGTCCCAAGTGTCCCCAGATGGGAAGGAGCCTGCCATGTTCTAGGAGGTGATAGGATAGAGTGGCTTCGGTGGAGCAAATCAGAAGAAGAATGACTAGAGATGGAACCTGATCACCCGGAGGGTCTCCAGTGCCTTGTATAACAAGGCAGGGTGTTGAGCAGAACAGGAACTTAAGTTCTGAACTTCCTGACCCCTTAGCCTCTCTCCACTTGACTGGGATAACTGCCAACTTGTGTAGAGCTTTGCACTCTCTAGAACACTTCCATGTTCCAAGTGTTTGAGAGCTCCTAAACTCGACGGCTGATCTGCAGGACTCCAGTCTCTTTCCTCCACTGTCTAAAATCACTACTTTGCTGCTGTACCCCAAGTCCTGGCAAGAGGAATGGGCTAAGATGCCTTCCAACTCTGAGTGAGTCAAATGCTTGACTTATTAAGGTCAATGGTGACGGGGACTTCACAGACCCACACAGCTGCTTCTGCATGATGTTTTCTGTTCCCTGTCCCCAACACACCTTGTGACCAGAATTTCTGTAACCAAAGCACTCTGCATCAATGTTACCATTAATGATGCAGTTAAAGGTCATCTTTATCTCCCCCTTTCCTGTATTTATCCATAAGGTAATAATGAAGCAAAGACATGGAGAATGCTAGTTATTGGAGGCAGGCACACATCTGTGAAAGGGACTTATTAACATAAGCTGTACCCCGGAGGGAAGAATGTAAGCTGTCTACAAAGCACACACCAAAGGGATTCCCTCAACCTCTGATCTTCTTAGGTACAGAAGGAAATACCATCAAATAGTTTAAGCACTAATGAATGCTTCCAAGCACTTGTCGCCAGATTGTGGTCTTCGCAGACCTGTGTGTTGTGATCTCTGTGCCTGAGCTCTGGTACTTTTCCCACCCCTCAGGTCTTGCCTTTAGCCTTCCAAGCTCACTTTTAACTCTGCTGCATTTCTAATTGTGCTTTCAAGTGTGCTGCCTCTGCTGTAGCCTACGTTATGACATATGATACTTTCTGATGCCAACCTAGTAATCTAAGGCTTGAGTTCTGACTTTATTAAATGGTTTGCTTTCATTCTGTTCAGGAAATACCTGTGTGCAAATGCTGTGGTAATGTTATCGAACCAAACTTGGGTCTGCTCACCCATGCACAGTATAGTCAATCTACCGACACCGGGTTGTGGGGAAGGAGAAGGCAGTATTTATTATGAAGATGCCAAAACAAGGAGGAGGGGTGGCTTGTGCGCTAAAACTCTAAAGTCCTCGAATGGTTTCAGCAAAGTGTTTTTAAAGGCCAGAAAGTAGTGGAGGGCACTCACAGGGTATGTGATCAGCTGGTGCACAATTCTCTGATTCGTTGATGGTGAGGTAACAGAGTGGTGTCACAGTGGTTAACATCACCAATCCTTAAGTGCCAGTAGGTCTGGCATGCTCATGATCATCAGGTAGTTAATTTCTTCCATCTGGTGGTGGCTTTCCCACCTGTAAAACAACTCAGAAAGTGTCCATCAGATATGATTATCCAAGTACTTCAGAGAGAAGCTACAGCAGAAGATATGGGGTTGTGGGGGGTGGGCATCTGTCGGGGGAAGGCCCCACAGGGTCCTGCTCGGTTGCAGTAGGCATGTGCTTGGGCCTGGCCTGGGAGCTGACTCTCACTTACCCTGCTGTAGCAGCTCAGCAGGTAGGACCCAGAGCCATTTCCTGAAGTTCTCTGTCACAAAAATTCTTCCCTCACTTTCCTCACTCTGGATTTGGGGTCTCTAGTTTGATTCCCACTGTTGCTACCCCAAGACAAGTGGTCATCGTGTTAGAGCAGGCAGATAGATAGATGTGAGCAGAGAAAGGGGGACACCGGCCAAATGAAAGGAATTGGGCAAAAAAGGAGGGGCACAGGCCAAATGCAGGAAACCACACATCATGTAATTACAGAGGTCCCTGGGCAGAGAAAGAAAAGCAGGAACTCTGGGCAGATAAGTGATCACACATTTTGGGGTAACAAGAAGCCTGGAGGCCGACAAATGTGGGAAAAAGGAGCTATCTCCAGCATACAAATATAACCAATTGCTCATTATGCCCTCATTTCAATAAAATTAGCCTTGCAGATCAGAAGTACCATCATGCACTGACACCATGACACTTATGATCCAGACTAAATAAGGACAAAAATCCCTTCTCCCTTCAGGAAGGTGGAGTTGGTATTTCCTCTTTATTCTTTTCTTTTTCTTCTTGTGGTTTGATAATTTTCTTTTGTACTATCTTGGTTTCTTTTTGGGTTTTGCGACTCTGTTGTATGCTTTGATTTGTGGTTACTCTGTTTTTCAAGTATATTACCCACCACTATATCCGTTTGCTTTAAACTGATAGTCATATAAGCTCAAATACATCCTAAAAAGAACAAAAAGAAAAAGAAAAGAAAATCTATTATATTTTCTTGCTCCCCTCTCCCACCTTTAATGATTTTGAACTCCTCTTTACATCTTCATGTTTATTCTCTTGCAACTCATTGTGGTTATTGCCTTTCCAATTATGGTTTTCTCCTTTTTATAGAGTCCTGGCTTCTTTTCTATTTAGAGTAGACCTTTCAGTATTTCTTTTAGCATAGGTTTAATATTGCTGGATTCTTTAGTTTTTGCTTGTCTGTGAAATTCTTTCTCTCTCCTATTCTCAAGGATAATCTTGCCAGATGGAGTATCCTAGGTTGCAACTTTCTCTCATTCAGGACTTGGAATATATCTTGCCACTCCCTTCTGGCCAGCAGTGTTTGTGCTGAGAAATCAGCTGAAAGTCTATGGGGGTCCCCTTGAAATTAACTCTTTGTTTTTCTCTTGCTGACTTTAGAATAATTTCTTTATCTTTAACCTTGGCAATATTAATTATAACATGTCTTGGGGTAGGTCCATTTGGGTTCTTCTTGTTTGGGACCCTCTGTGCTTCCTGTACTTGGATATCTGATTTCTTCTTTAGCTTTGGGAAGTTTTTAGTCATGATTTCTTCAAATATCTTTTCAATTCCCTTTTCTTTTCTTCTCCTTCTGGGACCCCTATCATGTATAGGTTGGCACATTTTATATTATCCCATAGGACCCTTACATTGCTTTCATTGGTTTTCGTTTGCTTTTCTGTCTGCTGTTCTGATTAGGTGATTTCTGTTATCCTGTCTTCTAAATCATTTATTCTTTCCTTGGCCTTATCTAGTCTGCCTTTGACTGCCTTTCACTGATTGATTTCCCTCATGGTTGAACCCAGCATCCAGAGTGATTAATACTTTGTACCCATCACCTCCACCCTATATCTCATGGTTGGTCTCTTTGGTGTAGCCAGTTGCCACCTGAGGATGTCAGGTATGGTCAGCCCACATGCTATCTGAAGACATTCTATCAGGTATGGCATAGATTACCTCCCAGAAGTCCAGGGCAAAGGCCAGTACTCTCTTTTTTTTTAAAATTGAAGTATAGTCAGTTTACTAATGGTGTGTCAATTTCTGGTGTAATCATGTCTCAGTCATACATATACTTAGATATTAAGTCTAAATTCTTTACTACACATTACTAAACATCTCTGAGACTCATTTTCTCATCTGTAAAATAAGAAAGATCATGTCAGCCTTATGATTTTTAGGCCTTAACTCATAAAAGATGCAACAATTTTCTAGATTAAAAAAAAAAACTCCCACTTCCGAGAATTCTTTGAGATATCTGCTCAGTTGGAGCAGTTTCTGTGTCTGGTTCAAATACTGTAAATAGCTCCTGCCTCCAAACCCCACATTCCAGAGAGTTTTTTGATAATTCTCATTGCACAATGTCCTCAAGAGCAGATGCTCTCCATCGTCAGGGGAAACAGTACACCCAGTGGATCGAGCATTGGTAGAAGAGCTTATTCCAGCCCTCATTAGCTGATCCAGGGCCAGCCACTTCACTTCTTAAAGCCCTAACTTCCTCATCTAAGAATGGAGATATCATACCTGCCTGGACTACCTCACAGGATTGTTGTAAAATAAAATATCTATATAGATGAAAATGCCTGTTAAGCAAACTTTACCAAAGGAAATGGTGAAGTCAAGCCCTCGGGTGTTGGAACTTCTAGCCCCCAGGAGACCGGACTCCTGTAAAGTGTTGCAGAAAGTGGCTGATGTGCCAACAGGAAGTATCCTTTAGGTCACGTCCAAATGGAACAGCCTGAGGTTTCTCCTCCACCTCCCCACAGTACTTTTAAGTGGTCTCCATTTCTTGATTAAGTAGCATTTAAGGTCTTGATGTCTTGATTAAGTAGCATTTAAGATATTTTTCTCCTAAACCGTCTCCTTAGTGCTTATTAAATCATAAATATTTAATTGGACGGCAAGGGCTTCAAAGAAATTTTTTAGAATATACAATACTTTGACAGATGAGGGTGATACTACATCCCATGTAACTTTTTGTCCTTTCAGGAACTCTGAGATGCCTTTGTTTATGAAACCTGATGCTGGGCTTGGTCACCCTTCCTCACTCCCTGGAGTTCTGGGAGAAATGGCCACTCCAGCCAGCGGGCAGTGCCCTGAGCTGTCTCCCTTCCTGAACCGGTGAGCTGGCTGGGTAGCTCAGAAGGAAGGATTCTCCTTGAGTCTTAATAGGCAGCTCCTGCTTCTATTCCCCCCAGCCCAGTCCAGCACTGCACACCTCCAGAGAGCCAAATGGACATAAGGGGCGAGGGAGAGTGCACTCAAAGGCACTGCTATCAAACCAAACACTGCACAAGTCAACGAAGCTGCAAAAACTGCACAAGCCCATCGCTCTACCGC
Source organism: Camelus dromedarius (assembly GCF_036321535.1). Taxonomy (NCBI): domain Eukaryota; kingdom Metazoa; phylum Chordata; class Mammalia; order Artiodactyla; family Camelidae; genus Camelus; species Camelus dromedarius. Next base: position 11,851,934 of record NC_087436.1, on the reverse strand, counting down.
AAGACCTATAATGTCTTCTCTCCTCCTTCCAAAGTTCCCTTCCCCCACCCCTCCTCACTTCCTTTGAAATTAGGAGAAATGAAGAGAGAAGGAACAAAGAAGATGACTATTTATCATGTGCTGCCTTTTCCAGGAGCAGGATCGGCATCCTTTCACGCTCACTGGTACTTCTCCTGCAAGGCTCCAGTGAGTGGGCTTAGACTAGCCCAGACGTGGTACCCAGGAGGTCTGTCCATTCACAGAGGGAGAGGGGAGGGAGGCGGAAAGGAGGGAAGGAGCCACTGACATGCCTGACCCTGAAGCTCCAACATGCATGACCCTTCATGAAGAGCTGCTTAATGACACCTAATTTGGCTGTGGCTGCTGTAGACCAAGCCAGAAATGCAATTTCTTCCCATTTTGATGAGCGATTTATAAGCTCTGAATGATTTGATGCCAAAGAGACCAATTTTCCTCACCTATGCTCTGCTGCAGCTGAAGGCAAACGAGATTTGTTAGGCTAAAAAGCAACCTACAATGTTCCTGAAAGGGAAGACTGTTGCCCGCCAGGTCCATTCCACCACACTCCGTCAGGAAGACCAAACAGGAGGAGACTGCATGTCTTCATCCGCCCTGGCCCAGAGCCAGCCTGTCAGAATCTTCATCTGCTCATGGAAGAGGGAGAAGAAACAGGAATTTGGAACTCATTTTGGGTCTGTAACATTATTTCTAAACAAACTATCGCAGTGCTGAGTGTTGCAGTGTCAGGGTCTGGCAGAGACCAGAGAGCCAACTCCCACTGGCCCAGGGAAACTGACAAGGCCGGGCCACACTCGGGCCAGTGACAGCAGAGCCCTCACTCCATCCTGGGACCAGGACGAGGGGAGGGGCCCTGGACACGGCGGACGGGTAGCAAGGGCCACCTGACAGAGGAACACAGCCAGCCCACAGTGTCAGGGGCAGGGAGGCGGCCCAGGGAATAAACACATTCCTCCTGCTGACCCATCTCCTGCCGACCTACCAGGGGCATCACCTCATACAAGCCTAAAGACCAAGAGCTGGTGGGCGCAGCCCAGAGCAGAGCTTGAAAGATGGAGAGTGGGTCTGGAAGGATAAACAAAACTAGTCAGCACAAGGATTCTTGCTAAGTTCTATATCGCGTGGGACTGCACCATGTGCTGTGGGTGGAACTGTGTCCCCAGACAAGACCCATTCAAGTTTAAGCCCTGGTACCTGTGAATGTGACCTTATTCAGAAATAGGATCTTTGTGGCTCTTATCAAGTTATGATGAAGTCATACTGGGTAGGGTGGGCCCTAATCCAGGGATGGTGGTCTTTCTTTTTTAAGTTTATTTTTTATTGAAGTGTAGTTGATTTACAGTGTTAGTTTTATATATTCAGATTATTTTCTATTATAGCTCATTACAAGAAATTGAATATAGTTCTCTGTGCTATACAGGAGGTCCTTGTTGTTTATCTATTTTATATACAGTAGTGTGTATCTGTTAATCCCAAACTTATGATTTATCCCTCCCTACCCCTTTCCACTTTGGTAACCATAGTTTGTTTTCTGTGTCCATGAGTCTATTTCTGGTTTCTAAATAAAATTTGTATCTTTTTTTAGATTATACATATAAGTGACATCATATGATATTAGTCTTTCTCTTACTTACTTCACTTAATATGATAATCTCTAGGTCCATCCATGCTGCTGCAAATGGCATTATTTCATTCTTTTCATGGCTGAGTAGTATTCCATTGTATACATATATCACAGTTTCTTTATCCAGTCATCCATTGATGGACATTTGGGTTGTTTCCATGTCTTGGCTATTGTAAACAGTGCTGCTGTGAACATTGGGGTGCATGTGTCTTTTTGAATTGGAGTTTTCTCTGGATGTATGCCCAGGAGTGGGATTGCTGGATCATATGGTAATTCTGTTTAGTTTTTTAAAGAATGTCCATACTGTCCTCCATAGTGGCTGCACTAATTTATATTCCCACCAGCAGTGTAGGAGGACTCCCTTCTCTCCATACCCTCTCCAGCATTTATTATTTATAGACTTTTCAACTATGGCCATTTCTGACTGGTGCGAAGTGATACCTCATGGTAGTTTTGATTTGCATTTCTCTGGTAATTAGTACTACTGAGCATCTTTTCATGTGCCTCTCGGCCATCTGGATGTCTTCTTTGGAGAACTGTCTATTTAGGCCTTCTGCCTATTTTATGATTGGAGTGCTTGGGGGTTTTTTTTATATTAAGCTGTTTATATATTTTGGAAATTAGTCCCTTACTGGTCGTGTCATTTGCAAATATTTTCTCCCGTTCTGTAGGTTGCAATGACAGGTGTTCTTGTAAGAAGAGGAAAAGTTGGACCCAGACCAGGGATTATGCTGTGTGACTACAGAAGCAGAGACCAGAGTGATGCACCCACAAACCAAGACGTGCAAAGGACTTCCAGCCACCACCAGAAGGTGGAGAGGTTTTGAAGAGACCAAGGCCCTGCTTCTCCCTTGATTTTGGACTTCTAATCCCCAGAACTGTGACACAATAAGTTTGTATTTTTTAAGCCATCCAAATTTGTGGTACTTTATCACAGCAGCCCTGGAAAACTAATAGACCATGTATATAGTAGGTGATGGATCCTGTGTCAGCATCGACGGACATGCAGGTGTTACTGTGCTTCAGACAAAAGGTGACACGTGAAAGACGCTTCCAGCTGCAGGGCTTCTGCAAACGAGGGACAAGTTGTGTTTTTAAAGGGAAGGACCTTGTACTCACTAGTGTTCGTGAGTTTTGTGGTGCTGCCCGTTCTGGATGACCTGTTCCTGGGCAAGGCGAGATGCTCCTAGAACCAGCCTATATATATGACATTTGCAGGATTATCTTAGAAGAGTTTCTAAAGACTCTAAAGCAGTGGTCCTTGGCCAGGGGCTACTATCCCCCACCTCCACCACCCCCTGCACACACATGGAGCTATTTAGCAATGTCTGGGACATTTTGGTGGTCACGATCGGGGGTGTTGCTCATATCCAGTGCGTGGGGTAGGTAAGCACCGCACGGCTGCCAGGCCAGCCTGCACTACAGGGAATTATCCACTGCAAAGTGTCTACAGTATTGAGGTTGAGACACCCTGAGCAAAAGGAATATTCCTGGAATATGAGGTGGGAAAATAATTTGTAAGTGCATTAACAATTTATTTATTTTTAGTTTTTTTTTTAGTGAGATCAGGTTTTATTAACACACTTGGTCTGAGTAAATCCTAATGAAGGATTTATTGACACGAGCACATCCTAATGAAGATTATTAGCAGAAGCCAGACACTAGATGTCACTTCTCACCAGGACCTGCAAACGCAGCTCCACAGTCCACATCTCTCACGTCCTTTAACTGCGTTTCTAACTGTGCTTTGGTTTCCTCCTCTGTGAAATGGGGGTCAGAAATAGTACCTGGGTTGGTTGCAGAGAGTAAAGGAGAAAAGGCAGGAAATGTGCGTGACTAGTTCCCTGCCACACAGTAACTTCTCCAATAATGCCAACAACTACTACTATTATTATTATTATTGTTATTATTATTATTATTATTATCATCATCATCATCACTATTACCAACATGAGAATTATTACAAGTGCTACCACCTGGGTCTCGGGGACCATGCCTCCCACCACTGCTTTGCTCTAGAATAACCCTCTCACCCCAGTTCGGAGTTCTCTCTGACATCACCTGACTCCATGAGATCTCTGTAAAAATGAGTTGCTGATCTTAGACAAAAATTCTAAAACTTACCCAATATCCTCCTTCACAAAAATATATCAACCTACAACTGAATTGCTAATGGAAGCCTTATTTTGCCTTGAGCTAACAAATGTCATCACCAAGACAGCCTCAGGGTTCCTTTGCCATTTCTTTATTTCATAAATTAAACAAAAACATCCCCAACCTGTATTTGGGTTTTTTTTTTTCTTAATTAGACCAGGATCTTGGATTTTACACTCTTCAGGTAAGAAATAGTTTTATTGTTTTATGTAAATTAAGCCGATTACATAGTTTGGTAACCATATTTAAGTTTATTTTAACTTATCACAGGTCTTTTGAAAAGGTGGAAGATTGCTTTCCCTAAATCATGAAATTGTGCAGGAAAATGATGTCAATCAGTCTCTCTAAGCAGAGGTTTTGTACACTTTATCTCAAGTTACCCTCATGAAAACCAGGCAAAGGAGGTGTTTTTATTTGTGCTTTGGATTATGAAACTAAGTCCCTGAGAGATTAAACAACTTGTCAAATATTACACAGTTTCTAAGTGGCTGAGCCTGGACTGGAACCCAGAGCTGTCCAAAGCCCATGTCCATTCCTAGACTCACTGTGCTCCCAAGCAGCATTCCTGCTCTGGGCCCTCACCAGGGTGGTGAAGACACCTGCAGGTCACGTTAGGGCACCCGAGGAGGTGACCACAGTGAATGTCCCCACTGGGCTGCAGTGGCCCTGGGGGAGAATCTACCTAATGCATCTGCAGCAGAAATCTGATGAAGAGCAGCCACTTTTCTCACCAAAGTCTCTCTCCAACAGCTTTAAAAACCCAATCCAAAAATGGACAGAAGACCTAAACAAGCAGTTCTCCAATGAAGACATACAAATGGCCAATAGACACATAAAAAAATGCTCAATATCACTAATTATCAGAGAAACACAAATCAAAACTACAATGAGGTATCACCTCACACCAGCCAGAATGGCCGTCATTAAAAAGTCCACGAATGGTGGGAATGCAGTTTGGTGCAGACGTTATAAAAAACAGTATGGAGATTCCTAAAAACACTAAAAATACACTTACCATATGATCCAGCAATCCCACTCCTGGGCATATATCCAGAAGGAACTCATATTCAAAAGATACATGCACCTCAATGTTCACAGTAGCACTATATATAATAGCCAAGATATGGAAACAATCTAAATGTCCATCGACAGATGACCAGATAAAGACGCTACTCAATCATAAAAAAGAATAAAATAATGCCATTTGTAGCAACGTGTATTGACCTGGAGATTGTCATTGTAAGTGAAATAAGCCAGAAAGAGAAAGAAAAATACCATATGATATCACTCATATGTGGAATCTAAAAATAAAGAAAAGAAAAGAAAAAAGAAGACACTAATGAACTTACCTACAAACCAGGAACAGAAACTCGCAGTCATAGTAAACAAACTTGTGGTTATCAGAGGAAAAAGGCTGGGAAGGGGTAAACTGGGAGTTCAAGATATGCAAATACTAACTACTATACATACAACAGATAAAAAACAAATTTCTTCTGTAAAGCACAGGGAACTATATTCAATATCTTGTAGTAACCTATAGTGAAGAAGAATATGAAAACAAACATATGTGTGTGTGTGTGTGTATGATTGAAACACGGTGCTGTACACTAGAAATTGACACATTGTAATTGACTGTACTTCAATTTAAAAAAAAAAAAAACACTTAGGAAACATCCCAGTCCTCGTCCCGGTACCAAATCCACCACTCTGCTGCCCCTTGTTTCAAATGCAGCTGGCTCCTTCCACCCACCCTGCCCCACAGGCCCTGTTTGTCCTCGAGCTCAGAGGGCACACGTGCCTGCTGGGTCAGGATGCCAAAAAAACCCAACAGGACGGGGCAAGAGGATGGGGATGTTCATCGTTTTCCCCTCATGCAAACCGAGCCCACTCTATCCTGTCTTAATTTTTTCTAGACCTCAGGTAACAGCGGGCCTTGATTTCCTGGCCGACTGTGACACTCTCTCCCACACGTCCTGAAATCCACTGTTAAAAGGATTCAGAATAAACCAGAGGCAGACTTAACAGGCAGGATTTGCTGAGCACTTGCGAGGACCCAGGCCCTGTGCCAAGCGCTTTCCACTGACCATCAAAAATATGCACAGATATTGAAGAAAAAGAAAAAAAAAATGAGTGAAAGGAACCTCTGCTGACATTGGGCTTCCAGCAAACATGAGGCACCAAATGCCACGGAATAGCAGTGGGACTGCTATTCACATCGTGCAAGATTAGTCACTGGCTGACCCGCATCCCCTGGCCTCGTTCTTGTCTTCTAATCAATGGACTTTAAAGGAAAGGGGGTAAAAAAACCTTGCAAAACCATAACAAAGTTTGACATTCAAAAATTAGCCCAAGTTCACATCAATGGCAATATTTTAAAACTAAAAGTTTGCATGATCTGAACTCGACTAAGTGTGTTTCTACCTGAAGAGGACTCATGGCTGCACATAGCCGCAAAGCAGCCAGAGCCAGACGGTCTGTTTTCTCACTTGGCTGCTGTCACATACTTGCTTTTGTCTTTTAGCAAAACAATCTACTGCAGGGAGAGATTAATAGCCCTTTTAAAATTCAGAAATATTTTTTTTTCCAAGCAGTTACACACGATGTCCACCCATAGCATCGTAACTGCTTTGCTCTTACTTGGCACACATACGTACATGGAAATATACATCACCAAGGTCTCACACATATCAGTGTAGCACAGTAGCTATTATTTAAATAATCTCATAATCTCATTCTGATAAGCACCAGGAAAACTATTTCAAAATGTCCTCTAAGCCATGGTGAGAAAATTAAAGATAGCTTATTTCAGCCCTCTCTAAGAAGTGGGCCTTCTTAACACAAGGTTCTTAAAAATGAAAAAGAAACAAGACTATTTAATACAGGTGTAACAGAGCAGGGCCCTGTGAGACTCTGCAGGGTCAGACCCTTCCCTATGTCCTCTGCTGTAGCGCCTCTCGGAAGGACCCAGATAATAGTGTCTTGTGTGTATTTCCTGAGTGTTTCACATGCTAAAAACCATCACCAAAGGGAAGAAATGAACTACTTCGTGACAGAGAGTACATGGTCCCCAGACCTTCTGGAGTCTTGGGGTTGACAGTGTTAACCGCTCTGTTCCCTCGACATGAACCAATCAGAGAATTATGCAGGAGCTTATCATGTACCCTGCGACTCCCCTATCCTGTCACCTGCCTTTAAATAAGCTTTGCTGAAACCCTTCAGGGAGTTAGGCATGAACCACCCCCTCCTCCTTGCTCTGCCCTGCAGTAAACCTTTCTCTGCTCCAAATTTCGATGTTGCAGTTTGGCCTCACGGTGCAGCGGGGAAAAAAACTTGCTTTCAGTAACACAGAGAGTAGACAAAGGTCAAAGTGGCACCATCTGCCTACTTGTCCTCTTCTGTCACATCTCTGGTTCAAGACAGGATCCTCTCAGGGTTCTGGTACCCTGAAACCCCAGTGGATGCAACTGATACTGAACTGACGTGGTAACAGCTCATGGGCAAAGTCAACATACAGATGGAGATGGAGGTGGAGAAAGAGATTCTTCCTGTGTCAGAAGCAGCAGTTCGTCCCACAGCAGCATCGCCCCTTTGGGCTGTGACCCCAGCTGCAGCACCCAGCTGTCATCTCCCTGCCCTCACCGCCTGGCCCTTGCCCTCAGTTACAGTGTCAGTTTTCATTGACCCCCCTTCCCCTAGGGTTGCTACATCAGACTCTGGCTCCTTTACATTCCTGAGATCCCCTCTGCGAGGGCCAAGGGGTGGAGAGCATGTGTGTAAGGACTTGATTGCTTGTCTTGCTCAGGGAGTCGACATTACTGACACTTCGAAGCCATAACGTCCTTCTGGCCACATTTTACCAGCCCTTCCAAAGCTATTTCTGAACCATGGCACGTTTTATCCAGAACATACTCAACACCACAATCTCAAGATTTTAGTGTGTCTTCCCTTTTGGTCTTCCCTTACATTCCATAGTGAATTTCCTATTTTTAGGCTTATGGGATTATCAGAAAAGAACTTTAATAAATATTTTAATAACAACTTTTAGTTAAATATAAGGAGACAGCTTCCAGAAGGTGCCAAGGCCACCCCACCTGTCATTCGGCGAGGCCTCCTGAGCAGAGCCCAGGGCTCTGTCCAGCCCACCATGCTGCCTGATTTTCCAAACTCATTCTTCCTGAGGCTAGGTTATTTTGGTTACAGTTTCCCCTATTTGTCAATAATGCAAGAAGCAACTTCATTCTTTACTAAATTTCTGCTTCATTCAGGGACCTGATTTCAGATAAGCCAGGAGACTCCAGAATTAGGATCTGGGCTCCTGGGGTCAGGGCTGGGGTTGGGGGAGTTAGAAGTTGAGTACAAGGTCAGGGGGGTCCTCTAGCAGGTGAGCTGCCAGAGAAAGGCTGAGGCCAAGGAAGGCCCTTCCCAAGGGAGGGGGGAGGCGGAGGCAGAGCACCTGCTGCTGGACCTCAGCCGCTTTCCCCGCTAAACGCAGTCGTGACCCAGAGAGGTCCAGGGTGTAGAGGAAAAGGGTGCAAGCGTGCAAAGACAGAGGAAGCAGGAGACGCAGAAAGACACAGGCAGAAACAGAAAAGTAGAAACGCAGGAGCAACAGGCACACGCTGTTGTGTTGCAAAAACTCCAAAAAATGATCCCTAAGTGTGGGGAAAAGAGTGGCTTTCTGCTTTTCTATTTTTCGTTCAGGTACAATCCCAAAGCATCTGTCACTACTGGGCACACTATCCAATCCCCGAAGTAGGCCAGTTACAGATGGGCGGCTCAGAGCTGCCCCAGTTACGGTGCTAGAGTTCGGGTTATCTTGTGTTCTGATTCCGGGGAGCTACATTCTCACATCTGTGCAGGTGAATAAAAGAAGAGATAACATGACCACATTTGTGCAGGCAGGAGCCCGCAGGACCATCCACTGGGCAAAGGACTCAACCCAAAATCCAGCACTTCATCCTTTTCTCACATCTGCCTGTCAACGCTGCGTGTTTGCTGGCGCTGCCCACAGACTGACAAAGAGCACGTGCGGCTGGACCGTGCGGTGTCCGCTCACAGCTGGCGCTTTCTTTAATTACACACAGACTTGGCTTTGAAATACCTCCATGTGTTTAGTGCACAGGGAAAGATATTTTAGGTTTAAAGTGAAGAAGGCTGCACCACAGCAGCTTTCGTCTCCCCTGACCAGACCCCGGATCCCACAGCCCCGCTTCACGTGTCCAGAGGAGCCGGGCAGCAGATGCAAGGAGCCCTGGTCAGGCTCAACGTGTTCATCTCAACATCTGGCTCTTCAAGTGTAAGGTTTAAAATAAACACAGAGGAAAACCTGCTGGGAAGTTTCTGGAGCAAACGTAGGTGTGGGCAAATGACTGTGGCCAGCTGCTCTTAGATGGTTTCACTGCAAGGGCAGAGATGGAAGTGGGCCTGTTGGTGTCAGGGCTGATGTTTCAGGAATTTCTAGAGTAAATATTAGTGTAAATGTGGGTAAAAAGAAGCAGAAGTGTTAGCCAGAACGCTCACTGAAAAACTGTAAGTCATCTAATCAGGACAATAAGAAGAATGCATTATTATGACACTAAAACTCCTGAAACTTGACTAACTTAACCACTGATTCAAAAAAGTCGTATCATTTTCTGGTTTACATATTTTGTACATGTGTTATGCTTTGTTTTATGGTAAAATCAATCAGTGATTTCTTAGAATTTCATTAAATATTCATTAGTCAGTTTTTTTCAAGTCCACAAATAGGATTTCTGCCAGATCAATTTTAACACACAGAACTAGTTACAGTTTAACTCTGAAAAATCATAGAATAGAAATACGAGGAAAAGGACTGTATTTCTTCCAGTTTTACAGCAGTTGCAGTTGGTAAATGCTTAAGTGTTTATAAAGTAAAACGAGCAGGGTTGTTTATGTCTGTTTCATCAGCATTGTCTTTCCTGTAAGTTTTCTAAATGTGTCAAATTGCTTGCTGTTGATCAGGCTCTGATTTATCTGTAGGTCAGTGTTGGGACACCTTTGTTCACCAGCAGGCTGCTCACCCGACACCGCGCACCTCTCCTCTCTCACAGCATCATCCTTCCAACAGGTACTCGTGGAGAGACATCCACACCCAGTTACCCTGAGCCCACCATCTTCCACCACTGTCCCCTCCACTTGGCTGTTTAGACATTTCATAAACACCAAGTTTTCACAATGTAGGTTGGACGCTAACCTCACAAATCCTGAAGTATAGATTCATTATGGTTTCATTTCTCTTTTTCATATTATCATTCTCTTACCCCAAAAGGTAAAGACCTCAGTTCTTGTCATACCTGAAAGAAAAGTTTACCGTCAGGAGATGGTGCATTGTGTAGCAAAAGATTTTGAAAGATTTATTTAAAAAAGGAAAATACACCTCCATGAATGGGAGGTGGGCTGATCCAAGGGAGGAAAAGCAGCAGTTTTTGTCTCTTACACTCTCGCTTAGAGGGGGTCTCTTGATTGATTGACAGCTCTTGCCCCTGGAGTGCTCAGTCATGTTTGTCCCCTTTGTGCACGTCCTTACCCGTGATGCACACAGAAGAACCCATGGTTGGGGGTGGGGGCGCCTAAACTGAAATGTTAACTATAATACAATGAACATTGGGTTGTGTCCAGTTAAGTCCTTTATGGTACCAAGCAGTCGTGGCTGTTGGGTTCTAACTGGTTTCTGGCTGGCGCTCATTTAGAGGAAGCAAAGCCCCTTTATGCTGGAGGCGGGCATAACGCCATCTTCTGGACCCTCCTCCCTCTCCCCCACCTGTCTGCCTGGTGCCCCGACTTATCTAACTGCTTAAGAATTCTGGCCTTAATATTAAGTGGCTACTGATGAAACACAACATAGAGTAGAAAAATATGAATAATTATTTTACATAATTTTACGTTTTTCAAGTACTACTACAGTTGACACTAAAATTGTTACTGAACGAGGCCCACAGCTCTTTCTCTCCACTGTTCACTGAACTATCATCGGACTCAGGTCAACTTTAGGTGCCTACGCTCATCCTGATCTAACAGAAGGGTATTTAAACAGCTCCAAGGGTCTTACCTAGATCCCTGGGTTACACCATCACACCTCTGTTTTCACTTCATTTCCAAGCACTGGTTCCCACCTGTGGGTCTTTTGCCAAGATTTCTTCCATGGCCCCAGTTTCTCAGTAGCAAATATCATAACTTACCTTGCAATAATGACAGTAGTAATAAAAGTAAAGTAATACACCTTTGAGTAAGAATAACATATTGTTGAGTGATGATATTGATGATAATAAAATAATAATAATAATAATAATAATAATGACATTTTTAAGCACTTGCTCCATGCCAGGCAGTTTTGCAAATGCCTGACACACACTAATTCATTTACTATGTGCATCACAGGCCTCTCCTTGCTGGCCTTCCTCGTAAGATTGTAGTCTGACCAGGAACCTTTGTCCAGGAGCAGAAGCCTCACTCTGCATGGACAGCTGCCTTGACACAAGAGTCTGAGTCCCTTCGTCCCTTTAGTGAAGTGCTGTCTCCATCAATTTCTACCTGACCTTAGGGCCCGACTACCTCATCTACTACCGTCCCTCCACCCCTGCTGTAGTTGGCCCTGACTGCAACCTCAGGACAAACACAACTTCTGCAACCATAATCCACAGTGGGTCGGCCGCCCCAGAAACCCCTGCTCCCATGGAGGAAGGGGCCACGGGAGGCAGCCATGGTGCCAGGCTCTGCTTTCCTCATGTGAACCAAAAACACTACAAACCATATCGGTAAACAAAGAATGCTGAAGCCATCAAGTCATCAGTGCTGCTGCCACCCCCCAGTGAAGACAAGCCTGCAGCCCAGCCTCTGCAGCCAGAGGGGACTCAGAATGTGAAAGGACAGACCCTAGATAGCTAGGTGCTTGTCAAAGGAATGATTTCAATGAGCCCAAATGTTTGCTCCCTCTCATACATAGAAAAGCACTAAATTCTGTAACTTGAGATGTCCGGTTTTCTTTAGCTCACAAGTAAACCTTTAGTGTTCCAACTACCTGGTCTTTGTTGTAAAGCTCCTGTATATCTTGGCTCCTCCCCTGCCTCTTTGGAGCAGCCCCTCAGAGCCATCTGAGAGGCTGTCATCCTGGGCTCGGAAGGGGTTCCAGTCCTCAGAAATGTCCGCCAAATAAAGCATAACTCTCAACTTTTAGGCTGTGTGTTTATTTCCATCGACACTTACCTGCCCTGCTTTGCTATCAGTTACTGACACGCCCTGGTAAACCCCGAAATGTGTGTCTCTCCAGCATTTATGTCAGTCCAAATGTAACATCTGTGCCAAACAACACCATGTTCACAGGGAAATGAATGGAACTGATTCACAGAAATTCCATGTAGCACAAAGTTATAAAATAGGCTCATTGTCTTTATCTGCAAATTTTTTAAGTTATCTTTAAAGGGTTTTTATCAGAATAAGTAATAAATACTCCCCAGAAATTCAAAGTATAGCAATTGGCATGTGCGAGTAGTCAAAAGAATATAAAATAAAGATGTGTTTAATCAAGGAGGTTACAACTCTTTCCAGGTCATGCTAAAGAAATGGGATAGAGTGGAAACAGGATGGACCCAGGGTCAGGCTGTTGCAGGAGAACAGGTTCTTGCCTCGCACAGGAAAGAATTCAAGAGCAAGGCGTGGTAAAGTGAAAGCAGGTTTATTTAGAAAGTTACACTGTCCACAGAGAGTGGGGTCTGTCTCACTCAGAAGGGAAAACAGCTTAGGAGATACACACTCCGTAGGCAGAATGTGGCCATCCCAGACAGGTGAGAGACAGAGAGAAGCTGAGGGGTGTGGGGTGTTGAGTTTAAAGTAAAAGCAGATACACACTCTATAGACAGAGTGTGGGCCGTCTCAGAAGGCAAGAGAGAGACCATGAGGTGTGGAGTTGTTAGGTTTTATGGGGTCAGTAAATTTATATGCTAATGAGCAGAGGATTATTCCAACTACTTTGGGGAAGGGGTCAGGACGTCCAGGAAACACCTCCCGCCCACTTTTTGCCATTTTATGGTCAGCCTAGGAACTGTGACGGCACCTGTGGGTGTGCCATGAGGCTCAAGGTCTACTGGAAGTTGAATCTTCTGCCATCTTGGTTCTAACCAGTGTGTCCTGTCCTCAGTGGCTGTGTCATTCCTTCAATGGTTGTGCCCTGACCCCTTTCCTCCTACTTCAAAGCCATCAGGATTTTGTGTTGGTCTGCCATTTACCAGCTGTGTGAGGTGAGGAATTTTTCTGTGCATGTTTCTTCATCTGTTAAACAGAGATGCTGCAACACTTCCTGTCTTACAGTCCTGCAGGAGGGGTTCAAAATATGGCCTTTCAAGGGCCCGGCGCAGCGTGTGGCACAGACACATGCTCAGTAGCGGGGAGGATGACAGTCGTGTAATGATGGCGACTGCAGTGGTGGGGGCCAGGGCCACAGACCATGGAGATGAGACCACAGCATGAGCACTTGGTAACTGCTGAAGGAGACGTCAAAAGGAAAGAATGAAGAAAAGAGGAGGAAGAGAAAAGAGGAAAAAAGCCAAGATAGATTAAAAACTAGAAGGCAGAAGAAAGTAAAGCAATCTACAGAACCAGCCTCGCCGCCCCTGGCATCATAAACATTTCCAATAAGCTTGATCAAGGTGATTCTTCTTTTCTGAACCATTACAGGCTATTTCAATACCTGCTTAGGTTGCACTGAGGACCCTTGATGCACCCAAGTTTTGCTCTGTTTTTAAAAACTCTGATTCTCAGGGAATTTGCAGTGATTTAAATTATCACATGAAACTAAAGGTATGTCCTACACTATTCTAGAAACTCAAGTTATGACTGAGTTGATCTACAGGTTGTCTATTAGAAAGAAATAAAGGATGAAGAATCAGAACATGTGTAAGTACGTAGAATGATGTTTGCCAAAGAACAGCCAAAACAGGAAGTAGCACAGACATAAAGTGTGTCTTCTGTCCGCACTTTCCTGAGGCAGACACTCCAAATGCCATTCAGTCCCAACCACAGAAGACAACCATCAGGAGGATTCTGAAAAGCGAAGTTGAGTCATATGTTGGGACAGATGATGGGTTTTTAGTCTCCCATGACACCAAATTGCGGAAAGATTTCAGAGGTTGCATAAATAAAATATGAATATCAGAGTCCATAGTTCTCTTTCTGCAAGTAAAGTTTGTCTTTGTTTATGTGAAGAATTGAAAATCCAAATGTGGATTGAGATTAGCTATTCCTTTCATAGTAAGATCTGATTTTCCTTGTCAGTGAGGAGAGTGAAGTTCAAATATGTTCATGGTTTCATTAAAATCAACTGTCCAGTCCCCTCCCTTTCTGATTTTTGTTACCTAACACAATTTTTCTTGTTGTCCATATCCGATCTGCTTAACTTACCCCTCAGTTCTCACATCCTCCGTGTTCTTGTCTGCCCCAACCTGTAGTTTCAAACCAAATCGAAAACCTTAATTCAGAGTTTTCATTTATGGTAAGTTTATGTGAGGCAACAATGTGACATAACCTCTAAAAAAAGGTCAGTATCATCTTGGAGATGAGAGAAGTACAGTGTTCAGAATGCATCACTGTGCTGTACACCAGAAATTGACACAGCATTGGAAACCAACTGTATGTCAATAAAATTTTTAAAAAAGAATGCACGAGGTGCTGGCCCCATTTCACTTTTTTTTTAATTTGCATTCTTTTTTATTGAAGTATAGTCAGTTTCCAACATTGTGTCAATTTCTGGTGTGCCGCATAATGTTTCAGTCATGTATATACATACATATATTCCTTTTCATATTCTTTTCATGATAGGTTACTACAAGATATTGAATATAGTTCCCTGTGCTATTCAGAAGAAACTTGCTGTTTATCTATTTTACATATAGTAGTTAGTATCTGCAAATCTCAAACTTCTAATTTATCCCTTCTATTTCACTTTTGAAAAAAAAAGCCACACCTAACATATTAAAGTATTTATGTCTTTTAAAGGTTTTAGAGATTCAATACGCAATATCCACGAATTCAGAACCAGCTGGAAAATAAGACATAGGAAAACAGCAGACAGGTTACGCTGTCAGTTTTATTATTGATAAACGAATTGGAGAAAGTGACATTAGATCTGTGGACAAAAGAGCCTGCTGTGCCTACAAGCATGCCCTGCACCCCAGTGCACACACTCAAAGCCTCCCTCAGCTCTCAGGGGAGAGTCTGGAGCTGCCTCTGCCTGGGGCAGGGAAGGAAGGGAAAGGAAAGGCTTACAGTCCTTTTAGAGATTTGTTCTACCCAATTGGTGGAACACCTGTCATCACCTAACAAACAATTAAGTGGCTGGCTTCTCTGCAGGAAGGAGTGAGTGAGTAGTGGACTAGGAGCCAAGAGTCTGATTCCAGTAGGGGCCCTTCAACATAGAAACATTGACCAAATGAAAGGAGGTTCCTTCTCAATATCAGTCAGTTCTTGACTCCTCATCAGATAAAATCAGAGCATGTAGAGACCATGACCAGGAGAGCTCAGACCTTTGAAACCTTTTATCATACTTGCAAATGGTTGCAGGGCAAGGCTACATGAAATTAACACCTTCCTTCCAACAGCCGAATGGGTGGCGAATCGGTCTGCATGGCCACGTGGCAGAGACAGACATTCTACTTGCCCCCCCGCCCATTGTTCCCAGCATCCCGTTCGGTTAGGCGAGGCCACGTGACTAGTCCTGCCCAGTGAATTGTGAGCAGGGCAGACGTGTCCCCTGCGGCCTGTGTCCAGTCCGTCCTTGGTTCCTGGGTCTCTCTTTCCCTGTGCTGCAGTGACCCGGGAGGTCCCACGTTCCAGATGATGCAGCTTTGCTGAGTGGGGCATCGGTCAACCTAGTCCTGAGTGAATGAGAGAGAAGTTCAAGAAGGCAAGGCCGTGGCCGGGGGAATGATGAGAGAAGGAAGCGCTTTCCAGAGTGTAGAACCGGTTCTGAAGCCAGGAACCGTCTCCATCCCCAGGAGACGAGGCCTGTGAAATAGCCGCTCAGGAAGACGTAAGAATTTCTGCAGACCAGCTGTGGCCGAGCAAGGCCCCGTGAGGCCTCCCAGGGTCAGACCCCTTCCCCATGGCCTCTGCTGTAGCTCCTCCCGGAATCATCCACATAACAGTATCTTATGTATATTTCCTGAATGTTTCAGATGCTGAAAACCACCACCAAAAGGAAGAAATGAACAACTTGGTGATGGAGAGCACGTGGCCCCCAGGTCTTCTGGCATCTCAGGATTGATACTGTTGATCGCTCTGTTCCCTCGACATCAACCAGTCAGAAGATTGTGCACAAGCTGATCACATACCCTGCAGAACTGCCCCCGTCCCCTCCTGCCTTTAAATATGCTTGGCTGAAACCCTTCGGGGAGTTCGGGGTTTTCTTGGGAATGAGACACCCCGTCCTCCTTGCTCGGCCCTGCACTAAACCTTTCTCTGCTCCAAACTCTGATATGTCAGTTTGTCTGGTCTCATGGTGCGGCGGGCACATGAACTTGCCTTCAGTAACACAGTGAATGCTGCACCCCTCTCATGCTGCAGAGCGCACGATTCCAAAAGGGATGTTTGCTGACACTATCTTGACTCTGCTCTGTCATCATGCAGTGGGTGTGGGGGGTTCATACAACCTGTCTTTTTAGTTCATAAGTCTCTGAAGCAAGAGTGACCATATACAGGCCTGATACAGAGGCTATCGTGGGATTCCACAAAAATCTCAAGCCTTGATTTGATCTGACTCTAAGCACCCTCTCCTCTGGAGGGGTTAATTAAAATCTGTATTTGGAAAAAGGAGAGCAAAGGTATGTTGGTGACCTGAAGGGGAGACTACAAATGCCGTGGTTCAGCAAGGCTACATGCCTTGGTCTGGCCAGTGAGCTGTGGATGGCAGTGACCCCAGGTGTCTGCTCCTGTGACCCAGACGAGAGGCTGAGGAAGCTATGCTAAGAACGCAGAGCCACAGGCCTGACACATCCTCCACTCTGCGTCACCGCATGCAGGACAGCCCTCCTAGAGAGTTACACAGGCCTACACACATTCCATGAAATTACTGTTAAGTTAAACCACTGAGAGTCAGGGCTGCTTCTTCCTGAAGCATAGACGAGCTGTACTGTCATATAAACCACAAGGAGGAGAATTCAGAAGTTCCTCAGAGCTCAGTCTGGGTCTTGTTCTCCTTCTAACTCTGTGGGCTCCTCCTAGGGGATCTTATATTCTCCCATGACTTTAAACACCACTGACATGCAGGAGAGCCGACTCCCAAACTTGCCCCAGGCAGCTCTTGGATTACACTTGCTGTCCTGGCAAAATTAGTTGTGCCCCTTTCATTCTCAAAACTGCCCCGGGTTTGGATAATTAAATAACAGAGCACTTTATTTGTATGTCAGTTACACCCAAATCTCTATTTCCAATCCGAGCCTCTTTTAGAGAACTTCGCACACAGACCATGCAACCATAAACTCAGCAACTCCATCTGTGCATCTCACAAGCATATGCATCTCAAGCTTAACATCTCCAATATTGACATTTTTTCTTCTCACCTTTTCCAATCTGCTGCTTCTTCAAAACACCACATGCCATGGACCCATTTGCTCAAGTTAGAAACATGATGTCATCTGTGACACCTGCCTCCCCCTCATCACCCACATCCAGTTTCTCACCAAGAGCTGTCTGTCAATTCTACCTCTGAAATAAAGCACGACCTCACCCGCCTCTTCTCATCTCTACTGCCATCCCAGCGATAGCTTCCTAACTCTTCCCTACTCTTGCTTCTACTCTTGACACAGCAGCAAGAATGACCTTTAAAAGTTAAATTCAATCATGTCCCTTCCTAGCTTAAGACCATTCAGTGATTCTAAAAATAATAAAATCTTACATCTTCAATTCTGGTCCATAAGGTCCTGCATGATTTTGTCCCTGTCGACTTTCCTGGTCTTACCTTCCACCTCCCACATCTCTGATCCACCCATTCTGGCCCTTCTGTAGTCCTCCAGTGAGCTACGTTCTTTCCCGTGCCAATGCCGATGGACGTACCGTTCCTTCCACCTGGCGGACTGTTAAATGCTTGCCAAAGACCACATCCTCCTCACCTACCTAGGGGTGCTGCTAGACTACGTTTCCCAGACTCCTCTGCAGTTATTATGGCCCGACAACACAATGCTAGGTGATATGATGTGAGCAGAAGTAACGTGGCCCATACAGACATCCCCACACGCTCCTCCACACTCTTTCCTCTTTCCCAACAGCTGAGATGGAGATGCCCAGCAGGCAACTTGGTGGCAAAATGTACAAGTTGGCAGATCTTCTGTCAGAATGAACCCAAGAATGACTGCGTAGAGAAAAACCATCTCATCTTCCTGTCTTCTGCCCGGTACAGGAACCTGAATAAGAAATACACTTCTATTGTGTTTACGCCATTATATAGTCAGGGGTCTGTTACTACAACAGTTAGCACTATTTTAACAAAAATCTGTACCTAGAGAGTTGAGCATTCATACCACCACTACCGTACATGCGTGCACACACACACACACACACTCCCCCTGCGCTCAGGCACTCTGCGTTGCTGACACCTACTCAGAGTTTACATCTGGGCTCACATGCATGAGAGGCCACCCCTGAGCGCCCTCATCCAGGCTAACGGAAGTTGCTCTGACACTCTTTCCCTACATACCAGTCCTTCCTGTCATTTACTCATCACAATGCGTAAGTACATATTCATTTGTGCATAAGTTTATTTAAAGTCTGTGTCCACAACTGATCCCTAAGATCCATGGAATCAGACCCTTGTCCACCAAAACAGTGCTCAGAGCTTGCACTGTGCTTGGCATGCAGCAGTCACGTAATGCATTTCAAAGTACAGAGGATGGACCAGTGAGATGCCACTGTCAAGGGCATGCTTTTTTTTTAAATCACAAGACCACAACTCCAGACCAAAAAAATCACAGAGAATTAAAATACAGACCATGGGGACTTTTTTTTAACCTTTATTCATTCAGAATGCAATTCTGGGACAATCTACAACCAAGAGAAACCCTACACTCTGAAGTAGTGTTAACAGACTGAATAATACCATAGCAGTGCCCTCATATGAACAAGCAAGAAGTCAATTTCTATTCCCTTCATAAAACCTCTTGCTAAACATTTACATTTTCTTCCCGTCAAGAATGCAGTAACAAGATCATGCTTATGTAGCTGGTCAGCACAAGAGACAAATGGCGATTTACACTGGACTAATTAAGTCTTGCAATATATTGTGTTCACAACTCAAGCTGTAGCTGTTGACCTTTCCAATGGCATTCATTATGTGACACTGTCACCGATTACATTAAAAGGCCTCACTAATTTTTAAAAGCTAGAATTACTCAAAAAGTTCTCTACTGTAAATAACATGTGGAATATTGCATCTAAGCCTAAAATGGCAAAATCACTGAAATCTCTTCTATGGTCCTCTGTGTCATGTATGTAGGAAAATGGATGTTATAGACCAAGTTCTTATATTTTTACCTAAGAGTCTATTTATGTAATGTCTATTAATATTTAAATGCGTAAAAAATAAATGTTAAATATGAACTGCACAAAATCTAAAAGAAAATGACTACATTATATCATACTACATTATATAGAGATTAAAAGCAGCTAATTAGAAGCTTTTTTAAAAATTTAGAGTTTCTGACATCATTTTCCACCATTCCATCAATTCTTCCTTCTCCTCTTCTTTCCTTTCAGAAAATGACTCCAGTTCAAAATCAACCTAAAGGAGAAAATAAGAATATACTGTTATCAAACTGATTATGCACTTTTAAAAACAAATTAGAAAAGAGCAGGTTTATAGTTTATTAGAATAAAGTGCAACCCTGCCTCCTGAATGTAAGTATATCCTAAAAAATCTCTCATGATAAGCAGAAAGATACTTTCAGGGACAAGAATATCAAAAGCCATTATGTTTGAAATATGCTTTGATCTAGTAGCTTTGTAGGATTGTTGGAAAGCAGATTATTTAAAAGCACTCTTCCCCCGCCCTCCATAAAAGATGTGACTTATAATTAGTCTTCTGCTTTTGACTATTCAATGAGCTTCTCCTGTCAACCTTGAATTTTCTCCTAAAAGCTGGGGGAATATGGAAGAATGCAGTTGAGTGTCCTGGTGTCCCAAATCACAGGGTTCCACTTTCTAGAATCCTGAGTCTGTTGAACTGATGGGAACACACACATACTCAAACCACCATGAAGGCCAGTGGTTCAGGAACTCAGCTCGCATGTGAACTGGGCGTCCTCATCAGGTATGGAGAGTTCATGCACTTCTGCGTAAAGGACTGTTCAGGCTCTGCAGCTCCCAACGCCAGTCCTCCCTGGGCCCACGAAATACCCATGCCCCCCTTCCAGATGGAACTCAGAGTTCTCTGATTCGGCCACTTACACCTCTGGTTATTAGGAAAGTTATTACTCACCACCTCCTTGAACTAACACTTGCTAGAAAGGCTAAGGGTCAAAATAGCAGAACGTTTTTCAACCTGGTTCTGGAGCTACATTTTTCCAGGTTTCATTTGCCCAAATTTACCTCCCGATTCTAATACACATACAACCTAATGTACGCATACACACAATCGAAACCAAAGCACCGGTTAAAAACTCAAGATATTTAGTTTGCAAAAACAAGCATTTATACTCCCAAGTTTGGGTGCAAACACAATAAATTCATTTCAAGTAAGCCATTTAATTGGAAACCCTGTAGGCCATTCCATAGTCCCAGTGATGTGATACAAGGACAGTAGTAACACCCTGCTCCAAGAGACCTGTGGTCTCCTCCCCATCACCTTCCTAGTAAGATACATGGTATCTACTTAAAGAAGGTGTCATTTTTGGTAGTGCTTAGCATAGAGGGCCTTGCTTATAGCAGGTGCTTAATAAATGTTTAGTTAAGGCCTAAAATTACCCTGCAGGACTAATTTATTTTTCCAAGTACTTACTGTGTAAGGTATCATTCCAGGTGCTAGAAGTAAGAAGATAAATCAAACAGAATATCACTTAGATTGAAATCAAGGGTCAGCAAATAAGAGTTGAATGTTTTAAAGTTTTATTTGATTTTTTTGGAGGATCGCTTCAAAAACTGGGAAATGGTAACAGGGCTTCACATTGAGTGGTATTAAATCAACCACTGAGCCCTTGGGCAAGTCACTTAAATTTGCTAGGCCTCAGTTTTCTCATCTGTTAAATGGGGATAGTGACAGTTTCTAAGGTTATCATGAACATTAAATATAAGAGCCTTAAATATGCCTGACCCGCAGCAAGTGCTTCATAAGTCTTAGCTATTGTCATGATCACTTACCCTGACAGCGGGGCTATAAGGAACCGCCACTTTCTTTGTTACTGCCAGATAGCCCGGTGCGGAGGCTGTAAGTTTATAGTTTCCAGGTACCAGCAGTCGCCAGTAATCACCATCCTTGGCTGTGGGGAATACAAAATACCAAGTCACAGGCACATATGTGAAATGCATAATTATGCCATCTTAGTTCAGTTTTGATTCTCTGTCTTTAAAGTAGATGGTCACAGAATTTGATGAAATTCCATTGAAAAGAGCATCACATCTCTAGAGGGCATCACTTCTTATGGCAATTTTACAGATATTAATGTTAGATTATCTAATAAATCTTCTAAGATAATGAATCTTTGTAATCATGTCAGCAGTAGCACAGGTAAGCAGCTACATGAAGTCCCCAGGCAGTGGGATCCGACTGTCTGGCACCATGTTTCAGTTCTTGCCGAGTATCTGGCTGTGAAGCCCCGGTTCTCTGAGAGTCTAGGTCAATGTCTCACAAAGCGCAGCCTAAAGGCACTTGTCAAGCTGTTAGGTGGTTAGATAAGTGGGGGCACCGGGCAGACAGGTGGAGGAGAGGGAGAAGGATCCAGAAGATGGTGTTATGCCCCTTCCAGCACAAAGGGGCTTTGCTTCCTCTAAATAAGCGCCAGCAAGAAACTGGTCAGGACCCAACAGCTGCAACTGCACATAGCGACAAGGACCTAACCAGACATGACCTAGTGCTCACTGTAATATAATTAACATTGCCATTTAGCCCCGCCCCTCAGGGGTTGTTCTGTGTGCGTCATGGGTAAGGACATGTGCAAAGAGGCCAAACACGAATGACTAAGCACTCCAGGCGCAAGCCGTCAATCAATCAAAAGACCACCTCTAAGCGATGGTGTAAGAAAACGGGCAAAGATCGACGCTTTCGCCCTTTGGATCAGCCCACCTCCCATTCTTGGAGGGGTACTTTTCTTTTCCTAAATAAATCCTTTAAAATCTTCCACTACACAACGCTCTCCATCTCCCATCTGTAATCTTGTCTTTTGGGTAAGACAAGGACTTTTTTTTTTTCCTTTTTGGGGGATAACAAACCCTCAGGCACCTGTCAGAAACTGAGCTTGCTAAAGACTCAGAACAGCCGGCCTGGCGTGCCTCATAGGAACCCATCTTCAACCACCCCCAGAGGGTTCCGAGCTGTGCGCCCACTCCCCCTCCTCCCCGTGAGCCCCCACCTCTCTCCTGTCGCAGCTTAGGCTCCCAAACCCCCCCAGTCAGCCACGCTCACATGTAGCCTTCAGCTGGTCTGCTGTTCCCCATCTGCTTTACAGGCCTGGCAAACCCCCAGCTCTGGGTAACACCCACGTCTCTACCCTATGCCTGCCCCTGTGGCTGCGGGAAGCTGGAGAAAACACACACCCTGCTGAGCTGTCTCCCATCCACAAACAGCAGCCTTCCACAGGCCTGGGTCCTGCCCTGT
This sequence comes from Camelus dromedarius, assembly GCF_036321535.1. Lineage (NCBI taxonomy): Eukaryota > Metazoa > Chordata > Mammalia > Artiodactyla > Camelidae > Camelus > Camelus dromedarius. Next base: position 11,829,330 of record NC_087436.1, on the reverse strand, counting down.
CTTCCTCCCGGCTCCCTTCACTCCCCCATTTCCTAGATGAGTGCGTACCAATCACCTGGGAAATGGTAAAATGCAAACTCTCCTTCACCAGCTCTGGGGTGAGGCCCAAGAGTCTGCACTTCTAACCAGCTCCAGGTGACACTGAATCCAGCTGCTGCTGGGCACCATACTCTGAAGAGCTAGGCCTAGTGGACTTTCTTTTCACACGTTCTCCTTTCTCCTAACACCTCTAACGCATCCTCTGCATCCTCACTCTCAGCTGATGCTTCACACTGTGTTTCACTGTGAATATGGAAACAATCGGGAAAAATGAGCCCCCATCACCATCCCTTCCAATCTCCCTCTGGACTCTGCACCTCCTTCGGCCAGTGCCTCATTTATCTTCTTTGTTTTACAGCGAAATTTCTGGAAAGACTTGCCAGTACTCTCCATTTCTAACGTCTCTCCTAGTCTCTCTTAGATCCTTCCCAGTGGGGCCCCCACTGGTCCACTGAAACAGACTTGTCAGGACTCTCCACACGGCCTCCTCCACGAGGTTCCTGTAGCTGACACTGGTTAGCCCTCCCTCGTTCCTGAAACCATTCCAGGCTCCCAGGACAATGCACTGGGTTTCATCTCCACCTGAGACTCCATTTCTCATCCCTCCTTATTACCCAGCCCTCGAAAAGCTGCAGGGTCCCTGAGCCCAGTCCTCAGATTTCATTCTTTTCTACCTATATTTATTCCCAGCATCAGATTTTCCTAAAGTTTCCACATTATGAAATGCAGAGAAAATAATGTTTGCATGTCACACTAGAGTTAACAGACAGAAGTGGCTTCTTGTGGCCACAGGGGACATGCTGGGGTCCTTCAGGACCCCCTCCCTGAGGGCGAGGGAGCAGTCACTCGGCACAGGTTCGGGCATATTGGTTGGGAAGGTGTGCTGGCACTTTGTGGGGTTGATAAGAATTGTTGAATGAATAAACAAATGGAGTTTTAGAGAATGAATGTTACAGATTAAAAAATACAAATTATAAATGTGGAGGTTAAGAAAGAAGTAATGGTATAGGATGTTTGGAAGATAAGTTAAAGGTTAATTAATGCTAAGGTCAAGAAACCTGTAAAAAGTTCATAGCTAAAAAGATCCTGTTCTTGCTGAAAAGATCCCAACAAATGAGAGTGATGCTCAAATGAGCGGGACGGCTGCTTACTCCCAGGAGTAGGTAGGTTTGCCAGGGAAATGCATCATTTTCCCCAAACTAGGCAAGTGGAAATGGGGCTTTAAACCCAGAAATGACAAACATCAACCTCGACCCTGTAACATCCTGTTCAGCCTTAAATACATCTGGGTTTAGGATACGGATTAAAGGAAGAAATCCTAGCCACACAATACACTTGACAGTTATCTCCTTTCCCACTCTTCGGCTCCCGCCTGAGGGCCACCAGTTAACAACTCATCAGCACTTCTCCTAGGAGAGATCAGAAAGACACGCTATTCTGGCTCCCGCTGGTCCACCTTCCTTTGCCTCAAGCACTGCAGACTCTCTGATGAGCTCTGGGGAGACACAGCTGAGGAAAGGGCGCCACCTGCTGCACCCCGGCTTCCAACCACAGCAGCCCTCCTCACTGCCTGACCTGCTCCCCAAAGGAAATTTAACTAGAGCAAAGCTGGCGGAGAGACGAGGTAGAGAGATATGAGGCATTTAATTGCACTGCTTAGAACAGTGTAAGAAGCAGATCTATGTCAACAAGTCATCAGGCTCTCGTGTGCAATGCCAGAGCCTCGGATCACACGGAGAACACCCACCGGATGTGACGTCATGGTCTATTCCTTCCACGGAGATGGTTGCGTTGGCAATTGGGTTACCTTGAAGGTCTCGGACAAATCCTTTAACTCCTCGGTGTATCTGTGAAGGTCAAGAAGAACCAAGACATTCATATTAGAAACAACCTAAAAACATGCTTCCTATCAAGCATCTCCTGATTTTCTAGCAAAATACTGCAGATCTCCCTTGTTTAAGAATCAAAATATGCTCCAAAAGTCACTGAATTTTTTTGTGCACTCTTTACTCTGCTTTTTCTCAAGCAGGCAAATGAGAAGTAACCCCCTGAAAACCGGTGTCTTGTTCTGAGTCAAAGACCCTGCAGTATCTTCCAAACCATCAAAACAAAACAAAAAAATGAAACAAAAAAAGTAAGTCTGTTAACTCTGTAAAATAGTTCTGGTCTTCACACATTTCATTGCTTTCTATTATAAATGTGGTCACTTGTGTTTACTTTACATGCCCACTGTCAGTTAACAAGATCTTACATTACAGCCCTTCAATACTTGTTCTTTATAGAGAAAAGGATATATTCTGGGAGTACTTCTTTTTTAATTGAAGTATAGTCAGTTGCAACGTGTCCATTTCTGGTGTACAGCATAGTGTTTCTGTACTGTGAGCACTTTTGCATTAAACCCACTAACGATACTATTTTGGTTGAAAATCCATGGCATGAAAGGTCAGTGAACTTATTAACTGAAAAGTGGGCTTAGAAAGAAAATGAAGGACTTGCTATTGAGAACAAGCCCCTGAATTCAGTTGCCATTTTCAACTAACAATTGCAGAGCAAACTACAGAAACAGGTTTATTTTTAAACATTCAACTGTCAGTATGTATTTGAAGTGACAGAAAGTCACTTAAATTCTTTGAGAAAGTACTGCTTCTGAAATATCAAATGATATTCTATCAAGCTTGGTTACTTAACAAAACATGTCCCACCCCGAAAATGCCCCAGTTACTTTTCACTCAGTCTGGCCCCAGAAAATGAATTTTCTTTTGCTACTAATGATATTTGAATATTTCCTTACAGAAAATAGAATGAGTCTCGTGTGTCCCTTAGTCATGGGGGAATAAATCTGGCCGTGGTATAATGTTCATCAAAGAGATGCCCTTGGTTATCAGCAAATTTTTGTTTTTGCATTTGTTATTTTTTTTTTTAAAGCAAAACTTCTAAAAGTCTATAAAAGTAACACACAATTCTTTTCTCTAAAGGCAATTTACCAATGGTAAAAAGTTATCCATGTTGTCAGTAATAATAAACAATAATTTTAATAGTAACCAGTAGGGTGAGAAGAGAGTAAAGACATCTAGAAAAAAAATTTTTAGGAGCTAGTGACTTTCCTCCAAGACTTACCTATGGATAAGCCAACTAAAATTGAAAAAGACTGAAATTTAGCCAGTGGAAACATAAAAATTCAGCTTTCTGAATGAAATTAACACGGAGAAAGTCAGTGGGATCAGAAACATTGTGGAGATGCATCCATTCATCTTGAGGCACAATAATTTGATATTATCAATACTATAAACCTTAGAGAAATGAAGGTTTGAAATATTCCTCATCGTTGGAAAATAATCACTCCAAAAACATAATTCACCTACATTAGGCACAAATTTGCCCAGTTACTATTTGTGACTTTACTTTCTCTGTCTCTGAAACCCAAGACTTTCTATTACAGTATGCGATTAACAGAGTTAAATAAGTCGGTGCCTATCTCTGAAATGCCAACTGTGGAGCACAACTTTTCTGTCTGAAAAATTCCGCTGCAGTAATAAGTCTCAACCGAAGTGTTACGGGCTGTCACGACTCCACACGAATGCAGACTGGGAAAGACTGTCGTTTCATGGCTCTTGCAAAGGAAATTCCAGAAGTCTGAATTTCACTCATTCCTGCAGAAACTACCATGCTACACTTGTCCTTCCTATCACTCTCTCCCAGGATTCCAGGACATTTCAATCAACCAAAGCTAAAAAAATAAATAAATAAATGAAACCCAGAAGATTCTTCATTGTTGCTAGAATTGTTTGTATCGATAGCCTTTAAATCCTCGAATACTTAAGTGTCACCCAGAGGGTTTGCTGAAATGGCTCTGGGACAGGAAACTCATTTTCAACAAGAACCCAGACAATTCTGATGCAGGTGCCCAGGAACCATTCTTTGACAAATTCTTTGGAAACTTTGAGAACTAGACGGTTCCAAAACTACTGAATGGGAGCGCTTCTTAGCAAACTGTTCACCCTAATTAACTCTGATTCCAGTCCCTACAAACATCCCTGTAAAACCCTGCAAGAGATTTCCTCTCAGCCAGTCACTGAATTAGAGCTCCTAATCACCTATTTTCCACAAGTGGTAAAACTGGTCCATGCTAAGATTTCAGGCCCAGGTGTTCAATTACTAATCACTACCATACTGCTTCACTGTCAAGAAAACAATGTCAGCACAGGACATCTGGCAGTCTCCACTGATCTGTCACCAGCCTTGGGTTCCCTGAACTGGAGCGATCTGTGAGGTGGGCTGTGTGAGTGCATGGTAAACACCACTCTGACTGCTTCTACACAGCCTGCACCACAACACCGAAGTCATACTGACAAGCAGTTAGATAAGTGGGGACACCGGGCAGGCAGGTGGAAGAGAGGGGGGATGGTCAGGGAGATGGCGCTGTGCCCGCCTCCAGCATAAAGGGGCTTTACTTCCTCTAAATGAGTGCTAGCCAGAAACCGGTTAGACCCCAACAGCCACGCCTGCTCAGTACCATAAAGGACTTAACTGGACACAACCCAATGTTCATTGTATTATAGTTAACATTTCAGTTTAGGCACCCCTCCATGGGTTTTTCTGTGTGCATCATGGGTAAGGACATGCACAAAGGGGACGAGCATGACTGAGCACTCCAGGGGCAAGAGCTGTCAATCAATCAAGAGACCCCCTCTAAGCGAGGGTATGAGAGAAGGGGAGACAAAAATCGCTGCTTTTCCTCCCGTGCATCAGCCCGCCTCCCGTTCTTGGGGGTATGCTTTTCCTTTTCTAAATAAATCTTTTAAAAATCTTTCACTACACAACGCACCGTCTCCTGATGGTAAACTTACCTTTCAGATATGACAAGGACTGGGGTCTTTACCTTTTGGGGTGACAATATCAGTGTGGGTCACGGGGATTTGTGGGAAGATCAAGTTCTCCTTCCAAGTGACATAAAACAGAACTGCAGGACCTGGTCCTTCTTCTTTGCAGCTTATTATTATATAAACTGATACAGCTTTTAGATGGATTAATGCAACTGCCACCCTAAATACGACAAGCATTCTCCTTTTTCTGGCGGCACACGTTTGGGTTTTATTTCGCTCTGTATTGCAGGTTTGAACCAAGAAAGAACTTAAGCAGCGGCTGAACTTGTTTTTCAATTGTTGATCGGAGTGATAATCTTATGGACATCAAGTATCATGAGTCTGACAGCATAGCTCCAAGAAACCTTTTCTGAACTCACAGGACTGGGCGAGGGACCCTTCTGTGCACTGCTGCCATTACTCTTTATTTTAGCATTTATCATCCTCTCTTTAATTAGATCTGGATGTCTGAACCCCACTGATACAGAGCCTCATGGAGGGCAGTCACTATCCTCAGTGCCTCACAGGGTGCCTAGGTCACAAAAGCAGCTCAGTAAATTTCTGTTGAGAAAACATGTAAATAACAGGAAAAGCACTGTATCAAGGAAGTCTGCTTTGATATCTAAGCAGAGAACACACCAAACAGGCCCATCTTACTTCCTCTACCCAAAAACACATTTTCTAATTTTGCTCTTAAAAGATTCATCCAAATACAACTCTCCTTAAAGGACATTCTACCGGGGTTCCCACTAAGGTTGCTCCAGGGCCAACATGTTTAGTTTTGTTGTTGAAAAACACCTTTTTATGTTAACATGCAGCAGGATTCCGCCGATTAAAAAAATCCTGCGTAATGGGTGTCCTTTAACCACTGTCTGTCATCAGTGGAGCTATTCCATGATAATTCCTTTCGCTAAGATGTAATATGGATATTTGACATGTGTAAAAGGATTCTCAAGCTGATTTTACACTTTTTACTGCACTGGGTTCATATGCATATGCTTATATGTACATATATATGCCAATAGCTAACATGTCTATTTAATAGCATTTGTTTATGTCAAATTAGTTTAAAAATCAGTCTGGACTATCTGCTAGCACGTGAAACTAACATCAGTCTCCTAGACTTTGGGTGTCAATGGCCACATATGGGATGCAATGTGAAACTGTGAAGGTGCTGCAGGCAAGGAGCAGAGTCCTCAAGTCTTTCCCACCAGCACCGCCCTGGATGCCAGTGTCTCCCTGGCACAGAGGGGTAGGGCTGGCTGGGCACTGGCCTGGGTGGAGTTTGAGTAGGTAGGTATTTTATTCTGACACATGGTGAGATTTCCCCCAAATTCTGTACTGCGACTCTCTCTCTGGTAAAGATCTAAGCGTATGTCATGAGCAGCAATATGGCATGGTAACTCTGGAACTAGAGCTTGGATTCTGGCTGAATGACTTCAGGAAAGCTGCTTAACTTCTCTGTGCCTCTGATTCCTCGTTTTTAATTCAGGGATGATGATGATGGAGAAGACGACAACGATGATGCTACAATTTCCCTCACAGTGTTGTTATAATACTGAAATGAATTAATTATTACATGGAAGACATTTAGAACAATGCCTGGGAAACAGCAAGTGCCCAATAAATGTAAGTTGTCATTATTATTATTATTATTATTATTACCTCAAATCCAGCTGAGTCTAGGGTGAGACAAGTGGGCACAGAATTTAAGGAGGCGTTCACTCTCAGGTGCTGATCCTGTCCCTGCATGACCCTGAGAGTGAAAGGCTCCTTAAATTCTGCATCCTGAGTGGCTCACTTACCTCATTCTAGTCTAGGTCCTGCCCAGGATGCCCAACAGACCCAAGGTGATCAGGGGGAAGGAGGGTCGCCCTTGCTCAGTGCAATATGAAAGAAAACAGGGGTTCTTTCCCCCCCACTCTCGGCAACTCTCCAGTTTAACCAGTTCTTAGCATATTCATGAACCACAACACCTATGACAAATGACAGCCTATTTGAACCACTAATGACACATTTTCCAAATGCCGTGTCCTCATTCTGGGTCCGATGGATTCCCCTAGACTGGGATCCTCTTAGGAGACTATCGTGCACCCGGTTTAAATGCTCTCAAGTCTCTCACTATACGCTGGAGACCGCTTACCTGCTGGATGTAGCTAATGAGGGAGTTCTTGTTATCCTCCCAGTAGCTCTTCAAGGTCTCTTCGGGCGGGAACTTCTCACAGCTAAGCTCCACGGTGATCTCAAAGCAGTTGCTGCTGAGGTAGTTGAAGTCTTGCATTCCTGTCAAAACACCGAATGAAAAGTCAAAACAGGCGTGTGGTGACTAAAACGCTACACAGGCTGTTCTGCTGAACTGAAAGCCAAGGAAAGGTGTACCAGCCAGTGCATTTCAGGGAGACTGTGGGAAACTGCAAGGGAAATCACCTGTCATAAGGGATGGGACCACACACTCGGGAGACAGTTACCACCGCACAGGCACAAACTCTCTCGGGTTCTTAAGCTGTCACTTAGCGCAACGCACTGCCGCTGCAGGGTGCTAGAGCGGTCAGCCACATTCCACGCCGCTGCAAGCAGCTTCCCCGACCACAACAGGGAGTGACTTCATCGAAGCGTGCAACAGGCGTTTCCTACTGTCTCCCCTCCCCAAAGAACCCCAATTTTGGCAATTATCCATGAATAGAGTGCCTTTGTGAAAGTCTAGGAGTCCAATGGAAAAGTTCCAGCACACCACTGGAGCAAAAAATAAAAATAATTCAAGATTGGACACACTGAAGGGAGTAAGAGGAACAGGTTCACTGTATCTGCATCACCCCTTCTCTAAGGTGGCACAGCTTGGTGCCAAAAGAGACCTAATTAGTAACATGAAAACATATGAAAATATACAACACACTGGTAAAGGTAAGTATGTAGTCAGATTCAGACCATTCTAACACTGTAATATGGTTGTGTATTCATCACTTAAGTCTAGTATAAACGTTAAGAAATATTAAAAGTAACTATAGCTACAATCATTTGTTCATGGATACACACAATATGGAAAGATGTACACTGTGACATCAAAATATCATTTTATATGTCACGGGAGGGATGTCAAAGGGTAGACTTTTTGTTTGCAGTCAAAGTTAGGTTGTCGACAACATAAAACCGCCTGTTAAGCTGTAAGATGTTTTATGTAAGCTTCATGGTAACCATAAACCAAAAACCTACAGTAGAGTCAAAAAAGTTGAAGAGAAAGGAATTAAAACAGACCACTGCAGAAAATCATCATTCACAAAGCAAGAGAGCAAGAAGAGAAGAAAGGAATAGGGGAACTGCAAAACAGAAAACAGTAAGATGGTAAGTACTTACCTATCAATAACTATTTTAAATCTAAATTGATTAAATTCTCCAATCAAAAGGCATAGAGTGGCTGAATGGATAAAAAAAAAAAGACCCAACCGTATGCTACCTACAAGAAACTTACTGCAGCTTTAAGAACACACATAGGCTCAAAGTGAAGGGATGGAAAAAGGTGTTCCAGGCTTATGAAACCAAGAGAGAGGAGAGGTAGCCATACTTATCTGAAATACACTTTAAGCCAAAAACTGTAACAAGAGACAAAGAAGGTCATTTTGATAAAGGGGTCAATGCATCAAAGGACATAACTATCAAAAATACATAAGTACTCCACATTGGAGCATCTAAATACATTAAGTAAATACAAATCTGAAGGGAGAAATAGACAACAGTACAATAATGGTAGGGGACTTCAATACCCCACTTTCAATAATGGATAAACAGACCATCCAGACAGAATATGAGTAAGGACACACTGGCCTTGAACTATGCTTCATACCAAATGGACCTAACAGACATACAGAACATACCATCCAACAGCTGTACATTAAACATTCTTCTCAAGCACACATGGAACATTCTCCTGGATAAATCGTATAAATCATAAAGCAAAGCTTATTAGCAAACCAAAGTAGACTGAAGTCATAGAAAGTATCTTTTTCAACCACACTGACACGAAACTAGAAGTCATAACAGGAGGAAAACTGGAAAATTCACAAACGTGTAGAAAAATGAACAACACAATCTCTAACAACCAATGGATCAAAAGGAAACCAAAACATCTTGAACAAATGACAATAGAAATACAACATACCAAAATTTATAGGATGCAGCAAAAGCAGTTTGAAGAGAGGAGTTAATTATGATAAATGCTCACATTAAGAAAAAAGAAATATCTCAAATAAACAATTTAACCCTACACTTTAAAGAACTGGGAAAAGAAAAAAATCAAGCCCAAAGTTAGCAGAAGGAAGGAAATAATAAAGATCAAAGCAGAAATAAATGAAATAGAGATCGAAAAAACAACAGAAAAGATCAATAAATCTAAGAGTTGGTTTTTGAAAATAAAAACAATATAGGCAAACCTTGAGCTAGACTTACCAAGGAAAAAAAGAAGGACTCAAAAAAATAAAAAATTAAAGAGGAGACATTACAGGTAATATCACAGAAATACAAAGGATCAAAAAAGACTACTGTGAACAACTATAAGCCAACAGCTAACCTAGAAGAAATGGATAAATTCCAAGAAATATACAACCAACCAAGACTGAACCATGAAGAAACAGAAAATCTGAAACAGACCAATTACTAGTAAGGATATTGAATCAGTAATCAAAAACTTCCCCAAAAGAAAAGCCCAGGGCCAGATGGTTTCACTGGTAAATTCTACCAAACATTTAAAGAAAAATTAACACCAGTCCATGTCAAACTCAACCAAAACACTGAAGAGGAGGGGACACTCCTAAACTCTTTACAAGTCCAACATTGTGCTGACTCCAAAGTCAGATAGGGAGACTACAGGAAAATTTACAGGTTACTTATTCTGATGCATAGACACAAAAATTCTAAAAACAAACAAACAAAAAAACACTAGCAAACTGAATTCAACAGCACATTAAAAAAAATCATATACCACAATCAAATGAAATTCATCCCTGAGAAGCAAAGGTGGTTAAACATACACAAATCAATAAATACACCACATTAATAGAATGAAAGATAAAAATGATACGATGATCTCAAAAGATGTAGACAAAGCATTTGATAAAATTCAACATTTTTTCATGATAAAAACCCTCAACAGACTGGGTATAAAAGGAACAGATGTTAACACAATAAAGTCCATATATGACAAGCCCATAAGTAAAGTCCATATATGATATGACATCATACTCCATGGTGAAAGATTTAAAGCTTTTACTCTAATAACAAGAAAAAGACAAGAGTGCCTACTCAGCACTCCTATTCAACATAGTACTAGAAAGTCCTAGCCAGAGAAATAAGGCAAGAAATATAAAGACATCCAAGCTGGAAGGGAAGAAGTAAAATTATCTCTGTCTGTAGATGATATGATCTCACATACAGAAAATCCTAAAGACCCCACAGACACAAATACTGTTAGAACTAGTAAGAGAATTTATTACAGTTGCAGGATATCAAACCAACATACAAAAATCAGTTGCATATATATATATGCACATATATATTTATTTATATATATATATAAAAATAAACTATCCAAAAAACAGATAAAGTCATTTACAATAGCATCAAAAACAATAAAATACTTAGGAATAAATTTAACCAAGGAGATGAAAGATTTGTACGCTGTAAGTATGTAGTGGGATCTCACTGATATTTTAATATGCAGTTCTCTATTGATTTATGAAGTTGAGCATCTTTTCATTCGCTAATTTGTCTTCTATATCTCTTCTTTGGTGAGGTGTCTGTTCAGATCCTTTGCCCAATTTTTAACACCTTTATTGTGCTATGATTCCTGTACAGTAAACTGCACATATTTCAGATGTACAATTTGATGAATTTTGATAGATGTATACACCAATAAAACCACCACCACAATCAGGATAGCTCACATTTCCATCACTCCCCAGGAGGTGCAATTTTCAAATTCCCAATTTATCCCTTTCCATCCCCTTTACTCCCTGGTAACCACAAGTTTGTTTTCTATGTCTGTGAATCTGTTTCTGTTTTGTAGATAAGTTCATTTGTGTCCTTTTCTTTAGATTCCACATATAAGTGATATTATATGGTATTTTTTTCTTTCTCTTTCTGGCTTACTTAACTTAGAATGACATTCTCTAGTCCATCCATGTTGTTGCAAATGGCATTATTTTATTCTTTTTTATGGCTGAGTATTATTCTGTTGTGTGTGTATATATATATATATATATGTATATATCACTTCTTTATCCAGTCATCTGATGAACATTTAGGTTGTTTCCATGTCTTAGCTATTCTGAATAGTGCTGCTGTGAACACTGGGGTGCAGGTGTCTTTCTGAATTACAGTTTTCTCCTGATATATGCCCAGGAGTGGGATTGTTGGATCAAATGGTAAGTTTATTTTTAGTTTTTTAAGGAACCTCCATACTGTCCTCCATAGTGGCTGCACCAATTTACTTTCCTACCAACAGTATAGGCGAGTTCCTTTTTCTCTAACCCTCTCTAGCATTTATCATTTGTAGACTTTTAAATGATGGCCATTCTGACTGGTGTGAGGTAATATCTCTTTGTAGTTTTGATTTGCATTTCTCTAACAATTAGTGATGTAGAGCATCTTTTCATGTGCTTGATGGCCATCTGGATGTCTTCTTTGGAGAGATGTCTGTTTAGGTCTTCTGCCCATGTTTCAATTAGGTTGCTTTTTTTTTTTTAAGCTGTACAAGTTGTTTGTATATTTTGGAAATTAGTCCCTTGTTGGTCACATCATTTGCAAATATTTTCTCCCATTCTGTAGGCTGTGTTTTCATTTTGTTTATAGTTTCCTTATCTGTGCCAAAGCTTTTAAGTTTAATTAGATCCCATTTGTTTATTTTTGCTTTTATTTCCATTACTGTAGGAGCTGGTTTGAAAAAATATTGCTGTGATTTATGTCAAAGAGTGTTCTGCCTGTGTTTTCCTCTAGAAGTTTTATAGTATACAGTCTTACATTTAAGTCTTTAATCCACTTTGAGTTTATTTTTGTACACGGTGTTAGAGAATGTTCTGATTTCAGTCTTTTACAGGTAGCTGTCCAGTTTTCCCATCACCCCTTGTTGAAGGGACTGTCTTTCCTCTATTGTACATGCTTGCCTCCTTTGTCATAGATTAATTGACCATAAGTGTGTGGGTTTATTTATGGATATTCTATCCTGTTCCATATTGATCTATGTGTCTGTTTTTGTGACAATACCATAAAGTTTTGATTACTGTAGCTTTGTAGTATAGTCTGAAGTCAGGGAGCGTGATTCCCCCAGCTCCATTCTTCTTTTTCAAGACTGTTTTGGCTATTTGGGGTCTTTTGTATTTTCATACAAATTTTAACTTTTTTTTTGTTCCAGGTCTGTGAAAAATGTCATTGGTAATTTGACAGCCGTTCCATTGAATCTGTATATTGCCTTGATAGTATGGTCATTTTGACAATATTGATTTTTCCAATCCAGGAACACAAGATATCTTTCAAACTGTTTATGCCATCTTCAATTTCTTTCATCAGAGTCTTATGGTTTTTGGAGTACAGGTCCTTTGCCTCCTTGGGTAGGTATTTTATTCTTTTTGGTATGATGGTAAAAGGGATTGTTTCCTTAATTCTTTGTCTGCTATTTTTTCCTAGTGTATAGAAGCGTAACAGATTTCTGTATATTAATTTTGTATCCTTTAACGTTACCAAATTTACTGATGAGCTCTAGGAGTTTTCTGGTCAATTCTTTAGGGTTTTCTATGTATAGTATCATGTCATCCATCAACAGTGACAGTTTGACTTCTTTTCTGATTTGTATTCCCTTTATTTGTCTTCTCTGATTGCTATGTCTAGGACTTCCAAAACTATGTTGAATAAAAGTGGTTAGAGTGGGCATCCTTGTCTTGTCCCTGACCTTAGAGGAAATGCTTTCAGGTTTTCACCATTAAGTATGACGTTAGCTGTGGGTTTGTCATATGCAGCCTTCATTATGTTGAAGTATATTCCCTCTATGCCCACCTTCTGCGGAGTTTTTATCCCAAATCGATGTTGAATTTTATAAAAAGCTTTTCCTGCATCTACTGAGATGATAATATGGTTTTTATTCTTCCATTTGTTAATGTGCTGTATCACATTGATTGATTTGCAGATATTGAAAAATCCTTGCATCCCTGAGATAAATTCCATTTGATCATGGTGTATGATCGTTTTAACGCATTGTTGGAGTCGGTTTGCTACTATTTTGTTGAGGATTTTTGCATGTATGTTCATCAGTGATATTGGCCTGTGATTTTCCCTTTTTGTGATATCTTTGTCTGGTTTTGGTATCAGGATGATGGTGGCCTCATAGAACGAGTTTGGAAGTGTTCCTTCCTCTGCAATTTTTTGGAATAGTTTCAGAAGGAAAGGTGTTAACTCTTCTCTAAATGTTTGGTAGAATTCACCTGTGAAGCCATCTGGTCCTGGACTTTTGTTTGTTGGGGGTTTTAAACTTCCTGATTCAATTTCAGTACTGGTAATTTGTCTGTACACATTTTCTGTTTCTTCCTGGTCCAATCTTGGCAGATGATGACTTTCTAAGAATTTGACCATTTCTTCTAGGTTATCTATTTTATTGGCATATAGTTGATCATAGTAGCCTCTTATGATCCTTTGTATTCCTGTGATGTCAGTTGTAACTTTTCCTTTTTCATTTCTGATTTTATTGATTTGGTCCCTCCTGCCCCCCTTTTCTGACGAATCTGGCTAAAGGTTTATCAATTTAGTTTACCTTTTCAAAGAACCTGCTTTTAGTTTCATTGATCTTTTCTATTGATTTTTTTCAGTCTCTATTTCATTTATTTCTGCTCTAATCTTTTTGATTTCTTCTACTGACTTTGGGGTTTGTTAGTTCTTCTTTATCCAGTTGCTTTAGGTATAAGGTTAGGTTGTTTATTTGAGATTTTTCTTATTTCCTGAGGTAGGCTGGTATCACTATAAAATTCCCTCTTAGAGCTGCTTTTGCTGCATCCCAGAGGTTTTGGATCATTGTGTTTTCATTTTCATTTGTCTCAAAGTATTTTTTGACTTCCTCTTTGATTTCTTCAGTGATCCATTGGTGGTTTAGTAACATATTGTTTACTCCACATGTTTACTCCATATTGCAAACTCCAAGTGTTTACAGTTTTTGCAGGGTTTTTTTGTTTGTTTGTTTTTGGTAGTTGATTCCTATCCCTCAGCATTGTGGTTGGAAAAGATGCTTGGTACGATTTCAATTTTCTTAAATTTACTGAGGCAGAGGCTTGTTTTGTGGGACAACTTGTGACCGATTCTGAAAAATGTTTCACATGCATTTGAGAAGAATGTGTATTCTGTTGCTTTTGGATGGAATGCTCTATGGATATCAATTAAGTCCATCTGGTGTCATTTAGGGACTGTATTTCCTTTTTGATTTTCTGTCTGGATGATCTGTCCATTGATGTAAGTGGGGTGTTATGGTCCCCCACTATTATAATGTTATTGTTGATTTCTTTTTATGTTTTACATCTATTAACAATTGCCTTATATATTGAGGTGCTCCCACGTTGGGTGCGTATATATTTACAATTCTTCTGTCTTCTTGGATTGATCACTTGAGAGTTATGTAGTGTCCTTCTTTGTCTCTTGTAGCAGTCTTTATTTTAAAATCTATTTTGTCTGATATAAGTATTGCTACTCCAGCTTTCTTTTGGTTTCTGTTTGCATGGAATATTTTTTTCTATCCCCTCACTTTCAGCCTCCATATGTCTCTAGCTCTGAAGTGGGTCTCTTGTAGACAGCATATAAATGGGTCTTGTTTTTGTATCCATTCAGCCAGTCTATGTCTTTTGGTTGGAACATTTCATCCATCTACATTTGAGGTAATTATTGATACATATGTTCTTATTGCCATTTTGTTCACTGTTTGGTTTATTTTTAGGTCTTTTTTTTTTTTCTCTCTCTTTCTTCTTTTTGTTCTCTATTCTTGTGGTTTGATGGCTGTAGAGTTACATTGGTTTGTGGTTACCATAAGGTTTTGGTATAGAAATCTATAAATATAAATGATTGTTTTAAGTTGCTGATCTTTTAATTTCAAATGCATTTTAGATGCCCATTTTTAATAGGGTTGTTTATTTTCTTGTTGCTGAACTTTTTTGGATACTAGTCTTTGGTTATAGCTGTGTTTCGCAAAGATCTTCTCCCAGTCTGTGGCTTATCTTTTCAGTTCTTAAAAGTACCCTTCCAGAACAGAATGCTGGTGTTAATGGATTTTCTCTGTAATCTCCAAACAGAGCAGCATTTTGCAGACGTCGTGCTCAGTGAGGAATTTCTCAACCTCGACACTGAGCAAGTGTGCAGCTTAATCTCGAGCGACAAATTTACCATTTCCTCAGGAGAGAAGGTGAGAGTAGTTTTCTTTTCGCAGTGTACAGTGACACCGTATTTTTCCTTTCTTTTGCTTTGTTTTGTAACTTTGTGATCCTGTATGTGTAGTGACAGCCAGTGATCTTTGAGCTGGAAGTTGAGAAACGCAGCCAGTTGACTAGTCGGTTGTGTAAATGACTGTGTGTCCTCACTCCTGAGGAGCTTCCCGAAATCGTCAGACACTGGGGTTTTGTACTTGACCCACAGCAGGAGCCTGCAAATATTAAACAGTCTGAAACAGGGGCCTTTGGGGAACTGGCATTCTCCCCACAGCTAGACACCTGAAAGAATTGTGATGTAAACACAATGTTCTCAAGCCAAGTGATTTCACCACCTTGTGAGTTGGAAGAAGTCACCCAGGGTAGCCAAGTTTAGCTACTCCAGACTGAGCCTCTTCCTTTAGATTTAGCCCTTGAGGCTCACATCCCACCCTTCCCAGGCTTCTCTCCCCTTCAGAGCCTGTGCAGCTGCTTCGTCTGGTTGGGGCCTCTGTCTCTCTGCACCTGAGGTTGCCTTTGTCAGCCACCCGATCACTGGAGAGAGAAGCTTCTCTTCATGGGTTTATTCTTTCAGTAGGTTTTGTAGCCTGTGGAAATCAGGGCACAAAAGCTTATGAACACGCTGCATTTGGAGGAAGTGAAACGAGTTTTTCCTTTGTATGTCTTGCATTTAAAATTGTATAAACTTTAGCTCTCTTCCCCAAGGATATTCATCCTGCTTGGGGGC
Organism: Camelus dromedarius; assembly: GCF_036321535.1. Lineage (NCBI taxonomy): Eukaryota > Metazoa > Chordata > Mammalia > Artiodactyla > Camelidae > Camelus > Camelus dromedarius. Next base: position 11,813,263 of record NC_087436.1, on the reverse strand, counting down.
AATAAGACACATTTCCTCTAATAGTTTTCATAAGAAAAATTATGGGAAAGTGTTTGGGAGATGTACAATCTTAGCATCCTAGAAATACAGAGGAGAGGAAGACACTACTATTTGTATTTAATGGACACACTTTGAGTGCCTACTGTGTGGCAGACACTGTCGTGGAGTGCTAGATATGAGAAGATTAACAAAATAAAATTCTTTACTCATGACTAGAGGAACAGCCAGTGAGGTAACAGATGATCACAGACTGCTGTGGGGCCCAGTAGGAGCATTTAATCATTCCTGGGATAGAGATGGGAGGTCAGCGCGGCTCAGATGTGTGATGCAAGTTTTTAAAAGAGAATATGAGTTTGCCAGCAAAATAGGGGTGGGTAAGAATCAGAAGGGCAGTCCAGGCAGAGAGAACAGAATATGTAAGTGTAAAAGGTGTGAGAGAATGAGTGCATTCAGTTGGTTCGGTGAGATTAGAGTTCAGACCGTGTTGGCAGAGTGGTAGGAGATAAAATGGGAAGATGACATAAGGTACCTTCTCAGCCACATCAAAGAAAGTTGATTTTATCCCAGTGATGATGAGGCTGTGACAGGAGGAGGATGGCATGATGATAGCTGCACTGTGGAAATGTCACAGAAGCTGTTCTGGTTTTCTCCTGCTGTGTAACAACCATCCCAAAATGTAGAGACACGAAATAACCATATTATTATGCTCACAATACATGGGCAGGATTCATACAGGGCACATGGGGACAGCTTGTCTCTGCTCCCCAGTGCCCAGGGCTGCAGCTGGGCTGGCTTGAAAGGCTGGAGACATGGCTCTGGTGTGGTTCTCCTGGAGCATATATCTGAGGCATCAGTCCTTCTGCACATGGTGTCTTGTGTGCCTGGAACATCCAGGGTGGTCCCTTCACTCGCTTGTCTGGCTCCTGGGCTGGGGCTGGTTGGCATCTCTCTCCCTTTCCCTCTCCCCTTCCTCTCTGTGACTAGCTTGGGTCTCTTTATAGCTTGTCATCTCCAGTAATCAGCCTTCTTACATGACTTCTGGCTTCCCCCAAATGAGCATTTCAAGAGACCAGAGAGAAAGCTGAAAGGTGTCTTATGACCCAGCTTCAGAAGCCCCACAGCGCCGCCTCCACCACCACCTGTGGGCTACCCAGGGCCAGCTCCCACTCCCTGGGGGCGGGCACTCGTAAGGTGTGGAGACCACAGAGGTGTTTAGTAAGGACCGTTTCTGGAGAGTGGCTACCAAGTAGTTCTGTGCAGAGTGGACCAAAAGTGGGGCGAGGGTCAGACAAGAGGACACTGGAGTTACCAGAGAGCACAGGATCTGATGTAGGGTGGTAGAAACAGGAGTGGAGAAGAGAGGGCAGAGCTGAGAAGCAGTGAGGAGCCGGGACTGAGAGGACCCTCTGTCTCTAGCATCTGGCATATAGACATACTCAAGTGTTGACTGAATTAATTAAAGAGGCATGTTAATTATAGTGTAGACAATTTTTTTAGTTTCTTGCTCTACTCCTACATCAAAATTTCTCCTAGTTATCCATTTATGTATCATCAAACATTTTCTACAACCCTTTAAAGATTATTGGGTTATATATTCATCAGTCTGGAAAGAAATACTCCATATTAGCTTATTAGCTTTCCCATAGTTATATGCTGTAATGCCCTTAGAATCTAGATTTTTTAATTCAAAATATTACATTTAGTACATTCTACTATTGTGACAAGAGTTAATCTAGTCTATAGACCCTCAATTTAGAAGTATCTGGTCCAACATTTGTTTGTATGTTTCCTGAGGAAAAAGCCAAAAATGAGTTGTTGTTAAGAGTGCATGATTTTCTTTCCAGATATCACTTTGTTTTATTATCTTGGGTGCTTTATTCAAAAGGGACTTGAGATTTTAATCTAAGTAAGTAGAGCCAAATTCAGTTTGGAAAGATTGTCAACAGCGAATTAGATCATACATCATCAGATCATCACTGCTACCATTAAAGTTCAGGAAGATTAGATAATGTACTTGGTGAAATGCTTAGTGAATACAAGTGAAAAGTACTAATTACATAAAAGTACTTATTAAAGTACCTACCAAATTAAAAGTAGATCTATCATATGATCCAGCAATCCCACTTCTGGATGTATATCCAGAGGAAATACAAGCAGAATCCTGAAGAGATACCTGCATTCTCGTGTTTGCTGCAGCGTTTTTCACAGTAGCCAAGATGTGGAGGCAACTGAGTGTCCATCAGTGGATGAAAGGATAGAGGAGAAGTGGTATATACATGCCATGGGATGTTATTCAGCCATAAAAAGAAGAAAACCTTCCATTTGTGACAACATGGATGGACCTTGAGGGCATTATGCTATGTGAAATTAGTCAGAGAAACACACATACTGTGTGATCTCACTTGTATGCAGACTCTAAATAAGTAGAACTCATAGAAACAAAGTAGAGTGGTGGTTACCAGGCGCTGGGGGTGGGGGAATTGAAGGGATGTCAGTCAAAGGGTACCATCTTCTAGTTATAAGATGAGTAAGTTCTAGACATGTAATGTACAGCATGGTGACTACAGTTAACAATACTGTATTACATACTCGAAAGTTGCTGAGGGTAGATCATTAATGTTCTCACCACAAAACAAGAAAAATGTCTATTATTTCAGGTGAGAGATGTATTACCCACCTTACTGTGGTCATCACTTTGCAATACATACATGTTTCAAATCACTATATTGTACACCTTAAACTTACATAATGTTATATGTTAATTAATTTCAATAAAGTTGGAAAAAATAATAAAATCGTTAAAATGATAAATAAATACTACTAAAAAGTTTTAAAAAGAAGACAACAGGGTAAAAGACTGATCATTGCTGGCCTCCTAGTGAATGTGTGTTCCCTTAAGCCTATCTTTCTATCAACGAAGAGCTTGGAGATCATGTAAGATGTAAGGTATGTTATGTAAGCTGATCTGACACACTCTTCTGTTCCTTAAGTCCAACCAGGACCACAGTGTACTTCTGACAGACTGGGTGTCTTGATATCATACTATGTATTAATTCAACAATCACTGACTATCTTAGGTATAAGACATAATGATAATAATACTTCAAATTGCACCAAAGAGAAGATCTGAATCCAGAATAATTTCAATTTGAACCTAATCTAAATGATTAGTGGATGCTGTTGGTGCCTATAGGATCGCTTTCACTGAGCTCGGACACCCTTCCCCAAACTGCTATGAGTGTTGGCTGTTTAGAGAGAAAAACAAAAATGAAAACACAATGAGGCACAGAGAAAGGAGTTTTAAGAGAGAAGTTTATAGTAATACATGCTTACCTCAGGAAACAAGAAAAATCTCAAATAAATAACCTAACCTTACAAAGTTAGTAGAGGGTAAGAAATCGTATCACAGCAGAAATAAATTCGACAGTGACTTTAAAAAAAAACAACAGAAAAGATCAATGAAACTAAAAGCCTGTTCTTTAAAAAGATAAAATTGATAAACCTTTCGCCAGATTCATCAAAAAAGGGGGGCGGGAGGGACCAAATCAATAAAATCAGAAATGAAAAAGGAAAAGTTACAACTGACATCACAGGAATACAAAGGATCATAAGAGGCTACTATGAACAACTATATGCCAATAAAATAGATAACCTAGAAGAAATGGACAAATTCTTAGGAAGTCATAATCACCAAGATTGGACCAGGAAGAAACAGAAAATGTGTACAGACAAATTAGGAGCACTGAAATTGAATCAGGAATTCTAAAACTCCCAACAAACAAAGTCCAGGACCAGATGGCTTCACAGGTGAATTCTACCAAACATTTAGAGAAGAGTTAACACCTTTCCTTCTGAAACTATTCCAAAAAATTGCAGAGGAAGGAATACTTCCAAACTCGTTCTATGAGGGCACCATCATCCTGATACCAAAACCAGACAAAGATATCACAAAAAGGGAAAGTCACAGGCCAGTATCACTGATGGACATACATGCAAAAATCCTCAATAAAATTCTAGCAAACCGACTCCAACAATACACTAAAAGGATCGTACATGAGGATCAAATGAGATTTATCTCAGGGATGCAAGGATTTTTCAATATCTACAAATCAATCAAAGTAATACAGTAATCAAAACAGTATGGCACTGTTATAAAAACAGACACATAGGTAAATAGAACAGAATAAGAGCTCAGAAACAAACCCATGTACTTACGGCCAACTAATGTATGACAAAGGAGGTAAGAATATATAATATTGAAAAGATTGTCTTTTCTCTGAGCGGAGCTGGGGAAAATTGGACAGCTACATGTAAAAGAATGAAATTGGAACATTTTCTAATACCATATACAAAAATAAACTCAAAATGGATTAAAGAGCTAAATGTAAGGCCTGAAACCAATAAAACTCCTAGAAGGAAACATAGAACAATCTTTGACATAAGTTGTAGCAATATTTTTTTGGATCTGCCACCTCAGGCAAAGGAAACAAAAGCAAAAATAAACAAGTGGGATCTAATTAAACCTAAAAGTTTTGCACAGCAAAGGAAACCACTGACAAAGCAAAAAGACAACTTACAGAATGGGAAAAAATATTTTCAAATGATATGACTGATAAGGGGCTAATATCCAAAATATATAAATAGCTTAAACAACTCAACATCAAAAACCCAAGCACCTCAATTAAAAAATGAGCAGAAGACCTGAAAAGACATTTTTCCAAAGAAGAAATACAGATGGCCAACAGGCAAATGAAAAAATGCTCAACATCATTAATCATCATAGAAATGCAAATGAAAACCACAAGGAGGTATCACCTCACTATCATCAGAAAGAACACAAATAACCAACGATGGCAACAATGTGGAGGAAAGGGAACCCTCCTACAGTGTTGGTGGGAATGTAAATTGGTAAAGTGGTGTAGCTACTATGAAAACAGTATGGAGGTTTCTCAAAAACCTAAAAATAGAACTACCATGTGACCCAGCAATTTGGCTATATTTCCTTGGTATATAGCCAAAAAACAAAAACAAAAACACTAATTCAAAAAGACACAGGCACCCTAATATCCCTAGCAGCATTATTTACAATTGCCAAGATGTGGAAGCAACCTAAGTGTCCAACAACAGATAAATTGATTAAGAAGATGTGGTGTATGTATGTGTATGTGTGTGTATACATACATATATATATATAATGGAATACTACTCAGTTATAAAAAGGAATAAAAATTTGCCATTTGCAACAACATGGATGGACTTGGAGAGTATTAACCTCAGTGAAATAAGTTAGAGAAAGACAAACACTGTATGATATCAGTTATACGTGGAATCTAAAAAATAAAACAAACCAGTGGATATAGCAAAAAAGAAAACAGACTCATGGATATAGAGAACAAACTAGTGGTTACCAGTGGGCAGAGGGACAAGGGAAGGGGCAAGATAGGGGTAGGTAATTAGGAGGTACAAACTACTATGTATAAAATAAATGAGCTACAAGGATATATTGCATAGCACAGAATATAGCCCACATTTTATAATACCCATAAATTCAGAACAACTTTTAAAAATTATGAACCACCATGTTGTGTACCTGTAACATATAATGCTGTACATCAACTATACCTCAATTTTTAAAAAACAGAATAGATATATATCATAAAGAAAAAAATCAGGAATAATATTTTTCTCAGGGCCTAATTCAACAACAACAACAATAAAAGCAAATTAAATAAATTAATCCTATAATTAGCTACTGCTGCTACTGTCCTAACTAATCCTTCTTTTCACTTCCAGGTGAACCATAAAAAATTGCTCTTAGGCAGAGGGGAAAAATACATATCAACATCTTGACACTTCATTCTTCATCCTTGGTAGAGGTGATACCACACAGCTGTAAGTGGTCGAGGCAACCAGAAAAATGAGAACTCTGCAAAATCCACACAGGAACAGAGAGCCAGGAGGGCTGCCTTGGTGGCTAGAGACGCCCCCTCCAGCTGTGCTGCGCGTGGGCTTTTGCCTTTTCAGAACTGTTAAAAGGTGCAGAGCGTCCTGATCTACCATTAGCGCTTACCGCCGTAGTGAATACAAAATAAATATTCCGTATCATGTAGTCCCCATTATCCTACCATTAAACAAGCACAAAAAGGTATTGGACCAAGGTATGCTAAAGTCCAAAGTCTGCCGTCTAAAATACACCTTTACCTGCAGGTAAAGCATGACTAACACGCAATCAGGATGCTTCATTATTCTCTAAGGCCAGAATTTGAAAAGTAGGGTAATTAACGATGTTCGATTTACAGTTTTCCAGTGGACGTCTTCAGTTCGTTTCCTATAGCTCTTCAGCTAGCATCTTGATTTTTAAAAATCAACAACAACAAAAAACCCGTAGACAGCAATCATTCATGCTGACTAATTTTAATGAATGAACTACAGGTTCAGTCTATTTCTTAATAACTGAGGAGGACTGAAGTCTCTCTAAATATAAATGGTAATTATTTTAAAGCCGCTAATCACATCCTCAAAAGAGCGAAACGGAGTCTCACCGCCAGGCACGCTGTACCACGCGGCGCCATTGGTGGTTCCCTCCACGAAGCTGCTGTCGTCATCATTCTTGCGACACGGGGGCCGGTCCGGGTCCGACATCGGGGGGTTAAAGGACGAGTACGCCCGCGCCAGGCTCTGGAAGATGTCGTCATCAGGGCAGGAACTATACTCATGGGCACTGCCTAGAAATAATAAACCCACAAGCTGAAGATCTAACCTGTTCTCAGAAACAACATTTAGTACATATATGTAAACTTTAAAAAAAAAAAAAAGTGCAGTATACAGTATATATGTATTTATATGCAATATATTGTGTATGTAGAGTCAAACTATAATAAAAAAAATTTTAATAAAGAAAAAGAAAATAAACCCACAAGGCTAAAGAAATTGAGCCAGACTAAGGAGCACTGCATATTTTCTGAAGAGTGATTTAGTGTTATCTCTTGCTGATGTATTTTTTAGCTACATCACTATGCAAAAGGAGCACTCAACAATTAAGTTTTAGGTTATTTAACATCCACTCCTAATATCACAAAGTAGAAATTGGGTAGAATGTACATTCTACTTATGAAATGGGAAGCCTCACAAGAAAAGGTGGCAAGCTCATGGTAAACTGGACCTGGGAAGGCAGTAAGGAGGGTTTCATTGTTAGCTCTTAATTTTAAAAATGTACCTGTACCCTCCCCCCCAAAAAAGGACAGTGGTTTACAAATTATCAAAAAAATGTTTTTAATAGACCTGGACCAACCTCATAGGCACTATGAACCACTCTTACACATGATTCTCAGTATGAGTTTAGAGTTTTTAAAGTCTCCCATGTGCATTACTGAAATACATAATATCTATTTTGATATATAGTATTCTTATTCTGTATTACAAAATATGCCAGTCTTTTAAATTTCCCAGCTATTGACAAACCACAAAATCTCCAAACTTTAAGGACGTTTTACCAAAGACTCTTCAAAAGTCAAAGTTTCCAATACCTAAAAAGTATTATCCTGTGTTTACAAAGACCTAACTCTTCCAAGGCCCCTGAGAATTGATCCAAAGCACGAAATTTCCTGAAGCAATAGCAATTAAGCTGAAAATATCTATCTGGTTAAAGTTTGCCGTGCCTGAAGCTTCACTGAACCTAATTAAAGAAAAGCAAGCATCACTGCCCCTCCCTGACACCACCAAGAAACAAGTTCCAAATGCAAAAGTGTGAGTGCAGGTAAGACACACATGGAGATATAAATGGGCCCCAATCAGGCACCAAAAGGCTGCCTCCACTTTTAAGCCATCTTGTACACAAACCTATATAAATTCTATTATTTTTCCATTTTACCAGGGACCAAGATTGACCCAAGTTCACGACTTCTGTTTTCTCCCTTTTTCTTACCTAAGTATTCTTCAAGATCACATTTCTCTTCAAACTAAACTTTTTCAAAAGTTACAGTCTTTTCCTGCCAGATATATATGCCAATGCCACACTGCATAGTTAGGGGATGTTCCTGTTCAGCGGATGTATTTCTACAGGCAAAATCACTTACTGGCGAGTCCCATAAAAGAATATTATAGAAATCATCCAATAAACCCTCATAAAGTAATTGTAAACCTTGAACCAATTAGAGAAGCAGGAAGAATACCTACCACTCCGTGTCTCATCATATGGGTAATTGGCCACGAGGTCTCCTCCATGCAGATTGGCCGAGAGCACAAAAGGAATATCCATAATCCAATGAATGACAGCCTTGGTCTCAGGAGCAAGCTGTATTAAAGATTAGAGATTAAAAGGATTATAAATGTGGCAATCATTGGTGGAATCACTCCACAGAAAAGACACAGAAAAGGTGAAAACAAGAACAAAAACCAACAACTGAAAGCTGGTCATATTCCAAGCATTTTGTGACTGTTTTCTTAGGAAGAAAAAAAAAAAAGTGCAGTATTCCCCATGTCTATCTTTCTCAAACTTATAAGGAAAAAAATTTCAATAGTGTTTATATTTCCTTAGAAGTTCTACTTTTATGGGCTGCCAGCTTTCTTTCTTTGTAACTTGAAAACTAGCATACATATCATTTACAAATTTGGGGACATTTCCATCTGATCTTTGTTAATAATAACTAAGGATAAAACAAGGAGAAAAGAAAATAGTTGAACCACAGAAGAGGGTTCTTTCTTTATGGTGGTTCAACTCTAGAAACATGTGGTCGATTTTATTTCCAGTTTTTGCTTACTATTTTTCCAATTCCCTTCAACTATTTCAAACATTGTTCCTATAAAAAAATTAAATTGGGTCTCTTTCAGATTTCACTGTCAAATATCAGTTTACTTTGGGATGGTCATCTTAAATTTTAAAACAAAGGCAAAAGTTTCAGGAATTCATGCTGTCTTTTGAATGATTCATAGCCCCTCGTAACTTGGAAACAAAACAAAGGAGGAAAGAAATTTATACCAAAGCATTAACCTGAGCCAAAAGCTTGATACTTTTATGTGATGAGTTTTTAATAGCAACTAAGAAGATTCTCAAACTCCCAGGTACTTCTTTCATTTATTTATTTTTAATGCTTTTACTGGATATGAGATTGACATTGTTCTTTGGGACAGAAAATCTAAGAGCATCAGTGGGGCCTGATGATTATAATCAGACTTTGTATCTGCATGTCTCTGTTCAGTATACGGATAGCTTCTGCATACACTATTTTATTGAGCTTCACAGCATCCTCACTGGATAGGCAAAGATATCCATCCCCACTTTGCAGGGGTGAATCTGAGGGTTGGGGAGTTAATGACAAGTTCACACACTTAAGATTCAAATCCAGTCTGTGAAACTATAAACTCCACGTGATTTTCAGTATGTCAGGTTTAATGTATCAAAACCATACTATTTTTCACGTAGGTTACTCACAATTGTGGAGAAGTGTAATTTAGAATACGGCATTGTCTTTATTATTTGTTTGATTGGTTTATCTTATTCTCACTATGAAAGATGTTCATTGTCAAAAATGTAGAGGAGACAAACACAAAGAAAGGAAATTAACATTACGCATAATTTTACCATGTAAAGATACCCACTCGCTAACATTTCATATATATCTTTCTCAGTCTTTTTCCAATGCACTTACGTAATTTTTCAAATGTGCTCATTTATATACCAGTTTGTATACTACCTTTTTTGCTTGGCAACAGATAACACTTCTTCATGTCACTGAATATCCTTCTAAATCATTATTTTAATGGCTGAGTAGTATTCAATGTATGGTGTTGAATGTATGGTAAATATTCAATGTTCATTCTTAAACATGAATAAAGTAACAGCTAATATTATTAAACACTTTCTGGTGACACACGGAATTTTCACATCTACCCTGTGAGATAGGGACTGCACATACCCCCAGTTTAGAGATGAGTAAACTGAGACTCAGAGGAGTCAGGGAACAGCATGAGGCCACGCTGTTGGGAGCAGTCTAGCTGAGAGCCACTCCGCAAGCACTAGGAATCTCCAGTTGGTGGGAAGAGAGGGGGAAATGGGAAGATGTTGGTCAGAGGGTATAAACCTTCAGTTTTAGAACGAATTAGTTCTAAGGATCTAATGAATCCCCAGATGACTTAATAATACTGTATTGTGTACTTGAAATTTGCTAAGAGAACAGATTACAAGTGTTCTCACCACTAAAGAAAAAAAAAGGTATCAATGTGACGTGATGGACATGTTAGCTTGATTATGGTGACCGTTTCACAGCATGTGTATATATCAAATCATCACGCTGCACATCTATACGATTTTTATTTGTCAATTATACTTCAATAAAACAGGGGGCGGAGAATCTCCAATTGCTGGGTATAGACTTGTTTACTATGAAAAAAATGCTGCGAACACACTTGTAACTACTCTGTGCAGATCTATACTTTTTAAAGGGAAATTTCCCTAGAAATGGAATGAGTTGACCAAACACTAAGCATATTTTTTAATTTTATAAAATGTACTCCGGACTGTCTCCCTGTAAGATACTACAATATACCTAGCAACAGTGTATTTAGACCCATCATTTCTAATCACTCTGATCAACATTGGATTTGTATTTTTAAGTCTGTCATTTTGATACATGACAAACAGAATTTTTAAAATTTTCTTTCTCTGATTAACTAATAAAACTAAATCAGTTGTTTCATATGCTTAATGACCATTTCTGTTTACTCCTTGGTGACATATTTATTTATGGTTTAACAGACTTTTCTATTGAAATGTAAATATTTCCTTATTAATTTGCAAGAGTTGTTTATTTAGTAAAAATATTAACCTGTATCTACTACATCTATAGGTATTTTCCAAGTTCATTATTGCCTTTCAGATTTAAGAATATTAATCATTAAAATGCAAAACATTAAGATATTTATGTTGCCAAATCTACTGGCCTTTTTTTGTGGTCTTTTCCTCTCCCTTTATATTTCATCTTTATTCAGTAAGTATTAAGTGGCCGGCCACCATGTGCCAGTTTTCTATATAAGGGATTCAGAAAGCTCTGTCCCCCTAGAAAAACGATATATTTACCAAAAAATTTTACTAGGTCCATAATTTTTCTATTTAAGTTGTAATGCATCTAGATTTTATTTTGATCTATGCTGATATTTGTGAGACGGATTTGTCTCAATTCCATGTATTGAATAAGCTTTTCTCTCTACAATAATCTGAAACACTCCCTTATTACATACTAAATTCTTATGCACACTTAGATTTGTTTCTAAAGTTTAAATTAATTTAAATCAACTCCAGTTTAGAGGGAGGGTATAAATCAGTGGTAGAGTGCATGCTTAGCATGCATGAGGTCCTGGGGTTCAACCCCCAGTAACTCCATTAAAAATAAATAAACCTAATTACCTCCCCCCACAAAAAACAAAGCAAAACAAACAAAAAGAATCCAGTTTAAGTTCTGGTTTAAATCAACCTTAATATAAATAACATAGGGCATTTAATTAAAAAAATCTATAATGCATATGATTTGTTTGCAATGAATTTATGGTTTATTAAGTTCAATCAATTAAAAATGGCATCAATACTATATGATGTGGGTTTAGAGCACATTCTTCCATAATATTCTGTTCAAAGTTTTTCTTTTTCTGCTCAGTCTCTTTACGGCCCTCTTGCTTGTACATCTGCCCCATTCTCCTTATTTATTCAGACCCAGTGATTGATACTGAGAAATGTTTCACTGAGTTCAGAAGAGACAGAAGTCTCTGGTGTGGAGAATCATCGAGGACTTCAGGAAGGAAGAGGGACTTCATAATGTCTCGGGGAGAAAATAAGGTAGATGTGAGCAGGGAAGCAATGAAATACTCCCTGGGCCGAAGGGCAGGTTTGAGTGTGAGCCCAGGGGGCAAAGCCATCCTGTAAAGGACTGTACTCTCATATTTATTATTCACCTGAAAGGGTTCAAAATGGCAAGTTTCCATATGTGCATATGTTGATTCAAGCATAATGAATAATTTTGAAGGATACATACCAAAATGTGAATGGTAGTCATTTAAGAATGTAGGGTAATGGGTCATTTTACTCCTTATTTATATTTGCTCTATCTTTTTGATTATAATGAAAATATTAATTTTTTAATAAAGTTTTTAAACGAACTATTTTTTAAACAGATTTAAAGACACATACTACACAAAGTCAGAGTGGCGATTAGGTTTAGCCTACTGTTAGCTCTTACACATTTACTATTGCTAATATCCATGACCAGATCTTCAAGCAAGCAAACTCCACAATTTGATCAATTAACCTTAGTTTCTCTATGACTATTAATAGAGTCTATTAGACTGACTAAAGCTGAAAACTCCTGGGTACTATAATCACGTACTTAACTAATCCACAGAAAAGGTTCTGGAGCACTCCTGACATGGAACTCAGTAGAGCTGAGAGTCAATTATGACCTATCTTTAAAACTTTCATTTAAAGTCTGTAAATATAGCTCAAATGTTATACTCTATAATTAGATGGCTTTGGCTCTTAAAATATATTGAAGCTATACTTAATCCATTTTCTTCACAGCTCTATCCATTAAAGACAAGTATAAATTCAGAACTTATTTGATTTATTTTAATCACTCTGTTTTCATGCAATCAAGAGCCAAGGCTCATGTACGGAGCCTAGATAACAGTGGAGGGGACCAGGCTGAAGAGCTCCTGAGCACAAGAGAAATGACTCAGCAGGAACGCTGGGGAGCAGGAGAGAGCTTGTACTCAGAGAGGTTCAGAACAGCAAGGAATGTGTCTAGAGGAGCTGGTAAAAATGTAGGTTCCTTTCCATCATTCACTCGCATAGCATACACCCCCCAAACTTCCTGATTCAGCACTCATGGGAATCTGCGGTTTTTTTATCGAGGTATAGTTGATGTAAAATATTATGTTTCAGGTGTATAAAGTAGTGATTCACAATTTTTAAACGCTATACTCCATTTACAGTTATTATAAAATATTGGTTAGATTCCTTGTGCTGTACAATATATCTCTGTAACTTACTTAGTTTGTAAATTCGTACATTTGTGTATGGGTATATATATATATATATATACACTTTATTCATTTGTATCTCTTAATCTCTTACCCCTATCTTACCCCTCCCCTTTTCTCTCTCCCCACTGATAACCACTGGTTTGTTCTCTGTATCTCTGAGTCTGTTTCTTTTTTGTTATATTCACTAGTTTGTTTTATTTTTTAGCTTGTCTGACTTATTTTGGTAGGCATAATACCCTCCAAGTCCATCCATGTTGTTGCAAATGGCAAAATTTCTTTTTTATGGCTGAGTAGTATTCCATTGTGTATATATATCACATCTTCTTTATATTCATCTGTTGATGGACACTTAGGTTGCTTCCATATCTTGGCTATTGTTAATAAGGAATCTGCATTTTTTTAACCCCTGATTCCTGCAACCCTAGAAATTTACAAACCACTCTAAGGATACAGAGAATAGATTGGTGGCTGCCAGAGGCAGGAGGTTGAAGGTGGGTGAAAGGGGTGAAGGGGGATCAAAAGGTACAAACTTCCAGTTACAAAATAAATAAGTCCTAGGCATGTCATGTACAGCATGGAGACTATAGTTAGCAATACTGTATTGTACATTTGAAAGTTGCTAAGAGAGTAGATCTTAAAAGCTCTCACCACAAGGGAAAAAAATGTGTAACTATGTGCAGTGATGGATATTAATTGGACTTATGGTGATCAATTCACAATATATACATATATAGAACCTCAAACTAAAATAGCATTACATGTCAATTATACCTCAATAAAAATAAATACATACATACATACCTGCATACATACACACCTCTATAAGGCTAAGAAGAAGTGAGGAAGGCAGGATGTGTAACAACACTCATGAAATGCTTACTATACACCTTGTACCAGGCTGGGTCCAAAAAGTCTCGGTCTAACTGACAAAGACGGGGAAAGGAGACGGACCAGATGTGGGCAATACCCACCCATGACTCAAGCAGTTTACTGAAGATTTCATATAACGTAAACAAATCTTGTTTCTGTTCCAGAAAAGAGACTAAAATTTAATTTGTATGTATTTCCCTTTATTTTACCTTTACCCAGAAAAAGCATTGGCATTGAGATTTTTTTAATAAAAGCTCTAATTTTTAAGTACCATGAACAGGCATCTTTTTTTAAAGTATTCCTTAAACTAGATGTATGGAGACATCCAATATAAAGATTATGCAAATATCAAACAGATTCCACTGGGGGAGGGGAAGATGGTGCTGGCCAAAAATAATGCCATTTGCACCAAGGCTGCTAATCAAAGATCCTGTCAGCATGAGTTTATTTCACGAGTCTTCTATGATAAGGTGATAGGATTTATTTTTCTCGTTTCTCAGATTTAACAGACAGCACTGGGGAAAGTTTGGGGGTGTATATCCCCACTGGGCTAACAGAACAGTTCTTCATTTCTGTCTTATGCCTCATAGCTTATCACGCAGGGCGACCTGCTTTCACCTCTGGTTACCCCAGCCCTCTGCTCTGCCAGCTCTCCCTTCTCCCAGGGAAGATGGTTTGGGGGCTGCGAAATTGCAAATCTATGACTCAGAAGCAGGCATGTGTAAGTCATTCACTTCTCAGGTTCTGCCAAAATCCTCAGCCCCTGGCAGCCCTATTGCCAGACCAGTCCCCGCTTGTAGGTTCAGCCCAGGTTTCTGGAATGAATCCTAAACACTGGCAGGAGAATTTTAAGAACTTTAGGCCAATGATCTGAGACTCCCTCTCTCCTGGGTCCTCTCCCCAGGGTCCCAACCACATGCTGAGGGCATGTCAGGAACTAGGAGGTGGACTTTCAGACACTGTGACCTGCTTGCCAGGCTGGACTGGACTCATTTGTAACAGGCTGTCAGCCTGCTATGTGTCAGACTCAAAAAGGATTTGTAATTCCTGCAATCGAGGGATTCAAGTCTAGACTGAAAAAGAAAAACAGCTGTATAAACAAATGATTATAACACATATAAAGCTCTATGTAACTACAAGCACTATCCTGGAAGTACATGTGAAGAACACAAAGGAAGACTCCACAGGATGCATCTGGAAGAGCAGCGGAAGGCTTCACGGAGGAGGTGACGTGGGAGGAGAGGCAAAAGCACTGTAGACAGCTGGAACAGCAGCACATACGAAGACGTAAAAGTATTAGAAAATGGTACGCTTAGGGAGCAGAAAGGAGTGTGTGGACCGGAGTATATGGAACATCAAAGCCAGGTTAAGGAGTGAGTGAGCTGGCGGCTGCCGGGGGCCACGGGAAACTTGAATGGCCCTGGAACTACAATAAATAGAGACACTGTTCTTTCCAAATTCTCACTTAGGAAAGATCCTAGGAGAAGTTGATCAGCCAGAGCAGAATTGCCTGGAAAGACGCAAGATGCACTGAGAGCTGCCCCCGGCAGTCCCCACCATTCAGCCCTGATGGGCTCGCCAGCCTCCACAGAACTGAAAACAGTACTCAACAGGATTGGTTTGAAGGCACCAAGTGTTTAGCGGGTGTGTCAGTGTGTCTATCTCACTCAGTGGTACTTACCAGAGTACTCAGGAATTATGCTGACGCGGTAATAACAATTCTAAGTCCCAACCTCAAGCGTTTTACATGAACTAATGCATTCAGTCCTCATAACCACCTGTGAGGTGGATACTACTGTTAGTCATCTCCCTATTTCGGGTGAAGCAGCAGAAGCACAGAGTGGTCAAACAACTTTCCAAAACTCACACAGCAAGAGTGGAACTGGGCTTTTAACCAAGGTAGATGGTTAAAGTCTTCACACTAAGGTATCATGCGATTCTGACATTCTGAGTTTCTACTTTATCCTCTGGGCAGTGGAGAGCTGGCAAGTTTAGGATTTTTTTAAGCCACAGAGCAATAATTTGTGTATGAAGATCACTCTGGAGAAATTTCAGAAGATAGAAGAGTTGGGAGGGGCTGGACCCAAACCAAGAATGGGGGCCACCTACCTCATCAGAGCAGGTGACAGAGCCTGAGTTTGCAGAGGAGGGAAAGACTGAAGGGTGTCAGAAGGCCAAATCGCTGAGATCTGGAAGCATGGCTAGTGAGTGGTGACAGAGATGGAAAAATCAAGGCTCTGATGTTCGAATAAATGAGTGAACAGTGTTTTCTTAGGGAAAGACTTGTTCCTTATCATGTTGAGCTTGAGGCCCTGGGTGTCACCAGATAAAGGGGTTCGGTGAGCAAGTAAAAGAGAGAAACAGAGCTCCATGGAGACCGGGAGTTGGGGGTGAGGTCTGGGAGACTCTGTATAAGTGATGTCACTGAAGGTCCAAGGGGATGGAAAGCAAGGGAGAGAGTTGGGGCAGCAGAGGGGCCCTGAAGGCCAGCGTTTAAGCCAAGGCAGAAGAAGCAGGGAAAGAAACTGAGTAGTGATTTGAAAGGCAGCATAAGAGGTAGGGGGAGTTGTGCAAAGCAAAGGAGGAAAAAGTTCTGGAAAAGAAGAAAAACTGCTGTGTGAAATGCTATTGGCGGACCTGATCAGATATGCTGACAAAGGGCCTCTGAACAGGCTGGAAAGACTTTCTAAACCCCCCACGACTGGCTTCCTCCCTCCTGTCCCCATCCCTACCCCCCACCTCCCTACACGCCTGGCTAGTCCTAGGGGCAGGACTAACCTCCAGGCCCCAGGGGTTCCAGCCTTGGCTTTCACAGCTCCACTGAACCCTCCACAAGCTTTCACAGGACTCCTGTGTCCTCCACTAGGAGAGAGATACAGACATATTTCATGAAAACCATACATGTCCTCTACCTTTGTGTTTTGATCCACAATTTTCTTCAGATTTTTCAGCAGATGATTATTTGGACCACCTTCTTTCTCATTAACATAAACTATCCTGTCCAGGTCAGGAAAGTTCCGGTTCAGATCTATTCCCTGGGCATTGCTTCGACCCACGAACCAGTCCTTGAGCTCACCAGGCTAAAAAAATATCAGAGGAAAGTCATCAGTTTATTATCATTGCTACCATTATTTAAGGTCTTCATTAATGATTTTTATAATAATTACTTAAGATTATTCATTTCAATAATCTCTTCCTACAATGGCATTTTCACTTTCTTACTGATACACACATGAAGGTATCAGGTTTAAAGTATTTGTCATGGATATTTTGATAACATTTTCAATAAATAATACTTTAAATATTAATAATTATAATAATTCAAAGATATTTAACATCAAACTACAGAAACAGTCCATATGAGTTAATAATAGATGGTGCGTCTCATAGCACACCACTGTGTACTTGGTTTAAGTAAAATACTCACTGCCTCTGAAATCCACAGCAATCTACTTTTAAATATTCAAAAGAATAGTTACTAAAGGTCAGATGCTTAAAATGAGTTTCACATAAATTATTTACATATTAATAATATACCTCTCTCATAGTCTCTGTGAAAAAAAATATGAGCTCTAGAACTTTTGTTTCAACTTTGTAAGTTGAAAAATTTCTGTTCAATTTTAAACCCTTCATTTCACGAATGATAGAATCTGAAAATTTTAATAAATTTCCAATATTCAGGTAAATTCCATAATGAAGATTTCCTTGTTTTGCTATTAAATTATACTAAATCTATAGTATAAATTCCCATATTCCTAAAGTCATGTAAGCTCAGATTGTGCAGAATAAAATCTTAAATTGTGCAGAATAAAAACCTGTAAGACAGAAAATAGCAATGATAATTTTGTGTCCATCCGGTCTTATAGATCTGAATATCACCTTAAAACAGTAAATAATTTCATTCTCTAAGTTACTGTAATTTGTCGCTCACAACTTTAGAAATTGTATGAATGTTGTATTTACAGAAATTCACTATCTGGGTTTCTTACAAGGCCAAACTATCAGGTTACTGTATCTTATATTTTTAAAGTGCAAATCAACTTCTTAACTGTAGATTAACTTACTAAATACAGACTTTAATTTGTTCCCATAAGAAAATTATTTCAAATTGTAACAAGGAATAAAATGTCCTCCACCCCTGTCCAAACAAAGAAGGAAGCACGTATCATACATCTTCTCTGAAAACATCATTACTTTTCAGCTTCTCTAACAGTAAAGATGTATCGAATTGGTTTTTGTTTAGAAATAGGAGGGTTTTGTTGTTGTTTTTTTTACTTTATTCATCATATAAAAGCAAGGATTAAACAGTGAAACGTTATGTAGCCAAAAATCTTTATTCCTTGGCTCCAGTAGAGGGCGCTATAACATCGCCTAATTCAGAGTCAACAAAGGCCTCACTCTTCACTACATGGCTGTAGGTTATTTTTTCAGACTTCTAGATTTTTAGAAAGAAATTTATCTAGTCGCAAAGGTGAATGAATAAATGTGATTTACTTAACAATGAAAATAAAGTATTAATTAAATATTGACTTAACAACAAAATTTCTCATTTGCAATCTCTGCTGAAGAAACCCACCCAGTACCCCTTACCTTCGGAATTTTTTCCTTATCAGCAAATTGAATACCTCACCACTTACACCCTCCCCTGCACCCTGCCAGCTTCGTGCGCGCACATTCCTTATAGATGAGCACACAGACGAGACAGACGTAAAATAACGCGAGCGCCCTGCTGTGGGCCGCACCCACCTGGGATGCTGCCTTCTCAAAGCCGTCTGGGTTGAGGGAAGGCATGATGTGGATCCGCGTGTTGTGGATCAGCTGGACCACTGTCTCATTCCCCTTCTGGTATTCGTTGCACAGGTACTGCGCCAGGAAAATGAGCAGCTCCCGTCCAACGGCCTCATTGCCATGCATGTTGCCGATGTATTTAAATTCAGGCTCACCTAAAACCCCAAAAATAGATAGCATGCAGACTCCATAGCACCAAACACAAGGCAAATGGCATACAGCGCAAAAAGTATCATACAGTTACTAATCTATTACACACAGCTGGTAACTTCTTTGCCCTCCAGAATTGATGCCTAAGAAATCCACCTTAAAAATAAAATACTCCCAATGCCCCTTCGATCCTAATTCTCTCTCCCCAGCTTCCCACCTGTTATGCCCTGAATTGTGCCCTTCCCAGCCCCCAATTCATATATTGAAGCTCTAAGTTCCAATGTGACTATATTTGGAGATAAGGCCTTTAAGGAGGTAATTAAAGTCAAATGAAGTCATAATCCAAAAGGTCTGTTGTCCTTATAAGAAAAGGAATAGACACCAAAAATCCCCCCCGCTTCCATCTCTGTCTGTCTGTCTGTCTGTCCCTCTCTCCACAAGCATGAAGAAAAGGCAATGTGAGTCCACAGAGAGCAGGCAGCTGCCTACAAGCCAGGAAGTGGGACCTCATCAGAAACCAATGCTGCTGGCACCTGGATATTGGACTTCCAGCTTCCAGAACCGTGAGAAAATAAATGCCTGTTGTGGTATTTTGTTATGGCAGCCCGAGCAGACAATCACACTGTTAGGTGGTTAGGTAAGTGGGGGCACCAGGCAGACAGGTGCAGGCGAGGGAGGACGGTCCAGGAGATGGTGGTGTGCCCACCTCCAGCATAAAGAGGCTTTACTTCCTCTAAATGAGAGCCAGCCAGAAACCAGTTAGAACCTGACAGCCGCAACTGTGTGGTAGCGACAAGGACCTAACCAGACATGACCCAGTACTCATTGTAATATAATTACCATTGTGGTTTAGGCCCCCACCCCATGGATTTTTCCTGTGTGCATCATGGGTAAGGACATGCACAAAAGGGGACAAACATGACTGGGCACTCCAGGGGCAAGAACTGTCAATCAATCAAGAGACCACCTCCAAGCGAGAGTGTAAGGGGAAAGGGCAAAGACCATCGCTACCCGCCCTTGGATCAGCCCGCCTCCCATTCTTGGAGGGGTACTTTCCCTTTGCTAATAAATCCTTTAAAATGTTTCACTACACAACACTTTACCTCCTGTCTGAATTCTTCTCTTTCTGGTGAGACAATAACTGGGGTCTTTTCCTTTCCCCTTTTAGGCTAACAATACCACCCCACCCCTAATAATTCATAATAATACATCATGTGCCTCCTATCAATTAAACACAGAACTTTCATGTTTTCTTACTTAGTCTTCGTCAAACATCTAAAAACAGGTATTAGCCATCTTTAAGGTGAGCAAACTGAAGTTCAGACGTGGAAGAGGCCAGGCCTCAGTCACGCAGCTAATGAAGCCAGGATTCAAATGCTAGCCTTCTCATCTAGTTACAAATCTATACTTTTTTTTTTTCCCAATCATAGTGACTAAAAGCATTAACTTCTAGAGCCAGTCTTTGTGGTTCAAATCCTGGCACCAATTATCACTGGCTGGCCTTCAGTAGTTACTTTAGCTCTCTGTGGCTCTGTTTCCCCATCTATAAATGAGATACTAGATTCTACCTCATAAAGTTATAAGAACTAAGTAAAATAATGCATGTAAATGCTTAGAACAGTGCCTGGCAAAAAAAAAGTGCTATGTATTTGCTATCATTATTTTTCGTATTACTTTTACATCATATTATCTTGTCATTACCACACGTAATCTAGCATTCTCTTTATAACAGCCCACTAAAACACAGAAAGGTATTTTTATTATTGTTATTGTAGAAATCAGCCAAAGAGCGTAAGTTCTGCTGAAGGACCCAGAATGCAAACATAAATCATAAATGCCTGTTTCGTTGCAGTTTAGGAGGAGGAATAAAATTGCAGAGCACAGCAGCCAAGTAATCTCAGTCCTCTTGTTCTGCTCCTTTCTGTTTCATCCATCTGTTGTGGGAGAACAGGCTCTTGTCTTGTGCAGGAAAGAATTCAAGAGCAAGGCGTGGTAAAGTGAAAGCAAGTTTATTTATAGAGACACACTCCATGGACAGAGTGCGGGCCGTCTCACTCAGAAGGGAGAGCGGCTTAGGAGATACACAGTCCATATGCAGAATGTGGCCATCTCAGAAAGGCGAGAGGGAGAGAAGCCAATAGGTGTGGGGTGTTGAGTTTAAAGAAAAAGTAGATACACACTCCATAGATAGAGTGCGGGCAGTCTCAAGAAGGCAAGAGAGACAGCGACCACGAGGTGCGGGGTTGATAGGTTTTATGGGCTGGGTAATTTCATATGCTAATGAGTAGGAGGATTATTCCAACCACTTTGGGGAAGGGCCAAGGATTTCCAGGGAACACCCCTCACCACCTACTTTTGGACCTTTTATGTTCAGCCTAGGCACTGTCATGGCACCTGAGGGTGTGCCATGAGGCTCAAGGTCTACTGGAAGTCAGATCTTCTGCCATCTTGGTTCTAACCAGCTTGTCCTGTCCTCATTGCTGTGTCATTCATTCAACAGTTGCACCCTGCCCCCTTTCCTCCCACTTCACATCCAACTGGCCCAATTTCTTCAGTGGGAAAGATTCCTCCCATTTACAAAATCACTAGAACTGCTCACCTCTGGTTAAAAAACACATAAAAGTTGGAATTACCTTTCTCCTAGAAATATATTATGTAAATATTCTTTCATGAGATTCCTGGGTCTGTGCTTTGAGTGACTGCTAACCACAGAAACCATGCCCTGTGTGACCGCTCAGCCTGAGATGAAGCTAATCTTAATCTAAGGATCAGGCAGGAACAAGGTCAGTGCTATTTATAGGCCTCTCGTTTTTCACTTTGAGGGAATGTCTCTAACAGAACTAACCCCAGGGACTCACCCAGGAGGTATGTGAGAAGAGACGTTTTCTTTGCTTCTGATTTCAAAAGTCATAATCATCTTCTTTTCTGTCCAAGTCACCCCCTTAGTGGCTGTGTTAATGGGACTGAGGCACAGAGGAAACTACCGTGGTCCTTTACGAAAGAAAACAGAGACCAAGAAGCCAGGGGGATGTCAGAGGCCCGCCTCCCAAAGTTATTTGAGAATGCACTGTCGGAGGCACTCCGGTCCTGCTGCCTTACCCCAACACAACACTGAAGCTTCGGACACTTAAAAGGGCTTGACCCACAATGCATAAAGAGTGAGCACGCTGAAATGTTTTATTACTCCTCTGGATTAAAAAAAAAAAAAGAACTTTAATCATTTAAAGGAGAAGTAGCAAACGCACAGTCACTTAGCCAAATGTGGCACCCCAGTGTTTTGTTTGGCTGTCACTGCATAGCTTGTGTTTGAATTTGAATGCTTTGGGGTAGAGCATGTTCTTTCAGTTCTGCCCCAAGCCACACCGCTCCCTATCGCTGCTTTATTTATTTGTGGTTTCAGAATCAGGACATTGTCAGTGTGGTCCTGCTTCTTCAGCTCTGTGGGAAATCTCAGGAACAAGTCTCCCCCAATACGCCTGTTACATTTGTAAGGAGATAGTAATAATAATGACAATAGAAATGCTTTAGATTGACACAAAGATGGGACTGTCAAGGTCACTTTCTAGAAGCTATCAATGTATGGAAATAAAAAGTAAGGCATAGATGACTTAGCGAAAGAAAAGCAAAGCGTAGTTTTATACACTTCTTCCATCTTCAGGAATAAATTGGATCACTAGATAATGCTGGCACCAGAATACAGAAGGGCTGTGATCTTTTAAGCCTACAGACATGTCATGTGAGATGGAGAAGAGCCACAGTTTAAATACAGCAGCTGTTGAAAATATGCAAATATGCAAATCCCAGTGTCAGATGCTACAGAGGCCCTGAGGCAGGTAGAGGGGCACTCCTAAACTCAAAGAGTGGAGGGTCCGGAGGACACAGACATGCACACGAACAGTGCACAGGAGGGAGGTAACGGTGAATGTTGGATCCATAACCAACCAGCTTCAAGGCTCCAAACTGATATGTTACTACCACCCCTCTGTCCTCTCTCTAGCCCCTTTCCCTCCCAAAGCCAGAGCTGTCTTTACACAGTGCAGTCCTCATCAGCTCCCTCTACCTGAAAATCCATCAGCTAACTTCCCCCTGGCCTTCCTCACAAAGACCAAAGTCCTCGGCGGGACCTCTAACCCCACAGGGTCTGGCCTGAGGACCTCTCCTCTCCGGAGGCACCCACGCCTCCTCCAGCGCAGGGCTCTCCCCACCATGCTGTCCACTCTTCACACACGCTGTGCCCGCTCAGCCTTCTGCTCACGGATAACTAGGGTTTCCTTAGAGCATCTCACATCCAAGTCCAGCTCCTTTGTTGTTTTTAACATCTCGGTTTGAAAATGTGCAGTAATCACTGTGATGATTTGTTTAATCCCCCACCCCGGACTGTGTGTCTGTTAGGAGTGGGATGTGCCCGAGTCAGCTCACAATGCACCACCTGCGCCCAGCACGGAGTCCGAAACAGTGAGAGCGCAGTGACACCGTTAAATGCATCCATGAGTAAGTGAATAGATGAATGGTCTTCTTCTAAATCCCACGCCCTGGCAGCGGGACCGACATGCCCTTGAGATGCAGGTGCAGTCACGGCCCCTGCAAACCTTTCCGCAACAGCCAAGGGGGATAACTGAGTAACTGAAGGGGGGCGAGGCAGTACCAGGGAGTCCGCGCCCCGAGGCCCCAGCGCTTGCGGCGCCACCCCGCATCCTCAGGCAGGAATGGAAATTCTTCTTTGGGAATGAAGGCAGCACGGCAGGAACAGCTGATGTCCCAGGAGGAAGTTTAATCTCCATGGTCACAAGCGAACCACAGAAGCCCTCTAGGCAAGCAGCTCCCTAAGGCTATTTTTGTTGTAAGGGCTAAATAGAGGGTTCTGGAGAGACTTTGCCTTCACCATCTTTAGCCCAAAAATAGACACAAAAGGGAAGACTTTGTGCTTGGACAAAAGCGTCTCTCTGTGTCAACTGACCTTCAATCTGTTGAACAGAGTGACAGCTTTTCATCAGCACTTCATTTTCTTTCCTGCGGCTATAAAGATGGAGTTTACAACAGATTTTAAACGGATGACACACGCGGTCCTGTTGACAGCGTCTGCAGGGGACACGTCCCGGGGAACAGGGACGTCATGCCCCGCGGCTGTCACTGTGACGCACGCGCGCAGACGCCGGCTCAGCGCTCCCGGCAACTGGCCGAGAAGCCGCGAGCGTCCTCCGTGTGCACGTGCGGACGGTTGCTCTCACATTCGTCTTACTTCCCTCACTATCTAATTCATTGCCCTTTTCACCTGATAGTTACCCGGAGCTCCTGATCCCGCAGCCGAGGAACCATATTTGTACAGAACGCATTGCAGCGACTCAGGAAGGAGAGCTTCCCGGTTACATCAATTTTTTCCACAATTCTGTGTAATCAGTTTTCCAGTTACTTCGCGTGGCACACGGCCCTCCAGCAAGCCATCCGTAAAAGACGATCACCTCACAAACCACATTCAGCCTGGCTGGGCTGAGTGTCTATCTTATCTGTGTCACAGGACAAATAACGTTTTCAGACTGGATCTGCATTCTCATCAGAACAAGATAAGAGTAACTATTAAGATTTATTTGTTTTTAACAAAAGCGCCAAATTTTTACCAAAGTCAGAAATATTATATCCCAAACTGGAGC
Organism: Camelus dromedarius; assembly: GCF_036321535.1. Lineage (NCBI taxonomy): Eukaryota > Metazoa > Chordata > Mammalia > Artiodactyla > Camelidae > Camelus > Camelus dromedarius. The sequence continues at coordinate 11,788,778 of NC_087436.1, read as the reverse complement.
AAGTAAGTGATTTTCAGTTTCACACTTGTAATTCTTAATTTGCCCCAATTGTATTAATGTGATTTGAAATAACTAAGTCAGGAAGGAGGGGAAGGGGGAGGGAGGGAGAGAGGGAGGGAAGAAGGAAGAAAGAAAGGAAGGAAGAAAGAAAGAAAGGGAGAAAGGAAGGAATAAAGAAGTTTCTACTGCTTTAAAAATAAAACATAAGTATTTTGCACCCCAGAACCCCACACCCTTAGGCTCAGCACGTGGGTGAAGTCTGCAGCTGACAGCAGACTGGCAAAGCCCCCAGATGGGAGGCTTTAAGGTGACCAGAGAGCCACTGAAGCAGAATCCATAAAAAATAGGCTGAGCCTGAAAAAAATGATCTAATAAAGGGGCAAAAGTGAATAAATAATATTGTCTGCCTTTCCACAAAAAGGAAAATTCATTGTCACCCCCGTATTTGATCCAATGGTCAGCCTTTCTGTCCCTCTAATATTTTCTCCTGTTGGAAATAGCTGACAGATAGGCTGACTGTTGGGTAGAGAGTAACTGATCAGATTTAAGTCCCTTTCAAATCTTAGAGTCAATTATTCAATGACCGGTATATGGGAAGAAAACAGCAGAGGGAAAGTATCTCATGGAAAATGAGGTAAATGTGAAAGTAGGATGTAAATCGGAAGTTCTATCTAACAAGTACAGCATCATTGTTTAGAAAAAATAAGTAGATGAAGGGTGTTTAAAGGAACTTGATTATAATAACAAGACCCTTCATCTTTCATCCTGCAGAGATGAAATTCATAATGAGATTAATCTATTCTTCCCCCAACATCAAACTACTGTCAAAAATATAAGTCCCATAACTCATTTGAAAGATACATACTTAACTCATTGATTTCAAAATACATGTTCCTGCTATATGTAATATACTAAACACATTGCTGAATAACTATAGCATACAAAAATAAAACCCCACTTCCCAAAGATATGATGGTAAAATGTGCACATAACCACTGATTTTGAGAAACAGATAACCAGCTATACAAATGGCACAATCACTGAACTGAGTTGATTCACAAAAGGCTGTGCAAACAAGTTGGACACGCCTGTGGAACACATGGGGTTTAATCAGTGACTTTCCTCCCTCAGTGGTAAACCTGAGGTTAAGATATTAGTGCTAATAATGGTTTCCACTTGTTTGACATTCTAACATATTATAGCCTACAAATCACACTTGCAGAATGAGCCCCATAAGTTCCCCAATACTTGTGGATAATATGTCATTAATTGGCTCCTGTTTCAGCACATGTTAGCAGCCTAAAATGCTGAGTATATTCCTGAAAGAAATGCAAATCTTCAGGGGCCAAATAAACAAAGGAAGAAACTGGGTATGTTTATAAAAATAGATGCCAGATGAGGCAGAGATAAAGAAGGAAGGGAGAAAGAAACCAAGGAAAGGCAAAAGAACAAAAAACAGTTGCAAAAGAAATTGCTGAGTTAGAAGATTATAATACCTTGCTCCCTTCTTCCAAGTTACATTTTAAAATAACTAAATTAGCATGACACCTTGAAAGTGAAATCTCGCTTCATCTGATTTTAATGGGCACTCGACATAGAATATATTACAGAATTAGTATGCAGAGATACACTACAGAATTATTTTTTAAAATAGTAATTGTGTGTTAGAAATTACACATAATTTTAAAGTTCTCTTACAATTGGTATCTAGAATGTTCCTAGTAATAGCCTACTTGAAAAAAAGAGGGTAAACAAAAGACCAGAAGCTATTTCCAGCCTTACAAATACAATGTCTGAGTTTTAATATTAACAAATACCTTCAACTTTTTTGAAATTAAAATATTTGTTTTCATACAGGCATGCTAGATACAATGAGAAGCTGGTAAATGTTTAACAAGCAGCTCTGATCTGTAGCATTTGCCAATTTCCATGGTGTAAATACTGCCACCACAGCCAGTATGAGGCTCTCTGTGTGAGGTCAACTGGCTCACACACATACTGAATAGCAAAATAGATCTCATAAGCCAGTGCAAGCCTACTCCAGCACATCACTGCTATGCAGAGCAATTACTTGGGATGTATGTCTCGTCGTAAGTTCTCCAGAAGGGAATCTGAGGTCTAAGAAACCTGAAGACTTTTCAAACACCTGATAAGATAATCTGGCTAGCCTCTACCCTAATGTCTTTCTTTATGTTTAATTTTTTATGTTTAATTTTACACAGGAAGACTTAAAAGAGGTTTGTTTGGGTTTTTCTTGTATTGAGATAGAGCTGTTTTCCAGAATACTGCATCATTATCATTCTAGGAGGGAGGAAAGGTAGAGAGAAGTGGGAAATTTGGGAGCTGAGTTAATTACCCCAGAAGTTATTGATGCACTGGATTCTATCACTCTTTGCTCTGAAACTGGCCATAATAAATCAATGAAAAAAAATTCACTTTAACCTATTAAATAGTTTTTCTAAAATACTTATCAGCAATTTCAGGTATTCAAAGTTTCTTTTTTCTTCCTACAGTCTTGACCTACGAGGCTATCTTCACAGTAGAAAAGGCAATATAATTTCACGCCCACTCATATAGAAACTTATAATTTAAAAATCAGAGAAATTAGCTATTTAATATTAGTAACATGAAGGGGGAGGGTATAGCTCAGTGGCAGAGCATGTACTTAGCATGCATGAGGTCCTGGGTTCAATCCCCAGTACTTCCATTAACTAAATAAATAAACAAACCTAATTATCACCCCCCCCAAAAAAATTGTTACATTAAACACTTTATAACTACTAAAGAGAGACTGCCTACAAAAGGCTTTAGATTCAGGGAAAAAAAAAAGTTTGACTTGTTTAAGAGCATCATGAAGTGAATACAACTTTTAATACAGAAATGAGATAAGGCAGAGATGGTTTTAATGATGTAGTTTCATGCTTTATAATCTTTGTATAATATTGATCACAGAATTGCTGCAAAGCACGACGACAGTGACAGACCTCCTCAAATGTACGGCAGGATGCCTCTGTGGACTCATTTACTGAGGATGGCTTTTGGACCATAAAGCATCTTTTAGAAGTATTAATTTCTAGTTATTTTAGATAACTCTCTTAAAAGGTTCTACTGTCTTTTACCAGTATTCTTATCAAATAAAGTAAAATGTAAAGATAAAATTTATCTAAGAGGCCAAGAACAGAACAGAATTCAATGAACTGGCACTAGAAATAAGGTAAAATAAACAGGAAAGGACTGGTTTTAGAGAAGTGATTATGATTCAGGTCTTTACCGACTCTCTCATCAACATATTTGGTTGTGATCTGTATGTTTATTTTGGAAAACAATGCCCTTGAGGAACTGATTTTGTGGCTTGAGAAGAGAAATTTAGGTACAGCATCACGTTTCTGAAAGTTGCAGGTTGTTTAAGTTTCCTCAGGTGGTTACGTGGGGATTTGATTGATTCTGCACAACTCCAGAAGACAAAACTAGAACCGAAACTAGAAGGTTCAGAGAGAGAGCATTTAACACAGGTGAAGAACAAATTTCTTTCAACTAGAGCTGCTGGAAGACCGGTTGGCTGCAACGAAATCATTAATTCCCCCAGAAGGTACAAAAGTATCTCAGCGACATGGCACACAGGTGGGGCTGGATGGTCTCTTCAACATCCTGTGATTCCATCAAAAGAAGACCTTTGACAAACTATTGGTATTCAAGCTTCTAAATGTGTCCCATACAAATCAGATACATGTTCTCAATACATGTTAGTTGACAATTTTGATAGTTCTCTGAAACAAAGAGAAAATGCTGGATCATCTCAGTGAGCTAAGACATGATTACAAAGAGTCATGGAAAAACACGAGTCTATTTCCAGCAGTCATCTCTCTATGCTCATGAATAAAGAGCTCATCTTATTTCAAAGGTGAACATTTGAGAGGACCAGTAAAAGTGACGTCATCAGAACCTGTGTGGGTGGAAAATGTCAAGCATTTCTAGCAGATGCGGATGAATGAAGAAGAAAAACTTCAATTTGCTAAAAACAGATAAAGTGGTAGCAAGGGTAACTACCTACAAAAAATGAGCGATGTTAAAGCTTGGTTGAACAATCTCTCCCCAGAAATTCTTTGAAACTTCCTTTTTAATTCTCTCAAGAAGAAGATAACTCAAAAGTCAAGTTTATTTGTCAAAACATCTTCAGGGTGTTATTTCTTTCAGCATCATAACTGAAGACTTGCAGTGCTAGGCATATACCAGTCTCAGAAGCAGTAGGCAATACAGCAGAAGCTTTTAAAGACAAGTAAAGGACCAAATCAAGTCTGAGTCTTTCTCCTGCCTCAGCACTGAAGCCAGTACCGAGCTGGAGATGACTCACCTGTGGGAGGGCTGGGTCTGCCAGGTCTCCCTCCAAGAGATTACTGCGTATCAGGGCATTCATGAAGCATCCTCTTTTTTTTTTCTTCCCCAGAGCTTTTGAAGAAAAGTTTGCTGACTTAACAATTCTATAGGTCAGAATCATTTGTGGGCTTGCAACACATACAGATTTCTGAGCTCCATTACCAAAGATCATACTTCAGAAGGTCTGAGCAGGGACCTGAACACGTGTATTTTTTTAAGGATCTAGAGGTGATTCTGACACCCTTCCAGGAAGGAGGAGTGGTTAGGGACGTAGGTGTAGGGAAAGTTTAGTGTGGGAGGAGTTCAGTTATGCCAACAGTCAGGTAGGAATTCCAACAGCTAAGGGCCATTGGGATATAGATTGAAAAGGGTAATAGTTCTTTTCAATTTGTGGGTCATGAACTTTTTTGAGAATTTGATTTAAACAAAACTATGAATTCTCTTCTCTCATATTTGCAAAGAAAAAAATCCACAAAATTATGCAATAATCTTACAAACTTAAGGAATCATATGACTAGACATTCACAAGTCAGGAAAGAGGGGAGATCACAGCCACCATAAGCATCTCTTACACAGGCTGGTTTTCTGTTCCAGACAAACGGGAGACTATTGCTTGCACTTCCTTCCTGCAGATGGCCCAGAGCAGCATGGCAACAATTTGGCACTGTTTAAAAAAGCTGGGAGAGGGGGCAGCATGGACTTAGGTGAGACAAACATGTGTTTGAATTTCAACTCTAATGAAAGCAGCTCTTTTGACCCTTTCTTGTTTGCCCATTTCTGTCCCCCTCTAACCTTAAAAGAACCTAATTACAGGAATGAGATCACTAAGTAATTGAAACTAACCCCTGACTTACGCTCTCTTGAATGCACACCATGCCTGGCCAACTGGTTCTTTTCCTGGATGAAAAGAAGTGAGAATGAAGAATTAAGCAGTTCAAGAATGACTAGCTGTCCACCCCCAACAACCCCTCAGCAATCCTGCAGGCAGACAATGCAGGCAACGTAACATCTGAAGAGAGAATCAGCCAGTCTGCACACAATGGAGATGATGCGGAACCAAACTTCCTGCCTTGATGATGATTCAGAGATTCTTCCCCCATTTTTCCCTTTAAAAACTATCATGGCTGAGCAAAATCTTCTGAGTTGGTCTCAGGAAATGAGTCCACCTTCTCCCCAGATTGCTGGCTTTTCTGATTAAAGCAACTTTCCTTTCTGCTGACACTTGCCTTTCAAATTATTGGCTTTTGAGCAGTAAGCAGCCAAAACTGAATTTGGTAGTACTAACATCGCATATGCATGTATCTAAACTTCTTCAAGCAACCCCTTCCCCTGTCCCCAGTATTCTTTTCCCTAACTTGGCTTACTAAAATCTCTTTTGTTGTGTTGTTGGGAGGATTAAATCAGAAAATACAGAGATGAGACATTTTGCACCATGCCCCACAACTAGCAGGTAACCAACAAATGGAAATAATATTGCCCATGACACACGTTGCTATCATAATATGAACAATCTCCCCTGTTTGAGACAGAAGAAGTTAGAATCATCTAACAGGAATATGAGGTGACAATGGGATCTTTCAAAGACCTATGGAACCTAAGTGGATTTGGAAAATTAACCAATCCTTCAAGAGTATAGATAATAACTTATTCCACATGGCAGGCTCCTCAAACTTGGACGTGCATGTGAATCTCCTGGAGGTACTGTTAAAATGCAAATTCCAATTCAGCAAGTCTGCAGTGGGGCCTGAGAGCCTGAAGCTCTAGGAATCTCCCAGGGGATACCATGCTGTTGTCTGTGATCATTCTTTGAGTGCAGAAAGACTATGTGGAACCTCCAAAATCAAGAGTAGGGAAAAGAAAGAGCAAGCAAGAGAGACTGACTTCTAAATAATAAAAGATCTCTTTAGAAACTTGAGTGCTTTTGCATATTGTTGGCTCACTCCAAGCAAGGTTGAGTGCACACTCCCAGCCAAAAGCACACAGCTTAATTTTGGAGGCCACTACATGGCCTGAGGTCTAAGGCTCACTATAAATGGTAAACTGTATGAACAAAAAAGAATCTGCTGGTGTATACTGAATTCAACATTAGATGCAGGAAGATGGTAGAATATCATAGGGCTTACTGAAATAACTCTGCTTCTGAATAAATCATGAGTAATCATGGATTCTTACAGTATATGCACTATCATATTTTGTTTATAGTTCTCTCACTAAAGTACTTTCAAGATTTTTACTGATTGCAACTATTCTCATTTTACCTCCCACTCCATCTCACCCATTTTCTGCTACTCTTTATTTCTTTAGGGATTAAGATAAGACTTACAGAGAATTTTTCAAATGAAGAGAACAGATTAGTAAAATAATGGACAAGTCTCATCCAAGGTCAAGAGACAATAACTTGGATATACGTGGGTCCCCAAAAGACTAGAGATTTCTCATCTTACAATAATTTATATTAGTTCATATTACTGTTTTACTTTTCCCTTCCCATAGGGATCCTTTTTTTTTTTTATTGATTTATAATCATTTTACAATGTTGAATCAAATTCCAGTGTAGAGCACAATTTTTCAGTTATACATGAACATATATATATTCATTGTCACATTTTTTTCTCTGTGAGCTACCATAAGATCTTGTGTATATTTCCCTGTGCTATACAGTATAATATTATCTATTCTACAATTTTAAAATCCCGTCTATCCCTTCCCACCCTCCACCCCCTTGGCAATCACAAGTTTGTATTCTATGTCTATGAGTCTATTTCTGTTTTGTATTTATGCTTTGTTTTTTTGTTTATGTTTTTTAGATTCCACATATGAGTGATCTCATATGGTATTTTTCTTTCTCTTTCTGGCTTATTTCACTTAGAATGATATTCTCTAGGAGCATCCATGTTGCTGCAAATGGCGTTATGTTGTTGGTTTTTATGGCTGAATAGTATTCCATTGTATAAATATACCACTTCTTCTCTATCCAGTCACCTGTTGATGGACATTTAGGCTGTTTCCATGTCTTGGCTATTGTAAATAGTGCTGCTATGAACATTGGGGTGCAGGTGTCATCCTGAAGTAGGGTTCTTCCTTCTGGATAAAAGCCCAGGAGCGGGATTCCTGGGTCATATGGTAAGTCTATTCCTAGTCTTTTGAGGAATCTCCATACCGTTTTCCATAGTGGCTGCACCAAACTGCATTCCCACCAGCAGTGTAGGAGGGTTCCCCTTTCTCCACAGCCTCTCCAGCATTTGTCATTTGTGGATTTTTGAATGATGGCCATTCTGGCTGGTGTGAGGTGATACCTCATTGTAGTTTTGATTTGCATTTCTCTGATAATTAGTGATATTGAGCATTTTTTCATGTGCCTATTGATCCCCATAGGGATTCTTTAATGTTAATGTAAAGAAATGTTCCACAAGCATTCGCAAGTAAAAACAATATTGAAATGTTTTGCTAAATAAAATATAAACCACATAGCTTCAATGAAGAAATAAAGACAATAAAGAAATACTGTCCTAAATGTTAACTGATCATCCTTAACTTCACGTGATCCCAGGTAAACCATATTTACAATCCCAAAATGTCAACATAATATTATATTGAATCTTGTCATTGTTTCTGCTGATAAATTCACAATTTTTTTAAAGCTATTTAAGATGTTGTATTTGGATGGTTTGAGATCTCGTCAAAAACATTCTTATTGAAACATTTCTTGGTGAACAAAATAAACAGCTGTCTGTTTTCAACTTTAATGATACAAATCATCATGTGGATCAGCAGTTCCCACTTAAAAAGATTTTATAACTGCTTATCAGCTCAAAAGATAAATAACTGTATCCCAAACCCAGCAAGAGAAAAGAATTTCTTTCTGCAAAGATAGTTAAATAACAAAAAAATCAAACAGAAAAATTGCACATGAAATTGCATGAAACCAAAACAAATAAAAACCTATACAGCCCTATCTACATAGACGGATATGAATATTTAAGGTCACAGCAATTCTCACATCCATCAGCAATATATGAAAGTGTCTGCCTACCCACACCATGGCCAGCAATGGAGCTTATTATCTGCTTTTCATTTCAATAACTTGTTTTAGTTTGTATTTCTTTTATTAGAGAAGTTGAATTCTTCTCATATATTTCATACATTGCCATTGGCCATCCACATTCCATCTTATGTATCTTGCTTAACTGCAAGCTTTGTCTATTTTTCTATCACATTTCTATTTTTCTTATTGTTTTATAGATGTTCATTGTATATTAAGTACAAGTTTCTTCTTTATCATGCAGCTTTGCAAATATTTTCTTACTCTAGACTTTTTTTTTTTTTTTTACTTTTTGCCATATATTTTCCCATAGAAAAATTCCTAATTTTGTTAGTCAAAAACTACCTAACTTTTTAAAAATGGCATCTGGACTCTTCCTGTCTTTTAGGAAAAATTAAACAAAAGTAATCCTAAATCTTCTTCTATGACTTTTATCATTTTGATTTTTGCATTTAGATCTTTATTCTACCTCAAATATATATATACATATAATATGTAATATATATTTATATACTTATGATATTATATATCATATATAAATATATATTTGAGGTAGATATATATATGATGAGGTGTGTATATATACATGCATATATATATACATATATATATATATGTATATATGAAGTAATAGTTTATCTTATTCAAGGTGGAAGCCAATTATGCCAACATCATTTTTCCCTTGAATTTAAATTATACATTTATTACAAATTAGATTTCGATATATACTTTAGCCTATTTCTGGATGTTTTTCTGTTCTACTAGCTATTTCTTTCTGGACTTTATACCATGCTGTTTCAATTAGATAATTTTTTACTAGATAACATAGTAAATGCACATTTTAACAGCTGGTAAGACAATATAAGTTTCTCTTCCAAGATTTTTCTCTAGAATTCAGATACATTTATTTTTTTCACATAAAAGTGAAAATAATTTCCTTCATTTCAAAAACAGAAGACTCTGGAGTTTCATTAAAAGTGCACATTCATTTTGGAAGAATTACTATTTTCATGGTTTTAAGTCTTTCTGTGAACTCAATTTCCATTTTTTTAAGTCCTATCAATAAAGTTGTACATCCCTCTTCACACAGGAGTTGCAGCTTTCTTGTTAAATCTATTCCTGGGTATATAATTGTGAAAGGAATATTTTTCCACTATTATACCTAACTTATTATTGCTACTATTTTAAAAAGCTGTTAACTTTCTGTCATTTTTTTTTCAAATGTAAAGAAAATATCAAAATCAGTAAAAGAAGGTAGGAGTAAGGAATTTTCAAAGCTATAAGCAAAAATTAACCAATAAGATAGAAAATATTAATAAAATATAACTTCTGCTGAGCCTGAAAAGAAAAAAAAAAGACAAAACAAATTTACGTAGTATTAGAAGAAAAGAAATACAACCATCAGAACCAAAAATACGGACATTATAACTTTTATTAGTAAAAAAAAAAAGCAACAAAGGGGAAAATAAGCGGGACTACATCAAATTGAAGAGTTTCTGCACAACAAAGGGAACAATTCACAGAGTGAAAAGGCAGCCATGGGATGGGAGAGAAGATTTGCAAACCATACTGATAAGGGGGTTATTTTGAAAATAAAGGAATTTCTACAACTCAGTGGCAAAAAATGGGCTAAAGACTTGAATAGACACTCCTCTTAAAGACATACAAGTGGTCAACAGGTATATGAAACGATGCTCAAATTCATTAATCATGAGAGAAATGCAAATCAAAACCCCAATAAAATATCACCTTACACCTATCTGGATGGTGCTGTGGTTTGGATATTTGTGTCCCTTCAAAATTATGTTGAAATATTAATTCCCAATGTACTATATTAGGAGGTGGGGGTGGTTTATTTGGTAGGTGGTTAAATCATGAGCCCTCACGTCTTCACGAATGGGATTAGGGCTTTTTAAAAAGAGACCCCACAGAGCTCCCTAGCCCCTCCCACCACGTGAGGACACAATGGGAAGTCTGTGACCCAGAGGGGGGCCCTCACCCCACCACACTGCCACCCTGAGCTAGAACTTCCAGCTTCCAGAACTCAAGAAATAAATGTAACCAACCCAGTCTGTGGTATTGTTATAGCACAGATAGATGGCTATTATCAAAAAAAGAAAGATGACAAGTGTTGGTGAGAACGTGGAGAAATTGGAACCCTCGTACACTGTTGGTGGGGATTTAAAATGACGCAGCCTCTATGGAAAACAGTATGGAGGTATCTCAGAAAGTTAAAAATAGAACTGCCATTTGATCCAGCTATCCTACTCCCGAAAGAACTGAAGATCACGACCTCAAAGAGGTATTTGAGATAAAGAGATACCTTTGAGATATTGTGAATTGCAGCACTATTCACAATAGCCAAATATCAAAACAACCTAAGTGAACACTGAGAGGTGAATGGATTAAAAAAAAATGTGGTATATACATGCAGTGGAATATTATTCAGCCTTTAAAAAGAAGGAAATCCTGTCATACGTGACAACATGGATGAAACTTGAGGACACTATGTTAAGTGAAATAAGCCACTTTCAGAAGGACAAATATTACATGATTCCACTTACATGAGGTATCCAAAATAGACTCATAGAAGCAAAGAACAGAGTGGTGCCTGCCAGGGGCTGATGGAGGGGAAATGCAGAGCTGCATATAGAATTTCAGTTATTGCAAAATAAGTAAGTCGTGGAGCTCTGCTGCACAACATTGTGCTTATAGTTAACAAGGCTGTACTGTGCACTTAAAAACCTGTTAAGAGGGTAGATCTCATGTTAAGAAATAAGGAAAGAAAAAAACAAAGTTATTTAAGTTTAAATAGTAAGATTTCATTCTTCAGTTGCTATACCATTCCATGGCTAGTGTAGTTGGACACTGCTGCAGCTCAAGATGAATTTTCCCTCCCCAGATGGGGTAGGAGGAGTGCGGATGCAATAGAAGGCAGCAGTGACAGTGGCTGTGGTCTCTCCCCACGTGGCCATTATCACCCCCAATGCTCCACCTCAATCAACAGTCATTTCTTCTAGTAAGTTTCAAACCCAGATGGGTTGCTGACTTAAGAAGGTGCAGTACCTCTCCTAGTGGTTAAAAATGCGAGCTCTAGAGTCAGACAGGCTAGATTTCTCTCTGTGTTCCACCGTCTACCAGCTGGGAGACTGTGGCCAAGTTATTCAGCCTCTGTACCTCAGTTTCCTCGACTTGCATGCAGGAAAAACAATACCTTCTTCACAGGGTTACTGGAAAGATTAAATTTAAAAATCCATTAAAAGTTGTTAGAATAGTGCCTTGCATGTAATAAATGCCCCTCCAAAGCTTAGCTATTTGGTAATGATGATAATGATAGGGAGGAGGGGGGACAAGAGAGGAGAAGGAGGAAGAGAAGGAAAAGGAGGAACCACTCAGCAACTGTCTGCTCTATTCTTTGTTCTGACTTCTTCACGGAAGACATTCCCCATGACTCTCACCTGCTCCTTCTCACAGTTCCCAGAGGACCTTCCAAACGAGCCGAACCCCAAGAGAGGCCCACGCTTTTGTGGTTAGGACCCCTTTCATTGGTCTTTGCTGAGCTTTATCATTTACTCACTCACAGAAGTGTTTACTGAGTGTCTACTATGAGCCAGGCCCTGGGTTACAACAGAAAACAAAGCAGATGTAGACCGTACCTTCATGAAACTTTAAAGTCTCCCCGACCCCAGATTCTGAGTTCTGGGACCACTTTTAGGATCCACTGCTCTTCTTCAAAGTAATATACAAGGGCTTCCCCAAGAGCTCTGACCCACCAGCTCAGAATCAGAGCCACTCTCCGCAGCAGGTTGACTCAACTGTACTCTCACCAGAGAATAAAACCAGTGTTTGCACAAGGTCTGGCTGTCCCTCTACGCGACCGCAGTCCAGTAGGACTTTCTGTGCTGGTGGCAGTTTTGTGTATCTGCGCTGTCCAGTACAATAACAGCACCAGGGCACCTGGAATGTGGCTAGTGCAGCCGAGGACTGGATTTTTAACCACACCTAATTTAAATTTAAATAGCTGTACGTGGCTGCTTTATTGGAGAACGCAGGACTAACTCCTTTGTTTTTGTTTGTTTGTTTGTTAGTTACAATCTGAAAACTGAATCTGGTGCTTTTTGTGCGAACTCCCTGTAGGCTGAGTTTATTTACACTGCACAAAGAAAGGTCTGAGTCGTCCTGGAGGGAAATTTGGACGTAGTACGGCTAGCACAGGCTACAGTTTTATTTTGGAATAAAAACCCATTGTTTTGCTGTGGAAAGAAACTTTCCTTAGTGGGAAAATTTTAAAGGTTCTGCCAAACCAGAAATGCTATTTAAATAATAAGAATTACCCCCTCCCCTTTTTTTTTTAGCAGAAGAGATGATCGATCATGATTAGAACCATTTGTAAAAGTCACTTTGAAGGTGTCTGTGTCCACAACTTGGGGCAGCAGCAGGAGAATGGAAGCAACAGTGGTCATTTCGATTTGGTCAAAATAACCACCCACAGGTCCTCCACCTTAACCCACATCCTCCAGCTAGCGATCAAAGTCAAACTCAACATTCTAAGTGGACTTGGAGCCAAAGGAAACTTAAAAGATTCGTAAAGAAAGCCCAAATATGATGGGTTAAATAATTGGGAGTAACTGAAACCATTATGGAAAAACACCCATCCTGAAAGTTACAGTTACTGGTTCTAGCCCGCTACTTGGAACACAGCATTAGAGAGTCTACGGTACTGGCTTGAGTGTGAATGCCCTAAAAGTTCAAGGACCACAGTGGCCTGCTCCAGAGTCAGGGCTGGACAGGATATTTAAAAGATGGCCTCATTCTTTAGCAAAACAGAGCTGAGTCGCTGCGATGGCCTCTTTCCCAGGGAAGCTGAGGTCCACCCGGTGCTACCGATCAGGCTCCTCTGTGAGTTCAGGATACACACGAGCCACCTCTTGTGCAAGTTGCTTCAGTTCTCCAGATGCACAATCCTCATGCATTTGGGCCATTAAAGACCAACCAAATCAGGACTCTTGAGAGTGCAAGGGATCCCAAGGATTAATGACGAGCGCAGTAGCCTTGCTGGGAACCAAGAAGACCTGAGGCCAGAGAGGGCTGTGAGATACCTGGTAGCCAGGGCTTATCAAGGACTCACAGGTCCCTGAGAAAAACCCCTCAAGGCAAGCATTTTCCCATTGGAGATACAGAGAAAGAGGTGGTCGTGCTTGCTTGGTCGCTCCTTGGAATCCCCCCAGCACTGATGTAAGTAATTACTGTGGGTCGCTGTGACATTATAAAGGAGTTCAGTTGGGAGGGCATAAGGGGGAGAAGTCCTGTAAAGGCTTAAAGTATATAAATTATTATAGAAATGAACTGTAGTTCATTCCTGTGGTGTTCATATGAATCATGAAATCAGTGACATTTCCAAAAACCCTGCAAGTCACACCACTGTTCCAGAAACCATAGCCTAGGAGGGGGTACGGCTGTAGCTGGGGGAATTCTGAAACTTACCCCTTGGTTCATTTCTGCTGCAAATGAATACCTGGGTAATACTCCCATTTGCCCACACCTGTGCTATAAAAGGGGTTAGCACAAACTGATCTGACTTCTGGATGATGAGTAAAGAGACAAAGTTATCTTCTATGCTGATGAAGCTTAACTTTAAAACCCCCAATCTTCCAGCCTCCCAGGGATTCAGCACTGATGAAAACACTAGGAGCCGTCCTGGTTAAAGACATCACAGCATGAGGAGCATGTTTAAAACTTGGAGAGGATACACGGAGAACAAAAACAGAACACACACAAACACACAGAGAGAAAAAAAACAGAAAACGCACAGTGGTTTTGGCAGGAAAACTAAACAAAGCAAGAAAGTCTGATGGGGAAGTCTTACGTGAAGCTATATAACAGCACAACTATATTATGTAAACGATAGCCTTTGAACTAAGGTATTAAAATCTAAAAAATTCTGGAAAGTAGAAGAATAAATCTATAAACAAGCGAATTGCAGTTTGCTGATTCATTGGGTTAATGAGCTGATCTGGAGACGGGTTTAGCTCTCTCCCAACTCCATCAGTTCCTCGTCACCTCAACATCTTTTTGTCTAGGACACTGACATTTTCTCAATTTAAGAAATCTGCTCGCCTTTTCTAATCAGATGGCTGCCCCACTCCCTTGGCACATAGAAAGTTCTAGCAGCAACTGCAAATTTATATTCTCCTCGTTAGTAACAGTATCCTTGTATTGTTACTTTTCCTAAAATTTTTATAAGAGTGAGAAATGCAGCATGAACTTTCTGTCACATGAGATACAAGTCTGAAATGGAAGTAAATCTTTGAAGTGACATAAAAAATTGCTTCCGCAGACTTCTGTCACAACATGTTGTTTTTCCTATGTGCGTAAGTCAGCAATAGAGAACACAGATGGCTCTTCCATGAATAATTTCCTTCTAACAATTTAACTAGGAAATGAATTCCTCTTGACTTCTGAATCAAAATGATTAACAGCAAAGACATGGTCTCCTGTCCTTCCCCAGCTAATTCTATGTTTCTGTGTTTTCTCCTCTCTTCTTCTACCTTATCCATTTCCCTTTTCACGTGATCTTTTTGTTGCCTTGCCAAATTTTAAGTTGGCTTAACCCAAAGCCACCTTTTGGCAATTACCAGACAACTCATTTTTATGTCCCTGTTATTTTGGGGGTAGGGTTTTTTGGGGTGGTGGTTGTTAATATTGAATTGGTTGCCTGGTTGCCAGGTTGATATTTTTCAAACATGAAGCTGTTTATAGACGATTTATCCAAAAACATCTTTAATGAACCAGGCAAATGAAGTGTTTCTCATTACTCCCCTTTTTCTAAGTCAGAAATATGAGCCAGATTCTCTGACGATTTAATCCCCTTCCTGGCTACAAATCAGACACCTCTGAAAAATACACTTACTCTTTTAAAACACCAGGATACGTGTTAGTCAGGGGCGCCTTGCACCAAGTCATCCGACAGTAAAGGGGCTCGTCTTCACACTGGAGGTCAGTCTCTGCCTCTGCTTTCAGCTGCTGGGGCTCATGCTTTGAGTAAGCACTGCTCGAACTCCATTACAGACTCTGCCATCCATGAGGCCCCCGAAGCCCAAGATCAGTTCCACGTGTGACCCCGTCACAGCAACCGGCATGGACCTTTACAGTCCTGGTGCTCCTGAGCCTTGAAGCCAGAATGGACCCTCAGAACTGTGTTAGACCTGTTTTATCTTTTTAAACCCTGCTTATTTTAGTGATTTTGCAACACTCATCATGTTGGAAACTACCCATTCAAATTATCCACTTGGCTTCCCCACTAGACTGCAGGGAGCACGTGAGCAGGGATTATGATTGTCTTGTTCATTATTAGGATCCCAACACATTGACCATCACAAAAAAGATGCTCGACGCTATTTACATTAGCCAAGACAGGGAAACAGCCTAAATGTCCATCAACAGATGACTGGATAAAGAAGATGCGGTGTATTTATACAATGGAATACTATTCAGCCATAAAAACCGACAACATAATGCCATTTGCAGCAACATGGATGGACCTGGAGATTGTCATTCTAAGTGAAGTAAGCCAGAAAGAGAAAGAAAAATACTATATGATATCACTCATATGTGGAATCTAAAAAAAAAAAGAAAAAGACACAAATGAACTTATTTATAAAACAGAAACACACTCACAGACATAGAAAACAAATCTACAGTTAACAGGGGGGAAAGGGGTGGGAAGGGATAAATTAGGAGTTCAAGATTTGCAGATACTAACTACTATATATAAAACAGATAAACAACAAGTTCATACTGTATAGCACAGGGAACTATATTCAGTATCTTGTAACCTATAATGAAAAAGAATATGAAAAGGAATATATGTATGTTCATGTATGACAGAAACATTATGCTGTACACCAGAAATTGACATATTGTAAACTGAGTAGATGTCAATTAAAAAATTAAAAAAAAAAAACAGCCTCCTAGGGTCTTCTACCTCCAGAGCTGACCCTGCCTCATTCATCCCCGACATGGTCACCCGTCAGTCTACCTTCCCCTAAGTGGGCTCCCTCAAAACCGCCTTAGCTTTCACAGGATAAAGTCTCTATTCTTTTGCATTTGAACTTGATCTAAACTCTAGGTAGGTTACGTTGATTTCCAATAGCTGGTCCTCAGCTACCCCTCCAATGCCTCCTGGATGCATGCTTCACCCTCAAGCAGTGTTATATCATCTGCAGCTCCCCACACACACGATGCTCTATCACGTCTCCAGATACGTGCACTTGCAGTGCCTTCTGCCTGGATTCCTTGTTCCCCACTTCTTCATCCAGAAACTCTGACTCATAATTCAGGATTCAGCTCAGATGTTAGCTCCTACAGAAAATCTCACCTGAATTCTTTCCACACTCCACCCCGTGCTCCCAGATTGGCTGTAAGATTTTCCTCCCATAATACCCAATGCATGATGATATCATAGTAAATATTGTATCACCTTGAATGTATATGTTTACATGTCTTCTCTTAGACATGATGACCTCAAGAGCCAAACAGCACCGCTCTAGCTATAGCTCCATGATCTAGCAAACTCTCTTTTTACTTTTAACAAGAATGGACCAAAAAGTCTCAGTTTAATCCTCCCATCATCTGCAGTCTCTCAGAAAACAACAACCTCAGGTGCAGGGAGGCTGGAAGAATAGAATTGGTTCATACAGGATCCAGGCCCTAAACAAAGATGCCTAAAAATATGACTTAAATGGTATCTGAAGTGGACATCTGATGCTTCTGCCAGTTCAGAATTAACATTTGCTCAGTAACTACCATGATTTCCTCCATTCTCAGTCCACATGCCCCAACCTTAGTCAAGCAGCAAACTTCACCTCTCTGACCAAACTATTTCAGATATAGCATGTGACCCAAGCCAGACCAATAAGACTTAATTAAGGACTTTTGTGAGAACTTTTCCTTCTAAGAGACATGCCTGTCTGGGAAAGAAACAGCATGGAAAACAGCAATCCCCATGACAAGTCCTCGGGAATCTCACTTTCACTCTGATCCAGCCATGCCTGAAGGTAGATCTTTCCTGGGACTTGTTAATTCTGTGAACCAATACATTCTCTTTTTCCCTAGAGTTGGGCTATCACTTGATTCAAGAATTTCAATACAGTGTCCAACCTAAATGATCTCTTGAAATACCAGAGTGCCAAAATCAGACCAATTTTAAACACAAAAAATAGCCAGAGAATAATAACTAGTGAAAGTTACATTCCTCTATATGTCTAAATGTCAAAACAAAGTCTTTTTTTTTTTACTTTTAAAACTGTTACTGTTTTACTGTTTAAAACAAAGTCTTTTTAATCCCTGTACTTCTCTGTGATAATACTTCAACTGAGGTTCAAAAAAAAAAAAAAAGACCATTACATAAATTACTAAAGTCCATTTCACACTGGACTGTGTCTAAAATAGACTAACTAGGAATTGGCTGGGCTTTGGAAAACTCCAGCCCAATAATGCGTAACGTTAGTCTCTAAATGTGTTTTGATAGGAAACAGATGAAACATCTAGGGGTGTTTTAGGCAGAGTGAAAACATCATACACTAACCTGAAGACTGCTTGATGGCAGAGCTTTAAAGCTTTAAAGGTGAAGCCACGTAATAACTGAATCGCTTTGCTGTACACCTGAAACTAACATTGTAAATCAACTACACTTCAATAAACAACAACAAGAACAAAACAAAGGTGAAGCTACATAATAATACAGAACTCCCAATGCAAGGCGGGGTCTTTCCCGATGCCCAGAATTAGAGCCACTGGTTCAAGGTCCTTCCCCTCCAACCTCCACCCACAGATGGGCAGGGGTCTGGACTGGGAGCAGAGGGAGCCGCTCAGCCTCAGCTGAGGAAACCAAACTGCCCCAAGGTTCTCATTGCAGCCAGGTGAGCAAAGGGCAGACAGGAAGGGGAGCAAGTCAGGTACAGAGGGAGCAGGAGGAGAGAGGCCCCCGTGGAGGGTGAGCCCTGGGGGCACGTGGAAGTCCAGGCCCAGAAGTCGGCCTCATGCGGTGACCAGGCCACCCAGCCCGCCACGTGGGACTACACAGAGGACAGGGCGCACACCCCTCCCAGAGTGCAGTTCACACTGAACAAAGCAGATGAGCTGGTTTTACTCAGACTGCAGGCTGCTCATTCTTAGCTAGGAAAATGGTAAACTTTAAAGAAATACAGATAGTGAGTAATTTTTGTACACCACGTCTGTAGCACACGTAGATTAAGGGAAGCAAGTAGAAAAAAATAACATTATATTCATAGAGTGCTCCTCAGTTAGCAGAGTGTTTTCACACGTAATTCTCATATTTGATCATCACTTTACCTTAACAAGCCTCCAGGGATGTGCAGACCCGGGATGAGGAATCCCACTTGATAGGGAAGGAAATGGAAACCAAGTAAAATGAATTGCTCAAGATTACTTTGTTAGCAAGTTGCAACACTAGAATCCAGACTCGGGTCTTTTTATCCCAAAAATAGACTCCCTCACTGTGCTGGGCTGTCACTCCGAAAAATGCCAAGTGTCCACACAACTGAGAAGGTTTATCCTGGCTCTTTACAAAAGCATCCCTTTCATCCATGATTTGCAGATTTATTACCATTTAGATTGCTACGTAAACAAGGTTACAAAACCAAAGACCACTGTGGGAATTAGAATTAGATTCAGAAAAAGTCACAAAGCTTATATTGGTTGGAAAAAAAGAATGCTATATTAAAGAACACAATTATTTTCCTTCACAACAGAAGCCAGCAGTCTGACAACAGTAGTCATTACAATGTGAGGAAATATTAAATAAGGCTTAGGACCTAAGTCTTTTTTAGGTCCACTGAAGGGGGCAGGAGGAACTGAACTGCCACAACTCTAGGATGTACGTGAGCATGCAGATGACCACAGGGCTGTCGGAACTAGGGCAGAGATTCTGAAAGGGATTAGGAAAGTTCTTTCCTTGGTTCAAAGATGGATTTTAAAACAGATTTTACACATCTAGGATGATTCAAGAACAATTCTGCCAAAAAGTCTCTGGAATAGTCTAGGTCAGGGTTCAACAACACAGTCCATGGTCCAGCCATCTGCTTTCTGTAAATAAAGGTTTACTGGAACCCAGCCACAACTCTTCATTAGCATATTATCTGTGGCTGCTTTTGTACTACCTCTGAACCAAAGATAACTATCCTATGGTCCTTTAGAAAAAAAAAAAAAAAAGGCAACTGAGACCCTCTGAGACCAAAGATGAAGGAGTACGGGCCACTTCTGTTAAGTCCTGGATAGTCAGTCTGTTCATCAAAGGTTCATCAAAGGTTGTGTTCTGGACACAAAGGTTGTGTTTTGGACATATTGAGTTTAAACTAACCTACAGGAAAGTCAAGCTAAGGCATATTATGCTGGAATTCAGGGAGGAGTCCGGGCTGGAGTTAGTCTGGCTGGAGAAAGTCTTCGCTTTGCACGGATCCAACATGAATGAAGAGAAGCTTCCACAGTTGAGGTAACGCCAGTCCCCCAACACCATGATTCACATTTCAGCGACTGCCATGGTATGTCAGGTGTGACATCTGCATGAAAAACAAATGTTACTTCTGGCCCTGCAGTCCCCAAATCAGTACAGATGTGACTCGTGACTAGGGGTCATCCTGTCACTTCTCTCAGAGTCTGTGGTGACTGCACGTCGGTCATTCAGTTCCTACCCAGTCAGCAAAGTGCACAGTGGTGTTGCCTTCTTATCTCAGTGATAAATGCATAGGACTTTTTACAAAACGGATCATTAAAAGAGAGCATTGAAAGAGGCCAAGAAAGGTGAGATTGCAGCAAAGAAATGGAAAGTGATAACACAAGAAAGGAAATTCAAGTTGAGCTCAAGCGGAGCTATGGGAGAGGCAGCTAACTGTGCGAATGCTGACCGCACCTCCGTCTCAGAGACTCCAGACATGCAGTCAGGAACCGAGCGGCAGGAGGGTGGTTGCGAGGAAGGGGACAGAGATGTCCTTGAAGAGGTGATACTGCAAAAAAAAAAACTACCATTGAAGGAACTTTCGGACACATTTCAGAGCATTGAAAGTGCAAAGGATAAACTGTTGGAAGCTGATCCAAACTCAGAAAGGAGACAACTTGCTGGGGCACAGAAAAGATGCTCATTCGGTACATACATTATGCAAGAAGAAGGAAACAAAGACTACACAAACTAGATACATTTTTTACGAAGAAATAAAACACTAATTCTCAATGTTTTTAAAGTTTTACATTACAGTGTACCAAAAAATAGTAGGCTGACTATTTTTTATCATTTCCATATATTTATAGTCAGGAGTGAGAGCTTTTAATGTTTTAACAAAAAAGTTGTAAAGATCCTAACTTTTCCCATTGTCACGAAGACTGCTCTGCCGCGTGGTGGGTGCGCGCAGTCATTCGCTGATCCTACGCTGCTGTGCAGAGTGAAAACCGCCTATATGTTTAGGCGTCTTCAGCACAAAAGTGGCATCTGAAGCTATGAGATTGTGTAAGACCTACTTAGAAAAATACTTTTCAACTGCAAGTTGTGACTCATAAAAGTGGGTAGTGAAATCAATTTAGTGAGTGTGAAGAGAATTTTTAATGAAATAGAAAAAAAGAACAAATCAAAGTGCATTGTTTCATGAGGACACGGATTCAGAGTGTGTGTGCGCTCAGGAATGTCACAAAATGTATTTTTTTTTCTATATAGGAATTGAAATAAGATTGAAAATCACTGAACGAGGAAATGTGTACAGACAGGAGGCTCAAGGACAAATTCCCAGATACTCTAGATAATTGAGTTTGGGGAGTTGACGGGGAACCATTAAACAGGTAGAGAAGAATCAGCCAATAAGGAAAGAGGGGAACTAAGAAATCAAGTCAAAAAGCGTTTGTTCTAAGAAGGAAGGCAACCCAATTACTACCGTATCAGCAACGTGGGCACTGACACTCTTGACCATGGTGGTGATGGCAACCTTCCCTGGAGTTGGGGGAGCCAAAGGCTGACTGGAATTTATTTAACAAGAAGGAAAGTGAAGATTTAAACACAAAGGTTTTAGAGTAAAAAGACACAGACTAATGTTCAAAATGTGTGAGGGACATGACACCAAAGTGAATAAACGTCAATACATATAGTACCAATTATGGTATATAAAATACGTTCAAATGTATGTGTCATTATTCTTTGCTCCCCTTCTGTATCTTTTTTTTTTTAATTGGAGTATATAGTCAGTTACAATGTGTCAATTTCTGGTGTACAGCATAATGTCCCAGTCATGTGTCATACATACACATTTATTCATTTTCATATTCTTTTTCATTAAAGGTCCCTTCTATACCTTTTATGAATAATACAGTTAAGAGGGCACACAAGAGGTCATGGTCTTCATATTTTTAAAACTTTCACCATCAACAGGTGACTGGATAAAGAAGATGTGGTATATTTATACAATGGAATACTACTCAGCCATAAAAACGAACAACATAACGCCATTTGCAGCAACATGGATGCTCCTGGAGAATGTCATTCTAAGTGAAGTAAGCCAGAAAGAGAAAGAAAAATACCATATGAGATCGCTCATATGTGGAATCTAAAAAACAAACAAACAAACAAACAAAAACAAAGCGTAAATACAGGACAGAAATAGACTCATAGACAGAGAATACAGACTTGTGGTTGCCAGGGGGGCAGAGAGTGGGAAGGAATAGACTGGGATTTCAAAATTGTAGAATAGATAAACAAGATTATACTGTATAGCACAGGGAAATATACACAAAGCGTTACGGTAGCTCACAGAGAAAAAAATGTGACAATGAGTGTGTATATGTCCATGTATGACTGAAAAATTGTGCTGAACACTGGAATTTGACACAACATTGTAAAATGATTATAAATCAATAAAAAATGTTAAAAAAATCTTTCAGGAATTGTTGATATTTTACATCATATTTATGATGATGATTAAACTATCATGATTAAACCACCCACATGTCCCAGTAATGAATTAATTACGTATCTGCTCTTTATAAAAACACAAACTCAAGCTTTCACCTTTTCTTCTTTTGCATCTCTGAATTATTTTCCAAGGTACGTTTTCTCCTGTAGCCCAAAAAGCATTAGCATTTCAATTCTCCCAGAAGTCACGATGTGCGATATCATGGTCCTTCTTCACTTCATGGAGGCTGCATAGATTATTTGAGACCGCAGTTTTTCCATCTTTTTTCCTATAGTTTTGGCCAACTAGCTCCAAGGACCTTTTATTATCACACGTCAATCACCAGGTGTTGCTGCGAATCATCCACCTGCTCACACCCTATCGGCAGCTTCCCTCACTCTTACTCCCAGGACTTCCTACCCATCAAGAGCTCATTAAACCCAACGTTCAACGCAACACAGTCCAAGTGGGCACTGAGACCCCATGTTGGTATTTGTCGGTCCCAGGGAGTTCTTCAGGAGCTGGAAGTAAGAAGCTGTAAGAAAGAAGGTGCACACTGTTTAGTACTAGGTTGAGGCACATGCAGTTGCCTCTTTTGAAGGTCATGGATGGTCAAATGCAGCAGTTTCATATGGTTCAGCCTCTGCAGGAAAAGTTTTTGCAAAATCTACGTGTCCTCCATGGCTGCTGGTCAAACCCTGCAACATCTCCACTTCACTTTGATTTTAGAAACTAGAAACGGTTTCTATAACATCAATTTTCACATGAGTGACAGCAACTATAGATTTAAATGTATTTATTTATTTAGCAAATATTTGCTAGTTGCCTACTATCAGGGCACTGGATTTGATGTTGAGAATTCATTGTTGAAACTCCAGACATGTTTCCTGACCCGCAGACTTTACAGTCTAGTAAGGAGCTAAATGTTAAACAATGACACAGTATTTATTTAATTAAAGTTGACATAAAAATTATGGGAAAAGTATGGATATAGCAGAAAGAACCTAAATTAGTCTGGAAGGCTCGGGAAGGTTTCCCTGGGAAAGTGACATTTAAGCCGAGAACAGAAGGCTGAGTGGGAGTAGGGAAGTGAAGTTTTCCAGGGAGAGGAAAACAGCTTGTGTAAAGACCCCAAGTCAGGAAGGAACTTGGAGCTTTCAAGGATATCAGTGAAATAAAGCCAGCAGGACTGGCATGGAATGATCAGGAAGGAAGGGGGTCAAGAAAAGCAGAATAAAAAAGCCGTCATCTCCAATTTACTCCCGTGAGTAGCAAGAAGCAATTAAATAGCATTAAGCTGGGGTCTGACACCATTCAACCCACACTTAAGAAGCATCACTAGCCACAGTGTACAGCAGGGATCCTCAGCAAACCCTGGCTAGAACACCAAACCCTGCTGCTGTCTGTCAATAAAGTTTTATTGGAATCCCACTGCCTTTTTTTTTTATCCCTTCAATGGCAGGTTGAGTAGCTGAGACACAGATCGTGTGGCTGACAAAGCTGGAAATCGTAT
Organism: Camelus dromedarius; assembly: GCF_036321535.1. NCBI lineage: Eukaryota > Metazoa > Chordata > Mammalia > Artiodactyla > Camelidae > Camelus > Camelus dromedarius. Next base: position 11,764,900 of record NC_087436.1, on the reverse strand, counting down.
TTATTACTTGGGCCTTTAAAGAAAAAAGTTTGCTGACCTCTGGTGTGAAGAATGAACTGGAGGACCCAATAAGGTAACAGGAAAGAAGTCAGGAGACATGGTGGAGGTCCAAGCAGGAGGCGCTATTGGCTCGAACCGGGATAGCAGTGGGAGTCACGGAGAGCAGCGGGCCGATTTGAGAAAGATTAAGAAGAACAGACAGGGAGTAGTGATGGCTGAGGTGAGGCAAGGAGCAGCTGCGGGGGTGGTGGTGCCACTTGGCAGTCAGGAAACAAGGAATAAATGGGCTTATGGGGGAAGATCAGGAACTGGCCCTGAACTTTAGAGATAAATAAAAATAATCAATCTGAATCACGAGACTCACTGGTCAGTCTGTCATCGGTGCCAGCACCGTATGAAGGAAGGCAGAGCAAACAAATCTTCCTTCACCATAAGCTGCTCGTTTTTTGAGTACCCAGACCCCTTTTTGTTCTGACATCACTCTGATAGTCTTAGTGTTTATTTTATATTGATTGTTTCACTTGTTTGGGGGTGCTTTTTTGGGGGGGGTAAATGGTGAGCAGGAAAGAAAGGATGTGTTTTGTTCTGTTTTTCTATCAACTGCATTCTTCTCTCTTACCTTTGTTACCTGTGTCCTCTGTTACCCCCGCAGTGGACAGCAGTGTCCACTTTATCCTGTAAAGCCTCAATATACTTCCTTCCCTCCAGATCTTTTCTCTATATTTAACCATTCCTACTCCTCTCTGGGACCTTAATCATCCTTTACTATATTTTAATGCCTTCACATTCAGACAGAAACCTAACCAGCTTTCACAAATCTCTGCCCCAGATTCCAAGTTCTTCAAGTATTTATTTCCATTATTGCCATTGTATGTTACATAGAATAAAAAACAGAAGCTTTCCATTTCAGATGTTTCAAACTTGTAAGGAAGCAGCATGTTGTGGAAAAAGCATGACTTTTGTCAGAAAAATCCCCCCATTATTAACTATGTGTCCCTAATGGGGACGAACACCTGCTTCATAGGGGCTGAGGGAAATCAATACAGAAAGTGCCCTCAGCATGTCTTCTCCCCCGTCTCCCTTTCTCCTTCTCCCTCTTATACAGAACGACAGGCAGTTCTGCTAGTCCTTTACCCTTTTTTGCAAAAGTGATTTTGTAGTATTCACATGCCTAAACCATAGCCGGACTGGTATGGAGCAGATGCAAAAATAAATGCTGATGCCAACCTGGGGGGCACAGCACAGGCATGGACAGTGGACAACAGAGGCGTCCCCTCAGGACAAGGACATCCTACCAGAGCAGAAGGGAGATCACTCAACACCACAGCTCCTGAGCTCAGAAGAAATAAATAAAACTAAAGAGATCTAAGGCAAAAAAAAAAAAAAAAAAAAAAAAAAAAAAAAGCCAGGAGGCTGGGAAAAGGCAGGGGACATGCTGGAAACTCACTAGGAAATGGGATGGAGGTGCCATCATTTCATTTCTCGGCAAGGCCGAGACAGGTGCTGAAGGGCTGTCCTTGGAGGCAAGTTTACTGGGAAAGGCCAGAGCACAGGGCTGGTCACGAGCAACCATCAAAGCCAGAGTTTCCTCTGGTTGGGCAGAGGCTGCATTAGTAATCACAAGACGGTGGCTCGGACTTGCCCAGGGTACCATTCAGTCCTTAGTTTCCTCTGGGCTGCGCCAACATTCTTCAACCTCAATCCAAACATTTAAATCGTTTGCTGATAGATCTTTTTGCTCTATCTGAAAGACAACGTCCTCACCCTAAATTTCACTCTCTTTTAGCAGGCCTGATAAGTGTGTAACATTCTCCTTACATTTCCTTCGGAAGGCCTAAAGTAGATACAAAGAAAAATCACTTTCCTATAGATCAGTATTTTCTCAAACTCCAACATGGAATGAAAACTATATATTTTACTAGCACAACCATCAATCATATTGTGAATTTCAGAAAACACTTATCAGCCTCCTTTTAGGATTTGTGCTAGAAATTATGAAGCTTAAATATTAATTGACAGCACTTTTAGTCTCATACTTTCAAAATGCCGAATACATCGACAAACATCATCCTGAAATCCCACACAAGCCCTTAGGTTTGAAATCAGGCCCCCAAAATACATTTTTATGTTATTTTTGTCACATGCTGTTTTGTACTGCTTTAAAAAAATTTTTGTGCAACCTTCCCAAAGTGACATTTTCTTCAGAGAACAAAAAGTCTTGTAGCAAATATGACTAAGATTACTTCTTCCAAAAATTGAGTCAACACATGCAATCAATTTGGCCACATATGGTTATTTGCAAGCAGTAATTTTTTTTTTAAATGAAAACTACCTCTAGGCTATGTGATTTCTGTAGCTATTAAACACTGGTACAAAAATCAAAGGACTAAAATCAATCCATGTTAAAGAGCATGGTAGCTGTAATAACACTATTTCTATTTTTCTTTGATATTTACACTCAGCTTTCAAACAGAAGAGTGACTCTGAACATAATCATGGCTGGACTCAAGGATTAGAAGTTAAGCTTAAACTCTCTTACCTAATCATTAGTCATATATACAACATGAAAAATAATCCAAAAACACAAGCACAGCATAAACAAGGACTTATAATCTCTTATGGCTTGTCTTGGTGGCTTATTGTTTTTACATTATATGCATGTATATTTAAACTTTCTTATAAATTTGAAGTTTTGGTAACATGACAGAAGCAATAATTTTTAAAGTGCGTGTTAAAGAACAAAGAATCTTCACAATATACTTATTCTTGGAATGTTTTTATACAAATTTGGATTTCCAAAAGTATTACAAATGGGAGATAAGGAGAATTGTTAGAAATTGTTAAATTGTTGGCCCTCAAAGAATCACAGCTCTCTGAGTCCACACCCTGTGTCATCCCCTCTGGCCTGCTGGTGACCACAGCCTGCACAGGCAGATGCAAGTGAAGCCACCAACCCACCCGCTTCTCTGTGAGCTCAGGCAAACCTGTAGAAGAACTGCCCAGCTGAGCCCGGCCCCAAATGCTGACCCACAGATTTGTGAAAAAATTTGTGGAAAAAAACACTCAGTGGCTGTTTTTAAGGCACTGAGTTTCGGCAGTGCTTGTTACGTAGCAATAGATAACCAATACAGGAGAGAAGATTGACAGGAATGGTTAAGGGAAAGACTGACGGTGTTAAAAGATAGCTGAAACATATTAAAATAGTTTAGAGTTTATTAGAGCAAAAATTGATTTGAATCAGGCAGCATCCAATCTAGCAGAGAGAAAGGAGCTCTGAGGAACTGTACAAACGGAACACTTTTACAAGCAGAAGGGAGCAGAAACAAGGACGTTATACTAGACAAAAAGGTGGGTTGCTGATTTCAAAGTTACTTCCCTCCAGTGGACGGCGGGGGTCGATCAGGCAGACTGCCCCACTAGTGCTGGGCAGGCGATTCCCGATTGGCTGGGTTAAGATTCCATTTCTGGGAAACCCGGAACTGTAATTCAGTCTCCGTTTGGTGATGTGGGGCTCTGTAGAAGCAACTCCATATCCTCACAGGAGGAAATGTCACACACAGAAGAGGAGAAGGCAACATGACTACAGAGGCAGGACTGGAGTGATGTGGCCACAAGCCAAGGAATGCCGGCAACAACCATAAGCTGGAATGGGAAAGGAAAGGATTCTTCCCTAGAGGCTCCGGAGGGAGCAGTGGCCCTGACAACACCTCTAATTCAGCCAAGTGATACTAATTTCAAAATTCTGGCCTCAAAAACTGAAGAAAATAAATTTCTGTTGTTTTAAACCATCAAGTTCATGGCAATTTGTTACAGAACCCCCAGGAAACTAATACAATGGGTAATGCACGTATATGAGAGATCAGGCTGTCTTGATGTTGTGATGTCAAAGGAAAAATTCTCTCCCATTACAGATAAATCTTTTCTCTTTGAGCAGCAGGCCATTCTTTGAGTGTTTTTACATTGGAATATTTAAGTCTTGCCAATCGCCAAAGAGTAAGAAAGTACAGCACAAAGTGTATAATCTTAAGGAAAGCGTCCATTTCACTTTAAGTAACAGAAACATTTTTTCTGTTATAGAATGAAATACAAATTCACATGATTTTTTTTATCAATAAGAAGATTACACCTAAAATAAATATCAAATGTACAAGGTATGGGTGCTTAGGAATACACCCTGAGATTGTTGGAGATTCTAAATCACCATCCCCGATTGCTAGAGGAAATTGCATGGAAAATACTGAGATGAGTTATATCCACTTGTATTTCATGTGACTGGGACCACAGAGTCTTAGATGAAAAAAGCATCATCAACAGGGAGTTCTGTCCATCCTGTAAAACACAGGGTCTGCTTTAAAGGGTCTAATATTCAGAAAGAAGTAACTGAAGAATTTTGTAGGCTCTCACCCAGTAGCCATATTTTTTTCATTTTAATTTAGAAATTATTCTCCACAAAACAAGTAAATTATGCTACATCCATAAAATGGAGTATCATGCAACCATTAATATGTCCTCCAGATCCCTGTAGAAAATGGTTGAGGAGATGTTTCTGATATAATGCTTTTAAAAAGCAAGGCAAAACTATAGTATCTACAAACACACATGCATGGAGGGAGGACAGAAAGGGAGCAATGCCAAAGCACTGCTGTGTTTATTTATATTTTTAATGTTTCCAAATGTGTGTATGTCTTTCTTTTATAAACTGGAAATGGCCCACCTCAAATAGACACAAGAGATTTTTACTTCTTCCTACTTCTAAAAGAATTTGAGGCAGTTGACACAATTTCATATTAAATAAACTAGAGCACTGAAATTGAAAATAAAGCCAAGGCCAACAACAAAAGAGGTGTCTCAAATCTGACTGTGCATAGAAATCACCTGGGACCTTGTTAGCACACAGACCCTGATCCAGTGAGTCTGTCTGAGGCCAGAGAGCCTGCGTTTCTCAGGCAGGTGTTGCCTGTGCTGCTGGTACTGGGGTGGGGAGGGCACCACACTTCAGGAAGCAAGGAAGGAAACAGGGAGCAGGTGGCGTGAGCACCTGAGATGACTTAATCACTAACTGCACCCTGGATTTAGCACTTTTCCTACCTGTTTAAACAGAATGAATCACCATATGTAACAAAGGCTAACCATGGAAACTGTAATTCAATAAAAAAGAATTTCTCCAATAACCTAGCCTTCTAGTTTACTTTTTAAAAATACAGAAGTTTGCTTCACATTCTTCTTGAAAGAACAGTATTCATACATTTACAGAGGCTTTGGTTGAGCCACTAAAGCAGAGCCTTAAATTTTTAGTGTTGAAAAATCCCAAGAGGATTTTTTTCAGTGTGGGAAAATTACCAGTTACTTTGACTTGGCTGAAAACCCTAGATCACAGCTAGTAAGAGCCCTGAAATCCCAAATACAGGGAACAGTACAGAAAAGTTACTGCTGGATTCTTTAATTCATTCAGGTACTGATAGGTAATTTGGATTTCTGTTTCCGTCTTAGAAAAGTTACACAATGCACATCAATGTTATAACAACCTACATTTATGACTGTACATAACCGCTTAATAACTGAAGACAGCACTTAAGCTAAAGGAGGCATAACTGTAGCAATATTGCCCTTTCAGATCAGATTATTCATTACTGCGGGGCTGTCCTGCACACTGCAGGATGTTTAGCAGCATTTATGGCCCCTACCCAATAACTGGATTAAAATAGTAACACCCCCATATTTGTTTGAGTTGTGACAACCAAATATGTCTCCAGACACTGCCAAGTGTTCCCTGGGGAGCAAAATCTTCCCAGTTGAAAACCACTAATCTAAAACATCTACTTGGACTTCACTGGTTTTAAGTAGTTTTCAGTGGAATAGTTTGCTTTTAAATATATCTGACCTTAAGCAATCTCTGCATGATTTTGATCACATTGTCAAAATCTCAGTAACTCTGACAGACTATCTTCCATTTCTGGCTCCTCTTTATGGAGCTAAGAAACAGGCAGGTCGAAGTTTCTGTTTTCCTAAACAAAAATCAGGCAAAACTTTCACCGCATCTTCTATCTGTAGGCACATAAAGGGAATATTTCAAATAATATTCCAATAATCCAAAATATTGCTTGAGCAGAGTTCTATGAACTCCTTAGACTCAAGAGATTAATTCAAGAACTAAAAGACACAGTAAAAAAGGACCTGTAGTGGTTTTCTAACAAGATAAAAATATAGAAGCTAAAAAATTAGAGTAAAAACTCCTAAGTTAAATATAAAGAACCAACAAATATTGAAAGAGGATTTACATTTTTATAAAAATAGATTATAAATCTATATTATCTTTATGGTAAGCAACAATGGAATTAAGAAGAGGTTTCTATTTTTTAAATCATTACAGAAACTATAAATAAAGATGATGGCCTTTGTTGCAAAATGCAAAATAGAAAGCAAATAGTAATAAAAAAGAAAAAAGCATAAGAATGATAAGATAAAAGATAGTAATTACAGCAAGTGATACAAATCTTTCCTATTTTACTATCAAAAGGAAAAAAGCCTAAGACATGATGAGAAAATAATTGACGCTACAACTTCTGATAAATATACCTAAATTAAAATGACATGGAAAGTTTTTTTTTTTTAAAGAAGAATATGTATGTAGTCCTCTGTTGATGGACATCTAGGTTGTTTCCATGTCTTGGCTATTGTAAATAGTGCTGCTGTGAACATTGGGGTGCATGTATCTTTTTGAATTAAGGCTCCCTCTGGACATATGCCCAAGAGTGGGATTGCTGGATCATATGGTAAGTCTGTTTTTAGTCTTTTGAGGACTCTCCATACTGTTTTCCATAATGGATGCACCAAACTACATTCCTATGAACAGTATAGGAGGGGTCCCTTTTCTCCACACCCTTCTCCAGCACTTATCATTTGTGGACTTTTTAATGATGGCTATTCTGACACTGTAAACTGACCATACTTCAATAAAATATATATATATATACACACACAAAAAAAGAATACGTATATGCATAGAAAGCAAACCCAAAAATAAAGAAGAAAAGTAAACTAGTTATGCAAAATTGACTAACTTTTTCTAAAAAGAAGTAACATTTTGAAGTTAAAATACCTACTGTGTATATAACTCTGAATAATGAATCAGGAAAAGTATATACACAAAAACCTTTGGAAATATAAGTAGAAGATAGTCAAGAACAATTACATAAGAGACCAACTGGCCTTCTTCAGTTTACAGTAGGTCAAACAGACAAAAAGAAGGATACTGGAGATTTTAAAAAGAAAGATAAAAATTAATCAAAACATATCCAACTTCATTTGCAGCAACATGGATGATCATACTAAGTAAGCCAAAAAGAGAAAGAAAAATATCATATGATATCACTTATATGTGGAATCTAAAAAAAAAATGGCACAGATGAACTTATTTACAAAACAGAAACAGACTCACAGACATAGAAAACTTGTTTTAAACCAGGGCGGGGAAAAGTGGGGAGGGATCAAAACGGGAGTCTGGGATTCATAGATACTAATCACTGTACATAAAATAGATAAACAACAAGGTCCTACTGCGTACACAGTGAACTATATTCAATATCTTATAATAGCCTGTAATGAAAAAGAATGGAAAAGGAATATATATATGTATAACTGAATCATTTTGCTGTACACCAGAAATTAACACTACATTATAAATCGACTATATTCAATTAAAAAATTTTTTTAATAATCCAACTTGGTAATCTAGAAAAAGGGAATCCACCTTCTACCATACAAATGAAACATAATGACTCAGTACATAATTGGTCATAGAGAAATTTTTAAGAAATTTTAAAAGGTAAAATTTTACAGATAAGACTATGGATCACATTCTCTGATAACCAGAGAATGAAACTGGAAATTAATAAAATTTTGAGAAGAGGCGTACAATTAGAAATTTTAAAACTCTTTCCTAAAAAATGAGATCAAAGGAAAAAATTAGAAATGAAACAGCAGTACTGAGTTTGCTATATCAAAACCTTTAGGATTGCTCAAAGGTGTATGTACTCAAAAGATATTATGGTAACACTTTTTTCATACTTGAATATTAAAATAAATGAATGAAACCATTTTAAATTACAAAAAGATGGAAAATTCCTTTAAAATAATTAAAACTTAAAAATAAGAAAAAACTATGAATTTATGAATTGAATAAACAAATTTTAGACCTCCTTACTTGAAGTAATAATGACGATGATGAAATAGACAAACACTTCTCAAAGTGTTAAAAAAAAAAAGTGATGTTAAGAAAAAAAGTCAGTAACTCTGCCAAGAAAAAGTCTTCCTCTACACAAATAAGTTCTTTATTTTTAAGTTCTTTAAAACATCAGATAGACTTCACAAGTTTTCTGTTTTACTTTAAAACTTCTCAGATCTTTTCTTATGTTAATATGTACTTCGAATCCTCAAGAGGGGTATTTACTACAATTTCCTGAGTTTATTTGCCCTCTTTTTTAGTATTCTGAGAACAGCTTGCAAAATGCTGAACTAGACAAATCTCTAGCAAAACTATTAATGAAAAAAGCAGAAATAATTAGATTAGAAACAATAAAATGGAAGTATTATAGAAAGTTTTTCTCTATACATTACTGTGTTAAAATGGAATGCTATGTATAGTCACAATTAATTTAAATGGGAGAAAACTAAGAAAGCACCACCTTCTCCTTTATACAACTTTTGTTTAAAACTAGGATGTGATATTAATTAGGATTGTAAGATGGATGGAAATGTGAGCACAAAATAGTTATCCTAAATCAAACGTTAAGTGAGCATTCTTTAACTACAACTCAAATTGTCCTTTCCTGGGTGAAAAGATAGGCTCTTTGAAGGGACACAAAGAAATATCAAAGTCCCTCTTGTAAAAGCAGGAAGGATAGGGAATTTGTTAGGCAAATGTTAGGGGTTCTTTGGGCAAACTTGGAGAAGAAAGGGGAATTCACCCATTGGGAATGAGCCCTACCTCTGACAGTGAGACACTGGCACCGGAGCTTTAAACTGCCAAGTCCAGGAAATGGAATAGGGGTAAAGGTTATTTGCTGACCAGCCACACAAAGGACATAAAAATTAAGATTCAGTCCCTTCTCTGCCCACTAGAGGACAAGGAGCCAGACAAGCAGGTCCTGAAAGTACACCTTTCAATACATCTACTGTTTTCTGCCTTGAAGAAATGATCAGTCTACAGAGCACGCAATGAAAAGTCTCCAAACCCTAGTACAGGAAGAGTAGAAAAAAACAGATTGAGATGGTAAGTTTTTTTTTTTTTTTTTTACTTTACTACTACACAGTAAGTGTCTGCCTTAAGACCATGCTTAATTTGACCAGTCTTAGGCAATTAAAGGAAAATAGATGGTAACCAGGCAGAGTCTGAAGAACTACAATTTTTCTACGTAGTGTAGACCAAAATATACTTCCCATTACATTAGTAAATATGTAGATCTCCATAACATGTTTTCTGAAAATAGATTACAACTCCAATCCCAACACTATGTCGAATAAAAGTGGTGAGAGTGGGCATCTATGTCTTGTTTCAGATTTCAGCAGGAAGGCTCAGCTTTTCACCAGTAAGCATTATGTCGGTTGTGGGTTTGGGATAAACAGCTTTTATTATGTTGAGATATGTTCCCTCTATAATCACTTTGGTATCATGAATGGATATTGAATTTTATCAAATGCTTTTTCTGCATCTGTTGAGATGATCATGTGATTTTTGTACTTTCTTTTGTTGACGTGGTGTATCCTATTGGATTGACTTCTGTATGTTGAATCATCCTCGTGTGTCCCTGGGGTGAGTCCAACTTGATCATAGTGTATGATCTTTCTTAAGTGTTGTTAGATTCAGTTTGCTAACATTCTGTTGAGAATTTTTGCATCTATAATCATCAAAGATATTGGCCTACAATTTTCTTTTTTGGTAATGTCTTCATCTGGTTTTGGTATCAAGGTGATGGTGGCTTCATAGAATGAGTTTGGAAGTGTTCCCTCCTGTTCAGTCTTTTGGAAGAGTCTGAGAATGATCAGTGTAAGTTCTTCTTAGTATGCTTGGTAGACTTCCCCAGTGAAGCCATCTGGCTCTGGACTTTTGCTTGCAAGGAGTTTTTTTTTATTACCGATACTATTTCACTTTTAGTGATCAGTCTGTTCAAATTATCTATTTCTTGATACAGTTTTGGTGGGCTGTATGTTTCTAGAAACTTGTCCATTTCTTCTAGGTTGTCCAATTTGTTGGCATATAATTGTTCATAGTATTCTCTCTCTCTTTTTTTTTTTTTTTTTTTTGTTCTGTAGTTCTGTGGTATTGGTTGTAATTTCTCCTCTTTCGTTTTATTATTTGGTTTATTTGAGTCCTCTCTCTTTTCTTCTTGGTGAGCCTGGCCAGAGGTTTGTTGATTTTTTTAGTCTTTAAAAAAACAGCTCTTAGTTTGATTGACATTTTTCTATTTTCTAATCTCTATTTTATTTATTTCCCCCCCATCTTTATTATTTCTTTCCTTCTGCTAACTTTAGGTTTTGTTTGTTCTTCTTTTACTAATTCCTTTAGATGGTAGGTTAGGTTGCTTATTTGAGACTGTTCTTGTATTCTGAGGAAGGCCTGTATCACTATGAACTTCCTTCTTAAGACTGCTTTTCTGCATCCCGTAGATTTTTGTGTGGTTGTGTTTTAATTGTCATGTGTCTCAAGATATTTTTTAATTTACTCTTTGATTTCATCATTGACCCATTAGCTTTTTAGTAGTATGATGTTTAGTCTCCATGCAATTTTTTTTTTTTTTTATCATTTCCCTTTCTGTGGTTGATTTCCAGTTTCATGCCATTGTGGTCAGAAAAGATGTTTGAAATTTTCTATCCTCTTAAATGTGTTGAGGCTTGTTTTGTGCCCAAATATGTGGTCTATCCTAGAGAATGTTCCATAGGCACTTGAAAAGAATGTATATTCTGTTTTGGGGGGATGTAATGTCCTAAAAATATCAACCAAGTCCAATTGTTCTATTGTGCCATTTAGTATCTCCTTTGCTTTACTGATTTTCTGTCTGGAAGACCAGTCCAATAATGTTAATGGGATATTAAAGTCTCCCACTATTATTGTGTTCCCATCAATTTCTCCCTTTCTGTCTGTTAGTATTTGTTTCATATATTTAGGTGCTCCTATATTGGGTGCATATATGTTAAAAAGTGTAATATTCTCATCTTGTATTGTTCCTTTTATCATTACACAGTGTCCTTCTTTATCTTTCTTTATGGACTTTGTTTTAAATTATATTCTGTCTGATATGAGTATTGCTATTCCTGCTTTCTGGTCACTTCCATTTGCATGAAATATCTTTTTCCATCTCCTTACTTTCAATCTGTGTGTGTCCTTTGCCCTAAAGTGGGTCTCTTGAAGGCAGCATAATGTAGACTCTTGTTTTATTACCCAATCTGCCACTGGATGTCTTTTGATTGGAACATTTAGTCTATTGTCATTTACAGTAATCATTGATAGATGTGCATTAAAACTCTTAATTCCAAATCTGACAAAAATTATATAAAACATAAAATAGAGGCCAATCTCCTTTATGAAAATAGACATAAAAATCTAAATGAAATATCAGAAGACAGAATATATTAAAGTAATCTGCCCCAATCAGAGTTTATTTTTAGTATTCTTTAAATAAAAATTCATTTCAAGTCAAACGACATTTGGTAAAACTACTTAATTATTGCAAAGGCTTAATGCATTGAATCTGCAAGTATAGAAGTGTAGTCATTTACATGCTAAGTAGGCACATGCACCATCATACACAGAAGAGCCAATCCCTCAAAAGTCAGAGTTAAGACACCTAATAGTATTATGTAACAATATACTAGAAATTCTTAACTTTTAATACATGCATGTGACTACATTAAAATATATAAACTCTGACAAATAAAATGCAAACACTGTATACAAATTATATAGTAGACTGAGAAAAACTGAAAGGAATCATTTGGACACTATTAAGACTTGAGAGTTCCACAAAATGGCCAAAAACAAGATAATATACATGAAAAATCAACAGTTCTTACACTCTAGCAATAATAACTTAAAAATACAATTGAAAGAAAAAATTATCTATCATAGTAATAAAAATATTATTTGTATAGGAATGACTATAGTGAAAGATATAGTACCAATATTAATAAAGTGCTATAATTCTCTGAGAAATAAAAGATATAAATATTTTCATTTTTTCCAGATTCATTGTTTGATGTATTTTCAGTCAGTATAAAAGAGGATATTTTTGTTGCATGATAAAATGATTCTGAAGACCTCCTAGGAAACAGAAATAGTAAGAACAACAAAACAAAAATCATTAAAGAGACAAGATCTGAGAATGAGGGTGAGGATAATAGCACTAAGAGGTATCTTGAGGTACCCACACATATAAAGCCATAAAAGTGAAAAAATGTATGAGCACAAGAAGAGTGAAACAATTGTGTGTATGCATATATCTCTCAGAAATAACCTATTATATTTCTTGATACCCAATAAGAAGACATTCTAAATTTGTGGTTTAAAAATATTCAATAAAAAAAAACAGCAAATGAAACAAAAAATAAAAGAATAAAAACATTCAGTGAAGGAGGCTGGATCAATCAGCTAACAACTTATAGAAAATAATATTTAGGTCTTCACCTCCCACCACACAATAAAGACTGAGTGGGTGGATGGGTGGGTGCGTTGGTAGGTTTTGGAAACTTTGAATACAGCACTTTTCAGCTGAAGGTTGGAACCAAAATCTCCTTTGTAACTTTTTCCATAAACATATGTTTACGCACTAGGTAAGTGTAAAGGACAAGAAGTCTGATGGACAATGAGATTAAGTAATCTTATCTGCAAAATCCCTTCTCCTATTAAGATGCACTAGCAGTGGCAAAAGCTGGGAGACATACAAAACTGAATTCAGATCCTGACTCCACTACTTACCAGGTGAAGACATTGACTTGGTTTATATGATTCTTTGTTTCCCCAATTACAAAGTGAGTAAGGTAATAATAACTGTTAAAATATTATTTTGAGGATTAAATAAAATAATTTATGTAAAGTGTCTAGATTTCAGAATTGCAGTTCATTTAAAAACATACCAATACATAAGCTTATTTCTCTGGAAAACTGTCTTTTTAAAAGTAAAACAAATTTTCATAATACAGTTGACCCTTGAACGATGCAGGGGTGAGAGGCACTGACCCTCCATACAGTCGAAAAAAAAGTGTCCAGCTTATACTCAGCCCTCCACATCCACAGCTCCTCTGTATCCATGGGCCCACACCTGCAGACTCAACCAACCATGAACCAAGCAGTGCTGTAGGACTTACTACTGAAAAACACACACACACACACACACACACTCCCATCCATGAACCCACGCAGTTCAAACCCTGTTGCTCAAAGGCCAACTGTATATCCACTATTTTGCCTTCAGTTCTTGAGGAAAAGGGCAGAAGCATCGCTACATAGTCCACCTCCCAGCCTTTCATTTTAGTCACTTAAACTTAAAATACAAAACTTACTTGTTAGTATGGTGAAAAATCCAAGAGCAAACCAACAAATAGATAAGAATCAAATATATTAAATTATTTATAGTTTCTCCTAAACAAGAAGAGAGAAGTGTGCAGTATTCTTACATACGAAATAAAAGACATGTTCAAGCACACCACAGAAACGCTTAGGTGTTCTAGAAGAGGGCTGTAAAGCCCAGGCTTACTTGATTCCTTAGGCTGGATACCCCCAAGAAAATGGAATAAGCAGTTCTGTATCAATTTTAAGCATAGAAGGAGGTGTGGCCAAGATGGCAGAGGAGGAGCTCACATCCTCCCACAGGCACACCAAAATTACAACTATTTACAGAGCAACTATCTAAGACAATAACTTGAAAACTAGCTGGAGAGATTTTTCACAACTAAAGATACAGAGAAAGAACCTCAAGAAAAAGGGAAAGCAGGGCAGAGACATGGTTCAGTCAAGACCCACACTCCTAGGTAGGTGACTCACAAATTGGAGGATAATCACAATTGCAGAGTTTCTCCCCAAGAAGCAAGGGGTCAGAGCCCCACTTAAGGCTCCCCAGCCCAGAGTCCTGCACTGGGAAGATGAGACCCCAGAATGTCTGGCTTTGAAGGGCTGCAGGGCTTCTGCACAGGAGAGCCGGGGGGCTGCAGGAAACAGAGATTCAGCTTTTCAAGTGTGATACAGTACTAGAAGATAAACTCGAAGATAAAGTACTGGAAATCACCCAAGCTGAAAAGAAAAAAGAATAGAGAATTTTTTTTTTAATGAGGATAGTTTAAGAGACCTCTAGGACACTATCAGTGTACTAACATTTGCATTATAGGGGTCCTAGAGGAGAAGAGAGAGAGAAAGGGGCACAGAACTTGTTTACTTGTTGGAAGAATAATAGCTGAAAACTTCCCTAACCTGGGAAAGGAATCAGACAACCAGGTCCGGAAAGCACAGACAGTCCCTAACAAAAGAATCCCAAGAAGTCCACACTGAGATACATGTTATAATTAAAACAGCAAAAATTAAAGACAAAGAGAAATTCTTAAAAGCAGCAAGAGAAAAGCAACTGGTCACATATAAGAGAACTGCCATAAGACTATCAGCTGACTTTTCAGCAGAAACTTTATGGGCCAGAGGAAGTGGAATGATACATTCTAAAGGATAAAACTTAAAACCAAGAATACTCTCCCCACCAAGGTTTTCATTCAGGCTTGATGGATAGATCAAAAGTTTTACAGACAAGCAAAATCCCAAAGTATTCGGCACCACCTAACCAGCTTTATAAGAAATGTTCAAGAGATTTCTCTAAGCCTCAACATTTTTATCACTCCTTTTCTATATCCCACACTAAAGACCTTTTTAAGGGAAAAAGTGAAAAAATGTTCTGCACAGTCTTTCAGTTAGAAAATTATTACTGCCATCTTAGAAACCTATTACCATTCTTAGGAGAATTGTTTCTTACCGCAAAAATGTGAAAGGGACAGATTTAATACAAATCAACTCCTTTTATGTAAAACAAAACTTTTAAAGAACTTTGGTTACAATCTCTAAGTAAACAAAACTTCTATTCCAATGGAATAATGTGTCTCACATTTCTAGTATCCTGACACAATTACACACTTACTTAATATTCTGTTTCTGTACTATCACTTTTTCTTGTAATAAATACTAGCCAGGAGTTTTAATTTTTCCACAAAACCTTAAAACTACAGATAGATAATTTTATAGTCTGATTTTTAGCACAATCGCCCCTCACTGAATACTTCCTGTCACCATCTGCCTCTTTTAAGGCCAAATAGAACATTTCTTGGCTTGCTTACTTTTCTGCACAGTCTGCTGTCTGGCATTTTTCTCACCACCTCCTGGCCTTCTGTATTTTTGGAGCACGGCTCCAATCTGATTGAGTCTTGGCTCTTCCAACTCCTGTGTTCCTGATTTTTCCGATAGGTCTTGAATGTCAATCAATGGGCTAAGTTCTCATTCACACAAAATGTGTTTGCCTCACTGCCGGCTAAGGACATTTGTGTTTTAAATCAGAACATTTATTAAATTCCTCTATCTATCATTCTAAATGACCATGGCCCAGAGTAAAAGCACTGAAGGCAGGAAACTCAGTTCCCCCCAGAATTTGATTCCAACAGTGAATATGTAACAGCAGCACAGGAATTTGATCCTTGAAGTCCTTCATCATTTACATGTGGTGAAATGCCCCTTACACAGAACCACAGGGAAAGAAGTCAGACTTTGTCAATACTGAACAGAAAATTATTTACGATTCTGATTTTTCTTGTCTACTGTAAATTATTTATTAGTATCCCACCACTTTCTAGGCACTACTCCAGGGCTGGGGATTCAATGCAGCTCACAGAGAAAGGAATGTGACAATGAATATATATATGTTCATGTATAATTGAAAAATTGTGCTCTACACTGGAATTTGACACATTGTAAAATGATTATAAATCAATAAAAAATGTTAAAAATAAATAAATAAATAAATAAATAAATAAATAAATAAATAAATAAAAATTAAAAATAAATAAAAAGACAGACAAGATACTAAAGTTATAAATAAAAAAAAAAAGTTACTGAACTTACAGCCCTAGACATTTTCAGTTGAGTAAAACAGTGAGGTTTCACTCTAATATTGACATGATCGACTTAATTTAGTGCTGTCTTCTACATAGCTTTCTCTAGATTAAAATCTAGGTGGTTCTAAGTGAAATGTAATTGTTACCATTGAAAAAGACAAAGCCAATGATGAAAAGCTTTTACTGTCAACAAAGATTTATGAGTGAATAAACAAATAGCTTCCAGCTCTATTGTCCATTAGTTTTGCAACCCTAAAGCAACCCTAAAGCTAATTAATCCCTCTGAACTTGCTTCTTTATTGGTAAAATGGAAGTAAAATCCCCACTTCAGTAGACTGTTGTATTAAAGGAAGTAATTCATACAAAGTCCTAGACCATAGATATTGCTCAATAATGAATAGCTCCATCTTTAATCAAATGTCATCCAACAATGTCAAGAGAATTATATTTAACTTAGTCCAAGTATTTTCATATGGCTATATCTAACTTTTAGGAAATTCACTCATTAAAAAAAAGTTCAAATTAAGCAGAATGGACAGTGCCCCAATTTCCATAACCATCAACACCACACCTGCCACTGATCCTGCACCGGCTACTCCATTCCATTTTATCCTCTAGTCTGAGAAGATGCCCTTCCTGCCTCTTAAATTCAGTGGTCAGTTGACACCTTTTGTAAGGAAATCTGCCAGCTTTCCCAATAAAATCCAACCCCAGTCCCACAAGGCTACAGTGAAGGAAGCATCCCATATGGTGATGGGAAGCTGGATGGCAGGGTCCCGACTTTTCTTTGAACTCCCATCACTCACTGACTACTTGGCTCATTCGGAAAGGTTTACTGAGTGCCCACTGTGTATCAGGCACTGCTCTAGGCGCTGAGAATACAGTACTGAAACAGGTAAACATAGTGCTCATCTCTCCGAGCCTAAGGCCAACAGCATGTGTGACTGCAAAACAGGTGAAGAGCAGGCATCTGTAGGTTTACTGGAACATGTGGGGCCAATCTAAGCCAGGCCGTGGGAATCGGGGGCATCTTACCTACTCTGAACTCTGAAGAAGGATCAGCTGGCCAGATAATGACAAGGAAGAGCAGTCTGGGCAGAGGAAACGGGATGTGCAAAGCCTGGAGTGGAACAGTGTTTTGGGGCTATAGAGACAAGCAAGTTACATGGAAGGACTGGAATTATCTACTGTGTCTTCTCTCTTGCTGGTTTCCGATCTGTTACCCCAAAGCCTCCACCTCCCTCTTGTATCAGTGCTTCACCCTGCCATGAGCTATGCTGTTGGAAATTTGAAACAGCATCTTGTGTCCCCACTTGGCGGAGAGCATTAGGAGAGCAGCAGCCAGACCCAGCCCAGTCGGGGCAGCGTAACTGCTGAGCCCCGAGGGGCGAGGCGAGTGGAGGGAGAGTGGGCGGAGTCAGCGCCAGGCTTGGTTACACCCTCCGTGGTCACAACTTCCCCCTCCATCACTGAGCATGCAAGACCGACTTGTACTAAGGAGGCCAGAGTTTCCTTGCACTGACCTGGAAGGCACTGATATGGTCTCAATTAAAGTTATGCTGGGTTGGCACAGGGTGTGGATGGTGGCTGAGCTGGCAGGGGGTACCGATGGGAACATGCCTCACCTGGACCAGCACCTAAGCCTCAAAAAAAATAAAAAAATAAAAAACCATGAACGTTGTGCCTAGAACTGGAGAATCTAAGCCAAGTTCAAATTCTCTATTTTACATTTAGTGTTTATCTCCAATGGATCTATATTCTAAACAAAACTAAACAACTAACCAAAAGACCTGTCTCCTTTGAGGACTGTATATAACAGAAGTTTAGCTCAGTTCTCCCGTATTACGTATAGAGCAAAGGCCTATGTGACAAAGATAACATGTAGTATGTCACCAGCTAAGTATACTTAAATGAATTTTGATCTACACATTTCTACCTAATTGAAATCACATACTTTCAAGTTACGAAATAATTAGGTAGATGCTAGGGGACCAGACAGACACGGAATATAAATGTTTACCAATAAGCTTGTACTTATGGTGGAGATTTAAGTATTAGTCATTGTTAATTGTCCCAAAACATACCTTCAGGGAAAATAAGACTGAGAAAATGTTAAAGATCGTGGTGACAGCCACCCTGAATAATACTGCTTTCATTTTGCTGTATTCAATCCAAATGATAAAATAATGTATTAAAATTCCCCTCCAGATAGCAGTTGCTTTAAAAGATAATTCAAGTCAGTTCTTACACGGTTGTTCCCTAGAGAACAACAGATGCTTCAAGCGCATGGGAAGAAACAACACCGCTGTCCACTGCCCCAGTCTCCGGAGAAGCAGATCAGCTCACTGCCCCGGAAACCGGTAAAAACTTTTCTCGAAGGTTTTCTCAATCAAAAGGTCAATGATCCAGAGAAAGTTTCAATTTGGCACTATTAACATTTTCACTAATTTTACCTGTTTGTGATCAGCAAGGCTAAGGATGAAACAAAGATTCTACATCTATGTTTCCTTCAAACATACTCACTTGGAATTAATTTATAATAGTGAAATTAATTTATAATAATGAGGTAGTTACAGAAAACTCATTCTTAGTGTTAATTCTGCTACAAACAAAAACACCAGCTTTCTGTCCTCCCAACCTGGCACTTTGTAAAGTCACTAAAGTTCACTTCAAAATGCAAATATTATCCTAAGCAAATAGCCAGCTGCACCTGCAGTCATGTGAGGTGGTGCTTTTCAAGTTCAATTTTATTTCTGGATGCATTTTTCTGAATTACTTTATTTCACTATAAATATATATATATATATATATATATATATATATATATATATATATATATATATATATATATATATATATATAAAATGGCATCCAAGTTATTTTTTGTCAAACATTTCTTTGGACAAACAGTATAAACCAGTTGATTTTCACCAAACTCCTGTGATGATGGAGCCAGGTAGCCTTCAAGGGAACACTGTTCAGCCTATTAACACACAATTTATGCAGGAAAAGTATTCTTATCTTCCTGGTTGCATGACTGTTTTTCTTACACAAAAACTATTCTTAGAAGCATAACAAATTTTGTTTTTCAAGTAAGAACATCTCGCTTTAGGTTGTGTAGAAATACACTCATTATTTAAATTCACACTTCTTTAAAGCAGGATATTCTATTCATTACAAGATTCTTTTTTGTTTTTTTTTGTTTCTTTTTATTATTATTGAAGTATAGTCAGTTTACAATGTTGTGTCAATTTCTGGTGTACAGTATGTTTCAGTCATGCATATACATACATATATTCATTTTCATATTCTTTTTCATTATGTTACTACAAGATATTGAATATAGTTCCCTGTGCTACACAGAAGAAACTGTTATGTTTTATATGTAGAAGTTAGTATCTGCAAATCTCCAACTCCCAGTTTATCCCTCCTGACCCCCTTTCCCCATGGTAACCATAAGTTTGTTTTCTATGTCTGTGAGCCAAAAAATAAATAAATAAAATTTATAGCTTTGCTTTCATTTGTCATTAAAACAAACAAAAAAAAAGCTCTCTTTAGAATGAAATAAATTTTCTCCAAAGAGGCAGAACTACTTTCAAGATACGTTCATCTGATTAATTTGATACATGAAGCCTCTTCAAGGAGTAATCCCTCAAGTTATTTTAGGAAAATAATGAGAGTAAAAGCTTAAAATGTGAATTACATAGCTTTTAAAATTCTAAATCCTTCATGGATTTTATTTTGCCATTCTATTCCAGGAAAAAAATAAATAAATCTTTTGAGAAACTAACAAAGCTAAGACATTCTTTTTTCCCCAGGATGCTATAAGCAAATCCAGAAAATGTTTCAAACTAAACATTCTTCTTGTCCATAAAAAGAAAACCAGAATATTTCTCCAAGTGCTATTAATAATTTAACTTAGAATAGAATCATAAGCTTGCACGAATGAAAGATTACTTGCTCTATCCCCTTGCTCAGAAAGACCCTGAACTACACTTTTCGGGAAAGAGAAACAGCTGGCCTGTTTTCAGCATCTCCAGGACGTCTATGCCAGAGGCGCTGAGGAAGATGGAGACAAGGCTTCCGAGGAGTCTTCCTGGCCCCCTGGGCTGCACTGGCCATCCCTCCTCTGCGTTCCCATAGCACTATCCCATAATATGCACCACGTGCCCTAATTATCTACTTACAAGTCAGTTTCCCACACAAAAGTTTCCAAGCCATTTTAGTGATCCCTGCTCTTTTATTTAAGACAACACGCTCAGAATGTTTAAGTAACTGACAAAGTCTCAAAAGTAATAAGTGACAAAGCTGGAATTCAATGAGGAGCCATCTGATTCCAAAGGCCCTCACACTCTCCGTTATACATTGCATTTCAATTACATCTCAATTTTTAAAAAGAGAGAGTGCGTGCTGAGAAGTTCGGTCTGACCTGAGACGACACGCGGATCACTGGAGGGATTTGAGCAGAGAAGCTGCACAGATCTGTGTTTCACTCTGCGATGGTGGGGAGAAGCGGGTGGCGGGCCGTGCTGGTAAGAGGCTGGGAAGCCAATGAGGGGACTGGGGCGTTAATCACGCAAGAGAGACAGGGGGAGGGAAGACACAGCTCAGCGATAAAGCACGTGCTTAGCATGCACGAGGTCCTGGGTTCAATCCTCCATTAAATAAATAGATAAACAATCAAATAAACAGACCTAATTACCTACCCACCATAAACAGTTTAAAAAGTAAGAATTTTTTTTTTTTTGATTTAAAAATTTCAACAACAAAAAGAGATGGAGGAGGAAACTCTGGAACTTCTCCCTGACGTACGACTTCAAATAGGTCACTTCCTAAATTTTTAATTTTTTCCTATTGTTAAATATGAAGAAAACTAGCTGCCCCGCCTGCTGGTTCACCGGCTGTTGTAAGGCTAAGACGTCCGCACATGCGCGGTGCTGACTGCGCGGAGCTCAGGAGCACAGGCTGGGCGGTAAGGAGGTCTGGGTTCCAATTCAGTCTCCTCTGCTTCCTCTGAGAAACCTTGGGCAGGTTACATCACCTCTCTGTGCCTCGGTTTCCTAATATGTGAAATAGAGATAATGCCTGTACCTGATTCCCGAAATATTTTGAGAGATTATAATTTTATTTTATTTATTGCTTTATCTCCAGCATCTAGAACTGTGCCTGGTATGAGAAGTCCTTACTACTGTTAATATTAATTTGAAAATTATAAAAGACTATGTAATTGAAAGGTGTCACTATGACTATAAAATGTATTTAATGTCAACAATTTTCCCCACCGACTATTGTACTAAAAAAAAAATCCACAATCTCTGTTGACAGCACATCTGTTCTTTTACACATAAAAGTAAGTTGACATCCTTCTCCTTTGTTTCTTCCTTAACTTTTCTACAATGTGCTTTACTCTTTCAAACAAAACCTCTTCTTTGAATGCATTTGTAAACCCTATGTTTCAGGCGGGCTGGGGCCCAAGTGCCCTCTAAAATCACCTGAACCTCCTGTACATGTGGACAGATGATGTCCACTAGGAAAGCTGTCCCTTGCATGGACATTTAAGACCTTTACGGGACAAACTAGCTCAGCCACTTGCTGTACCAGAAGGAGGAATGATTATTAAAAAAAAAGATGATTCTGCTGTGGACGCAAACTGTTTTCATTTTCAAAGAGAGGGATTCATTCCCGTGGAGGAATTTAGAGACACTTGGACCCACTCTCCCAGACACTGCTTTTCTCCCCACTCCCTCCAGTAAAGAGAGGTTTTCTCCTCAGACCATCAGCCACAGGTGAAGTGCTTCATCTAGCAGAACCAGAATCCACTGAACAATTTACCATATACAGTAATAAGAGTAGACTCTACACTTTGAATAAAATTATTGCATTTGATCAGATCAACAAAATGTGTCTGCCGTGTATCCCACACCCTGACAGGTATCTAGATTCCCATGAGAAAGGGGCTCCACGCACATCACAAGGTTTCCAAGTGTACTATAAAGAATTAGAATCCAGTGGCCAGACCTATGAAAAGAGGAGAAAGCTGGTTTCCATCTTCAGGCAATGGAGAATAAGGAAGGGAAGGGCCGTTCATTGATCAAGGCTGCTCTTGGCCAATCAGTTAGCAATTTCTATGACATCGACTGACCAACTGCATAGAATGTCAAGTGGATTCCACCAGGTGGTTGGCTGTGAGCTCCAGGATGAGATAAACTCAACCAAACAAGGATCATGGGAAGTTGAGGGGAAGGAGTGGGAAGGAGGCAGGAGATGGGGGGAGGGAGCAAAGGGAGGGAGAAAGGGAAAAGGAATCGAAGATGGGGAGGATGGAGGAAAACACTGACCAAGAAAGTCCATTTTTCTATAAACAAGTACTGACAGCATTTCTCTTATGTGACTTCAAAAAAAAACAAAAAACAAAAAACCTCCCTTTCTAATAACACATCTTTGTTTCAATCATTTGACAGAGGAGGAAAAAAGAGAGGAAAAAGGCCAACTCTCCGAAACTATGAGCTAAATTTTTATCTTAAAAATAGCAGAGTGGTCAAGATCCCCTAAGATAATATTGAAATAATCGCTCCCCTGTTTCCTTCAGGTCTGAATGGCTGTGTAATGTCCTCCAGTCACCACTCTCCTGGTTCTGTACTCATCTCCCAGTGCAGTCAGGAAATTGCCTGTGACACCCCCAAACCAGGCTTTCTGCTGAACTGCTGGCCTTCAGCATCCACAGAAAGGGAACCCCAACACACACACACACACACTCACACTCACGCTCACGTACCTAAGAGGCATGGCAGCACCATAAATGAAAAGAAGTTTAGAGCAAGATTTTCTCATTCTCTAAACTAATCCCAGGTTTTCAACTAAGCCTTTAAAATGTCTTCTAATAAGTTATTTCATCTTCCATTTTTGGAAAGGAACAAATGTGAAGACAAATTTGGTCCACTCCCCATTGTTATCTTTTCTTTCTTTCATTCTTTCTTTTAAATGGCTATAAGCTTATAAAAAAAACCTCTGCCTCTTAAATCAAGTAGTACTGAGATTCTATTTTAGCACCTTTTGGTATGACAAGATTCTAAATGTGTAATAAAAATAAATCTCCATTAATAGCTAGGTCTTGGCAGCCGAAAGAGGGACTGGTTTCTTGTTTACTCACCCAGTGAGGATATGGGTTCCACTTTGGGCACAGCGTGAACAGGACTATTAATCATCAGGTGGCATCAAAAAGGGGTCAGTTCATAGCTCTGGGCTTCAATGGCTATTTTTTTGATACTTCATAAATTGAAGTTGTTCTTCTGAGTGAATTATTCGTACAGTTCAAGACCAATCTATTAAGATCTCTGATTTTTAAAATTAACTAATTAAAAAGCCTTGTATAGAAAGAGGTTGACAGAGAGAGGAATAATTGGTACACAATGCTGAGATTCTGTAAACCACATTAGTACGGATTCTGCAGTGAATTTACAGAACTCTGCAATATGGAGGTTACTGGGTGAGCATAAAGTCTAAATAAACTAGATGTAAAACAATTCAATAAAGACTGGCCCATCCAGGTTTGCTGCAGGATGAGATCACCACGGTATTTCACAGCTTCTTGGAATAGCATTGACATAGTGCTGGGTTTTTTTAGATATACTATTTTAGTATTTTCTTTATCAAGATTTCATTTGTACTTTGAAAGACTGAAAGCCAAAAAGAATCATCAAATTAAATCCATTCCTTATTTTTGGCTCTCAGAAATGGCACCAATTCACTGAACCAGACTGTGTAGAGGGGTCAAACTAGCCTCACTCATGTTAACTTTCCTGATTCAGTCTCGTAATCCGGCAGCTCCCTCTGCACTTCTCCATCAACCACTCCAAACCTCCCCCACCACCACCGCGATGAGCTTTCCCAAGCACTCAAGAGCTCAGCTGCTCTATTTGTGACAAAACAAACTCAAGAAAGGATAGTTCTGCTCTGTGATTTCACCAATTAGAGTCAAAGGCTTGAGATTATCCATGAACAAATCCATTCCCATAATCTCCTACAGGAACTTATTCCAACCATCTAATCAGAATTAACATCTCCTTCCTCTGTGCCCTCTTCGCCCTTTGTAACCATTGTTGATTTTATATTATTTTCTCTCCAGTCCCCTATGTCCCCACTGAAAGCTCTCTGAGAATCAGGAATCATACACAGGGCAGTCATGACAGGATCTCACGATGGCTCTCAAAGTGTGGTCCCTGGACCAGCGGCATCAGCATCCCTGGAAACCTGTTAGAAATGCAAAATGTCAGGTCCCAAACGAGACTTACTGAATCAGAAACTCAAGGGGTGGGGCCCAGCACCTACATTTCAACAGGTCCTCTAGGCGATTTGGATGCAGAATCAAGTTTGAGAACCTCTGGTGTATTTGAACAGGTCTGGGGTTTTAGAAGGAGACAATCTAAGGGTTTTAATCCCTACTATACCACTGACGACATTAAGCAAGTCATCTGACATCTCTGAGTTGCCTCTCCTCATCTCTGAATATTATACAATAAGTCCTCAGTAAATAGTACTATCTTTATATTTTGTGTCTTTGAGCTCTGGTGCCCAGTGAACACTGTGAAAATACTTTGCCCTCTGTACTTACTTAACTGAACAAAACGAACTGAATGGAATGAGAATAGACACAACCACTGGGAACAAAACGGCAAGGTATCTGCAAGCCATCACCACTGAGAGATACAGATGATGGATTAAGGGGAAAGTCACATAAAACACCAATGGGGAAACATGCCCGGCCAGTAATCCTGACTGCTCTGTCTCATAGAGACCCTCCTGTCATCTCAAATTCCTACCATATCTTTGCCACAATGAAAATTCCATTCTTTGTTAAAGATAAATATCCCATCACTCTCCCACATCCTGCCATACTCACTGGGAATAAGTTATGGTTCCCATGTAAACCTCATGCTATAGCAATTATTTGCTAAATAACTCTTCTCAGTTGGAAATAAATAACTTTCCTCTTATATGATACTCTGGGATTTAGAGAAGTTTGTCCTCACAGAGTTATCCCTGACACCTGGGGAAACCAGTAAAACCCATTTGTGACAGGTGGAACTTTTGTGAAGGAGGGTTATTTCCTAAGAGAATAGTCTTCCATAAACAGTGCTGGGACAACTGGATATCCACCTGCAAAAGAAGGAAGTTAGACCCCTATCTTACAGCATAT
Organism: Camelus dromedarius; assembly: GCF_036321535.1. Lineage (NCBI taxonomy): Eukaryota > Metazoa > Chordata > Mammalia > Artiodactyla > Camelidae > Camelus > Camelus dromedarius. Next base: position 11,739,570 of record NC_087436.1, on the reverse strand, counting down.
ACAAATTACCTCAAAGTGGATCAAAGACCGAAGTAAAAGAGTTAAAACTATGAAACTCTCAGACGAAAATAGAGGTATAAATCTTTGTGACCCTGGATTAGGCAACAGTTTCTTAGATACAACACCAAGAATACAAGGAACAAAAGATAAAATAGGTAAATTGGATTACATCAAAATTTAAAACATTTGGGTTTCAAACACCATCAAAAAGGTAAAAAGACAAGCCACAGAATAGGAGTAAAAGTTTCCATATCATAGGTCTGAGGATGGACTCGATTCCAGAATATATAAAGAAATCTTACAACTCAACAATAAAAAGACAAATAGCCCAATGAAAAATGGGCAAAAGATTTGAAAAGACATTTCTCCGAAGAAGACATGCCTATGGCCAACGAGCACATGAAAAGATGCTCAGCATCACTAGCCATTAGAGAAACGCAAACCAAATAGCAGTGAGATACCATTTCACACCCAGGATGGCCATGTGAAAATGACAGGAAATACCAAAGTCAGGAGGACAGGGAAAAACTGGAATCTTCATGGACGAATGGCAGGTAGGAAAGTAAAGTGGTGCAGCCACTTTGGAAAACAGTCTGGCATTCCTAGAAATGTTAAGCAAAGAATTCAACATGACCCAGTGATTTCTCTGCTAGGAAAATACCCCAAAGAAATGACCACACATGCCCACAGGAAAAACTGGTTCATGAATGTTCACAGCAGCATTGTTCAAAATCATCAAAAAGTGGAAGACAATCCAATTGTCTATCACCTGGTGAATGGGTAAGTTGTGGACTATCCATATAAAGAAATATTATTTGGCAATGAGACTGAATTACATACTGACACCCTCTCCAACATGAATGAATCCTGAGAACATTACCATGCTACATCAAAGAAGCCAGTAACAAAAGACCACATATCGTATGATCCCATGGATACGAAGTACCTAGAACAGGCAAATCTAGAGACAAACCTCCACTCTGTGGTTGCTGAGGGCTGGTGGGGAAAGGTGGGGAGGAAGCGGGGAAATGGAGAATGACTGCTGATGGTTACAGAGCTCCTCATCACAGTGATGAAAATGCTCTAAAAGTGACGGCGCTGATGGCTGCACAGCACGGGGAATACACTAAAACCACTGAGTTTTACCCTGTAATGGGTGAATTGTTCAGCTGTGATTATCTATCACAACAAACAAAACTTACTGTAATAAATACACTGTAATAATAATAATAGCAAAGATTTTCAGCCATGAAAATAAAAGAAGCAAGTTTTAGGATACAGCATTTAGGACAGTCATTAGAACATGATTCTCAAATCTCGGAAGAAACTTCGAAGTCAGTTCAATTATACTCTTGATTATAATGTATCACAAAAAATCAAAAGAACAGATGAAAATGCGATTGGAAGCGTGAATTACAAGGGGCTATTGACCTCCTCTGTTCAGGTTATTAGCAAACCAGGAAACAAAACCCCCAGGGCATCTACTGTAGATTTAAATTTTGTTCAACCATTAAATCATTGTCATATTAATAGTAATGGCAAGATTTTGGAGCTGGAGCCCTAGGTGTCTATTTCAACTCCCAGATTTTACAAAAATAGACTTCTCCAACATTCTTCATACCATGCCACACAACTTCCCCACCAGTATGCAAACATTAGTTTTTATTTAACGCATTTCTAGTAAGTTGTCTTCTGGAACACATGTTTCATGGCCTCAATTATGCAGACATTTTTATCTTAAATGCCTTACACCGTCTTCTTTTCAAGCTTAGCTCACTTGAACCTTTGCTGTAATGGTAGGTGGTGATGGGTTCCTTTGTGATAGATGCACATCATAAACCAACCACTCACCCTTCAGCTTTTTCCTTTTAATGCCTTGTCTAAATAGGTACACAGAACTATGAAAGGATCAAGCAGTAATCTAAATACTCTTCATAATCACCATTCATTTTTAGTTCTTTCCCTGTGCTAGTCTTTTTAAATCTGAGCTCAAATTTGGTGTCTCTGCACTTATGTTCAGGACCAAGTATTTCCCAACGTCTGCTCGTTTCGAATCTTGAAAAGAGGAGGAAGTCTGGTGATTTCCATTCCAGATTTCAAGACAATAATTATTGCAAAGAAAAAGAAAAAATGTTACAAGAATTTTTAAAGACATAGGCAGTTTTCTCCTTTCCATTCTTCACCTTGCCAAATTTCTTAGCTTCCATATTGAAGCCTTCCTCTTCAGTAGAGATAATCTTTCTGTGATACGTTTGAAAGTTTATATCTGAATTCACATGGTATCATGTAACAGGCCAGAATCACGTAAGGTACAAACATCCCCAACAGTGAATTATGTATCAGGAGAAGTCTCTGTACCTATGAGAATCATAAAGGCATCACAAAAGGAACCAACCATTTACAGAGGTCATGCAAAATCTGAAGAAGCAAGTTAACATCTAAGTAAATAGTGGATGAACAAGGCTGAAAACGTTCGCCCTCATTATGATTAACACATTTTCCTTCTCTATCACAAATAGATTGACTCAAAACAATCGTATCATGTTCTATAAAAAAGCCTTACTAAATCTTTAATAAATATATCCTATTGATGAAAATGAAGTTACATTCTTCCAAAGAACTGATACCAAAAATGAAATAATCTATAGATTTATCACCTTCCCCTACCTAGTGTTTCCTCTTTATCCCTTTGTCACCACCCTCTTCTACGTCCTCATAGAATTATGCCACTGGTATTTCAACAGCCTCCTGGCCATCCTCTCTGCGCTCACTTTTAATACATCTGTCTTGATGATAAATTAAGTAATTGTACTGAAACACCACTTCTTATAGTCACCCTTATACTTAAAAGCCCACAGAAGCCCCTATTACCCACCACCGTATCTAAGTGTCTCTGTCCAGTTTTCAGGGTCTCATATATTGTGGTACTACCCAGTCTTTCCAAAGACATTTCCAGTTCCCCCAAACATGGACCTGCCTCTACTCAGACAGATGAGTATTTCACATCTCATCAAGACAGGAAATTCAGGAGGAGTATAAGGGTTGGAGAATCATAACAATCCTCATTATTTATTAAATGATGTTGTATACCGTGAACTATGTAAAACTTGGTACCCGTGCTATCTCACTCTCTCCCCACACAAACCACGTGTGATAGATTTCCTGATGTGACAGAATGAACATTAAGCCCAGAGAAATTAAGTATCTTCTGCAAGGTCTCTAAGCACAGCTGACAATCTGTCTGTCTTACCCCAACACTCAAATTCTTGCCCACATGTTAAACTTCTCTTACAGTGAAAGTGTCCACTAGACAGATGAATGTGCAAATCTGAAGCTCAAGGGGAGAAACCAGAGCTATATTTTGCAGTCTTTGGCCTACAGTTTGCTACAGCTGTCTCTATGAGTGAGCTTGTCCACAAAGAATGGCTTATGCAAGAAAGAGAAAGAAGAGAGAAAAACAAGAACAGAACTCTGAGCAATGCCACCACTTAAAGGGTGGAGAGAAGAAAAAGAGACCTCAAGAAAGACTCGGAAGATATGAGGAGAGCCAGGAGAGTCATCCAGCACAAGTCAAAGAAAAGGAATTTAAAATTAAACTAGGTCAAGTAAGATAAAGTTGAAAACCGCTCACTGGAATTGTTGGCTAAGAGCTAGGGTGACTCAGAATGTACCATCCAAACCTGAAGTTTTGAGAAAGGAAGAGGGCTCTATTAATAAACACCCCAGGACCACAGAATCTCGTCCCCATGCAAACCAGGACACAAGGACACCCTGTTAAGAAGTCACCAGGGCCCTTCATGCCAACAATTTCAACAGAGAGACGCAGTCAAGCCACACTGCCATGCGTTTGGAATGAATGTTCAATGAAGAGGTGGAGAGAGAAGATTAGTCTTTCAAGAACCTTGGTTTGACCGATGGGTAACAGAACATTAGTGTTGGAGGGGCATCCACCCTCCACTCACTCCTTCTTCCTCTGTCTGGCTCCTGCCCCCCCCCAACAGCACCAGTCAACTCCAACCAGCCCACGCACATAACCTTTACCAAGTCCTCAGCTTCATCCAACTTCACGGAATCTGGCATCGTCCTTTGCCTCCAGCCCTTGAAACTCTCTCTTCCCTTGATTTCCACGGCACTGAATTGTATCAATTGTCCCTATTTCTCTGACTACTTCTCTGCTCTCATCTACCACCGCTAACTTTAAAACCATCAACACATCCTCAGGTTCTGCCCTGAGACACCTTCTCTCCTTTGTTTTCTTTGTCCCATGGTCTCACCTACAAGCACCACCTTCACCTTCACCAGTCACACAAATGAGTCTGAAATCTTTTCCTCTGTCCTCAAAACTCTCTCCTTAAATAGAAGATCCTCATTTCAAATGAAGGACCACCCATCTCTCTCTGGGCGGTTGGTCCACAACACGGCACCAAACCTGTCAAAAATACACATTACTTTCTTCGTAAACCAGCAACCTGTAAGTTTCCTTTTCTACAAAATGCCAAACAGATGATGTCTAAACCCTCAGCCTGGCATCCAAGGGCATCATGATACAGCTAAAGCCCACCTGTTAAGACTTCGCTTCCTCTACACACGCAGTAGGCTCTATGCACAAAGTGTGCTGTCAGCACTCGATGAACATTATAGGGGAACCCACTCTTAGAGAGGTGGGGTTATAATGTTAAGGACTACTGCTTCTTCTAGAATTCTTCTAGAATTCTCCCTTTATCTTATGCTGGCTAAGATTCCGGCCAATCGGGCACCACTTTTTCCATTGGGACTTCCTGGTATTCCTACTGAATGTCCTCCTCCATTCTTTAATCTCAAACTCAGCTCTGTACTTCTAAGACACTGCCAGCCATTAAGACATATTCTCTCTTGATTATCATTAACATGTACAGAACATGGACATTATCCTTCCTACTACATTGGAAGCTCCTTAAAAATAGAGTGTGTCTCTTAACAGATACACAACAGATATTCATTATTTAGAATGGATAGTTATTTGTATTACAGATGCATTTGACATCTTTCCACTTCCTACTTGAAAATCCATTATGTTTGTCCCCCTCAAGTGTAAAAGAAAAACTGACAACTGTTCATGCTCTAACATATTAAACACCCTCAGTAATCACTATTTTAAAAATATATCTCTAACTATATAGTTTATGGACATACCACGTGAGAGAACATTTTATCAAATGGGTTCATTTTTAGGTTCATCAAAATGAGTGTGATCATGTAAAGGTGCATATTTAGGCAATTAAATTGGTATAACAGAAGCAAGCTCAAAAGCAAAGCCCTTTAAAAGTGTCATAGCCTAGAATTATGAATTACTAGTTGGCTATAATAGGCAGTGATCAGAAAGAAAACTTCTTAGTCACTGATTAGTTAAAACAACTAATGCCAGCAAACCTATTTTTAACACCTCAGTGAATGTCGCCCGGTATTCTTTGTCTAACAGAACTGTACCTTTAATACGGCTAATGCCAGATGGTCCCCTCAATAAAAAAAACAGCAGGAGGCAACATATTAATGCTACTCCACAAGCAAGGCTGCAGACGCTCAACCAATGAAATTAGTCTTCAGTTGCTAAGCCATTCTGTCCCCATGGCAACCCCTCCTTCAGAAAAAATACTGGATTTTCAAGATAAATGGGCCACCCATCTTAAAACTGCAGCCTCCTCCAAGCTTATGAAGACCAGATACTTTAGCTAAAGGAACTGCTTCAGTCTTCTCACTCCTCTCAAATCAGGTCTACCTAGGAAACGCCATTTGCCCTCCATATAAAGTATTTATTTACACTCAGTTTCTAACTTTACTGATTTACTAGATAAACACACTCCATTTAAAGGTGTGTGTATGTGTGTATGTGCCTCGCTTGCAGGCTAATCATCCTAAATATTATGACAAATGTTATTGTCTGAGAAATTCTTCACTGGTACATACTCTTAGCAGTTTGATATTAATATTATAATTGATTACAGACTAATCAAAGAAGTAAATAATGTGGAAAGACCAGAATGACATTCTATTTTTACTACTGTGTTACAGTCAGTTTACAATGCTGTGTCAATTTCTGGTGCACAGCACAATGTTTCAGTCACACATATACACACATTCATTTTCATATTTCATATTCTTGCCCACTATAGGTCACCACAAGATATTGAATATAGTTCCCAATGCTACTGTATAAAATACTATGTATCTATTTTATACATATAGTGTGTATCTGCAAATCTCCATCTTCCAATTTATCCCCTCCCACAGAATGACATTCTTACTGTTAACTAAGTTACCTAATATGAGTGCTCGAAGTAACATTTAAATCTAATTTCTAATACAGCTCCGTTTTTATGTTGAAATGATCATTTGCCCCAAGGGAGATGATCTTGTTTTACCTGATGAAAATGCTGAGAATCTGACATGATATTTGGAAATTCATTGTAGAATCAGGGATAGTGGGGTAGAGAAGAGGCTTACTTTAGAAGCAAGGGGAGAGGGTGTTTTAGAACACGGCAGCGGCTCCCACTCAAACTACATGGCAAGAAGGAGGGTTCTCCAAAAGGAAAGGGAGAAAAGCAAGAAGAAAGGAAACAGTTCAGAAGAAGGGAATGAAGCAGATGGTGTTCACTGTACTCATTTTTTTGTATTTATTCAACAGTGGAGCTATATAAATATATATATTCATATCTTGGTTTTGCAGCTTACAATCTCTCAGATAAGTGAACAAATCACTATTCTTTCTGTGCCTCAACTTCCTAATTTATAGAAAGGGGGTAATAATAGTACCAACGCCACAGGGGTTGAGGATTAGATGAGTTAAACCTTTGAACAGTGCTTGACATATACTAAGCATTATTTAAGTGTGGGGGAAAATTATATTCATATTATGTTCATAACATTTAAATATTTTTGTATAGCCTTTCCAGTTCATCTTTAAACTTTATCTTCTACCTGACTTGTACTGTTTTTCAATGCTTTTTGTCTTCAAGTTTGCCTTACTTCCTTCTTCTATTTAAAACATTCTGTTTCAGTCAATCTTTTTAACCCTCTTTGTTATCCTAACTTCTCATCCGAGGTTTCCTAATATTTGATGGCTCAGTTTCTATGAGCTATATCAAAGCCACGTTGTAGGAGATACAAAGACGGACAGACAGACCCCAGGTACAAATGGAGGTTGAGGCTGACACCAGCAGTTCCTACACCACGCAGGTCAGCTCAGCCCAGCTGAAGATGACTTCAGGAACTCACTCAGAAGTGGGATGCAATTTATCTCCCAGAAACCAAAAACCTCACTGTGCAAACAACACACCTGATGACCTGCAAAGAGATTTTTCCATGAAAATTGTGTTATATTTGAAATTTTAGCAGAAGAGCACACGCACACAGACACACACACACACACGTTCTCTCCTACTTTTCCTTTCAAGGGAAGAGAAAAGAGAGGGCAAAGTAAATGGAACATCTTTGGGGTACCTCCTTTTCGTGGGGAGAAAAAGTTGCAATGGTCTTAGAATAACTGACTGGATAAAAGTCAATCTAGTTTTTTATTTACTTAAGAGAACAGAGGACTCTTCTTCCCCTGGGAACTTCCCCAATCCTCTGGCCCATACACGTGACTGGGGTGTCCCTCTGCTTCTGACTGACTTCAGGCACCCATGGGCCTTGCGTGTCCCGGGCTGGTGTTCTCTAGGGTTTAACACTTCCCCGGGGGTCTGTCCAGTTCTCCGTAATGTCTTGGAATGGCATCGAATGCACAACATTCATGATTTCAAGTTTTATCCTGAGCTGTCTATTTAGCTTCTAAGCTGGAGATATACTTAACCAAAAGCAAGAAACATGAAATCTGATTCACACTCTTTTCTTTTCCTTCTAATCCATTTATATAAGAGAACTTGGAAAACAATGCTAAAAAGTCACTTTTTATTAGTCTGGCAAAGAAATGGCTGCTAATAAAACTGCCCAGTCAAATGATCATCAGTATTACTCACTGAGCCCTGATGCACACCGAACTCTCACCCCCAACCCCCACCCCGACACCTGATCAGGTCAGGACTCCCACTCTTCCTGAACGCCCAAAGGTTATGACCATGCACAGACCAGATGGGGAATTAAAGCAATTATCAGAATCATTCAGACCAAATACTCTCACCTGGAATTAATATGGTCATCAAAGGGCAAGTTAAAGGGTAACCAAATTAACTATGAAATTACCTTGTCATTTCACTGTGTCATTAGCCCACTTCCTGCTCCTGAGAACACAGCCTTCTCACACAAACATCAGCCTGAAGACCTGGGCTTTTTTTTTTTGCTTGCCTGTATCCTGACTATAAATTAACAGTCGAGTTTATCATCTAATCATCTTGGTAGAGTTTCTCATATGGCCAAAACAAAACAAAAATTTCACCCGTATTTTATATATTCTTTAATTCTTACAATAATGCATTCCACTATTTTCTGTACAATAACTTAAGGAGGCACTTACTCCAGGGGTAGTTTCTATACATATTTACTCTCTTAATACAGGCTATTTGTTAGGTATGCAATATAATAATTCTTAGACCACTGTAATGTTTTCTAAAACATTTACAAATGTGGAAATAAAGTTCTTTAAGAAACAGTATGCTGATTGTTGGCTTGGAAGAAATCTCAACAAATACGTAATCCTCTTTAGCACAAGTAACTTTTTTTTTGCATTAAAATTTAACGTATGACCAGGTCAACACAAGTACTATTTTCTGAAAGGAAACCTCAACCAATTTCAGTTATTTATATTCCATGCCCCTCATCTCCATCAACACATGATTCATTGTGCTTGGCGAGCACAAACCTCTAACTGGCCTTATAAACCGTGACCCCGAGGCCCTCTCCCAGTGTTACACTCTCCTGGGATTGGGATCCCAACTTGGAAAACACAAGCCAAGAATCTGGTATTTCACTGCAGATGATCAGGGAGATGGGAGTTGCCTGGCTGACATTCCAAAAAAATTGCCTTTGTGTATTCTAAGGAGCGCTGTTGTATACAGCGTGTATCTGATCCTTGTGAATAAGTTCTTGTTTTGTAACTTATACGTAACTGCCCTTCCTTGGACAACCTCCAGTTTTGCCAATCCTGAAGCAAGATTTGAGTACTCCAACCCACCTCCCGAAGTCATCCACTACACAAAGCATCACAGAGCATAGAAGATTCTGTGCGGCCTCCATTCAGCACGTCTGTGATCCCCAAGGTTCTCGTAAGCCACCAGTCACTAAGTCTTTCTCTCCCTCCCTGACCCCCCACCCAGCCTCTGAAAATACGTCTCGCCTTGTGATTCAAGTTAGCCCATTCCTCAGCCCTGAAGGCCCAGCCCTCAAAAGTGTTCCTCAGAACAGTCTCAACAAAAGCATGTTTCTTCCTAGAGAGAGGACTCTATTGCCAAGAAAAACGTTATTTTCTGTACATACTTCAGTGTGCTGAAGTGATTTATTTCAATCCTTTCCAGATTTTTTGCCAGTCACAACACTCTCCCGCCACCAGCCCCTGCCCCTCCACCTCGAAACCCCTGCCCGTAGCAGCACATGGGTCAGGAACCTCTGCTGGAAGGAACTGAAAACACACTGATAAGTCACATTCCTGTACACTCCCACAGACTTCAGTCCCTGGAAATAAGTCACAACCCTCAACGGCCACAGAAGAAATAGTTATGTTTATCCCCCATCTGTATACATTGCTGGGGAATATTCTGGAAAGAATGCCCAACTTCCTGTATCAGGAAATGGGTTCTAGGCCTCCGAGGTTACACAGCTCAGGCAGGTTGTTTAAAATCTCTCTGAAGCTCAATTTATTCATCTATAAAATAACCGTGTTCTTTCCAGCTAAGGAAAACTATAATTCAGTGTTTCACAAATTCCACGTAACACTAATGAGGACTGAGTTTAACGTTAAGGAGTAATTCAAAATAAATTTACCCTATTCAAAAACGTGTAACTGGAAAAATTAGTTAAATACTAAAATATTTCTGCATAGTGGATCTCTCTCTCAAAAGCATCTGACAAATTACGTGATCATTTTTCAAGTGTTGGACAAAAGCAGCTGGATGAATGTTCTGGAGTGGCCGCCACACGGGGAGAAGAGCTATGGGCTGTGTTCTCCTTCTAGAACTCGGGCGACAGCACTGTTTTGTGGTGGTTCTTGTTTTGTTGGTAAATATAGTTTTTGAAACACATAATCAAAATAGGACACTAAATGAGTTGCATATAACTGCTGGATATTGGCCTAAAAAAATTAAACCTACTTGACATCTTTTTACTCTAGGACTTCTAGAAAGTGTTCGGTAATAGTTACCCAGAGGGGGAAAGAATTGGTAATCAACTATTGCCTGTTACAACATAATGCGTACTACATGCTTAATATACTTACAATTATATGACATGTAATCATATCATTTTAAATGCTTTATAACCATATCATTATATATACGTGTATGTATGTATACATATGTATGTGTGTGTGTGTGTGTGTGTATCATAATCTCCATCCGAAATAGTTTTACCCTCATGATGAGTAAAATCAACCCCAAGGGGACAACACCCTAAAAACCATCTTCTAACATGGTGGAAATCTGGCATGTTAATGGAATGTAGTTATCTGTCACAATACTGATGGAATATTGCTATGTCACCACTACTGGGGACAGTGAAGAAGACCCAAGAAGCGTGAAGGACCTCTTACTGGCCTACAAGGAAGTCCTCTCTTCTACTTCCCAGACGTGGCTCATCCTTTAGGACCTGCTCAAATCCCCGCCTCCTTCTGCAAGCCCTCCTTTGATGATCTCTCTCAACTTCCTGTAGAATCTGAGTTAACACCTTCACATTGGGTACTTCGTAAAACACTGTTGTTTGTCGCTCCCTTTTGTAAGTATCCCTTCACTTTGCAGAACGTCCCTAGAATAGCAGGCACGGGGCTGTTCCTGGGAAGTAAAGCACATTAGGGCTCCAAACACAATAACACACTTACAGTAATGAAAGCAGCACTTCATACTGCCCTGCACTTTTCAAGAGTTTGATTTCCAAACGTGAACTGGTTTAAAAGCATTTCTATCTGGTATTTCCAAATGCCTAGTGAATGAATGGCTTTCGTTTTCTTGGTGATTTGTCCAATTAGGGCGATTTATTCCAGCAAGTTGTTAGCAGGGCCTAACAATAATAAAGTGTTACTACCTTGGTCTGGGAACTGAGCACATCATGGAAAGTGTGGCAAGGGCCACAAATGAGAGCCTTCTCCGCCTCCTGGAAATGTTGGCGGCGGGGTGTGTGTTGCTTATGCTACTGTCTTTACAGGGGCTATAAAAACATTACCTTCGTTCTATAAATTTGGGGGAAAATACCAGCCAGTCACAGCCCCTCTACATTCATTTCAGAAACCCATTCCTGTTCATTCCCTCTTCCTGACACCCAGGTCATAGAATTACGGCGACCAATGACTCACCTTCAGTGTTAAAACAACAATAGAGGCAGTAAGAGCGTTACAACTATTCGGGAAGAAAGCTTGATGTTCCTGGAAGTGACAAAATACCAACTGTATAAACTGAAACAGAGTCCAAAGAGAAGGGGAAATGTTTACCAGATCAGTAACAGGAGCTCCCAACTCCCACCTACCCCGCAATGTGTACCGACAATGAAAAGCACACCCCAGAGTCTAGAAATAATGGGAAAGAGGCCTCAGAAATACTGGAAACAGTTTATCATACGGTTCATGGCTTGTGCCACGAGCGCAAGGCCTAGAGTTGCCCTCAGCATACAGCCCCCCATGGAGACACCTGAGGGACAATAATACCCTCTTTCAAGGAAGTTTCTGCAGGCCAGGACCGTCACCAGTGAGGAGCAAATGGGGAACTAACGTGGGTCTGAAAGGCAGTAAAACTGTGAATAACTCGGGCACGTGAACCAACCTCCCGGGATACTGACGGGCCACCGTACAGATGTGCCCAAAATGTGCATATTTTAACATTCAAATTGTTCCTTCTACAGCTCCAAAAAAACTCTTAAAAAATAACCCCCTTACAAAATAAACACCTCACGTTACCTGTCCTATTTACAGTGTAGCTCTTCTAAAGCAGTCACTGAGACTTTACAAACCATAAATAACAGCGTAATGCCAGCATAAATAGCAGCAATTCATGTGCACTTTCATAGGGAATTACAATCATTGTGACAAGATCTTTAAAAAAAAAAAATTTACATTTCTAATTTTTCTTTTAAATACTTCTTTTCAACAGTAGTCTTACTCTTCCTGCATCTTTAAGTCCCCGAAGAGATAAATATGATCCGATTCCTCCCCTGTGATAGGTATGAAAAGCTGCTGATTTAGGACCAAACTGGAGCTTGTTCATACTGGGAGCCGTGGAGTAAATGGCTGACAATGAGTCGGTTCATGTTCCAGTGGATTATGAGCCACATTTATCAGACAAAGGCCTCCTGGCTGATATCCAGACAGCTTCTTCTAATAACCGAAGAGGACAGGGAAGGACAGGCGGGCGGTGAGAAGAACACACAGGGTCACCTCCACCCGTCAGGTTCTCCAAACCCGCCTCAGAGGGTACCTGTCCGAATCCTCATGAAAGTAAAGGCAAATCTGGCCAAATATTTAAAATCCTGGGGGAATATCAGACCATATCAGATCATAGTTCAAGAGGACAACAATAGCCCAAGAAAACTTTCCAAAGGAAGAAACTTTTGAGAAATGATTTGTTTTGTTTTGTTCTTTTACTGAAGTATAGCTGATTTACAACATCTCAGGTGTACAGCAAAGTGGTTCATCTACATATATATATATATTCATTTATAGATATATATTCTTTTCCAGACTCTTTTCCATTACAGGTTATTACAAGATAGTGAATATAGTTCCCTGTGCTATACAGTAGGTCCTTGCTGTTTATCTATTTTGTATATAGTAGTGTGTATCTGTTAATCCCAAATTCCTAATTTATCCCTCCGTCCCCCTTCGCCTTTGGTAATCATAGTTTGTTTTCCATGTCCATGAGTCCATGTGTTTTGTAATAAAGTTTATCAGTATCATTTTTTAGATTCCACATATGAGTGGTATCATATGGCATTTTTCTTTCTCTTTCTGACTTACTTCACTTAGTATGATAATCTCTGTGTCCCTCCATGTTGCTGCAAATGGAATTATTTCATTCTTTTATATGGCTGATTAGTATCCCATTGTGTGTATATATATATATATACATATATACACACACACACACATTGCAATTTTCTTTCCCATTCATCTGTGAATGGACATTTAGGTTGCTTCCATGTCTTGGCTATTGTATATAGTGCTGCTATGAACATGGGAGTGCATGTATCTTTTTAAATTAGTTTTCTCTGGATATTTGCCCAGGAGTGGGATTCCTGGATCATTTGGTAACTCTGTTTTTAGTTTTTTAAGGAACCTCCATACTGTTCTCTATACTGGCTACATCAATTTATATTCCCACCAACAGGGCAGGAGGGTTCCCTTTTCTCTATACTCACTCCAGCATTTTTTGATGACGGCCATTCTGACTGGTGTGAGGTGATACCTCACTGTAGTTTTGATTTGCATTTCTCTAATAGTTAGCGATGTTGCACATCTTTTCATGTGCCTGTTGGCCATCTGTATGTCTTCTTTGGAGAAATGCTTATTTAGGTCTTTTTTAACCCATTTTTTGATTCAGTTGTTTATGTTTTTTATATTGAGCTGTATGAGCTGCTGGCATATTTTGGAAATCAATCCCTTATTGGTCCAATGGTTTGCAAATATCTGCTCCAATTCTGTAAGTTATCTTTTCATTTTGTTCATTGTTTCCTTTGCTGTGCAAAAGCGTTTCAGTTTAATAGGTTCATTTGTTCATTTTTGCTTTTGTTTCCATTACTCTAGGAGATGGATCCAAAAAAATATTGCTGCTATTTATGTCAAAGAGTGTTCTGCCTGTGTTTTCCTCTAGGAGTTTTAGACCATCTCATCTTACATTTAGGTCTTAATCCATTTTGAGTTTACTTCTGTATATTATGTTAGAGAATGTTCTAATTTCAGTCTTTTACAGGTAGCTGTCCAGTTTTCCCATCACCACTTTTCTGTCTTTTCTCCACTGTATATTCTTGCCTCTTTTGTCTAATTGACCATAAATGTGTGGGTTTATTTCTGGACTTTCTATCCTGTTCCACTGATCTATGTGTCTGTTTTTGTGCCTCTACCATACTGTTTTGAGTACTGTAGCTTTGTAGTATAGTCTGAAGTCAGGGAGCATGATTCCTCCAGCTCCGTTCTTGTTTCTCAAGATTGTTTTGGCTGTTCTGAGTCTTTTGTGATTCCATAGAAATTTTAATTTTTTGTTCTAGTTCTGTAAAAAAAAAAAATGTCATTGGTAATTTGATAGGGATTGCACTGAATCTGTAGATTGCCTTGGGTAGTGTGGTCATTTTAACAATATTGATTCTTTCAATCCAAGAACATGGTTATATCTTTCTGTCTGTTTATGTCATCTTCAGTTTCTTTCATCAGCGTCTTATGGTTTTCAGAATACAGGTCTTTTGGCTCCTTAGGTAGGTTTATTTTTCCTAAGTATTTTATTCTTTTTGATGTGATGGTAAATGGGACTGTCTCCTTAATTTCTCTTTCTGATAGTTCATTGTTAGTGTACAGAAATGCAACAGAGTTCCATATATTAATTTTGTATCCTGCAACTTTACCTAATTCATTGATGAGCTCTAGTAGTCTTCTCATTGCACCTTTAGGATCGTCTGTGTATGAAATGTCATGTCATCTGCAGAGTGGTAGTTTTACTTCTTCCTTTCCAATTTGGATTTCTTTTTCCTTCTCTTCTCTGACTACTACGGCTAGGACTTCTAAACCTGTGTTTAATAAAAATGGCAAGAGCGGCATCCTTGTCTTGTTCCTGATCTTACAGGAAATGCTTCCAGCTTTTCCCCACTGAGTATGATGTTAGCTGTGGGTTTGACATATATGGCCTTTATCATGTTGAGGTATGCTCCCTCTATGCCCACTTTCTGGAGAGTTTTTTTTTTTTTTAATCATACATAGATGTTGAATTTTGTCAGAAGCTTTTTCTGCATATATTGAAATGACCATATTCTTCAGTTTGTCTTTATTCTTCAGTTTGTTATGTAGTGTATCACACTGATTGATTTGTGGATACTGAAAAATCCTTGCATTCCTGGGATAAATCCCACTTGATCATGGTGTATGACCCTTTTAATGTACTTTTGGAGTTGGTTTGCTAGTATTTTGTTGACGATTTTTGCATCTATGTTCATCAGTGATACTGGCTGTGAATTTATTTTGTGATATCTTCGTCTGGTATCAGGGTGATGGTGGCCTCATAGAACGAGTTGGGAAGTGTTCCTTCCTCTGCAATTTTTTGGAATAGTTTCAGAAGGAAAGGTGTTAACTCTTCTCTAAATGTTTGGTAGAACTCACCTGTGAAGCCATCTGGTCGTGGACTTTTGTTTATTGGGAGTTTTTAAATTACTGATTTAATTTCAGTGCTGGTAATTGGTCTGCTTCATATTTTCTATTTCTTCCTGGTTCAGTCTTAGGAGATTGTGCATTTCTAAGAATTTGGCCATTTCTTCTAGGCTGTCCATTTTATTGGCACATAGTTGCTCATAGTAGTCTCTTATCTTTTGTATTTCTGTGGGGTCAGTTGTCACTTCTTTTTCACTTCTGATTTTATTGATTTGGACCCTCTCTTTTTTTTTTCCCTCGATGAGTCTGCCTAAAGGTTTATGAATTTTATCTTTTTAAAGAACCAACTCTTAGTTTCACTGATCTTTTCTATTTTTTTAAGTCTCTATTTCATTTATTTCTGCTCTGATCTTTATCATTTCTTTCCTTCTACTAACTTTGGGTTTTGTTTGTTCTTCTTTCTCTAGTTGCTTTAGCTGCAAGGTCAGTTTTTTTTCTAATATAAGCCCCTTAGACAAAAGAAAATTATTCAACGCCTGATAAAAGCTATAGACAGAAGTTAAAATGATTAAAAGGAAGGCAATTTATAGATGCAAGCCAAATTTAAAATAATGTAAAACGACTTCTTCACCCATGATTATCCTGCCACCATCAAGACAGACAAAACCTATACATCTACATAGTATAGTCTGTCTCTGTAATATTATTCACTATACATCTATATAATATTCCACATGAGAATTATCTATCTATATTTCCATGCTACAATTTTTAGCATCTTCCAAAAAATGAATTTGACTCGAGAAAATACACTTAATGAGATACATATATATATATATTGCTGTATAGGTACCTCTGATTTTTGAGTTAGTGTAGTTTCCAAAAATATGTTAACTTGATTCCCATGATGCTGATTATGTGGAGAATCTGACCTAACATTTACTGAGTTCCCACAACGAATAAGACTGCTTTCCTCCAATAAACTTAAAAAAAAATTGTGCTGAACAATGTCACAACTTGAGACAAATGGAACTATTTCAACAGAACAGTTGTACTTTAAAATCAGATGTCCGACACTGCACCTAAAACACAAAAAGGACCCAGAGTATTTTATTTGGCACATGTCTAACATTTCCAGTAGTCTTGCCTACAGACGTTATCTTTATATCTGCTACATCAAAACAGTATGGGGAAGTGTTCGACCCTTGTGTCCATATGCAGCCACATTTTGCAGAATCAAGGGAAGTGCCCACTGGTTATGCAACATGTCAGTTAAGCTCCACATGCATGAAAAGAGTGACTCCAAGACCAGAACCTACACACACATTTCAATATGCAAAGGAACTGCCTAAAAAGGTGCCTGACAGATAAAGTAAAAAAGCATATACAAAGTGGGTACTCATTAACTGTTCCCTGCATTAAATTGACAGTACTAGCGATAATGACAAAAGCCTACAGTTTCTTTTCATCTTGGAGGACAGATTTCAGCATGGAATGCTACACAGCAATTTTTATAACGGCTATGAGAAAAGGTTGCTTTGAAAATTACCCCTGGGCTAGGAAAAGAAAAATAAGGGTATTCAAGACTCTGGTCAGGGAGGTGACAGTCCAACCTGTAAATAAATGGAAGTTTTCCTACCCTGAACTCATGGTTAAAGCTTATGATTTGTACAAGTTGTTGAACTGAGCTCTAGAAACAAGATATTTCTCAGGGGAAAAAAAAAAAAAACTGCACAATGACAGTGAATAGCAGCCTCATAGTAAAAGGAAGATTTTTCTAGGTTTGAAGACTTGAGGTTTCACAGGAAGAATGCTGGGGTAGGTCCATCCTGACAGCATCATTTTCGGATCTGAACAGCTGAGTAGCTGCCCACATGTGCAGGTACATGAGATAATTGTAGCTTCTCCCAATTACCTTGATGTGAATAACCACAGCAAGGGCTTTTTTAAAACCTAGGTTTAAGTTAAAAGTCCCTTTTAAAAAAGAAGTAATCTGTATTTTTCAAATAAACACCTTCTCTTTGACACCAAATGTCTTTAAAGTGAGCAGTATGATCATTATTGGACTATGATGCTCAGCAGTGATTTCACAGTAAACAGGTTTCTGTAAAAAATATTTACGGGTAGTAGAAAGTTGTTTCAGGGTTTATTATGATAAGTAACTCATTTCTTTTTGTTTAACAATCAACTTTGTAATCTTCTACAGGATCCACCTTCAAAGTTTACTAACGGGACAGTTACACTTGCAGGTAAATCATCTGAACGTAATGGGAGGCACTGGCAACAGTCTCTTCTCCGAGGCCACATTGTACTAGAAAGAGTCGGCTGCTGGAAGGCCTGCAAAACACCATAACCTGAATTTCAAAAGAGAAACATCTGCAGAGCAACGGACTGGCAGCAATTCCAGTAATTAATGAGATGGCAGGAAAGAGCAAATTTAAACCTGTCTCAAACTTGAGCTCACTTGACCCATCAGCTGACTCTCAGATAAACCTCCTCCTCTGTGGCATTTTCAAGTGCATGATTTGAATCATGAATTTCACGAGAGACGGCAAGTTACGACCTGGAGATGTACGACTTCAATGTGTAAAACAGCAACACTGAGGGCTCAGGCAGATTTTTCAAAAGGTCAACAATTTTACTAAGTAAAATTTTACCAGTTATCTTTAGAACTTTTAACACTTAAAAAGCAGCTTAACTTTTTTAAATGTCTCAAGAGGAAAGAGGCCCAGAGGCAAAGAGCCTCAGGCTAGTCCAGTTACAACAGACAACACACCCAAAAGATGTGCAGTTGGTGAATTTCTCCATTTCGCCAAACTGGGTGCACCACAATAAAATACCAGTGTTCACAGAACTAAAATGTGTTTCTATCCTTTCCTGTTGTCATGCTTCTGACATGCTAACGTGCACAAATGCAACACTGACCTTCAGTACACCTTTGTTTTGTGATGCACAGTCTTGCCTGTTTGAGAAAATTCATTTATTTCCCAAACACTGAGTGGCCACTACATCCTAAGCATAGAACTAAACATTTGGGATAAAGAAATGAGCAAAATACGATCCCTGACCACAAGATTCTCACAGCTCACTGGGGGAACGTGTATACCAACAACAGACAATGCTACAACAGAGGTAATAATCATTGCTGAGACATATTGAATTAAGAACTTTATATTTACTACTTCATTTCATCATCACATTATTGTCATTTTGTAGGTGATGAACTTGAGGCTTTGAGAGAAGTTAAGTGACTTGCCCAAGAACAGCAGCGATAAATGGGAATACAGGATCTGAATTCAGATCATCTGACACTGAAGCATATGCTGCACGTAAACTTTTATGTTATAGCTCTTCAAAGAACTATGGAAACACAAAGAAAAGACCCCAGTAGGGGAAGAAAAGTAGGAAGAAGTGAGAAAGGAGGTTTTGAAGATCTTTCACTTCCACTGTCAGTGAAAGAACAAAGTAGTTAGGACCTGAGCAGTTTCATTATCAGTTATTTAGAAAAATAAGTTAGTTTGCCAAAGTAAACGTTGGAATTGCCCTAGGTTTATTTAGCTCCCTGAAGAAATAATGAAAGACACTCTCAAATAACGATGACTATTTTCACTGATGGTACTGAATGAAGCAAAGTAAGATGCCAAGCTGAAGAAAAGCTGGAACGCCCCACATTGTAAAAATTGATAGAGGACAAACATTTGTGAACAAGAAAACAGTGATGATTAACAGGAGGAAGTCCCTCAGGGCGGTCCCCTGGGCTCGCACAGATGGGCTTATGTAGATTGTTAATAGGTGAGCATCTGTCTCCTCTGGTGACACAGCCAGAGGGGCCACCTCCCAACGAGCACATTCCAGACCAACTTCCAGTCGGCGGAGAAACACTTTAACAAATTAGCCCATGTTCTTAATAACCAGATGCAAGCAGCTTCATTCAGTTCTTTTCTATGCTACTTTTGGCTCTGTGAGGTATGAGTCTTTAAAGTATGCCTACTTTATAGACAAGGAAAAGACGTAAACAAGTGAAAAGCATGAAGCTATTTAACAATAAAAGCACGTGTCACTTCACCCTTTCCAGTCAAAACTATCTGTCCTCTGCCTGGTTGCCTCAAAATCATGTTCTCAATTCAATAAGCATAACTTAAGAGCTTACGCTACGTAAATCACTATGTTAGCCGTTGATGGGCAAAAAAAAAAAAAATGGAAACCATCTGCTCCCCATCCCTGGGGAGCTCCCTGTTTGACTGGGCTCTGCTGGAGAATTATTAAACTAAACTTCGCAATATGATGATGAATGATGATGAACTAGACCGCTGTGCTTCTCCACCTAGTCTAACAGCAGGTACAAGATAAGCTCCCAGGGGAAGAAAGATTGGAAAATACTGTGCAGTATACATCTGCGTTGGAGATCTGAGCCATACATCAGCATATGAAGGGCTCTGCTAAGTCCTGGAATATACAAACCTGTTTATCTTGGTTTAGCAAAGACTTAAACCAAGCTGAACAAATGTTCCACTGAATCCGCTTTGGGAAAAGCTGGGTTCTGTGTCCCCTACCCCTCCACTTACTGGGACTCTTTTCTGTATTTGTCAAAAATATCTTTCACCAAGAACCATAAGGGGTGGGTGTTCCACCCCTGTGCTATGCCCTGAGGGAGGTGCTCGCATTTGACTCCTTTGCCGCCTCTCAAATCAGTTTCATAGGAAGACACATTTTGTCTGAGCACAGGATATGTTAGGGGCCAGCCCAATTTCCTCTCTTCCTTTAGCCAATCACAAGTCAATCAAGTACATTATTTCTGGCAAGAACTACACTGACTCACTTGGGTCTAAAAATAACGCTCAACCACATGTGGTACCTCTAGACCCTTCTCCAGAATCTAACATCAATAAGGTGTTACTCAGCTGTAGTCACTTCCCACTAATACACACTCATCTTGCAGGAAAAGAAGCCATACAAAATAACCAACATCCCCACTTCCTTTTTTTTTTTTTTTTTTTTTTGAGCACTATAGAAATTTTGCCAGTATTTAATGTTCCATCACAATATTTGGCAAATGCACACTGGCATTCATACACTTTAAATCTGAACAGATTTGGGGAGGAACCAGTCCAAAATAATCATTCCAGCCTTTGAAAGAGAAAAATCTATGCTGTGAAGAATGTTTCTGAGATAGCATTTTAGCTATAAATCAGATTTACTCCCCAAGAGCAATCAAACTACATGTAAAAGAATTTGTGTTTTAAACAAACTAATCTTAACTCATATGTAACTCTCGGAATATTTGTCTGGGAATATGGACTCCACCGCTTAGACATAAATTAACAAAGGTTTCTTTTATGAGTATTGCAATGATGGATATGCATGCCCAGGAGAGCATATATTTGGGTCTGAGCACAGGAGTCCCTATGTGTAGAAATATCTTAAATGTATAAAATATGAGCTAACAGAAAGAAAAGTGGGAAACATGACCAGGCTTGGCAGGTCTCATATCTCAGGGGAACACATCTGAGTGCAGAGACTCAATCCGAGCCCAGACTCCATCCCAGTCCCGTGTCTGGGGTTCAGATTCATGATGTGTGAGGGGATGAGACCAAGTCTTCTGAGAATGGCTGAGACCCACCGCCCTCCCCCAGGAGATTTTTGCAGGCCTCCAAGTGATACAAGATGACATGCGAGACGCGCAACATCCAGCCAGTCAGGAATCAAGCTGACAGAATAGGTGTGAATGTTCCTCCCTAATCAACTCCCAGTGCAACTTTCCTTCCCTCTGGATGAATTCAGAAGTGGAGTATCTGAGAAAACTGATCGCTTTTCAGGAGTTCAGTTTAAATTCAGCCCATGGCCTGGTACCAAACAAGTACAATAATCACTTCTTTCTGCTCAGGAAGGGAGTTGGTGGGGTCAAGGGGCGCCATCTGTCCACAGTCTGCAAATCTACCCTCGTCAACTTCTCACCCCCCAGTTCTAACACACGGAAAGGCTTTATGTATACATGCTGTTTTGTTTTGGAGAGTTTTTCTATTATGACAACTAAATACTTAGAAGTCAGTTACATGTTTTTAAAGTTCAGAAAGAGAATTTAGATTAAGGAAACTAAAAAACTTGACATCTCTCTCTGTTGGAAGATAACATGAATATGGGTGGGGGGCTATAGCTCAGTGGTACAGCACACGCTTAGTGTGCATGAAGCCCTGGGTTCAATCCCCAGTCCTTCCATCTAAACAAACAAACAAACCTAATTACCCTCCCCCAAAACAAAAAAACCAAAAAAATGAATATGGGCAACTTCATCAAAGTTTTAGTCAAGAAAATAAATTTGTTAAGCTAAATGTTATTTCTGAATAGCTTAATCAGAAACATGATTTCAACCCTCCAAAAAAAACCTATAATGTGAAAATACTTATGAGAGTTGCCCTCTTTCAAAAGCAGCTCTGTGAAAACATACATCTGTATGAGCTACCCTGGAACTGGTGAATTTCAGTGATCTGTACATCCCTGCCTTCTTGTCAGCCATTCTTCAATTGCCAAATGCCCCTGACCTAAGGTCCACAGTCCCCTTTCTTCGGTCCTCTCACTCTCTTCTTGCAGCCCTGACCACCTTTACACTGTCCTCCAACCTGCCAATTCTCAGTCCCCCACAGGGCAAGGACCACCTTGTGGACCACTATACAGCCCCGACAGCCTGGCTCACCTAGAGTGTGCAGGTGTTCAAAAGACACTGAATGCATCCACTTCAATCTCAAAATAAATATGGGTATTCCTTTCTCATTCCTTAAAATATTTGCATCTAAAAGGAATCTGAAAGCCATTTAAGAATGGTGAATATTTTCCTTTATTCAAAACTTCCTATAAAGTTAATTCATATAAATACTATCAAACTGACCAGATCTCTGCATTTGCTAGTGTTAAAAACAACACAACAGGCCCAAAATGGAGTCACTTATGCTAAGCCCCACATCACCAAACTTAATTACATCCCAAAAATGAACTCTTAAACCAGCCAATCAGGAATCGTGCACTCAGCACAAGCGAGGTAATCACGGACCCCTGCCACCCCCTAAAAGAAAGTAACTTTGCAATAACCAATCCATTTTGTTCTTGTTTTTTTTTTCTGCCTGATGTAACTTCCTTGGTCCTGCTCCCTTCTGCCTATCAAAGTCTTTCATTTTGTACAACTCCTAGGAACACCTTTCCGTCTGTTAGATTGAATGATGTTCAATTCATGAATCATTGAGAATTAATGAATCATGAATAAATAAGATCTTTAAAATTTACTAAGTTGAATTTTTTTAACAGTTCTCCAAAGATTTCCAACCTACTATCTCCTCTTAAAAGGTTGGGGAGTGGGGGGTGAAATCATCCTGTGGTTTTTTTAGGGTACAAAAAACCCTACAATGGGTAGACAGTTTGCATTCTATCTATTAAGTAATATCATGAACTTAAAAGTTTCCTTCATTTCACAAGGACTTATAAAGCACATAATGTAAACATTTCTTTGTTCACCTTCTTAAAATGAACTAAACCTGTGTATCTTGTGTTTACAAAGAATTAAACATTTAAGGCACTGTGTTACTCAGCAAATGACTGACTCACTTTTCCCCTAATGTGTACTAAGCACCTGCTCTGTACCTGACCCAGGCTGGGCGCTGGAGACACAGCCCTACGGCATCGGGCCTGCAGTCTGAGAGGAACCTACAGATCCTGACAGACTCTACGTTCCAGATATTCGAGCAAAAGAATTACGGTTTTCATTTTCAAAAGCATATCACATTCTAACAGTAATATCACTTTATATATAATTTTATTTCTAAACTTGAAGCAAGACCACAAAAAGTTAACATTAGCTTTTATATCATCTCTTTGAAGAAAGAATTAACAAAATTTGAGGCGCAATCTACAACAAAACAACCAACGGTTCTATTTAAGTAGGGAGGAGAATCACAAATATTTAGATTAGCTTTCTCTGAGCCTAGGATGTCTTGACTTTGGTCAAAAATCTGAAATAACCGAAAATGAGCTGTCACATTAAAAAATGTCCTTATCTTCAGATGCAAGTATGAGTCTAATTTCCAAAATATCCAATTGAATCCTGCTGGGGTGCATTATAGAAAATGCTTTCTAGAATCTGATTTTAGGGTTTGGGCAGCAAAATTATACAAATCTTTTCATTTACATTTTTTGAAGGTAAGAAATATTTCCTGTTTGAAGATCTATTATTAGTCAACCCCATACACTTTCCGTTTGAAAACCAAAGTGTCTCCACGGGTCACCTATTTTAATCCCTTCTCAGCCTGGTTCTTCAATATCATTATGAAACTATTCTGGCCCTACACTGAGAATTTTTACCTGTTTTCTCGCTTTCTTTATCCTTTAAAAAAAAAATCAGGCATGCCACGCTGATGTCTCACTAGCCCAGATTACTTCAACAGTACCTTCAGGATCATAAGACCAGGCTTTAGGAGTTACAGCATTCCTGAAGAGCAATGAAAAAGAAGCACCAAGGACGTTTTTTACAATACCTCTTTATTAATGCCAAATACATAACATTTAACATAAATGAAAACGTGCCCTAACACACTCAGGAGGAAGATGCATAAAACGGCCATCTGGGAACAGCCGTCGGGGAAAAAAACCTGGTCACAAGCTACTCATTTCAAAGGGCTAAAGCAGAGAAAATGAAATATTCCTTTTTCCGTATAAAGACTGTGCAGTTTCAAAATCAGAATGCCTGCCAGAGGCCACTTTCTCACCCTCTACCAGCCAGTGTTGCCAAGATCCTTAACATTCCCTGAGCATTCCAGCAGCGCGTGTACCGAATGCGCACATACAGGTAGAGATGGGTAGGCAGAGCCCCCAGCACGCAGTACAATTACTGGGTCCTCTGGAAATTAGGAAACTTCTACTCATTTTCTCTGAGTCCCCGCCTTCTGCACCTTATCCTTCTACTCCCGTTTGCAAGGAAGGTCGACCTCCTCCCTGAGGCCTCTCAGTTATTCCCTGCGGTCTCCGGTGCTGCGAAGTGGGGGTGACAGCGACTCTGCGCCCGTACCTCCACCCGCCGCAGCCCCTCGGGCCTGTGCTCCCCCCACCCACCCACGGGTGTCCTCGGGGCTGGGGAGGGCGGACGGCAGAGACTAGGAGCCGGCAAGCCCCATCCCCAACCCTCCCTCCACGACCCACCTTCCAGCCCAGGCGCCCCGGCGCAGAAGGCGCCACGGGCCCCCTCTCCCTCCTCCCCCAGCGCCAGCCCACCCCGCGCGGCGCCCTTACCCGGCTCGTGGACGCCGGGGTTGTCGGACAGCTCGAGCACCAGCAGCTCGCGGCCCTCGAAGCTGCGCCCCACCGTGTAGATCCTGCTGACGGCGGCGCACTGCAGCCACACGGACACCAGCGCCTCGCGCAGCTCCGGGTAGCGGTGGTACTCGAAAGGGATGCCGTCCTCCTGCGGCCGCCGGCGCCGCCTCGCGCCCGCCGCGCTCCCCGCGGCCCCCCGGGCCTCGGCGCCCAGCAGCCACGCGCAGGCGGCCAGCGCCCCGCACAGCGCCAGCAGCGCGCGGCCCCCTCGCCCCGCCATCGCGCCCCGCGTCTCCGCGCGGCCTCCCGTGTGCCCGGCGCCTCGGGGCGCACGGCCGGCGGGTCCCCTCGCCTCGCCTCCCGGCGGCCGGGAGCGAGGAGCAGAGCGAGGAGTCGGGAGCGCGACGCCGGAGCGGAGCGGAGCGGAGCGCAAGACGCACGGCCGCCGAGCGCGGGACGCTGGGGAGGCGGCGAGGAGCCGGGCGGGGCCCCGGGCGGGCGGGGCCGGGAGGGCGGCTCCGCCAGCCGGATTCGCGGATAACCGGGGGCTGCTGCGCGATTTGCGGGCTCGGGGCCACGTCAGAGCCAAATGGCGCCGGGACGACCCAGGTGGGATGACAGCTAAGGTCGGGTGTGGGCACGCTGCTGTCATTGAGAGACCCGTGACGCTGCGTGGGGAAAAAAACACTCTGGGATTGGGAGTGCAGCCTTTTAAACTGCCATCCATGCCAAGCCGACCAGGTTTCCATCTTGATGCGCCAAAAATTAGAGAATATTCCAGAAAAAAAGAAACACAAAGGAAGTATTGGCAGCCACTTGCCTTCTCCCCGTGATGTGTCTTTAATAACTGTATTGATAGTCCAAACACAAACCCACGGGTTGGATGTTCATTCATTGCAAGTTCTGCCTGGAAAACAGAACATTGTGCCCTGTGATTTAGAGGTTTAAGAAACTAAAAATGCATTCTATCCATTCGCAGATACTGTCTTTAACTGTATTTAATCATATTCCTGGATTCTAACGGGGTGGGGGGGAAGCACAGGAAAGACAATGTCATGTGCCAGTGCCTTTGCCAACCCCCTCTGTTACTCCTGTGGGGGAAACAGTACAGCTGGGAGAGCTGCACACAGGATTTAGTCTGGTATTAAGGTTAAATCTTTCCAGAGCAGCTTATCTGGGTGATTTGAGCTCATGGTCTCTTACCTGGTTGTAACTAAGATGTTGGACTGCAGTCCAACTGAAGGCTGGATTGGGGCTGGAGAAACTTCTTCCAAGAAAAAATAAATGAAAGATCAAATCCTGTTATAGAAAGAAAACTCTGATTGTGGGAGATAGTATCTGGGTTCCCCTCCCAAAGTTATTGCAAAAATATAAAATCATTTACAGCATTAAATACCCATCCTTTACACAGGATTTGTAGTCCAGGAAGAAATCTGGAGCAGATGTTATTCTGAAGAGGTTGCCATTTGGATTCAAAAATAGTACAAATCTAAATAAATAATCCATTTCAACCAAGCAGAGAAACTGGACATCATGTGGATAATTTTTTCATGTTAGACATAGTTTTTTTCTTAATTCACTCTTTCTCCACATGCCTAACATGCAGTGCACTGAATAAAAACTTTCTCCTGGAGAAAGTATAAATGATTTTATTGGCTCAAAAAAAGAAAAAAATGCTGCTAGAGAGACTGGTTTCAAACTCCTCTGTTTCCCACAGCAGCATAGATCTTTTTTGGGAGATTTTGGGGGGAAAGCTGCCGCTACAAAGACATGCCACTCAGTTGAATTTGCACCCAGCCGTTTTCCTTTTCAGTGCAGGAATGACAATGCAAGAACCTTGTATATTTTCCTCTATGGTTAGTCTCAGTTTGATTACATGGTCCCCAGAAGTTTGCAACCAAAGCTATAATTAGATTTCTAAAATCATGCCCAAAAGAGCAACCTTGGAAACCTTGAAAAAGAAAACAGAGTAGCCAAAACCATAACTTCAGAAGGGGAAGGTCAAGAGTTTCATGTTAGCAATTTAAGGTAACCACACTGATTTGTGGCTAGGTGGGTCACATACTGGTAAGAACACACGTAAACATCATATGAGTCAGTAAAATCCTGTGTTGCCCTTAAGCTTCTCTTCAGATAAAGGGTGTGTTTTCTATTTTGTCCCAAATCTCAATTTTATGGATTGTTTTTGTTTTTGTTTTTTACTTTTTTGTAAATGGGTGGAATCCTCCCAGCAATGTGGTCTCATTTGAGGGGAGTCTTTTGTAATCTTAGAAACTGGTTTTCCTTATCTACAAAATGGAAGATCTGGATTCATTCAAGTGCAGCACAATCATCTAGAGAATTAATAAAATGTGCAGATTCCCAAGCCCTGACCGATGCAGTAGATCTGAGGCGGGGGTTCAGGTATTAACAAGGTTCCAGGTTTTAACAAGAACTCCAGGTAGCTCAGATTTTGATGTTTGACTGACAAACATACTTTGAGAAATACTGTCCCATGTGATTTCCAAAGTCTTTTTAAATCTAAAATACTATGATTCTGGAAGTTTTCTTTTTGAGAGATGCTCTTGCATACCTGATAGATGATTGAGACTGTCAGTTACTCGCGGGCACACCGCACACACCAAGGAATCAGTTCAGAGGAGTTAAAACTAGGTCTTTGAACTTCTGGGTGATTTTACTGTAGGTCAGCTTCACTGCAGCCTATGTCATTTGTTTGTGGCTTCCGAGGCAATTATGTGAACGGTTACATACCCATCCTGATTCCTGGGTAGGAAATCTTGCATACTGATTGTCTAATGCATTGGACTCTGTGCACCCATAGTTAAACGTAGCGTGCACCCACATTTTAAATCATGCATGTGCATGCACACAGAAAAGAGAGAGTTCTGTTGCTCATCTCACTTCTGAGCATCCATAAGGACCAACTGAAGCTCCCTTAACCTCCACTTCCCGCATCACCCCTACTACTTTTCAGATTCAGAAGCTACCTCTTCCTATCTCCCAAACCTTTGATTCCCTCCTTCCAAAGTCCTGTCTGAAACTCATCTACTCCACAAAAGTGCTGTAGACATTACCACTTTATATCTATCTGTCCAGTGATTTGATGGTAAATGTCTGACACTCAGCTCTCCATGGGGGATAAAACCGGGTTTAGAGTGTTTGCTGATTTCCACAGGGTAAATATTCCCACCGTGGCTGATTTCAAATGGCCGATGTGACGTCACCAGACACAGCTTGAGAAGAGATAGGTGGCAGCACACCCTTATGCAAATTCTTTACACTCCTCCCTTTCACGGGGGAGCTTACTTCCCTTCTGCTTGAGCATCCACAGGACTTAGTGACTCGCTTCTAGTGAAGGTAATTTGGCAGAAGTGATGGGATGTACCTACCAAATTTAGGTGATAATGTAATAGAAAAGAACAAATCTGACTCCATATTACATCTGTTCCTTTGGCTTTAACCCTGTGCTCCGTTTCCTAGGCTTAGTCGTGCTGGTTCTACACCTTTTGTAAAAGAATGTTGCCTAGAGGCTGAAACATCCAGGAGAGCCCATCCTCTAGGCTCTGACCTTTAAGGATATTAACACTTTTCCATTCATATAAAGAGAACAAGTTGTAGAATAGAAAATAATGTTTGTTTTGTTGGAGGTTTACAGGGGCACCATGATCTGACCCAGGTGGACAGGGCAAGAACAAGGATTCCAACACCAGAAAGTCTGCAACAACCAACCACGTCCCCTCCCCTTTTTTGTATAAAAGGAGCCTAAATTCTGACTTGGGGAAGATGGTTCTCCAGGACATTAGTCTGCCATCTTCTCAGTCTGCTGGCTTTCCAAATAAAGTCATTATTCCTTGCCCCAACACCTCATCTCCCGGTTTATTAGCCTGTCGTGTGGTGAGCATAACGAGTTTGGACTCGACAACAATAACAAGACCCTCTCCCTCTCTTTCTCGTTTCACTCGTCCTGGGCAAGTTGTCTGCCGTGTTGTAGAAACACTCACGCAGCAGGGACTGAGGGAGTCCTCTGCAGAACAGCCTGAGAGGGACAGACGGACGTCCACAGTCCAGCCGCCGTGAGTTTCTGAGGCCTGTCAACAACCACGGGGGCAGATCTTTCAGCCCCAGGCAGCACCAGATTCCCAGCTACAGAAACTGTTAGAGAATGTTTGTTGTCTCAAGCTGCAGAGGTTGGGGCTAACAAACACAATTAGCATCTCCCCCACACAGACACGGCAGACAGCATGGAGAACACAGAGGATAATGACATGTGGCAGCATAATGAAGAAGTCATAAATTTTGAGTATTTATTGCCTTTGTTTTTCATATAATTGCAAGCTTATATAATTTTTTTTTTATAAACAATGGCTGTGTTTAACAAGTGACTCAAATTCCTTCAATTTTAACAATTGGCTCTTGTCAGTGTCAACCAAGAAACACAGAAGACTGCAAACCAGAAAAGAGTTTATTTGGGGTTATTAACAATTCTGGAGATACAGATTCAGGTAAAACTGAGAGAGGGTTCAGGGGAGAGAAAGAGTCAGGGGCTCATGAGGGCGAAAGCCACAAGGTTATGGAAGTTGTCTGGCAAGAATTACGACCGACCCCAGTGCAGGAGGGAGGTATTTGCCTTTAAGGGCTGGGCTGCCAGAGTTATTCAGGGTGAGGGTCCAATAAGCATCTTGAGTTTCTAGAACATTGGGCAGACGTTCTGGATGCTGGTGTTAAGACAGCAAGTGGTTGGAAGGTCAGATTTCACCCAGAACCTCTTCCTCAGTGGCCTCCTGGCTCCATTTTAGAGCTGTCTTAGCAACACCAACTTTATTTGATTTTCCTTCGACACAAATTGTTATGAATTGGCTCCAGCAAACCACTCTTCCCTCTCCAGTCCCCATTCCTCACTCAGCAGCGCCCCTCTCTGGCTGGCCCTTCTCTGGGCTTCCCCAGAGAGGCAGTGTGGTACTGCCCTTCAGTGTTCCGGAACCTTCTGCATCAGAATCACTTGGTGAGCATGGCCGCATTCCAGACCAGTTGAATCCAGTTTTCTGGGGCTGGGGCTTGGAAATCTGCCTTTGAATAAGCTCTCCCCACCCCCCATCCTCTCCTGGTGATTCTGATGCCAAATAAGATTGAGGAGCACTGGTTCCAGAGACTGATACTGAGGTTTGACAGAACAGCGTTCTAATCCCAGGTCTACTGGCTTCCAGAAGTTGTTCAATGAAGTTGTTTCAAGTTGCTCACTCGAAAATGAGGGACACGAGAAGCCTTCCATGAACTAAAGCCTGCAAGGAGGCGGGCACAAGAGACGTGCTCCATGAACGAAGCCTTCTGCTCCCGTTGGCTCCCTGCTGGGACACACGCCAACCGTGGTACCTCTTACCAGCACCGCAGCCCCACCCAGATGCGCCGGCTTCAGAATCCCTCCTTCTTCCTCTGAACTCCCAGCACCAATGCGGGCATTTCCGGTGAGCAAGGAGGACATTCTCTGACAGTCCTCTGCTCAACTATCTCCCTGTCCTCGCTGAGAAGTGCCCAGTTAGGAGGGAGCCTGGCACCTGGCGGGGCTGCAACTGGTCTCACAGCTCCCCCATTTTCCCCTTTTCTCCCATTTCTCATTTCTCTCATCGCTGGGTTGGGTGCACACACCAAGAGTCAGTCAGGTGTGTCACAAAATGTCCATGCCACTTTTACTTTAGTTATGTAATTAATTTTTTAAGAAAGTAAACTGATAAGTACAAGAATAGGAAAAAGTTGAATGCTTTAGAAACAGCTGGATTGTTAAATTGGGATTAGGTATGAGTGAGAAAACAGTGAAGGACTGAGGAAGAGAGAAAAACCCCTAAACAGTCTGCTCTTAGGTTTGTTCAAAACCCTGTCACTTTAAAGAGACTCAAAGGGTAGAAAACAGTGTGGTGAGACGGGCTCGTTCCAACCACCAACCACCAACCAATGGATGAATGTATACTTATGTCTTAGGTTTAAATAAATTATTTAAAGTGTGCTTGCATGCTTCATTTTTTATGATCCTCTTCGTTAATTGGTCTTTCCCGTTAACCCCCTACTACCTATTCCCATTTTGTCAGCTGAGAGAGCGGACGTGGACCACGGCAGACAGGCGACAGCCAAATGCACCCTGACACGCAGCTTGAATCCGATGCACGTGCTCCATCCACAAATATCACAGCCTGAATATCTACTTACCAACTCAAACTAAACATGGTCCCAAGGGTTTGTCACAGTTTTTCTACAGCTCTACCCTGTACCAGTTTCTCCGTATCCCAGTGGCCACCCCAGTAACCCAGCAGCCCTGCCCAACAAAAATATAACATGAGCTAGATGTTATTAGACGTGGCTACTAGAAGCCACGTCTAAATAAAGTAAAAAGGAAGAGGTGAGATTAATTTTAATAAGAAAATGTTAACTCAGTGTATCCCAAATGTTATCATTTCAGTGTGTTAACAATATAAATGCATTAATGAAATAATTTTTCATGCTGTCTTCAAAATCTGTTGTGTAGTTTACATCACAGCCTGTCAGCACAATTCAGATCAGACACACTTCAAGAGCTCACAGGCCACAAGTGGCTAGTGACGGCTGTATTGGACAACTGAGACATCTGGCCATTCTTACATTCCTACCTTCTGAAATCCTTCCTTCTGCTTTATCCTAACAGTTAATGCCTTGGTCCAGGCTATGGTAGCATCCTCCCCTGGAGATGCTGATAAATCTTAGTTTCTAATCTTGCTGCCAAAAGCACCTCCGTCATTCACCTCACCTTGATTACGTCATTCACCTCGATTCCGTCATCTGCCATCCTGTCATGTACTTCACTCAGAGGATCAAAGGAAAGCTGTGAGCCTCTTCCTCAGCGATGCTCATTAGAGAGCCCTAGGAAACCTCCCTCCCGTGTCTCCTTCCGCCTCTCTCACTACCACATCTTCTTTCTCATCCCGCACCCCCCCCCAAACCACGACACAGCTGTATCTCCCCCATCCTTACCCTGGGCTGTCCTTCCTCCTCCCAAGGCCAGCCTTAATCCCCAGACCCCCTCCTGTCCCCACTCCCCCACCAGGCAGGCTTCCTTCCTCCTGAACTGCCAGCTCCTATCTCTCTTTGAATTTCCCTTTGGTCCATCCTCTTCTGTCTCCTGGAAAAAACCTGAAAAACTGACCCCGTTAGTTATGATCCAGCTTTCTCACAATTTTCTCATTCCCTCTCCCACTCAACTTCTGCTCTGTGGGTTCTCCCCAGCCAACCAGACAACATCCGCCGAGCTTGCCTGGCTCCCTCTTCACGTGCTCTGTGCGGGTGACCTCATCCAAGCTCTTGGTGTCAAGTATCACCTCTCTGCTCCGTTTGCAGCTCCCAGGATTCGGAGTCCTGTGTCCACTGCCTCCCGCTGGGAGCCGAGACTGGCCTGACTTGCGTGTTGGCCTCCGGGGCCCAGCACAGTGAGTCACGGCCGCAGGGCCTCAGGATGCTGGAGGGTGAGTGAACTAACTACTCCATCTGCGGCCAACTCCCTTCTAACTTCGGCTCAGACTTATGCCCACGCCTTTAATGTTCTGTGCACTCAGCAAGCTCCTGGGTTCCTACGTTCTCCGCAGGACCCTGTCCTCGGGGTGGGGGGAGGATGCCTCCAGCCTCCTCTTGACTCATCAGCCACATTTACCAAGTTGCTTGCATGTGACAAGTCATTTGCCAGTTTTCTCGTTTTATCTGTGTAGTTATTCAGTGTCATTCCTATTGCTGTCTATGTTATAATTGTTTGTATAAATCTACAACATCACAAATACAATATTCAGAAGAGAAAAGTGGAGTTTTTTTCTTATGTCCTTCCCTTTGGAAAACAAATTACAGAGATGGAAATCAAATTGCCAATTTCCATCAGATGAACACCTGGAAGAACGACTGGGTTTCTCTGCAGCTGCTGGAAGGTCATTGACACAAACAACGCATGACAACTTCGTAGGACGTGAACTTCCTGGGCCTCGGGAAAGGTAAGCATTATGTAGGTGCACAAAGAAGTACTGAAATCCCTCGCGATGAACGATAACCGTGCTCATCCGCTGCGTTACTCTTCAATCCGTAATGTCTTTGAACCTTTTAAAAATCTCAAATGTCCAAGAAAGAAAGCTGTTCGCAGCTTTGTTTTATATAACGTACAAGAAGTCAAAATGAAACAGGCTCTTATTTGTGAAAGTTGCCCACTTCCCTGCAAGCTCAAAATTGTAAATGTACATAAACATATGTTGTGTCCACACATATGTGTTAAAGTGTCTCTGGGCTTGACCAACATTTTGGAAGCCTCTGCTTCGAGATGGACTGACCAAGGTGCCAATGAGGTTGAAACTGAGGCTGACGGATCACTCCTGTACAGAGAGGAAAAACAAGCAAATCTCTTCCTTATCACCAGGACTGCACCCTTAATTTCAAAGAAGCTTTGTGAATGACAACAAACCCAACTCCTCTGAAGGACTGACAGCTTACATCAGCCTGCAGGTGGGTGAGCGGTCAGTCATACCATTATTTGTGAAAAAAAAAAAAAGAAAAACACACAGCATATTCATCAAGTGGATGTTCAGATACAATTCACGGGCAACTATGACTCTGACACGGTACCATCACATAATCACGGCTGTTGTGCACCTAAGTGTTGGCTGATCAAAGTCTTTGAAGTTAAATTGGGATTCTCTGATGCTCCAAGCACAAGACTGGTGTTGACCTTTTTGTTGAAAAGTTACTTACATGTGGATTCTTGCTCCAAGTTAATGAAGAAGACGGTTCGGTGTGCTCCCCACTTGGTTGCCTGGTTTCTCCCAGGGGTCTGCATCCAGAGAGGGAGAGTGGGGCAGACTGCAGTCCACTCCACTACCAGGACGTGAGGGGCCTGGAGTCTACAGGGGTTGCTGCCCGAGGTCCTGTCGGCCCGTCATGCCTTCTCATGGATGAGACTGTCTCTTTCTGTATTGTCTCTCTCAAGGGAATCCCATGGTGAAAGGGATAGAGTCTAGCTGAGAACTTAGTTGGAGTTTGTGCAAAACAGGAAGAACAGGAGGGTGGAGACTGAGCAAGAGAGAGAGAGAAACAGTAGAAGAGAGAGAGGAGGGAGAGGAGGGGAAAATAAGAGGGGAAGAAAAAAAGCAAACAAAGCAAGTCAGTTGAAAATCTGGTAACATCCCTAGTCAAGGGTCTGAGGAACTTGATGAACTTCATCTGCTTTGGAGTGATACGTGTGGGAGATGCGCCTTCCTCCTGGAAGAGCAGTCCTAAATCAAACTGAGGAGTCACTATCTTTTTCATGATGCTCCATAGCATAACAACAAATCAAGACCATAACATGTACAAAGTATTTCCCCTGCATTTCCCAACGTGACTTTCACAATGACCTTATTTCATTACACACAGTTTACAGACATGCCACTTGATTTCATGGAGGATAAATTCCAAAGCAAGGATCCATGGGGTCAAAGAGAAATAGTATTAATTCAAAGATCTATTTTAGAAATGCTTCTTTAATCTTTTGGATCTGAGCTGATTGTATTTTAGGAAAGCATGCTATAAATCTAGAGTCTTAACATGTTACTCGGAGCCAAGAGTAAATTGAATTTCAGTGTTCAGCTCTCTGGCTCTGAAGAAATTGTTTCTGTGCCTTTACCAACAATAAAATGTGATAAGTCTTTAACAACCATAAAATGTGGTAGTGGTGTTATTTTATAGGCCTTAATTTTTCTACCAACATTATATACCCACATTTGGGAATGATGTTACCAAAATAAAAATCAAATGCCGTGCTCTCATCAGGCAAATATCACAGTGGATGTCTGGTTTTTCTTGGGCTATGAGGTGCTGGCCATCGCATAAATTTTAAAAACATATAAATTAATCAACCTTGTAAGTAAATAAGATCCTTATTTATGATGAGAGTTAACTTGCTCAGGAATCTACAGTGGTAACTCCAAACATAACACAGCTGCACAGCACGTCCCTCCCCCACCTCCTGTTTCCCATCTCCTCATCTCCTCTCCGTCCCCCACCCCATCCCCCATCTCATCTGTTCAGTCTTCTTCCCCCACCTCCTCTTCCTCCCCACCTCCTCTCTCTCATCTCCCTCCCCTTCTCATCTCTCCCAGCTTCTCTCCCTCCCTGGTCTCCCAGGCACCCCAGCTATCACTTGTCACATCTTTAGGCTCCTTTCCTTCGTCACACTCTCACAAGTTGTTGCTTCTTTCCCCTTGAGGACCTGCACACCTTAAGGGGAGGCTGCTACCACTGGAGTCTAACCCTAAAAGAGAGTCAATAAATATTTGTTGAAAAATGAGGCATGTCCTAACATTTTAAGTCCACAAGAACTTTATGCCTTTTAAACTGTAAAGATCTCAGGGAAATAACCAATTTAACCTCTAAAAGAAGAATATCATTTCTCATAGCCTTAATACCTAAAATCCTTGAGACAGGCACTCTACCAGTTATTGGCGTTACTCTTCCACATCCTACTACATTTCACACATAAGAAGACTGAGGTTTAGAGAGGTTAAATAATTAGTACAAGTTTATACGAACAGGAAGTGATGACATCAAGACAGCAGAGAAGCACAGCATTATTTCCAGTACTGTAGTCCTAAATGCACTAATTCAGTCACTTTTATTTAGAACCAGGTACTTGGTAATTACTTGGTGGAATGTGGTCGGTAAGGAATACAAAATTGATTAACATATAGTTCCCGCCAGACAGGAGCTCAGAGCTTAGCCTCCAGTGTAGAGACCCAAGATGGCCTTGCCCAGCAATGAGGGTGTTCCCCTCATGCACGAGAGTCCATTTCAATCGGGATTTAGCAGAATTTAAGTCTGGGGAAAACACAGACTTAAGAAGTGACTTGTTGAGGATTGTAAACACTTTGAAAATAGTACACAATAAATATTCAATAACTAGGTTTATTTTTCTTGCTTAATTAGCCTGTCTAGAATCTCCATTACTATGATCAAATGAAGTGGTAAGAAAGGACATCCTTGCTGGGCTCCTGATCTGAGCCATCAGTGTCTCACCGCTAGGTGTGTCAGCTGTGGGTTTGTGGTCCGTGTCCTTATCAGGTTGAAGTGGTCCTCTTCTATTGCTAGTTTGTTGAGTGTTTTCATCATGATAGTGTTGGATTTTTGTCAAATGCTTTTTTCTCTCCCTATTGAGATGATCACATGGTTTTTATTCTTTTATTCTATTAATATGGTGCTTATTGATTTGGGGATGTTAAGCTAATCTTACACTTCTGGGATAAGTCCAATTTGATGGTATATAATTCTTTTTATATGTCACTGGATTTGGTTTGCTAGTATTTTCTTGTGATTTTTGCATCCATATGTATAAGGGATATTGGTTTGTAGTTTTCCTTTCTTGTGCTGTTATTGTCTGGTTTTGGTATCAGCATAGTACTGGTCTCATAGAATGTGTGTTAACTGAGTGTTAAACAGGCACTGTTTTCTCTCTACTAGGTCACTGCCAGTGTTTTCACTTTCTTGAAAACTCCGGGTACCTGTACATATTCTGATTTTGGTCAAAAATGATTTAACATTCATACACTTAATATTTACATTGAAATCACTTTTCTTGTAGGCATTTTTGCATACCTATTCTGGTTTCAGTCCAAAATAGTCACGTTTTCATTTTATTTAGCCTTTCTTAACCCCAGACACTCTGTAGGAGCCATGGAGGCACTGTGAGTAAGGTCACCACCACGACAGTCCTTGAGGAGTTCCCAGTTCACTGGGCATGCAGGCAAGTAAATTGGCCTTTACAGCCCAGTGGGCTGAGGGCCGTGATAGGGGGAGAACAGAGTCAAGAGATAACTTCAGAGACGTTCCTGTGTCGGACTTGGAGAGAAGAGGTGAGAAAATCATCACTGGAGGGATGTCTGATCTAAGACAGGAGAACGCGTGGGAGTTAGCCAGGAGAAGAGGACGGAAGTTCTTGGAGAAGAAAGATTGTTCCAGGCATCAGGAAGAGAAAATAAAAATGACAAGAGAGAGCAGGGTTCTCTGTAGGGACTGAAGCAGCTCAGTGTGGGCCTGGCTGGAGCAGTACAAGTTGAGTCAATTGAGACAAAACCTTGTAAGCTGTTTGAAAAATGGTTGTAACAACACATTAAAATATCTCCACTAGCGAATACTACTCAGCCATAAAAAAGAATGAAATAATGCCATTTCCAACAACATGGATGGACCTCGAGATTGTCATTCTAAGTGAAGTAAGTCACACTGAGAAAGAAAAAGACCATATGATATCACTCATATGTGGAATCTAAAAAAAAAAAAAAGACAAGTAAACTTATTACAAAACAGACTCACAGACACAGAAAACAAACTTATGGTTACCCAGGGTGGGGAGGGCTAAAGAATGTGGGAAGGAATAAATTGGGATTTTGAGATTTGCAGTGTATATATACTATATATAAAATAGATAAACAACAAGTTTATAGTGTATAGCTCAGGGGGAACTATATTCAATATCTTGTAACCTATAATGAAAAAGAATATGAAAACAAATATATGCATGTATATGTATGACTGAACCATTATGCTGTACACCAGAAATTGATACAACATTGTAAATTGACTGTACAACTAAAAAAAAAATCTCCATTAGGACCATTGGCAGGGCTGGAGGCGTCACTGGAGATAACTCCGTTCAAACGCCCCCTCATCCAGGGATGGTCTCTGCTACACACTGACGAAGGATCCCAAAGCTGCTGCCTAAACCATCAGTGAAGGAGCAGGTCACAAGCTCCAACGGTTAGAAAATTCTTCCAAAGTTTGAGCTATTAAAAAAACAACTCCTACAGCTCTATTTCCAAGTAAAGTTCTTCCCTCTGGGGCAGTAGAGACCGCCTTGTCTGCTTTTACACAAAACCATTTTGGATATTTGAAGGCAACTTTGATGTTTCTATCTAGTCCTCTCGTCACCAACCAGCGCTTTCCAAAAGAGCCTCTGTACTGATGAAAATGCCCTGTGGCCTACGTTGTCAAGTGTGTCAGTAGCCACATGCTGCCAGTCCCTCCCATACTTGATAGAGCTGCTCTAGACTAGGTTTCTATATTCCCTTAAAAGATTTTTGTGTCACTATTGTCAGGCCTTAAGCCACTCCTGGTTACTCTTTTGAGTATCAGTCAAAATGTGCCACAGTAAACATGGTACATTTCCACGTGCAGCCAAGCAAGCACTCCGGTGAGACGACCGATCACCATCTCTGCAGTTTGGACTTGCCAGTAATTCCATTTAAGACTGTCTTAATTTGAGGGTAAGTCAGTACTTGTCATCTACTAAAATTCTTAAGGTTTTCAGAAATAGATTTCTATTAATCCAGGTCTGTAGCTTTCAACTTCCATTTGTACAGCTGAACTTTAAATGAAGGCAAAAAAAAAAAAAAAAAAGATTGGATCTTGACTCTGTCCTGTAGGACAAAGTGTTAGCTTTCTTTTTTTTTTTTCCTTTGCTTTAATCATAAGTGTATTAAGTCTGCCTTTGATGGCATTATCTAAGTCGATGAGACATGTGTTTCACAGGACAAGGCCACAGTCAAAGCCTCCTGTCAGGACACTGGAAACTCTCATTAGTCAAGATACTTTGTATTCGGTTGTTCAACCAGGTAAGAATCTAATTCTGTTCCTCATCAGAAGTGATGAAGGAGGTAGTCAAGTTCTTGATCTGGATATTGACTGTGTGGATGTGATCATTCAGCAAGCTGTGGGCTTTTGTTTGTGTATTTCTTTTTTTTTTTTTTCACTGTATATTTATTACATCCTTTATTTTGGACATTTGGTTGTTTCTGTTTGTATATTTCAATGAAAACTTTCTAACAGTTTTTGCAAAATACTGACAACCAGCATTGCAGTCTTTAGTCTGAACTCTGTTCACAAAGGCCCCGTCCCCAGCTCTGCATGGTCACCCCTCCCCAGGGGTTTCTCTGGAGAAACTGAATAGAAATTGAACAAGAGGCTCAGGACTCTGGGATACTGGGGAGGCCTTGAGCGAGGTGGGCATGAGGCTGAGAACAGAGGGATTTTGTGACCGGGCACCCCCTGAACTCAGGGACCCCCAGATCCCCTGTTCAGACCTGATTCCCAGAATGATGGCATCTGGGCCTATTTTTCCCCAGACAGAGATCAGAAGATTCTTCTCTGGAGAAGCTGAACCCAACCTCCAGAAATACACAAAGTCTGAAAAGACCAATCATCTAACACGGCCTCAGAATCACATTTGCAAATCCTCTTCCTCCAGAGAAGTGTAACTCCTTTGAACTTGGAAACTTCATGTCATTTAAAGCTGTTCCGCCCTTGACGAAAGTCTCCGCCTCCACACTGGGATTCAGCTCCTGGTTAGCCGGCTAATGTGCTTGCTTTTCCAACATGAAGACGGCTTTCCCTTGAAGGGCAGGTGCTGAGGGGTTCTGAAGCCCCCCTAACATGTTAACGGTGCGTCACCCACCCCTGAAGAGTGGCCCTTATTCCTACGGCTTCCTCTTTACCTTTTTCTATCATTAGCAGATGAATTATTTTCTAGCAAAAGAAAGCTCAGAGACTCTTCATGGAATACAAGAAGTGTGGCTCAAATCGGCCAAAAGACTAAACAACTTTAGATTTTCTTTACTAGGTAGACACAGTCTTTTGTCAAGTTAAATACACACACATGCCCTCTGAATCTGTAATTTGTTCACAACAAGAACGTATCAGGGAACATATTCCATGAGAATCTGCACCCATGGAATCCGACCTTATTAGCGAGCAGTCAGACTTCAGCTGACCAGGCAGCCCCCACGCCGGCTTCGCTGTTCTTACTTAAAACTTTCTGAGTTGATTGTTTAAATAGCAGTGTAATTGCCAAACCCTACGTTAAGATGCTATTACAATATTCTCCCCTTTTTAAAATCGATACTTTTTTTTTTCTAAATTATATTGACTTTCTTTTGGTGGGAGAAGGAAATTAGGTTGGTTTGTTGGTTTGTTTATTTTTAGAGGAGGTACTGGGGTTTGAACCCAGGACCTTGTGCATGCCAAGCATGCGCCCTACTGCTTGAGCTGCACCCTCCCCTGCCCCCCCCCCATACTCACTTCATGAACTCCTACCACTTGCAAGGCATTGCACCAGCTGTACAGAGGCTACAGGGGTGACTATACAGCTAAGTCCCAGCTCTCCACTCATGACCTGCGTGACTGTGGCCATATTACTAACCCTCACTGCGCGTGTGTCAGGCTGAGAGATTAGCAGAAGCAAAGGTACAGAAGAGTGAAAGCACACAGTGCAAAACAGAAATTTTTGGATTCAAAAAGGCAGCATGTCTGAGGAGCGAGAGAAGTGAGGGATACAAACTGGGAGCGAGGGAGGGTGGTGAGAGATTGCTGTCACCTGAAGCGGGAGTAAGACCTCGGGAAGAAAGGTGGGGGTGGTAGGGGAGGCTAGAGCTGGTTCGTTAGAGGAAGGTGGGAATGTTTAACAGAATAGCGAACATAGTAGCACATACTTCACTTGGAGCATCTTAATCATCACAATCTCCCTATGAAATTTTATTATCCTCATTTCACAGATGAGGAGATAGGTGAGAGGGACAGGAGGGGAATAAGGCTTTCGAGGACGTGGACCAGTTCCGGGAGCAAAAGGGCAAAGCCTGCAGTTGCAGCCGCTGCATCTCCGCCCTGTCCCGCCCGGTGCGGGGTTCAGTCTCCAGAGAGCGGAGATCCTGGGGAGGGTGCCCGGGGCTCCAGGTCTCAGTGCGCAATGAGCCTGCACCCATCCTCACCCCACCCCTCCACCCCGAGTTCTGCTTCTTTTCCCAACAGTTTGAAGGTAGTACTTGAAGTAGTGGGCTCTACGCTCTCACATCCTCATCCTCTTCCTCTCAATGTCTGGAACACAACGGTACTCTAAGCATGCCGTGGACGTTTTACCGCGGTCCTCTGGTGATTTTATGGAAGAATGTCAGCATCTGACAGTCACCTGTCAGAGCATCCATTTGGCCAAGGGCGCGCATCACTCTTCTGAATATTGGCTGAAAGATTCCAGTCTTTTTGAAGAATGATTAGGAGCTAAATCCTCAGAGATAAATGTACAACCCTTCGTGCACCTTGAACCTTGAACGTCTTTCTCCAGCTCGGGGGAATTTAACAGCCCGAGGCTTTATATGAGAGCAGAGGAATCGGGAGTTGGTACGAGAATTTCTTTAAATATTGCAGACCCAAGCTTTTCCAAATGTCTAAATGTCTTTAGCTAGATTATATACAAAAGAAGGAAATCCTAGTTAATTATGACATTGTGGACATTAACTCTGTGAATATTCTACCATTCATTTAAATTACAATATTAACTTTAGGCTTTTAACTTATTACTTTAGCAAAATCCAACATAGATAATCCAAGAAACCAAGAATCTGGTAACTTTCTCAAGTACATGCAGATCTATGTACTGTTTTTGTGCTCATCTTCATATTCATTTTTGTCTATCTCATTGTCAAATTAAGATAACTTAATTTAGATAATTTAAAAAGAAGTCTGGCCAGTAAATCTTATCAAAGTCTATTTGTACCAAAAGCTCATGAATGAGTCTTCCTACTTTCTGGGTGGCTGTTAGCTTGGAACTTTCTTTCAAGTGTCTGTCTTATGAGGGGGGAATTTGGGGAAGAATCCCCTAAGATTTTCTTAGAAGATCCAAGTCTGCAGTGTGTGAATGTAGTGGCCACAACCATCGCTTCTGAAGTCAAAAGACTGGCCCCATGGGTCTGGAATAACTTCACCTCTCAGATAATTCCCTAATGTATGAATGGGAAAAAGAGCATCTGCCCTAGAGATTAGTGAGATCGTGCATTAAAAGCACAAGTCAGGGCATACAGTTAGTGCTCAGTAAAACATAACCAGCAAGAAAAGAGAATTAGAATGTACCAAGTTGTTTAAAAATGTTTAGCATCATTTTCAACAGTAGGTGTCACTCTCTCCCCAAGCCGTGGATGGAATCACCTTCCACTGCTAGTTCAGATGCCCGTGAGGTTCTAGGAGTATTAGGGGATGAAAGGTAGATGATAAAAGAACTCCCACAGGTAGCAACGACTAAACAGCACAATTTTAAGTACAGCTACCAAACTGCTGTTTGAGGTTCAAGAGGAAACAAATTTATTAAACACACACACACACAGAAGTATAGGGGTGGGGGGGATGGAAAGGGAGAATGAAAAGGGCCACAGAAGCAGGTACAAGTTAGAAACCATGGTCTGCGGGAGGGTATCCCCTGGGTTCAGTCCCCAGTACCTCCTTTAAAAATAAATAAACCTAATTACCTGCCTCCCAATAAAATACAATAATAAATAAATAAAATATTTTTAATAAGAAAGCATGGACTAGCAAGATACTCTCGGCTGTAATTGGAACCTCTTTAATGTAGAAGTTAAAAAAAAAAAAAAGAAAGAAAGAAATTTACCAGAAAATGGCTCCTTATTTGAAAACGTAACAGTTTGGTACTACCATATTAAAAAGTCAGAATTACCAACTCTTGATTTAAGCTGGACTCTAGATGCTTGAAATTAGACCAGCCCTAAAAAGTTTAGCTCTATTCTTCCGTCTGTATGTTTTCTAAGTGGAGGAAAAGAGCTGCTTCAATACCCTCCACTTTATTAGGTCAAGAGATTTCCCACAATAGGTAGCCTGATAAATACATGTTGAAATTGCCAAAAAAGTTTAGCAAACAAAACACTTGAAAAGATACAACTATTCCTCTTATTACTAAACTTAATAATTTGGTGATTTCTGTACTTTTCCTGATAAAAATAAAAGGTGACAACTGATACTCAAAGTCGGAAACCAAATAATCAAACAAGATCACATTTATTCAATAGCTCCAAGTGCAAATACAGCAAGTCAGTTCACAAAGTTTCCAGATACAGCTTTAAGGATAATGAAAAATTGCTATACAAAAATGAAAGGGTAAATAGCAGAAAGAAAGCTCAATTTTTTAAAAATTCAAGTAACCTGAAAACCTTTACACTAAAATATTCCACTTACATCAATTCAGAAATGCCTTAATTTAGAGATACCAGAAGTACATTGCAATCAAAAAGGATTTCTCCAAAAAAGAGAATCACCCAGACTGTTCTTGGCGCTGGCTATTTCGGATTCCGCAGCCTCACTCACACTATTTGGATCGGTGTGGTTTAACCCATGGTATTTGCTCTTTAAGCAAATTCTAAAAAGTGTTTAAAATTCAGTAAGAAGCCAACACCACTACTAAGAGTTCTTAAAATGGCCATTATGTATTTAAAAGATTTACAGATCAACTTCAGCTTCCAGCCTATGGTACCACTGGGGGAAAAGACATGGATTAATACTCCTTCCATCACTTAAATCCTTTTTGTCAGGTTAGCAACATGGCCTTTAAAGCTTCCTCATGGACACTGTACTTTAATATATAGAAGTTCCCACTAGGAAGATAATTAAAGGTTGTTAATGTTCTTTTTATCGCTGAGTGGCCAAGACACATGTTTATTTCTGCTCCCCAGAAGCAATGTTAGCTACTAGCTTCAATTCAGGAAAATGTGTATCTTCAGGAAGCTTTAAATGGGGTATTTATTCAGTCTTTTTCTCAGCCTGCTTCATCCTTTCATTGTAGGCAACGTATTGAGAGTCTGTTCCAAAAATTCTATCCCACCATGTAAATGTCGAAGCATAGTTTCCAATGAAGTTCATGTGGTGGAAATCATGGTGCCGAGAACCAGCGTAGAAAGGGATGAGATTTAAAGGGTTCAGAGGAATATCATAACCACTGAAATAAAAATGACAAAGATTATTAATGAAGTCAATACACCTTACATAATCTACATTTATATGCTTGCTAACCAATTCAAGGAACATTCCACTTGACCTAAGTACTTATTTCTGACATGTTTGCAAAAGACAAAAACTCACAGAAAGTGGTACATAGTCTAGAAACCACTTTTAGAAATTAAAAACTTAAACGATGTATAGAAATTAATACTATCCATCAGGGGATGAAAGAGAGGGATTATAATAATGAAATCTTTAGATGTAGATTTTCAAGAATTATTTCTTTTTCTGTTTTAAAGGACCTTTCTCACCATAGTTTGTAATGCTCATAATACTATATATTTACTACTAAATGATATGTAATACTAAAAGATACACTACATATCTTTTAGGAAAAATTATATGAAATTAGTATCAAGCATTAAGAAGGTTAAACCTAAGCATAGCTGTGTAGCAACTCCTTTTAGTGTTTTCTCCTTTATTTCTACACATCTAAAATCTGATATCCACAATTGTACCTGTTGGAATCACCCCAATCCTTCCCTCCCCTTAGGCTGGA
This sequence comes from Camelus dromedarius, assembly GCF_036321535.1. NCBI lineage: Eukaryota > Metazoa > Chordata > Mammalia > Artiodactyla > Camelidae > Camelus > Camelus dromedarius. The sequence continues at coordinate 11,695,474 of NC_087436.1, read as the reverse complement.
AGAAAAGAGTAATGCAAGGAAAGAATGAAGGAGACACCATCTACCACTTCTCTGCCTAAGACTAGAGCATTCATTTTGCTGCCTTAGTGATTTAGAAATAATTGCTACAATTTCATACTCTGCTTTCACAGATGAAGTAAAAAGTCCCAAATAAAAATGTAATGTATATATAATAATTTTAAAATAATGAAAAACTAAGATATGAGGCATCTGAAAAGGCATGAAATACAAATAATCTGCCACCAAATGCCTCCCATTCAACAGAAAGGAAGCGTGTGACGTACGCGCGTATTCCGAGTAGTCTCCCTTCAGTGCTGGGCAGCACAGAAAGATGGAGACAAAATATTTACAATGTATGTAACAAACAAGGCTTACGTGGACCAACAGGTTATAAAACATATAACCTAACAGAAAAGTAGGCAAATGATATAAAAAGGTAATTCAAAAAAAAAAATCCTGTTGGTCAACAAGCACACAGACATGCAGCCTCAAGCCTGAAGGCTCCCTGCCCCACTACCGACAGACACCAGTGAAGAAGACTGTGATGTGGGCTGGCAAGGTGCTGGGTGCAGGGAGAGCTCTCTGACAGGTCCTAGTGGGGCTGGGATTGTGAAGACGGGCCCTTTGGGAGGGCAGTTTTGCAGCCCCTAGCAAAATTCTATTTCATTTTCTCAAATGATACATGAATATACTCTCACCATAAAAATGACAACAGCATACACAGATAGAAATGTAAAAAATAATCTATTATTTGAGCTCTTATCCGATGATTATGTTCTCTTGCTTTCTTAAAAATAATAACATTAACAAGATTAACTTCTTCTATTAATCTACTTAGAAAAAAGATAACCTACGACAATGATTAAGGTGGGTGAAATGAGTAAAGGGATTAAAAGGTATGAACTTCCAGTTGTACGATGAGTATGTCCTGGGGAAGTGATGGACAGCACGGAGACTATAGTTAATGGTACTGTACTGTGGAATTTGAAAGCTGCTAAGAGAGTAATCTTAAAAGTTCTTGTTGGTGGGGAGGGTATAGCTCAAGTGGTAGAGTGCATGCTTAGCATACACAAAGTCCTGGGTTCAATCCCCAGTACCTCCTCCAAAAATAAATAAACTTAACTACCTCCCCCCACCAACAAAAAAATAATAAAAAATAAAATAATTTTTAAAAAGCTCTTGTCATAAGAAAAAAACCTTGCAACTATGTGTAATGGTAGATGTTAATGAAACTTACTGTGGTGGTCATTTTACAATATATCAAATCATTATTTTGTACACCTAAAACTAACATGTCAATTACATCTCAATTTTAAAAAAAGATAATTATATCTTTATTTATGTCAATTACATCTCAATTTAAAAAAAGAAATAAAGATAATCTATGACCATGGAAAAAAAGATATTTTATGCTGCCTTCTACCTGAATAGAAACCATAGCTCACCTATGGACATCAATAGTTTCTATCAAACGCACGGTCACCCAGGCCCAGAGAAGAATAACATGATCACATAAAAGCATGATTCCGATGAAAAATCCAGTTCCAAGAATTAGGGTTTCCAGAGGATGTGCATATTCAGCTTCCATTCCAAAGGGAGACTGAAATAAAGAAGAACTGCTTAACACAGTGTGATGGAGAATTTTACATGTCCACTTATTGAAGCCACGGTGCCCAGCTGCCTGGTCAAACACCAACTGAGGTGCTGCTGTGAAGGTCTTTTTCAGATGTTATTGACATTGAATCAGTAGACCGGACCCTCCATAAGGCAGGTGGGCTTCACCTACTCAAAGGCTTTAAAACTGAGCAAAGACTGTGGCTTACCAAGGAAGAAGGAACTCTCCAGACCGCAATACAGAAACCCTACCTGGTTTCCAGTCTGCTGCCCTGTGGGCTTCAGACCCACGGCTGCAGCATCAAGTCTCACCTGCATTTCCAGTCTGTGAGCTGCCCGACCAATTTCAGATTCGCCAGCCCCCATAATTAAAGCCAGTTCCTTAAAATAAATCTGTGTGTACAATGCTAATATACATATATATTCTAATTTATTTATGCACATAGTTTTATAAAACTATATCCTTTCTGCATGTTACAATAGCACAGTCATCCCTCGGTATCCAAAGGGTATTGGTTCCAGAAATTCCCCTCAGATGCCAAACTCCACAGATGCTCAAGTCCCTTATATAAAATGGTGCAACATTTGCATGTAACCTGTGCATAACCTCCCACATAGTTTAAGTCATCTCTAGATTACTTATATTACCTAGAACAATGTAAGTGCTATGCAAATAGCTATGAATACAATTTAAATGTTATGTAAATAGTTGCCCACTCAGACAAATTCAAGTTTTGCCTTTTGGAATTTTCTGGAATTTTTTTCCCTGAATATATGTATTTTTAATCTTCTGACTTGTTTAAGTCACTGTTTGTTTATTTTTGTTGGTTGGGGGTAATTAGGTTTATTTATTTATTTTAGTGGAAGCACTGGGATTGAACCCAGGACGTTGTGTATGCTAGACGTGCACTCTACCACTGGGCTATTCCCTCCCCTCTTCCCAAATATTTTTGATCCTCAGTTGAATCCATGGGTTCAGAACTCACAGATACTGAGGGCCAACTGCATATCTAGCCACATATACATAAACGTTAACAATAATTCTCAATAAAAATATCCTTTTGTTCTTATCAAAATCAAAAGGTCTAGGGATGTCCTTAATACAATCTATTTTAAAAACTGTCTTTGATGGCTTAAGGTAAAGGCATTAAACAACTGACTCTAATTTTGGTTAATGCGTTTGAAATTGTTCTGCCAAGAAAGGGATGTTTCGCTGAGCATATCATGTAATCAGGATCAATGTGGATCAAGGAAGACTGAGATAACCAATCCGACAAAAGCTAACAACAAAGTAGTGCCGATAAAAATCACTGTTTAGTTGGGGGGGATTTTGCAGTGAGGTGGAAATGCATTAAAACTAAGTTAGAAATTGTTTTAGAAGTTTAACGATTCAAGGTTTGTTGTTTTGGGATCCCATTAAGTGATGCTAACATCACTAGAGCCTCTACCAAAGTGTCAGGTACCCAATTGTGTCAGGGTAGTGCTCTGGCCCCAAAGACAAAGATGAACACTTTCATGTAACATTTTTCCTTTGAGTCTCAATTTACCATGAAATTAAGATACTAAAGACAGTCTGCAGAACTGGCTGTGTGTGTGTGTGTGTGTGTGTGTGTGTGTGTGTGTGTGTGTGTGTGTGTGTGTGTGTGTGTGTGTGTGTGTGTGTGTGTTATATTCTTAACAATGATGCCAAAGGAAAAAGAAATAAAAGACCACTGACAATTTTTTTTTAAAGTCCAGATTTTTTAAAAAAATGAGATTTTTGCCTCTAATAGAAAAAAATGCATTAAATAGAATTCTAACATACCTGAAACTCATGATGAATTTTATGAATATATTTATATATTCTTTTGTGGTGTAAGAGCCTGTGCAGGAAATAGTGCCAGGTGTCTTCAATCACTGCACAGCCAAAGCATCTTGCCAAGAGCATATACCTTTAGGATGAAAATACTGTAATGAGTATAAAATAACTTTTTCTTAAACGATCTAGATTTTAACCTGGGAACACCACTTGAGACACTGCATAAAACCAAATACCAGCTTGATCTAATTGGATATGTTAATCAACAAATCCTTAAAACTGCTAGATACAAGTTGGCTATCTGATACCACTTGAAGAAGGGTTACAGCCTGACCACCATACCCATTCTAATTCATTAAAAAAAAAAATTCACAGGTATAAAATTGGAGTTAAACAAAATTCAAAACTTACAGGAATATACATTAATAGGAAAAGTATATATCTATACACTGTGCATCTAAATTCAGGTTATGTTGGGAACAGACAGTTAAATACAAATATTATTTAACACAAATATTTATGCTCAGATAACATCTTTGTGTCTATATGGTCACAACTTTTACAAATCTCACTATTCTTTCATTTTTTTTCATTCATTTAGACTTAAAATGCAATTTATTTTTTCTTGGTATAAGCACATGTATCTGTATACACGCCTATAAAGGATGTTATAGAAACTGCGGATGGGAGAAACTCACCTTCCAATAAAATATTACATTAAAACGTAGAAACATAAAAATGGGGACATTTTAAGTTTCTACTATGGTTTACTTTTCTACATTTTACTTGCAAAGTTTAGAACAAACAAACATTAACCAAACGAAGAAAGAAGATAACCATTAAGAGTATTTTAATTGGATGATACACCAGGACTGAGTATAAAGGTCAAATCTTTATCTACGTACCATCTTGGCATTCTTTCCCAATCATAAGGGATATTGAAATACTCCGTAAAATAGTAAGTTCCGCAAATCAAAGGAAGCTGGATACAAAAGTGATTAAAGAGAAGTACTTTAAAACATTTCCATTGGTTTTCCCATGTTTCTGGTTTATCCTGTGGAGAAGAATCACAGTATTTAGTACTAGCCTCTGCTGTCAGTAGTTTCACCTGGAAAGTAGAAGTAAATTCCTGTTTTTTTCTCTAGTGTTTAAATGAGTCCTGAATTCTATGCTATTTAATGAATCCTATGCTATGTGAGTTCTGTACTATAATTGCTATGTTACAGTAACTAGGGCCCAGGAACCACAACATCCGCCCCCGCTGAGTTCTTGACAACTGTTATCACCACTTTAAATAGGTGAAGGAACCGTGAACAGACACACCCAGGCGTAATAATCCCAGTGATCTCAATAAACCAAAACAGCCCCACAGAATGAACAACGCTCCTATTTGCTGCCCACAGACCGTTTACTTCTTTTACCAAAAATTCCCAAGAGGAAGAAAAGTGTTAAGCTAAGATCACAGCTGGGCTCTCCCCACTGCTGAGGTGGTTGTAAACGCAGCATTGGGAGCCTCACTGCACAGGCAACTCGGTCCTTCCGGCCATTCAGTGGTATTCATTCCCAGAAATAAGTGCATTTTTGTTCATGTAACAGTGACAGAATTATAAACTCTGAGCTGAAAGAACTTTAGAAACAAACGTGTCCAGCGGCTCCCAAAGAACGGACAGGTACTACTCATAGGTGGAGAATTTCACGGATTAAAGTCAAAATGAGAAAGTGAGATCAAGGTGAAATGTTCATAAAACCTCATCAGGTTATGGAACTGCTCAGCAAGCCATACAGAAAAATCTAAATTTATTCAATTTAAAGGGCTGCCCTTAGATAAGAGGAGCTTTTGGTTTTACAAAAAGATGGTCATAATAAATAGTAGTTACTGCTTTGTTTTAAATGTCCCTGCTTAAAAATTCAGAAACCCGCCAATGAAAGTTTTAACCGAACCACAATAGCCCATGGATGGAAACCACTGCCCATCAGCAGAAGCCCAAAGAGGTCAACCACTCTGCCCAGGATCACACAGGCAGTTATTAGCAGAACTTGGACAAACCAAACTAGGTCTCCAGTGCTCCTGAAATTCTTTAGGAGAGTTACCTTCCCTGACGAACAAAACAACAAAAGGAACAGCATTCAACTGGTAATCAATCTGGAGAGCTGGCTCTGACCTCAGGGCTTCTGTGGCATTCACAACTCAGTTTACTCAACAATAAAATAAAGGAATTAGGCCAAGATAATTTATAATTGTCTACTTCTACTCTGACGCTGCTCCTCCAAACTTCCCATCTTTGATGGGGACAAAATGGAAGGAGATAAGTGGAAGAGGGAATAAATGGAAGATGCTGGCTTGGGCTGGCAATGGCATGGTTTTTCCCGTAGAAACTATGATTAACAGATTCGTGGTACCCTAGCTGCAGAAATTAACACAAAAATGAATCAACTAAAAAAAAAAAAAATCACATGTATTCTGTTTACCAGGGCCATAGACTTCAGAAAGAATGTTTTGGTGTAAATAACCTTGAGGATAATTCCCAGAAAATTATTAAGATGTATGACTTAAAAAAAAAATCCTGCAAGGTCTACTTCATCACTTTTTCATTCCCGTGTGTATAGCGCCCTCACTTAACTATCTTTTCTGTTTCAAAGCAGAAAGTCTTCAGTGTTAGCTCCACCACCAACTTCTTCCTGTACCTTCAATGTTTTAGGGTATCTGCCTTCAAAATGTGTAAACCTGTAATTAGCTTGTACTGATTCTTTGGCTTGTTTTTAACCCCCCTTATAGTGTGAAAACTGGTCCTGATTTACCTTCACAATTAATTTTAGTATCAAAAAAGCCCAAAGCAGGGAACTTAATGGTTGTGAAACTCAAGGAGAACATTTTAAATACAGACTTGAAGCCTTTCAATCTCCGTTTATAAATAACAATTTGATCTACCAGATTATTGCTTGTCTTTTTCTTTCTTTCTCTCTCTCTTTCTTTTGCCATGTTTTATTCTGAAGTCTTCATAAACCCTTGACAGAAAAAGATCTTTCTCTCTCTGAAAAAGTTACCACCTCTGACCAGTGGGTCAGCCATAGAGGGCAGAGCAGAAAGGCCTGGCCAGCCATACAACCAATCGGCCCTATACATAAACTACTGGGTGACTCATGGCAGCTGGAATTTCAAACACACATGAGAATTTAGACATCCAACCTGAAATTCTGCCTTTCAAACCAGTTCTTATTTCATTTAAAAAAAAAATTGGAAATTTTGTGTTCTTTATTTAAGGTAACAGGTTACCCTCCTTTGGGCCACATCCCATTTTATTCCTTCTCCCTTTACCGCTTGTTCTTCCCTCCTTTGCATTGGAGTCCACAGGGAGCTGGCCCCCTGCACTCCCCCAAGAGCATCAGTGTTAGTACCTGCATAAAGTGAGACTCACTGGGAGGCTACGAAGCAAATAGACGGACCAGAAAGGATGCGTGCAGGCACTGCACCAGACATGTACCTGTCTCCTTAGATGAACACTCCCAAGATGCCTACTTTCTACCAAGACTGTGTGCCCTCCAGTTTCAGTTTGCCATGATTTTTTAGAAAAAGGTAAACAGCATTAGAAACAATCATGAATTTACCAAGTGCTGATAAATGGCTCCTTTCTTTAATAAGCTGGTCCACATTCTTTACTGGGAACAGTGTCAACCTCATTGGTCTACACATTGCTAGAGTTCATTACTTTCCCTGTTCAAAACTGAGAAGAGGCGCTGCATATATCTCAACACCTTGTCATGCACAGCAAGCTCTCAAGAAACATTTAGTGCACTGAGGCAAATACCTAGAAGCTAGGAGCATCATCACTTTTTTTTAGAATGACAAGAATGCGCAGAACTACCACAATATGTTAAAACAAAACCCTAATAGTCGTGATCAAGGTCTTAGCAAATTAACATACACTTAGGGCCTGAGACATCAAGGGTTGGAGTGAACTGCAAAATAATACTCAAAAATCCCCATAACCTTCCCTTCCAGTTAACTTAAAAATTAAAATTTATAACATTCATTTGTGATAAAACCTCTCCATAAAGTGGGTATAGAGGGAACATATCTCAACATAATAAAGGCCATATTGACAAACCCCACAGCTAACATTATACTCGATGGTGAAAAGCTAAAAGCATTTTGTCTAAGATCAGAAACAAGACAAGGATGCTACTCTTGCCACTTTTGTTTAACATAGTATTGGAAGTCCTAGCCACCGCAATTAGACAAGAAAAAGAAATAAAAGGAATCCAAATTGGAAAGGAAGAAGTAAAACTGTCACTGTTTGCAGATGACATGAAACTATACATAGAAAATCCTAAAGATGCTACTAGAAAACTACTAGAGCTCATCAATGAATTTAGTAAAGTTGCTGGATACAGAATTAATAATATACAGAACTCTGTTGGATTTCTATACACTAACAACAAACTATCAGAAAGAGAAATTTAGGAAACAATCCCATTTACCACTGCAGCCAAAAGAATGAAATACCTAGGAATAAACCTACCTAAGGACCTGTACTCGGAAAACTGTAAGACTGATGAAAAAACTGAAGATGACACAGACGGAAGGATATAGCATATTGAAGGATCAGAAGAACTAACATTGTTGAAATGGCCATACTGCCCAAGGCAACCTACAGATTCGATGCAATCCTTATCAAAACACCAACAGCATTTTCCACAGAACTAGAACGAATAATTTTAAAATTTTTATGGAAACACCATAAAACTCCTAGAAGAAAACATAGGCAGAACACTCTGATATAAACTGTAGCAATATTTTTTTGGATCTGTCTCCAAAGGCAAAGGAAAGAAAAGCAAAAATAAACAAACAGGACCTATTTAAACTTAAAAGCTTTTGCACAACAAAGGAAACCATTGACAAAGCAAAAAGACAACCTACTGAATGGGAGAAAATATTTGTGAATGATAAGGGATTAATATCCAAAATGATTTGTGAATGATAAGGGATTAATATCCAAAATATATAAACAGCTCATTCAACTCAATATCAAAAAAAAACACAACAAATTAAAAACTGGGCAGAAGACCTGAATAGACATTTTTCTAAAGATATACAGATGGCCAACAGGCACATGAAAAGATGCTCAGCATTGCTAATCATCAGGGAAATGCACATCAAAATCACTATGAGATATCATCTCACACCTGTCAGAATGGCTATCATCAAAAGGACCACAAACAACAGATGTTGGTGAGGATGTGGATAAAAGGTAACCCTCGTATGCAGCTGGTGGGAATGTAAACTGGTGCAGCTGCTGTAGAAAACAGTATGGAGGTTCCTCAAAAACTAAAACCATATGATCCAGTAATTCTACTTCTGGGTTTATATCCAAAAAGAAAACACTAATTTAAAAAGATACATGCACCTGCCCCTCCAATGTTCACAGCAGCATTATTATAGCCAAGATATGGAAGTGACCTAAATTAAGTGTCCATCAACAGATGAATGGATAAAGAAGATATGTATATATACACACACACACATATATATATATATATATACATATATATAATGTAATAGTACTCGGTCATTAAAAAGAGTGAAATTTTGCCATTTGTAACAACATGGGTGGTATTGGAGGGTATTATGCTTGGTGAAGTAGGTCAGAGAAAAACAAATACTGTATGTTATCACTTATATGTGGGCAAAAAACCCCAAAACAAATAAATGAATAACAAAACACAGACTCACAGATATAGAAAACAAACTAGTGGTTACCAGTGGGGAGAGGGAGAGGGTAGGGGAGAGACAGAGGCAGGGGATTAAGAGGTACAAACTACTATGTGTAAAGCAGATAAACAATAAGGATCTATTGTACAGCATAGAGTACAGAGCCAGTATTTTATAATTTTAAACGGAGTATAATCTATAAATATTTTGAATCACAATGTTGTACACCTGACACCAATATATTGTAAATCAAAGATATCTCAGCAAAAAAAAAAATAAATAAAATTTATAAACCCAAATTAGACAAACATCAAATAGAGTTAAGGCACAATTTAACAAATTATTCTTGGCAACTTTATCAGTAATGATCTAGGGCTATGCTAATACAGTAGCAACTAGAAACATGTGGCTATTAAACACTTTAAATGCACCTAGTCTAAATTGAGATGGGCTGAAATTAGTGTAAAATATACACTGGATCCCAAAGACTTATTATAAGAATAAGAACAGAACATATCCTGTTAAATACTCTTAAATTTTGATTACTTGTTAAGACAGTAACAGTAGACATTTACTGGGTTAAATAAAATATACTGTTAACATTATTTTCTACATTTCTTTTTTACTTTTTAATGTATTCTACTAGAAAATTACATATGTGGCTTCATTATATTTCTACTGGACAACCCTGATCTAGAGTCTATTTTGAGCTATGAAGTTATATTTACTTTAAAAATATTCAACACTAATAATACCCATTGCAAGTCCATCATACTCACCTTTTGAATTTTGTACTTTTTCATGTAAGGTATAAATTGAAACAAAAATCCAGGTAAACAGAAGAAGAAATAAAGGAACTCATGAACTATGAGGGATCCCCACGTTGCAATCTGGAACTTTGTGTAATTATTCAACATGTAGTTCCAAGCATTTTTAAATGGTTCCTGCAGAGGATTCTCAGGTAAAAGTGAGTCTACATACTCCACAGCCAAGGACGCTGAACTAAAGATGTTGACACTTTCATTCGTCGCCATTTTTCAAAGCTCTGCAGACAGCCTTATAACTCTGTAAATATAAATAAATAAGTAATAAGCAAGCTAGATAATGGAATTCCAAGAAAACAGGTTTTAAAATCCTTCTGATTAATTTTTAAAATAAGAATTGCTAAAGGAGCACCAATCTCTCAGGTCCTAAACATATGATTAAAAACACAAGTCTACAGTATGTCCTCACCACCTCCACTTGTAGATACGATTTAAAAGCCACATGTTAACTTTCAAGAGCAGGATCTAAAGAACAATAGTGGGTAAGGAATTTCAACCCATCTTTAAAGAGACTTTTCAGCATGGTCTCCAAGGAAAAATTTGTAATTTCACAGTTGGGTTTAGAAGTGTCACTTAAAACCAAAAGAATCTATAAAGAAAAAGCCTGCCAAATGTGACTACATACAAATTAAATACTTATAACTGGAGAATAAAAAGACAATTATAAATAAAGTCAAAGATCAAATGACAAACTGGAACAAATATTTCCAAGGATTATGACAAAGGGCTACTTTAAACGTGTGCTTTAGAAAAAGCCTAAGAATCTGGCAGAAAAACGACAGAAGACCATTCACGAAGCTTCACAGAAAAAATAAACGCAAATGCTCACTAAGCAAATGAGCAGTTCAATTTCGCTCACGTAGGAAATGCATACTAAGATAGAATCTTTACGTTTCCTAGTGCCCAGCACCCAGTCACAATATGGGGAAACAGGCGCCACTGTACGCTGTTGACGGGAGGATCAGCCTATCTTTGAGGAAAAATTCAGTATTTATTACAATTCAAAATGAATACACTTTTTGACCCAACAATTTTCTCACTCACTAAGTCTGAAGGAAGCATTGCTTACAATAGCAAAAACAAAGAGAAAATAGAAAAACACGTTAAGCCCACCAACAAGAAACAAATTAAATTGTCAGGTCCTTCCAAAGACACACAGCCGCTTGAAAGGAGGAAGACCTACATGTTCTATGTAGAAAGATGTCTAAGATATGGTATAAAGTGAAACAGCAAGTTGCAGAATGTACAGCAAGAGCCCCACTTACGTTTTTGTGAAAAGGCTGTATGTTTTGTCTATGCACTTTTATGCATATGTGCATACTACACACACATATAGAAAATGTACAGAAAAATGCATGTGCATACACGGTGGGGGAGTTGTGGAAAGGAGAAAAATTTTCCTTTCAATTCTATACCTTCTTACATTTTTTTCTATGAGCATGTTTTACTTATATGATAAATAGTTTAAATAGGTCAGCAAATTAAAAAGGAGAAACTTATGAAGAATATCTCTTTCCTAAAAAATATTCACTGCTAGACAATGAAGCAAGGCCCTCAACATTCTAAAGGAACCGGATTTCCACCCCAGAATTCGATATCCAGACAAATTACTGAACCAGGTGGGTGAGTGGTATTTTTCAGCCACACAGTATCCAGAAGTTACCACTCCAAAGTCTTTCTTAGGAAGCTACTAGAAGTTGTTCACCACTAAAACCAAGAAAGTGGGACACAGAAAACAAGAGATCCAACCAAAAGCCAAAATAATTTCCTGGAGGATAATGGCAGAAGACCGCAGCCAGTCTGGACTAGAGCAGTGCCCTTTGCTGCTATACCATGTAGTTCCCCTGATCGTGTGCTTTTAGGAAAGCAAGAGAGTAAACCAAAGAAGAGAACGCCTTGAGATCCAGGACATATGGACCACCCCACCCCCGCCAACTCAAGAGAAAAGCAAAGGAAATTTTAAGGAAGACAGCGAAAGAAAGTGCCAGGATGACAGCTGGATGGCAGGCCTAGAGAAGAGCAAATTCAGACTGGAGAAAAATGAAGATCTCCCAGAGGGACAACTCCAGGGAAAAATTGGAAAGGACAGATTATCTCCTATGATTGACCTTATAGAAAAGTGTACCATGGGAAGAATATGCAATGGGTGTAAAGAAAGTTAAGCAAATGAAAATAATAAGGCAATTATTAACTTTGGAGAAAAACAAAAGCAAAAAAAATGAAAGAAAAAATAACATGCATTTTAATGTTTAACTGTGAATAATTTTTACATAGGCATAATAACATAGTCTCTGAATGCTGTTTTAAGAAAAAACTGTAAACTAACCTTACCGGAAAGATGGAAGAAGGGAAGGAGAGAGGATATTGGTGTAAGAGCACTAAACCTTACCTATCATGATAAGAAAACAGTTGCATAAATGTTTACAAATGTTATATCCTCTTGTTGAATTGAAGCCTTTGTCATTATATACCACCCTTTTGTCTCTTATTACAAACTTTGTTTTAAAGTTGATTTTTGGTAGGGTGGGTATAGCTTGGTGGTACAGTACATGCTTAGCATGCACCAGGTCCTGGGTTCAACCCACAATACTGCCATTAAAAAACAAAACCAAAAAAAAAAACTAAATAAATAAAAAGTCAATTTTGTCTGACATTAAAAAAAAAATTCACTACTGTTCCTAATTTATGAACTATGATGGATCCCTCTAAGACCAAATATATTAAGCCTCAGAAGCACGCTTAACAATGCTTAAAACACCCCCCTCCCCTCTCCCGCCCCCCAAATCGACCTCTTATCTTAGATGCTGGAAGCTCAGCCAGCTTCCTCAGGACTCTGAACTCACTCTGCATCGTTACTCGAGTCCCACTCATTCTCAAATGACTTACACCAGGGACTATCGAGTCACAGCCTGGGCTCACTCACCGTCTCCTCTAAGTCCACCTGCTCCTGTGCCCTCATCCTGCCTCATCAAGAACTTGTCCCTCACTCACCCTTTCGTCTGTCCCTCTTCACCAAGCTCACCTCCTCAAGTTGAAAAACATCCTCAAGTCTTCCTCTCTTGAGAAGTTTTCCTGACATCTCCCACCTCTCCCCTAAGCCACTGTCCCACTTCTTTTCCTCTAAACCAACCAACTCTGGTCTCAAGCCTCCGACTGCTTAATTCTCACCTACACAACTCACTCAACTACAGCTGACCTTTGATGGCACAGGTTTGAAATGTGCAGGTCCACTTACACTCGGATTTTTTTTCAATAAATATATTGGAAAATTTTTTGAAGATTTTCAACAGTGAAAAAACAGATGAACCAGAGAGCCTAGAAATAACCAAAAAAAGAAAAGAAAAAGGTATGTCACAAAAAATGTATCAAATACATGTAGATACTAGTTTATTCCCACCTAGGCACGAAGCAAGTGATATTTCATATAAAATTAATGTGCTGTATTTCCACACTGTTTTATAACTTTGCTTTCAAAGAATTACATTACCATACAGAATGCCTCTCTCTCTTCTACCTGGAGAGACTGTACCAGCCTACCATCTCAGGTAAATGGTTTTTTAAAAGGTAATGTCTCCAATACTGTATTATGAATATAACTAAAATTATGCTGTAAAATTTTATGATGGTCATTCATTAGTTATAGGCTGGGCTACCGTGAAGCAATCGTATCGATTACACCAGGAGACCACAAAGCAATCACACTGCGGCTTCTTTGTTATCAAAGCATGAATCCTTATACCTGCAAATAAATCTGAATTATTTCCACATTATCTTTTCAGTTTTGATGTGTGGTGTTAGTAATCTGTGTAACACCTATAGTGTTTTGTATCTTATAAAGACAATGTTCATGTAGGTACTGACAGACCATTCATCTTGTAAACAGACGACGTACACTTAACAGTATTAATAAATACAGTACAGCAAAGAGTAAATGTATTTTCTCTTCCTTATTTTTTAACATTTTGTTTTCTCAACTGTATATATTATTGGTAAGGCTTCGATCAATAAGACTATTAGTAGTTCAGTTTTGGAGGAGTCAAAAGTTACGTATGGATTCTCAACTTCCCAGAGGGTTAGCATCCCTGAGTTGTTCAAGGGTCAACTGTATTTGCAGTCTGGCTCCCCACTCACACCAAAACTCCTTCAATCTCCTAAATTACAAGATAAAAATTGTTCCAATCCTCATTTTTCATGAGGTCATTCCCAAATCTGACAATGCTGAACCAACACCACTGACTAGCTATGTGACCTTGAGCAAGTTAAGTAACTTCTCTGAGCCTCAGTCTTATTATCTTTAAAATGTAAAGAGTAACAATAATAACTAGAGGATGGAATCTTTTCACCATGCATGTGTGTATCCCATCACCACAATGCACACTTCAAATATCTTACAATTTTATTTGTCAACTATACCTCAATAAAGCTGAAAAATAAGGAATAATAAACATAATAGTATGGTTCTTCTAATGGGTCCAAGAACTAATGCATGTGAAGCACTTACCACAGGACCTGACACACAGTAGCTTCAAGAAGCGAACAATTATGAAGCATTATCTACATGCCACTGTGTTCTAGGGTGTTACATGCTCTGTGCATATTAAAGACTTTAATCCTTACCACCCTTTTCGAGGTGGGCAATTTTATTATCCCCATTTTACAAATGAAAAACTGAGGTGTAGAAAGATTAAGTAACTTTCTCGAGACAGAAACGCTAAGTGAAGGAGCCTGTATGCTCATCCATCGTGCTATCCTGTGATCCTAAATAACAAAGCACAAATTAATATTACAGTAAGAGTATTCCACATAGGCTGTCTTCATTTTCACACTGCCCATCTATTCTCCAGCCATCACAACCTGTTTCCTATTCTAATCAATGCACTGAATTTACTCTTAATCTAAGGGTCTCCTAGCTGCCAGATCCAACAAACATTTTTGGAGTTTTTTTTCAGCCAATCTGTGAGATTTGATACTTCTCTCCTTGAAATACCCTCCTTTCCTGATTCTTAGGATTCATACGTATTGACTCTGATTCAATGTGTGCTACTATGAGCAGCCACTGTGCTAGCTGCTGACCTCACCCTGACTTCAAAACATAAAACCTAGTGAGGAACACAAAGAAGTAACCAGACTGTCATAAAATTTGTGACAAGAACAATAAAGAGGTGGAAATATCAAGTGCTAGAACAGAGAGTTCTAGGGAAGATTTCTAGAGAAAGATGCATCTAAAATCAAACCTGGAACATAGAGGGGAGGTGACCAGATTAAAAGAGTAAAGTAGGGTTGGACAGGGGAACAGGGCATGTTTTGAGTAGAGACATCAGATCCAAAGACTCAAACAGGAGATGAGAAAGGATACAGAACTTTCTGATTTACTATGTCTGTGGTACAGCTTCTGAGAAAGGAAGGCTCGAGAATTGAGGCTGGAGAGCTTGTCCCAGGCATGCTTTTTTAATCCCTTTCTAACTATTCCAGATTACCTGGAGTTACCTTATCTGTTCCCAGTTTTAAGACTACAGCGATATCTACAATCTCTCTAGGCCTCTCTCCTAAACTCCAGGTACTGGTTATCCAAAAGTAATTTCTGCTTCGACGGTTCACAGGCACGTCAAGTTCAACACGTCCAAAAGTTCTGCCACTGCTCCCTGCAACCCTGCTCAAAAAACTGAACTGGCCACACCACCTGTTTAGTTATCTCGGAAGTTCTTGATCTCTGTCTCCGCTGCCTGAGTTAAGTCTTCAAACACTTTCCCGATTTAGAAATAACTGATTTAATTAACATTCAGACCCAAGGGAGGGAACCCAAGGGAGGGAACCCAAGGGAGGGAAATGGATACACTTCTGCCAGCTGAACAAGAGTAAACAATCGGAATTAAAGAGGAGAGGGGAGGGGAAATAAAGACTGAATATCTTTTCCTTTTCTCAGCCTTACACAACCAGACTCACTGGAGTCCTGCTACATGCTCGGACGAAAGAAATGTAGTCGTTTGTGGATTCCCCAAGAAACTTATAGTTTAGCTTTCTGAGCGCGCCAGCAGTGTCCGCCCTTTGCCGAGCCCGGATCGCACCTCCAACCGTGCTCTTGTTAAACCTCCCTCTAGGACACGAAGCCAGCAACCCTCTCAACAGCAGACAGGGCTCGCCCCTTCTCCAGACCTCACGGTTTCAGGTAGCGCCTTCCCACGGATAAGGGCCTAGGCCTCTGCTGTCCTCCTCGCTCACCTTCTCTCTCCCACCCTCCGTATTCCTACACGATGGGCTCTGACCATCCTGTGCTTCGTCTTTGCCCACGAAACATTGTCCCTTGCCAGTACGGTTCTCTGCTCAACTCCTATTCATCCTTCAGTACTTTCCTCGGATGCCCTTCCCCACCGCACGCCCCGCCGCGCATACAAACAAATCTTCCTTTTTCTTTTTGTAGAACTCTGGTCACTCTGCCACCCTGTGTTGTGACCACTGTTCCCGGACGGCTGAGGGCCGTGCCCCGTTCCGTCACTGAGGGGTTTCACCCATTTCCACCCGCACCCGCGCCCGCGGCCAGACGCTCTATCCTGACTTCCATCCAGACCTCCACCCGCGAGTGCTAGCCGCGCCCCCCTCTATCCGGGCCCCTCACCTAGACGCCGCACGGTCTGCCGCCACTGCCGCCTCCGCCGCCGCCGCCGCCGCCGCCTCGCGAGCTCGGCTAGGCTCTAGCCGCTCCAGGGGTAGCCAGTTCCTCCCGCCGTTATTGGCTTGTGAGTGCCCTGCCCCGCCTTCCAGGCGCTGTGATTGGTCCGTGCGGCTGACGGCATCGTGTGACTCAAGAGACCGGAGCACTGGCTGCGAGGCCATTGGCTGCGCGGATGGAGTGAGGATCGTGAGAGCTAGGCGACCGGCCAGTAGCAGCGCCGAGGAGCCTATGGGCGGGAGCGCGCGGCCTGCAGAGGAGGACGGACGTGAGACCGCGAGGTGTCGCCTAGCAACCTCGGCCCCGCCCCCAGGCTCCTGCGCGATCCGGGAGGCTGTGGAGCGTGGGTTCTTCGGTCGCCGCGCTCGCTGTGTTCACAGATCACCCTTCCTGCTGGTGCGCCCCGGGTTTAGACCACCCTCTTTCCGGTCCGCAGCCCTAGTACCCCTTGATAACCTCTACCTGTACATGGGACTTGGGGAACTTCAAATGCAGCCCGCCTCCACTTGCGGACGGGAAGCCGAGGCTTCGGGTTAGGAGAGCCTGGTCGCGACAGCAGACCTGCAGCTGGGCTCGGCCGCCTCCCGCCCTGGAGTGTGCACGGATGGGAGTCACATACGAATTTAAGCTTTCGCTTAAGAGGGTACCACTCGGTCTAGTTGAAGGCACTTTATATATACAGGATGCTGTCGTTTCTCAGGGCTATGCTAAGACTGGCTCTCCTGCCTGCAATAAGGGGCCAGCAGCTCCTCCCCCACCCATCGATTCAGGTACCATCTGCTTTAGGAAGCCCCTGCTTGAAGGATGTGTCTCGTCAGGTCCAGTGACCTCTACCCATTCGTCTGTCCCATTTGTTTGACACCCACTTTCTTTATAAAGTATCATGACAGGAAAGCCACTCCTTTGCTTGGCCAGCCTGGCTCTAGACACCCGCCCATACTGGCTGGGGTCCTGGATATGACTGTGCCGCAGCCCACTTTTCCCTCTGCCCAAACCTGCTGCCCTCCGTCAACCAGTGTTAAGAGCTTGCACTGCGGGGTCAGACCTGCCAGGCTTTGTCACTCAGCAGTTTGCTCTTAGATAACTTACTTCTCTAAGTTTTATCTAGTACCTCTGTAAAACAGGTATTATAATGATGTTTGTTGTGACAATAATATGATCGTGTATGTGCCCTTTGCACGGTGTCTGAAATACAGCAAGTGCTCAATAATACTACGTTGATTATTCTGACGTAAAATCCTACCACAGTAGATACATTTTTTATACCAGAGCAGGTGTATGTATGTGAAGGGGTCAAGTTATTTTAAATCTCAAAGATTTAGAGCTGAGCGGAAATAGATATGGCTGCAAAACTACAGAAATAAGCTCAACTCACTTATTTCCTTACAATGAAGAAATGGTTCAGTGAACTGCGACAATAGTGGTAATTTACAGAGGGTCTTCTGTATTTCAAGCACACTAACATACATCATTCTGTTCAAACTCCTCAATAACCTTGCAAGTGACAGAGACACTACTGTTGCCATTTTAGATAAGACGAAGGGTCAAAGATGAAAAAAATGTGTTTAAAGTCACAGCTAGCAATTGACAGAGGGGGAGGCAAACTCAAGAGCCATCTGATTCCTGTAGATTGAACTGCTTTTCCCCTTGGAGTCCTGAAAGCCAGAAACTTGATTCAAAGTGTGATTCCATTTTCCCACGTAGCCTCCTCTCCAAAATGAGACGCTGGCAGCCAGACAAGTCAGTAGGAGGCAATTTGCTCAAGTCCACACTTGAAAGAAAAGGCAGGCTTATTAGCACATCGCTGTGTTATGTTATTCTACCCTTATGCTAATAAAAGTCTCATAACTCATCAGCAGCTGAGATTATAAATACCAGGGTCCTCATGCTGTCTTACAAGGGGTGATAATTAAAAAAAAAAAAAAACAGGAATCATCTGCCAGAGTCCGTAAGGAACAAGAGGGGAACTGAAAGTAGACACACCATCCACCTTAACACCATCTCTGCTTTCAATCAAGAAGGTGCAGAGCCAAGTGAGGCAGGCAGCAGAGTTGCTTCACAGTACACACAGATTTAGCCTTGAACTTTGTTCACACTGCATGCTGTGTCCCTGACAGGATTTCTAAGACTTCTGACCTCTCTATTTTTGTACAATAATAGGACAAGTCAGGAACACTTTTATATGCCTGAAAGTGTATATTCGGAGGGTATATTCAAAGCTCTGAAATCTCAGTTATGACTCTAGCTACTGACAAACCCTGGCAAGCTGTTTTATGGTATAGCGGTCAAATCTTCAAAGAAAGAAAAGACAAAGAGGTATCTGATGTGCTAAGTATTTAAGACTTGATTACTCTAAGAGATTGTATTTTAAGAAAGGCTTCAAAAAATTTTAGATAAATCTTTAATTGACAGATTCATGGAGAGTTTCATGGAACATTAGTGTTTAAAAGTGATTAGGAAAAGTAATGATACATTTTTCTTGGTGCCACTGTCAGAAGCAGCTAGCAGTGCTCCAAGTTTATTAGATCTTCAACATGTTTGCTGAGAATGGGTGTTCTTGGAGCTACGCTAATGCAGAAATTCATGCTTTCATACGGTGAACACAGGCTTTTTCTTTTTGATTAAATTCTTTATATTTCCACTTATAATGGAATTTTATATATATATATATATGGCATTAAATATATTCTATGTTTAAATGTGAATACACTAGCTAAACAGAACTTTTTGCTACAGGTGTACTTCTTTTCTCTTGATTATCGACTATTCTGGCAACAGCTCATGCCTAGCTGTTAAATTCCTGAGGAGCAGCCACCACATCCCTTCACCCCTCTCACGTCCAGCCCCTCAGCTGGCCACCTCACCCCTATTTCCTTAATTCTTTTTATTTGGTATCAAAACGGTAATTTATTTCTCAGTTGCTTTACAGTAGGTATTTTCACTTTGACTTTCCTTTTGGCCCATGCTAGTTGTTTTATTTTGTGTCCTGCCCATATCAGGGATAGAAGAACACAATAACTTTAAATTTCACCAGTCCTTGGGAGACTTTTGCCTTGACTTTGCTCAACTTGAAGAAGTTGAGGTAGCTTCTTCTTGGAAAACAGTTTTCAGTGCCTTCAGTTACTGATTTAACAGACTTGCCTTGTAGGTTACTTGAGCAACAAATTCAAAATATTGATTTATGAAGTTAGCAAATGCAAATTTTATAAAAGAACACAAAAAGTGAGCAGGCAACTAAATAGATAAAAATCAAGGACAACGTGAAGCAAATAATATACAAACTTTTATTCAAAGTTAATTCAAGAAAGACATGTTTTGGTCATTTTTAAAGTGAGATTAATTGAACATCTCAGAAAAATTGTATCTGATCAACGCACATAGCTACTGACAGAAAGTTCTCTCTTCTGTTAATAGCAGCTAAATTTATTCACACAGAAAAAATTCTTAAGACCATGCAAATTCAGTTGAATTCCATACATTCATTGTATTCATCAAAAACCTGCAGTAATGTTCATGCCGAAGTGTTACTTTAAGAAAAAAATTAAAAATACACACCAAAACATGACCAAGATTAAACCAAAGAAAATAATAAATAAGCATAATTTATATTTTAAAAAAGTTTGGCATCACACATGTATTCAAGTGTGTCACACCGTATTCATTCCTCAGAAGTGGCATTTTAAAGTGTTAAGCATTGTTAAATATCAAAAAATACAACTCTGTTTTACAATGTAGTACTGGCATAATTCAAAGTACTGTGCCAATTATAAATAGTATAATCAAGTTTCAAACATCTTTTCAAACATATTTAAAGGAAAGCATATAGACACACATTTATATGCACACAAATTATTATACTCATGTAATCAAACATTTTATAAAAGCAAACAGTTTTATCCCTCAATTAGTTTGTATACGTACATAAGATTTTAATACCTGTTCAAAGATTTTCAGTTCTTGTGTATACAGATTTTCAAGAGAAGGAATAAAGAGGAAATTTAGTTTTACAGGAACACAAATTACTTTATCCCCCTTCAAAAAATAATCCATAGTCATTCAAGGTGGATTAACTAGTCTTTATGAAAGCAACTGTTGTCCAAAGACTGCAGAACAATCCTGCAGTCCAAGTTTCTTATTAAAATTCAGTCAGCTGCTGCTCATTGCAGAGAAAGCCTACGCGGTGCATCTACCAAAAATAATCTTCAGTATCTGAGGCCTATAAAGGCAGATGATCTTACCTTCTGCGGAGACTCACAGTGCAGCTACAAGTGGAGAAGTGCTCGACTCTCAGTCACTTCAGAAGTACTTGTTGAAGCCTGCTTCTCATGTGTAAATATGCCAAAAATGTCCTTCGGGCTCATAATGGTTTATCAATAACTGTGACTCCTGAACAAAGAAATGAAGAAATAAGACAGAAGTCACAGGAAGCATTCTGTATCTCTGAGAAAATATGGAATTTTTTATTCTATTACTTAAGTAACAGGGGCTGAACAGATCATGATGTTTCAAAATCTCTTTCTTTTGCCCTACTATCATTTTCATCTAAACGACAATGAAATCTTTGTTTAAAAATCACGGCCCAAAACTACATCGGACTATTTGAACTAGTCTCTTGTTCTTCACAGTTACAATTAAGGGAAAACAATTTCACTCAGGAAATACTAAAATCCACCTAATACTCAAAGGGGTACAAAGAAACTTTTGAGAGTGATGAATATTCATTATGTTGATTGTGGTGGTGGTTTCATGGTTATGTACATATGTCAAAACTAATAAAACTGTTCACTTTAAATATATGCTACTTATTCTATGTCAATTATATCTCAATGAAGCTGTTTAAAAAAATTCACGTAATTTTTAGGAATGCTATTCTGGGATCCTACTGTATATATTCTACTAGGTGCTGTTTTGGATGATACATAAAGAACAGTGATGGCTAATTAGTATAAACTTCTTTTTTCTCCACTGTTGGATCAATATTAGAATGTCACTGAAACATTCTAATATTAAAGCAATATAAATATGTATCATCAGAATAATTAATAAGCAACTTACAATTTTAAAGACTCAGTGTTGTATTTATTAGGAGTATTATCATTTCTCTTACTAAAAGAATGGACCAAAATGGTATTTTATAATTCAATCCGTGCTGTGCTTAAGGAAGAAAAGGACTCTGCAGCCTCACTGTAATACTAACACATGGAGCCCATCTGGGGCAGACGTTGTAGGGGTTGTATCTTATGGATGTCAGAGTAATTAAAGGCTTGCCACGTAGTGAATTCCACACCACTGCATACAGATGTTAGTTTAGCCATATTACATTTTATGATGATTCTACACTGGGAAGATTTGTGAGTTTGAACACAAATGACTGCACAATGACAGAAGAATACTTGTGTTTTATTTCAGGATACACATATCCTATACTTATTAATTTGAGAATGAGAAATAAAATATACTTTGAGAAAAGACTCTTTCCTGACATAAAATGCTCTTCATGTAAAAATTATAATGATATAATCTTTTTGTGTTACAATAGAAGACTGTGAGAAAACTGAAGATTATTACCTGCGTAACTTCTCCCTGTGCTCATACAAGATGACACAACTGTCCATTTATCAGTCGTTGGGTTATAATATTCTACCGATGCCAAGTTACAGGAACCATCATCCCCTCCAACGACATATAACAGACCATTTACTGCACAAACTCCTTTAAAAAATTACAGAGAGAGAATAATTATTTTAAGAATTTGGATGAATACAAATATCTCTGTAAGTGTCTGATGAGGTGATCAGGAGACACTTACTTCCTTGGAAGAGGCAAGAAGAGAAGATGGGGAGCCCAGAAAGAATTCCTTAATAAAAACCTACTGTAAGGTCCTACCCATGTCACTTACGCCATAGTTGCTTTATATACGCATTATTTCATTTAACCTTCACAGTAACCTTACTTTACAGGTTAGAAACTATTTTACTTTCTACTTTATTAAAAAAAAAAAAAGAAAATTAAAAGTCGAAGAAGTAGAAACTCTTCCAAAGTCAGCTTCTAAGGGAATGCTAAGGAAATAAATATATATATATTTCACCTTCTACTATATATAGTAGAAGGTAAAAATGATTCTAAATTTTAATCAAACTGACTGATTATCTATTTTAGCTCCTTTAAAAGGGGAGAACAGTATTATTTATTTCATTATTAATAGAATAACATGGGGGGGTTGGAAAAAATTAAAAACATCTAGAAAAGTATAAAAAAAAAAGACTACCGCTAGTCCTATATCACTCAGAATCCTGATAATTGAAATTCTGATCTCTACTCTTGCAGGACGCATATATACTCAAGACACTCCTTTTTTTTAACCCCAGAGTAGCTCACAGTACACATGTTACACATGCTACTTTTTACTCACTCCCACTAAACAATACATACCTTGGAGATTTCCCCAAGTTAATAAATACAGATCTACATAATTTTTAATGCCTGGATAGTATTCCATTCATGATAATACCATAATTTATTTGTCTTTTACTGATGGGTTTCAAGTTAGTTTCAGTTTTTTTGCTCTCATCAATGATGTTGCAATGAACAAAGATCCCTCTTACACACATTTTTGCATACTTGTGCAACAGTTCTCTTAACGTAAATTTTACAAAGGAAACTGCTGACTGAAAAGGCAAACACCTTTTAACAGCTCTTTATTTCAATTTATTTTTTAAAAAGCATATTTAATAATTTTAAACAAGATTCAGAGCTTTTTATGAACTAGCATTAAACAAAACATCCAGAAGGATGCTGCCCGCACAGTGGTCCCTGGAGTTCTGTAGACAGTTTTGCTAACACAATTAACAGGTGCTTGCAGATTTCTAGTATAAAACAATGAGCCCAATCTCTATACAGCATTTAAAGTGCACCAGCAACAGTGGCTTCTATGCAAACAGAGCAGATCTTCTCTCCTCAAACTCAAATGTGTTACTATTCTAGCCTCTTGACAGGAAGCAAACTCGTATCATTTAAAGGTAATTCAAGCACCTGAAAAGCAAGAGTGGGATGACAATAGCTCTACATACACAAATTATCTCCTTATTCTGCTGGCTGGAAGAAGTGAGCTAATTTTGATTTGAAAACAGTAAAACAAGGGTAGAGAAAAAATAAAATTGGAATAATCTATAAGAAAGTAATAATGAAAGTTCAAACTGCAACTAAATTCCCTAATCCAGGAAGCACATACCCATACGCTTTTCTAAATTCACGTGCTGGAGACAAGCACTTAATTCGACTTAGGGACCAGACGTGTGGGTTTTTCCATGGTTCTGGACTATCCATAGTTGAGGGGGTTTTAGTACTTCACCAAGCACAGCTGACTGTGTGAGATGGAAGGTCTAGTAGGATGAACTATATATTCTGTTCTGCAGTGGGAGTTCTTGCAGTCCTACATACTTAGTCTCCCTTAGTGATCACATTGAAATTAAAGAGAAATTAAGGAGATCTGTTTCTGGGGGAATGGAGGGTGCATCCTGCAACACCATCCAATGGTGCACAGTGAGTTTGAGAATCACCAGGAATTTATTTTGGATTATGAGAACTGGCATGAAGATAACGGTGTTTCCAGGAAGACTAGCATTTCCCAAAATCAGTACCTAGCTATCCTGAATCCATTTTCCATTTCTATTTCCCTTCCATATATCTTCTTTTTAAGCAGTTAGTTCCCTAATCTTGAAGACCTCAGCTTTCTTAAAATTACTGTTGTTGTTTTAGCTTTTCCATTTTCTAGAAATCCTTAACTGTATTAAATTGGAGTTACCTTCTTCAGGCTTCCCCTCCAGATTCAGATTAACAACCAGCTTCTTAATCTGGTATAAATATTTACTCAACTAGGCTAAATGCCTTGAGAACTGGGCTCCAGAACATGCTACCTGGTAGGGACTCAAAAAGGTTTGTGCTGAGAATGGATGAATTCAAGTATCAAATAAAGAGGGTTCCTCCTCTAATTTAGTTTATATGATCATTACCAAAAAGCAGCCTCTAACAGAAGTTATAAGTTAACTGAAGGATCTCATCAACGTGCTATGCTGCAGACACTAAGCTAGGCATTCACTATATAAGATTATTACGAAAGTTTCTGCCTTTAAAGAGCAAGTCTATTAGGGAAACTCAGATCAGTAAAAGAACAATGGAAATACACAGTGATACTAGTAAAACTTTAAATAGAATTCAACATAAATTTCACAATCATAAACTAGACAAATACCTGCATTTCTCCTGCACATGTTCATATCTGCAACCTGTCTCCATGAGTTGGTGGCAGGATCATACACTTCGACACTTTTTCGTACTAGAGGGCCATCATGACCCCCTACAGCATACAATAAGTTGTTTAACACACCAACACCTGTAAAACACAAAGAACCAAAGTATAGTAAAGGGGACAAGAAATTTATAACATATTAGGGTTTATTCAAATGACTTTCAAATAAAACTTCTGAAATGATTATTCATAGTAAGTCAATATTCAAGTGTAAAACCTAAGAAATGAAAATGAATAGAATTCCACTTAAGAATCTCAATAAGAACTACTGTTCTAAAAAAGAAGCATGTCAAATAGAATAAAAATAAAATGCAGCTGAAAACAGAGAGGGAAGTCCTTTAATATAACCCTTCTGAAAACAGCTTTCATGATAAAAGCAAACAAGTATTAAAGCAAAAAATGTGTAAGAAATGGCTCTCAAAAGAGCTGATTATTAAGCAAGTTCCCCAATAAGCACTAGAAACAAAAAAGTAAACGCAATGCCAAACAATATAAATAATGAAATGAAACAGGAAAGAGGTCTTTAACACGGCACTTCAGAAATTTTACGAAGTGAAATTTAAATGCAGCAGTCTACTACTCTACACGCATAATTCAAAAGACATTTTAACAGTGTCACTAGAATCAGGACATATTTTCCGAAAACATTAAAAGATGCCAACAAATCACTGTTTAATTGTCTTCCATAATCTCCGTGCTCCAGGCGCTGCCCGCGGTCCCACTCACCGGCCCCGCTGCGCCGGGTGCTCATCTCCGCGATGTAGGTCCACTCGTTGGCCGCGGCGCTGTAGCACTCCACCGTGCTGAGACACTGACGCGACGCGCCATCGTAGCCCCCGACAGCGTACAGCAGGCCTAGCCACGGAACCACAAGGAGAGTCAGGTTCATAAAAAGCTGTTTTTTTGCAAATCAGAAAAGAATATATTTTTCCTTTATGGTAGCAGAGTTTCCCTTTAAAGCGTTACTGGTTTTTACAAACTACTAAAATCTTATCTAATGGTGAGAGGTGGAGTTATCCAGTCACATTAAGAAGATCTGTGGGACATATACGGTGATACTAATTTAACACGTTCATCTGACTGACAGAACAGAAAGGACACTCATTATGCCTTTGGGTAACACTATTTGGTAACGGCACAACATCCTGGAAAATCAAATTAAATATCAAAGTTACCTCAGTAAATTGAAAAAAAAAGTTAAATCAAGAATTAGCACCAGTATACCATGAAATATTATTTGGCAACAAAAAGAAATGAGGTACTGGTAAATGCTACAGCATGAATGAACCTTGAAAACATTACGCCAAGTCAAAGAAGCCAGTCACAAAGGACCATATACTGTATGATTTCATTAATATGAAATGTCCGTCAGTGGAAAATTTATACAGGGATAGAAAGTAGAGTAGTGTTTGTTGAGGGCTGGGAGGAAGGGGGTGACAGTCAAGGGAGTAGGGCTGCTTTTTGGGGTAATAAAAATGATTTAACATGAATTGCATACATGTACACTGGATTGTACACTTTAAACAAGTCAATGATATGGTATGTGGAGTCTATCTCAGTAAAGCTGCTAAAAAAAGTCAGTGCAGAGGATTATACCCACCTTGGGGAGGGGAGTGGGAACACACAAAGTTATTCAAACAATTAAAAAAAAAATCACACTAAAAAAATCATACTTACAGCCTTTCTTAAGGGGGGGACAAGGTAGGATATAAATAAAGAACTGTGGCAACCCATCCCTTAAATGTTAAACAGCCGTTCTTCAAATGTAAAATTTCATATTCGTGTCATCCGGTTTGTTCCCCAAACCACAGTATTAAGAGGAGTTAGTTTTATGTAGGTTACGGGGAAGGGGGAAGGAGAGGCCAGAGGGTGGGCTGCTTTATATAGGTTAGTATACAGACGAGCCGATTTCAAAAAAAGGATAACGAATATTTTACAATAACCACTACTTTCTCTCTTTAAATGATCACTTCCTTGCCCATTTAGAAAGCTGGTGTCCAGGTGACCGGGAAGAACCACTCCTAACAACCAGGAGGCCAGCCGTACCTCCAACGACACCGACGCCCACACTGCTCCTCCTCGTGTTCATCGGGGCCACGTGGAACCACTCGTTAGACTTGATGTTGTACGCCTCCACGGAGGACAGACCTGCAGGGAACACGGCACAGAGGGCTTCACCTCCTCCTTGGGTTCCTTACATATTCAGCCACATTAAATTGGGCTAAAATCCAACTGCATGATAAACAGGAATGGCTTCTCTTCCAGACAGTTCCTACCCAAGCTACTGACATTTATTGGCTTTTTAAAGTTCAGAAGATATCTGATACTGAAGCATGGGGAAGAAAAGTTACATACTCAGCACTCTCATGTCATTTAAAGGAATTCTGGATGGAAAATTTAAACTTGTCTTTAAAATACATGTTAAAATACTCTAATGTGTCCTAATTTGCCAGGACTTGTTCCATAAATGTGACTGCTACGTTAACTCTTACAGAAATGTAGAAAGGATGAAAGGAAATTGCCTGTACTCCCGTCAAAGCCTCCCACAGCATATAACAGTCCATTCAGTACAGCAGCCCCCAGAGTGCTTCTCCGGTCCCGCATGTTAGCAACGCTGGTCCACTGATCTTTCACGGGGTCGTAGGAATCTACAGTGCGGACCCTCAAGGAGCCATTAAAGCCACCAACAGCAAAAACGAGTCCAGCCATGTAGACCATCCCTGCAAAAGAAATACAGCCATTAATGATGTGCACATGACCCAGCTGCTGCCATCACCTAAAGTCTGCATCCCAGTAAGCCTTCTGCTGCTGTCAGAATATAAGCTCCCCTCAGGAGAAGCCTGACTGAATGGGCCCTACTCATTAGCAATTTAGTCAATATACAATGACTAACTTGTGTTCCTTTCTATTACTGAATTATGCAATGGCATAGGCTGAGGTACTATTTTGACTTTGGCTTTTTCAAATACTTATTTGTAGACTTAAACAATGGGCCAATATTTTCCAGCTACTTGAACCTGTACACATCTCCCAGGGCTTTCAATTTTGGACCTTTACTCCATATGTTTATACTTAATTTGCACAACAGGCTCTCAGTTTATCATGTTAGTGGGCTAAATCAGGGGTTGGTAAATTATAGCCAGCAGACTATTTTTGTAGAACCTCATTGAGGTTTTTACATTTTTTACGGTTTTAAATGGTTGAAAAGCAATCAAGAAAAAGAACATTTTGTGATGCATAAGAAGTCATATAAAATTAAAATTTCAGGGCCCATAAATAAAGATTTATTGAAACACAGCCCCACCCATTCATTATGTAGTGTCTGAGGCTGCTTTTGACTACAGCGGCACTTGATGAGTTGTGACAGAGACCGATAACCCACAAAGCCACATATACTTAGTGTCTGGTCCTTTAAGAAAAAGTTTGCTGGCCCCGGGGCTAACTCTGGGATGCTTGAGGATATCTGGACGGAGAAACTAGGCTGCCAGACTCGGGGCCTCCACCACCCTTCATGTTCCTGAGTTTTCTCATGCTGCTGTCCTGATCTAAGAAGAGCCCCTTCCAGTTGCACACCCCAGTGAGAGTTCCACATGCTCTAGGAGGCCTTCCCCGCACTAGTCCTGAAGGGACTACCGCTAACTCCTAATCCCCTATAGCAAATAACACCTACTTTAAGGCTAAAAAATCTTATGTAGTTTGCAATATCATTGCTTTAAACTGTTGAAACTTTTATTGTTCTTAAATTCTATAACATTTATGTCACTGCCCCAGCTAGAGGGCAGGCCCTGTGACTCACAGTTCCCTGAATCCCACTGGGAGTACAGGAATCACCAGTTCCAAGTGTCTGACTAACACAATGTTTCGTATGATGTCATCAGGCAAGCATGTACCACTACTCCCCAATGTCTTACCCTCTGGTGCTCTATCCCCCAACCCTGCCCCCAAAATTCATATGGATGTGCAGTCTTTCATATGGCGTGAAGACCCTGCAGTTCAGATGAAGTGGACTGTATTGGCAGCTAGGTTTCTGGTTCAGTCAGGAAATGAATAGTCAAGCTATACTCTGGAAAATCCAGAGTATGTGAGGAGAGCTGTGGGCAATGGCCAATTTAACTAGGCAGAGAACTAGCAAATAATTTAGGGTAACCATTGGATTTCCTGAGGACCCTCGACAGCAGGGGATGTGGCAGATCTCCTGGGAGGGCCTGGGGACAGTGAGCAGTGACACAGCAGGCAGCATGCAGAACCATAAGAAAATGTTAAATATCCACCAACAGATTAAGTCCTATCACTAGTCCTGTAACAAGTCCCATCATGTATAATACAGCACAATAATTAAAACTGTTCTGTTTTAATGCATGAGGCAAGACAAGTCAATGGACCAGAACAAAAAATTCAGAATAAAATCTAGTACATTTAGAAATTTACTATATAATAAAGCAGCACTTAAAATGAGTGGATACAGGTAGACTGGACAATAAAAGGTGTTATAACAACTGGCTAGCCATTAAAAAAAAAATCCACATCTTCTTTCATCAAAATTAAGTCCAGATGTTTTTTATATAAATATAAAAAATAAAACTGTAAAAGTACTAGAAAAAACTCATACTTTAAAAATATAATTTGGGTGGAGGGTATACCTCAGTGGTAGAGTGTGTGCTTAGCATGCACAAGGTCCTGGGTTCAATCCCTAGGACCTCCATTAAGTAAGTAAGTAAATAAATAAATCTAATTTACCCCCCACCACACACACAAAAAACCAAAAAACAAACAAAAACGAAGATTCTTTGAAAAAAAGAGAAAAAGACAACTTTAAATAAATAAATATATATATATTTTAAAAATATATATATAAATTTTATTATAGCTGAGAAACCTGGCAGACACTACCTTTTTCAAGTGACCAAGGTTAAAGTCACCAGAAATAATCATAATTACCCCAATCTAATGATGAGAAAATATTAAACCCAAAACTGAGACATTCTTCAAAATACCTGACCAAGTGCTCATTAAAAGAATCGAGGGCATGAAAGACAGGAAAAGACTGAGGAACTGTCACAGATCAGAACAGACTAAGAAAATACAACAACTAAATGAAATGTAAGAAAGGAGGATCAAGATGGCAGAGTAGGAAGACATGGAGCTCACTTGTCCCAACAAACACATCAAAAATACATCTACATGTGGAATAAATCTCACAGAAAAACCAGCTAGAAACTGGCAGAAGATCTCTTTTGCAACCGAAGCTGCAAGAAAGATCTCCATGTAACCAGGTAGGATGGGGAAAAAAAACATTCACGGCGGCACTGGCATCTCTCAGATGAAATGTTGAGCTAGTCAAACACTTAGATCTGGTGATTCAGGGCAGGGCATCCCTGGGAAGTATCTGTGAAGGAGGAAAGGTCCACACTGGCAGGTGCACATCCTGGGGAGCCTCCTTACTGCTGGAAGGTCAACTGGGACAGAGAGAAGGCCTAGAGTGACCTGGAGTTGGCTTGCAACGAGGGGGCGAATGCTAGTTTCTTAGCAATCAGGGCAGAGGAAAGAAGTCAGTTACAAGTGAACCCTCATAAGGTTATCAGCTGATTTCTCTGCAGAAACTCTGCAGGCTAGAAGGCAGTGGCAAGGGAAGAACCTGCAACCTAGGATTCCCTACCCAGCAAGGTTATCATTTAGAATAGGAGAAAGAATTTCTGAGACAAGCAAAAACTAAAAGAATTCAATGATACTAAACTAAACCCTAAAAGAAACAGTGAGAGGTCTTCTCTAAAAAGAAGTACGAATCTATAGGAAAAGGAAAATCACAATAGGAAAAGCAAGTGTGTAAGAGAATTGAAGATCACTTAAATAAGTCAGTACATATATTAAAAAAAAAATCAAAAAATTTTGTAAAAGTGATTATAACTATAATTAACAGCAAAAGGATAAACATGAAGATGTAAAACAGGACATCAAAATCACAAAGTATGGGGGAGGGGAGTAAAAATTATAGATCTTTTAGAATGTGTTTGAACTTATATGACTATCAGACTATAAAGCAAGCAGATACAGTTACAGATCAATATACTTGAAAAACAGGGTAATCAATCAGAAATATACCACAGATTCACAAAAAAACAAGAAGAAAGGAACTCAAGCACAATACATAAGAAAACTATCAAACAACAAGAGGGAAAATAGAAGACATGAACAAAGAAGAACTACAAAATCAACTGGAAAATAAAATGGCAATAAGCACATATTTGTGAATAATTACCTTAATTGTCAATGGATTAAATATTCCACAGTGGCAGATTGGATTAAAAAACAAGAAATTACAACATGCTGCCTACAAGAGACTCACTTCAGGGTGAAAGACACACAGATTCAAAGTGAGAAGATGGTAAAAGATATTTCATTCAAATGGAAGTAACAAGAAAGCACGGGTAACAATATTCGTATCAGACAAAATGGACTTTAAAACAAAGGTTATAAAGAAAAACAAAGAAGGACATTACATAATGATAAAGGGACCAATATAAGAAGAGGATATTACACTCACTGACATATATGTACTCAATATAGGAGCACCTAAATATATAAAATAAATACTAAAAAAACAAAGGGAGAAATTGACAAGAATACAAAACAGTGGGAAAATTTAACAACCCACTGATATCAATGAACAGATCTTCCAGACAAAAAAAAAATCAAAAAGGAAACAGAGGTCTTAAATGGCAAAATAGAACAACAGGCCTTAATTAGTATCTACAGGACATTACACTCAAAGAAAAACCAGACAACACATGGAACACACATGGAACGTTCTCTAGGAAAGACCATATACTAGGTCACAAGACAAATGTCAACAAATGTAAGAAAACAGATTATGTCCAGCATGTTTTCTGACCACAATGGTATGAAACCAGAAATCAACCATAGGAAGAAAAATGGGAATAAAACAAACACGTGGAGACCAAAAACATGCTACTAAAAAAAAAATCAGTCAGCAATCAAATAAGAAATAAGAAAGTATCTCAAGACAAACAATGAAAACATAACCTTACAAAATCTATGGGATGTGGCAAAAGAGGTTCTAAGAGAGAATTTCATAGCCATACAGGTCTTCCTCGAGAAACAAGAAAAATCTCAAATAAACAACCTCACCTACCACCTAAAAGAATTAGAAGAAGAACAAACAAAACACAATGTCAGCAGAAGAAAGGAATATAATAAAGATCACAGAGGAAATAAAATGAAGATCAAAAAACAATAGAAAAGATCAATAAAACTAAGAGGTGGTTTTTAGAAAAGATAAAAAAAAAATCAACAAACCTCTAGCCAGGTTCACCAACAAGAACTGAGAGTGGACCCAAATAACCAAAATGAGAAATGGAAGAGAAGTAACCAATACCACAGAGATACAAAAAATTCACGAGAATATAACAAACAGTTATAGGCCAACAAATTGGACAACCAGAAGAAATGGACAAGTTTCTAGAAACATACAGCCAGCCCAATTTGAGACAAGAAAAAACATAATTTGAACAGACTGATCACTAGCAATAAAACAGAATCTGTTAAAACAAAACAAAACAAAACAACTCCCTTCAAACGTAAGTCCAAGACCAAATGGCTCTACCGGGGAACTGTACCAAACATACAAAGAACTTATACCTATCCTTCTCAAATTATTCCAAAAGACTGGTGAGGGAACATTCCCAAAGTAATTTTGTGAAGCCACCATCACCCTGATACCAAAACTAGACAAAGAGACTACACAGAAAGAAAATTATAGGCCAATACCTTTGATAAATATAGATGCAAAAATCCTCAACAAAATATAGCAAATTGAATCCAACAATACATAAAAAAGCATCATATACCATGATAAAGCTGAATTCATTTCAGGATCATAAGATTGGTTCTACATACACAAATCAATCAATCTGATACATCTATTAACAAAAGGAAAGACAAAAGGCACATGATCATCTCAACCGAGGCAGAAAAAGCATTTGATAAATTTGAACATCCATTCATGATAAAAACTCTCACCAAAGTGGGTATAGAGGGAACCGAGCTCAACATAATAAAGCCAGCTATGACAAACCCACAGCCAACATAATACTTCAATTAAAAAAATAATAAAAATAAATGCAATGTGGGATCTTGAAATAGAATAAGGACATTAATGGAAAAAATGATAACTTATAAGTCTGTAGTTTAGTTAACAGTAATGTACCAACACTAATTTCTTAGTTTTGATAACTGCATCACAATTATAAGATATTAATATTAGGGAATTACACACACATATATTATTATACACATAAATAATTTTTGAGTAAGCCTCTTCTACACAAGAAATGAATCCTAAGGTCCAAAGGCAAAACTCTGTGGTACTTCATAAAAAGATAAAATAGTTACATGGAAAAAAATAACACAAATAAAGTCAACAGATAAAAAATTAATATAAATAAATATTCACACCACAAATGACAGACAAAAAAATTACCCTCCTTAACATCTGACAAATTGATAAAACAATATAATTAAAAAATGGCAAAAATCATTAACTGACAATTCAGAAAGATGTTTAATTTTCCTCATAATAAAAGTGCAAAGTAGATGAGACAGTATTTTTCACCTACCAGATTGGCAAAACTCGAAACATTTAATTACAAGGTGTTAACAGGGTATGCAGGGAAACTGGCACCTTCATATTTTACTGTTAGTAGAAGTAATAATTGATGTATCCTCTTAGGATAGCCTCTGAATCATTAATTCTAGTGTTAAGAGTTTTATCCCCCTAAAATATATTGGCACATGGACATAATGATGTATGTATAAGGAATTCATTGCCGCATTGTTTATAATGTAAGAGTAAAAACAAGTTCAATGTTCAATAAAAAGCTAGTAAAAATCATACTACCTCCAGACTCTCCTCCGAAGTATTAGACAGCACTAAAAGAATGAGGTAACTATGCTGTTATGTAACTATCTCCAAGATGTATTGTTAAAGTACGACCGTGATGGAAATGTTCCATTGCACTTAGAACTCATTTTGCTATGGGCGCTATGAATTACGGTTCCAGGTTTGAGTCCCAGGAAGAATCCTTAGAGTTTGCAACTGCCTCTTCTGATTGCAGTTTTGGCTAAATAAGGTCTATTTCAACAAATGTCTGTGAAACAAATGCTTGGAAGAAGGCAACTGTGGCTCATAGATAAGTCAGGAATCGCTTAGAACAGAGGGTCCCAATTCTAAAGATTCTTTCTTAGCGCTTCAGCAAAGGCAACGAGGAAAATATCCAGTAAATTGCAAGCTACTCTGTCTTATACCAGAGAATCAGAAAAAAATGTAAAGCTGAAGACAGAGCGGCTTTCCCCAACAATGTCTTGTGAATTGCACGAAGCTCCTGAATCACTGTTTAACCACATAGCTATTTTAATCCAAGTTTTGCTAATAAAGATTCTTCTAAATAAAATAAGACTTGAGAGAGAAGCTCTCAATGACCCAGTAGTAGGGAAATGACCATAATGCATCATGCTTACCTGCCCTACATCTCCTGGAAGGCAATTCTGCCACTTGGTGCCACCGTTCTTCTTTGAAGTCATAGCATTCCACACTTCGGATAGCCTTCGGTGCTTGGCCCCCGACCACCACCATCAACTGGAAGGGCAGACGTATAAGCACTTGAACAAATAGCTATTGCATATTCAGGGATTTAAAAGATCTTACAAAGACACTGACGTGGAGAGTGTTAGGATGAAGATGGTAGGGTGAGCTGCGGGAAAACAATCACCTATTCAACATTTAATCAACATCAACAAAGGGGGCACATGTTAGAACTACAGTTCTATCATCTAGCACATTGAGTCAAAAATAAGGATATCAGAAACTAAAATTAAGTTTCTGATCCTTCAAGCAAAAGCAGTATTTAAGCCAAAAACAGCAGGCAGTCAGCACTGGCAAGGCTGCAGTATGTCACAGGGCTTGCTATAAACTAGACCCCAGCTTGGTGATGACCAGGGATTAGATCTCCACAATCCAGGAGAGCAGAGTGGAGTGAAACTTATGTTAGTGGGTGGGCAATGTGAAAAGGACAGTAAGATATTAAAAGAAAGATGGAAGAAGGAAAAAAAATATTGAAAAAGGAAGACTAATTGAGTTGGAGTTCACAAGAAAGCACAGATTCCTGGATCTCAAGTAAAGAGACCTCCCTGGATGCCCCACAAATAAAACAACCAAGAGGACAGATAATGGAGATACTAGAACTCATAATGAATGAATGCACAATGGTCGAGCACTGAGAATAAGTCTACAAATTTCTTCAATTTAACTCAATCCAACAACTATTTACTAAGAGCCTATCATCTGTATTTGACCAGAATTGTGCTAGGTGTTCTACATAAGAAATGTAAGATATGGTCTCTACCCTCAAGAGCTTACAGATATCACTAAGGAGACAAGACTCTAAAGTAATTCAAGAACAACTTACAATTAAATATGACCAGAAAACTACATGATTAGTTATAGACATTAATTGCTGCTCCTGATCAGACAATGAAACGCAGCCATTTAGTGAATTTAGTGAAAGCTTCCTGGAGCGGGTGGAACCTTGAGAGTAGACAGAATTTCACAGTCAATGTATCTGTTTTTACTGAGTACAAACAGGCACTCTTCGGCAACACTGAAAACATGGCTATGAAATCAGAAGAACATAAAAGCTAATGATGTCACATGTGGAATGCTGTAAAGAATGACAAGATCCTTTCAAGGCAAAGGTGAGATGGTTCACAAGAAACAAAAAATCAACACAAATAGAAGACGGAATGAGTCATACATACAGAAAGGGGAGGTTTGCAACCTTGACTGAGTAATGACCTACCTGTACCTGGAACTATAGGAAGATGGGCAGACAGAAATCAGAGTAAATCCTGTTTCCAAAAAGAAGCCTATTTTCATAATTTATTAACTGGAGAGTAGAAAGAGTTTTAATTTTAAAGATCTTAAAAAGAAGACTGAACGTAGACCAATTATATTATTTTTCACCAGACCTGCCCTTCTTTTAGTGTTGAATGCAAATAAATAAATGGAAGAATTAACAAAGACTCCCTCCTATCCCCAAAGGAAAAAAGGGGAGGGGGCGAAGTTGTGAAATCATAGGGGTGGAACAGACAGTAAGAGAAACCCTATATCCAGGGATTTACAGATTAGTGTTTAAACTTTTAAACTCTGACCAGCAGTTAGACAACAGTTGAAAGAGGCTTGGTTAACATCTCTGATGAAGATCAGTTTGAAAAAATCTCAGAAGGGAAGAGTTTTCAAAAAATCCTTGAGAAACAATATAGGTTTCTTAGATTTCATGATTCTCAACTATGAATCTCATGACTTCTATGCAATAATTCACTTTTGTACATCAAAATGAAGATGGAGGGGAAAATGTGCTACTGACCAGAGAGAAAAGTAGTAATGTCTGTCCTTTACTCACCCAAGAGAAGTGAAATGGGGTGAGGATGTGGGACTCCGCGAACCAGAGATAACAGGGAAAAGGAAGAACGTATAATGGAAAGACATGAGCAGGGATATCTGTACGAGATCAAGAGATGGTGCTAAAAGCCACTGTGCTACTTACCATCAAAAGAGGTGTCAGGGCTCTTAGACTCCAATTATTTGTAAAAGACACCTGATCTCATTTGAGAAACACAGTACTACTTACACGAATGTAAAAGAATAGAAAACTAGGAAGACATTTGCATGAAAAAGTTAAATGTGACATATTTAAGGAAGGCAAAGGGTAGGGAGTTAAATTCAAGTGGCCATCCTGAAATGTATGTCAATTAAACTTTGTTCTTTCATTTTCTTCACCTATTAAATATTAGTTTAAAATTGCCTCCTGAAATAATCAAGTTTTATAATTTTTCCAACTGGAAATCTCAATAGATATCCTGGGTAAATGAAAGAAAAACATATGCACAGAAATAGTACGATAGCACTTGTAAAAACAGAGGTCCCGAAGATAAAAGGAAGCGAACAATAAAGCACAGCAGCACAACATGCCCAATTTTCACTACGCTGTCCAAATCCAACAGTACCTTATGCAATCCCAAGACGGCGTACTGAAGATGCTAACCTAATGTTTGAGATACAAAGAGATCATCCATGCAAATTAGCGTGAGTCCACAGAATCAGAGCCTAATAAATAAGTCAGTGTCATGGTAGACATATTATCTACCATTTCAGCACTGCTACCACATTCTGTCTGCTGTGTCTTAGCATGACTGTGATAAAGTGCATCATTACTATGAAGTTATGTCAGCATGAGAAATTCATCTTTGCCTCATTCTTGCCTACCTACGCAGAGTTAATCTTGACTAGAACCACTCTAAAAGGACAAATGGTGCTGTTGAAAAAGCATCCAACAAAACACTTTTTCAAAAATATGTGAGATAAACACACTTTGAGGAGACTATGCAGATGCAGCTCACTGCTCCCTGCCAGGTCTGCCAGTGCCTCCCCAGGCACCCTGAAAGGGCAGAAGAGAAGAGACCCTTCAGGGACCTGCATTCCCACCTCAAAATAAAGCCTGAAGAAGTGAGAAATCCAAAGTTAATACAGGTGGCAGGGACACTCCAAAGCCAACCAGAGAAGCCCAGAAACAATGGCAACTGAACAGACAATCACAACTCCACGCAAAAGAGAAAAAAGAATACTTGATAGGATTTTCCCAAGAACTCTTCAGCACGTTTTCCAAAGTGACATACTTATTCCAGAAATTAGAAGAGAATTAGTTTTCCCCCTAAGGGTAAAGCCAAAGCTAAAGATGCCAAAAGAGGGAATACACAAGAAGAGACTCTTTACAAATAAAAATGTTTAAAAAGTACTAAAGATAAAACAAACTATTTAGAAGGAAGTTTGAAAGACTAGCATAAAGGAAATAACAATCTGAATGGGCTAAGGCTATGAAAACCTTTTATGTATCTATTTTTTTTGTAGGAACAAAAACTGACACCAAATAATATGGACAAATATGAAGTAATGAAGACTTATAGAGATGGCTACTTATAAAAGGAGGTAAAAGGGTATTTGGAAAATGTAAACACTTATAAAATCAGCAGACCCAGATGGCATGCATACTAAAGTGTTAAGGGAACTAGCTAATGTACTTACTGAGCCACTTACAATTATTTTTGAAAAATCTTGGAGAACTGAGGAGAGATCAGAAAATTTAAAAAAGGCAAATACCAATTTTCAAAATAGGGTAGGAGGTGAATGCCTTGTAAATACCTTTTAAGTGATAATAATTCTTAGTAAAAATTTAGAATATTTTGAGAAAAGCATTCGAACTTCTAGGAGCCTATGAAACGATGAGTAAAAGGCAGAGGGATGTTTTAAAAAATCATGCCAAATTTGAACATATATGATCCTGAATCTCATCGGATGTTGTATGTCTAAATACTTATTTTTGGCTTAGATAATAAACATAATCATATGGACCAAAACTTCCTAAAAATGGACTATGTCAGCAAGTGGGTATTTCTAATGAGGTGTCACCAGGGAGAATGCTGATGTCCATTCTAAATTAAAAT
The DNA here is from genome assembly GCF_036321535.1 of Camelus dromedarius. Classification (NCBI taxonomy): domain Eukaryota; kingdom Metazoa; phylum Chordata; class Mammalia; order Artiodactyla; family Camelidae; genus Camelus; species Camelus dromedarius. Next base: position 11,656,981 of record NC_087436.1, on the reverse strand, counting down.
ATTTATTAATGGTCTAGAAAAAGGAGGGAGTAGCAAACTGGCAGAATACACAGTTGGTTCTAAATTGAGAACTCCTGTTAACACTGGGCAAAACAGAAAAAGCACTACTAATGTGCATTTGCAGCAATTAAAAATGTAGACTCAAAAAAACTTGAAAAGACACTAAATAAAAGCATTAATATGAAAAAATGTAAAAGACATAATTTAATGGAAAGATAAAGTAATAACTAAAGATGATACAAGAAACAGTGGATAACAGATTAGTTCTTATTTCTTAATCCATCATTGCCCCAAACACACGAGAGCTGAAAATCAATACAGAAATAAAAGCATTATACTATGGATCACTCTGATTAGACCAGACATAAAATGGTGCTTAAAGCGCTGGTCCTCCAGTGCCACAAAGAGGCAAACGGAGCAGGAGGAGCTGCAAACAGAGACAGAAATGAGGGGTTATTTGTAAGGAAAATTAAATCAGTAAAACATGAATGGCTTCAACTAAAAAGACAAAGGTAGAAAATGAACTTTCACACAGGAATACGTGAACACTAGAGATGAGGGAAGACGAATGGAAAACCTGCACTGAAGTGGCTACGTGTGATGTGTGAGTGAACCATCAAAGAGCACACAACAGAGAGGAGGAAGGCGCCAGCTGAACAGGCTACGCTCCTTAGTTCTCAGCAATTCTGCGAAACTGCTCGGTTTTCTGTTATCATCTAAACACGTGGCTATAAAGAAATCTTTCTACCTGGTCTGATTTTCCTTTCTGCTACAACTGAGCTAAAAAAACAAACAAACCCAGGTGGGACAAATACTGGTTGCCTCTGTTCCAGGAAGAGTGACATCATGCAGTTTATAAAAATCATATGAGCCAAACAACCCCCACCCTCCACAGACACAATCAATAGAGAGGTTGCATTGTAAACACTACGATGAATTCCTGGGGCACACGGGAATTCAGATAAGTAAAAATATCAACAGCCTCACTATGGGCCTTTCTGATGAGGTAGGAACAAGTATGAACATCGGATCCTACTTTGGGAAGGTTCATGGGCGTCCTCAGGCGGGTCCGGACGCTCTTCATCAGGACACGCTGCTCTGTCGGTAGCAGGTGGTACTTCATGGCTTCAATGAGGTAATCTTTGCAAGCACTGCTGTTCTTCACCAGCGCTTCCTCCTCCACCCTCTGGGAGAAGAGAGCAGACACAGCCCATGAGGGGACAGCCACTTCATGACCAAACCGACAGAGAAACAAGTAAAGAAGAGGAAAAAAGCAGTAACTATCCTCTCTGGCTCAGTCTAAAAGTTACAGAGGAAAAGTTTATAAATATCACTGAGAGAAAAGGAAATGATGCCAGAAGATGCTTGAGTATCTGGTCTGCAACAGAAAAACATATACAAGTAATAAAGAAGAACTGCAGTGACAATGATATACTTCAATGTCAGCTATAGAATCATCTTTACATAACATTATGTTCACTTATTTCTTACCTTTAAACATCAAGCTAAATAGTAAGAAAAATAAGAAAATTTAGATAATGAGTCCCTCAGGTGGGGGAGGCAATATTTATAAATTAAAGACTTTTTTTTCAAACCAAAGAAGGCAAATACAATAGCCAGAAAAGGGATTCAAAATACTTCATACAATGTGCCCACATCAAAATAAACCTTGTCCTTGCTACCCCCAACCTTAAGTGCAGGACAGGTTTTTTTCTATTCATTTCTTAAAAGCAGAGTACCAATGATTACAACGATTACAACAAATAATGAGGCTTCAAGAAATTCTAAAATGCTCAGATCTAATCTCCTAATACAGTGGTACCAGTGGGGAGAGGGAAGGGGGGTCAATATAAGGGTAGGGGAGGAAAAAGAGGGTTATTATGGGATTATATGAAATCATGTGTGTGAAACTTTTGAAAATTGTAAAGCACCACAGAATTTAAAGAACCTTTCATTCAATTAAAAAATTTCCATTAGATGTTTTCAATTATAAATTAAAATACTGAAATATCCTTAGTAGGATGCTAATAATAAAAGTGAATTTAAAATTGTTCTGAGACTACTAAAAATCCATTTATTGCTTTCATTTCAAATAACCTGGTTTTCCCCACCTTAGAAATAAAGACAGAAACCAAATGCATGTCACTGTGAAATTATGAAGGAAAATGAAACATTGGGTTGAATGACAAAATTCTACTTCTACAGGGCAATCAGAGGAGGCCACCAAAAGGGAAGCCGAGGAGATGCAGAGCAGTGATATGGAACCACAGTGTATTTATTTACACAGACTTAAATCACCACAAGTACCAGCTGAATAAGCTCTAGTACTCGCTCACACAAATCAGAAACGGGAGGACCAAACTCGTAAGAGCAGGCAGGAGCCCAAGAATGAGCAGCTGTCAGGACTGGAGCTGTGTTTCCGGTCCTCTGCCCTGGGCCTACCAGCCCTGTGTCCTGCAGCTCTTGCCACTGTGTGTCAGGAATCTAAGTGCTGTCAGCCCACTGACACGGTGCGACGTGTACTGATGTGTTTTCATACGTTTTTACCTGAACTAAATATTCCCGAGGAAGCAACGGTAACCGTACATGTTCCATCAGCCGAGCCATAAATTCTTGCCTTACATCTTTGTCATGATTCACCCAAGCTATGACTGCTTCAAATACCTTGCAGAAAATATGGGGGAAAGAAAAATAAGTAATCACTTATATACCAAGTCATATGAATAAAATATGACGAGATTACATTTATACACAACTCTCACCAAGACAAAAGTCTGATCCATGGCTCAAATTTTTCAAATCCTGACTTGTGATATACTTAAAAAACCACTTCTTTCTGTTTTTTTAATTTGGTACTTAGTAAGTACTTAATTTTTTTTCCAGCTTTATTGAGATAAAATTAACAGATAACACTAAGTTTAAAGTGGACAACATGTTGACTTGATATATGTGACAAAATGATGACGACCACAGCTTTAGCTAACACCTGCATCATGTCACATAACTGTCATTTCTTTTTTGTGGTTAGAACATTAATGATCTACCCTCAGCAACTTTCGAGTATGTAATACAGTATTGTTAACTGTAGTCACCATGCTGTACATTACATGTCTAGAACTTACTCATCTTATAACTAGAAGATGGTACCCTTTGACTGACATCCCTTCAATTCCCCCACCCCCAGCGCCTGGTAACCACCACTCAACTCTGTTTCTATGAGTTCTACTTATTTAGAGTCTGCATACAAGTGAGATCACACAGTATGTGTGTTTCTCTGACTAATTTCACATAGCATAATGCCCTCAAGGTCCATCCATGTTGTCACAAATGGAAGGTTTTCTTCTTTTTATGGCTGAATAACATCCCATGGCATGTATATACCACTTCTCCTCTATCCTTTCATCCACTGATGGACACTCAGTTGCCTCCACATCTTGGCTACTGTGAAAAACGCCGCAGCAAACATGAGAGTGCAGATATCTCTTCAGGATTCTGCTTGTATTTCCTCTGGATATATACCCAGAAGTGGGATTGCTGGATCATATGGTATATCTACTTTTAATTTAGTAGGTACTTTATTAAGTACTTTTATGTGCTTAGTGAATACTTTTTACTTGTTATTTACTATGCATTTCACCAAGTACAATATCTGATCTTGAATTTTAGTGGTAGCAGTAATGATCTGATGATATATGATCTAATTCACTGTTGACAATGTTTTCAAATTGAATTTGGCTCTACTTACTTATAGATTAAAATCTCAAGTCCCTTTGAAATAAAGCACCCAAGATAATAAAGCAAAGTGATATCTGGAAAGAAAATCATGCACTCTTAACAATTCATTTTTGGATTTTTCCTCAGGAAACCTACAAACAAATGTTGGATCAGATACTTCTAAACCGAGGGTCTGTAGACTACAATAACTCTTGTCACAATAGTAGAATGTACTAAATGTAATATTTTGAATTAAAAATCCAAACAATAAGGGAATTACAACATATATCTATGAGAAAGCTTAATAAACAAATATGAAGACAGAATTTGACTATATAATTCCCTTCCAGACTGATGAATATATAACCCAATAATCTTTAAAGGGTTGCAGAAAATGCTAGATGATATCTAAGCAGATAACCGGGAGCAAAAAATAGGTTATTTTGATGTAGGAATTAAGCAAGAAACTAAAAATAATCTACATTATAATTAACATACCTCTGTAATTAATTCAGTCAGCACCTGAGTATGTCTATGTGCCAGATGCTAGAGACAGAGGGTCCTCTCAGTCCCGGCTCCTCACTGCTTCTCTGCTCTGCCCTCTCTTCTCCACTCCTGTTTCTACCACCCTACATCAGATCCTATGCTCACTGGTAACTTCAGTGCCCTCCTGTCTGACTCTCAGCCCACTTTTGGTCCGCTCTGCACAGCACTACTTGGTAGCCACTCTCCAGAAATGGTCCTTACTAAACACCTCTGTGGTCTCCACACCTTACGAGTGCCCGCCCCCAGGGAGTGGGAGCTGGTCCTGGGTAGCCCACAGGTGGTGGTGGAGGCGGCGCTGTGGGGCTTCTGAAGCTGGGTCATAAGACACCTTTCAGCTTTCTCTCTGGTCTCTTGAAATGCTCATTTGGGGGAAGCCAGAAGTCATGTAAGAAGGCTGATTACTGGAGATGACAAGCTACAAGAGACCCAAGCTAGTCACAGAGGAAGGGGAGAGGGAACGGGAGAGAGATGCCAACCAGCCCCAGCCCAGGAGCCAGACAAGTGAGTGAAGGGACCACCCAGATGTTCCAGGCACACAAGACGCCATGTGCAGAAGGACTGATGCCTCAGGTATATGCTCCAGGAGAACCACACCAGAGCCATGTCTCCAGCCTTTCAAGCCAGCCCAGCTGCAGCTCTGGGCACTGGGGAGCAGAGCAGAGACAAGCTGTCCCCGTGTGCCCTGTGTGAATCCTGCCCACGAATCATGAGCATAATATGGTTATTTTATGTCACTACATTTTGGGACGGTTGTTACACAGCAGGGGAAAACCAAAACAGCTTCTGTGACATTTCCACAGTGCAGCTATCATCATGCCATCCTCCTCCTGTCACAGCCTCATCATCACTGGGATAAAATCGATCTTCTTTAATGTGGCTGAGAAGGTACCTTATGTCATCTTCCCATTTTATCTCCTACCACTCTGCCAACACGGTCTGAACTCTAATCTCACCGAACCAACTGAATGCACTCATTCTCTCACACCTTTTACACTTACATATTCTGTTCCCTCTGCCTGGACTGCCCTTCCCATTCTCACTCACCCTTATTTCGCTGGCAAACTCATACTCGCTTTAAAAACTTGCATCACACATCTGAGCCACACTGACCTCCCATCTCTATCCCAGGAATGATTAAATGCTCCTACTGGGCCCCACAGCAGTCTGTGATCATCTGTTACCCCACCAGTTGTTCCTCCAGCCACGAGTAAAGAATTTTATTTTGTTAATCTTCTCATATCTAGCACTCCACGGCACTGTCTGCTCATAGTAGGTACTCAAAGTGTGTCCACTAAATACAAACAGTAGTGTCTTCCTCTCCTCTTTATTTCTAGGGTGCTAAGATTGTACATCTCACAAACACTTGCACTTACTTTTTCATATATCGTATTAAAAGAAATGTGTCTTTCTGCCCCCAGGTAGGATGAATATCCTTGGGGAAGAGAACTAAAGTTTATACAACTTTACATGGAAAGCACACAAAGGAAAAACTCAAATTTTAATTCCTCCAAATGCAGCATTTTTTTTCCTTTTTCAGTTTTATTAGGTAGAATTATTACAGTTTGCACATATACATTATATTGCATGTAAAACATATGTACAGTTTACTGCACACATTTGTAGTTTATATATATGTACTGATCATTGTTTCTAAGAAGAGATTAGAGCTTTAGTTTTTTAAACTTACAAAGTTATCAAAGGAATAAAGCCAACCACAAAGAATCAACAGAATGTGGTAATCTAATCATAAAGGACAGTCAAATATGCTTATATTCAAGAAATATACTCAAGAAATCAATCATCTAGGTTATAAATAATAAGTAGTTCATTTGTGTCCTTTTGTTTGTTTGTTTTTTGTTTTTAGATTCCACATGTAAGTGATATCATATGGCATTTTTCTTTCTCTTTCCAGCCCACTTCCCTTAGAATACAAGGTGTTCATAAGCTTTTGTGCCCTGATTTCCACAGGCTATAATACCTACTGAAAGAACAAATCCATTAAGAGAAGCTTCTCTCTCCAGTGATCGGGTGGCTGACAAAGGCAACCCCAAGTGCAGAGAGACAGAGGCCCCAACCAGACAAAGCAGCTGCACAGGCTCTGAAGGGGAGAAGGAAGCCCGGGGAGGGTAGGGTGTGAGCTGCAAGGGCCAAATCTAAAGGAAGAGGCTCAGTCTGGAGTAGCTAAACTTGGCTACCCTGGGTGACTTCTTCCAACTCACAAGGTGGTGAAATCACTTGGCTTGAGAACACTGTGTTTACATCACAGTTCTTTCAGGTGTCTAGCTGTGGGGAGAAAGCCAGTTCCCCGAAGGTCCCTGTTTCAGACCGTTTAATGTGTGCAGGCTCCTGCTGTGGGTCAAGTACAAAACCCTGGCGTCTGATTTTGGGAAGCTCCTTGGCAGTGAGGACACATGGTCATTTACACAACCAACTAGTCAACTGGCTGCGTTTCTCAACTTTCCGATCAAAGATCACTGGCTGTCACTACACATACAGGATCACAAAGTTACAAAACAAAGCAAAAGGAAAAATACGGTGTCACTGTACACTAGGAAAAGAAAACTACACTCACCTTCTCTTCTGAAGAAATGGTAAGTTTGTCACTTGAGATTAAGCTGCACACTTGCTCAATGCCGAGGTTGAGAAACTCCTCACTGAGCACGACGTCTGCAAAGTGCTGCTCTGTTTGGAGATTACAGAGAAAATCCATTAACACCAGCATTCCACTATTATCATTTCAAACTGCTTAAAAAAGAAGAGGCTTTTCTTAATCTAACCAATGAGTGAGAAAACCAAGTGTACTTCCTTAAGGCAAGAACTAGCAAGAGGAACCCAGACAACTCACCTGGGGAAGTCGTCTGTCCCTGAGTGACAAAGGGAAAGCACCTGCAGGAAGGCAGCCTTACTGTTCACGCAGCTGAATCACTTCTGTTTCATAAGGTGGTATTTTAGAGTTAAATATCTATTCCTTACATGGTCGTAGGACTATCAGTATTAAAATTTGTAAAACCTTTTGTTTACATAAATCAGATAAAGTACATTCACACACTTGACTTTATTAGGTAAAACAGAGAGCTTTAGAACATAATGGGATAAAGAGGGAAAGCTGCTTAATTTGAAAACTAAAGACTAAACTAAACAAAGAAATCTTAAACACTGGTCCATCTGAATATATGACCATCATTTAAAAAGAGCAGAACTAGTCTATAATATAGATAGTTCTGAATTCCATGTAAGCAGCTTTTTTAGGAATTAAGTTACACTGTTTTATACTCTCAACCCCTTTCCAGAAACCAGTGAAATTAGTAATTCTTAAAATACTTGGGGGAGGGGACTCTCTTTAATTTCACAAATATACCCAACTCCTCAAAGGTGGGGGAAGTGGGAGCTATTAGTATAATCCATGACTTTAAAACTTAAAAAAATATATATATATTTACAAAGTATCCTTTCCCGCAAGCCCAGCTGTCATTTTAAAGTGTGAGCTCACAAGGAAAGGTGGTGGTGGAATCCCAGCTCTGCCATGTGCTAGCCTGTAAACCCTTGGACAAGTTTTGTAATTTCTCTAAGCCTTGGTTTCCTCGTCTGTACATTAGGGTTAGGTAATAAAAATACCTTACCTAACAAGATTGCTGTGAGGATTAAATAAATTGTTTACAAGCACCTAGATCTGTGCGTGGTAACGAGTGAGGATTCAGATCTTGCTCTTACTGTATTACAATCCCTGCAGTCTAAAGTAAAGACCTGCCAGAAGTTGTAGGTATTTTCTGGGTCTTTACAACTAACCAAATTCTAATAGTAATTTTTTTAAAAAGGCTTTTCTAAAATGAAATAAAAGATTCATTTCAAATATGTGTTTCAACACACCATAAAAAGGATTAGTCGGCTTCCCTTTCAGTGGACACAGGGCAGACCCATGCCCTCAAGGCTGGGGAGAGCAACAGGAGAATACTGGGAGCTGCAGCTGAGGGGCAGAGAGTCACAAGCAGATTCCACGTGGGAACTCGTGCCAGGGCAGGAAGCCTCAGCATGGACACTCTGAGATTTAAAACTTCAGCGGGGCTCAGTCATAGAAGGATCCTCACAATACAGTGAGATTTACATCTAGGAGGTTGACCCAGTTCCCACAGTAAATATCAGAGCAAAATCCCCTCTGGCTTCTGGAGTGAGGAGGAAAAATGAAATAATTTGAAATATCCAAAGTACTGTTCTTAACCATGCCTGCCCTCAGCAGAAGCTAGTTTTTCAGAGCGTAACTGACCCGAGGAAGGGAAACACCCAACTCCCGCCCACTCCAGCCATCCTGTCCCGCCTCGGGAGGGAGAGAGAAACCTGAGAAATACTTGTGAGGTTCCACAGTCCAGAGCCACAGGCTCACTAACAAACTGAGACCTAATCACAGGGCCACAGAAGGCTGCCCTCCCACACCTCACCACCACTGCATGAAAGGCCTGTTTACAGCAGTTCCTTTCACTGGTCTGGCTATCAAGAAAAAATTACAAGGCATTCCAAAAGGCAAAAACACAACTTGAAGAGACAGAGCAAGCATCAGAACCAGACATGGCCAGGATGCTGGATTTACCAGAGCGGAAATTTAAAACACAATTTAAAACAACTATGATAAATATACGAAGGGGGCCTAATGGGTAAAGTAGACAGCACGCAAGAACAGATGGGTAATATGAACAGAGGGATGGAACTTCTAAGAGAGAACCAAGAAGAAATGCTAGAGATCAGAAACACGGTGAGGAAAATGAAGAATGCCTTTGATGGGTTTATTAGTAGACTGGACACGACAGAGGAAAGAACCTGAGCTTGAGGATAATGGTGGATGCACGTCAGTATACACGGGTCAAAACCCACAGAATGTACAACACAGTGCACCCTAACATACACCAGGACTTCAGTTAATAATAACGTATCAGTCAGTACTGGCTCATTGTCTGTAACAAATGCACCACACTAAAGCAAGACGTTAATAGAAACCATAGGGAGAGGGACCATACAGGAAGAACTTGGCACTGCCCACCCCATTTGTCTATAAACCTACAAGTGCTCTAACAAATACATCAAGAGTATTAGTCCAAAAATGCACTATTGAAGAACAACATGAATGATTAATTTGTAACTGAATCTGTAATCAAAAGTCAAACTGGAAAAAAGTAAAATGGGTATTTGAAAAAATACCAACTAAAGGTTAAATTTAAATATACATTTTTAACATATACCTAGTCCTTATAATTTACTATTTTTATATTTCTTATAATTTATTAGTTTTAATTTATCTAGTTATTACAATATTACATCACAACAGTACTTTAAAACCTAGTGTAAATTTTAAATAGGGTTACAGATTTTAATAAATCACCATAATTAATTACAAGGGTCCTTTCTACATCTGAATATGATCCTACTATTTCCTCACCTCACACAATATTTACATAAAAAATATTTCAAAAGTCTTTACGTATAAAAAATAAGGAAAAACTTTTCTTCAGTGGCCAGATTTGCTTTTTAAAGAATGAACATAAGAAAAACATTAAAGAGATTCTTTATATTTGAAGTTCCCAAATATTAAGAGATAAATTCATTTTAGTGAAAATCTGGCAACAGTATATAAACTAAAAAATGTTTATGACAGCAACTTGGAAATTCAAAGATAAATACACAGTAGCTCCTGAACAAAAGACAAGTGCATACAAACCTCTTTTTCCTACTCATAAAATATTTTCACTTCCAAACATAGGTCTATAATGATTTTGCACCAAGCTTCTTTACAATTTTAAAATCTGAACCAAAGAGACTCCTAGCCTCCTCATACTTCTCATTGCAGGAAAAATCTCTAGTGGTAACAAACACAACAAAGAGAACATAACTTCTCTATATCATGACTGTATGAGTTACCCTAGACTCTGTCTCATCAATATGAAAAACAGACTTGCTAAAAAAGCAAATCTGGTGGTTTTTTAAAAAAAAATTAGCAATTACATTAATTTAGAAATAAGGACACTAGTAAACTCTATCTGAAGTCAAGTCTGGGCTCTCAATTCATTGAGTGCTCTTTACTAGTGATAAAGGGAAGTTAAGAGGGCACGGAATACAGTCAACTATTACAACTGTATGGTCGGCCCTCTCCTATCCGTGGCTGTGAAACCCAACTGTATTCATCCTCCAGCATTTTATACAGAGGACTTGCGCATCCGCGGATGCTGGTATCAGCGGGGCTCCTGGAACCAGTCCCCCAGGAATACACTGGAACAACTATACTGTCAAAACCATAACATAGCTGTTATTCAAACAAATGAACCCCATCCCCCTCACCAATTACCAAAACACTAGTCTAAACGAAAAGTGGAGAAAGAAGAAATGTTCAAAGAAAATGTCACTGCACACATATACAAATCTTTAAATAGTTCCAACCCTCACATACATTCTACTTTCTACCTGAACAACTTAGTGAAACCTCTCAGTGCTGGAATCTAATGTTCAGCCCTCCCTCCGTATTATATTTTCTTTGGAGAGGGCCTGGGAAATGCGTGGTGCATCACTAAACATGAAGGCATGTTTGGCATCAGTTGTAAATTAGTTCACTGTAAGGCCTGCCTTTCATCTATTTACAGCAACAGTACGAGCATTCAAATATTCTGCTGTGCTAACTGACAGCAGCTTGGTCGGACTGTTGCTGCAACACGCCCGATGCACCCAGATGCACCAGATGACCAGCTCAGTCACGGGAAGGCGCTCCGGGGCACGAGTGATACTTTGAAATTTTTTGGTTGCACAAAGTTGTCCTGTGAATAATCTGAGCATTTTACTGCTCCTTCCCACTCAACCTGAAGACTCCACCCGCTTACCTACAGCAGCTCACACAGTGCATGTGGCCTGACTTCATCCCACAAGCCAGCAGGGTTCATGACTACCCAGGGCCACTATCCTTGGCCCGACCCTCATTCACTGTTTCCAGAATGTCTTCTGCTGTTTCAGTGTTCCGATGCCTCAGCCTGCGTCTCCTACTGTTTCTCAGCCCAGGCTTGCTCTGCATATGATCCTACCGACCTTAACACTTCAACCAGTTCACTTCGTATCAAACTAAAAACACTAAAGGTTGCCTATGTTAAAAGTGTATATATAATAGCATACATTAAACTTAAAACATATATTAAAAGTACCTATAACCAATTCTCTTGAACTAAAATAAAGTAACTCTTGTCATCTGAATGGGAAAAAGTTTAAGTCTATATATGTTAGAGGGAAAAATAAAATCCTGATGTCAAACTTGTAAGAGCAAAAGGAGCTTTACAAAGTTTTTACAGGAATATACAAAATCTAAACCACATTTATAAAGGGAAACTCCTGACCACCTCAGAAGGAAGATCTTTGTGTGAGGGGAGGTCACAAATTTTAGTCATCTAATGTGAGACACTGGCTACAGGGCAAGCCATTTCTCCAACACATATTTAAAAAGTATCATGGCCTCCGAACAATCCCTTTAATGAATCAGTAAAATTTTACATGTGTTTTCAAAAACATTAAAATAACATGAACTCTGGCATGACTGACAGCGGCAAATCTCAATTTTAAGATTCCTACACACGTATTCAAATTTCTAGGTACCAAAAGCAACTGAAAACATGTTTGGATAGAAATTGGTTCACAGGGACTCCGTGGGAAGACAAGAAGGTCAGTGCTGCCCATCTGTCATTTTATATGTTCTCGATATAAATCATTATTTGTCTCTCTGATGCTTAGTTCCTCTTGTTAAATGCTCTCATATTACCACTGCTGCCAATAAAAATGACATGATATGAACATTTCTTCCTTGGCCTCAAGCCACAAAACCATGAAGGACAAAATTAAAAACAAAACAAAAAAACAAAACAAAACAAAACCCTACTAAATGAAACAGTGTACTATTTCATACTGCTGGCAGGAATATAAATAAATCAGTACAAGCTCTCCAGAGAGCAATACTGAAATCATCCTACAAGTGCACCTGACCACTTATTAAAGAGCACACTGACCGCAGCACTGTTTTTAATAACTGCAAAAAAAAAAAGAGTTCGCCAGTTGAAATTAGTTAAAACAGTACAACTATACAATGGAATAGTCTGCATCTATAAAAAAGAACAAGAAAGCTCATGCTGTGAAAACAGCTTCAGGAAATACTGTCAATTTGAGAGAAAAAGGGCACAGTACAGAGTATACAGCACGTTGGCTACCTTTTGTGTAAGAAAAGGGAAGGATAATGTAACAGGGAAGAACAAATCTGACTCCATATTTGACTGTTCCTTTCGCTCTGACCTTGTGCTCTGTTGTCTGTGCTTCGTCATGCTGGTTCTGCACATTTTGTAAAAGAACACTGCCTACAGCCTTGAAATATATAAAATAGCCCATTCTCAAGGCCCTGACCTTTAAGAATATAATGCTTTCCAATGCACAGAGAGATTAAAAGTTGCAGAACAGAGAATAACATTTGTCTTGTTCGAGGTTTGCAGAGGCACGATGACCTGACATAGGTGGACAGCTGCAAGGACAAAGGATTCTGGATTCCTATACCAAGAATTCTGCAACAACCAACCACAACCCCTCTCCTTCTTAGTATAAAAGGAGACTGAATTCTGACTTGGATAAGGTTCTCCAGGATGTTCATTAGTCTGCCCTCTTCTCTGCCTGCTGACTTTTTGAATAAAGTTGCTATTCCTTGCCACCTCGTCTCCCGATTTATTGGCCTGTCGGGCCGTAAGAAGAACAAGTTTGGATTCGGTAACAGTAACACTATAGATTCATGCACACTGGAAAGCTATAAAAGGAACTAATAAAAACAATTACCTATAGAAGAGGGTATACTTAAGGAAGAGGGAAGTAAGACAGGCATGGAAACAAATTTTTTCAGTGGATAGCTTTGTACGTTGTATTGTTATGTGAACCATGTGAACCAATTATCTAGCCTCCCCAACCCCCCAAACCCAAAACATAAAAACCAAAAACTAACACTAGTGATTACCTTTGCAGAGGGTGAGGGGGGATGAAGGACAAGGGAAAAAGGGAGACTTTTTCAATGTACACCTTTCAATACACTTGTGTATACAGTCAAATGATCTTTGATAAGGTTGCCACTTGAAGAGGAAAGAACAGTGTCTTCAAAAAATTATGTTGGGAAACTGGATACTCACGTGCAAAAAATTGAAGGTGGGCTCTGATCTCATACTTACACAAAAATTAATCCAAAAGGGATTATAGGCCTAAACCTAAGACCCTAAACTATAAAACTCTGGAAGAAAACACGAGGGAAAAACTTCATGATGTTTGACTTGGCAATTTTTCTTATGTCTTATATATGACACCAAAAGCATAGGCAACCAAAGCAAAAACAAAATGAGACTACACCAAACTTAAAAATTTTGTATATCAAAGGATCCAGTCAACAGAGTGAAAAAGCAGCCTACAGGAATAGGAGAAAATGACTTGCAGATCACATATCTGATAAGGTGTTAATATCAAAAATATAAAAATAACTCCTACAACTAAACAGCAAAAAAACCAATCCAATTAAAAAAATGGGTAGAGGATCTGCATATACATTTTTCCAAAGAAGACATACAAATGGCCAACAGGCATATGAAAAGATGCTCAACATCACTAATCATCAGAGAAAATGCAAATCAAAACCACAGTGAGAGATCACCTGACAACGGTCAGAATGGCTATCATCACAAAGACAAGAGATTGATGAGGATGGAGAAAAACTGGACCCTTGTGCACTGTTGGTGGGAATGTAAACTGGAGCAGCCACTATGGAAAACAGTATGGAAGTCCCTCAAAAAAGTAAAAATAAAACAGCAATCCCACTTCTGGTATATATTTGAAGGAAATGAAATCAAATCTTGAAGAGATATCTGTATGTTTGTGTTCACTGCAGCATTATTCACAATAGCCAAGATGCAGAAACAACCTGTGTCAACAAATGAATGAAAAAAGATGTGACAACATACACACCCCCACACCCACAACGGGAAAAAAAAATTGTACCATTTGTAACAACATGAACAAAACTTGAGGACATTATACTAAGTGAAATAAGTCAGATAAAGACAAATACTATATGATATCACTTACATGTGAAATTTAAAACAGCCAAAATCGTAGAAACAGAGAGTAGAGTGTGGCAGTTACCAGGGCTTGGAGGGGTTAGGAAAATAGGGATACGTAGGTAAGAGGGCACAACCTTCCAGTTGTAAGATGAGTAAGCTCTGGGCATCTAACCTACTGTGTGGTGATTACCATTAACGATAACACATTACACAGTTGAAAGTTGCTAGGAGAGTCAATTTGAAATGTTCTCAACACAAAAAAGGAATAGTAATTATGCTTTGTTACTGTGTTACACGAGTTCACTATATATTTTAGATATTAACCCCTCACTAGATATACAATTTGTGAATTTTTTTCCCATTTTGTAGGTTGCCTTTTCGTTTTGGTGATTATTTCTTTCATTGTGCAGAAGCTTTTTAGTTTCATGTAGTCCTACTTACTAATTTTTGCTCCTGTTACTTGTGCTTCTGGTGTTATATCTGAAAAATCATTGCCAAGACTAATGTCAAAGAACTTACTCCCTGTTTCCATTTAGGAGTTTTACGGTTTCAGGTTTTATGTATAATTCCCTATTCTATTTGAGTTAATTTTTGTTAAGTGTTATAGGATAGAGGTCTAATTTCATTCTTCTGCATGTGGTTATCCAGCTTTTCAACACCATCTACCAAAGAGATGTACTTCCCTCATTGAATACTCTCGAATACTTTGCCAAATATTAGTTGGTCATATATGCAAGGGGTTATTACTGGGCTCTCAATTTGTCCCACTGGTCTATGTGTCTGTATTTATGCCAGCAGCACCCTGCTTTGATTATCATACCTTTGTTTGAAATCAGAAGTGTGTGATGCCATCTTCTTTCTCAAGAATTGTTTTGGCTATTTGGGGTCTTTTGTGGTTCCATTAAGCCTTTAGGATTTTTTTTTTCTATTTCTGTGAAAAATACCATTGGAATTTTGAGAGAGACTGCATTAAGCCTACAGATGGCTTTGGACAGTATGGACATTTTAACAATATTAATTCTTCCAACCCATCAACACAAGGTATCTTTCCATTTATTTGTGTCTTTTTCAGTTTCCTTCATCTAAGTCTTACAGTTTTCAACATACAGCTCTTTCACCTCCTTAGAGAAATCTGTTCCTAAGTATTTTATTATTTTTGATGCTATTGTGTATGGCACTGTTTTATTTCTGTTTCATATATTTCATTGTTAGTGTATACAAATTCAGCTGATTTGTGTGCTGATTTTGTATCATGCAACTGAATTTGTTGATCAGTTCCAACTATTTTTTTTGGTGGAGATCATATCATATAAGATCACATTATATGCAAATAAATAATTTTACTTCTTCCTTTCTGACTGGATGCCTTTTCTTTCTTTCTCTTGCCTAACTGCTATGGCTAAGACTTCCAGTACCTTGCTGAATAGGAGTGTTAAGGACAGTCACCCTTGTTTTGTTCCGGACCGTAGAGGAAAAGCTTTCAACTTTTCACTACTGAGTATGGTATCAGGTATGGGCTTGTCACACATGGACATTATTATGTCGAAGGCATGTTCCTTCTATACCCAATTTGCTGAGAGCTTTTCTCATGAAAGGATCCTGTATTTTTTGTCAAATGCTTTTTTCTGCATCGACTGAGATGACCGTATGATTTTTATCTTTCATTCTATTAAGTAGTGTACCACATTTATTGATTTGCAGATATTGAACCATTTTTTAATTCTGCGGATAAATCCCACTTGACCATGGTGTATGATTCCTTTTAAGTGCTGCTAAATTCAGTTTGCTAACATCTGATTGAAAATTTTGTGTCTATACTCATCAGCGATATTGGCCTGTAGTTTTCTTGTAATTTCCTTTGTTGGCTTTGGTATCAAGGTAATGCTAGCCTTGTAAAATGAATCTGAGAGTCCTCCCTCCTCTTCAATGTTTCAGAAGAGTTGAAGAAGGATTAGTGTTATTTCTTCTTTAAATATTTGATAGAATTCACCAGTGAAGTCATCGGGTCCTGAACTTTGCTTTGTTAGGAAGTTTTTGATTACTGATTCAATCTCCTTATTTGTTATTGGTCTGTTCAGATTTTCTGGTTCAGCCTTGGTAACTTACATGTTTCAAAGAATTTATCCATTTCTTCTAGGTTATGTTGACATATGTGTCTCTTATACTCCTCTGAACTTCTGTGGTATAAAAGCTGTAATGTCTCCTCTTCCAATACTGATTTTATTCACTTGAGTCTTCTTTTGCCTCTAAGTCTAGCTAAAGGTTTGTCAGTTCTGTTTATCCTTAAAAAAAAAAAAAAGGCCCTTAGTTTCATTTACCTTTTTGCTATTGTTTTTCTTGTCTCTATTTAATTTATTTCTGTTCTGATCTTTATTATTTCCTTCCTTCTGTTATCATTGGGTTTAGCTTGTTTTTTTTTTTTTTCCTAGTTCCTTGATGTATAAAATTAGGTTGTTTGAGATCTTTTTTCTTAATATAGGCATTTATCTGTTAACTTCCCTCTTAGAACTGCTTTTGCAGAATCTCATAGGTTTTAGTATGGTATCTTTTCATTTTTGTTTGTTTCAAGCTATTTTTAAATTTCGTTTTTGATTTCTTTGACACAATGGTTGTTCAGGACTGTGTTTAGTTTCCACATGTTTGTGAATTTTTCAATTGCCTCCTGTTACTGATTTCTAGTATTATACCATTGTGGTTAGAAAAAAATACTTGGTATGATTTTAATTTTCTTAAATTTGTTAAGACTTGTTTTATAAGCTATCACACGGTCTATCCTGGTGAATGCTGTGTGTGTGCTTGAGAAGAGTGTGTATCCTGCTGCTGTTGGATGGAATGTTCTGAATATGTCTGTTAGGTCCATTTGGTCTAGAGTGCAGTTTAAATCTAACGTTTCCTTGTTGATATTCTGTCTGGATGATCTATCCATTGTTGAAGGTGGAGTACTAAAGTCCTCTATGATTATTTTATTGTTGTCTGTTTCTCCCTCCAGATCTGCTAGTATTTCTTAATATATTCAGGTGCTCCCATGTTGGGTGCATATA
Organism: Camelus dromedarius; assembly: GCF_036321535.1. NCBI lineage: Eukaryota > Metazoa > Chordata > Mammalia > Artiodactyla > Camelidae > Camelus > Camelus dromedarius. The sequence goes on along the minus strand of NC_087436.1, from coordinate 11,639,589 downwards.
TATTTATGACTGTTATCTCTTCTTGACAAATTGAACCCTTTATCATTATATAATGACCTTCTCTGTCTCTAGTTACCATTTCTGGCTTAACATCCATTTTGTCTGACATCAGTATAGCTACCCCTGCACTCTTGGTTTCCACTTGCATAGAATATCTTTTCCAACTTTTACGTTGAGCCCACGTGTGCTCTTAAAGCTGAAGTGAGGCATCCTACAGCTGGGTCTTGTATTTTGTTTTTCTGTTTTTAAATCCGTCCAACCACTCCATGCCTTTTAATTGAAGAATTCAATCCATTTACATTTAGCGTTAATTGTTCATAGGTAAGACCTTACTAATTCCATCTTATAGTTTTCTGGCTGTTTTTGCAGTTCCCTTGTTCCTTTCTTCCTCTCTTGCTGTCTTCCTTAGCAAGGTGAAAATTCTTTGTAGTAGTGTGCTCTGATTCCCTTCTTTTCATCTTTTGTGTATCTACTGTAGGTTTTTGCTTTGTAGTTACCATGAGGCTTACATAAAACATCTTATAGATATAAGTCTATTTTATGCCGATAACAACTTAGCTTTAATCACACACAAAAACTCGACCCTTTTACTTCCCCCAACCTTTTACGGTTTTTGATGTACAATAATTTAACTCTTTTTACAGTGTGCATTCATTAACAAACTATTGTAGCTATTTTTTTTTTTTTTGCTTAGGAATATTTTTTATTATGGAAGTATAGTCGGTTTACAATGTTGTGTTAGTTTCTTGTGTACAGCACGGTGATTTGGTTATATATATAGATATGCCTTTTCATACTCTTTTTCATTATAGGCTATTACAAGGTATTGAATAGAGTTTCCTGTGCTGTACAGCAGGACCTTGTTGTTTATCTGTTATATATATATATAGTAGTTACTATCTGCAAATCCTGATAAAAATAATTTTTGACTGAACATAGCAAAAGATGTTTTGGAATATAATCTTGGTTTAGTCGGAGAGCAGCACTGCTTTAAGAAAGCCAACAAGATAGCGCAGACCGCACCCTACCCATCACCCAGGCAGCGTCCCCGCCTCCCCAGTCAGACAGAATCGGGTTTGTATCCAAACTCGATGGCTTAGTTGTTTGGTGCAACACGATTATTTAGGTTCAATTTTGAGTTTCTTTCTTTCTTTTAAAAAATCCTTCCCTGTTGGTATCTAGGGTTGAATCTGGACGTGTGAGCAACTCAATGTTGAGTAAGACTGGGTTTACACTTGGTTCAGGGCCTGGTGCACAGCGATGATAAGTATTTGTTTCTCCTCTTTCTTTTCAGGACTTGACGTGTCTGCTTAATGTGCCACTGTTGATATTTGCAAAATTTCTGGACTAACCACGAGAGAGTGATGTCAGTGTGATGGGACAAATCCTCATTTGTTTAAAAAAAAAAAAAGAATTCTCCCCAAGTGCCATAATGGGTATTGTAGCTATTTTCAATACTCTTGTCCTTTAATCTTATATCATCACTTTGGAGTATTAGAGTATTCTTAATTTTTATTATTACTTACCTTTACCAGTGTGATGTATATTTTCATACATTTTTATGTTACTAATTCACAACCTTTGATTTCAGCTTGAAGAAATCCTTTCAGCATTTCTTTTACGGCAGAACTCTCTCAGTCTCTGTGTCTGGGAAAGTATTTCTCCTTTGTTTCTGAACCACAGGCAGAGGAGCATCTCTCCTGGCCCTAAGCTGTGCCATCATGTGGCAGGGGTGATGCAGGTGAAGTGCAAACTGCTCCTCTCACACTCTAGTGCATCCATTGTTCTTGCTCCAGTGGAATGCTAAATCTTCTTCTCTGGAAACCCGGATTTCCACAAAGGCTCTCTCATCTGTGGAGGACTGTCTAGGTCAGTGTTCTCCAGGGGCTCCCAGACTGCAGCTAAGAGGGGCTGGCACTGGTTCACAGGTCCCATCAGGGTCCACAGTCAAGACCAACATCTGCCTGCCTACTGCCCAATGCATAGTGAGCAAGTTTCCTTCCGGATCCCTTAGGGTATGGTACTGGATCCCAGAGCTCCCACAAAGGCACTTTTGTTTGCCGACAGATAAGGAATATTTGTTGCATGGGGAGGGAAGGCAAGAATGAGGGATGTCTTATGCCCATGACCCAAAAATGTGAAAACGCTAGTGATCGACACTTTTAAAACAAAGGGAAAAAATAACAAATATATCACCAAAGTAGGCCTATCAAGGTCTGTCCCCAATGAGGAAGTTAAGTATTACTACAGAGAGTCAATGCATTTTATTGTCTTGACTTCAGTGAACAAACAACTGCTATCCTCCCCAAGCTGGGCCACTGCCCTACCTTTCTGGTCTTCACACGGAAGTTCTTTATGACAGATCTTAATACTGAAGCCTCTATGTGCTGCTGCATTCACGTCTTTATGTGTTGTAACAGCCTCTGGCCTGCTTTCTCTTGAAATTGTTCTTTGAAAGTCCTTTTCTTGGGATTAGTATTTCTAAACCCCTATGCAGTATTTAATCCTAAAGACACTCTCTCCTAGCTTGGATTTAATAATACTTTTTCTGCCTTTCTAACTACTCAGTCTGTCTCTGTCAGCTCCCTAAAACTAGGTATTGCCTATGGATCTGACTGCCTTGGGACCTCCTTTCATTTTCTGCTTGTTCTCCTTTACCATTTAATACACGTTTCTGTGTCCATAGTTATTGTCAACTATCATCCCAGTATAGTTGTTCCCATCCTCAACCTCTCTCCCAAATCCCAGTAACTGAATTTCCAGCTATCTGCCAGTCTCCATATAATCTCTCTAACCATCTTCTTTTAAACAGTCACCCCCACACCATACACCCAGTAACACATACAAGCAGACCTCTAAAACTCACATTATTCATTGTTTTAGGCCACTAACTTTGCCTGTTTTGAGCTCTGTGGTCTGGACTTTATAATCATCATGCATCTTTATGTTGATGACTTTGCTTCACTTCTTGGCTTAATACTCGACAAAGATTCTCTGGCTGAGTCTGCTGATTATCTCCTCAAAACAAATCAAGATCTTCTACTGGCCAAGTTGTCTTTGGCTGCTGCTCATAATCTTGCCCAGGATCTCTAAACTGATACTGTATTTCACTGCTGGTTCCTCCTTAAGCAATCAAGACTAAGATCCACCTACACTTTCCTCCATACACCTGCCTGACCTCCCATGTTTTTCTGGGTCACAGTGGCTCTATTATCCACAATGATTCCAAGGCTAAATAAAGTCTCAGTCACAGCTGATTCCTCACTCCCTCTGTCTCCTTTTTTTATTGTGGTAAAAACGTAAGATAATTTACCACATTAACCACTTTGAAGTATATTGCTTAGTAGTGTTAAGTATGCGCACATTGTAAAATCTAAAACTCTACACCCATGAAACAATGCCCCTTTTCCTCCTCCTCCATCTCTTCTCTTTAAACCCTAAAACGAATTGTTTCAGAAATCCTGGGAATCTTTCTCAGTAGTGCCATAGAAATTGTAAGATTTAGTGCTGTTAAGAGATCTGAAAGGTCACCTGACCACAAATTTCCTGTGTAAGAGTAACCTCCAAAATGTTTTTTTTAAAGGGGTTTAGTGTATTCTTTTATTTAACTCCAAAATGTTGACTACAGTTTGCACACATCAGCAGAGAGCAAATCAGTCATATCACCCTTGAACTACTTATAACCCACCACAGAACAACATTAATCTTTCTCTTATGAAATTCCTTCAGACTTTTACAGAGAGCATTATATTCTCCAGAATTTTCCTTGCAAGGTTTATAAATTCCTAAGCCTTTTGACCACTCCTTGTACAACATAGTTTGGGGTCTTCAACATCATCCTGGCTCTGAATTCAGCACTTCAGTTCATCAATCCCTCTCAAAACATGTAACTGAAAATGAAGTCAATTTCATAGATACGGTCTGACCTGGGCAGAGCAGAGTGAGATAATTACCTGTTCTGATCATCTTTCTAGACACAATTACATTATTGATTGCTATTGAATCTACTATCAATGAAAGCTATAACATCTTTGGATTGGTTTGGCCAATATAAGCCTAATACTTGTCATGGACCTAAGACAAGAAATTCTTTCTTTTCACTGAATGACTTCGTATTCAGATGACTGTATCTCAGTGAGGTACAGTAAAAATCAGCAGCTACTGTACACTGCCAAGAAATATGCACACACTAAAATGTACCTACAAAGTTTTACCTAAAATATAATGCTAAAGGGCAGGTCACCTTGGAGTCCAGTCTGTTCCCCATACTCATATCCAGGCCTAGTTCCCTGATCCACTACCTCCTCTCCATCTTCACTACTCTAGTCCTCACTCTTCCCAGCCTCAACTACTCTTTCCAGTCCTCTTGCCAGCACAGTAACAGATTATTCTTTTTTGTAGCACAGAGCCTATACTGTGGCATTAATGATTTGCTTCTACTAGTTTACTCTGCTACTGTGTAAAGCCAACCTAATTATGCCAGCATTTGATAATCAGTTCCTTTCTCTCTGAACAACTGCCATAACTGCAGTGGAGAGTGAGTCCCAGTAGTATAAACCACACCATGAATATGCAAGATACATTAAACACACGTACTGTACATGTATAATGTACATATGCATTCTTCCTTATATATAGGGAATCTCTTCACTCTAGAGCAGCTGGAAGAGGGAACGGCTCAAGTGGCAGAGCACATGCTTAGCAAGCATGAGGTCCTGGGTTCAGTCCCCAGTACCTCCTCCAAAAATAATAAATAAAAAAACCTAACTTTCTAGAGCAGTTGAACTTTCCTGTTGGCTTCCCTCCTGCAAGTAAAATAAGTTTATCAAGAAATGAAAGACGGTCCCTAGGATTTGTCACACTAGGTCTGTAAGGGCTCAGGTCCCTCGACCCAAATTAAGTCCAACGAAATCAACAACACAAGTCCAAAGTTCTGTTTGTTTCGTGTCCTGTGATAAGGTACAAAGTATCCTTTATATTTGATTTCTAAACAGCAAGCACCTTTTTGATCAAGATTAAATGCCCTGAGGGATGGCCATAATTCTTCTATACTCTGTCTACTGCAGAATCCCATCTGAGGAGTCAGGTTAAGTGTATGGGCAACAACAGTACTTTAGACCCACAAACAGCTTATCCCTGAGAGAAAAAGTGTTTGGGAGAAAATAAAAATATCTCTAGTCTTCATTTTCTTAATAAAATGTTACACTAGATAACTGCTAAGGTTCCCAATTAGTGCTAACACTCTGTTCTTTCATTCTGAATACTATTAGACTCTAGGAGAAAAAATTCATATTTATGTGTCTCCAACAGTTTCATTTATACTGACAGTTTGGTGAAACCTTAAAGCGCTAACTCATTCATCTCAGCTAGAAAAACTGTCAACAAAGCAGAAAAGAGAGATTGCATGTAGTTTACCAGGACATAAATGAGGACCATTATGACTATCAAAATGATTAATTCTTTTAAGAAGTGTCACTTCAGTCTGCATGAATTCAGTTAAGAAGTGGTATATATCACATGCTTTCACAATTCTCCAAAGGAAGAATCTTCTATATCAGTAAATTAACACTGCAATAGGAGAGAGAGAAGCAAGACGGCGAAGTAGAAGGACGCTTGTAACTCACCTTCTCCCACAAATACACCAAAACTCACATCTACGGACCCACTCAGCCAACCAGAGCACCTGCCAAACTCCAACAGAACATTGCCCTCCTCGAAAGACAAAGACGCCAAAAATCTGGTATGAGAAAAGGAAAAAAGAAAGAAGAAAAAGCAAAACAGTGTGGGACCAGTCCCGTGGGGCGGGAGCGGCAAAGGAGGAATAGCGCTCATTCGCTGGGTCTCCCCAATCCAACGGAGAGGCCAACAGGACGGAGGGGGGCCTCCGAGGCTCAGATCTGCCCCACGCACCCCTTGACTGACTAAACTAAGTTAAACAGGCACAGAGGGTCCCTGCGACACCCAGCCTGGGATGCGAGCCAGCAGCTGGGGCCGGGACAGGCTACCTAAGCTGAGCGGAGGACTGGGGTGGCTGCACTGGGGCAGCCCCGGGGGACTGCAGGGGGCTGCGCGGCATGGCTGGGAGGGGATACGGGAGCAGAACAACCTTGGTCCTCCATAAATTGTGAAAAAAGCAAAGCAACAAGGCTGGTGTGCCCTGAGGGGAAGGGAGCCGCAGCCTTTGTCTCCTCAGACTGGTGGCGCCATTACTGGCACTTCTTGCGAGAAGAGAGGTGGGGCGCAGCCACAGCCGCCATCTCCTCCTGTGCGCAGTGCCCGGGTGGGGGCGAGGCCAAGAGCTGAATCCACACCCGGGGGCTCTGCAACCTCCTAGGCAGGACTGAGACTTGTTTACAGCCTGAGGCAGATAGAATCTTTCTGCCCTGGCACCTCAGGGAACTCGCGCCGCCAAGACAAACAAGGAGCTGAGATTTGGCACAGAGCAGGGGCGGGGCTGTTCTGTGGTCTTCCCTGAGCCCGCCTATGGAGCGCCAACCCGAGGCGGAACGTGCAGCTGCAGAGCAGTGGAGCGACCTGCACCTGGAGAGGGTGGGCGGCCACCCGCCTTCCTGGCAGGAACGCAGCACCTGACCACCGTGCTGGGAGGGGGCGCGATCCGCCCACCTGCCTCACCCAAGCGCAGCATCTGACTGCAGCATCGGGAGGGGGAGTGAGCCACCCGCCCACTGGCCACAGTGCCAGAGAGATATGAGCAATATGAAGGAGCAGAAGAACCACTCCCAATTAAAAGATCAAGAGAAATCCCCTGGAAGCATGATCAAGGAAATAGACATCGATGGCCTACTAGATCAAGATTTCAAAAAAGGAGTGATCAAAGTACTGAAGGAACTAAAAGAAATAGTGTTTAGAGATATAAAATATGTCAAAAATGAAACAGAAGCTATAAAGAAGAGCCAAATAGAATTATTAAACTCCTTTGCTGAGATGAAAGCTGACCAGATAATGCAGAGGAACGAATAAGTGACCTAGAAGACAGGATAACAGAAAGCACCCAATCAGAACAGCTGAGAGAAAAACAAATAAAAAAACAATATAAGGGACCTATGGGATAATATAAAGCGTGCCAATCGATGCATAATAGGGATTCCAGAAGGGGAAGAAAGAACAAAGGGGACTGAAAAGGTATTTGAAGAAATCATGACTGAAAACGTCCCAAACCTAAAGAAGGAATCAGATATCCAAGTACAGGAGGCTCAGAGGGTCCCAAACAGGAAGAACCCAAACAGACCCACACCAAAACATATCATAATCAAGATGGCCAGAGTCAAAGATAAAGAAATGATCCTAAAGGCAGCAAGAGGAAAACAAAGAGTTACAAGAGAACCCCAATAAGGCTTTCAGCTGATTTCTCTACACAAACACTACAGGCCAGAAGGGAGTGGCAAGATATATTCAAAGTCCTGAATGAAAAAAAGATGCAACCTAGGATACTCTATCCAGCAAGGCTATCCTTTAGAATAGGAAAGATAAAGAATTTCACAGACAAGCAAAAACTAAAAGAGTTTAGCAACACTAAACCCATGCTAAAAGAAATATTCACAGGTCTACTCTAAATAGAAAAGAAGCAGGATGCTACAAAAATGAGAAACTCATAACTGCAAAGGAGGTAACTACCATGAATTACAAAAAGAATAAACACAAAATTGTAAAAGAAGACATCTAAATCATTAAGAGTGAGAGAGGGAAGCAAGGAAAGCCACTATGGAAAACAGTATGGAGATTCCTCAAAAGACTAGGAATAGACTTACCATAGGACCCGGGAATCCCGCTCCTGGGCATATACCCAGAAGGAACCCTACCTCAAAATGACGCCTGCACCCCAATGTTCATAGCAGCACTATTTACAAGAGCCAAGACATGGAAACAGTCTAAATGTCCATCAATAGATGACTGGATAAAGAAGAGGTGGTATATTTATACAATGGAATACTATTCAGCCACAAAAACCAACAACATAATGCCATTTGCAGCCACATGGATGCTCCTGGAGAATGTCACTCTAAGTGAAGTAAGCCAGAAGGAGAAAGAAAAATACCATATGAGATCACTCATATGTGGAATCTAAAAGATAAATAAATAAATAAATACAAAACAGAAACAGATTCATAGACATAGAATACAGACTTGTGGTTGCCAAGGGGGCAGGGGTGGGAAGGGACAGACTGGGATTATAAAATGTAGAACAGACAAACAAGATTATACTGTATAGCACAGGGAAATATATACAAGATCTTGTGGTAGGTCACAGAGAAAAAAAAAAGTGACAATGAATATATGCATGTTCATGTATAACTGAAAAACTGTGCTCTACACTGGAATTTGCCACAGCATTGTAAAATGAAAAAAAACATTGCAATAGACCCTTGAGTTTTCAGCATTGGTCCTTAGTATGCATATCATAAAGTCAAGGCTGTGACACCATTATTAAAACCACGCTCTCAACTTTCTTTCAAGGCAGCTTTCAAAATCATGAACTCATTTTTACAGATTCTTACCCCAAGCAGTGATTCCTAGCCTTAATCACAGAAGGATGGGCACATGATTGAGGTAAATTGACTGCAGAAGACAGAGGTATGGGACCAGCTTTCACAGAGAATAAGGAATACTCTGGATATACTAAGTTTGGGTGTGAATTGACTATTACTGGCCTATAAATTCCTTGTAAGCAGGGGTTAAATCGTATTGAACCTGTTATCACCCACAGCAGTTTCAGGAATACCACGCACATAAAGGACTTTAAAAGGACTGACCACTGGGTCTAAGCTGAGCAGCCAAGAGATGACAGGGAGAACTGGGACCAGAGCACAGATTTATGAAGAAATACAAGAGCATGAGAAGGCAGGAATATGGAAAGCACAAAGGCTGAGACCTTGGAGTTCCAAATACCAACAAAGTTCCACATGCCCTAGAGCTGTGCTCTAAAATGGCAAATGGGAAGAGAAGACAATGGTCATAGGAGGTAGGAAGAGGGAATCTCACGGGAGCCAACAGTACAGATTTTGAAGTTGCTGATGGCAAGAGAAACAAAGTAAATAGACAATCTAGCTGTCAGACTGAAGCATGCCTGGAAGCCTAGAGAGACACTGGGCTGCAGAGAATGCTGCAGACTGCCAGCCAGTGCAGAACCAGGGATGGTGACAGTGACGGAACAGCAGCCTGCAAGTCTACGCTTCTACCTACCTTCCTGGTGAGTCGGGGGGTGGGCGGCTGCACCTTAAAGAAGTTTGTCCCCAACATGCAAAAGCAAAGTGGGGACACACATGAAAAGAGTTGGGCACATAAAAATGTTTGATCATTGTACAAGCATAATGGGAAGGCTAAAAGCAGGGCAGTCTGGGGTGCCTGGACAGGCCTAGGGTGTTTTAGCAGACAGCAGGGTTAAGAGCAAGAAGAGAACAGGAAATAAACTGGAAGCATGTCAGTGACTGGAGAAAAGGACTTCTTCACAGGCAGCCCTGTTCCTGAGAAACGCCAAGTGTTTATCAAGCCTGGAGCTTCCACTAGAGCACTGCTTTGAAAATGATACTAAAAATTTCCCCGAAGGCTAGTCAGAACAGATATTAAGTAGTTTCACAAATGTTTAGTATGGGGAGTGGTGAGGTGAATGACTAAGAATCTGAGACTTAATGTTTTCCTAAATTTGTTGGACATTCTTCTAATTCAACCACTGGCAACTTCTGTTCATCAACCAGGAAGGTTAACATTACATTCATATTTCAAATTAAAGTCTAACTTCCAAAAGAATCTTTTGCTGGGACTATAAAAATGCATCTAAATCGGTAAGTTCAGTCTTTTTCTCCTCTGCATTTTCAGGCCAGCAAAAATGCTCAAAACAGAGGTCTTAATGATTTGGGAAATGAGTAAAAAATGGACACCACTCAAAACACATGACAAGTAGGAGTCCACAAACCTGCATTCGCCAAAGAAGTCCACACACTTGGAGTAGGTGTGAAAATTTTCCTTTTTAGGTATGAAAAAATAATTTCATACAGCTTTCTAGCTAATAAAAAAATCATTCAAGAGCGTAACAAAGGCTGACTACAGTCCAGAGCACCAGGCTTCAACACTCAAGTCACCTGGCCTCATGGCCCTTGACTATCTCTGGTTTGAGGCTGCTCATGACACACTGGAAAAGCAGTGCAGGCCAGAGTGACAGGCCGTGACTGAAGCCACGGGAGGGGCCACCAGGACGGGGAGCACAGACCCCATACCTCCTACCCTCCCCACTTGGTATCCCACGTTTTTACTTTTTCTAAAGATGTTGCTATTATAAAAATTAAGCACGAGTTCACAGAAGAGATTTCCATGGAACATCTTAATTCTTTCACTACACCTGTACAATTTAACTTAGTTATAATGAACACTAGAGAGCTCACCTCCAATCTACAAGAGAAAGGAGTGAAGCAGGTCTCACGTCCAGAATCTCTGGTGCGTTTTCAGAGGAGGAGTGCCCCTGTCTCTGAAGCAGTCCCACCTCAGATCAGAAAGTACCCTGAGGTCTTGAAACTCTCCTCCCTTTTCCATCTTCTCTCTCCTTCAGCCCTTTCTCCTCCCCCTTTCCGTGTACGCACGTATGTATGTATGTATGTACGTACGTATGTACCTACGAACTCTACTACTGCCCCTTATTTCTTCCTTTCCTTCTTTCTTGCCTAGACAGGCCTGTAACAGGCCCAACTTAGCCCACTGCCTCAGACAGGGAAGAGAAAAAATAAGACATTTTAAAGAAAATAAGAAAAATGTCTTATTACCTCTATTACCGCTTTTCTGGGAGCAACTTCACTCTCCTAGTTTTATTCACACGCTCTACAATTTGAACTTGAAAATAATTTAGAAGTTTGGGTAGGCTTTCTGGACACAAAAGTGCTTGAATTGTAAAAATAAAAGAGGGAAGGACTGAAAAACAATTATTTCTTATGGCAGAAAAAGAGAATTCTAGATATCTTTATGAACAGACTCTGTCTCCCCACCTCCTGTTTGCTTAAGATACAAACAGCAATCAAGATATTTTCACTGTGAAGAACGACTATTTCAGTTTAGTATTAAACTGGGTTATTTACTTTAGAAAGTTTGTTGCAACTAGTTATCAATACAAGTTATAGAAATAGCTCAATTATATGAAGTTGGTCACTGCATTTTATTCTTTAAAATTATAAAGACAAAATATATAGCTGAAATAATATGACTGAATTGCTTCAAAATAGTATAAGAGGATGCAAAATTTCATCAAGCCGTAGATTTATGATTTGCGTACTTTTTGATATGATCATTAGACTACATTAAAAAGTCTACATATAAAAAATAGTAACAGAAGGGGGGGAAGTTGAGAAGAGTGTAGCTGAAACAAGATTATCCACAAACCCACTTCAACCGCCCGTTGAGTACTGTTTTTTTTGTAAGTGTTGCAACTTTTCATAATAAAAGATGCTGTAAAATGTTACTTATAAATTTAAGAAACGAGCAATTTTAAGATTCAGGCACATAGTGTAAAAGCAGCGCATTTTTAAAAATGAGATTTTGATTTAAAATACAGTTCATTAAAAATGAAGAATAAATTTTCCTTTGTAATTTTGTTGAAAGGGACAGTTTTTCCATGAAAAATTCTTGGCATAATTCTGAGTCTCTATAAACTAAGATGTAGAGGTGGTCTAATTCTGGCAGAAAATTGTTCAAATTCTGAAGTATATCGCAATAAATTTAGGATTTTAAATAAAAGAAAAACATAATAAAATCTAATTATCTCTTAAAAACACAGTAACTGAGTTGGTTCCGAGATCAGTAAAACTAAGAGTTCTAAAGCACATCATGTGAACTAAGTGTGGACTCTTTTGCATTAATCCTGCTTTATTCATTCTCTCCCCAGCCCCCTCCTTATATCTTACAATTCAGTAACATTTATCAAGCACCATGAGGCAACCAGTAGCCCAGGAAAGATACATTAAATAGCGCTTGCTATATGCAAAAGAAACTATCCAAATAGTATACAGGTCTCCTCTGTTTTCCTAATATAAATCACTTACAGCAGGTTCATTATGTCCAGCAATTAATGGATCTTATGGATTTAGAATAAATATTTTCCTTTAAGCTCAAGAACAGAATTGGCTGCAATGGAACACATCAATGAATCCAAATTTGCCTTTGGTTTTTCTTAAAATTCTTTATCCCACTCAAAAGGATAATATGAAAATTGTTACATATTACAGGCATTCCCCAACTTACAGAAGGGCTGTGTTCTAAAAGTTCATCTGTAAATAAACTTTCTGGAACTCAGATCACATTTCCCACTGAAACAATTTTATAAAGGGTAACTAAGCCAAACAGCCACCCCACGGAAATCCACAAAGCACAGACCTACTATGTTTTACTGCAGCACTGTGGGTTTTGTTCCCCTCAACTAACCAACTTGCACCTCTGTTTCTTTGATAAATGCAGTCGGGATTCCAGGAATATTTCTCCTGTCCTATGCTCTCTACACACACGTGCATGCATGTGCACAAACATACACACACACACGACCCCTTCCTTGGGTCTACGTGCCAAATGCCCCTTAGTTATCAGAGCACGCACAGCGGAGCACTGTTCAGATGAGTGGCTCTTGTGACTATCTGAAGGCTGGAGGAAGTTGGGGTTCTAGAGCTTATTAGGGAGCACTGGTCCTGGAACGTTCGATAGTAACTGTCCCTATCGGGTTTCACAATTACAGGGTAGAGATGAGGGATTATAACTTCTACCAGGTTTATCTTCTAGAAAAATGGTTTTAAAAAATTGGAAACTTCCTAATAATCACTTTTAATATGAATTTTTAAAATGTTTATAAATTCAGAGCAAAATAAATTATAAGTTACTTTCGTGTCCTTTATCTACACCTGAAGTTGTAAGAAGAATCTCTTCTCCCCAGCTGGACAGTCACAGGCCTCTGCCCACCACAAGGAGAGGATGCCAGCGGGAGGTCCTGGAAACCAGCATTTAATCTAAGAAGAGAGCTGCCTATATTTGGGACCAACTTTTCTACCCCACCCAAAGGCAACCAGACTCATTGCTTTGAATATTTTTAAGCCACAAGATTGTTTTCATGGATGCAAGAAAGGGAGTAAAAAGCCACAGAGATAAAATGAATTCATTTCATATGTAAACACTTTCTCATGTGCCTATTAATTTGACAGTTTGAAAGAAAAATACAAAGGGATTCAGTATTCAGGCCTAATACCATACCACGTGTAATTTTTTTTCTTTTAAGTTCAGAATTCTATGAGCATGCTTCAATTATGCAGTGCTACCAAACCACTGTAAGATTTGAAATGTATTTTTATGAAGTCCAGATCCAGAAACATGATATAAATTTCCAGAAATCACTATAGAATCATACCAGAACTCAAGAGTTCCAGACTCTTCCCTGTCTCAGACTCAGCCGAGGTCTATTCCACTTGCCTGCATAGGTGTTGGCCTTGTTCAGGAGGTCTGTGCATGCATGCATATCAGCAAAAGCCCGGATTCCTAAGCAGTTGACAGGATGAAGCTGAGATTCCAAAAATTCACAGCAAGTCTTCTTCACATCCTGTAACTGTAACAGACCAGCTGCTGGGAGAAGTACCTGTAATACACAAGTAAGCATGGTTAGAAACTGACTAGAAAAGTGTCACCATTCCCCACGCCTACAGCGGGCTCAGGGGTCCAGCCACAGCTCATGATCTGCATCCAGACACAAGCATCCCAGAGAAAAGTAAGGTAACAATCATTTGTAAAAAGGGTGATGACTCCTTACATTCCCCATATTTTTCTATGGAATCTTTCAAAGGTCTCTTCTTGGTCACAAGAATTAACAGATATCAGATCGTATTAGGTCAACGGTTCTTTTTATAAGCATAAACAAAATGCTCCACTGAATTTTAAAAACATAAATTATTAGGATGCTAGGGGGTGCTGTGGTTCAGTGAAAATCTTTTTGTTCCCTTAGTAGTTCAAGTAGTCATAAACTTCAGTGATTTGGGGGGAAGAGTTAAGCACAGAGTAACATATGCCACAACCCAGCCTCACTTTGATTTTCCACTGTCTGAAATACCACAGACTGCTTTCCTTAGAGGGGGAGGACAATTTTAAACCTTTAAATTTTAAACAGTCTCTAACTACAAGCAGACTAATTTCTCTAAAATGTAACATATCTGCTAAAAAGGAAAACATAAAAAGTAATTGCCTAGTAATAACTTTTTAATTTGTGTTTTTATTTGAATAACTCCTCCAAGAGATTTTGTATTAATTAGGTTATTCTTTGAGATTTAACCAGTATCGTCACTATAAATACCACATCTTTTCAAATAGGTCAATGATGGAAATATTTTTCCCTATAAGTGAATTAGTATGATGCTATATTAGAGACCGTATTTGAAAGTCAAATTGGAAAACTTCATAAAAAAGAAGTTTGCAAGTTCTTCTATAAAAGCTAAAAGAAAAAAAAAAAAAAACCTCAACTTTCAGAAAATAGAAAAGGTCACATGGCATATTAACATAAAAAATAAGTAAGACCTAAGTTCCTCCAGGGACTGACTTTCATGTATACCAAGCAGCAGCCCAAAGAGAAAAGAAATAGTAGTTTTGAATATCCTTTACGGTTTTCCTAAACATACGTGGGAAGTCCCAAGCGTGGAAGAGTAAGTGCATCCGTGTCTTTCTGTAACACAATCTACTCTATTTTCTTAAAGGAACCACAGCAGCTCTAAGTCTAGATCTAAAGTCTGTGTGTGCGCCTGCACGTACACAATCAACCGGTCATGAAGCAAGGACTAGAGGAACAACGTTTAATGTTTTAGTCCAATTCCACCAGCTAATACTAGTTTTCTCTGAAAACATGGAAACAATATCTGGTGACAATGCCTTTTCCTTCTCAATTTAAGGAAAATAAAGTGGAAATAATTCGTTTATAGCCAAACGTCTTGTATAACATGTATAGTGTGCTTTATTATGTAATGGGAATCAATCTCCATGGAAGGCTTTAGTTGCTGATAATCTGCAAATTGGAGTTTTTCTACACTGGTCTAATTGTGCTCTGAAGTAACGTAAAGTATGTTCCAAGATGCTTAACTGTGCAGCCATTTAATTCAGCAAATACATATAGTTAAGAAAGTAGTCTTCAGTGTAAGATTCAATCTCTGTGAAATTTGCACAAACAGTGATGATCACCCATCTGATCAGCATCTTCCCAGACACAACACAGTGTACTGCAGCAGTATTCAAATTGCTTGGTAATAGAGAGAGAGCGATTCTCAGAGGGGAGAAGTTGCTGAGCAGAAGCAGACTCACTCACATACTACTGGTGGGTGTGTATACTGGTTCAACCTCCAGGAAGAGCAATTTGTCTATTTAATCAAAATTACGAATGTACATATCCTCAGATCCAGGAATTTAACCCACAGATGTAAAAAAGCTCACATACGCAAGACTTTCACTAGAGGGTTATTGTGGGTAATAGCAGAAGCTAGAAAAAAGTCTCAATGCCCACCATAAGGAGACTGGTTAAACACTAACGATCACCCATTCGACAGAACCCTCTGCAGCCATTCGAAAGAATGAGGAAACTATACGAATGGGACAATTTCTAAGATATATTAAGTGAAAACAAAAATCAGTGATTGGTTTATCCTATGCTAACATACACATACACACCCACATTTATATACACATCCATCTAAAAAGGCAGCTATAGCAGATTTAAAAAATTTTTATTTTGCTTCCTTGACTTCAACTTCATCACTACCAAGCTCAGATCTACTTTATCAGGAGATTAAAACTCACAAAATTGTAGAATCTCAGATCTGGAAAGGATATAACAAGTCATGCAGGCCAGGAATATAAAAGTTATTTCAGCTGTAGGCCACATCGTTAGAAATTCACATACAATTTTTTTTTTAATGATGGTAGTGATGGATCAAGTGGTTCCACACTTGGCAAACATATATTAAATATAACTAAATGTAAAATATATATAACAAATTTATTTATATTTTCCTTTTTTATCAGTAAATCCTTCAAAATGCCTAAGTTTTATGACATAATTTTCCTATGACTAAACTTCAATAGCTCAGAATTTTAAATTAATTATATGCAGCTTTAAAAACAATTAATAATTGGCCCAAGCTTACTGACATGACCCCTGACGACCATCAGTCACTCATGACGAAAACTGGAAGGTAGCTGGGGCCACACCCACTGTCCAGATTACTCCGTGTATTAGACAACCAGCTAACAAACAAAATATGCTCCAAATTTCAGGTTAACCATATCTCACAATCAGAACCAAAGAGCTAGCAGTCTATGAGCTGGATGCCTTGGGATCAAATCAAATCAAACCTCCTAATTTGTCTGACGAAAAAACCAAGTCCTAGAGAGGCCAAAAGACTTGACCAAGTTGTACAACCTGTCAGTAGAGAGCTAGTGATAAAAATAAGAATTCGCCAAAAATAAAATTCGCCAACCCTTTGGTCTACTGTTCTTTCCACTATCCTGAGCCTCCTCTGTAGGTGTTGAATGGAGGGCTTGTTTAATTTCTAAATCTGCAATACTGCTCTTTTCAGCAAGGGTAATAAAGACAATAATCATTTCGACATCGCATTCTTGCAGCGTCTTCCATTAACTGAGTAATTACTACGTCGGGCCCAGTACTAAGCACTGGGCAGGCAACATCTCACTCCCTCCATTAGACACAATGAATACAGAGCCTGGGAGAAGCTGGTAACCTGCCCAAGATCACGCACCTGGCAGGTCAAGTCTTCTAGGAGCTTTTAGATGGCACACAGGAACATTCTCACGTTGATAGTCAGGAATAAGTTTTTAAAGTTACTATTTATTTCAGGAAGATAAATCCTTTCTTAAGTAAATTTATTTAAGCAAAACTTGAGTCATGTAGAGAAAAACATTACTGGCATCAGCACTAGTGAATATAGCAAAGTAATGAAGATGACACATAAATTACTGACTTGGGAGATCAGATTTAAGTGTTCTAATCTTTCAATGTCTGGTACCATTCTGATTTTCTGTGGTGTTTACATATCACTGAAAATGAAGGATGTGCTTTTTAATCTGAGGCCATCATAATCCCATGGCTTATTTTCTCCAAAGCAGACTAACTGTACATTTAGTAACAAAGGTAGGAAGCTCATTGATTGTAAGGAGGTGGTTTCTTAATGTTCTATTTAGGTCACAAAAGTATCTTGGGCATTGTCATTAAGAGGTCTGAAGAATATGACTTTTAAAATTAATTTTTCTGAGCTCTCTAGAGTAAAGGAACGGCTGAATAGTGCTGCTTCTTATATGAAGCAGAAGTGTATCAATACAATAAAACCTCCAGTCACAAAGAACTACAATCTAATAGAAAATTTCCATCTGCTTTCACCTTCCATATGCTTCAATTTTCAGATGCTTCAGTAGTATTCCTGCTATGACTGACTGAAAAAACCCTAAGTAAGGCACTCTAAACTCCTGAAGTGTATTCCAAAACATCAAAGAAAAAGCAATGACATTTGCAGTATACTCTGAATGTTAATGATATATTCTAGTAATCTAACAGTGATCAATTCCCATATAATGTATACACTGAGGAAGGGCCACATTCCAGAAGCTAAAACCCTGGTGGGAGCAGGGTCTGAGTGGAGAAACTTCAGGTCGCTACTAACAGCACCGCTCCGTTCCACCTGCTCTGTGACACTCAGTGCTATCAGAATCGACCTCACGTATCTGCCCCCACATTTTCTCTCTCTCTCTCTCCCTGCAAAACAACATATGCTCTAAGACAGCAGAGTCACATCTGTTTTAGTCCCTGCTGTATCCTCAGGTACCAGCAGAATATGTAGGTGGGTAATAAATAAATCAACCTGAATGTAAATTAACTTGTCACTCTATTGTGTGTTTGTATTTTAAAAGAGGTACAATTTTGGATGTCTTTTGACCCAGAAATACAAATGCTATTTCTAAAATGTATATGGGACACTTGTGTCCTACTGCGAATCCTCTCGGTCCCACCTCCTGCTCAAGCCACCACTGCAGCAACCAAGTCCAAGCAGGACTTGATCCCCTCTGTGAAGATGTAACTTAACAGCGCCTCACCCCGGCCCCTACCATCCCTCCCTCTGGCTGTCTACCGGGGGTGCCCTGGGGACTCACACCTGCACAGTCTGGAAGCACAGGGGAAACGATGCTTGTGGGGCCACCACCAATCAGTGGAGAATGGTCCAAAGGAAGATGATGGGAAAATGCTCCCCTTTTCACTTCCCCAGGTGGATAGTTCTGAGACACATTTCATAAGGCTCCTCAAAAGGTCCTGATGAGAATAAACACGTTACATTTAGATGTGGCCTGATCTATACCACATCTTAAAATGGTTTTCCCTCCTTTCCAATTCAAATCCCCTATTCACTCACTTCACTGTCACCCTCTTCCATCACTTTCCAAATAAACTAACTGCACAAAAGCTCTGCTATTATAGGCTATTATATCATACACAGAACAAACTGTGAATGTGGACATATTTAGTTATAATAGTATTATAGTGCTGTTTATAATATCAAGAATTGAACTTCAATGTCCAATAACAAGGGGTAGATAAGTAAACTCTGTATTATCAGTAACAGTGAATACTTTGTAAGCACAGCTGTCCCACAGTTTCCATGGGGGATTGGATCCAAGACCCCCCAAGGGCACCTAAATCCGTGGATGCTCAAGTCCCTTCTATAGAACAGTGTAGTATTTGCATATAACCTACACATACTTCCCACATACTTCAAACCATCACTAGATTACTTATAGTACCTAGTACAACGTAAATACTACATAAATAGTTGTAAATACAATTTAAGTGTTATGTGACTAATTCCCAGCACACAGCTTTTTGGAACTTCCTGGAATTTTTTTTTTTTAATATTTTCAACCTGCAGCTGGTTGGATGTGGAACCTGCAGATATGGAGGGCCCACTGAATTAAAAGAGATATGGTAGATAAACAGTTAATGACTTGGGAAAACATTCCTAATATAGTTAGTATAAAAAGCTAACTTCCAAACAATGTAGAGTGCAATCCCCTTTTCTGCGAGTACATGTACATGTCAACACAGGACAGAGCTAGAGGAACGTACCATGGTTGTTAACGGGGATTACCTCTCGTTAATAGTCTTATGGAGGCTTTCTATTTTCTTCTTTTAATTTGTATTTTTTAAATTTTCAATAATGAATATGCACCATTTAAATGGACACTTATTATTTTAAAGAAAGTCGGGGAGAAACAAGTAAAGAAACGCCCTTCTGGACCACCAGAATTCCAGCCAATACAGCGATGGTAACTGGAGCTGTTTACTCAGTGACTATCACCCACCACTCGCCAGACACTGCCCGGTCTGGCCTGTCCTCTGAGCACCGGGAGGCTGAAAGGTCTTTCATTTCATCAAGCTAGTGTTTTGTACGACATAAAGCAGGCGCTACACATTACTGTTCTTGTTCATATGAACAGCATCTTTCTGTGCTTGGAGAAACATGAACTAAAAGAACGTGCCAGCTGATTAAATAAACTGAACTTCAAATGCCATCACTTTGTTAAACAGAAAAAAAATGTTTTTCATCTAGACATGTTGATTCCCAACATATGGAGACACAGAAAGCCTAAACATTTTACCCTGTGGAGATGTGTTCTGCAATGAACAAAGAAGTGGGGGCAAAGCTACTGCTGATTACTGAAGACAAGTAGAACAGAGACAGAGAAGACACCCAAGCCAATTAGCACCCGCGCGACACTCTTATCCCAGCTGCACATTTTAAAGTAAGATGCTCTCATCCTACTTCACGTTGCTGACAAGCCAAATTACACATAAGATGTTTCGCTTAGACAAGTACACTCCTTCTGCTTGGCTATTAGGATCTCAAGTTTATTTTGAGCTTGGACACTTATTCCATAGTGGGAAATAATTTATGCATCTCTTAAATCTTTTAAATCCTGAGTCATTTACAGTGTGTTTATTAGAAGACACTACCAAAGGGTCTGCTTATTCCATAGATGTAAGATTTCCAGATGTCTAGGAAAACATTCGAACACAAAACTCACAGCTCAGTCGCTGTTAACATTACAGTCAATGTACTGATAAAAAGCAGATTTTTATTAATTTCTCAGCCACCTTATACTCATATCAGAAGCACCTATTTATGAAAATGTCAGGGCCTTGTTGCCAGGAATAACATGAAAACAAACAAGAAAACAGCTGTCCAAAGAGCATTAGCAGAGGGCAGAAATTATCCCCAAACTTGTATCTTGTTAGACTAAAAATGCCTCATTATGAAATATAACCTATATCTTTCATTAGCACACATTTTCTAAAATCTGCACTTGGGTGGGAGTAGGGGACATACAGCTCAGTGGTGGAGCACATGCTTAGCATGCATGAGGTCCTGGGTTCAATCCCAGTACCTCCACTGACAAAAAACAAATAAACAAACAATAACAAACAAAATTGCATTTAGTCCCCAATTTATAAGTAAGTCATGCCCCACAAGTTTATCAATTGGCTGCATGACACTCCCTGTATATTTACTCACAGAAACAGTATCAAAAGTAGGTATAAACCACAATAGCAAAGAATACAATATTACTATCTGACTCTGACCTCAGGGGGCAGTGGGTGCAGGGAAGGAGGAAGAAAGTTTCCTTCCTCTTTCTGGGATGTAGGCCTGGCCGGGGACAGAGTTTTGAAATAGGAAGTGTTTGTCCTTCACATTCTGCCACCTCTTTTGCACGTCTACATCTCAAAGCCCTAAAGCTGGGCCACAGCCACAGCCAGCTAACTCTCTGCTCTGTGCACCCAGATATGATTCTCCACCCAGACCTGTCTTTCCTGCTAAGTGTTTCATCTTCTGAATATACCTACCCCACCACCCTCTCCCAGCACACCTCTACCCAAGCTCCATCCCTCGGGACAGCTACTGTCAGCAGGGTCAAAAGGAAAGCCATCTCATTATTATTTCACATTAATAGTTAATAACATATCACCTTCCAGGACAAATCTCTTCCAGAGGTATTTAAAGATTTAAGAGAGGCTGACTCTTATGCAGACTACATCTGTAATTGATGGCATTTCCAATGATATAATAAATGAAGGGGAAAAGCAAAGGTGGCAGAGAGAAGAAATATGGGTCTCCTACAGTGTCCTTTTTGCAGCTGCTTCTTCCGTTATTTTTAATACAAGGTTTCCCGAAAACCCCCAGTGGCTCAAATGCACAATGAAGACAGCACCTACCCTGCAGAGTTGCTGAAAAAATTAATTAAGTTGGTCAACCATTCAACACAGTGCCTGGCTCATGACCCGACTAGCACATTAGCACTAATTCAAGGCTTTTTTTTCTTAGTTTGAACATTCAGTCCCATTACAATCAAATGTCAGGATTTCTTTTCTCACAGAGGATATTCTATCCAGGTCATTCACAATAAGCGTAAGGTTACTTTCTTATTGCATCAAATATTCCAAAAGTGAAAGATACAACCAAACAAACTGGAAAAGAACAAACAACATACAAATATGGGAAATATATTTGATACCTCACTAGTTATTAAATAAATGTAAAATAACAAGAAAGCATTTTATGATAACTGATAAAAAAAATTAAACATTCAGATCAAAGTACAGTTAAGTTTGGACCCTAGCATATTTTTGCTGTCAGTAAACCAGTCAACTGTCTTAGAGAGGAAATAAGCAATATTCATCAAGAGCTACAAAAATTATAAAGGTTTAAAGCTTTTGACCCCGGAAGTATGTCCTGCAAATCTACTTTGAGAAAATAGTTCCAAGAATGAAACAGGCTACATCCATGAATTCTACTTTAACGTTACTTACAAGAGTAGGGGAAAGATGGTGGAGTGGTAGGACCACGAGCGCGCCTCTCCTGGTGACTACAACAAAACCACAACTGACTGCTAAACAACCATCGAAAAAAGACTGGAACCTAGCAAAAAAGACCTTCTTCAACTGAAAATATAAAGAGGGAACCATAGTGGGATGGCAGGAGGGGCGTGTTCATGATATAATCAGGCCCTATATCCCCGTGGGTACGCGACCCACAAGTAGAAGAATAACTAAGTCGCAGAGGCCCTCCCACAGGAGTGACAGTTCTGAGCCCCAAAGTCAGGCTCCCAAGCCTGGGGTGCCAGCACTGGGAGGAGGAGACCCCAGGACGTCTGGTTTTGAAGCCCTGTGGGACTCCAGTCCAGGAGCCCCTACGACTGGGGAAAACAGAGACTTCAGTCTCTTGGGAAGCGCTTATAGAATCTTATGTGCATCGGATCCAAGGGCAGAGGCAGTGATTTCATAGGAACCTGAACCAGACTTGCCTGCTGGTTTTGAAAGGTCTCCTGGGGACATAAGGGACAGCTGTAGCTCACCCAGGGGACACAAAAGCTGATGGCTGACATTCTGGGAGTGTTCATATATATGAGCTTTCCTGGAGGCTGACATCTTGACTGGATCATTTGCACCAAGACCCAGCCCCACCCAACAGCCAGTAGGCTTAAGGGCTGGGAAGCCTCAGCCCAAACAACATACTGGGTGGGAACGCAGCCCCACCCATTAACAGACTTCCTGAGCCCACAGCTCCCTTGAGACTCACTTCTAGACACAGTCCTACCCACTAGAGGGCCAGGATCCAGCTCCACCCAGCAATGGGCAGGAACCAACTCCTCTTGCCAGGAAACCTGCATAAACCCCTAGTAGGGCCTCATCCACCAGGGGGTAGACACCAGAAATGAGAAAACAACAATCTCAAAGACTGTGGAAGGAATCCACAAACACAGGCCAGACTCTACCCTGGGACTGGCTGGACCCTGGCCTTTGGGTGACCAGAGAGGAGAGTACTGCTGAGACTCATAGGACATCTCCTACACAGGGCCACCTCTCCAAGGTCAAGAAACGTTAACTAACCTACCTAAAAATACTAGTAGAAAGGTAAGACAATATGAGGTGGCAGAGGAATATCTTCCAAGCCAAGGCACAAGAAAAAAATCCCAGAAGAAGAAATAAGTGATGAGGAGATAAGCAATTTATCTGAGAAAGAGTTTAGAGTGATGATGGAGAAGATGTTCACAGAACTCAAGAAGAGTATGGAAGCACAGAGCAAAGTTTTTAGCAAAGAGTTGGAAAATATAAAGAATACCCAAACAGAGTTGAAGAATAAAATTACTGAAATGAATAACACACTAGAAAGAACCAAGAATAGATTAAATGAGGTAGAAGAACAGATTAGTGAACTAGAAGACAGATTAATGGAAATCACTACTGCAGAACAGAAAAAAGAATGAAAAGAAATGAGGATAGTTTAAGGGAACTCTGGGACAACATGAAGCACACTAATATTCGCATTATAGAGGTCCCAGAAAGAGAAAAGAGAAAGGACCGGAGAAAATTTTTGAAGGGATAATAACCGAAAACTTCCTTAACTCGGGAAAGGAAACAGTCACCCAAGTCCAGGAAGCGCAAAGAGTTTCACAGGATCAACCCAAAGAGGAAAACACCAAGGCACATAGTCATCAAACTGACAAAAATTAAGGATAAGGAGAAAATATTAAAATCAGCAAGAGAAAAGCAACAAATAACATACATGGGAACTCCCATAAGGTTATCAGCTGATTTTTCAACAGAAATTCTACAGGCCAAAAGGGAGTGGCATGATATATTTAAAGTGATGAAAGGGAAAAACTTACAAGAATACTCTGTCCAGCAAGGTTCTCATTCAGAATTGATGGAGAAATCAAAAGCTTCGCAGATAAACAAAAGCTAAAAGAATTCAGCACCACCAAACCAGCTTTACAACAAATGTTAAAGGAACTTTTCTAGTCACCAAACCACAAGAAAGAAAACAAAATGAGAGAAGAAGAAAAAAAAGATCTACAAATGATTGCTTTGGCAAATTGGGGTTTTCTGTGGTTCCATATAAATGTTAGATTTGTTCTAGTTCTGTCTAAGATGTCATGAGTATTTTAACGGGGGTTGCATTGGGTCTGTGGATTGCTTTGGATAGTTTGGCCATTTTGATAGTGTTAATTCCTCCAATCAAAGAGCATATCTTTTCATTTCTTTGTATCATCTTCAATTTCCTTCATCAATGTTTTAGTTTTTGGGGTGTAGGTAACATTCTTGGTTAAGTTTATTTCTGGGTCTTTAGTTGTTTTTGATGCAATGGAAATGTTTATACCAGTTATAAAATTCTGGTTTTTGAAATGCAAAAAAAAAAAAAAAGTGAATGAAGGACTGAAAATGGCAAAATATCCTTCTTTTTTATGGGTGAGTTTTATTCCATTGCATACATGTGCTACTTCTTCTTTGTTCATTCATCTACTGAAGTGCACCTGGGACGCTTCCATGTCTTGGCAACTGTAAATAGTACTGCTATTAACAGCAGGGTGTATGTATCTTTTTGAATTAATGTTTTTGTTTTTTCCCAGATATATGTCCAGGAGTGGAACTGCTGGGTCATATTCTATTTTTAGGTTTCTATTTTTAGGTTTTTGAGAAACCTCCATATTGTTTTCCATGGTGGCTGCACCAGTTTACATTCCCACCAACTGTATACAAGGGTTCCCTTTTATCCACATCCTTGCCAACATGTTTTTGTTTTTGTGTTCTTTTTGATGATGGCCTTTCTGACAGCTGTGAGACGATGTCTCGTGATTTTCATTTGCATTTCCCTGATATTAGTGATGTTGAGCAACTCTTCATGTTCCTGTTGACCATCTGCATTTCCTCTTTTGGAAAAATGTCTATTCAGTTCTTCTGTCCATATTTTAAATGGATTCATTGGTTGGTTGGTTGCTTTTTAATTGAAGTACAGTTGATTTGAAACGTTGTGTTAGTTTCTGGTGTCCAGCATGGGTGGACTTGGAGGGCATTATGCTAAGTGAAATAAGTCAGACAGAGAAAGACAAATACTGTAAGATACCACTTACATGTGGAATCTAAAAAAATACAACAAACTAGTGAATATAACAGAAAAGAAACAGACTCACAGATGGAGAGAAGGAACTAGTGGTTACCAGTGGGGAGAGGGAAGAAGGAGGGGTAATGAGGTGGAGAATTAAGAGGTACAAACTATCAGGTATAAAATCAGCTACAAGGCTGTGCTGTACAACATGGGGAACACAGCCAATATTTTATATTAACTATAAATGGAGTATAACCTTTAAAACTGTGAATCACTATATTATGTACCTGTAACATATAATACTGTACATCAACTAGACCTCAATTTTAAAAATACGATATTGTAAAATAAATACAAAAATTTTTTTAAAGCTAAAGCTCTAAACTGTTCTGAGACAATGAACAGTACATATATGTAAATGTTTTAAAATGTCAGTATATTGTATATATGTGCTTACATGCAATATATTGTATATGTGCAAACTATCAATTTTACCTAATAAAACTGAAAAATGAAAAAAAAAGAACTACATTTAAAAAAGAGTAGGGGAAAAAACAAAGAAGAGTTAACAATATGACAACTAACTAAATTATGATAAACTGACATTAACAAAATATTATAATCAATGACAATGAAGACTAAAAATGGTTAAAAAACAAATATTTTTAAAATATTTGCAATAACATACAATCATATTATAAAATTAAATGAATATTCAGCTTTAACCCATAATCATATTAGAAAAACTTTAATAGACATCAAGTTCCTTTGATCTCAGGGAACTTTTTTAGCAAGACAATGCTGAACAAACAAAACACTGAACTTTCACACATGATTCATTTTTCCTAACACACAGCGGACATAAGTAAAGAAAGTCGTCCATGGGTCCTTTCAATGACAGCCTGGCTCCCTGCCCTGGCACTCACCAGTTCCATAGCTGGCAGCTTTGTATCTGGAACTAATCTTGTCTCTAAGCAGAGAGAACGTCTGGGCTCTAAGCAGCTCAACCCAGTGGGTGCTAGTTTACGCCAACACTGACGTGGCCCTGGGCACCGTGATGCCCTGCTCCCCAGACCCAGTTCCAGCCCACATGCCCCTCACTGCCTTGAACTAGGGCCCTTCTCTCAGTGGACCCGACTTCACTGTGCACTGACCCTTTCTCCCAAAGACTAAAATCCTGCCCCTGAGTCCCTGCCCAGAAGATACAGAATGCTTGTCCCCAGGTTCCCTTCCTCCCATCCTACCAGGACCTGCTTGGCTAGCTTCTAGTTCTCAAACAGGGCCAGCTTATCCTACAGACATTCCCTCATTATTCATTTAACTAATATTTATCAAGCTTCTAACTAACACTAATCACTAGTCTAGGTTCCAGGGATATGGCAGTGACAAAATGAACAAATGTACCAGCCATCCTAGAGCCTGGACTGTAAGAGGCAGCGCTTACATTTCGTAGGGGCACGTGGAGTCTCCATTGTGCCAGTACTCCTGCCTTCACAGGGGTCTTCAGATCTCAGAGTCTGAAGTCCACAGGCACGAGAGGGCTCAGGAGCTGTAGATGTGAAGCCCCAACCTGTCACTGAGTTCCTGGAAAGCCTTAGGGGCAGAATGGAGTCAGTAGGAAGAGAATGGAGAATGGAAACTGTATCACCAGCTCTAGAGTCAGAGAATGCTGGTCCTGAAGGCTGGGCACGCGCCATCCCAGCTGTGCAACCCCAGAAAGTCACTTAGCCCCTCGGAGCTGCAATCCTCCGATTTGTGAAAAACAACCCTCAGTCCACGATGTTGTAAAAACTAAACGAGGTCAGTACTTTGCAAAGTGACTGGAACACGGAAGGCAGTAGCCCCTTCTTCCAAAATGAATGTTTTATTCTATTTCTCTTATTATTTATCAGAGTTAATCCACTTCCATCTCCTCTCCTTTAGTCCCTACTCTAAAACGACTACAAGTCAAAAAACATGACTACTGCTCTCTCAACTAACTGAACATGCATTTCACTCCTATAGGTCAACACTCCCCTCTGTATCTCCATCAGATCCTCCAAGATTCTTCCTCTGCACAACCTCAGAATTTCACAAATAATTAGGGAACAGACCATCACTGATTCCACATCCACCTTCCAAAACCAGAATTTAAACGATTAGATCAGCCTTTGGAGATTGAGGCATCTACCCGCTATCTAAAGAAGAAAATAGGGACTGACAAGTGCCATCATTAGGACTCAAAAACACGTTTTAATTAAAATTTAAGCAAGTCTAAGGGGCCAAGATAATCAGTTAAAGAACAGAAGATATATATCTCTTAATACAGGGGGGCGAAGGACACCTCTGACTTTCCTTTTTCGAGGGGAGGAGGAGGTAATTTGGTTTGTTTGTTTGTTTGTTTATTTAAATGGAGGTACTGGGGATTGAACCCAGGACCTTGTGCATGCTAGGCATGTACTCTACTACTGAGCTATACCCTCCCCCTACCCGGGACTTTTCAAACGTGCTGCATGGATAATATTTACAACTATGGATGATAATCACCAAATTAACTGCCAAATATAATTGTCAAAATAGTTTACATTCATTGTTTCCTTTTTCTGTCAGTCACTTGGTCTACGCAAAAATAACCATTCAAACCATTACGAATACAGGATTGGATTAAACTTTCATTCAAACATGCCCGAAAACCAAACATTTTTAAATGAAGAAAAAAGTCTTAATATGATCAATTTGAGAGCTCCTTGGTAACAAGGATTCATTATTCTTCCACCAACAAATATTTCTTCCTCCTTCCAAAATCTGTAATGTTGATAAAAATGGGGGCGTCTTAATCCAACCATCACTGTTAAGTAGGTATCACAGAATAGTTAACGGGGAGCAACTTGACATGTGTAGTAAAATGAGTAAGGCTTTAAGCAAGAGCTCTATCTTCAAAAAAAAAAAAACCTGGGTCATATGGAGACTCCCTCCTCTCCCACTCCTTCCTGTTCTGTCCTCTCCTCCCTCTTACCTTCTTGACTTTTCGTCTATGCTGCTCCTTTTTCATCTCCTTTCCAAATTGATTCATATTATTCAGAGGCTCCCAAAGATTACCAAATTTATTCCAATGGGATTTTTTTCAAGGCTGAAGTGGCCACTACTAATTTTTAAAATTTTTTTGGTTTTTTTTTTGCAAATATAATGCTAAGTCAAAGGACACATACATGCATGTGCGTGCATGCACACACACTCTTCTCTGTCTCTCTCAAACACATACACACCACACACTCTTACTCCTTAAACAAACAGTTCTTTTCAGGGACATGCTATATTTCATCAGAAATTATTCTACGTTCTCTCATCTCAACCCTGTCTGTAATCAATGTTCATACAACATCTTCTAACTTTGTTTCTTAAAGCCTACGCTTGATATAAAAAGAGAGGTTAAGATCAAATTAAATTACTGCTGGACAATGAAAAGTGAGAAGATACTGGCAACATGCCTGATGCAAATGCGCCCTCCCCACACAGGCTCCAAACCTAAACACGAGGCAGAGACCACAGATCAGGAACAAAACCCACCTGGTAAGGACTCTGACTTATTTCTAACTTTTCTCATCCCTACTCAACACTGCTCATAAGACGCTAACTCATAATCAGGGTAGAATCGGTTTTTTGTTTATCAAGATTAACAAGCTTGTATATTCCACATGAAGCTACTTAAAACACGAATTGCAAAATGACTCAAACGTCTGGACATCTTCAAAGAGTATATATTTTAATGATATAAAGCCACAACAAATAACGTAATTACTAACTCTTCTGGAGTAACTAACTTTTCTCCAAACAAAAACTTAAAAAACCACCTCAAGTGTGATGTCCATCTAGTTTTATAGGATGTTCTAGCTCTAGATTTTCTCAGAGTAGCTGACCTCAGTGGCTTCTTCCATATTAAATTCTACATAAGCTATTCTGTACTCTTATATAGAGTAAAACAATTTAACTGGCATGATTGAAAAATGGATGTTCTAACTGGTCAAATACTTTGATTAAAATTATGAGGATTACCAAGCTCTAACTTAAAGCATAATAAAATACAACTAAAATCAAAACTTAATTGTAGTGGGGAGGGTATAGCTCAGCAGAAGAGTGCATGCTTAGCATGCCAGAGGTCCTGGGTTCAACCTCCAGTACCTTCACTAAAAATAAATAAATATGAACAAATAAACCTAATTACCTGCCTCCCCCCCAAAAAACTCAATTGTAAATAACTAAATTTTACAGTAAAAGAAATTCATCATTCATCATATTATTAATGATAATAAACTAAAATTATCACTATTCTGGTAAAGTGATAAAATACTAGGTTAACAGAATTGCAGGTACTAGAACGTCAGATAAATTCACTCCCATGATAGGATTTCCATTGTTATGACATAAACAACCACTAACCCTGAAGGTTTGATTCAAGATTTTTTTTTAAGTTTTAATCTGTGTTTTCCATGCACATCTGCCAAAACCCTTCAGACATAAAGAACTTCCTCCCTATCTCTTATGAGAAACAGAACTCAATGGAAAAACAGTAAGCCTTCCACAGACTCTGCTAGGAGAAGCATCTCCAGCCATCACATGTCAAACCAATGCAGAAGGCTGTTTTAAATTAAAGATATAAAACAGTAATCACCCTAGAGGGCTGTCTCCACACTAATCCAAATATACAAGACTTGTCGGATAGAGAGAAATCTATAGCAAACTAAGAATCTTTTTGGGGTGGAGGGGGTCACAAATGTATATCCTGATATAAAGAGTGAGAACATGAAGTGAGGGAAAGATTACACAAGCATTTTTTACCCAGTGATCCCAAATAATCTCAGTGAGCTCTTCTTCCTCATGGCCTCCAGTCTTTTCACTGCTGTTCCATTTCTTACTTCTGCGTAACACTCATAGAGCACTTTAATATGTTTACGAGCTCTGCCTGGGACATTTTACAGCAACCTGTGAGGTATCAAAGCATTACTGGCCTCATTTAATAGCTGCAAAACAGACAGAAATTAATGTCTTACTCAAGGTCACTCTTGAAGTCAATGGTAAATTCATGATTCGAGCTCTGAATTCTAATGGGACAGCTAGCCAGAGTCCACTGGCCCCTTAAGTTTTCTAGCAGAGCCAGTCAAAGGGCTCCTTATTATGTTCTGAGTTGTTCAGTAATAACTTAAATATGCAGTATTATGCACTCACTTAAGTAGTTTTTTGCTAAGGTGACACTGCAAGCATTCACAAACCTGCTCAGATGTTTTGTTCACCCTGAAGATGACCCTTCTCCTGAACTCTTTTGGTACTTGGGCAACTTCTCTATGTGTGGCTGAGAATAGAAAATAGTCATTCAATCAAGGTAACTAAAGGGTTGATCTGGGACATGACTGTAACCAAGCTTACACCATGATCAAGTGTACAGTTATGGTCTCTGTCAGAAGAAATTACTTTTAACAGAAGGTGCAAAATGGTCCATGTTACTCAATTTCCATATGGAGACAGACGAGAGTTCAAAACATTCAGCCCTCTGCCCTCTGGTAGGAATCCTGGCCTCAGTAAGCCACTGTGGCTGGTAGAGTCTGCCACATTCTCAGGTGCTTGAGGGCAGAAAAGGCAACTACCAGAATACAAAATATGCAGAAATGGGTCATCTGAAGAGCAGTTATTTGTCAGTTTTTCCAGGTGCCACACAGGGTGGAGGGACATTCGATTTGATGGCATTCAATCAATATTCCCATCACTAGAGGTGTGTGTGTGACAGTGCCATGGTAGTTCATTAGAGCCCTCCCTTATCTATGGGAGGTACACCTTCCTTAATCCTCTGATTACTAATTCTATTACTTCGGTACCTAGATGCTAGGAATGATGCACGCTGGATATTGCACACATATACACAGTCACTAGAAACACCTGCTACCTGTAAAGTACTAGGCTGTGAAGCTCTCTGCACAGGGGTCTTGCCTGTCTACTTGATGTTGCATTGCCAATGGCTGGAACATTGTCTGGCATAAAACAGATGCTCCAGGAAATTTTAATGAACTATTACTGAAAACTGGAATTCATAAAGAGCAAACCATGCATAAAAAACACTAAAATGGTTACTAATCCTTATCTGAACTAGCCTGGTCTAGCTGCAGACCTTAAAAGCCTTAGGTCTTCAAGTTCAGTCCAATTCAGTCCTAAACTAACCCTGACCAAGACTACAAAGTTTATTAGGAGCCTAACCAGTGATTGTGGTCTGTAAGTAACCTCGCTGCTCTGAATGTGGGGTGCTCCCCAAAGCCCCCTCGTGCTTACCAAGCCACAATGTGAGCCCTTAAGCCCCACGGGACTGAGCATGGCCCCAAATTCTGAGTTTGCTGTCTGTTCCCTAAGGGGAATACAGGCTTTCCACAAACCAGCTTACTCAGCTGTGGGTATTACAACTGCCTAGCCCTTACCAAGCCTCCCTCCAGACGAGCTAGAACCCAGGAGCTGTAGGCCTGAATCACCGCTCACTCAGGGCAGTGACCCGTGGATCAGAGACTGTCATCAGCCTAAGAGTAGGTACCGCCACCGCCACCACCACCAGGAGACTCCCGCTGCCCTGCCTCCTACAGCACCTCATTCAGCCTGAACTGGTCGCTCACCCTTGAACATTTTAATGTGGATTGCATCCTACCCTCAATTAAAAAAATATTTACTGAGTGCCTGCCCCTCTAGACCAGCGCCCCTACTCCTAGCCCCATTCATTTCTGGCTCAGGCCTCCATCCCAAGCACGCTTCTAATTTATCCCTGCATATCTCACCTCTATCCACATAAACCAGTTATCTAATCACCATGTTCCCACAAGCTCTTATATAAGAAAGAACAGAATTACATCCCCTTTTTCAGACAAGAAAATCAAGCTCAGAGAATTTGGACAAGGTCATATGGTATTTAAATAGCAAAGCCAAGATTCAAATCCAGTTTGTTAAGTCTATACTGTATTCATTATATGTTGTTCCCTGTTTATTTTCTGTAGCATCAGGACCTAGCATAGTCCCGAGTACCCAGCAGATACTCTGTCAATGACTGTTTAACTGATAGGGTGTCTTCAATATCCATTTTAAAAATAAATACCCATCAACGGGATTCTCATTTCCATGTTTATCTACACAAAGCAGAAGGAAAGCAAAAGCATCCCTTACCAACCTCTGCCTAACCTGCTCCCCTGACTGACCAGCTCTCCCTCGCCCTCCGCACACAGACACGCTGGCCCGTGTCTGCCTCTCCAGCTGAGCTGCATCTTACCGACCATGCATGTTAGATTTACTCCCAAATCTGTTTATGACACTTGCACTGGTTAGTGAAATTACATAATTTAAATAAATATGTGTAATCAAAGGAAATAAAGGAAATGTGAGTGTAAAAAGAGAGCTTTTCTATGGAAACCAAGTTGGTTACTTTAGAACAATTTGATCAATGTGTTACCAAAAAAACTTTTTTTTAATCAAATTAGACACATGAGGAATGACAAGAGAAAGTGTATAATCCGAAGATGACTTTGCATTGAGATTTCTTTTCAGGTGCCGGAGGTCAGAGCTGATGCGTGGTTCGGTGTGGCGCGTGCAAGGAAAGCACGGGGCTTTGCACGCAGCTGGCCAGACCTACTTCCACAACAAAAGACTGGCCTACAACTGTAGTTATATGTTTCAGGTTAAAATAAAATATCTAGGGTACACAAGTACTCTTTTTTCAACGGTTTCTCTACTTCAACAGGCTTTTTTGGATTAAGTGATCAACCATATCCACAGGCCTCCTACCGTGGGAGCGCCTCCTACCGTGGGAGCCCCTCCCATAATGCCCTGCTTTCAGGAGCCCTCCTGGTAAAAGGCGACACAATGACACACTGCTGGCACTCCTGGTCTCAAACAACAAACACCCTGCCCAACAGCACCAAGGAAACAGACACACTGAACTGAATTTTCTACCATATGGCCTTTGTGTTACACACTCTGGTATGTTTATTACCAATAGTTAATTTTAACTATCTTTTGAAAAACTCTTGTGCAAATTCTGTTCCTTTTCTAAAGGGATGAGATTTTCTATCTAAAATAATTTCAGTTTATGCAATACATAAGTTTCATGAATTGTTTAAAAACCAACCATTCAAAATTATCAGATGCTTCTTAAATTCTGAGATGATAAAGTTCTAATGCAGAAAGAACTTCTGGATGAACACTCATAATATTAATTTTGGAATCAGAGCATTTATTACCTTGGCACTGTCTATTAACAGCCTTACTTCTGTTTTTCACACTTACATCAAGTGAAAAACTCTTATCTACTTTTAGCAAGCCAAAACAAATGCCCACAAACTGAGAAGTAAAAAATGCATGTAACAAAACCACAAATTTAGCAATGAAGTAAATGTTTTTTAAAAAATTCAAGATCCTTTAGGATTCTCCAAAATGTTAATCAACAAAACAAAAGAAGAAGAAATCTTCAATAATTTTTGGAAATTGAAAAAAATATTTTTGGTTATAAATGTATTTTTATTCTTGAATGTACAAACTTTCTTTATAAGCAACACTAATGACAACTCAATAGCTGCTCTGTGACGTTGAACTAATTACTTAAACTTCTTGAGCTTCCTCATTTGCAAAGTGGAGGAATTTCTGTCTAACATGATGGTAAATATCAAATGAGACAGATGTAAAATGCCTAGCACATAGCTGAAAATAAACCCATGTGGAAACTCCTTTTATATATACATACGGAGAGAGAGACAGTAAAGGATTCTTAACGGGGGGAGGGGGGGGCGGGTTGGCAGGAGGACTGGGGAGGGAACAACAAAGTACATAAATTCTCTGAAAGGGCATGCAGAACTTTGTGCATATAAGCTTATGTGCACTTGATTTGGAAAAGGGCCCATAGTTTTTCATCAGCTTCTCAAAGAAGGCCATGACCCCAAAAAAGTCTCAAGGCCTACTTTTATGATAGCCTTTGGCTTTATTTTCTCTGTTCCCAGATCTATGAAGTTTATGAAACGGGACTGGAAACTTTAAATACAAGTAATTTAAATTATTCAATAGCAACAACAAAAAAAGTTCAATTGAAAGTGGGGTCATGGTAAGATACGTATTCTCCTTAAAAAAATAAATAAATTCATTTGGCTCAAATTGTTCCCCAACTTTCCCATAATTAAAAGCAAATATCCAAACTCCAACCAAAGTTTGAAAACCTAAACAAAAAAACAACAGCAACACCAAAAGAAAAAAAAAAAAAAAAAAGGAAATCTTAAACAGCCAAGAATTAAAGCCGTTACTTATATAACACAGTGTCAGTTGTTCCTTCTTTAGAGTTAAGAATTTGAAAAATTACTTCATTCCCTCATTCTGACTCAAAGTCAACAATCTTCACTTCAAATAGCTATTATACATATATTTTTTAAATCTGTACAATAAGGAGACTGTATAGTATCACAGAAGGCACCCTAAACTGGGAATCATGGAAACGAACGTTACGGTCCTGTTCTGTCACCAACTGACTCTAAGACAGCTGGACCTCAGCATTCTCTGGCACTATGATCCTACATAAAAACCTGCAATCACAAAGTAAAAGGGTAAGACACCTGCTATCCTAAAACTGTTCTTCACTACTAAAACAGAAACTTAACAAAAAGGGAGGTTACCTGACAAGTAACTGAGATTCTAGATCTACTGAGAAAATCGACCTACAACAATATACCTTTGAACTACAGAGAGTTCTGCCCTCACAGTCAGAGCTC
Organism: Camelus dromedarius; assembly: GCF_036321535.1. Classification (NCBI taxonomy): domain Eukaryota; kingdom Metazoa; phylum Chordata; class Mammalia; order Artiodactyla; family Camelidae; genus Camelus; species Camelus dromedarius. Next base: position 11,604,887 of record NC_087436.1, on the reverse strand, counting down.
ACAAGGCAGATACACCCAGAGCAGGCTTCTAGTTGGGGCCATTTTAAACTTTAGCTTCACATTAAGAAGAACACCAGGTTCCTCCCTAAAACCACTCCTTTCCTTAAGGTGAACAGCACTCAGAAGAAAGATTTAACAAAGTACAGACAGACAAAAATACACAAAATAGACAAAAGAGCAGTCTGGTGTATCTTGGGTAAACCCTTATTTTGTATTTCACTGAAAAATACTTCTTATGGAAAAGGTAGCTTATTTTAATGAATTTTATTTCCAAATGACTTTTCCAAACAAGTGTTTTTCAATGGAGTACAAAATAAGGCCTCATATACCAAGATACTCCTATACTGAAGAACATCCCTCTTCCTAAAAAATAACAGAAAACAATGTGAATGTTAAACATTTAAGGAGTCTGCCAAATACAACTTTTTGAATGTATTCCTGTAAGAGCTAGCAATACACACAAAACGCAAATTAGCACGGCAAGAGGTATTCTGAGAGGCTGTGATGACTAACACTTCAGGACTGAACTGTGGTTGTTATTAAAAGAAACATGAGAGGCGTTCTCCCAGATCCTCACAGGTCAATGTCTCCACCGCAAGATCTACTACAAACAGCAGTCAGGGCTGAATTCACAGTTTAGTCTCTTAAACCTTCATCTTTTGCAATATCCCCCCATGTGATGCATTATATGAATCAAAGAATCCAATCAGAAATGCATTTACAGAAAATCAGATATAGGGCACAATGACACTCATGCACTCAAATGAATAAAAAGGAACAAGAAACCCAAGATAAGGGTCTTGTCGAAAACAAAGCCCAGAATCCAGCAAACAGTGTAACTGTACAGAAAAGACCAGAGCGAGATGACATGTACCAATCATTTTCCTCCCTGTTAAAAAAGTTCACCTAGTGTCTGATTCCCACCTTTGCACACGACTTCAGTATCAACCAAGGTTTTTCAAATGCTCTGCCTCATGAATGGGACTTCCAAGCAGAGGCTACCTGAAGCCATCTAGGAAAGATCACCAGGAGGCTTCACCACTGCCAGTTTTAAGGTTTAGTAACAGCATGCCTTAATAAGTTACAGTGCAAAGATTTTAGTCTCCAAATTCAAATATTTGGGAGCACATTTCAACTAATTACAAGGGACAAAAGATTGAACCCCACAATATCCTATTTGTCCAAGTGGAATTTAGAGATTATTTCTTTTATTTGGGGGGGGGAGGATTAGGTTAATCTATTTAATTTCTTTTTTAATGGAGGTACTGGAGATTGAACCCAGGACCTCGCACATGCTAAGCACATGCTCTACAACTTGAGCGAATACCCTCCCGCCTAGAGATTATCTTTTAAGAAGTTAGTTCTAGTTCTTTTTACTGTCCTCAAAACACAGTCTACCTACCAGAAGGAGTATAAATAAATACAAACATTTAGACAGTAATTTGGCATATCTATCAACAATTAAAACATGCATGTACCTTTTGATCTACCAATTACATTTTGAGGATCTAGCCCATGAAATTTTTGGATGCAAATATAAAAATGTACATTCAGTGCAGCATTTCTGTCAAGGTGAAAACTCATACACCCTGATTAACATGTGGTATACCACACAAAAGAATGAGCTGGATCGAGAGGTACTGACATGGGAAGAACTCTAAGACACTGTTCAGGGACAAAAGCAAGTTACAAAGCATGGGTATAGTAAAAATATACTTATGTCAAGAAAATTCTGTCTGTGTGTGTGTATAACTGCACAGAAAACGGTCTGAAAAGATTAACACCAAACAGATAACAGAGGCTACCCTCTGAGGAAGAGAGTGAACCAAAGAGCATGGGATGGGTGCGTGTGAAGAGAAGAACTGTTTTAAAGAGGGATTTTCAGGGGGGAGGGTATAGCTCAAGTGGTAGAGCTGCATGCTTAGCATGCATGAAGTCCTGGGTTCAATCCCCAGTACCTCCTCCAAAAATAAATATACCTAACTACTGCCCCCACCAAAATAAAATAATTAAATAACACAATAATAAATAAAATATTAAAAATAAAATAAAGAGGAGCTTTCACTTCCTACTCCAAATACACCTGTATTATTTAAACATTTACATCATATATATGTATAACATTTGTTCCTTATGGAAAGTAAAAGAGATACAATGTCAAATTTTAGCTAAACTCTAAAATCACTAATAGAAGACACTGAAATAATATAAGAAGTAAAGGCTGTTGGCATCAAAAGCACCCTTTACAGACTTAACCTTCTGGAGAATAAAGGAAAATGTGGGCAGCACTGACCAGTAGTTATAAATGAACATGACCACGTCTTCATAAAAGAACAAGCATCATTCAGGGAACTAAAAGATTAGAATCTTAGAACTTTAAGAGTAAAGATACTGAAATCAGGAACATTATTAAAAAGCTAGAATCTTCTAAATGCCTCCTAGAAACACAGTTTTGACAACAGATTCTACTACTCTGGTACAAGGTGTCCATGTAGGCGTGTGCTCTTTTGCATTAGAACACTGGCCTGTGTGAAGAACCAAGGGGTATGAGGTGTCACACTTACCTGCACATTCTCTTCTGTCACCTGAATCTCTGCCGTGTAAACATAGTCAATCAGCATCCTCAGGGTCCAGCCGTCCACCTCCTTGATTCGAACTCTCTTTGCTCGGCTCTCACTCATCTCACCTAAAACACAAGAAGCAAGGCTGAGGCCGCAGCAGAAGCTCGGTGGGAAGACCAAGGCCCAGGCAGGCGGCCTGGGCACCACAATCAGCCACGTCGCAGGCCTACAGCATCCCCCCCACATCTCTTAAAAGCTTACCTGAGCAAACCACACGAAGTACTTCTGTTACCCACTTATACCTGAAAATCACATCACCCTGATGAACGTGCCACAGGTCCAACCGCATGAGTTCTCACACCCGTGGCATTACATGCCCTCCATTCGCCTGCCGTACCAGTAAACAAAGGATGCTGTGGCCATCAAGCCATCAGCCACTGCAGCCACCCCTCCTCCCACCCCTGAGGGAATTCAGGATGGGGAAAAAAAAAACCCACAGGACACTGGCCCAAGTTAGTTAAGGTGCACATCAAAGGAATGATTTCAATGAGCTCAGACTCTTGCATCTTCCCATACGTAAAAAAGTGCTAAATTCAACAACTTGAGATGTCTGGTTTTTCTTTAATTAACAGTAATCTTTTGATGTTCTGACTACCTGGGGTTTTTTGTTTGTTTGTTTGTTTGTTTGTTTTTGCAAAAACTCCTATCCTGGCTCCTCCCTCAGAGTGATCTGAGAGGCTGTCTCCTGGGTTTAAGTCCTCAGCAAGTCTGTCAAATAAAACATAAATCTCAACTTTTAGGCTGTGCTTTTTTTTTTTTTTTCCAATAGCCAATGCTTTTGAGCAGTTTCTGTTCCTTTCAAATTTCTACTCAAGACTAGAACACGGAGTCACCCCCTTCGGCCAACAGCAATGAGTTGGTGAAGAGAGCCCCCAGGTTCACAGTGCTCACTCCCAACCATGTCCGTGCTGCTGGGGTGCTGCATTCAGAGGCCCCGCCCTCAGGGAGGATGGGCTTCTCTGGCAGGAAACAGAACACAGATTACGTAAGATGCTGAAGGAATACAAGACAAAAGCCAATGAGTCAATGTCCAAAGCAACGGGCCTCCCACTGGAGTTCTGTTCCTATTTGTCATCTGTGGCAATTTCATCCTGAAGTCCTTTCCACCCCAGCATTTACTACTAAAGCCAGGTGCCCTTCTACATCACTGCCTGCTACCAAGTGGTGCGAGACCTCCCTCCTGATACCCACAGAACTAATTAAGCATTCAGGGGTCATAAATATGATCCTCTCTTGTGGAAAGAAATGGGGAAGCAGAAAAGAGAAGGGATGGCCTCTAAACCTAGGGGACTTAGGGAGAGTAAGAAGCAGCTTTGGACACATGTGTGTGGACAATGTAAAATGACCCAAGAAATAGACATAAGCAACTAAATGGGGAAAGAAAATTTCAATTAAAATCAAGGCCATCTACACAGACTTAGTAAACAATCTCATGGTTACCAGGGAAAGGGGCTGGGAGGGGATAAATTTGGGAGTTTGAGACTTACAAATGTTAGCCACTATATATAAAAATAGATTTTTTTTTAAAGTTTCTTTTGTATAGCACAGGGAACTAAGTCCAATACCTTGTAATAAACTTTAATGGAAAAAAATATGAAAACAACATATGTATGTATATGCAGGACTGGGACACTGCACTGTACACCAGAGATTGACACATTATAATTGACTGTAGTTCAATAAAAAGGTAAATTAATAAATAAGATAAAATAAAATCAAGGCAGTCTAAAAATAATGTTGAGTGCTAACAGACACCTTAGCAAAAAGGTTTAGGTTTAGTTCTACATTCATTTGGTTTCAAAGATAAAAGCAGCATGAAAAACAATGCCACCATACCTCACCTTCACCATAATCAGCACTGCCTGGTAGAAAAAACACAATGGCCTCAAGATTTTTTGAAAGTTTCTTTTTCAAGTACAGTGCACTGTCAGTGACCATAAACTATCTGAAAAGCCTATAGGAATCCATAATTACACAAAATTCCTTTGCAGACACAAACCTTGGGAGGAGAGAAATAATAATGGTGATGTATATTTAACTGCATCCTTCCCTGGACGTTATCTCTGACAAGATCTCAGAAAGAAGCTGTTCTAAGAGCTAAAATACCTGAGAAACTATTGTGCTACTTTGGAGGGGGAACAGGTATTACGGAGGAAGAGAGAAAGTTAATGACAGGCTCCTGTTTTGTGCCTATACAGCAGGAAGACAAGGGACTGCGTTATGTGTCCGCTGCCGGAGCATGTTTGTTCTTTCAAGGAGAGGAAACTTAAAGAAAAGAGGGGACAAAAGCAGGGTCAAGGAACATGGGAATATAATTCTTCATCTGCATATAAAACACCTCCCTCTGTCCTACTCTCTCTGGATCTTGTAATTAGATGGGATCTGAAAGCTCTTTTGTGCCAAAAGTGAAGACACCTTGGTAATTCTCACTTGGACTTTAGAGAAGGCCCCTCTAATTCAACTCTAGGGCCAGACAAGTACAAAACCACGTACTGAGTTCTGAAGGAGTGAATGCACTCCTCAGGACTTAGCTATGACTTAGACAAAAACAAGTTAGACTTGACTTTACATATATGACTAAAATAATTGTCAGTCCTCTGCCGAACAGTCTAATATTACAGTTCTAAGGTGTTGCTAGAAGATGCACTGTGCTGATTCACACATCCCTTATGTGTCATTTTTAATAGTTTCTCTCCCCAGAAAACTGCATCTACTTTCAACAAATTCAATCTCTATCACATACTGCTTTAAAAATGCTTTAATCTTTATTTTTCATATTAATTTACAAAAATAGTAACAAAAACAAATGGCTTGCCATAGATTCTGTTCACAGTTTAGAAATTCTAGTTAACTACTAAGAATCAAAACACATATTAAAGAGAGTTTAAAGACTATTCAGAGCTTATTTTATTTGTTATGCATTACTTTACTTACTCCCCTTTGCTGGGTCTATAGAGATTTATTTCTGATACTGAATTTTAAAAAGATGCCCAAGGATACTATAAAGAGTTTATCTTGTAACATTTTTGACTTCCTATAGTCCCTCTCGGGAGGAAGGTTTTTTCCTTGTGTTTTTGCTCATGCAGAACTCTGAAGCTAAACTGGGACATCCACACAGACATCGCCCCCTCACCTCCTCTCCCCACTTCTGCTGCTGCACCCCCGGGCTCCCACCACCTGCTGCCAACACCCCCGCAGCCGCCTCCTAACTCCTCCCTCCCTCCAGGCCGGACTCCGCACATCTGACTGTGGCACTCAAGAGCCTTCAGCTGCTCCAGGTCCAGGCATGCAGGCCCCTTCCATGTCCCACAGTGCTTCGCTATTCAGCCTCCTCTCTCCTACTTCTAGTCTTCTTTGTTTCTTGTCACTTTAAAAATTTTGTTATACATTTTGTAAAGGTTACACGCCATTTACGGTTATTATAAAATGATGGCTATCCCCCCTGTTGTACAATACATCCTCGTGGCCCATCTTAACACCCAGAAGTTGTACCTCCCACCTCCTCACCCCTGCACTGCCCTTCCCCCCTCACTTCTAGCCTTAAAAATACTTCAGGAAGGAACTTTCCACAGTTTTTTCCTACCTCAGTGCTCTGTCACGCTTCATCGTCTGTCTCCTTGTGTCCTCATTCCCCCGGACAACCCCCACATATTCTTCAAGATTCAGCTGGAACCTCTCTAGGTAGCCTTACTTGCTGATGACCCAAGACTGGGTTAGGCTCTCACCCAAGGGGATCTTTTACAAATCCACTCTGTCATAATAATACCTGATTCTCCCCACCTGGATCCCCCCAGCTCCCTGAGGACAGGCATGACTTCTGTCTTACCCACAGTGCCTGACATATAGTAGATACCCCATACGTACTGGCTGGACGAGTGAAAGACCAGAAGAATGAAAAGTAACACAAGTGCCAACTCAAAATGTAGCATCTTGACTTAGCACAGTAACACTTAAATTAGTCTTGAATATGGGTAGCCTAGCTCCAAAGGATTTGGATCAGCAAACATGTACTGAACACGCACTATTCATGCCGAGCAAAGGAAGCACTTCACTGGTGAACACTGCACCATCCCTACTTTTTTTTGACAAAAGAATGAAGTCCTCCAAACTGTAAAAGTTTATGGACATCTGTATGGATAGAAACATTTCCACCCCAAGGACCTTAATCAGGACTCCTGAAGCCCAGCACAAACTGGTGACTTTATTTACCCATTCTGAAGTTCTAAACAGTGAACAGGTTTAGGAGGGCAAATCCTAAGATCATTTCAATAAAAATTTCATATGATTCCAATTTCAGTTATTATTTAGTACATAAAAATATCTGGAAAAAATTATAAAAATATAATATAGTAGCCTTTATAATATTCTGAAACCCTAAGAACTGAATGACAAATTTACAGCTACGTTTATAAAATTTTGTTCCATTACTCTTCAAGTTCCTTTGGTCATCTGCTCTACTCATTACTGTCCTTTCGTTTGTTATTAGTCTTAAGTCACAAAGAAGCCACCAACACACAGGTATCTTTATTCTGGCAAGCTGGCCTGAATGCCCCTGCCAGCCCCTGGCTATGGTGGCTTGGTACATAATTTCCCAACTCTTCACCTGATCTAAGGCAAACATGATAAATGCATTACCTGCCAGTTTGGGTCTAGTTTGAGTAACTTCTGGGAAAGGTCTCCCAGGTCTCAAAGAAAATAAGAGAGAGACAATGCCCCTCCCTCCTCGAGATGCCGGGTCCTCTCTGGTAGGCAACTTGCATTCAGGAAGGGAAGCAACCATAGGATAAAATTTTTACTGAGGACAGCAGGTAGCGAGACAGGAAGAGGTTCCCTGACGATCCGATCATGACTGGTGCCCAGCCTGTTTTGGAGTTATGAGAGAATATATTTCCTTGCTATTAAAACCAGTTAAGGGGTGTTTCCTGTTATATGCAGACTAACGCATTCTCAGTTACGCACTTTATGTGCAGTACTGCCCTGTTTAATGTCCTTCACAGGAGTCAGTGATAAGAGAAAACTATCTTTTCTTTATGTTTCCTCTCTGTCTAACCTTTCCTCCTCTCCCCAAAGCCTAGGATAATGCATAGCATACAGAAGATGCTCAACAAGTGCCCCTTGATGAAGGAAAGCATGAATCTTAGACAAATACAACATGCACACAACTTTTTAAAACTCTCACATCTTAATCAAATGATAATCCATCTTTTCCTTTTTTAATTTACCTTACTAAATCATGTTCAATATGACAAAAGAAAGTATCCAAAAGCCCCCTTAGAAAAGAAGAGTAAAAATAAAAATTCAGTATTACCCACTAGATTTCAGATATTTTAGCCAGTGGCACCAAAGAAGCTGCCAATGTATTTAAGGAAAACGGCCACATTTGCAAACAAACAAGTCATTTAAAAACACAGGAACCCAATTCGACATATTCTTTCTCAAGTACAGTTAAACAACCTGGCCTTGATCTAAATTGGCCCATAACTCACAAAAAAGCCTGTGACTACATCACAGAATTACTTTTCACCGCCTTCTCTACCCTAAAACTTCAAACTACGATGAGTAACAGAATTCTTTTTTAGGTGATTTAATTTGAATAAAAAATTCACCTACAGCTTACAGGAGATGAAAAACAAGGGCCAGAAAGAACATCTGTAGAGCCGCACTTCCTAGCAGGTGAGTCACGGGGCACAGGAGTGCAGCGTGCCCTGTGCCACAGCAAACACTTGTGTTTACTGCTTATCACTGAGCAAGAAGACACAAACATCGCGGCATGACAGAGTGTGCCAAGGTCTACTTGTGGCCTGAACCATGTTGTTTATGACAGATAATATAACTATAACAGAGTTTTCAGACCAGGAAAACAGAAAGAAACAACAGGCTCACAGCCCAGCAAATCTTAAATAAATACATGCACACTAAACCACCTAGACGAAACCTTCATATCTTCTTTACCTATTCTCTGCTGATCTGTAGACCATTTAGTGGATTCAAAAGAAGAAAATTACAAAGATTGCCAGAAAGGTAAACAGCATCTCATGCTGAAGAACCATAAAGTCTAGCCTAACAAGCACATGAAAGATGCTCAACATCTTTCGTCATCTGGAGAAATGCAAATTAAAACTATAAGAGATGCCATTTCACACCCATTAGAATGACTACAATTGAAAGAAAAAAACAAAAACAGAGAGTAACAAGTGTTGGCAAGGATGTGGCGAAATGGGAACTCACACATGACTGTAGGAATGTAAAACAGTGTAGCCACAGTGTAGCCACTTGGGAAAATAGCATAGCAATTTTTAAAAATTTAAATATAAATTTATCATATGACCCAGGAATTCCACTCATAGGTATCTACCACCACGAGAAATAAAAACATCGGTTGACACAAAGAACTGCACAGGAATGTTCACAGCAGCATTATTCATAAGAGCCCCAAACTGTAAACAACCTAAATGATAAATGGATCAACTGATAAATGGATAGTCCAAATATGCCACGTTCACACAATGGAATCTATTCAGCAATGAAAAGGAACAAACTGATGATACACACTACAACATGGATGAACCTCAAAAATATTATGTGGGAGTAAAAATGTTGTAAAGTTGATTTACGGTGATGGTGGTACTACTCAGTAAATTTACTAAAAATCACTAAACTCTACAATGGGGAGATCCTATGTAAAATATGCCTCAATAAAGTTGTAAAAAAAAAATCACACCTGAGGTACTCAATTCACGTTTATATGTGTCAGAAATTAACACAGTACCCCTATTTTGCATCTACCTTAGTGCACAGCAGTCTAAGATCTGACCTAGCACTCTCAGGCAGAAGCAGGATGAACTACAAGGACCCATCCATTAGTTAACTGAGATACCTAGGAATCCTTATAGAACCAAAACATCTTCAGGGCCTCATTCCCATCATTAGGCAAAACGCATTTATTCACAAATTGCATGTCAGCTAAAACATAAAGAGGTGAGAGCCATTAGACAGAAATAAAAAAAAAAGAACAGAGGAAAATTGAAATGTAGTTTAGATTATAAAGGAAATAGAGAAGAAAAATAAAGACATATTAAATAAGATCTCCTATCTCCAAGCATCCATGTCTCTGGATGTCTACGGCTCAAGTAGTTTGGAGACTCTCTAAGTGCTACCTCTTGAAGGGAAAGAAAACTAACCTTGACCTTGTCACTTTAAGTTAATCACTACTTTTTTTTTAATTTAATTTTTTTGAGTTATACTCAGTTTACAATGTTGTGTCAATTTCCAGTGTAGAGCTCAATTTTTCAAACATAAACATACATATATTCATTGTCACATTCTTTTTCACCATGAGCTATCACATTCTTTTTCACCAAGATCTTGTATATATTTCCCTGTGCTATACAGTATAAACTTGTTTATCTATTCTACATATACCTGTCAGTATCTACAAATTGCAAACTCCCAGTCTGTCCCTTCCCACCCCATTCCCCCCTGGCAACCACAAGTTTGTATTCTATGACTATGAGTCTGTTTCTGTTTTATATGTAAGTTCAATCACTACATTTTTCTAAATGTGGAAAATAAAATACAAACAAAAGTCTAATTTAAGACTTTTTCAATCTTTTATTCCTACAATATGAAGACATTTTGGAATTGAGGATTAAAAAAATAAGGATGACCATGATAATTACTGCCAACATTAATTAAACATTTTCCATGTGCCAAGTAAAGGGCTAAAATATTTACATATATAATCTCACTTCATCTATACAAAAGTCCTGAGAAGTAAGTAATATTATCATCCCCATTTTCCAGATGGGGAACTGAGGAGCAGACTGATGTGAATGACGATCCCAAAGACCCAGTCATTCCGACAAGGAAGCGGCAGTAACAGTGTCACCTGAAGGAAGGCTGCTTACAGGGTCAGCACTTTACTAGGGAATCTCTAAATTCCTAAAGCAAAATTAGGCCAAGACAAACCAGATCAAATGCTCTTTTTTGCAAACCTAGAGATTCTGGTTAGAAAAGTCTCCAGGAGTAATAAATAAGATGTAAACCGAGAGCGGAAGTGAACCCAGGACATAAAAATTGAACTAGCCCTACTTTATTAGTACTGATGTTTCAGATCAGCCTCAGCTAAAGGCACCTCCTCAAATCATTTGCCCACTTGGCTTACAGCCCTCTACAATCTCTCCTACGTTCTTGGTTATTCAACTCAGTTCAGCAACAGCAAGACTGCAACAGGCTGAAAGGTGAGGGGTCATCCACGTCGCTGCGAATGGCATTATTTCATTCTTTTTTATGGCTGAGCAGTATTCCATTGTATATACATATCACACCTTCTTTATTAATTCATCTGTTGATGGACATTTAGGTTGCTTCTACGTCTTGGCTATTGTAAATAGTGCTGTATGATCTTGGGGTGCATATACCTTTTTGAATTAGTTTTCTCCAGATATATGCCCAGGAGTGGGACTGCTGGATCATATGATAAATCTATTTTTAGTTTTTTAAGGAACCTCCATACTGTTTTCTACAGATGCTTCACCAATTTACATTCCCACCAACAGTGTAGGAGGGTTCCCTCTTCTCCATACCCTCTTCACTCTTTGTTATTTGTAGACTTTTGAATGATGGCCATTTCTGACTGGTGTGAGGTGATACCTTACTGCAGTTTTGATTTGCATTTCTCTAATAATTAGTGATATTGAGCATCTTTTCTTGTGCCTGTTGGCCACCTGTATGGCTCCTTTGAAAAAATGTCTATTTAGGTCTTCTGCCCATTTTTTGATTGGGTTGTTTGTGATTTTTGTTTGTTTGTTTGTTTGATTAAGCTGTATGAGTTGTTTGTATATTTTGGAAATTAATCCCTTGTCAGTTGTTTGCTAATATGTTCTCCCATTCCATAGGTGGTCTTTTCACTTTATGGTTTCCTTTGCTTTTTAGAAGCTTTTAAGTTTAATTATGTCCCATTTGTTCTTTTTTTTTTTTTTTTAAATGGAACTTTTATTTCATTGGACATTGATATTTGGAAGTTTCTCTGGATCTAATGATGCTCTAACTAGTACAAATTAAAAAAATTTTTTTTTTCAGTGGAGGTACTGGGGATTGAACACAGGACTTTGTGCGTGCCAAGCGTGCGCTCTACCACTCGAGCTATACCCTCCCCACTCACCCCAATTTGCTCATTTTTGCTTTTATTTCCAATACTCTAGTAGATGGATCAAAAAAAAAATATTGCTGTGATTTATATCAAAGAGTGTTCTGCCTATATTTTCCTCTAGGAGTTTTATAGTATCCAGTCTTACATTTAGGTCTTTAATTCATTTTGAGTTTATTTTTGTATATGGTGTTAGAGAATGTTCTAATTTCATTCTTTTACATGTAGCTGTCCAGTTTTCCCAGCACCACTTACTGAAGAGACTGTCTTTTTGCCATTATATATTCTTGTCTCCTTTGTTGTAGATTAATTGAGCATAAGGTTTATTTCTGGGCTTTCTGTCCTGGTCACAGATTTATGTGTCTGTTTTTGTGCCAGTACTATACTGTTTTGATTACTGTAGCTTTGTAGTATAGTCTCAAGTCTGGGAGTGTGAGTCCTTCAGCTCTGTTCTTCTTTCTCAGGATTAAAACATTCTGGCTCCTTTGTGTTTGTATACAAATATTAAAATTTTGTGTTCCAGTTCTTCGAAAAATGCCACTGGTAATTTGATAGGGGTTGCACTGACTCTGTAAATTGTCTTGGGTGTATGGTCATTGTAACAGTACTGATTCTTCCAACACAGTAGGTATATCTTTCCATCTGTTTGTGTTGTCTTCAGTTTCTTCCTTTAGTGTCTTTTCCCAGTACAGGTCTTTAGCCTCCCATGTTAGGTTTATTCCTAGGTATTTTATTCTTTTTGATGTGATGGTAAATGGGACTGTTTCCTTTGTTTCTTTTTTTGGTATTTCATTGCTAGTATGTAGAAATACAACAGATTTCCGTATATTGATTTTTGTATCCTGCAATTTTACTTAATTCACTGATGTGCTCTAGTAGTTTTCTCTAGTGTCTTTAGTATAACAAATCTTTCCAATTCCTGCTTTCATTTTCCCAGAAGTAGAATTGCTGGATCATATGGTAGTTCTATTTTTAATTTTTATATAAACTTCTATACCATTTGCCATACTGGCTGTACCAGGTTACAATCCCATTAACAGTGCACAAGGGTTCCCTTTTCTTTACCTTCTCACCAATTCTTGTTATTTGTTGTCTTCTTGAAAATAGCTATTCAAGAAGTATCTCATAGTGGTTTTGATTTGCATTTCCGTGATGACTAGTGATGCTATCTTTTCATGTGTCTGTTGGCTATTTGTATGCCTTCTTTGGAAAAATCTCTGTACAAGTTTTCTGCCCATATTTTAATGGTTTTTCTTTTTGATATTGAGTTGTATGAGTTCTTTGTATATTTTGCATATTTTGGATATTATCCTTTATTGGCTATTTCACTAGCAAAAAATCTTCTAAAATTTGGTAAGCTGTCTCTGTTGATAGTTTCTTTCTCTATGCAAAATCTTTTTAGTTTGATGTAATCCCATTTGTTAATTTTTGCTTTTGTTGCCTCAGGTGAAAGAGGCAAAAAGTATTGCTAAGACCGATGTCAAAGAATATGTGGCCTATATTTTCTTCTAGGAGTTTTATGGTTTCAGGTCTTACATTTAAGTCTTTAATCCATTTTGAGTTTATTTTTCTGTGTGGTGTTTGAAAGTAGTCCAATTTGATTCGTTTGCTTGTAACTGTCCACTTTTCCCAGCATCGTTTATTGAAGAGACAGTCTATTCCCCTTGTATAGTCTTGCCTCCTTTGCTGGAGATTAACTGCCCATATAAGTTTGGATTTATTTCTGGGCTGTCTATTTTGTTACACTGATCTCTCTGTTTTTGTGTCAGTACTGTACTATTTTGATTACTGTACTTTCTAGTATAATTTGAAACCAGGGGGCACGAGTCCCCCAGATTTCTCCCCTTTCTCAAGATTGCCTTGGCTCTTTGGGGTTTTTTGTGTTTTCATACAAATTTTAGAATTATTCTAGTTCTGTGAAAAATATCACAGGTATTTTTATAAGGACTGCATTGAATCTGTAGATTGTGCCTTAGGGTTAATGGTCATTTTAACAGTATTCAATCCATGAGGGCAATGTATTTTTCCATTTGTTTCTGTCATATTTAATTTCTTTCATCAGTGTCTTACAGAGTACAGGTCTTTTACCTCTTTGGTTAGATTTATTCCTAGATATTTTACCCTTTTGATGAAAGTGTAAATGGATGGACCTAGAGATTATCATGCTAAGTGAAATAAGTCACACAGAGAAAGACAAATATATGATATCACTATGTGTGGAATCTAAAAAAAGGATACAAACGAACATTTACAAACCAAAAAAGACTCACAGACATAGAAAATAGACTAATGGTTACTAAACGAAAAGAGGAGGAGGGATAAATTAGGAGTTTGGGATTAACATATACACACTACTACATATAAAATATATAAACAACAAAGACCTACTGTATAGCACAGGGAACTTTATTTAGCATCTTGTAATAACCTATAATGGAAAAGAATCTGAAAAATATATATATACTTATATAGATATGTATAACTGAATCATTACTGCGCATCTGAAACTAACACATTGTAAATCAACTATATTTCAATAAAAAAGAAAAAAGATGTTTTTATAAATATATATAAAAGGACTATTACTATGCATAAAAAAGAATGAAATCTTGTCATGTGCAACAACATGGATGGATCTAGAGGGAATCACGCTAAGTGAAATAAGTCAGAGAATACAAATATCACATAATCTCATGCGTGAAATCCAAAAAATAAAGAAAACAAAATGAAAACAGACTCAACAGATACAGAGAACAAACAGGTGGTTGACAGAGAGGAGTATAGCTGAGGGTGGATGAATGAGTTAAATAATTAAGCGGTACAAACCTCCAGCTATAAAATAAAGAAGCCGTGGGGATGTAATACTTAGTATGAGGAATGTGGTCAGTAATACTAGAGTAACCTTGTACGGGATCAGGTGGTTAATGGACTTATCATGGTGGTTATTTCATGAAGTATGCAAATATCAAATCATTATACAGTGCTCCTGAAACATAATATTGTACATCAATTATATTTCAATAAAAAAGGGAAAAATGAATTTAAAGACGTTCAGTGTGACAGGTCAAAGTAATTTTTTTCCAGAAATATTAAAATCAGTCTATGTATTTTTATAGTTGGCTAAGTATCTACCCTATTTTCTTATATTTCTGAATCAGAACATCTCTCTGTTCACTATAAACACTGGATGAGGTAAATGTAAAAATAATTTGAAAAAATGTAAAATAGTAAAAGCAATTTTCTTTCGCCAAAATAAGAAACTGCCAAAAGCTATTATAAAATGGCAAGAAGGTAAATTTAGCCAATATATGTAAATATAAATATAAAGGGGGGAAACTGAGCATAAAATTGTATTTGTAAGTAATGGACACATACGTACAACATGATTACAACGAAAACAAAGATGAGTAATCTGAAACAAAGCAAGAGCATTTTCTTCTATTACAATGCTTAATTTCATAAAAGTAAAATATCAGTAAAAAGTGTGGAAAGAAAAGCCCAGATCTACATACATTTTGAAAACATCCATAACTAAAACATTTCATACCTGTAAACATGGCGTGAAAGTAAGGACTACAGGCGGCCAGCACCACTCTGTGAGCAGAGATTTCCATGTCTTCAGCCACAATCGTGACATCACACAACAAATTCTGACTGTTACAAAAGAGAGAGAGGAAAAGTTTTAATGATAACAATAGTAACTGTATAACATCCTACATAACAATTTTTCTGTAAAAGCCCAATTTTCTGAAGTTGAGACTAACTTTAAAAAACTGCCATCCTTAAGAACAGGATTCCCAAACATGCAGCACACAGAAGACTGCTGTGACACAGACCCACATGCCTTGGCCCTCACTCAGTCTTGCCTTTGTTTAACAGAGAAATTTTTCCCAACTTGATTTCTGATTCCTCAACCTAATGAAAATTACTGGCAGCGAACCATCAGTGGAGTGTAAAAGGGAAGGTTGTTTGCATTAAAAACATTAGCAGAAGTGGCAGATGGCAGTGTGACACTAAGACGAAGACAAGATAAATCATATAGAAAATAAATTCTGTCGAAGTATCAAAAATATGCACGTATGTAAAATGACCTGGGTCATGAAGCAAAGGTAAAATTACATTCACCTGCTGCTTAAAAGGCATTTGAGCATTTGAAGTTTAACTTAATCAGAAGGTTTTCCCAGTGCAAAATATCACTCAGAACCAGAAAATATTACCATATATAAAATTAAAAAGCATTTTGTTACCTTAAAACAATTACTCAGCAAACATAATCACACCTCTAGTTCTAAAATGTCCATTTTAATTCATTGAAAGACATGCAGTGAACACCTTTCCCATGTTACAGAGGTCAGATGAGACTTTCCAGCTAAATAAGAATGTCAGAGTATCCTTTTGGCTTTTGAGAAAAGGTTGCTGAGGTTAATTCCAGAACGAGGAAGAGGGCTCCACTTTAACACCAACCTTACTGGTAATCATGTCATTAATGACTGAAAAAGATGTGATGAACCCAAAGTCCTTTCCGCACCTCAAATATCTGCACACTGAATTTAAGTGTATAGTGTCACAGGTCACGCAGTACTCCTCCTCCACTATTCTGCCTTATTCCCACGAGGGTGGCTGCAGGCTTCTGTAATTTCTAGTAGCTTATAAGCAACATTTTCACCGGGGCTTAACCCAGTTCTTGAGTGTTCCACTTTCCCACGATGCTTACAGACTTGTTCCTGCAGAGCTCACACAAAACTCCTGGAGATTCTATCAGCACACACCTTCCCTTCAGTCTAGGAGAAGCTGTAAGAAAAGGGGCCAGCACAGCCCTGGTGAGGCGTGCATCCTGGGGCCCCGCGGGTGATGCGCACGCTGTGCCCTGTAGGCTGAAGCATAGGTCACGGTGCTGTGGGAGACATCAGGCACGTCGCGTGTTAGACTCCTAACAGGTGGCACGCCACTCAGCTGTCATTCCTCCAGACCGGTGCGGAAAACTGGCAAAGTCCACCGTGTGCTCTGAGCATCTAAAACCGCTCTGCAATTCAATGGATTCCACAGGTTCACAAGTAACCAGGGGGCAGGTGGTGGTGTTTTCAGGAAGATGTTATGCAGGAGCGCTCCCTGGTGTCTTATTCCACCTAGACCCTACCATAACCTTAGGAGGTACATGTTTTTGTGATTTTTACCCTTAAAACTTAGAGCTGGCGAAACTAAAGTAAAGATGAATGAGCAGGCTGAAGTCACCACTAGTGGCAATGCCAGGATTCAAATCCCTGGAGTCTGGCTCCAGGGCCTCTTACACTACACAAACCACCTAAAGCTGCATGGTTTTAAGGCTTTGTTAAAGCTTAAATAAAACAGGGAATAGAAAGTATAAATTATAAACCACATCAACTTATTATCTGACATGCTGTATACTAGAAATTCTATTTTTAAGTTCTATATATAGCTTATAAAAGGCCCAGTGTTAGTGGGTTTTTAGAACTACCTCTACAAGGATAGCTAGAAAAATCAAGTTCAACAAAGCACTGCAAGATCACCTGTGCCCTTAAGGAGACTAGCACAAAGGACTGACAATGCAGAGATTACAGGACAAAGTGGAAAGCGCCAGAGTGAAGATGCCAGGGGGGACAGGGGACACCTGAGGCAGACTGGGGGTCAGAAAGGGCTTCCTGCAGCTAGTGACCTGACCCAGCCACTGAGTTCTAAACACAAGTAAGCGTTAGCTGGATGGAGAAGGAGCAAGAGAACCCACAGAGAGAACAGCACGTGGGGCTGGGCAGAGACCTGACGCAGCAGACACAACGGGGAGGGTGGAGCACGAAGCGTGCGGGAGAAGGAGAGCGGGGCGCTCGGGGTCAGCAGGGCCAGCCAGGCTGCCCATGGTGACCAGGGCGTCTGGACACAACTCAGACATAAGCCGAGCGCATCTTTACATTTGTTCTCCTTTTGTCAGTGAACCCTTCCTAGTGCTCTAGTTTCCAGATGGAACTTATGTGGAATTTATACTTGAACAGCTCAAAAATCACATAATTAATTACATTCAGCTTCAATTACAATTACTCATTGATCCAAACCTCCTAGCAGAACACCTGCTGGCTGTCACAGAATTCTTTTGGCCTTACTGGTTTATTAACCGATGTTAGTTACGAAGAAAGTAAAAACACTGCCAAACCAGTACACAGCCACGCCCTAGGTTAAGTCACATGGAGTCTGAGGCCACGCTACAGAACAAGGATATACTGAGTATTAGTGCCCAATTTTTTTTCTTTTTCTCTCCAGCAATAACATATTTTAAAACAGCACTCACAGACAGGAGAGATCTGATCAACCTTCTTATCTTTCAGCCAGTGTGTGTTTGCCGAGTTTGGCCCTTACCTCTCCCTTCCAAGTGTACATGCTTATAAGAATTTGAGAGACTCTGGGTAAGGAGAAGAGGGCTACAAATAAAATCCGGTGATAAAAATAACAGAAATTTGTTTTAGTAGCCCATACCCAAAGTCTGCATGGTGAGTTTATGTTCCTATTATGTGAAATCTAACGATGGAATTACTGTAGAAGGAAAAGGTTTTCAGAGTAATAAAACAAAGTGGGTGTTTAGCAAAATCTGCATTTATTCACTCATTCATCAAATATTTAACTGTTTATAAAGTCCTGGGCACCAAGGACTATGTCAGCTGACCACAACAAACAAGGTAACAGCAAGGAGTGTATGGTGGAGCTGGGGAGACAAGCTGACAAGTAATTACAAAATGAAAAGATAACTATCAGGGCAAGGGTGCGGTGTCTGGGTACACGGAAGACAGGCCAAACCCAGACATATAGGAAAGCTTTGGAAAGGAAACTGCTTCTAAGCTCAAGTCTGGGAAAAAAAAAAAAACCAGGAGTTACACAGGCCTTACGTAAAACTCAAACGGCTCAGAAAAAAGGTAAGCACTCAGCTCCTAAATGAAACATGAAAATTGGTCTTTCTCAGGGCAAAAACTGCCTTGAAAATGAATCAGCCTAAACATACCAAGACAGCTTTTGGTTTTCTGATATCAAATGAATGAATTCCTAAGACTAGAACACCCTATCACTGCTGTATGTATAGTAGCCTCCCTTATCCACGGGGGACATACTCCAAGATCTCCAGTGGATCCCTGAGAGTGCAGATGATTCCAAATCCTATATAAACCATGTTTTTTCCTATACGCAGATACACATAATAAAGATTAATTTACACATTAAGCACAGTAAGAGATTAACAACAGTAACTAATAATAAAACATAACAATTATAACTATTCTGTAATAAGTTATGTAAATATGGTCTCTCTCAAAATAACTTACTGTATAATGCTTTTTCCATCTTAACTAAGCAATTATCATGCTCTGTGGCTGTAACTTCTGCAGTTTGAGGTGTGACATCAACACTAGCACGAAATTTCGTTTCCTTTCTTCACAATTTCACAGATAGAAGATTTGTTCTTACTGTAGATCTTAGCAACCTCAGCATATGATTTTTTTTCTTATTAAGTTGGGAACATTCACACTTTTTACTTAAAGGAAGCACGTTGCAGCTTCTCTCTGGCATATCTTAATTGCCAGCATCACTTTTCTTGCACTTTGGGGCCATTATGAAGTCAAATAAGGGTTGCTTGAATACAAGCACTATGATACTGCAACAGTCGACCCGATGACTGAGGGGGCTACCGAGTGACTGTCACTGGGACCCACTGGACAAGAAAGGATGATTCACATCTCGAGCAAGACGGAGCAGGACAGTGAGATTTCATCATTACTCAGAATGGTGCTCAATTTAAAATTTATGAATTGTTTATTTCTGGAATTTTTCCACTTAGTATTTTCAGACTATGGTCGACCACAGTAACTGAAACCTTGGATGAGGGGGTGCTACTTTATTACATCTTCTTAGAGTAAAATGTACCATCAGGCTCTGAGATATCAAAATTAGTTGGTAGTTTCATGAAACAAGACTTTGCTACTGGAAGTTGGGGGGGGGGGTGGCAAGGTTACATGGCATCTGTCCCCTTTCTTCCCGAGGTGCCAGGCCGAGTGAGACAAGCTTTCACCAGAGTCCCCAGGGCAAACACAAGCCACAGCCAAGGAATGTGCTCAAAGGCATATTGGGAAAAGCATCAGGGATTAGGACACAGGAACAAGAGCAAGACATCAAAAGAAGTTAGGCAAGAGGTCAGAAGCCCAGAAGTTAAAACCTGGTGAGGACACAGGGGGAGCCAGGCTGCTCAGCTGCATCATTGGGCGCTGGCTGCTCAGCATGAAGAGAGGTGGGGCAGGGACAATGTCTTAACTGTGAAAGGCTTCCTGATTGCTGACTTAAATCCATCATTTAACCAAACTTCCTATAACTGATAATGTCCTTTAACAGACAAGGAAGATACAACCCAGCTAAAATGTCAATCATCTTGAAGAGCAACACATAACATGGGTCACCACCACCTTTCTTCTTTTTCTTCTTAAAACGGTGATGGTTTGAACTTCTGTGGCAGTTAGGCACAGGAAAGCTTAGCTGTTGGGCTTAAGATCCACCACCACAGTAAGAGTCCTGCAGCACAGCACAGCCCCTTCAACAGAGCTGCAGCTGCTGAGACTTTCCAACAGGAAGCAGGAAAGGGTGACAGTCAACTTGGAACCTGGAGGCTCAGAGGAATACCTAATACAGTCAGTGATTTAGAAACTGCCTTAAACTAGAAAAGAGTCCCAGAATATAGAGAATTCATCATCCTTTTCAGATAGAAGCAAGAGAGCAGAATGACAGTGAAAAGTGACAGAACAGCCACAAGAAGATGTGGGTGGAGGCCCATTAGTGAGTATTTGTCAAGAAGGGAAGGTGACGACAACTCCAGATTTGAGGACTTGTAAGGACACTTGGTCACAGTTGAGAGGAGATGAAAAGAATAATTAGAAATAAAGCGAAAGAAGAGATCAGCGACAGGAAACAGATGTGGGGAGAGTGAGTGGAGAGATGAGGAAGTAAAGGGATGTCCGAGGGGGACAGTAAGGCAGAAGTGAGTTTCTGAACATGCGTGAGAAAAGCTTGACTACACGTAAAAAATGCAGAATATGCATAAAGAAAACTTTCTCATTAAAGGTTTTTCTTTTTTAAACTTGGTGAAATAAAATGAGGCAATTACTCCTAGTTACAATAATTGGGAAAAAAAAAAAAAAACCCAGGTAAGATCTTCCATTTCTGACTCAAGAGGGGATGCTGAAGCCAAACCCTGAAGTGGCTCGGCGTCCCCCACGTGGTGGGCACTTAGCAATGCAGGGCAACAGAAGACACTGAAGCAAGCTCGTTCCCTACCATCCACTCTTCACATCCTTGAGATGTTTAATGATTCTATCCGAGCTCAATAAACACCCCTTGATAAGAAATCTATCACAAGTGCTTAAGATACACTATAGAATATTACCAGTTAAATTTAGACTGTGAGCTTCAAAATTTTGTCTCTTAAAATTTCTTAAATAAACACATTTGCTTGATTTGGGAGCTATTCCCCACTGTTCTGTCCTTTAAGGAATGCTTTATATTCTACTTTAGTACAACATGAAAACTAAAGAAACTGACAATGCTTTGCCATAGGAA
The DNA here is from genome assembly GCF_036321535.1 of Camelus dromedarius. NCBI lineage: Eukaryota > Metazoa > Chordata > Mammalia > Artiodactyla > Camelidae > Camelus > Camelus dromedarius. The sequence goes on along the minus strand of NC_087436.1, from coordinate 11,583,521 downwards.
AAAACATTTATTTTTATGTATCTATGTTTTTATATTTATATACATACATACACACACACATATATGTGATAAAAAAAAATTCACACCTTATGTAATTTCCTAAATCTCTTTCAAAAACAGCAATATAAAGCTATGAAGAGACAGGTAGTCTCACTTCAGTTTGTTGTTTAATGCACTTGCCATCAAAGCAACAAAGCACAAGTAACCAGAGTCACAACTCAAAAGGTTTCATGGATGCTCAACAGGTATAATCCTGGTAGTGGCATGGACCCACAATGTCTGAAAGCCCTGGGGGGCAAAATACAATAAGCACTCCCTTAAGGAGCTTCAGGCTCTTTTGTTTAAATTACCTTCTGGAGTGTAAGAACTGCTGTTATAACTAACAACTAAATATTTATGGCTTCCATGTGATATATAGGCAAACATTCAAATTGCTTCATGTGATTTATGCTTCCTAAAAACTTTCAAATCCTAAATGTAACTTAATGATCAAAATTACCTTCCTTCTAGATAAATAATAGCTTGGCCCCCACTAATACTCATGAAATTTGTAAAACTCAAGTCCAGTCTTACCCCATATTCTCGTCACTTGGGTTTTTTTTTTTAATTTATTTTAAAGTCAAATTGTGAAATTAGACAGCTCCTTTTCTGATCATCTCAAAAAGCTCACAGTGTAACGTCCTCAATCAAACATGTGTTCAGGGTACAACTTGCCACTCTCTCTGCCCCACAGGCCCAATACAGAGTGCTGCGTGTAACAAGCACTCTAGAAAGGACTATCGTTTTGATTCTGAAAATGTCAGTGCCCTGCTAAGCCACGCCTGAGAAGTGTACAGAACTTAATCCCCGTCAGAGATGTGTACTAGACTCGCCTTTCACTATACCGCCTGTCTGTTTCTCCGACATCATTAGTCATAAAATGTTATGCTTGTTCTCAAAAGTCCCCACTGATTCCCAATGCCCATGGAATGAAACCCCAATGCAGCATGCTGTGTAAACCTGCCTAATCCTGACTATTTCTACACAGGCCTCCCAGCATGAACTCTTGGTCCACATTGCAGAGGACGTCTACCCCGTTCCTCGCTTGTGCAACTGTCCAGGCCAGGAACCACCTTCCCTCTCCAGTCCTTTTATGAATCCTACTGTACCACTCAAGCCCCCCTAAAACTATCTCTGTGAGTTACTCTTGTGAGAATCTTTCTCAGCACCTACATTTTGCACACAGTCTTCCACCAACTCCTCCTCTTCTCTGTCCATCTCCTGCACAATCAGGTCACTTGGAGGGTGGGAGCCCAGTCAGACACTGCCTCTGGCTCCCACACAGCCTTCCTGGCATGCTTGCTGATTTCAAAGGAGAACCAGGTACTACAAATACTTGATGAATACATTGTTTGTGAGTGACTGCAGGGTTTTTAAAAGAGATATTTCAAGTTATTCAAGCTCATACTAGGCTGGGATATACAGCTATTATCTGGGCCTCCTTTTCAAAAGAAACAAAAAACTAGTTTAAAGAAAGAAAATGTCACACTCCTTTTCCATGAACTATATTAATTTGGTAACTTAAGCCTTACAAAATTCCTGCCCTCCTGTTCTTACAACCACACCTTACACTACCTATAGTTGGAAGAAAAGTCATTTTTACTCCTAAAATTTCACTTTCATCAGCTAAAGGTTCATAAAAGCAATCTCTAGTGTATGGCTGTTATTCCACCAATGAGAGGTGACAGCCCAAGAGCAGAATGGAGAGAACAAGGAAGTTCTCCCTTCCCAGAAGGCAGGAAACCACTCTCAGCTACCCATTTCTGGCAGCAGGAAGTTGCCTCAAGGACAGGAAATAATAAAGGATTTTCAGCTATACAAGAAGGCCTCTTCAGAGGGTTTGGTTTTTTTTTTTTTAAGAAATACTCAAATTGGCAATAAGGGGTAAAAGGAAATGGAATGACATTAAAAACCAAAAAAAAAAAAAAAAAAAAGCTCTGATGATCCCCAAAGAGAGCTCATTTTTTACAACACTAGCAGTCGGTGACTCCATGAAAACAATTCTCGTTGAGCACCTAGCAGCCAACACTCTCAGCTATCCCAAAGTCATCCTTTGTTCTGAAAATCAACATCAACTGTTAGCCTGGTTACACACCAGCTACTGAAACCGTGAAAGCAAAGCACAAAAACACACTGTTCACAGCCATACAGCTCACGCTCGAAATGGGACAGCTGAATGAGGGATAAAGCTAAGTAGTCCAGGAGGAGACCAGGGCACCAGTGACCTGTAGGAAGCAGGGAGAGGGTTCCCGGGCTAACAGATCGGCACAGCTACGGTGAACCTTGGACTCCATTCCATCTACCCCCCTCATTTTATACTTAAAGGCTCAAAAAGTAAAACTGGCCCAAGGCCAAAGAGTGTGTCCCAAAACTCGGGTCATTCACCTTGGGGGAAGGAGAGAGAGGTGTGGCCTTCCCTGCAGCTCAGTGAGTCAGGCCTGGGTCAACAGGGGCCTGTCACACATCAGTGGAAGGCATGACTACCCGCCCCACGGGAGTGGGAGGAAAGGTAACTCCAACAGGCCCAGGAAAAGCCAGTCATTCCCGACTTTTCAAAGAAAAACCATTAAAGATCTCAGTCTCAAAATAACCAGACTATTTTTCCTACTTTTCTTTCGGTGTCACTTAATAACCACCACAAATTACACCCTAATAACTCCTGTTGCAATGGGATTAACGAACTGAAACAGCATGCCCAGACCTGCTGGATTATCCCGGCTATATTTTCTCCCAGAAACTAAAGAAAACCTACTTACTGAAAATGCTGTCAGAGCAGCACCAGGAAACAAACCAGACATCCAATAGTCAGTCTAACTTCTCTTGTCCCTCTCTCTCCAGTCCACTCTCCAACCGGCAGCCAGTGTGTTCTTTTCAAAATACAAATGTGATCATGTCTCATTTCTGCTTAAAACTCTCCAATGGGCTTCTCCCATGGCAACTCCTGATAATGATCAAAATGCTGCAGGCCCTAAGAATGCTCCCTCACCTACCCACTCAGCCTCCTCACTTGCCGTGACCCCCGGCCATCTGCGCTCCAGCTACCCCTCAGCTCCTCCAGGAGGCCAGCTCCCTCCCACTGCAAGACTTAGACACTGCCATGCCCTGTGCCTCTGACTTCATTCCCTTACTTCTCTCTTCCTTTCAATCTTAGCGCAAATATTCGTACCTTCTCGGGGAAACGTTCCCTGACCACTGTTATCTATCTTCATAGCCCTACCTGTAGCACTTACTGACACTAGAATTTATAGCAAATTAGTTGTGTGATTCTGATTAATGCCTGCTTCCTGGAGTCACCCATAAGCTCCATGAGGGCAGTAACCATGTCTGTTCTGGCTCACCACTATGTCTCCAGCATCCAGCAGATAAATATTTATTGAATCTTTAACTTAATTAAAGAAACAAACAATGGAACAAACAAAAGGATAGGTTTTTAGGAAGACACAGCATAGAGAGGTTAAAGGAAAGTTTAAGTCGCTACCTTCTTAGCCAAACTTCCACATATACATACTTTACAAAGGGAATGATATACATCTTTCACTAAGTGCTAAGAAAATAAAACTAAGACTATTAATACATATATTAGTCTTATAATTTTTTTTAAAAGCTACTTGTTTTTCAATCAACTTTTAAAGTCATTCTTCATTACAGTGACTCTTAAAAAACGTATTTCAGAACTACCTTAGCAATGAGCAGATCACTAATCCCCCAAATTATAATACCACCAAAGAGAGAGTTACATTTTTCCCCATCTAAAAGTTTTCTTACATTTCATGCAAATGGAACCAACCAGAAAGCAGGGGTAGCAATACTCATATCAGACAAAACAGACCTTAAAACAAAGCCTATATATAACAAGACAAAGAAGGGCACTATTTAATAATAAAGGGATCAATGTAAGAAAAAGGTGTAATACTCATCAACAACTATACACCTAATACAGGAGCCCCTAAGTACATAAAGCAAATATCAACAGACATTAAGGGAGAAATTGAAAATAAAAATACAATAATAGTAGGGAACTTTAACACCCCACTGACATCAATGGACAGATTATTCAAACAAAAAAAAAAATGAATAAGGAAAGAGTGGTCTTAAATGACATATAGGACCAGCTGGGACTTAATAGGTATTTACAAGACATTCCATCCAAAACAGCAGAATACACATTCTTTTCAAAAGCACATGGAAAATTCTCTAGGACAGATCACATGCTAAACCACAAAACAAGTCTCAAACAAATTTGAGAAGATACAAATAATGTTAAGTATTTTTTCCAACCATAACAGCATGAAACAAGAAGTACATACAGAAAGAAAAACGTGAAGAGCACAAACACGTGGAGATTAAACAACATGCTACTAAAAACCTATGTGAGTCAATGAAGAAATCAAAGAGGAAATCAGAAAATACCTCAAAACAAATGAAAATGGAAACACAACTTTCCAAAATCTATGGGATGCAGGAAAGCAGTTCTAAGAGGGAAGTTTATAGTGACACAGGCCTTCCTCAAGAAAAAACATCTCAAATAAACAACCTAACTACATCTAAAGGAATAAGAGAAGTAAGAACAAACAAAGCCCATAGTCATTAGAAGGAAGAAAATAATAAAGATCAGAGAGAAAATAAAAGAGACTTAAAGAAAAAAAGAGAGAAAACAATGAAATCAGTAAGTGGTTTTTTTGAAAAAATAGACAGAAATGGTAAACTTTCAGTCAGGATCACCAAGAAGAAAAGAGAAAGGACCCAGATAAACAAAATAAGAAATGCGTGAAGAAATAATAACCAGTATCACAGAGAAACAGAAGTATCATAAGAGAACACTACATTTATATGCCAACAAGTTGGACAACCTAGAAGAAATGGACAAATTTCTAGAAACATAAACCTGCCAAGAATGAATCAAGAAGAAACAGACAATTTAAAGAGATCAATCACTTGTGAAATTGAATTCACAATTAAAAAAAAAAAATTTCCAGCAAACAAAAGTCCAGGACAAAATGGCTTCACAGAGAAATTCTACCAAACATATAAAGAACAGCTAATAACTGTCTCTCAAACTATTCCCCAAAAAATGAAGAGGATGGAACATTCCCAGATTCACTCTATAGGGGGAGGGTATAGCTCAAGTGGTAGAGCACATGCTTAACATGTAGGAGGTTTTGGGTTCAATCCCCAGTACCTCCTCTAAAAATAAATAAAATAAATAAACCTAATTACCTCTCCCCTCTCAAAAAAAAAAACCAAAAAACAAAAAAATTACAAATTTACTCTACAAGGCCACAATTACCCTGATACAAAACCAGACAAAAACACTACAAAAAAGAAATGTACAGTCCAATATCCCCAATGAATATAGACACAAAAATCCTCAACAAAATATCAGCAAGCCAAATTCAACAATACATAAATAGGATCATACACCATGATCAAGTGGGATTTATTCCAGGGATGCAAAGACGGTTCAATATCTGCAAATCAATCAACATGATACAACATATTAACAAAAGGAGAAAAATCACATGATCATCTCAACAGATACAGAAAAGGCATTTGACAAAATTCAACATCCATTTATGATAAAAACTCTCATCAAAGTGGGTACAGAGAGAACAAATCTCAAAATAATAAAGGCCATGTATGACAAACCCACAGCCAATATAATACTCATTGGTGAAAACCTAAAAGCTTTTCCTCTAAAATCAGGAACAAGACAAGGATGCCCACTCTTGCCATTTGTTTAACATAGTATTGGAAGTCTAGCCCCAGCAATCAGAGAAGAAAAAGAAATAAAAGGAATCCAAATTGGAAGGGAAGAAGTAAAACTGTCACTATTTTCAGAGGATGTGATACTATATACAGAAAACTCTAATGTCTCTGTCAAAAAAGTATTAGAATAAATTAATTCAGTAAAGTTGCAGGAGGCAACATTAATACACAGAAATCCGTTGCTTTTATATACACTAATAATGAACTATCAGACAGAGAAAGTAAGAAAATAATCTCACTTAAAATCACATCAAAAAGGATAAAATACTTAAGAATAAACTTAACCAAGAAGGTGAAAGACCTACATTCTAAAAATTATAAAATATTGATGAAGGAAACAGAGATGGAAAGATATGATGAAGGAAAAAGAAATGGAAAGATATCCTATGTTCAGAGATTAGAAGAATTAATATTGTTAAAATGTCCCCACTACCCAAAATAATCTACAAATTAAATGCAATGCATATCAAAATACCCACACAACATTTTTCAAAGAACTAGAATAATCCTAAAATTTATATGGAATCACAAAAGACCCTAAATAGCCAAAACAATATTGAGAAAAAAAGAGCAAAGCTGGAAGTATCACACTCACTGACTACCAAAGCTATCATCATCAAAACAGCATGGTACTGATACAAAACACACACAGATCAATGGAAAAGAACAAAGCCCAGAAATAAACCCATGCACTTTTGGTCAATTACTCTATGAGAAAGGAAGCAAGAATATATAATGGAGAAAAGACAGTCTCTTCAATAAGTGGTGCTGGGAAAACTGGACAGCTAAATATAAAAGAATGAGATTAGAGTATTTTCTCACACCATATACAAAAATAAACTCAAAATGGATTAAAGACCTGAAAGCATAAAACTCCTAGAAGAAAACATAGGCAGAACACTCTGATAAAATCATAACAATATTTTTTTGGATCTGCATGTTAAGGCAAAAGAAACAAAAGCAAAAATAGACAAATGGGAGCTAATCATACTTAAAAGCTTCTGCAGAGCAAAGGAAGTCACTGACAAAACAAAAAGATAACCTTACTGAGTGGGAGAAAATATCTGCAAACGATACAATCGAAAAGTGGTTAATATCCAAAGCATATAAACAGCTCAGACAGCTCAATATCAAAAACAAACAACCTGACTTAAAAAATGGGCAGAAGACCTAAATAGACATTCTTCCAAAGAAGACATACAGATGGCCAACAGGCACCTGAAAAGAGGCTCAACATCAGTAGTTTTCAGAGAAAATCAAGTTAAAACCAAACACCTCACACCTGTCAGAATGGCTATCATAAAAAAGTCTACAAATAACAAATGTTGGGAAGGATGTGGAGAAAGGGAACGGTTGTACACTGTTGGTGGGACTATAACTTGGTGCAACCACCATGGAAAACACTATGAAGGTTCCTCAAAAAACTGAAAACAGAACTATCATATGATCCAGCAATTCTATTCCTGGGTATATATCTGAAGAAAACAAAAAACTAATTAGAAAAAATACATGCACCCAAAAGTTCACAGTAGCATTATTTACAATAGCTAAGATATAGAAGCAACCTAAGTGTCCATCACCAGGTGAATGAATAAAGAAGTGGTGTATATATATACAATGGACTATTACTCAGTCATGAAAAAGAATGAAATTCTGCTATTTGCAACAACATGGATGGACCTACAAGGTATTATGCTAAGTGAAATAAGTCTGAGAAGGAAAAACAAATACTCTACATTTTAACTTACATGTAGAATCTATAGAAAAACAAATATTATCTTTTAACTTGTATGTAGAACCTAAAAAATAAAACTAGTGAATATAACAAAACAGAAACAGACTCACAGATACACAAAACAGACTGGTGGTTACCAATGGGGAGAAGGAAGAAGGGAGAGGCGGGATGTGGGTAGGGGATTGAGAGGTACAAAGTACTATGTATAAAATGGATAGGTCACAGGGATATATTGTATAGCACAGGGAAATATAGCCATTATTTTGTGCTGACTTTAAATGGAATATAATCTACAAAGATGTTGAGTCTCTATGTTGTATACCTGAAACTAATATGATGTAAATCAACTACTCAAAAAAAAAATTTTAATAAAAGTTTTCTTTTCATATTCTTTGCAATAAGTTAGAAGCCCTAGACCAGAGCTGTCCAACAGAAACATAATGCAAGTCACAATTTTCCAGTAATCACATTTAGAAAATAAAAAGAAATAAGTGAAATTAATTCCATTAGTAATTATATTTATCCCAAAATATCCAATATACTATCATTTCAAAATGTAATCAACATTTTTGAAACTTATTAATAAATATTTTACATTCTTTTTGTTGTACTAAGTCTTGAAAATCCATTATGTATTTTCCATTTACAGAACATCTCAATTCACAGTAGCCACATGTGGCTGGTGGCTACCATATTGGACAGAGCAGGTTACACCATTCACACTTCTGATAAATTACCTGCTCTCTTCTTACATTAAGAAATTTGCAGAAAAGGGTTTAAATGGTTCCTGTATCAAACAAAGAAACAATGAGGGATGGGGAATATCTTCATTATAAACAGCTGAAAAATAAAGGTAAGAGATCCATGGTTACATGTATGTTAATGTAACAATACCTTCTTAATTCATTCATGACTTTAAAAGCTTTCTTCATATGCCAAGGATTCACTGTCACTGGGCAGTGTTTTTCAGTATTATCATCTTTGGAATCGAGAGACTTCTGATGACCCTGCTTTGTACATCTGCACATAAAAGAAAATAACAAAACAGAGAAAAAGACCTTATTAAAGGTAATTTAGTTCAAGCTTGTCAGGCTACAAGAGTTACAATGAATGCCCCACCTGCCCCATTCATTTAGAGGAACTCTCACAGTGTATCTCACCATAAAGACTAAAACATAATTCAGAACACTTTCTGATGGTCAGTGTGATTTTAACAAAAAAGTAGATAATTACCTCCCTGGTGTCAAAGCTCTGTCAAAGATGAGCACAGAAAGTTTAGTAAAAATGATTTTGCAACTACCTTCAAAAGAAATGCTGAGAAATGCTCTTCTCTGTTGGAAATTAACCTGCTTTTACATTCTGCAGTAGGCACACGCATTTACAAACCAGGCAGGAACTGGATCATATTTTACACATACTTTAGAAACTCATTTGAATTTTGCTCTCTATCTGCAAGGTTATTTGCTAGACATTAACTATAAAGTAGCCACTGTACTAAATTTTGTTTGTTTGCTTAATCTTCACAACTCTGTAAGCTGCTATTATTACCCCCATATAACAGATGAAGAGATTGAGGCAGAAAACAATCTGGATATCGTGGTAAATGGTGGAGCTGGGTAAGACTGCAGCTAGTCTGACACTCAAGTCCATTCTTCTCACTACTGTTCGATACTGTTACCTACATTCAGCAATGACAGTTGATTTCTTATCTAAATGTGTAATTTCTAAAAACTACAAAGCTATATTAGTGTTGCTGTATAAATTATTCTTTTGAGACCTGGGAGCCAAAAAATAACAAATAAAATCAGGATGCCATTGAAAGGAGGATTAACTGCATATGGACAGACACAAGGGGACTTTTTGAGGACAGTTGCACAACTCTAGAAACTGTCTAAAATCTCTGACTTGTACAATTATAATGGGTGAATTTTATGGCATGTAAATTATACCCTAATAGAGCTATTAAATTAAAAAATTGGGATACAAAATTAATCCTAAGAAAATACTTGTATATATATATCACACAAAGAATAGGCAAGTATCATTATTTACTGCACCATTTCCCTTCCATTTCCCTTCACGCTGCTTCCTTTCCTTACCCATTTCTAAAAGGATAATTCATTTTTAAAATATCCTTTTATTAATTTACTCAGCCAATAATTTTTGACCGCCAACTATGTACCCAGGACCAGTCTAGGCACTTGGAATATATCAATAAACAAAAGTCCAGTCCTCACGGACCTTGGAGTCTAGCTGGGGCAGGGGGTGGAGGTGACAACTCACACAACAGAGCAGCAGAGTAGGTGGCACGTTAGGAAAGAGGAACCATGGAAAAAAGAAAAAAGGGCAAGGTAAAGAGAGTTGAGAGTATGGGGTGAGGGTGATGGATAGACCAAACTGAGGGCTGAGGTTAGAACTAGGACTAAGAGCTGAGAAGGCCCAGACGGATGGAATAAGCAGCGCCGAGGCCAGCACGCACCTCGTGTGTTCCAGGATGGGGGCAGGGCTGGGGATGCAGGGAGAGGGCAGTGTCAATCATTGTAGGACCTTGGAGGACGTTGTAAAGACTGTGGCTTGTACCCGGAGTGAAATGGGGAGGCACTGCAGAAGAGCGACACAATCCAACTCAGGTTTTCAAAGGCTCACTTGACTGCCGGGTTAGAATAGTCGATACGGGTCAGAGATGAAAGGAGGAAGCCACTGAGGAGGGCTGTGCAGGAGGAGAGGACAGTGGCTCAGGGCAGGGAAGCAGCAGTGGAGGCAGGAGCCATGGTGAGAAGTGGCTGGGCTCTGGATATGTTTTAAAGGCAGTGTTAGACCAGATCTGTTGACAGAATGCATGTGGCATGTCAGTGAGAGTCAGAATAACTCCAAGTTTTTTGACCCGAGCAGCTAGAAGGTTTGAGTTTCCATTAACTGAATGGGGGAGGCTGCAGAAAGAACCAGTTTTGGGGGTAGAAGGACCAAGAGCTCAGTTTTCACACATGTTGGTTTTAAAATATCAGAGTTCCAAGTGAAGATGTCAAATCAGCAGATAAGGATAAGAGTCCAGAGTTGGAGAGAAAAAGTCTAGCGGGAGACAGAAATGTGGGAATTATGGGTCACACAGGTGGTACAGGAAGCCATGAAACCCAGGTACTCAAACATTAAGATAACCTGGCATTAACCATAGCAGTTATCCTTGCTCGTGTCCCCAGTCCCAGAATCAACACTCACTGAGAGACACCTGATCCTTTCAGGGCCTGCGTACTACATGTGGATATCAGTCCTGTTTCCCAAGCACTTGAGTTTTTAAAGGGAACTTACAAAAGAAGTAGTACAAGACACTGCCTCCAGTGGGTGGGTCCACAGCTGGAGTGGGAGAATGGGATGGTGCACGTTACTCCCTGCGGCCGTGTGTGTGTGTGTGTGTGCCCGTGCACGCACGTGTGTGTGCACAGGGGGATGAGTTACACCTGGCTTAAGAAAAAGAGCTGGTAGAGGGAACTAGGGAAACACTGTGTACTGTAAGACACATCCCCATAATGCCATTTCCCACCATCCTTTCATCAAGAACAGAGTCGGAAAGGGGGGGATTATGTAGATATGTGCAACCAACACAAAATTTCTGACCATGAAACACTGAATATCTACATATGTAGCAAGTTAATGATATTTATATCTGCTTCAAGTTTAATAACTTAAGTTTACACAGAGGGAAAATATAATATTGAGGACTGGTAAAATTATCACAGAAGGCCTTTCAATGCTCAGAATGGAAGCAAAAGCAGCGCCGCCATACAAAGAATGTCATTAAGAGTCAAGAGTGTTTATATTTGCTTAAGAAACTGAGAGTTACAACTTCCTTCATTAAAGAATTAACTTTTAGACAGTCATCATACAACAAGCAACGTCTATACTGGTGCATTCATAAAGCTATTTTTAGTTCCTGCTTTTTCTGATGTACTCCAGAAACTCTGCAAAGAAAAGCTTCCATTCAAAGGCTTAAAGGAATAAACAAGAAATAACACTGCATTCTTTTAAGTGTTCTCTGTACTGAGAATCACTTACAAATGCAGCACCCTGTCACTGGTCTACATTTTCAACAATAAAGTTCTTTCTACAGTTTTCCAATTGCTATGTAATTTTGTGTCAGATGGTCTCTCATTTAGAAGCAGAACGGAGTACCAGAAAATGACACATCATGTCTAAAACTACAGATGTGGGAGATGAACATACACCAGGAAACAGCCAAGTGGGAGAGAAAGGTTTATGTTTTAAGTTACCATAAGTGCAGTTACACCTTCTTCCTGCTTCCCTTGTGACGTGAAGAGCTAGTTTTTTCCAGAAAAGCTCTCATTCTGAGAACTGTCTTCTTTAAAATATCTGGAGATTCTTTTTTAAGGTTCTTTCACTTTTAAGTCTTTCCTTAACTCTACATCCCATAACCAGTGTTAAATTATTCTTTCACTTTTAAGTCTTTCCCTAACTCTACATCCCATAACCAGTGTTAAATTATCCAGTAGCCTACTGTTAACAAAACATACTCTACAGGAGCCGAGGTTTTCAAGGGTTTGGATCCCAGAACACTGCTAACAGATAATCTTAAAGCCTTCCTTCCGTAACTGACTCTTCTGCCAATTCCCAGCTGTGGGCAAGGTTGGCTTTTCAGACCAGGTAACTTTTTAACTCTGCCTAAGAACACTCAATTGCCAATAACGGAACTCTCAGACAGGGAGCAAACTCTCTAATAAGGGCTGCGTCCTTCAAACAGTCAAGATGCCATCACCAAGCAAAGATTTAACCCTACTGCAAAAATTCTGAGGACAACTTAGAAATAACAGTATCTTTAGATGCATTTTAGTGCTCTGGAACAGTGATTTCCAATGGAGGGGGAAAGGAACACATGACCCAAGCAATTTTTTTAAACTACACATAACCATCCCTCTTCACGTGAGGATTCAGGCAAGCCCTTTTTACAGGTCTAGGTATAACAGAATGACAGCACCTCTAGGAGTAGGGGTAAAAGGCAGCTAGGTAGACTTTTTGTGAAAGAGGGTGATGTAATAGGCCCCACTGCCCACTTACCTCCCACCACAGGACAATCATCTTAGATCGAGAACAAACACTTTAGGAAACAGAGATTGTTTATGTTTTGACAGTATTCTGGCGAAAACAATGCTCTAAGTCCTGTGAAGAGGCAGCTGCAAAACTGAACAGGGGACTAGACATTTTCACATTCAGGACACAAATCCTCAGCCCCCGGGTGGCCACCATCTCTGCTCTTCCCTTTGCCTGTTCACCTCAAAAGCTGCAGGACTCCCCTGCTTGCAATGAGTCACCCACCACTTCTCACAAATTCCTGCCAAGTTCACGTCAGCAGCTGGTGTTTTCAAAGTCACCATTTGTGCTGTGCTGCTCTGAAGTCCCTCCATGGCTTTATATTCCTTGTGTTTTCTCCGTTGTCTTCCTAGCTGCACTTGCATTCAGAAGCTGGTTACCACACTGACATTGCTTCTCTAATGAGTCCGGGAAATAGGAAGTAGAGATTTAACCAGTCCCAGAATACTTGTCATGCCACTCTAGTTTCCCAACCAAATACTCTCGCATTCTTCATCTCACCCAAAGAACCACCGCACTACTTAGAGGTTGTAAAAGTAGAGGGCTTTCCCCACTGGAAACATTGTGGTTTGTGGTAGAGTTTTGCTTTCAGTTTTTGCAATTAGTTACAGGCAAAAAGACATGTTCTGCAAATGTTCAAGTGTTTGGAATTTAAACCTTTATTAGGTACAGAGCCAGCAGACTAACTGTAATCTATGAACATATGGTCATATTACCAAATAATGTTCATGTCTGCCCTACAGACATGTAAGAACTTGAATTATACCTGCGGTCTGCAGAGCTTTAGAATTGGGTGTGAAGTATCCTGTGAGATAAAAATCCTCCTATCCAGTCACAGAACACCTTACAGACAACATCACATTAATGCCACTGAATACATTAGTAAAGTCCATGGGTGGCTAAAAGTTACATCTCCAATTTCTCAGAGCTGGAAAGGAGATGTCTAGAAAAGATGGAAACGCCCAATTGCCAAAACGGCTCAGCAGTTAAAGCAGACTCCTGCACCCCCCAGAGCGGACGGCGGAGGGGGCGTTGCCCACCACCCTGTCCTCCCCCAGGACGTGGCGTGTGGGGAAGCAGGCAGGACGGGGTGGCTGGGACTCGGAGGTGGAGAGGTGATGAAAGCAGGAGTGGAACTGCTCTGATCCTAGAACAATAGAGCTGTAAAAAGCTCGGCTTCAGTTCAACCCGCTCCCTCTCCCGCGTTCCCTCCCACCTACGTGACAAACAGAGCACAGTCAGGCACTTTCTGTCCCTGACAGTGACTACTAGCAGGAGAGGGACCAGGGTAAAAGCATGTCTTATGCAACATCAGTCTGATTTTAAAGACTCTGTTATAAACAATGAACAGCACTGTCAGAGTGGGACACTTGTGAGGCGCTCGAATAGGGAGGAGGAGGTTGAGGAACCATTTCTAGCATTTCCATGTCTTTTATCACTCCTATTTCTCACCTTTCTTTTGCCACTTTTCCCAGCATTGCCATCACTGGCAGGTAAGGGGGCAGCAATACGACTTGGCCATGCGGCTGATGGGGCTACATTTCCCAGCACTGGAGTGAAAAGGCACTGGAAGAGGAGCAGAACCAGCTGGAAGATGTGAACCGCAGTCCTGGCCTGTGCCCAACACTGACCAGGTGACCCTGGGTTAGGCTCTTAGTCTCTCCGGGCTTCTGGCTGTGTACTTATAAGATAAGGTTTCATCATTCCACAAATATGTCCAATATGAAATGTAAGGTGAAAGTCAAACATAATGATATCTCACCTTCTTGCCTCAGGGAACTGTACAGGCACTGAACACTATGTGAATATAAATGCAGAGTTAAGAAAACTGTTGAGGTAAAGCGCTAAACTGAACATGGAGTTAAACTTTTATGGATTTTCTTGGCCTTCCGCAGTTTTAATTGCAACGCTGAATTAAGTTATTAGCTATACTCCACACCACCGCCCCTGTGAATAAATCAAGTAGGTAAGCACTGCCTGGGTGCCCACTATTGCCCAATGCTAAGCAGGGTGAGGGGTATAAAGGAGGCTGAACACGGGCGCCTTCTCCAGTTACCAGCTAAGTCAGGAGGCATACTGGAAACCACCCGGGAATGGCACGAAGTCAGTATTCAAAGGCAAGATTAAGGGCTACCGATCACAAACAGTGCAGGAGTACAAAGAGGAGCTAGAAGGAGTTGGGGTAAATAGGGAAGACTCTATGAAGGGGATGGGGCTCCAACTAGTTCTCAGGGCAGTTCTAAGCTGTTTGAACTGAGGACTGGATAGGAAAAGGCTGGAGACTCCTGCCTTATGAGGCACAGGTTACCCTAGGAAGTTAAGGCACATAATGATTGCAACAGATAAGGTAAGGCCAAAATGATGGAGGGCCAAGACTACCTAGCTGAGAGATCTGGTTGTGGTAAGTCTTTGACTTGACTCTAGATGTTGGAGGGTCAAAATTGTAGGTGGACTGAAAGGTGGGGAGAGAATAGCCAAGAGTTCAACGGAAGGAAAAATTCAGGTTAGCAGGGATGAAAGCTCTTCATCAGAGTATCAGCAATCAGAATGGACACTTGAAACCAAGAATGTACAGTTCTGGGAGCTGATAAAATGTGGAGGATGGTGAGAGAAAGAGAAATCAAAGACCATTACAAGGCTTTGGGTATCCAGGACCGGAAGAATGATTATTCCACTGAATAAGTGGAGATGCTACAAGTGGAAGTCAGTTCAAGAAAAAGATTACGAACACAGTTTAAGACATTTTGAATCTGACGTATGAGCTAAGAGTAGGTGTTCTATAAGAAGCTCAAAATTCAAAACTGAAGCACAGACCTAGAGTCCAGACTTAAGATATACAGATGGACAAGACATGATAAATCTCCTAGAAGAAAACAAAGGCAAAACATTCTCTGACATAAATCTTAGCAGCGTTCCCCTAGGGCAGTCTACCCAGGCAATGGAAATAAGGGCAAAAATAAACAAATGAGACCTAATTAAACTCAAAAGCTTTTGCACAGCAAAGGAAACCATAGGCAAAACAAAAGGACAACTTACGGAATGGGAGATAATATTTGCAAGTGATGCAACTGACAAAGCCTTAATTTCCAGAATATATGAACAGCTCATACAACTTAATAAGAAAAAACCAAGCAACCCAATCCAAAAATGGGCAGAAGACCTAAACAAACAATGCTCCAGTGAAGGCATACAAATGGCCAACAGGCATATGAAAAAATGTTCAATATCACTAATTATCAGAGAAATGCAAATCAAAACTACAATGAGGTTATCACCTCACACCATTCAGAATGGCATCATTCAAAAGTCCATGAATGATAAATGCTGGAGAGGGTGTGGAGAAAAGGAAACTCTCCTACACTGTTAGTGGAAATGTAGTTTGGTGCAGCCATTATGGAAAACAGTTTGGAGAGTCCTCAAAATACTAAACATAGACTTACCATATGATCCAGCAATCCCACTTCTGGGTATACACGTGGAGGGAACTCTAATGTGAAAAGATACATGCACCCCAATGTTCATAGCAGCACTATTTACAATAGCCAAGACATGAAAACAACCTAAATGTCCATCAAAAGATGACTGGATAAAGAAGTTGTGGTATATTTATATAATGGAATACTACTCTGCCATAAAAAATAAAATAATGCCATTTACAGCAACATGGATGACCTGGAGAATGTCATTCTAAGTGAAGTAAGACAGAAAGAGAAAGAAAAATACCATATGATATCACTTATATGTGGAATTCAAAAAGAAAAAAGACACCATGAACTCATCTACAAAACAGAAACAGACTCATAGACATAGTAAAGAATCTTATGATTACTGGGGAAAGAGGGTGGAAAGGGATAATTTGGGAGTTTGAGATTTACAAATGTTAGCCATTATATATAAAAATAGATTTTAAAAGAAGTTTCTTCTCTATACACAGGGAACTATGTTCAATATCTCGTTATAACCTTTAATGAAAAATAACATGAAAATGAATATATGTATGTATATGCACAACTGGGACACTGTGCTGTACACCAGAAATTGACACATTGTAATCGACTGTACTTCAGTTAAAAAAAAAAAAAGATATACAGATGGAGCCACAACTTACTGATTAATAGCTGAAGAGAAGAAGTGGCCAAGGCCTGCATCTGTGAGAAACAGCTACTGCCAACAGACAGAAGCCATGTAAGCCAAAAAAGCAATCAACAGAGAGATTACAGTCCCAGTTGCTCCTCTACTTATAAGTTGAGGAACGTAACTTAACCTCTGAAAACTAATAATAATAAGAGAGGTTGTTAATAAGGTAGGTTGTTGACAGAATTAAATGAGATAAAGTAATACAGTAAATCACATTTAACCACCTAAAAACTAGAGTGGGAAACCATGAAAAGGTATTGTCATGGAAAGCAAGAGCTTGTTTTTCAAGGCAGGACCAGAGAAAAGAACTAGTCAAAAAAATACTTTAGCAAATGCCCATAACCTGAAATGTGAGAAAGAAAGCAACACAATGCAAAGTAACAGTAATTGTATCATATATTTGTTTACTCTCAGTTTCAACCATGAGGAAAAGGACTTTGTTTTGTTTTCTGAGATATTCCCTAAGTCTAGTCATAGCAGACACCCAATATATATGAATAAAAAACCCAAACTCCCCCATTATAAGCAGTAAATACATTAAGACTTTGGCAGAATTCTATAGAAGAGCATCTGAAAGGCAATTTTCATTCTTTATCACCTTGAAAGAAACTTCCACCTGATCTTAAGAAAGACGTTCACCTGTTTTCATAAACACTCTCGGTGTTTACAGCCACAGCTAGGTAAATTTACAGTCACCCCACACAAAAGCACATTTACTAATATTTACTGCATGCCTACTATGTACATGAGAAAATGTAAATTAGAAACAAGAGATTTAGGGCTATTTGGTGGGAGAAGGAGGAGTGATTACTCAGAATCTGTAAGACTAATACATAATTGCTACTTATTTTTAGAATCCACTTCTCATGTTCCCAAATGCACTTCAAATTTTTCCTTATATATGACACTTTCTTCAACACACACAGATTCATGTGTCTTTTTTCAACATTAACTTGTAGGCCATTATTGCTCCTAAATATTTTAACTGTCTTTGTCTATTACTAAGGATATTTGCCTATGATCTGAGAGATGCCCAATTTACACTTGGGACTAAACAAAAACAAGAATATATTCCTATAAAAGACAAACAAATGAATATTGGGGTGACCTGTGACAAGGTTTCAAATTCATGGTAATTGAATCTTAGAATTAGAATGAACATTAAAGCTTATCTGGTCCAGTGAATTGCAAATGTCAGGCTTCAATGAACTTTTTATTGGTCTGTGACAAAATGAGGACAGTGTAGTAAGTTTTCATGAGACTAAACGCATTCAACTTAAGAACTATCCTTTAATCTGAGATTATGTCCTTTGTATTGGGAAACGGACACTAAAATGTCCTTTCTTTTACAAAAGAATGATGATATTTGATAATTATTTTATCAATTTTTTTCTCTATTTGGCGAAATAAAACTTAGCAATTTTATGTTAGACTTCAACTTTTGTTTTGTTTGAATTTACAGTAAGTGAAATCCAAAAGTATGTGAACCTCTACTCTAATCCAACCAATTCTGCACTGCCTAAATCCCTTAGAACACAGTCAACAAGACATTTGTCTGCCTATGCTGAACATCTCTGACATTTAAGAGCCACCAGTGACATGGAATCGACTGAAAATAAAAATATGGTTGTATATCTGAGGTACACTTACTTAATTTCATGAAGGAAAAGCAGAAAAGCAAGGCTGGTAGAGAGAAAGCCAACTTGTGAAAGAGGGCCAGTAGGAAAACGAAGGCCAAGGAAACTCTGCCGTGAGGGGAGGTCAGAGAGATGCACTCTGTCCTATACTCACAGTCTTCCCTCAACTTAGTAATTATGAAAATCCTTTACAAAAATAACTATAAAAACTATAATGTATAAAACATTCCTGGGGTCAGGGCTGATGAGTTTACATTTCCTTTCCTGTATCTCAGTTTACTGTCTGAGACTCCTCTGCTAACCTACATATAATTTTAGTTGCACACTTTTCAGATTCAATCAGAGGCTAATGTCTTATGGTCTTCATATTACCCAGACCCCAAAATGTAACAGAATCTAAAAATCACTGATACTCAAGGATGCAAAAAACAATAAACAGAGATATAAAGCCCAATGCCAATCAACACGAGAGTCAAAAAGGATGCGAACTTGGAGGCAAGGAGTGGAAAGAGCAGAAGAGATCAAAAAACTTAATCTCAACAAGCCCACCTGAAAGAACAAGGCAGCCCTCCATCCCTCCAAGACAATGTAAAACAGGCTGTCAGGGAGCAAGTTGGGGTTTGAAAACAATGCAAAACTGGCTATTAAGACAGAAGCATGAGCAAAAGCATCACACTCAGTGCTTGGCAGAGACAGGCATTCAAACATTTGCAGAACAAATGAATTAATAAACAGACACTCATACAAAGAGGATCTGAGTCCCTGTTTCCAACCACATCATCCAAGGCACTTTTAAGTCCAAGTCAATCTTCTTTGCCTTAAAGCTCAGGCTAAAAATCTAACCTTATGAAAAACTGATCCCTCTCAATAACTGCCACTGGCCTCTGTCCTAGCCCAGTTAGTTCCAGCACAGTGAGACTCGAAAAAGCTCCCCTCCCCAAGAACTGCCAGCGCTCAAATCTGGCACCCATGATTTGGCGTGGAAGGAAAAACAAGTTATTAGAGTGGAGGCAAACAGACAAAAGGATGGGAAGAAAAACTATTTCTTATGTACAGAAAGGCAAAAAACACTATCACGAGTTCTAGGATTAGGGCTAGTCCTAGATAGACCAAATGCAAATAAACTTATTTGTATTTATTATTAAATGAACAGAAACAAAATTTCTCCAAATTTAGCCACCCATGATTGAAAGTTGTTTTTTTTTTTTGTTTTGTTTTCTTTAACTATTCTGCCATCCCTGTTGGCATTCAGGCTTTCCACTACATCTCAGCCTCTCACTGTTCTAGCACTACTGAGGGCGTCTCAGTACCAAAGACCTGTGCTGGACACCAAAATTATGAGTTGATCTGGTCTAGATTCAGTTTATCGATATTTGCATACACCCATTTATTTTATTTTTAATTATTTATATTTAAATCATTTTCTACATCTCTACTCTTTCCCTCCAGAGCCTGCTTTTCCACACCCTTTTTTTCACCTGCATTCTAATGTCCCCCTTTTCTTTCCTTTAGTTCCCTCTGCTCCAGAAGTAAAAAAAAAAAAAAAAAAAAAGACGGGGGGGTGGCAGGGAACTGGTATGAAGGGGGCAGGTTTACGACAGATAACATCCTATGTGGGATATTCTCAATACTTCCAGTTGTCTACGGACAGGTAACGTTTCCTGCCTTGCATGCCTCTGAGCCTAGACAGAACTCATGTGCTGATGCTGTGCTCCCACTGCTGAAGTGAACAATCCACCATCGCGTTTCCTTGACGTTCAGGATCCTTCCTGAACCTGCTGAAAAACATAACCGAACTGAGCCCTTGTTCCTCCAGTCCAGGGGGGTAAATTCAAGAGTCCTATGTACTCCTTAGATCCCCATGATCTGTTCCACTCGAGCTAAAATTTCTGCAAGGCACTTTTAGAAATTGTAGTTCCAGAATCCTATTAGCTCTCCTAAAAGGACTCAACACCAAAAAATTATTCAGCCTAAGCCCAATATTTATATTTCGGCTGGCATTCTGCCAAATAACCACAAAAGGCTGGTGTGGTACAAATGCCATGGAATCAAGCTGGTCAAATCTAAGCGGAAAACGATAAAGCTCCAAAAATAAGCTGTCAGGAAGAGGTACACCATTCTTCAGAACGATATTTGCGGTTTCAAAAGTCAGATTCAAAGCGTTCTTCCTTCATAAAGGTTAAACTAAGGAAAGCAAATCAAAATTGAAATGTCCAAAATTCCTGGGGATTTAGAGTCGACTTTTAACAAAATGCTAAAAAAGAATCTTGTACTGAATAATGCAGTATCTTCAATGTCTTCCACATAATCGCTCAGTTGTTATTTCTGGAAGCAATTTTGTTGCAGGTGGTCTCGACTGTATTTAGGTACCAAGGAAAAAGACACCTGTGCCTGGCATGTCGTACACTACTAATTCGCCCAGGGTGCCCGGGAAACAGAAGATGCTGTGATTTCCGAACACGATTTTCTGCAGTGCCAGGTAAAAGAGGTCATATGCCCTAAACAGCCGCGGCCCGTTCAGAGTGATGTGCAAGCTTCTCTGACAGAATTTTGCTAGGAATTCGGAGAAGCAGGTAAGCTGAGAGGAATTCCTCTCCACACCACCGGCGTCTGTACTTTGCAGCTTCCTTTTCCGACGGCCCCGCACGCATCCCGCGTCTCCTTCCCGCGGATGCTCGGCCCTCCCGGGGCTCCAGCTCGCCGGCGGAGGACCCTCCCCACACCCCGCGCGGCGACGCCCCGCCCGCCGCCCGGCCGGGTCCGGCCGCAGCGGCCCCGCCCGCCACCCGTCCGCTCACTCACGCGGGAGGCCGCGGCGGCGTCTCCATGGCGGCTCCTCTCGGGCTTCAGCTCGCGGGCGCCCACCGCCGCCAGCACCATTCCAGCCGCGGACGCCGGCCCCGCCCGCCCGCAGCGCCGCGTCCCATTCGCCCGGGCGCCTGCCCGCCCGCCGCCGCTCTGCACCCGCGCCCGCGCCTGAACCCGCACCAGCACCGGCGCCCGAGGCTGCCCAGCTCCGCCAGCCCTGCTCAGCGGCCCCGCTCCGCGGGCGCGCTCCGACTGCCGGCGCTGCTGGGGGCGGGGCGGCAGGCGGGCACTTCCGGGTGTGACGCGCCCTCGAGGCCCCGCCCCGCGCCGCCCCTTCCTGCTGCCGCCGAGTGGGTTCCTTAGGGTGGGTCTGCCCTCCGGGACTCGGGGGCTGGAGACGCTGGGCGTGGTTCTGCCGGAAAGCGCGGCTTTCCGGCGGTCAGCGTCCACTGACTGCCCGGCTCCGCACGCGCGTTCGCTCCGTTCTCTCCCAGCCTGAGCCCAGGGAGGAGAAGGAGTGCGGGTACGCGACCTTTGCTCTACAGATGGAGAAACTGAGACAAGAAGAAATGACTCGCCGGTCCTGGGTCCCAATCAGGGACCGGGGTCTCCCTGCTCAGGCTGTGGTCCGCTCGGTGCACCTGCGGGGAGAGGTCTTGGCGCTTGGACGGGATGCGGAGCAAAACCAGGTCTCCGTGACAGCGGACCTGTCCATCTGGACACGACAAACCCGATGCTTGCCGTGAAGATAGAAAATAACCGGGGCGAGGAGACGGATGCTAAATAATGGTTACAGGAAAGGCCTCTCAAACCATGTCATTTAAACAGATGGAACAAAGCGAAACTTGAGTAATGCAAAGAGTGCTCAGGCAGAGGGAAGAGCAGTGCAAAGACTCTTGGCCGTCGAAGAACCAGGATAGTACAGTGTAAACTGATGGTTCCCCAGTTAGGCCGCTGAACAGCAGTAGCATCTGGGAACTTGTTAGAAATGCGAATTCTCCAGGCCCAGTTCAGATCTGCTGAATCAGAAATTCTGCGGGTGAGGCCCAGCAACCTGAACTATAACAAGCCCTCCAGGGCATGCTGGTGCCCGCTAAGATTTAAGAACCTGTACGGTCTCTGAGGCAGAGTGAGGACAGCATACCGTAAGAGGAGGTGGTGTGGGGGAAGCGGTGACAGGTCACATAGGCCTGGTAGGCCGTCAAAAAAGATTTGGCTTTTCCTGAGAAGAGAAACAATGAAAAGTTGTGAGCAGCTTGATCTGATCATTAAAAGGACGACTTTGCTGGGATTTGTTTTAAAATTCTCTACCAAAAAAAAGGGAGGGTAGGGAATAGAAGAAAGAAGATGGACAAAATATTAATTTTTGACGCTGAGTGATGAGTGCATGGGGGTAGTTATTTATGTGTATCTATGTGTATGTCTTGAAAGGTTTATAATAAAAAACATTTTTTTAAAGATGACTGGCTGCTATATGAGCCATATATGTACTGAAGAAAGAGAACTGGTCAGATTCTGATTTTACTGACAAGATAAAGCAAAAAAGAAGAGAAAAAGAATTGCTGATAGATTAGGTATGAGTGTGAGAGGAAAAGCAGTGGAAGATGGTCCCAAGGGTTTTGGTCTGGGCTCTTGGGAGTGGAGATGGCCGTGTAGATGGTATTTAAAGACTGGTTGAGATCAACCAGATAATGTAACTAGAGAAAAGAAAGCACCAAGAAGTGAGCCCCAGGGCACTCCAACACTAGGACAATAAGATAAGGAGGATTTAGAGAAGGAGACAGGGGAGGAGCAGTAGTAACGTCGGGGGAACTGTCTTGGTGCCCTGTTGAAGCCTTCCAGGCAAAGGCCATATCTAGTATGCCTTAACATGAGCTCACCCCTGTTTAACCTGGTGGCGTTATTGATCCCTCAAGTATAAGGCATATCTGTTGAGTTATTTCTTTAGTGTTAGTGAAGATTTTATTCTGATCCGTAATAAAACTTCCTACTTTATTAGGTCATTGTAAGAATTACGTAGAATAATCTATTTAAAGCATATAGCACTAAGTGTATAATGGAAGTACTTGATAAGTATTCACTGCTATTATTATTTCTACGCATTTCCATGACCATCAGTTATACTTTACTCAGCGAGGAATTGAGGTCAAGTGCTAGACCCAAGAGACACACTAACAGGTTTGATCAAAACTTTGGCCAGACTTCCTTCTTCTGTGTGTAAGCAGAGTGAGCAGGACTGTTTGATCAGCGATTTCAGAAGCTTTCAGGAAAAAACAAAACAAAATCATAAAACTCTCCTAGTGCTTTTGTGTCTTCCCACCCCAAGTGATGCTATTGGTATAAGTAAATGCTGAAAAGTTAGGATATGTCAATCTGACAAGTAGGCACACAACTCCAAACCATAACCCCTTTCACATCCTCGCCTGGATTAGTTTTGTCCATTACAAATCTCTGCTTCTTAAGGGATCCAGGTCAGCTAGCCTGCTAAATGTCTACTCAAACCTTTTCTTTTTCACACCTATTCCTAAATTTGTAAGCTTTATAAGTCATCTGGGAGAGGGTACTTTTTACCCACATACAGCTCAACATTGCTAAGAGTTACATGACAGCCCACAAGCTGTAGTATCCTGGTGTGGTGGCCACCAGGTAGATTTGAAGACAGTCCATATTCCTAATCCAATACTCTGCCCTGACTCCACTCCCTGCAGAGACGCTGAAGAGCTGGGTCCACAGCTCAAACTTCATCTATGAATCTTGAAGCAATTTGAAGTTGTTAATCTACACAGCACTTTGGTGGTTTTCTGAAAAGACAGTGACCAGACCTTTGGCTTTCAGACATAAGCAGACCTGCTTAAGAGCAGTAGCCATTTATGAGGCCAAAGTTTCCATTTGCATCTTTGTGTGGGCCAAGTCACTTCACCAAGCTGGTCCTTGGCCAGATGCAGCCTCAACACTTAACCCTGTCTCACCAACCACAAGAAAAAAGAAAAAAGTTTGACAGGATGAACACAAATCCATCTGTAGGGAAGAAAACTTTTGATATGTTTTCCTTTGTATGTCAGTTTCACCATTTTCTCAAGTAAAGGACACAGAGGATTAGGGGCAGCTACCCAACTCCACCAAGGACCCCCTGTCTCCATTTCCCTTGGCACAGGAACTAACTCGATGTGCTGAGGTGTTTGACCTGCTCAGGTCATTAGCTCTGATCACCTACCTATGCTTTAGATGAGGTCTTCGCTCCCCCACACAGGGATGAGATCTTACAGGATTTATTATACTTTGAAATAGAACAATTCCTTAGCTGTGCTTGTAACCATAACCTATAGCTAATATGAGAAACCAGAACACATCACCAGTAAAGAAGATGGAACCATGCAGAGGAACAAGTCTGTGACAGTAGCTGGTAGCAAAAATGACTTTGATTGTGTTTAAATCACATGGTGCAGTAGAACTCATGACATGATAGGACAGACACAAGCACATCACATGGCAAGAGTCTGGAAACTGAGAATTGCTCCTGTAAAGAAAAGACTCAGTTTCACCAAAGAATATAAAACTCTAAGATTCTGTTTTTGTAATTCCTTCCAGTGTAAAGGTAGGAAGAATGAAAAGCATCACTCATTCAAAAATGGGGCATTAAAGACAATGGAAACCTTCTAAAAGCTCCTGTTTTCTATCCTAAAGAGTTAGTCTAAAATGTATCACTTGAGTTGTTTTTCTCATTTTAAATTAAGGTTTTTGCTTTTATTATTTTGATTTGGAATCAGCTTAGTACACATAATATATTATGAAGCTTTTCAAATTATTCTTGTGAGACTTTGCTGTTTAGCAAATGGATTTGTCAATACGTCAAAGTATTTATTACAGTGTTTGTGATGTGAAATGAGCTGATGTGCGTCTTCTGCTTCAGACCAACAGAAAATCTTTAATTGAAGGAATTCATTTCTGTGAGTCCAGTTTATTCTACAAATGTTGCTTCCTTGTTTTCATAGTCTTGAAGATTCAAACCTTATTTCCAGCACCACACACCTGCCAATTATCCTGTATCAGAGGTTCCTGGAAAAAATGAAAGCAAATTGTTTACTGCAAAGTTTAATAGAAAATCTGTTGGAATAGGTACAGGAAGTATTCAAAAATAGACTTCACACTAATGTATATCAGGTTAGCAGTTTTTCTGTCCTTTTTTTATGGAAAGGAAATTTACTTAATCTATTTTCACTTGTACATAGTTCTATGGTATCTATTTCTGTGGTCTGGTGATGTAATACCTCATTATGGCATTATCTAAGACAACATCTTTCTACACAGTCAGCAATGCTGAGAGAAGAAAAAGCAAGTAAAACTTCTTGATAAATTAGACGAAGCATTATGAGCTTGGTGTCATTCATCTCAGGTCACACACACACATGCACATACACACACAAACACACACATACACACTTCTACCCACTTTTCTGTTTGTCCATCACAGCTATTAATAGCACTAACCCTAAACTAAATTGTGAAATAATTGGTTTTTTTGCCTTTCTCCTTTTCCCCATAGTGTTCCCTTTTTTCCCTTTTGGTATCAGTACATCTATCACCTCTCACCATCACCAACTACAGGACCCCACTGTGCTCTCTTCATCCCTAATCAAACTTAGAAATTATCTAATATCAGTTAGAATGATTAGTGGATTGCACTGCAATACAACAGACCAACTTGATCTTGGCATTATTTTAGCCAAATAATGTCTTCGTACCCTAACCCGTATTCTCTTTCCTCTCAGAATGCATTCCAACACCTTCTATATTATTTCAATCACAACATTTTTGATGAAAAAGTGTGATGTTGAAACCTATCTTTTCCATTAATAGAGGTATTTCTGTATAGCACTGTCAATGGAATGCTTTAATAAAGGACCATGCTGAAAGAGATGAAAAATATTCTTAAACTCTTGACTTTTGGAGACCAAACCTCTAGGAGTCTGTATTATTTGTTCAAATTGTTCACATGGTAATGTGAAAAGATAAGTCTTGAGTTTCCACATGAATCCAAAAATTCAAGCTCAACCCAAGTCTTGGAATTATTTTTGCAAGTAAGGATCCTTTGCCAAGAAATCCTTTCTCATTCTTAATCTGGTACTAGTCAGCTTCGGGAAGCAGAGAAGCACGTTTAGTGCAGGATATAAGTGGTTAATCAATTCCTGAGGCATCCATATTTCTTCATTTCTTCTGTTAAGATCTTGGTAATAATCCAACCCACAAAATAGAAGTGAATCCAGGCCTCATATGAGAACTGTTCTTCATTGAACTAAAAATGAACCTAAGCTTCCATTTTGAAGTCCTTGTTAAAAGCTAACTAAAATTAAATCATGAGAAAAATATTCCTAGTTGTATTTTCTGAAGCAAAATGATTCAAGCCAATTTTATTTTATTATACTAATCTGAACTGTGTTATACTTGGGTATTTTCTTTTGAGAGTTATGTTTTATTCAGCGGACATTTCTGAGGACGTGAACCTCTTCAAGTCAAGCCGGGGATGACAGCCTCTCAGATGGCTCTGAGGGACTGCTCCAAAGAGGTAGGGGAGGAGCCAGGATATATCGGAGCTTTACAACAAAGACCAGGTAGTCGGAACATCAAAGGATTACTGTTAATTAAGGAAAACCAGACATCTCAAGTTAAAGAATTTAGTGCTTTTCTATGTATGGGAGGGAGCAAATGTCTGGGCTCATTGAAATCATTCCTTTGACAAGCACCTAGCTATCTAGGGCCAGTATCCTGTCCTTTCACATCCCTCAGGGGGTACCACTGGGGATGGCTGCAGAGGCCAGGCTGCCTTCTTGTCTGCATCCTGAGTTGGCTGATGACTTGATGGCTTCAGCATTCTTTGTTTACTGATATGGCTCACAGTACTTTCTGTTCACGGTGCTCCCCCTTGGTCCTAAATTCGACCAATATTTTGGGAGACAATTCATGACCAATTTTGTCCATGGCCCTAGGGAGACTCATTCCTAGATCAGGCAAAGATTTTGCTGTTATGTCTCTCAAGGTATTAATTTTTGGATCAGGCCCTATGGATAACCAAAAGTTCTCTGGATCGCCTGTCTTACTAGTCTATTATGATCCGGGAAATATTGCTTCTTCCTATACCTAGAATCACACTATTATTATTATTTTATGCAGGATTATAAATGTTATTTATTTCATCAATCTTGTCGGAGGCCTAGTTACACATTGGGAAATGCAAGAGACTACAATCTTATAAAATAGAATATAGGTAATACAACTAGTAACATTAATAAAGTCATACAAAGCATAAACAATTTAGAAACAAAGAACAAATTAAAACAATGGTTAGTATAACTAGTGGTAATCTGGTTGCATATACTTGGGTATTATACAAACCATTTTCTGTGCCAGAGAGGGGAAATACTGTCAGCCTATTTAAGTTGCAGCTACCCTCTCTGCCCTCAGCACTCCCTAAACTCCTTTCCTGATCTCTGTTTCCCAGAAACTCTTATCACAATTTGACAAACTATATGTTTTACTTATTTTTTTTTTCATTTATTGTCTATCCTCTGCCTTGGAATGTAAGCTCTGCTATACTCTCAGGGCTTAGGAAAGTACTGCACATAGTATGCCCACAATAATACCGTTGGATGGACAAACTGGCAAGATTCATTGTGTACATCAACCAAAACATTTACCTCCAGAAACATACTTTTATTTTTTTTCACTTTATTTTTTAAAATTGAAGTGTAGTCAATTTACAGTGTTAGTTTCAGGTGTACAGCAAAATTATGTATATATATTTTTTCAGTTTCTTTTCCATTGTGGCTCCTTTACAAGAAATCGAATAAATTTCCCTGTGCTATATGGTAGGTCCGTGTTCAGAAACATACATTTTAACTCAAGTTCATGCAATGTACATTGTAACAGCTGCGTACTAAATCTATATATTAATTTTCATTTTCTTTTTCCTTTTGAAAGCACAAAATCAATGGTCCCCAGAAATAAGGAAGGCCCAGAGAAACTTCTTTGATTTCAGTCAGTCAGTCGGCCAACATTTATTGAATGACCTCTTTGATAAATAGGGAGTTGGGGTGGGTAGAAAAAAGAAAAAACTTAAGGCAAGGATTCTGCCTTAAGACTCTTGTAATTAACTTGAACCACAAGAAATAAATCCAGTGTTTTAAGTCAAATTAATTAGAGGGAAACACCAGATAAGAAAATCTTCACAAGTAAGATGAATGCTGACTTGAGTACTTAAGAAAGAGAAAGGCACATAGTGGGCAGCAAAGGGGGATTTTAGACAAATGAGTCCAAGAGTGGGGTAATAAGGAAAAGCCAAGACGCCAATGTTAAGGCCAGATCCTGGGCATCCTTGAATGGATGTTAGGCTTTATGTGGAGTAACAGGTCTTGGAGGAGTCTGCGTGTGTGTGTGTGTGCATGCGCACGTGTGCTTGGCCAGGCAGACATCTGGAGCATTTCATCTGGCATTGTTGTGCAAAAGGAATGACAGGTAGGAGAGACTGGAAGCAGGAAGGTTAGTTGGGAAGCTATTTCGAGAGTTCATGTGTGAGACAATAGGGTTGTGCTCTCTAAATGAAAAGGAGAACCAAAGAGATGGCAAAAAAGGAACAAGTATGACTTGACAACCAGTTTGATATGGGAGCAAGGAAGATGAGGTAGTCAGAAATCCTAAGACTTTCAACCTGAGACTCTGGAGAGAGAGTTGATAGAAAGAAGAAAGTCACACGAGGTAGATGATGATGTATGTGGTTTAGGCCTGCCAAGTTTTCAGGAAGAGCAAGATATCCAAGCAAAATATCCAGCAGGAAATTGAAGGTAAGCCAGGACAAGGACACTTTTATAAAGAAAATCACTCAGAAAATTATTGGCCCCTGAAGAAACCAGTAATGCAAGTTTCTGTGAGAGCTACTTTGTTATAAGATGTAAGCTCAAAAAAAAGGATAAATTCTCCACATTTCTCTCAGCATAGGTTGGCATCCCAGTGTTGCTTTCTTAATTTTAAGTTCTAAAATTGTGCAAATAATGCATCATTACGTTCTTACAGTGAAAATTCAAACCACCAAGTGATGATATCCACCAGCCCCTCCCCCAATCCCCTCTGTGTAAACAGAGATTACCCATGGTAATGGTTTCGTGTGTGTCTTTTCAAACATTTTCCTGTGCAGTTACAGACATACGTGATACATATAGAAAAACCTGGGGTTTTTTGTTTGTTTGTTTCACACAGTGGGATCATGCTGTGTGGTACCATCAGCCCATTAGCAGCTGCTAAGGAAGACTTACTGCCAATTTGCTGTAGCTGCGGGGACCCAGGCAGGGGGAGCGGAGCTGCCAGCTGCCAATGCATCCAGGATTTTAACTGATACTAATTTCAGGGAAGATTTTGAACATCAGAAGTTTGGCTAATGCATTAGATTAAACAGTACCCTGCCAGATGGATACTCCATTGCATCTTAGTACCAGGCAACTTTTCCCTCCCCTCTCACCAAAACACACATACTGTTTTAGAAATCTTAGTTTTCCTCTAATCCTTAGGAAGCAAAATTCAAAGTCACTACTTCCCCAGTCAAAATTAGTTTTTTAACACTGGATTTTACATTTCCCAGAAATCCTTGTATTTCTAGGTTCTCTGTTTCTGTTTTTTTCATATCCTTTGTTTCAATCTGTACTTGTCTCCGTAATTTTTCATTCCAGTTGCCTCGACCAAGAAGGATGCTTTCTCTTTAAAACTTAGGTACTAGAAAGATCTTGAAGGGCTAAGTTGTGGTGGATATCTGTTCATTGTATGTTGGTCAAGAATTGCTGAAATTTTATTCTTTTGTGTTTTAGTTCCTGATTAAACCTTCCTAAAACTGTAGTAATTACATGCCTACTTATAATGATTTACTTTAAAGCATGTTTAGATATGGCAGTGACATGCATTTTATTTAGCACAATCCACTTTTAAAGTTCTAACTGTAGAAAGCTATATATGTTCATGATTACAGTTTATTTGAATGTGTAGTATTTTGGGAACAGTAAAGTACCATACTTTGCGGGGGTGGAATGAAAATAATTTATTTTTAAATGAACTAAAGTTTTTAAAAATGTTCAGTGTCTAGGGTAATCTTGAAATTCATTGGTTCTATTTTATATCATAAGCTATGAATCAAAACATCTTTATACAATGGAATCTCACTAATGTGGTTTTCAAAAATCCATGTCATATGGTCACCACTAACTACTTTGGTAATTGTGGTTATTAAATCATCTTTGAGATTTTTTTTTCTCTTATACTGAATTTCATACCAAATAATTTTTGCAAGTAAGTGGAAGTGTCTTTCAGATGACCAGCTGAAAATGATTTATATTTCATCAACAACTTGTCATAATCGTGTTATTAGAAAACAATGGTTGAAGCCACTTTGAAAACTCATCTGGTTTATTCATCTGATTTCATATGGGGGTATGACTGATTCTAAAGGCATTCGGGGAATATTTCAGAACTTTCTCCTGTAACTCATTCCACACTTTTACAGTCCTTGCCAAGATTCAGCGCCCAGTACTGTGTTTGCTTTGGAAACAGATTCAAAAAAATAACCCTCCTGGGAACAGCTTGCCCACCCTGAGGAAATGAGATGTACGTACCTCAAATTATAGGGGAATATGATTCATGAGTGAAAAAATAATTCGGGGATGTGATTACCCCAGAAACACTTTTCCTCACACAGGAAGGAGAACACAAACGGCAGACCTGGCAGAAACGATGGGTCTGCCCCAACTGGAGGTGAAAAGCGGTAGCTGAGGTTGGACAGGAAAGGCAAGGTGTTTTCCCAGGGGACTCCCAAAGCCTGACTGAGAGGTGGTTTGAAATTGCTCTAATAAGCTGAGGTGTTTTAATAGGGGAGTAAAATATGCAGGCGAGATTTATCTGGCTGAAGTGGACGGACTTGCTGGGAGTCTTTAGAAGGAAGGGCATTGATTGAGGAGACATTACACATTCAACAAAAGTTTAAAAAAAAATAGATGTGTCCTGTGACAGCAATTCCACTTCTAGGAATTTATCTTAAAGAGGGAATCATAGATGCAGACAATAAGTCAGCTACCAGAATATTAAATCAGTATATTCATACAATAATAAACTGGAAATTGAAATTGACCAAAAGGTGGCTGGTCAAAAATTACTATCACACCACTATATAGTGGATGATTATGGGGCCGTTAAAATTGATATGTCAAAAGACTACTTAATGTCATAAAAAGATGACACTGATGAAATGAAAAAGGAAGTTACAAAATACTGTGTATAGTATGATCGTAGGCATGTACTAGGGGAAAAGTGTGCGTATGTGTGCAGCTCTGTGTGTGATGGGTAAGGTGAACAAATACGACACAGTTTAATGACATAGAAAATGCAATTTTTGTCCTTACGAACATATATTCATTGGTATTATCTTTTCCTGTCGTAGGAGGAAGTGCGGAACGGGCCCATCCCTCTAGTAGAAAGTCCTTCAGCCATTCATAGTTCTAAGAAGCCACAACTCAGTCTTAAGTAACAGTCAAAATTCCAAATTAACTTTGTGTTAACTTTTCTTCTCTCCGCAGTCTTTTTTTTTTTCAATGTGTGTGTAGTGGGGGGTAATTAGGTTTACTTATCTATTTTATTGATGGAGGTACTGGGAACTGAACCAAAGACCTCATGCATGCTAAGCATGTGCTCTACCACTGAGCTGTACCCCCCTCCCCCATCTTGGACTACTTCAGTCTGAAGTCTTGTAGGGAGGAAAGTTGAGGAGAGGGTGAGGTCCCTCTGCAGTGCTCCTTAGACTTAGGGTGACTGACCAGAAAATCTGAATTCTAGAACCACCTCTACATGCCAGACTAGTAAATTAACTGTTCCAGTTTATTACCTCATGTGAAAAATGGAACTAATAACACTTGGCCTACCTACATCTTAGATTTATTGTGAATACCATAGAAGCAGAACTATTTTGCAGAGTTAAGTAGTGTTTTGCTAGCATATTATCAAATACAATGTACTAGTCTAGGGATCCAAAACCCAAATGCCCACAGGAGGCCAGGAAGGTGACCTAAATCTCCAGGTGTGAGATGGCAAACGGCAGCCGGCATCTGACCTTGACGCTGGGAAGCATGGCACTGTGGTAGGGAAGAGGGTAAGCGGACGGGGGAGTGCTCCTGCCTGGTGGGCGGCGATTCCTTAGATCTGACCTGCTTGTGCCACGTGGAAACATAGGCTGTGTTGCTAGATCCTCTCATATTTCAAGGGAAGCCACAAATTCTGACTTTTATGTGAAATCTTCTATTTTTCCAATGTTGACAACTGATTTAAAGATCAAATCTATGTTGGTACTTAGAGCAACAAAGTGTGAGTTGAACTAAGAATGAATAAGGTCTGGATTCTGTCCCCGTGATGTTGCTTCGTAATTCGACACTACACTATAGACAACTCAAAGGCAGAGACCTCGACTTTTCCCTCTGTGGTCTTAATATTTTATACAACATCTAACATATTTGGTGCCTAATAAATGCCAATAAAGCTATGGATGAATGCCACTAAATTGAAAGACTATTTCTGCAGGTGAAGACGTCAAGCAACTCAACACTGCCTTCCCGCCTTGCACAAAAGAGTTCTTTATATATGACATTTAATTGTAACAATCTTTCCTTTTATTCTTCCCAGCCCATCAAGTTAGAGTAGGGGAAGGAAGTAGAAGACAGCTAAACGAACAGATGCAAAATAAGAGACTAAAGTGAGCAAAGAGTTAAGCTAAATACATAAAATCAGAAGGTGTCTGGTTACTCTGGTGCCCTATCTTATAAGGAGATTGGATTGTCAGATTGAAGTGGGTGGATTTAACTAACTTTAGGTGAATGAGAAGTAGTGCAGGGCCTCATTGAGGGGGTGTGGGGGTCTCTTGTGGGGACAGCAGGTAGTTGGAGAAGACTTCCTGAGGGAGTGATGTTATTTCATTCAACAAGTACCTATTGGATGTTTATATGGACGACATCAGTGAACAAAGCAAAGACCTTCAACCTTCATGGAGCTTATGTTTCAGTCGAGGACACAATTGACATAAAAATTTGAAGATTATACAGGATGTTGGGAGGTGGGATGGTCAATTTCATGGGCCAGTTGGCTCGGGTATGGTCCTGAGTCATACAGTCAAACACTAATCCAGGTCTTGCTGCAAATGTTATCCTACATAATCTGGGTAGGCCTGCTCCAATCAGGGGAAAGACCCTAGGAGTGGAACTGAGGCTTTCCTCAGAACAAGAAAGCCCCCCTGTGGACTGCAGCTTTGGCCCATGTGGGCAAGTCCCAGTCTCCCCTTCCTGACAGAATGCCCGGTGGATTTTGGACTTGCCTGACCAGCCCCCATAGTTGCATAAGCCAGCTCCTTGATATATCTCCTTCTGGTTCCACTTCTCTAGTGGATCCTTGACTGGTGCAAAAAGTGATGGGGTACCAGAGAGGTGGTAGTGCAACACGACAAGAGGGAGCATGTTGTAGTATTAAACAGGAGAGTCAGCTTAGGTTTGACTGAGAATGGCTTGGCAGACAAGAGGCAGTGAGGCAAGTCTGTTCCTTTGGGACAATCAGTCTAGGCAGAAAGAACTACTAGAACAAAGTCCTTAAGGTAGGAAATTTGTGTGTGTGTGTGTGTGTTTTCCTTATTAGAGGCACTGGGGATTGAACCTAGGACCTCGTGTGTACTAAGCATGCGCTCTACCACTGAGCTATACCCCAACCATCCAGCAGGAAACTTTGAAGAAGGGGGCCAGTTTGGCTGTTGCAGAGTAAGAGTGGGGAGCAGGAGAGGAGATCAGAGAGGTAAGGGGCAGGGGCAGAAATTTAGACCATTGTAAGGACCTTAGATTTTACTTTGAGTGAACCAGAGAATCATCGCACAGTTTTGAGAGAAGGGTGCATAATCTGACTTATGTTTTTAAAGGATCATTTACTGTGGAAAACAGTATGGAGATTCCTCAAAAGACTAGGAATAGACTTACCATATGACCCAGTAATCCCACTCCTGGGCATATATCCAGAAGGAACACTACTTCAAAAAGACACCTGCACCCCAATGTTCATAGCAGCACTATTTACAATAGCCAAGACATGGAAACAGCCTAAATGTCCGTCAACAGATGACTGGATAAAGAAGAAGTGGTATATTTATACAATGGAATACTATTCAGCCACAAAAACCGACAACACAACGCCGTTTGCAGCCACATGGATGTTCCTGGAGAATGTCATTCTAAGTGACGTAAGCCAGAAAGAGAAAGAAAAATACCATATGAGATCGCTTATATGTGGAATCTAAAAAAAAAAAAAAAACCATAAATACAAAACAGAAACAGACTCATAGACATAGAATACAAACTTGTGGTTGCCAAGGGGACGGGGAGTGGGAAGGGACAGACTGGGATTTCAAAATGTAGAACAGATAAACAAGATTATACTGTATAGCACAGGGAAATATATGCAAGATCTTGTGGTAGCTCACAGCAAGAAAAGAAATGTGACAATGAATATATGTATGTTCACGTATAACTGAAAAATTGTGCTCTAAACTGGAATTTGACACAACATTGTAAAATGACAGTAACTCAATAAAAAATGTTAAAAAATAAAATAAAATAAAATGCAAGAGTTTTAAATAAATAAAAAAATAAAGGATCATTTACATTTGAAAAGATGACTATGCTGAAAACAGACTATGGGATGGAGGATATAAGGGCAGAAGCAGGGAAATCCGATGAGGTGTTCTAACAATGCAAGCAGCAGGATGCTTGGACTGAGTCTCAAAGACAGACTTGACATGCAGGTGGTTCACAGTTGACTGCCTGCTGCCTATGCCATACCAGTTCTGAAATATTTTTAATATCCCCCTGCTCGAGGGACAAGTAGGAAGTAGGCAGTGAATGCAGCCATGAAGGTTCTAGTCACGTGCAAAGGCACAGGAGCGTAAGAAGGATCAGCATGTTCACAAGTCTCCCAGACCACCAGTATGGCTTGAACCATTGATACAGAGTAATAATTAACTACAGACACAGGCACATACCTCCTGCCAGACACTTTTCTAAATACCTTTCACATACCATAGAAAAACTCAGTTGACTTTGTCTATTGCTACAAAACAAACCACTCCAAAATCTAATGACTCAGTCACCACTTACTGCTCAAGACTGTGTAGGTTGACAATTTGGATTCAGTTGGTAAAGTTCGTCTCTGCTCTGTCTTGTGTCAGCTGGAATCTTTTGTGTGTTTGCACTCACTTGGCAAGTTAGGGGAGCTGGCTAGTCGCAAAAGGCCTCATTTACATATCTAGCTGTTGATTGAAGGGGTAGGGGGAGTGGGGTCAGCTGGACAGATGTCCCTCATCATCCAGCAGGTCAACCCAGGCTTCTTCAGGTGGTGACTGGGTTCCAGAAAGCAGCAAAGGAGGGAGGGCAAAAACTCACTGTGCAAGTGTTAGCAAGACTGCTTCCTTCACTGGCCAAAGCAGGCTAAGTGGTCAAACCGAAACTCATTGTGGGAGAGGATTTCCTGAGGTCATGGGTTCAGGGAGGCATCACTCATTGGGTTTGCCATTACTTCGGCAACCTACCGTCTTTGCACAAACCCTGTGAGGTAGCCTGTTAACCCTGTTAACATCCCCATTTTCCAGATGAGGAAACTGCAATCCACACAGGTACACGGTGTAGTAATCACTACCCAGCACAGGCAAGGTCAAGGTCCGGACCCAGCCCGGCACCAGAGACTGAGGGGAAGCCGTGCAGTGACTGCAGACGGGAGTGTGTGTGTGTGTGTGTGTGTGTGTGTGGTGGGGGGGGGGGGTTCTGGGTACTGGAACGCTGCCCAGGTACCTGCAGACTGAGGGCAGGTAGAGGCAGCGGTGGGTGGAGGACTTGTGGGAAAAGGAGAGAATAAAGCTTTAGCCCAGAAATGGAGTCCGAGTCCCAGGCTGGGAGAAAAACCAACCCTGAACCGAACTGTAGAGGCAGGTGGAAGCGTAAATCAGTCGGCACTGGGAGTCAGCTCCAGAGAAGACGCCGAGGGCGGAGCGAAAGCGGAGCATCCACGTCGCCGCGGACAAACTGGGCACGCTTGAAAAACCGTATCTAGTTTTGTAGCAGTTTACCTGGAATCACAGGCATCTCAGCAGAAATAAAATTCTGTTTTACGCCTCTTTTGCGAGGGTGCGGGGGTCTGTAAAAACCGGGAACAGTGAGTGTGCCGAAACACCAGGGAGCAGCTCTGAGCAGCTGAGAGTATTTATAGATGTCAAGTACACGAAGCACGCCCACGTCACACACCCGCTCCCAGGAATCCAGGAGGAGGCGGGGAGAGTACAGGGGGTACACGGGCGGTCTGTACCCGACGCGGGGGTGTGCCAGGCATCACCATTTAAAAATCCTCAGGAGAACCTGACCAGGGTTTTACCAAAGCTATACGATGCATAATTGGAAGGCTTGTAGAAGGAATTAGTTTGAATGCAAGATTTTTCTTCCTCCAAACACAGGCTGTGACATAATCTGTCTGAATCTCTCAAAATGGAGACATGTCTGCTGTGACCTTAGGTGAATGGATTGCTGAGAGATTGCCAAAGGGTTGCAGCTCTTTCTTCTACTCCATACAGTTCTCTACCATCACTTTGAACAATAAAATATATGGATTTTATGATCATGAAGTCTTTAAAAAAAAAAGTAATAAGCTGTCTAGACAGAGCTGTCTGGTTCTGTTGGTGTAAAATGCAGAGGGGGCCACATGGGGGGCCAGGAGGGGGACCAGGAGGCACTCCCCTGACACCCTGGGCCCCCAAATTTGGGAATGAAACTGTTAAATTCTAAGACCACATTTCAACCAATAATAGTCTCTAAGCATGAAAAACAGGGGCTTTGGTGGCCTTTTGATTTGGCATCTTTAGTGGCAATGGAGACATACATCATTTATCAGAAAAGTCATCACTTTTTCACTCAGCAGAAAAAAAAAGGGGGAAAAGAAATTACTGTAAGACCCAGACTGAGAACAGATAATACAAAAGACTGAGGGCATCTGCTTTCCTGTAACTAACGCAGTGAGGTGCACAGGGCAGAAAAGTTTAGCAGAGACTCAGAAACGTTCCCTGTGGGAGTAAACACAGGCACGTGCTGGCCTTTTCCAGACCAAGCAGGCCTCAAACTTTTTAACAAACCAGACATCTACTGAGCACCTGCTCTGGGCTGCTGAGTGAGCAGGGAATTCACCAGTGGGCCAAACACTGCCTCTTTGTTTTATTTTGTTTTGGTCTATCCCTGTTCTGCCACTAGTTCCTTCAGACATTTGATGGGTGGTGGAATTTTTTTTTTTAAATGCAAATCTCTTACCTCTGATTTCTCAAGAGGAGAAGAAAAGACAGATTAATAATGCTGTCTCTTGGGAAGTTTTCAGTGACTCACTCGCCAGGGTTTCTAAATTCACAGAAGCTCACTGACAAGAGAAGACATCTCTTTCTTTGAGCTGTTAATTCCTCCTTTGGGTATAAACCATCTTCTCTTTTTAACATGATTTCATAATGAGCTCTCTCTTAGCATAATAATAGCAAAAGTTAGAGTGGCTTCTTTCCCACTTTTAAATTCTCTGTCAGTCACTCCACATGACTGCCGTGGCTCTGTGACACCAGCAAAGTCACACTGTGTCCATGACTGCCTGGCACTTAGAGGGGAACCAGAGAAAAGATGGCTCGCACAGGTCCTGGAATTTTTTTTTTCTTTTTGAATCATAACATAGAGCTAATAGAATGCTTGAGGGGAAACCTTAAACAAGCTAGAGCCTGGATTCATAGGAACAGGGAGACATAAAACAGGTAGACTTTATGAAGGTTATTTATTGAAAAGAAAGAAGAAGGGATGAGGCCAAGGCACATTTCATTATTTTCCTGTTCTTTCCCTTCCAGCAAGGCAACCCTCAACATAGAACAGCCTTCTCAGCCTGCACAACCATCTTCTTGTGCAGTCCAATCTGTCTTAAAGGAGAAGTGCACCTCTCTCCTCCAGCACCAGCAGGCCTCAGCTGAGAAGCAACCCAGGACAGAAAGGTTAGCACACCAGGACAAGCACCACAGAACAACACAAAACTGTTGCTCTTTCATGGAAACAGCCTAAATGTACATCAACAAAAGACTGGATAAAAAAGCTGTGGTATATTTTTAAGTGGAATACTACTCAGCCATGAAAAAAGAATAAAGTAATGTCATTTGCAGCAACATGGATGGACCTGGAGATCGTCTTTCTAAGTTAAGCCAGAAAGAGAAAGAAAAATACCATATGATATCACTCATATGTGAAATCTAAAGAAAAAGAAAAAAGAACTTATCTATAAATTGATGAACTTATCTATAAAACAGAAACAGACTCACAGACATAATAAACAAACTTACGGTGATGAGAGGGGAGAGAGGGTGGGAAGGGATAAATTGAAAATTCAAGATTTGCAGATATTGTAAAATATATAAAACTATATAAAAAGGCATTTCTTCTATATAGCACAGGGAATCATATTCAATATTTTGTAGTAATCTACAATGAAAAACAATATGAAAATGAATATATGTGTGTACATGTTTGACTGAACTATTATGCTGTACATCAGATATTGACACAATGTTGTGAACTGACTATACTTCAATAAAAAATAAGTAAAACAAAATAACTGTTGCTCTTTTAAATTCAGACAGAATTCAGGAATCTGTGGAAATTCAGAGGTGAAAGGGACAAATTTAAGTTAAGAAAAACTAGGAAGGGGTAACAAGAGGAATGGCTTTTGAATCGAGCCTTGAAAGATGGGTAGGGTTTCCATGGCAGAGATGTGGATAGAGAGATAAGGATCTGCTTCTCTGTGTTGTGAGCTTGTGACTCCGTCTTCCTGAGATTCATTCAGTATCTTCCTCTCTAAAAAAGAGGCTTGGAGGGTCTGGAAGCTTCCCCCAGCTCCGCTCTTCCCCCAGCATGCCATTTAGAGTCCAGTTGAACTTTGGCTAATATTTGCCTGGATCTTGATCAAGTTCCTTCCCACTCACCTTCCCTTTCATACCACTTTTTGCCTTCCTCCATTTCCTCCCTTTATCCTCTTTAAGTTACTAGTGAAATCACCACAGCTTACGTAAATCTATTTGTCAGCACTGCCACAAGGATGGTGCAGACACGAGCCACTGTCAGGGCCCCGTGACACTGACTCTCAGCTTGCAGGCTTCTGGGGGAGCTGCCCCTGGTCCTGTCCCCTCCCACCTTCTAGAGTCTTCTTCCTTCTCACAGTCACTTTCAAAGAATGTTCTGAATCCTTATCTTTGTCTACACCATTTCCCAACACATTGCTTCTGTGGAAAAAGATCCAGATAAGTACTTATTAGCTAAAGAAACCCACAAAAGTTTCCCAAATCTTGTTTAATATTGTAAGGAATGTTCTAGGAAAGCTAAAATCAAACACTAAGGAACTGCCATCTGGACTGTTTTCCTCACATGACACAGTTACCATTCTTGTGTGAGAAAAGTGATAATAAGGACACCAGTAATAGCTCATTAAATCAATCTCATTCAAGAAGGTTAGGATAATTCTAGTGTGGCAGGATCATGACCTTTGTACTTTTTCTGAAGAAAGTGCTTGCTAAGTAAATCATTAATTAAAAAAAAAATCCAGAGGGAACTATTAGCCTTCCTCACTCTGGAAATTCTGTGGCAGCATTTATTTGCATGTAAATGATAACAAATTAAGAATAATTTTTTGATCAGTCTGTTAAAAAGGTCCAAACTTTCTCTCCTTGAAAGGTTTGTAGGAATTAGCCCATATTCCAGGGGACCTTTAAAATACAAACTTGTAGATCCTGAGAAGAACTTCATAAAATCAGACCTTGATTCACTTGAATTTCCAGACATTTATTCAGAGTAATCGTGATAAAGAACTTTATCC
Source organism: Camelus dromedarius (assembly GCF_036321535.1). Classification (NCBI taxonomy): domain Eukaryota; kingdom Metazoa; phylum Chordata; class Mammalia; order Artiodactyla; family Camelidae; genus Camelus; species Camelus dromedarius. The sequence continues at coordinate 11,543,327 of NC_087436.1, read as the reverse complement.
ACCAACTGATGACTTTGAACTAAGCTTATTTTAATCCAGATAAGTCAACCTGGACAGACATCCTTGCCTAGTGACCAAGTGAACCACACTTGCTACAAAGAAAGGTCATGAAAACCCCAAGAAGATACAAGGGTTCTTCTTCCAGAAATGACTGATAAAATAAACCTTCATCCATGGGATAGAGGTGAAGTGTCCTGTTTGTTCTCCAGGGAAAGTATTTCTCTAACAGTTCAGAGTAGTTACTGTGCAGCAAATAAATGTGTGTTCCTGCTCTGCTATTTGCCCCCAAATAATACACATATTTGATTTCTATTTGTAATTCTAGTTTTGGGGGCAATAGACTTGCTACCTTAAAATACTGACTCCTTGTACATTGTAGTGAACAGCATTTTTTATTTATTACTATACACTTAATTGTATGGTGATTTATTCTTAGAGGTCCTGTTCTCCATAAACTTAAAATTCAAGTACATTTTTCTTTTTTTTTTTAATGAAAATATAGTCAGTTTACAATGCTCTATCAATTTCTGGTGTACAGTATAATGTTTCAGTGATACATATACATACATATATTCATTTTCATATTCTTTTTCATTATATGTTACTACACGATATTGAATATAGTTCCCTGTGCTCTACAGAAGAAATTGTTGTTTATCTATTTCATATATACTAGTTACTAGAAAACGTTTCTTAATTTTCTCTCCCCCATCTTCTAGAGCTTGTGTACGGGTTTCTCTCTCTCTCTGTCTCTCTCCCCACCTCCTCCTTTTTTTGCTCTCTTTACTTCCCCAATCACCTTCAGGCCCAAGCAAAACCCTTAACCTTTCGGAACTGCCACTTGGCAAGAGTTACATTTCTCTGTCTCGTTTCTCAAAGGCATTGCCCACGATTTCAACTGAACTCTGCCTTTCATGAAGCTAATCAAGTCACAGAGCCCGCCTTCCAAATTCACAGCTTGCTGAGGAACAGACAGGCGTGGGAGGGGAGGAAACTGGAACACCGGGTACTGGCAAGATCCCCCCTGTCCCTCTGTCACCTCTTTTACCAAGAAAATGTTCTTAAGATCCCAGCCAAATGACAAGCTCTTTTTAACCCTCCTTCTTTTATAATAATTTTCAGTATTTATTACTGCTTCTCAAGCTTCTTTAACCTATACACCTAATTTTTCCAGAGTTTTACCTTCTGTAGTTTTATTACAAAAGTCAGAGTATTTCCCCCCAAATATGAAATTATAATTGAATTCTTCCCCACTTACATACACCTGGAGAGTCTCAGCTAGTCCTGAGTGAGGAGGTTGACCATCTACCCTCCCACATGGCCTCTCTGAGAATCACTGGTCCACCTGCACTGCTCCCTGGAGCTTGGTTAGTAAGTCGGCCAAGACTGAAAAAGGGATTCTAAAGACTAGTTGTTGTAGTTATCCCGAATTGCAATAAACCAAGAGCTTGGGCCATAAAATAGGCACTTAATTGGTCCCTGGGGAAGCTGTTCAGCTTTCTAAGAGGTTCTACAGTTGGTACTAGAACCGTACAGTAGTGACTTGAGATTTTGCAGCTAACAAAAACCAGCAGGCTACGGTAATCCTTGTGTTTCCAATCGTGCTAAACGGAATTTAGAGAGCTGTTTGATTAGTCTAAACGAGTTTTCTATTTTCAATCCCTTTTCCAAAATATGTGGTTCTGCACTTCAGTTTTTATACTAAACTGGCTTATGCACATTCCTGAAAAAAATTTCTGAGCCAGAAGTTAGTGACTAATGGATAAGGCTGAGTGACATGGGAACAATGTGGTAAGCTTGCCTTCTGTTAGCATTTCTCTGACCTTGGGGACTCCGGTGTTGCTAAAGCTGAGGATTATTTGTCGTTTTTTTAACCTTCTTTCGCAAGGCATAGAGGTCAAATTTGTCTATGAATTCAAAACAGTGAAAATATTAAAATTTACACATGCTTTTTATTTGTGGGACTGTATTTTTCCTTTTAGTTATCAGCATGCATAAAGCAAACACATAGCATTTTCCCCTTTTTTTCCTAAAAAAAAAAAAGGTTATCTTATAATCTCATTAACCCTTACTGCCCCCCTGTGGAGTATGGCTCTCACTTTCTTTTCTTATAATTTCCCTTAAAATTGGGCTGACCAAATCTAAGAAATAAAGGAGCTTGTCCAAACTGAACAGTGAAACAGTGCTGCAATTGGAAATAGGATTCAAGACAGCAGGACCTAAAACTTCTCAAGATTGTAATTGAATATAAAATTTGATGCACCTACATGGTGTCAAGGAAACCTATTTAAGATATTTTCTTTGGAGGATTCCTGCTGGCATAATTTATATATATATACACTCATAAATCAGTATGCATGAAAATTTATAAGAAATATAAAGCACACATTTATTTCTTCTAACATTATGGAGATCTTGCCTAATAGTTGCAGGTGTTCAGAAAAGCTTCAGGTCAGAGAGAGGAAGACCAAATCTATTTCTAAATCAATATCTAAATCTATCCCATTTCCTTTGGAACATAATACCCTCTTGAAATACATTTGATAGCTCCATCACCAGCCTTTGTTTCCGCGATGGTGAACAGTGTATTTGGCCTTGCCCTGATGCTGTGTTTTGACCTCTAACTGCCAATGTCAGTTTCCTTCCTAAGAGTCAGTGAGGGTTTTCCTGACCTTGCGATACATTGTTTTTAGATAGTACACCCCAAGAATACATGCAAATTCAAGAGATTTAATTTGACCATTGAATGTCACTTTTGAGTATAAATGTGATATTTTGGTGGCAGACTGTTTTAAAGGGATGCGGGGTGAACTCTGGAAGGTCACACTGAGGGGCGTATGGAGTTATCGGACTCCATACGGACCACCTCGTTTCCAAAGTACTTGATCTCCCCCAGTATCTCCTCTACCTTCCAAGCTTTTTCACATTTCTCTTTAGTCTGAGGGTGTTTCAAGGGAGAAATGCCCTTGACACGATCGCTGCTCCCTGTGCCAGACTGCTAACACATGCATTGTCATGCTGAGAGGAGCTACACTTAGGGTCAATACATGAAAACTAGCTTACTGTTTTTAAAATACAGTGCATGCTCGATATGAACAAAATTCTAACATAACTGAAGATTACAAAGAAGAAAGTAAAAATATATCCAGACTCCCAGAGAAAGCATCTGACAGTGTGGTGAACACCCTCCACATGTTTCTCTGTGCATATCTACACGTTTGTAGACACGTACAATCTTACATAAATGACATCACACAGTGCACACTATTCTGAAACATGCTTCTTTCCAGTCATCTGTCCTAGACACCCTTCCATACCCATCGTTACAGAACTTCTTTCTTGTCTTACAGGCGGCAGTGGATTCTTCTGAATCGGTATACCATAATTTACTTGATTATCTAGGCTGTTTCTGAATTTCTGCTATTTTTTGGTTTTATTTTATTTTTTTAGTTAAAGTATAGTCAGTTTACAATGTTGCATCAATTTCTGGTGTACAGCATAATGTTTCAGTCATACATACACATACATACATTCCTTTTCATATTCTTTTTCATTATAGGTTACTCCAAGATATGGAATACAATTTCCTGTGCTATATAGTATAAACTTGTTGTTTATCTATTTTATATACAGTAGTTAGTATCTGCAAATCTCAAACTCCCAGTTTATCCGTTCCCACCCCCTTTCCCCTCCGGAAACCATAAGTTTGTTTTTTACGTCTGTGAGTCTGTTTCTGTTTTATAAACAAGTCCGTGTCTTTTTTTTTTTTTTTTTTGATTCCGCATATAAGTGATATCATATGGTATTTTTCTTTCTCTTTCTAGCTTACTTCACTTAGAGTGATGATCTCTGTGTCCATCCATGTTGCTGCAGATGGCATTATTTTATTCTTTCTTATGGCTGAGGAGTATTCCATTCCATACCACATCTTCTTTATCTAGTCATCTGTTGAATTTCTACTATTTTAAACAAAGCCACAATGTGTATCCTTCCTGTGATATTTGTTCTCACGTATTCATTTATTTCTTTTGAGACTTTTAGACATATTGCCAAACTATCCTCTAGAAATCCCCACCAGTAAGACATAAAAGTATCCCTTTCCTGAAATCATCTCCACCTCTGAATGTTATTAACCTTGTAATAATTGTCAATTAGACCAAAAACTGAAATTTCATTGATATTTTATTTGGCTAGAGTTTGATCCTAATAAGGTTAAACATCTCATATGGTTATTGGTCATTTAGATTTCTTCATTTTGTAAATTTCCCATTCATTTCTTTTGTCATCTTTCTTTTGGTTTTTCCCCCTACATATGTATCATATATAAATTTTTTTTACTTTTAGCCTTTTGTTTTGCATCATGTTGCAAAACATTTTCCCAATTTGTCATCTGTCTTTCTCTCTTCTTTATAGCATAAGTTATCAGTTTGCTTTTTGTTGGGCTATATGCAACACAAAACTTTAAAAAGTCAAAGTTATTAATTTTAGCCTTTTTTGGTTTCTGATTTTTTTATGACATAGTTTTAAAAGGGCCTGCCATGTTCTGAAGGGAGAAAGAGTTATCCATTTTCCTTCTGATACTTCCAACAGTCCGTCTGTCACACTTCTATCTGTGATCCATCTGGAAGGTATTTGTGCATAAGGAGTTGAAATCTCGGTCTGTTTTGTTTTTTCCAGATGGCTGATCTGCTGTCCCAAACCATACTGAGTGGTCTTCTATTTTACCACTTTTTCTGAAATGCTAACTTTATCATATAAGTTAGTATGTATGGATACATCCATCATAGTGATTAAAACATCGTATTTGGAGTCAATAAAGTCTGATCATTTTCTTCATATAGCACTTCTTGTTAAGGTTTTATAAGAATGTACTTTACATTTTTGTTGTTATCAAAATTGATGTGTTGTCTGCCAATATATTTTCTAACTAAGTATTTTTAAAGTATAAAGCAACTATTAATTTTGTATATATAATTTAAAATCTATTGCAAAAATGATAGTTTTGCTGCTTCTATTCCAACTCTTGTTTGATTCCTTGGCTTGATACATCAACAGCACCTCTCTTTTATTCCTGATTTAATAAGTTGAGAAAATATTCATCTAATTCTACTTAATAAGTATTTCATTGGAAATGGATGTTAAATTTTATTAAATGCATTTTTGGCATCAATCAAGATAATCGTATGGTTTCTCTCCTTTGACTTATTAATATATATATGGTGAATTATATTAATAGTCTTTTAAAAAGCTATAAGCTGCATTTGCATTTCTTGGAATCAGTCTTTCTTGGTCATGCAGTGTCAGTCTTTTAATATACTCTTGGATTCTGTTCAAGATATTTTTGCTTTTACAATGTGATTGTAAGCAATACATCTTAACAGTCCCATCATTGTTTTGGTCCTACTTCGAGTAGTAAATTCAAAGTCAATTCATTAAAAATATTGCACTGTTATAAAATGAAACTACTATCACATCTTCTTAAACAATAGTTTAATTACATTAAAATTTTGAAGTCACAGGTATATACCAAAGAGAATTCAAGATATGGCCACACAAAAACGTGTACACAAATGTTCATAGCATTATTATAATAGCCCAAAACAGGAGACAACCTAAATGTTCACCAACTGATGACTTGATAAACAAAATGTGGTATCCATACAATGACATATTATTCAGCAATGAAAAGGAATGAAGTAATAATACATGTGACAACATGGATGAAAATCTTAAATATATTGTTATAAATGAAAGAATCCAGTCACAAAAAGCCATTGTATGATTGTATGATTCCATTTATATGAAATGTTCAGAATAGGAAATTCTGTAGAAACATAAGGTAGATTAGTGGTTGACAGGGACTAGTGGGAGAGGGGAATGGGGAATGACTATTGGCACAAGGTTTCTTTTTTTTTTTTAGTCAAATAATTTTTATTGAAGTTTAGTTGATTTACAATATTGTATTGGTTTTAGGTATATACCATAGTGATTCAGGGTTTTTTGGTTTTCTTTTTTTTTTTTTGGTTTCTTTTTGTTTTTGCAGATTATATTCCATTAACAAGGTTTCTTTTTAGGGTGATGAAATGTTCTGACATTAAATAGCGGTGACAGTTGCACAACTCTGAATATACTAAAGATAACTGATGGTACACTTTGAAAGACTGAATTTCATTGTATGTAAATTACATCTCAATAAAGCTATTATTTAAAAAAAAAGAATTACATGAGGGAAATGTATTGAAATGATACCACAGACAGGAAGTTTTTTAGTCCATGTTTTACTCCATATTTACTCCATTTTTTCCCTCTTTCCAAAGGCTAGCCTAGGAATTTTGAAGATCCCTGTTAAAAACTGAAAGAGGAACAAAAAACACATGAAATGTCTTGACAAACGCAGACTGAGACACGTATGAGGTTCCCAATCACCAACCATAGACTGAACAATAGTTTAATTTTCCTGATCTATAAAACTGTGCTAACAAAGGGCTTTTTATTTTAGGAGATATAAACTTAAAACACATTTGCAGGGGGAAGAGGGTGGGAAGGGATAAATTAGGAATTCAAGATTTGCAGATACTAATATATGTATAAAACAGATAAACAACAAGTTTATACTGTATAGCACAGGGAACTGTATTCAATGGTGTAACTTGTGAAGAAGAATATGGAAACGAATGTATGTTCGTGTATGAGTGAAGCATTGTGCTGTACACCAGAAATTGACACAACATTGTAAACTGACTATACTTCAATTAAAATATGTATATACAAAAAAAAATCCCACATCTGCACAAATCCAGCTGGCTTTCTGTGTCTTACTGCTATTATGACAAAGGTAATGACAAGTCTGCTGAATGTGGGTAGGTTAGCAGATGGAGGGGTGGGAAGGACGTACAAAAGGTAAAAGGGGGGTGGGACCATCAGACGTGTTTGCCGGGCTCCATGCCGTTCCTGGGAAGGCTACAGTCCCTGCCGTCCGACCTCAGAACCGTCCTGAGGCATCTGGTCCTCCCCACAAGCCCTGGCAGACCACATCAACTCATGAGAGTCACCAGTCAAGACCCAGGTTATCCTTCTACTGTTACTGTTGTCTAAAGGGTCCTGTTACTTTACACAGTCAGAGTCTAGGGAACGTTTAGGGAAATGTAATCAAGCCTGTGTTTAATACTTAACTCTGAATTTAGTAGGGTATGCTCATGAACACAGACTAATTTGGAAATTATAGCACTGTAGGGTGCAGTTGTGCTGATTTCACTTCTCACACAGGAAAAATTCTACCTCTGTGTTTGCCCTCACCTGCAATCAGTGTAGATTCAGCCATACGTCTTTGAGAAACTTGGATTTAATTTTTGAAATACCATTATGAAGGGTCATATTACCTAATAGTTGTTAGGGCTGGGTACCTGCCTTACAGGTCTGCTTTGAAACACACACACACACACACACACACACACACGGAAAGTGTTTGTTTTTTTATAAACAGTCCATACTATACTACTAATACGTCCACTACTAGTCATAGTCGTGGTATAATAATAATCATGTAGGGCTCAACCTGTCCTTGACCAATATACCTGGAATCAATTATTTAAACATAAAAGAGAGATAGGATTCCTGGTAATGAATCTAATAAAGGATAGCTGGAGCATTTATTGTGATAACAAGTCTCCAAGAGGGGGAAAATGTTATAAAATATAAATATTCACCAAGGATGAAGATGTCTGGACTGATCTATTACCACTTTCTTGCCAAGATTTTCCCATAAGGGCAATATTTAACAGATGTGATGCTGAAATATCATATCCCATTAGCCAGAAGTGGGTCCTATGGACACCCTGCCTGGAGGAGGTTGGCTGGGAAGATCAGGGCTGTGGTTCAAACTGGGTCAGCCAACAGCATCAGCTCCATCATCCCTCCCCTCAGTCCTACCTAATCCCCCTGAACCCAGTGAGGCTCAGTGACAGGGAGAAGCATGGAGATGTTTTGAGGCTCATAGAAAGGGAAGAGGGCCTGCTTCACAGATTACCTAGTAATCAGTTTTTACTTATAAAAGCATAATGATTTCAATAAATATTGGAGAGGGTGTGGAGAAAAGGGAACCCTCCTACACTGCTGGTGGGAATGTAGTTTGGTGTAGTCGTTATGGAAAACCATACAGAGATTCCTTAAAAAACTAAAAAATATAATTGCCATATGATCCAGAAATCCCACTCCTGGGCATATAGCTGGAGGAAACTCTAACTTAAAAAGATACATGCACCCCAATGTCCATAGCAGCACTATTTACAATAGCCAAGACATGGATGCAACCTATATGTCCATCAACAGATGAATGGATAAAGAAGATATAGAAGGAATGGAATACTACTCAGCCATAAAGAAGAATGAAACAATGCCATTTGCAGCAACATGGATGGACCTAGAGATTACCATACTAAGGGAAGTAAGTCAGACAGAGAAGCAAAAATGCCATATGTTATCACTTATATGTAGAATGTAAAAAAATGAACTAATTTACAAAACAAAAGCAGACTTACAGACATAGAAAACAAATTTATGGTTACCAGGTGGGAAGGGATAAATTGGGAGTTAGGGATTTGCAGATACCAACTACTATTTATAAAACAGATAAACAACAAGATCCTACTGTATAGCACAGGGAACTATATTCAATACCTTGTAATAATCATAATGAAATGAATAACTGAATCACTATGTTGTACACCAGAAACTAAAACAACATTGTAAATTGACTATACTTCAATTAAAAATAAATATACATATATATTTAATGAGAAAGGAAACAAATAAAAAAGCTTAATGGCTTCAAGAACAAAGGCAAGGATTTACACTACCTGATTTTAAGACTTACTATAATGCTAGAGTAATCAAGAGAGTTTGGTATGGGAATAAGGAGAGACATAGATATGAATTAATGGAATAGAATAGAAAGTCTAGAAATAGACCACACATATATGACCAAGTGACTATCAACAAAGTTGTCAAGGCCAATTAACTGAGAAAGAATTGTCTTTTCCACAAGCATTCCTGGAACAATTGGCCTTCTGTATGGGGGAAAAAAATGAACCATATACACACAAACAAATGTTAACCTGAATTAATGTAAAGGCTAAAATTTCTGGAAGAAAATAAGAGAAAATCTTTGTGATCTTGGGTTAGGCAAGGTCAAAGCACAAGCCATTAAAGAAAAAAAACTGATAAACTATATTTAATCATAATTTAAAATTTTGATGATTAAAAAACAGAGTTAAGAAAATAAAAAAGCAAGACAGAAATTCTGTTTCCTTTCTTGCTAGTGATCTGGGGATGGTGATCTGAAGAGGCTGGAGGGCTAATGAAGCACTCACTACACACTGTAGATGGGAGGTAGGTTCGTACACATTCTGAAGAGCAATCTAGCAGTGCTTAGTTAGATTAGTACATGTGTAATTGGTGGCCCAGCAGTCTCCGTCCTCTTGGAGTATATACCCCAAAGACGCTCTCATGTGGGTCTCCGAGGGAGCATATATAACTACTTTCATTGCAGAACTGATGGCAGTAGAGGTTGTTGGAAAGCCGTGTGAGTATCTGTCACTGGGGGAAGATTTCAGCAAACTGAGGTGGATGCATAACTTGAAGTAGAAGTAAGTTAGAAGTGAAGTAATGCAAATAAATACAACCACCATGCTGGAGGATAATTTGCCACATTCTTAGTAAAGTTGGAAATGGGCACAATCTTTATGATCCTTCAATGAAGTGAAGCAGTGAGAAGGAAGAGACCAGAGATACAAAAGCAATAGGGATTATCCCAACAACCATTGCTGACTATAAAGAGCAAGAAAAAGAATGAGATATAGTATACATACTGTTATATAAATTAAAAAATACATGCATGCATTATATGCCATAGCCAAGACATGGAAATAACCTAAATGTCCATCAACAGATGACTGGATAAAGAAGCTATTGTATATTTCTACAATGGAATACTACTAAGCCATAAAAAAGAATAAAATAATGCCATTTGCAGCAAAAAGGATGAACCTGGAGATCATCATTCTAAGTGAAGTAAGCCAGAAAGAGAAAGAAAAATACCATATGATATCACTCATCTGTGGAATCTTAGAAGAAGAAGAAGGACGAGGAGGAGGTGAAGGAGGAGGAGAAGGAGGAGAAGGAGAAGAAGAAGCTAATGAACTTATCTACAAAACAGAGACAGACTCACAGAAAGTAAATAATCTTACGGTTACTGGGGAACAAGGGGGTGGGAAGGGATAAACTGGGAGTTTGAGATTTGCAGATACTAACTACTACATATAAAATAGATAAACAAAAATTTTCTTTTGTATAGTAGGGGGAACTATAAACAATGTCTTGCAGTAACCTATAATGAAAAAGAATATGAAAATGAATATATGTGTGTATGTGTATGACTGAAACATTCATTGTGCTATACACCAGAAATTGACACATTATAAACTGACTATACTTCAATTAAAAAAATGCATGCATGCAAAACACAAGTTCATGCAAACATAAGGATATACTTTAAGCCCATTAGAAAGAGATGTGTTTGTGAGGAGGGGGTGGAGAATAGGTGTGGAAATGATGATAAAGAGGAATAAATAAAACAAGGAAGGGTCAAATGAAATAGCACATATGAAAACAGTGAATACTGTAGGAGAGGAAAAAGAATATTCCTTCTACCCTTCTAGGTTCTTGGCTGAGACCCCTCTGTAAGTAAAAAGGCAGATTAACAGGAGAAAAACAGAGGGGTGGGAAGTAGCTCAGTGGCAGAGCATATGCTTAGCACGCACCTCCATTAAAAAAAAAAAAAGACAAATAAAAATTTTTTTAAATGGAGAAAGACATATTTAATTACATAGTAGATACATCAGTTCCACAAAGATATGAGACTCATAGAAGTGAACAAAGCAGGAAGCTCTTACATATTTTAGACGAAGAAAAACTAAATTTGTTTTTTAAAAATTGACAAGAAAAAGGAGTTTGGCCTAGGATAGCAAAATGGGGAAGAAGTAACAGACAAGTTCATCTACACAGCCTTCCCAGCCCCAAATTCCCTGTCTCTGGTGGTGAGGATGCCTTCCACCCTCCTGGTACAGGGAGGGTACGTCTCACATGGGAGATTTATTTTCTTTCAAGACAGAAGGCAGGGAGTGGTTCAGAGTGACTTTCCTGCTTCTACCATTTTCGCAAGCTCTTTGAGCTTAAGATATTTAATTTACCAAAGTGCCATATTTGGGGGTAGTGTGTCCTGAACCCCAACAATGCATATTTAGTGTGCAGAGTAGGCCATTCAATAAATGCTGTTTTCCTTCCTTCCTACATTGTTTTGTGCACACTGAGGCATGAAAGAAGGATTTGAGGGTGAGAGAAAATTGGAAATCCCAAACATTTGGTAGGGGTGCAAATAAATACAATTACCAAGTTGAGAATAATTTGCCAAGTTCTTAGTAAAGTTGAAAATATGCATAATCTATATGACTCTTCAGTTTCATCTCTAGAGAGAATGTCCTAGAGAAATTCTTGCACACATGCATCAGAAGATGTGTTCAGGGATATTAATTACAACATTGCTTGTAATGGTGAAAAACTGGATACATCCCAAATGTTCACCAGCATGTAAATGGATGAGTTTTGAGGTTGTGGTACAAGAAATATTACATCTTTTATGTCTGGTTCTGGGCACAGAGGTCTTGAACCCTTAGAATTTCCTGAGTGATGAGTCTTTAGGAATTCATTAGGAGTCCTTTTGGAGCACACCTGAGTTCGTGCTATGACATTATTATCGAAGCAAACTTGGATCTGCTTGCCAGCGTGCAGTAAAGCCAATCTACTGACACCAGGTTGTACTGAAGGAAAGTACAGAATTTATTACAGGTGCCAAGCAAGGAGAACAGGGAAGCTAGTGCTTAAAAGGCCCTAACTCCCCAGTGGTTTTCAGAGAAAGGTTTTTAAAGGCAGGGTGAGGGAGGGGGCTGTGGGGTATGTGATCAGCTCGTGGACAGTCTTCTGATTGGTGGGTGGTAAGGTCATCAGGAGTCAACATCATCAACCTTCCGGTTCCAACCAGCCTGGGGTCTATGTGCTTGTGGGCTGCATGCAGTTAACTTCTTCCACCTGGTGGGGGTTTCAGTCTCTGCAAAACAGCTCAAAGGACATGGCTCAGGATAGTATCTACAGCCCTGGAGGAGGAACTAAAGATCTTTGACTTATTTTAATGGCTAAACTAGTATTATTTTGTCTTGCTTGACTGTTTTCCTTTGTTTCTGTATTTTCTCACTTCTCTGATTAAACGTACTCTTTGGAACTTGGGGAAGCCTAGGAGACTAAAGTTTTTCTACAGACAAGAGGCAGGTGGAGGACATGGTGGGGTGGGGGAGGTCTGTTCCAGGCAGGTCCTGCTCGGTTACAAAGTGACTTAGGATGGGGACCCTAAGTAGCCTCAAGATGGGTCTGGTCACCAGAAGACCAAGCGATTAAAGGGTGGGGGCTCTCAGACCCACCCACTGACCTAGGGGGAGGGAGGAGGTATTAGGGATTAAACTCTATAAAATTTTTGAACAAGGAGACTCAGAGAGCTTCTGGGTTGGTGAATTTATCACAAGGCTAAGAGGGTAATATGCCTTGAGAAGGCATGGAAGCAAATTTATATATATATATATCTCACACCAATTATAATCTTCACATCTGAAAAAAACTAACCCTGGTAGATTCTATTTTCTTTATTTTACAAAAAAGAAAACTACCACTTCAACCCTATAAGGATGGCTTTTTTTTTTTTTTAAGAGGAAGATAAATGTTGGTCAGGATGTGGAGAAAATAGAAACCTTGTGCCTTGCTGGTGGGAATGTAAAATGATGCAGCTGCTGTGGCAAAGAGTTTGGCAGTTCCTCAAAAAGTTAAACAGGGAAGTGTGACATGGCCCAGAAATTCCACTTCTAGGTGTATATCACAAAGAACTGAAAACAGGAACTCAAACATACACTTGTACGTGGATGCTCATGGTAGTGTTATTCACAATAGGCAAAAGGGGAAACAACTTAGATGTCCCTGTGAATGGATGCACAAAATGTGGTGCATACATACAATGGAATATTATTCATCTGTGATGAAGAATGAAATTCTGATATGACAATGCAGATGAAATCTGAAAATACCATGCTAAGTGAAATAAGCCAGACACAAAGGACACCTGCTTCATAATTTTACTTATATAAGGTTCCTAGAATAAACAAATTCTTAGAGACAGAAAGTCCAATAGAAGTCACCAGGGGAGATGGGACATTATTGTTTCACGGAGACAGAGCTTCTGTTTAGGGTGATGGGAAAGGTCTGGAAATGGATGACAATCATGGCTGCAGAATGTTCTGAATGTACTGAATACAATAGAATTGTATACTTAAAAATGGTTTAAATGGTACATTTTATGTTATATATAATTTACCACAGTAAAAAGAAATCGAGAGAGAGAGAGACAGAGACAGAGACCTGGAGGTTCCAGGAATATTAGGTGGCTTGCCTGAGGCTGCCTCATTCACAGATGCTAGACCTGGACTCAAGCTCCCTCCGACTGGCCCCACAGCGGAAGCCTCGTGCACCGCCCGCCCTTCCCCCTCCGCGCTCCAGTCCTCTCCCCAGGAGAACTGAAACAAGGCGGGGGCGCCTGCTTCCACCTCAGCTAAAACTGTGCGCATCCGGCATGCAGATTTTCGAGGTTCTGCACACGTCCGCAAATGACCTCAAAGGGCCACAAGTATGGATGTGGGGGTTCCAAACAAATTTTAGCAAGTAGGTGAATTCGCAAATGGAGAATCTGCAAATAACGTGTGTAGGGAAAATGGAGTTACTCAGGCTCCCCCGCCGGACGACGCGTGCCCAGTGACTCAGCAGTATTACCCCGCATGCGCGGGACCCACGTACCGTTATGTAATGATGACTTGCGCTGCACACGTGCCCTGGTTAGCCCACAGGTCATAGCTGGCTAGATGCCGGCTCTGTTTGCTTTGATATACAAGGCAGGTGGGACTTTCCACCACCACCATTGAAGCCTGTGTACTCCTTCGCAATAAAGGCATGTCAGAGATACCCACGGCTGAGAGTGCTCTTAAGTCTGCCCGAGTCCCGCGTGAACCTGCCAGGCCTTGAGCGCTTGCAATACAATGAGGATCAGCTCTATTTACAAAACTGTGCTTTTAAGCTTGCAAGGTTTTGGAAGTGACCTCCCAAGGAGAGGTACGTGTGTGGGTGAGGTGCACAGTGCCCTGCTGGCTTTACTTGGATGGAAAAGTCCTCAGCACATGGGGAAACATATCAAGCAATTATTTCCAGGCTTTCATATACCTGGGGAGTCACCCAGGAAGCTTGTGAAAATGCAGGTGCTGGGCCTTAGCTGGGGCTCAGGTGATCTAGGATTGAGCCCAGGAAGCTTCATCTTTAGAAGCAGGCTCAGGTGATTCTGACACATTTTGAAAAGAAAATCTATAGAAATTCTCAATCTGGGCCTGCCTCTTGTTTATACACTGCTGCCAAAACCCATCAGTAATACACCTGCAGTCAAACACAATTGAGATTGTTGGCTGAGTTCACTACAATCATGGAGACCACACACTATGGGGGAAGTATAGGGCCTCCCAGTGAAAAAGAGTTAGAAAGAACTTTCTATGAGAATTTGGCTTGTGTTACACGTTTGGGGGAAGGCTCAAAAAGTAGGCATGATGGGGAGGGATAAATTAGGAGTTTGGGATTAGCAGATCCACAATACTATATATAAATTACATAAACAACAAGGTCCTATTGTATAGCACAGGGAACTAAACTTAATATCCTGCAATAACGGAAAAGGATATATATACACATATATTCTTATATATATGACTACATATATATGTATATAACTCATTCATTTTGCTGTATGCCTAAAACTAACACATTGTAAATCAACTGTACTTCAATGAAAACATTTTTTTAAGCAGGCATTTGCCATGGATTGGGTGTTTGGGAAAGCAAGAGCAATTCTATGACTGGATGTCATAATCACTTTTACGTAGAAGGCAGGAGAATTGAAGCGGGGCTAAAGCTGCAATCAGTAAAGAACCAGCAATTACTCTGCTGGGAGAGAGGGCGTTTACCATGTTTACAACTCCATAGTGACCTTGTTTATGGCTGAGCTCAGACATAATTACACAATGGTCTTATTTCTGTTTCCCTTCATCAGGGACACGCAGTGAGCTCGCCCAAGGCTGGTGCTCCAGGCACAGGCGTGTAGTCAACAGCAGGGCCAGGTGCGAGGGTGTCCTCCTGAGGCTGATGGAAGGGTCAGACCCGCTCCCAGCTATGAAGGGTGGCTTCTCTGTTCTCACTGGTGGACATCAGTTTTTATCCTTTTCCCTCCTTCCATGGCCCTTTTCACCTTCCCTGGTCTCATTTTTGCCAGTCTTACCAGATTCAATTCCAGCTCTCCAGACACTGGGAGAACAGCTCTCCCTCACCAACCCTTTCACAATTAGCTTGTCGAATATACTCATAAAATTTTCCAAGCTTGAATGGACACCAATTGCTAGATTTCCCACGAATACATATACGCTTGTTAGGGAGAATACTCCCCCAGACTCCCACAATAAGATAAAAGAAATGGGATTCTTTTAAGTTCCAGTCCCAAGGGATGAAATTTTGTCTTTTGTATAGTTCTTGGCATATTGTAAATGTTAAGCAAGTATGAAATGGGGTACAGTGATGATCTTGGAGAGAAAAAGGAGGACGCAGTGGCATTAATAGAGTCACAGGTGTTTAATCTCATTTTAAACCGTTAGAAGAACTATAAGCACCTCTAACAAACTGCTCTCAATGGGCTGTAGTAAAAAGATGTGGATTTCATGATCATAAGGTCATTAAGAAAACCAAAACACGCAGTTTAGATATTTAGAAATACAGAATCTATTACTTTTAAAGAATCTTAGAGTGGCCAAATTTGATTTTCCATTGGTTCTAGGTCTGCCTTGAACAGCATGGTTGGGCTGATGGTGATGAAAATGGTAGGTAAAGATTTGTAAAATTGGAGTGTTGAATGGTATGATTAAATATATTTAATATATTATATATTTGAATATATTTAAATATACTGTAAATATGCTAATTATCACTAACTATAAGTGCCTAAATTCTCCATATGCTTTTACTGGCCAGGAAGTAGAAATGTCAAGTCAAACATTTTACCTTGTAAAAAATATTTAATTTGCTCATTAGAAATATTTGAGCATGATCAAAATCCGATTTTGATCATGTTCACATGTTAAGGCTAGGTACTCTCTTTTCTTTCTTTCTGCGGCTTTTACCTCTGGTAGTTATGAAGTACCACCGCTCATATATGTGGGGAACCTTCCTACTCCTCCATCAAAAAATCATAATAAAGTTTTGGAAATTATTATCCCTATAAACCAAGTATCTATCAAAATAACAGACTGTTTTTGTGCCTGAAGAAGAACAACTACTTTTATTGAAAAGAAAAAGTAAAGAATTGGGATGAAACTAGCCCAGGGGAAAAAGAGAAATCACATCAACGTGGCAAATGAAATAGTTCTGGATTCAGAGCAGCTCCTCAAATTCTAGATAGTCTTAGTTCTTCTCTGAAACAATACACTCTTTCAAAATTCTATCTTAAAAAAGTAATTTTTCCAAATATAGAATACCTTATTATCCCCTTACTATCCTTACTTCTTAATGTCTCTATATGTTGTCTTCAGACAATATCTATTTCCAAACAGAAAATGTCTGGAAAGAGAAATATCATAAGCATATAGAGAATCCTCTATTTTTTTGAGGCTAGATTTATTCCAATGTTTATAATCACATTAAAGCACATGGTTATTCTACAAAGGATTCAAGTAAAATATATGTGTTTTAAGATCTTTACTGGTGTGTTGACAAAATACCGATTCAATAAAACAGGAAACCCACATGAAACAGACCAGTAGTGTGCAGATGTAGGCATATTCTGGTTTGTTCCAAAAAACCAAAATCATGGTTGGATAAGAAAAACAACAAGTAAAATCGTAGACTTGCCTGTTTATGACATTTAAAATTGAAGTGTGTACCACATGTTTGCCAGTCTTTTTCATAAGCGTTGGGAGAGGGGTATACATAGATTCCTCTAGTCCCGTTTTACAGACATACAAAAAAAAATGAGACAGTCACCAAGCTCACACTGTGAGATAAAATGTAGGAGTCTAAGCGGGTCTGGAAATGACTGTGCAAAAAACACACTAGACTGGGCATGTTGCAAAGCACAGTTCTCCAGCCTCTGCTCAGTCTCCCAACCATACTTGCACTTGGTTTCTGTCCCTCCAAGCCTTTAAGGTCCCAAGCCTCTTAATTTTCATTCAACTTTGTTGTTGAAATATATGTGATTATATGACTCAGGCCTACAACTCTGGTTTTCCTGGCTTTTAAAGCCAGGTGAATTGTTTATGTAATAATTAAATATAGTAACTACAATGAGGTATAACCTCACACCAGTCAGAATGGCCATCATTCAAAAATCCACAAATGACAAATGCTGGAGAGGCTGTGGAGAAAAGGGAAGCCTCCTTCACTGCCTGTGGGAATGCAGTTTGGTGCAGCCATTATGGAAAATAGTATGGAGATTCCTCAAAAGACTAGGAATAGACTTACCATATGACCCAGGAATCCCGCTCCTGGGCACATATCCAGAAGGAACTCTACTTCAGGATGACACCTGCACCCCAATGTTCATAGCAGCATTATTTACAATAGCCAAGACATGAAACAGCCTAAATGTCCATCAACAGGTGACTGGATAAAGAAGATGTGGTATATTTATACAATGGAATACCACTCAGCCGTAAAAAATGACAACATAACACCATTTGCAGCAACATGGATGCTCCTGGAGAATGTCATTTTAAGTGAAGTAAACCAGAAAGAGAAAGAAAAATACCATATGAGATCGCTTATATGTGGAATCTAAAACAAACAAACAAACAAACAAAGCATAAATACAAAACAGAAATAGACTCACAGACATAGAATACAAACTTGTGGTTGCCAAGGGGGCAGGAGGTGGGAAGAGATAGACTGAGATTTCAAAATTGTAGAATAGATAAACAAGATTATACTGTATAGCACAGGGAAATATATACAAGATCTTATCGTAGCTCACAGAGAAAAAAATGTGACAGTGAATATATGTATGTTCAACTGAAAAATTGTGCTCTACACTGGAATTTGACACAACATTGTAAAATGATTATAAATCAGTAAAAAATGTTTAAAAAATTAAATATAGTAAAATCTCAATAAAGATGTGGTATATATGTATGTGTATATATATAATATATATATTATACATACATACATACACACACTAAAATATTATTCAGCCATAAAAAGATGAAATCCTTCCATTTGTGACAACATGGATGAACCTTGAGGACACTGTGCCAAGTGAAAAAAGTCAGACAGAGAAAGATAAATACGGTATCATCTCATTTATGTGTGGAATCTAAAAAACTAATAAATGAACAAACAAAAACAAAATAAATGAACAAACCAAACTAGAACAAACCAAACTAATACAAACACGTAGGTACAGAGAACAGAGTAGTGGTTTCCAGAGGGGAAGGAGAGGGTGAAGTGGGTGAAGTGGATTAACTGTACAGTGACTCATAGAAGCTACATTTTTCGGTGGTGAGCACTCTGTAGGGTGTACAGAAGTAGAAATATAATGTTGTACATGTGAAACGTATATAATGCTATAAATCAGTATTATCTCAGTTAAAAAAGTAGCCAAATTTCTGTTGAGTTTATTCAGTGAACAGCAACCAAGCATGATAGAAAAGTATAGCATACCCTCATTAGGAGAAGGAGAAGAATGAAAAGGTGCCTCAACTTCGAGACTGTATTGTTGAAATTTACATGTTCATAGATAACATGTATGTTTCTGAAATTAAGCTGATTTTTCTGCAACGCCTTTTGAGAGCAGACGTGTTACGAAATTGCACAATCACGAGAATGACATTTAGGTGTGTTCTCTTTCAGGGTTAACACCCAACAGTTTTATTCAGTCTGTTCATGTGCTTAATTGCCTTCTGTTATTATTTTTTAATGCAAGAAATACAGGCAGAGATCAGTGAATTGGAGCAATGATGTTTGGCTTGTACTCCTTCAAATGAGAACAGAGCCTCCTATTTGTGATGAAGTCTACTTTCACCTGCGCTTCCAGTAATCAGCCTCCGACCACCTGCGCAGGCAGAGTGGCGGCTCAGAACATTGTTCACGTAAACCAAGCCCGCCAAAATACTGTTTTCTAAAATACAAAATAGTTACTAATTACACTGATTGATTTTCTTTTTTTTTTTTCTTATTTTTAAATTTAATTTTTTATTGAAGTGTAGTTGATTTACAATGTTAGTTTCAGGTGTACAGCAGAGCGATTCAGTTATACATATTCGTACATGCATGTATTTTTTCAGGTTCTTTTCCATTATAGCTTATTATAAGAAATTGAATATAGTTCCCTGTGCTATACAGTAGGTCCTTATTGTTTATTTTACATATACTATACACTGATTGATTTTAAATATGTATTTTATCCACCAAGTGTTTATAAAAAATTACTTTTTTTAGGTATTTAATATTCATGAGATAATATGCGTCCGATCCTAGTTATAAAAATGAACGGTTAGAATTACATGGGAAAGACTGAATCAAATTGAACCGGGTCTTGTATTCGGAGAACGTTGCGGTGGACCACTGCCTTCATGTGGCACTGACGAATCGAGGTGTCCAGATGCTGAAGGCAGACTTCAAAGCAAGCATTCTCCTGTTCCGATTTTGATCATGTTCACATGTTAAGGCTAGGTACTCTCTTTTCTTTCTTTCTGCGGCTTTTACCTCTGGTAGTTATGAAGTACCACCGCTCCTCTCCGTACCTGGCCCCCATAGTCAGCCCATGGGCTGTGCAGACCAGCTCCCGAGGGGCTCGAAGAACGTGGTTCTATGCGGGCTTAGAACAATGCTGAGTGCCTCCTCGGCTTGTAGTTTTGCTTTCTCACTGTTTTTCCTCTATAGTTAAGTGCGTTTATTTCTGAAATACTACTCATGTATAAATACTGTCAGTTTCACTCCAATCATTTAACTTGTTCTACCACCAATTCCTGAATTTATTTATTTGACATAATTGCTAAATTTTATCTCCCTGTAAAAGAGGAACTATTTTGTTTGTTTTTTGGTTTTGGGGAAGGGCGGTTATTATGTTTATTTATTTATTTAAATGGAGGCACTGGGGATTGAACCAGGACCTCGTGCATGCTAGGCATGCACTCAGCCACTGAGCTATACCCTCTCCTGCAAAAAAGATCTATTTTGGATTTACAGTATATTTAAATTTTTTTCTCCTTATCTTTTAATTTAGATTTACTTTTCCATTCTCTAATATATTTTTCTCAGTTTAATCGTGTCTTAGCTTTCTGAATATGTGCTACTTCGGGTTTGGTGTACTAGGGTTAGGGTCAAATGTTGGCTTATCAATAAATGTAATTTTAACTAAAAAATATATATATATATATGAAATGTCTTAGCTAGTTTTCAATGTAGTTCACTCTATGTAGCATTGTCCCTCTTTCCATAGCATATTCTCTCTTTTTACATGTATCTTTGTACATTTTCATCCCTTTAAGAAATGAAGCTCACATTTGTAGTTTTAATGTGGAGGTTTAAAAAACTCACATAACTTGGGTTGTTCAGTCCTCAGCACTCTTTGTAGACAATACTAGAAAAATGACTGCATTGCAATGACCTCGTAGCTATGTGTTACCTTGGTTTTTTTAACTATCAACAGAGAGTCAAGGTCCTTCTACCAAACTTGGCTTATGAAATTGGAATTCAGCCCTAAAACCATTGTAATATAGATGAATATGCAAACAGTAACATGTATATAAATAAAAATCAGTTTAAAAGGAGAAAGTTACAGAAAGATTGTTTGAAAAGAAATAACTTGGGGAACCAATAGTTTTATGTGCTATTACTGTCTTTAATTAGGTGTCGATTCCACTCATCATACTGGCTGCCTTTGCAAGGTTTGTGCTTTTGTTCCTGAGGAAATCTCTTCTGGACCTGCATATGTTGGAAGCAATTCCAGAATGCCTGGGCTGATGATCAAAAACCAATTTAAAATAATTGTAAGAATTCAAACACTTGGGGAACAACATGGTAATTAGGACGCAGGGAAACTGATGGTGCTTAGTGCTTACCTCTCTTCCGGCTAGCCTCTATGTATTCAACAGCCAGGTGCTGAATGCAAATATCTTTGCTTTCTGGACAAAAGAAGAAAAAACACAAAGTTCCAGGCTTGTCTTGATTTTTCCTGCTTCAAGACACAGAATCAAACATTTTGAAAAGCTATGGTTCTTTTTACCTGGGAACAATATTGGAGAAAAAAGAAAAAACAAAATGGAGTACCAGAACATAGTGTTTACCCACTGCTGGAGGGGAGGAGGCTGCCATCAGAGAAGGCACTTCTCCAGTTACTGCGCTACCAGCAATAATCTCTCGTAAGGAACAAACGGTGAGTTCTTGTTGTTTTCAGTTTATCTCTGCTTGAGTCCCTTTTGTCCTGCTCTGTTAAGGGGGCTTATGTTTCCACTTTAGATAGAGTTCTTCTATTTTACATTCACTTTAACGTGCCATACTGTATACTTTCATACCAAACAGTATGTCTTAATTATGTGATGACCCCTAAAATGTCAAATTCTTAGAAAGTTTTAAACCAGAATGATTCCCTAACACCACCCACCCCCTTACCACCGCCCCCCCCACCAACCCAGGGGAGGTCAAGGGTTGGGAGGGGGAAGGGAGGTAAGACCACGGAATCTAGACAAGCCAGGAGGGAGCTAAGATGAGAGGAACCTGAGCTTGTGGTATGGCCCAGGGACTGGATGTCTCCAAGAGGTTGAAGAGTGGGGGTTACTTGAGTAACTGAGCTAAAAGGAAGTAGTAGAGTATTTGAAAATGAAATTTCAGAAGTGGGGATATTTTTGAGATTAATATCTTGATGGTGGTCACTGATTGTGACCATGGGAAGTGGTGCCAGGGATCAAGTAGTCACTAGAGATGTCTGGGAGCCTTTCAGTCTTACATTTTAAATTGTTTATTAATGATGGATAAAACAAAGTCGTTTATACACCAACGCTGATTTTTGTATTTGTCCTTGTATTTGATGACCTTACTAAATCTAATTGGCTCTACTCAGCCATAAAAACCGACAACATAACACCATTTGCAGCAACATGGATGCTCCTGGAGAATGTCATTCTAAGTGAAGTAAGCTAGAAAGAGAAAGAAAAATACCATATGAGATCGCTCATATGTGTAATCTAAAACAAAAACAAAAACAGAAAAACAAAGCATAAATACAAAACAGAAATAGACTCATAGGCATAGAATACAAACTTGTGGTTGCCAAGGGGGCGGAGGGTGGGAAGGGATAGACGGGATTTCAGAATTGTAGAATAGATAAACAAGATTATACTGTATAGCACAGGGAAATATATACAAGATCTTATCTTATGATAGCTCACAGAGGAAAAAATATGACAATGAATATATACATACATATATGTTCACGTATAACTTAAAAATTGTGCTCTATACTGGAATTTGACACAACATTGTAAAATGATTATAAATCAATTAAAAAAATCTAATTGGCTCTAATAGATTCTCTTGGATTGTTTAGGGAGATAATGATATTACTGACAAATAGTGACAGATTTGTCTCTGCCTGTCCAATAATCTTACTTACCTTATTCTTCTTGTCTTATTGAACTGGCTAGAATAGCCAGCAAAATGTTGAAGAGTACTAGTTATTATCAGGGCCCACCTTGTTCCCTAACTTTAACAGGACTACTTCTACTGTTTCATCACTAAATGTGGTGTTGCCTATGGCTTTCCCATGTATGCTCTTTATCAAATTAAGAAGTTTCCTTTTAGTCCCAGTGTATTAAGGTTTTTGTTTTATTTCTTGCTATGAAATTGGGAGTGTGTGTTACATTTTATCAAATGCTTTTTCATAATTTATGACGTTAAACATGTTTTCCTCCTGTAATTTCTTATTATAGTAGGTCTTACATTAAAAATGCAGATACTATTTCAATTCAATTTAATAAATATTTTTGAGTGCTCACTATATGTACAAATGTGTATGTATATACATATATGTATGTGTATATATATCCCTCTGTCTATCAAGTTATATTCTAATGAATCCATCTAACTTAGCAATTCTTCTAGGTATTTATGCTACAGATACATGCTTATATGTACCTAGGTTCAAGGGTATTTTACTGAAACAGTTTCCCACGTTAAAAAACATTCAACAATAGGCGGGTGATAAAGGAATGATGACATATTCATGAATAGAACACTGTATAATTATCAAAGAATGAGGTAAACACATGTGTACTGACACAAAATGTTCTGTAAGATTATTAACTTTAAAAAGAAGTGCATCGTTAAAACAGACACATGGGTCAATGGAATAGAGTAAAGAGCCCAAAAATAAACCCATGTTCTTATGGTCAGTTAATCCATGACAAGGGAGGCAAGAATATACAACGAAGAAAAGACAGTCTCTTCAGTAAGTGATGCTCAGAAAATTGGACAGCCACCTGTAAAACAGTGAAATTAGAACATTTTCTCATACCATATACAAAAATAAACTCTAATTGGATTAAGACCTAAATATAAGACATGACACAATAAAACTCCTAGAAGAGAATATAGGTAGAACAATCTTTGACATAAATCATAGCAATGCTTTTTGGATCTGTCTTCTAAAGCAAAGGAAACCAAAGCAAAAATAAACAAATGGAACCCAATTAAACCTAAAAAGTTTCGCACAGCAAAGGAAACCATCAACAAAATGAAAAGACAACCTACTGAATGAGAGAAAACATTTACAAATGATATGACTTATAAGGGGTTAATATCCAAAATATATAAACAGGTCATACAACTCAATATTAAAAAAAATCAATCAAAAATAGGCATAAAACCTGAATAGACATTTACAATTGCCGGGAAATGGAAGCAACCTAAGAGTCCATCACCAGACAAATGGATAAAGAAGATGTGGTATGTATGAATATACAGCAGACTACTACTCAGTCATTGAAAAGAATGAAATTTTGCCATTTGCAACAACATGGATGGACTCAGATAGCATTATGCTAAGTGAATAAGTCAGATACAGAAAGACAAATACTGTATGATATCATTTATATGTGGAATCTAAAAAATAAAACAAACTAGTGAATATAATAAAAAAAAAAAGAAACATACACAGATATAGAGAACAAACCAGTGGTTACAAGCGGGAAGAGGAAAGGAGGGTGGGCAAGGTAGGAGTAGGGGATTAAGAAGTACAAACTACTGTGTATAAAATAAATAAGCTCACAAGGATATAGTGCACAGCACAGGGAATGTAGACAATGTTTTACAATAATTATAAGTGGAATATAACCTTTAAAAATTGTGAATCACGGGCGGGGGAGGGTAAAGCTCAGTGGTAGAGCACGTGCTTAGCATGCATGAGGTCCTGGGTTCAATCCCCAGTACCTCCATTAAAATAAACAAGTAAATAAATAAACCTAATTACCTACCCCCAAAAACAAAAAAATAAATAAGATAAATACTTCTTAAAAATTGTGACTCACCCTTTTGTACACCTGAAACTTATATAATCTTGTACATCAACTCTACCTCAACTAGAAAAAAAATTAAAAAAGAAGTGTATCATAGATCTATTGTGCAGATGATGTGTATGTCCACGGCCTACATATATACAAAGAGAAGTGAAGGACACTGATGGTGAATGTTATGTGTCAACTTGACCAGGCTAAGGGATGACCAGGTAGCTGGTAAAACACTATTTCTAGGTGTGGCTGTCAGGGTGTCTCTGGAAGAGATTAGCATTCGAATCAGTGGATAGAGTGAAGAAGATCGCCCTCAGGAAGGTGAGTGGGCATCATCCAACCCATTGTGGGATGACTAGAACAACAAGGTGAGGGGAGGGTGAATTTGATCTCTCTGTTCAAGCTAAGACATCCACCTTCTCCTGTCCACAGACCTCAGTGCTCCTGGTTCTTGGACTTCTGGACTCAGACTGGAACTTACACCATCATCCCTGAGACCCCCATTCTCAGGCCTTCAGACTTGGACTGAAGGGCAGCACCAGCTTTCCTGTTCTCCAGTTTGCAGATGGCAGATTGTGGGACACCTTGGCATCCATAACCACAGGAACCAATTCCTATAATAAATCTCTTCTATCTATATCTCTAGCTCTGTCTATGTATATCCTGTGGGTTCTGTTTCTCTGGGGACCCCCAACTAAGACAGATACCCACCAAACTGTAACAGTGGCAGTTACCTCTATAGAGGGAACTAGGAAGGGGAGCAGGCGACTAAAAACCCAAAATACTACTCTACGAACTTCTGTATTGTTTGAACCTTTTGCAATGAGAATTTATTTGTGTATAATTTGAGCAGTTCTAAAAAGAGAGAGAGGGAAAAAAACAAAAGCATGAAACTGCTGTGAAACCAGCAAAATTTTGACAGATGGTCTGTCAGAACTACCAGGAAAAAAATGCAAGCCCTGGGAAAATAACAGAGAAAAAACATCAGGGAAACAGCCTTGGTTAATTAACACTAAGAAAGAGAAGGAAGTGAGGGGTAGAAAGATTATCTAAATAATTGGAATCGAAAAGCAAAGCAGGAGATCTGAGAGATCCTGCAGGGCTGTTGACTTGACCACAGCCCATTACATCTGTGATTTATGAAGATCATTTTGTCAAAATGAGAGCATCACACATCTTTCTTACAGGTCTATTTCAGAAAGTCTGGAAGGCATCATTTCATTTTAACACTCAAGAGGAAACCATCATGTGCCAAGAAAGATTTAAATATCTTCAGGGACAAGAGTATGGCTTGCCAGCTTTTAAGGAGCCAAAAATTTGCTTGTCATGCTGAACCAAGATGCTGAGCAGAAAACAGATTCTCAGCTAAAAGGCAGGAACCAAGCACAGTGACATCTGCAAGTCAGGTGTTTTTATTAAGGAGTTTTTTGGTGATTTTTTTTTTTTTTTTGAATAGAGGTAATAGGGATTGAACCCAGGACCTCACTCATGCTAAGCATGTGCTCCACCACTGAGTTATACCCTCCTCCCAGGAATTTGGGTTTTTTAAATTAACACTTTTAAATTTACAAAAAATTATTTGATACATGCTTCTCCGGTCAAAATCAGATCACATCAAAGAGGGGATGGCAGCAGCTTCCTGGAAATTTAGCTGTCCCTTTCACTGGGCTCCCTTGTTCTCCTACATTGCCTGGAGGTTGATAAAACACTTTCTCATACATTAACTCAGGGGTTCTCACAGCAAATGCAGGGCTGGTCCTTTTGATCTTATTTTATAAGTGGGAAACAGATGAAGGGAGTTGCTTCAACAAGGTCACATGAGTGAATGGCAGAGCTGGGATGCAAATCTCTGACTGCTGACTCCAGTGTTCGCCACAGTGACCTCTCAGATGGAGATAATTAATGTATTTGACCTTTCCTGGAGCCAGACTTATGAATTAGTACAAAAGAAGGAACTCAGATAGTTTGGGATGGAGCTAAAGAACTGGAGCAGAACGTGATATAAAATAAGCTTGGGGAACCGATGTAGAGAGGAGTGAATGAGCAGTGTTGATTTCGCTGGAGAGTTTTTTATTTGTCATGATTAGGCTTTTCCAAATGCCACTGCAGAACTTTGAAAGGGGAAATGCCATGATGAAAACTGTGTTAAAGGGAAATTATTTGAAGAATTCAGCCTAAGAGGAAATGGAAGAGTGGTGTATTAGAAACAAGGAGGGTGGGGCGATACAATAAAAGATGATGAGAATCAGAAATATAAAGCACAGAAAGTTTTTGAGACCCTGGAAAGAAGAGCCATTTGGACTGTGAATGAAGAATGAAGAAGGGGTCAAAAGATAAAGTCCAAGATTTGATACTAAGTATGCCGGGCTGGTAGTGATGCTAGGAACCAGTGGAGATGTTGACAACATGGGTAAAAATGACCCAGCCAATTACTGGCATGTAAGGTCTTAGGTGTCAATAATCAAGTGAAAATCTCTTATAAGGAGTTAGTAGTATAAATTTGGAGAAAAGTGAAAAGTGGGTGCTAGTTCTTTATATATGAAAGCCATTTATTTAGTTAGGTGGTCATGACAATTGGGAACCTAGAGAATTGCCCAGGCCTGAGAAACACTGGAGAGGTCCACCTAGTAGCAGCCAGAGAGGGCTCTCTGACCAGCAGGAGAGATGGAGCAGGTAGGGAAGGTTTTAGCAACAGAGCATTAACCAAAGTAGAAGGAAGAAATAGGAGTCATTTGTCTACCCGACAAGATCTGCAAGTCTGTGGAATACTGCCTAATGGAACATGCCTGGTAAACTTTGGATTCATAGCAGACATCCTTTTTGCTTTTGCTAACTTCTTTTTTTAAAAAAAAATTTTTGGATGTACTGGGGATTGAACCCAGGACCTTGCCCATGCTAAGTATGCTTGACCACGCTTGACCACTAAGCTGTACCCACCCCACTTATTAAATGGAGGCAAGTCCTAGGCTGAAAAGCACTCATTCTGGCTGTGAAGAGGCTATTGGAGAAAGGCAGGGTGTTGGAATTACTTCATTCTAAAGATGATTATAAAAGGGAGAAAAGACAAAGCCGAGGATCAAGTTTGAGAGACAGCTCACAACGAAAGAATAGGAGAAAGGTTAGTGAAGGAGAGAGAAGGAGAGAACAGGAGAAGGAAAGAAGAGAACAAAGTAGCCCAGATCTCAGGCTGAGGTAAACTGAGACAGAAGTGCTGTTAAATGAGCCAGCAGACCAAAAACGAGGAGAATATGCAAAAAAAAAAAAAAAAAAAAGATTTCAATTATTCAGTAATCAGGAAATCACTGGTAATGAGATTTTAGTGGGGATAAATGCCAAGTTGTTGGGAGGAAAGATAGTTAGTAAAGCCATAGGAAAACTGTAACCCAGCAAGACAGTAACATAATAATGTCATGACAATTGGTAGGAAAAAAAGATTGAATTTAATTGAAGAAACCTCAAATTAAATGCATAGCACCATGTTAGGTGCAAAAAACAAGTTTTAAGAAGAAACAGATGAAGTAAAGTGAGGGAAAGGTAGGAAACATGGTGGTCCCCAAAAGTCTGATGGGAAAAATCTGGGGCAAAGAAAAATTCAGGGTTCAAGTATGGCTTTAAAGGGGGATTGGTAATTACTAATCAGGTCCAAGATTGGCAATGCTGGTCACATGACACGTAAGTGTAAGTTTGGAGTTGGGGGCAGTGAGGTGAGGGAGAAGGGTCTTATGAGGGGTCTGCAGGAAGTGGTCAGCTATTGGGGACAGACCAGATCATTTCTAGTGACACGTTGCCTTTGAGTCAAAACAGACCTGGGTTTGAAATCTGGTCCCAACACCCTCTAGCTGTGTGTGAGCTTAGGGAAGTTGCTTAACTTTTTGGAGCTGTAATTTCCCCTCTAAATTAGCTGTCTCATAGTGTTATTGTAAGAGTTACATGAGATAATGCCTTGTAAAAGCAAGTGCCTGCCATTTGGTAAGTACTTAATAAATAGCCAGTATTGTTGGGGGAAAATAGGTTCTTGTTTCACCCAGGAAAGAATTCAAGAGCAAGGCGTGGTAAAGTGAAAGCAGGTTTATTTAGAGATGCACACTCCACAGACAGAGTGGGGTCTGTCTCTCTCAGAAGGGAGAGTGGCTTAGGAGATACACGCTCCATAGGCAGAATGTGGGCCATCTCAGAAAGGTGAGAGGAAGAGAAGCCGAGAGCTGTGGGATGTTTAGTTTAAAGTAAAAGCAGATACATACTCCATAGAGTGCAGGCTGTCTCAGAAGGCAAGAGAGAGTGACAGAGTGAGAGTGACCACGAGGTGCACAGTTGTTAGGTTTTGTGGGCTTGGTAATTTCATATGCTAATGAGCAGGATTATTCCAACTACTTTGGGGAAGGGGAGAGGATTTCCAGGAAATGCCCTCTCCCACTTTTTGATCCTTTATGACCAGCCTAGGCACTGTCATGGCCCTGTGGCTGTGCCATGTGGCTCAAGGACTACAGGAAGTCAAATCTTCTGCCATCTTGGTTCTAACCAGTGTGTCCTGTCCTCAATGGATGTGTCATTCCTTCAATGGTTGTGCCCTGTCCCCTTCCTTGCCACTTCAGTATTATTAATACTTAGTGCATAAGGACAGAAACGTGGGTGTGGGGCACAGGGTTGGATGGCATCTGAGGCACTAGGGCACTGTGGTTCTGAGGGAATGGGGTAAGGAAAGGCAGAAGTGGGGAAAACTTAGAACTCAACAGTCAGGCAGAGAAGACAGCCTTTGATACGTTCTAGAAGATACCATCAATAGTGCTATCAAAGAGGATCTGTACTACTGTATATAGCACAGGGAACTATATTCAATTTCTTGTAATAACATACAATGGAAAAGAATCTGAAAAGAAAAAATATATATGCATGTATATGTAAAACTGAATCACTTTGCTGTACACCAGAAACTAACACTGTAAATCAACTACACGTCAATAAAAAATGTAAAAAAAAAAGAGAACCCTTAGAAAGCAGCTGAACAGCATTTCAATTTTAATATATTTATTATAAAACTAATACATATGAGCTATACACAAAATTAGAAAATCCATAAAATATAAAGAATGAACTTTAAAAGTAAAATTCATACTTGACTTTGGGAGATAGCCATTATTAAAATGGTGGAGCAATTCCTTGCTTTTGTTTTCTGTATACATGTGTGTATGAATGTAACAAACTGAATCCTAGTTTTTTCACTTGACATTATATTATAGTTTTTGTCCAGACTCTAACCTATGGACATTCTTTACTGCATTTGTCAAATAGTACATTTATCATTTGTTCAACATCATGTGTTAGTAGTTCAATGCACTATTGAACATCTGAGAATTATCAATTTTCTCTAAATATGGAGAGAGATTAATATCTGTGCGTCAGTTAAAGCACTTGCATAATAGTCTATTGTGTTGGTAAGCCTTAGTTTACTTAGTCATTTAATCTCATACTTGATATTTTAACTTTTTTTCTCTCTCTTTGACATTTATTATTCAAAAAATGTCACACCGAACACATTTGAATGCATGTATTTGTGTGTGTGTTGGGGTGAAATTCCTTTAAAAAAAAAACCTTAAAAAAAAAAAAACTTGAAAGGGGGAGAAATAAAACAAACAAGGGGTAGGGTAGAGCTCAGTGGTAGAGTGTGTGCTTAGCTTGCCTGAGGTCCTGGTCCCAGTACCTCCTCTAAAAATAAATTAAAAAATAAACCTAATTACCTCCTCTCCCCCAAAAAACTAGAAAAAAGATTATAATAAAATAAATAAATACATAAATAAATAAACCTAATTACCCCAAAAAATCTTCTAAAAATTCCCTTAATACAGACAACCAGATTTACCTCTAGAAAGTCTGCCAATTTTCACCCCATCGTCAGATCCTGATGGTGTCTGTTTTATCACACCTCCATCAGTAAATGAACAGTGATCATTTTCTTAAATTCATTGGCAAATTGCTGACCAAAACAATGGTTTCTGCTTTCCTTTTCTTTTTTTTTTTTCACTAGTGAGGCTGTACATATAAATTTTTTATTGGCCATTTGTTTTTCATATAATGCTTTTTAAACCCTTTTGAAGGCAAAATGCCATTCACAGATCCTATTATCAAGTATTATTATCAGAATCCCAGAAATAACTGCTTTCTGCAACATCTTAAGAGGGTTTTGTTTTGTTTCCTTTCAAGCTATAGCCGGGTAACAGAAGCACTTGGTTTCAACTCCCAGCAGCTCTTCATTATTTAAATGCTGAGGTGGAAAGCTCTCGTGAATATCTGAGAGTGTGCCAGGAACAGAGGCTTCCTTATCTTCTCCTGAGTCAGTCTTCACTGCAGCTCACTGAAAGGCTAGGCTGAATAGACTCCACAGTTTTCTACCATGTAGGGTTAAGTGCCACCTCTTTCTTCAAGTTGGAAATAGACATTGGAGGTTAGAAGTGATGACTGTAATTCATTTTCAAACAAGGCGGTGGGTTTATTTCTTTTATTATGGCTAGTGGCAGTAAGGGTAGGGAACTGCAGAAATTTCAAACAGAAACAATCCTGTTTAGATAGAGGAGACCATAAAGATCACTGTAGTGAAAACTTTTTTTTTTGGAGCGGGGAGATAATTAGATTTATTTATTTAATGGGGGTCCTGGAGGTTGAACCCAGGACCGTGTGCGTGCTAACCATGCATTCTACCACTGAGCTATACCCTCCCCCACTAGTGAAACCCTATTTGATTTCCCAAATTTCTCTTCTTGAGGCAACTCTTTCCTGCTTTTCTTACCCTGAAGTCTATCTAAATTATCATCGACAGATTGGTTCTGCTGTGGACAGCTGTCCAAAACTTGGCCAATCCCAATCCTTGGGAATCAGAAAATTCTTTCACCAGGTGGATGGACCTCTAGGCTAATAAAAATTTGGAATGTTTTGGGAGCCAGGTTTTCTGCCATGTGGCTTGGGAAACAGAGAAAGTTGGTCAGCGAGTAGAGAAAAATGGTGCAAAATATTTCCCTTGCTGCAGGCAACCTAGCTCCAGTTCACTGGCAGGCATCCCCACCTCTTTATAATAAACTCTCTCAAGTTTTCCCTCTCTCTTTCTCTCCCTTTCTCCTTTCCTCCCTCTCCCTACCCCCATCTCTGTCTCCAGCTCTCTTCTTAGTGCTGGCCAGGGCTGGTTTCCACTTGCTGGTTTGCAGGCAAGAGAATTCTAAATAACACAACCACCCACATTCTTTTTTTTTTTTTTTTAAACCACCCTACCTGAGAATAAAGAGCATGCTGATTATTTTAAACTGGTGAGGAAAGGATGTATTTCCTCCCCTACTGCCCTTACTCCATCTGCTCTCTTTTCTTTAGCAAAACGCTTGCAAACCATTTACTATCATAGTGTTCTTGTAAATGTAATCAATTTAACTGTAAATGTGATCAGTTCAATTAGTAAATGTGATCAGTTTAATTGCAGGAAGATGTTATTGTATGATTGCCTTGGCTATTCCTCTTACTCAAAAGAATTCGAAATCTTCTAAAGGGCATTCCAATTAATCATTTTTCTAGGTATAATCTTATATTAAAGTAAAGGCATGTTTTGAGACATACTATTGAAATATTCCCCATTTGGGGTGATGAAAACATTCTGGAATTAGATAGCGGCAATGTCTACTGAAATAAATGTGCAGCCTAAAAGTTGAGCGTTACGTTTTATTTGGCGGGAGGACTCGAGCTGGGATGACAGCCTCTCAG
Source organism: Camelus dromedarius (assembly GCF_036321535.1). Lineage (NCBI taxonomy): Eukaryota > Metazoa > Chordata > Mammalia > Artiodactyla > Camelidae > Camelus > Camelus dromedarius. The sequence goes on along the minus strand of NC_087436.1, from coordinate 11,510,859 downwards.
ATGGCTCTGAGGGACTGCTCTGAAGAGGTAGGGGAGGACCCAGGATATATAGGAGCTTTACAACAAAGACCAGGTAGTTTGAACAATGAAACATTACTTGTTATCTAAAGAAAACCAGACATCTCAAGTTAAAGAATTTAGTGCTTTTCTATGTATGGGAGGAGGCAAATATTTGGGTTCATTGGATTCATTCCTTTGACAAGCACCTAGCTATCTAGGGCCAGTATCCTGTACTTTCTTATTCTGAGTCCCCTCAGGGTGCACCATTGTGAGTGGCTGCAGTGGCCAGGCTGCAGGCTTGTCTTCACTGGGGGGTGGCAGCAGCTGCTGATGACTTGATGGCTTCAGCATTCTTTGTTTACTGATGTGGTTTGAAGTATTTTTCATTCTCAGTAAACTTGTAAACATGTATTTTTAATATCACTGAATTATCCACTTTAAATGGTGTTATGGTATGTGAATTAAATATCAATAAGAATTAAGAAAAACGAAAACAAACAATAGCAACAATAAAGTTGGCCACAGTGGATAATACATGTTTAAGTTAAACATAGTGTGCTGTACATTTTAAATATCTTTTCATTTTACTTGTCAATTATACCTCAATAAAACTGAAAAAAATCATGAAATAAATAAATAAATTAGAACATGATATAATAAAATTCGTTGATGATATAATACAGAAAAAAAAAAATCTCTCAACTACCATGCCAAAATGCCTCTAATTCTTTTATTGGAGAAACTGATCCAGGTACACAAAACATCTTGATGCAGAACCAAACGCTCTAGCCTTAGTGTTGATGAAAAAGACAATGATCATCATAGTTGAGACACACTAATTAAGGTCTCACATTTTAAGACTGTCTTTAGATATTCCAATATGTCAACCTCCTAACACAATGCCTAAGTGCTATTTCAAATAATAGCTCACCTGATTTATTTAGTACTGTTGACTGAAATAAACGCGCAGCCTTAAAGTTAAAAGTTATGTTTTATTTGGTGGGAGGACTCGAGCCGAGATGCTAACCTCTCAGATGGCTCTGAGGGGCTGCTCCGAAGAGGTAGGGGAGGAGCTAGGATATATAGGAGCTTTACAACAAAGACCAGGTAGTTGGAACAATAAAAGATACTTGTTATCTAAAGAAAACCAGGCATCTCAAGTTAAAGAATTTAGTGCTTTTCTATGTATGGGAGGGAGCAAACCTTTGGGCTCATTGAATTCATTCCTTTGACAAGCACCTAGCCATCTAGGGCCAGTATCCTGTCCTTTCTTATTCTGAGTCTGCTCAGTGTACACCATTATAAGTGGCTGCAGGGGCTGGGCTGCAGGCCTGTCCCCACTGGGGGGTGGCGGCAGCCGCTGGTGACTTGGTTTCAGCATTCTTTGTTTACTGATATGTTTGCAGTATTTTCACTCACATTGCAGTATTTTCGTTCACAGTACCCACTAAAGAGCCTCTTCATATGTGAAACGGAAACAACCATCTATCTTTAAGCACTTAGCCAGAAACACTACGTACTTATCCACTTGCTGAGAAAGATTACACTCTAAGAGGCCACTGTCCATCCTCCTAGTGGAGGAGCAGCACTGCTCAGTGGACTGGATGAGAACTGCACCTCTAAGTGCAGGTGTGGTCCCGGGAACTTGCAACCAGATGGCTCAGCTGTCGTGAAGCCAGTCAGTTCCATCTGCTGGACAGCTTACAGTTCCGAGTGCAACACAAGATGCAACCAGGGTATGCATGGAGCAAGGAGGAGGGAAAAGGGCTGAGCCCGAAGATGGCAGAAAGCCCCACACCTCCCCAGATCCCTACTAAATTCTACAGTCTGCAAACACCTGGTGTAAATTGGGTTCTTGCAGCAATCAGTGAAGGGAGAAAGGCCGGGAGGCCCCAGCTAACACTTGGGTCCCTACTGAAAGCCTCCTCTCCTCCAGCTGGCCCTCTCTTCCTGACCTTTGGAGGCGGGCATGGTGAACAGGTGATGGACCACGTCCTCAGCCACTCTGACCAGCCTCCACTTAATCTCTCTGCTTCTGTCTTACAAAACTGTGTTATCGACAAAGGGCAGGACCTCAAATTCTAGATGTCTGACTGCTCAGCAGCACAGAAACAAAGTTGTGAGGCAGGTGTGAGAAGTCTCATCCCATCTCGGGAGCAATGAATCGAAGTATCATTATGTGATTTGCCAAAACCACACTCTGAATTTAGCATTAGTGCCATCTGAGTTTCTGCCAAGGAAAAACATCCAATCAAGGTGATTGAGCAAAGTGCTTTTCTCCTGCTATGATCGTGCTGAACTTAATCAAAAAGCATTTGCAAAGGACTTAATGATGTGCGTTGCTGTGCTGGATACACACAGAGAGATCCCCGTGCCCCTGGCCCCCCTCCAGCAGTTCACAGGAAAGAGAAGTGGGAAGGGCGAGGGGGAGACAGGAAGGAAGCAACAGGTCAAAAGTTCCTCATTTGTGCCCAGTCCCATGTCGAGATTTCACATGTGATTTGATCCTTACGGCACCTTATGAGACAATATAATTTTGTCCGTTTTAGAGATGAGGAAAGTAAGGCTCTGAGGGAAAGTTGTAGAACTGGATTTCAAGCTGTGTTTTCTGACTCCCAGGCTCTTTCCTCGACATCGCAGTGCCTCTGAGAGGAGGGCAGACAGGCTGATGTGAGAAGTGTCCTTAGAGGAAAAGGACCCCTTAAATCAAGGAGACAGTGTCCCAGCATTTGGGGATGGAAGGCAGAAATGATGTATGGAATATAATTTGGAATCAAAGGAAGTATGTTTTGTAGACATCCTGAAAGACTTCTTTACTCACACATGAAAACTTGAGGCAAAAATGCTTTGCTTAATCTCTAAGTCTTGGGGTGCAGCATGGTGGGGGAGGTGCCTGAGAAGTGGCTGCCCCTTCCCCACACTTGCAGGCTATTAGGAGAGCCCAAAATTGCCCTTGGGATTTAACTCTTCTGGGCAGTGAATCTGCCACAGACCTAGGGGATTCTAAGAGTAGGAATGCAGGGCGTGTGCAGGATCCGCAGAAACCTGTCCAGGCGAGGTAGAGTGGAAAGCAAACTAACAAACTGGCTTCCCTGATGCTAAACCTGGTTGCTGATTCATTCAGACTGAGAAGTCCTGAAGCTTGCTTTTACTGCCTTACAGACTCTTCCCTTATGCTCTCTCCTCCTATACATGCTTTACTGAGAATACCTTTAATCCAGAGGCTATGCTCCAGGAAGGAGGTAACGGACTGATAATTTAAGAAGAATGGACAGACCCTCCAGAGTTCCTCCGTGACACCAGGAGGATTCATTAAGGTTAAGAGGAATGAAACACCCTGACTGTTATCACCTTTTCTGTTCCATCCAGTTTTTCTATGAATCTTCAAGACCACAACCCCAAGAGGGATTCACAGTCTTTAAGGCATTAGCCACTGTAACTCCCCTTTGCCTGGCAAAGCAATATAGCTGTTCTTTTCTGATTCTCCCAAAACTCTGCCTCTGAATCTTAATCTGGTTTTCCGGGTATAGAGGCCAGTTTTGCGGCAATACAGGAAACGGCTGCTGCTGGTGGCCCATTGCAGGAGGCCAGGCCAGGACCCTGTCACCATGCAGCTGGCCTCTCCCCACTGCTTTTCTGTACCTCTGCTCACCTGCCACCAGCATTCTTTTCTGTAATTCCACCATCCCTCTCTCTCCTCCTCCTCCTCCCCACATCTCTCCTTCTATCCCATCCTTCCTGAGCCTATGTATTCCCACCCCCCACCTTCCACTGGCATCCTGTTTTTACACCTTCTCCCTCATTTCTGTATGAGTTCAATTTAACCACCACTTGTTGCACGGTCAGTTCTGGGTTGGGTGTGTGGATTACACTTTACAGCATCTGAAGTTTAGGCAGGGGTCGGGGTGGCGAGGATTAGGCATAACCCTGAAACTCTTGGTGACTACAGATTATTATTATATTTGGAAGTCAGACCCCAAAACGGGGTGAACTGGGATCTAAAGAGATGAGAAAAGCTTTCATCTTTTTAACCTTCTACACTCTAAATGTCTGCTTTAAACGTCGCTAATTTCTCACTCACTAAAGGATAAGGGTCGATTTAAAATGTGTTAAAAAGTATGAGAAAAGGATAGAAATTCAGGCTGGTTACTTTCAAGTGTCTGGAGGAAAGCTGAGGTTAGGAAAAGAAGAGGAGCCATCGGTCAAGGAGCATTAAGGAGCAGGGGAGCATCAGTGCGTCTTCCTCCGCAGCTGGACCCTGATCAGGGCTGAGGAAGCCCTCGCTCTACCACTGCCCTTGTCTGCAGGCCTGGAGGATTCCTCCCCACGTTCTCATTATTATTTATTCTCCTTATTTCTTTATTCTTCTTAATTTCTTCAGCTACAATTTCCCATCTTTGATTCACTACATTTAATTCAAACCATGTTACAGGCATGCAGACTATGAGGTGGGTTTTTAAGTCATTTTCCCCCCATTTTATTTGTCTTGGCTACTTTGCAATGATGCATAGAGAAACAACTTCATCTTTTAAATATATATTCTATTTATATTGTTGGATATTTATGTCTAAACCTTTCCAAATTTATGTCTATTAGACTTACAAAGCATAATTCTTTTTCAAGCTATTTTTTATGGTAAAAATAACAGAACTGTTACAGAAAATGCACCAAGAGGCACAGGTGTATTTAAAGAAGGAAGTAGACAAATGTTCCTTTATTGCATTGTTTGAAACATCAAATAACTGAAATCAAGCTAAGTATCCATTATTTGAGGACATTATTATTTGAGGATATATATTACTTGAGGATGTATATAAGGACACATGTTATTTAAGTTAAATAAACTTTGATATTCATAATTAGTATCCTATTCAACAATTTTTTAAAAAAATGAAGTGCATCTATATACATTATCCAGAAAAACTCAGCTCTACAACATAGAAAAAATAATTATGATATAATTTTATTCATGAAAAATGTATGTGTAATAGAAAAACCAAATGCAAATGTATGTTATAAAAGTATACAGAAAAATGTCTGCAAGAATACACAAGCCAAACTGCTTATGGTATAGTCATGAATTACCTGTTTAATTAAATGTTTAAAAATTAAGTGTATCCCCTCCCAACAAAAAAAAGAAAAAAAAGAAGCTCAAAAACTATATTAAAAAAAATTAAAAGTGTAAACAGAAACAAAAAGAAAAAGAAAAAGAAAATAAAAAAGAAAAACCAAAAAAATTGAAAAAAGAAAAAAAAGAAGAAAACAACAACAAAAGCAAAATTAAGTGTAAACATTTCAAAGTGTGGAAAAATTTAACCTGGAAAGAAAACATTCTTCAACATCCTCAGCCCTACTCAGCAGAGGTAATCATGCTGGAAATATATATATACATATATATATATGACTGCAAATTAAAAATTTTTAACTTAGCCATATCATTCTGTAGCACATAAAGATCAGCACATACAGATCAACCCCTATGCTTTTTAATGGTAAGTTTCATTGGTGCAATATTTTATTTAATTAGTCATCTACTAATGATGTTCAATTGTTACTGTATTTAACGAAGAGAGGAGTTTAGAAGCAATGTTCCAACAAATGTCGATAAACAAATATCTTTCTCTTTTCTAGTATAACAGTAGGAAATAGCCCTAGAGTCAAAAGATGAATATTTAGACACAACATTGTAAAATGATTATAAGTCAATAAAAAATGTTATATTGTTAAAACAAAACAAACAAACAAAAAATATGAATATTTAAAAGTAGGATAAATTTTGATTCGGCAGGCTAGAAAGATTTGGCCAAATTGTTCTCGGAATGGTGCGATATTTCACATCACTCTAACTGTCTCTAACAGTGTGTGATCTCACCCATACTTTTCATCTTTGTCAATCTGATAAGTAAAATGGCCTCTTTTGTTGTTTTAATTTGCATTTTAAAATTTATGGGTGTGGGAGGGAGGGTGTAGCTAAGTGGTACAATTCATGCTTAGCATGCACGTGGTCCTGGGTTCAATCTCCAGTACCTTCATTAAAATAAAACAAATAAATTAATTAAATAAACCTAATTATCTCCCCCCAAGAAAACATTAGCTCTTTATCATGTGAGTTAGAATCATGCAATGATTCATAATTACACAGTGAGCAGTTTTGTGTGTGTATTCCAGACTTTTTTAAACTATATTTTTATTGTGATAACATATTTCTAACATGTCATTTGCCGTGTTCCTCATTTTTAAGTTTACAATTCAGTGGCATTAACTACTTTTGCAATGCTATGCAGCCATCACCATTATTTATTTCCCAAATTTTTCATTTCCCCAAACAAAAATCTTTACCCGTTAAACAATAAATAATTCCTCACTTCCTCCTTTCCCCAGGCCCTTTGTAACCTCTAATGTACTTTCTTTCTCTATAAACTTGCCTGTTCTAGATGTCTTGTGTAAGTGGAATCATATAATACTTGTCCTTTTGTATCTGGCTTATTTCTCTTAGCATAATATTTTCAAGGTTCATCCATGTTGTAGCATGTATCAGAACATCATTCCTTTTGATGGCTGGATAATATTCCATTGTGTGTAAGGACCACATTTTACTTATCCAAGTCATCTGTTGATGGACACTTGGGTTGTGAGTGAGGAGAGGTGCTGGAAGAGAGAGGCCTGGCCTTCACAACCCCACTTCTGCAGAGATAGCCTAGTGTCCCTGAGATACCCGAAGGGTTCAGGCCAGGTGGCAGGGGCTGGACTGGGCTGGACTGGCATGGGAATGGCGAGAAATGGAATTGTGAACAGAGGACTTGGTGGGTATTTGAGCATTGTGTGACTGCCTTGTGTTTATCCCCATGCACCTGAAAGGAACAGCTCAGCTCTGAAACTCTTGGTTCCATTTTTTTACATTTGTGGTGTTTTCAGAGTCTCATCTGCCAAAGGTCTTAATTTCAGTGGCAAGAAATTGTAATTCCAGCTAAAAATTACAGGAGATTTAAGTTCCCTGACTCCCTTCATGTGTAATATTTATCCTATGTGTACATAAACAGTTTAAATATATATGTACATGCACATATAATCATTATTTGCCTTTAAGCAGACTATTATTATTTCTTTTCATCCTATTTAATGATGTTTATATTTCCTATCCATAATTCCAAAATAAACATGGAGAACTGCAAAAAAAGAAAGAAAGAAAAAGAAAAAGGAATGTTTCACCTTTGTTTGTTTTGAGGGGAGGTAATTAGGTTTACTTATTTATTTATTTTTTAGTGGAGCTACTGGGGATTGAACCCAGGACCCTGTGCATGCTGAGCACATGCTCTACCACTGAGCTGGACCCTCCCCCCTCCACCTTTTGACTATTGTGAACAATGCTGCAAGGGACATTGTCAGACAAGCACCTGTCTGAGCGCCTGCTTTCAATCTGCTTGGGTGTATACCTGGAAGTGTAACTGCCGAGTCATGGCAACACTGTTTAGCTTTTTGAGGAACTGTCAAACTGTTGTCAGCTACATCGCTTTACATTTCTACCAGCAATGCATGGAGATTCCAATTTTCCCATATTGTTGCCAACATTTGAGATTTTCCATTTTTTCATAGTATAGTAGGAGTGACATGGTATTTCACTGTGGTTTTGATTTGCCTCTGCTGACTAATGATGTTGAGCACTTTTTCATGTGTTTGTCGGCTATTTGTATATCTTCCTCAGAGAAATGTCTGTTGAAGTCCTTCGCCCATTTTTTATTTGGGTTTTTGGTTGTGTGTGTGTGTTTTGTTTTTGTTTTTTTATTTTTTGCTGTTGTTGAGTTGTAGGAGTTCTTTATATATTCTGGATATTAAACCCTTATCAGATTCATGAGTGTCAAATATCTCTCATTCTGTGGATTGTCTTTTCACTTTCTTGATAGCACCTTTTGATGCACAGAAGTTTTTCATTTTAATGAAGTCCAATTTATCTTTTTTTGTTTGTGCTTTTGGTGTCATATTTAAAAGAACAACTGCCAAATGCAGAATCATGCAGATTTGACTCTATATTTTCTTCCAAAAGTTTTATAATTTTACCCCTTAAATTTAGATTTTAATCCATTTTGAGTAATTTCTTAATATGGTGTGGATATTCAGTTTTCCCAGCACAATGTGTTGAAGAGACCATTCTTTCATTGAATGATCTTGGCATCCTTGTAGAAAATCAAATTAGAGATGTGTGGGTTTATATCTGGGATTTCAGTTTTATTCTACTGGTCTGTATGTCTAGCCTTATGCTAGCATCACACTGTTTTGATTACTACAGTTTTGTAGCAAGTATTGAAATCAGGAAGGATGAGTCTTCCAAATTTGTTCTTTTTCAAGACTATTTTGTCTATGCTGGGTCTCTTGAAGTTCCATATGATTTTTAGGGTAAGTTTTTCCATTTCTGAAAAAAATATTGTCAGGATTTAGTGACTGAATTGAAACTATTTATCACTTTGGATAATATTATCATCTCAACAGTATTCTTGCAGTCAGTGAACATGGGATGTCTTTCCATTTATTTAGGTTTTCTTTAATTCTTTTCAGCAATGTTCTTTAGTTTTCAGTGACAAGTCTTGCAGCTCCTTGGTTAAATTTATTTCTAAGTATTTTCTTCTTTTTGATGCTAGTGTAAATGGAATTATTTTAATAATTTCTTTTATTTTGTAGTGTTTGTTGCCAGTATATAGAAATGGAACTAATTTTTGTGAGCTGATTGTGTATCCTGAAACTTTGCTGAATTTGTTTCTTAGCTCTAATGGTGGGGGATGGGATATAGCTCAGTGGTAGAGTGGGTGTTTGGCGTGCATGAGGTCCTGGGTTCCTGGGTTCAATCCTCCACTAAAAAAAGAAAACAAGCTCTAATGGTGTTTTTTGTGGACTCCCTAAGGTTTTCTAGATGTAATATCATGTTTTCTGTGAGTAGAGATAGTTTTACTACTTTCTTCCCTATCTGAATGCCTTTTATTCCTTTTCCTTAATTAATTTCTCAAGCTCTGTATACTTTCATAGCATATATTTGCATATCAAAAAAAATTTTTGTATTATATGTGTACTCTTTCCTCATGAAAAAAATTTATAGCATGATGATTATTTTGCAACCTGCTTTTATAACACACCAGATTATAGAGCTGCTTTTTTTGGCCAACATATACAGATCTATCTCATTTTATAAATTGTTGGATAGTACCCTAATTATAGACACCAAAGTTTATTTACCTATTCCACAAATAGTAGATATTTAGGTTATTTCTAGTTATTTGGAATTTGGCATTTATATTTTAACTTAACACTGTCTTTTTTTTTTTTCCCCATGCAGAAGTTTCAAATTTTTATGTAGTCAAATTCATTATACTTTTTTTCTCTGGTGCTTCTGGGTTTGGGGTTATGCATGGAAAGTCTTTCTTTACTGCAAGACTATATTAAAATGTTCTTTTTTCTAGAATGTGTGGTAATTTTTTTTTTTATGTTTAAATCTTTAAACCTCTAGGAATTTATTTTGGCTTAAAAATGTGAGAGCAATCCAGTTTCATTTTCTTCTAAATATCTGTCTGGTTTTACCAACATCATTCACTAAATAATCCATCAACCAGGGAGTACTTATATAAAAGAAATATAAAGTTCAAGTTGAAAAAGTACTAGGACATTTTTACTCCTAGAAGGGCTATATAGACAAAGGCTTGCATTCAGTGCATTCAAGGGCAAGTCTCCTGAGCGAAGGTGAAACTTATCAACCGAAACTGAATTAAAGCCAGATTAGGGAGCTACTCTTCAGCCTAGAGTGGGAGACTATGGCTTCTAATTTGAGTGCCTTGCTCCTTCCTTTTATTCCAAATATCCCTCCTTTCCTACTTTTTTTTCTGTGAAATACAACTCAGTCACCACCTCATCCATAATGAAATATTTCTTTATTCTCCAAAAGTTTCTGTGTTTTCTCCTGCTCTACTTCAAGCACACATCAGAACATCCAGGAACACTTTTCAACTGTCAACTCTGAGAATAAGAAGCTGAAAATATGAAAGGTTTGACAGGAGATACTGGAGAATTGGGCTGATGCTGGAGACCAGAACACTGTATTAGAGCATAAGTAGGAGAAAGCTGGGGTCTAATGGGCATATGTGAGTATAATGTACTCAGTCCATGTAGAAATTAAGCCAAAATACAAATCTGAGAGCAGCATTTACAAAGACTAGCCAGGAAGTAGGGAATAGAAACAGGAAACATAGGACTTACTGATTTTTTAGTTTCCCGCGGTGGCTATCAGTGCCCTACATTGAAGATTTTAGTTATTATCAATTGATGAATGAATGAGGGAGTGCTGAACATGAAGTTAGACTCCAGTTTCCCTGTGATTAGCAGGTGATCTTGGGAAAGTCATTCAAATGCTCTTACCAATTTTCTTCATTGTAGAATGCAAGCAATAATATTGCACAGCCCCACTTCTGAGGATTGTCATTAGGACCAAAATAGACATGTTGTTTCAAAATGTGTAAATGCGTTTCAGAAATTGACACAACATTGTAAACTGACAATACTTCAATAAAAAAGAATGCAAAAAAAATGTGTAAAGGCTTCATAAGTTGTCATGTTCACATCAATGTTGCACCTAGGATCCTTCTTAGAGAGAGGCAGGGCATGCGTATGTCCATGTACAAATTTACAGATTCTTTCTTTTCGTCTTCTGTTTTTCCTCCTTTTTAACATTCTAAGTAATTTAATTTTCACTTACTTTAAAGGATAAATTTATCTCTAGCTTATACTAACAAAGATGCTATAAACAGCAAATTACACATCCTGGTCTATCTCACTTCTTCTCAAACAACTTCAGAGACTGAAGCTGCAAGCTTTTCTAAATATTGGAAAATCAAAATAATCATTTTATAAGTTATTGGCAGACACTTTCAAATGTGTTTTATACCTCAGCACATAGAATTGGAATTGTGTTTCAGAAGAAAATTGTTACTTCTTAAATGTCTAGAACTTGATTAAATGAGATGTCACTGCAGAAAGCTGAAAGCCCCATCTTCTGGTTATTTCTGAAATAAGGAAATCCTCCGTGGAAATGCTAAGAGTAACCTGGCTGCATTGCAGAGCCTGGGACTTAACATTAGAGTAGAATCAAGAAGGGGCAGAAATCTGATGAGACTAGCTCTCAAATTACTAAGGAGTAGTCTTGATTTCCATGAAGTTTACAAAATTCATTTCATCCTGAGTTTCTGTAAATTTTTTTTTCTAAACTTTCAGAGAAATTTTGGTTTTGGTCTAAAACTTCACATGTTTGGTATCTATCCAAGGACAAATTATTTTTGGAAGTTTTAGCAAATTTGTTCTCCCACTCCCGAATTGGTCAGTGAAACCAAAATAAAATTTTTCTGCCTTCAAAAACAAGTGTGTTTTTTAAATGTCAGGAACAAGAACTCCCGGAGAACACAAATCAATAACATGGGAGGAAGTGCTGGATAATAAGTCTCAAATTTTGTGGATTCTGAGGAGCTCTGATAGAGCTTTCTAACCCAAATTTGAAATGTTTGGTTACATTTGGACTCTATTTGGTTACAACTGGATTCTATTTGTGTCTGATAGACACAAACATTTCTAGAATAAATAAATGGAAACTGGAATATTTCTAATTGCTTGTAATATCCTTAAATTTCTTTCTAGAAAAAACTTTCTAGAAAAAGTACACAGACCAAAAATAATTTGATGCACTAAAATAACTGTTGACTTACTTTTTTGACTATTCATTAAGAGGGAGATTTTCAGTGACACATCTCTGGATATCTAAGAGAGACTTAGCTATAAAGCATTCCAAAGCCAGAATTTGAAATATGTGCATTCCTGATAGAGGTACAGGGAAACTTAAGAGAATTGTAAAAAGATCTAGCTTGGACCAATTCAATCTAAAATTTGATTAAAAGGGCAAGTTAAAATCAGTATCAGTAGATGAAGAGATCCCTCTTTAAAGTCAATATTAAATATTAGACACCTATTGTTTACATGATACACATGTTAGGCTGAACAATATATAAAATAAAATATATATTTTATGACAAGACAAGAAAAATTAAAAAAATTTTCTCTGCCTTTGGCCTCCTCTCTCTCCTCTACTGTCCACTGTGTATCTGCATTACGCATCGACCAAACCTCCCCTTTGGCAGAAATACCTCCTTTACCATAAGAGCAACATTCTCTTAGCACCAACAAGATAACTCCTTAAAGGATAACATTCTTTCTTAATCTTGTAAGAAACCATTGTGACCCATGACCACTGCTCATTTGGTACACATAGACCTGGATTGTGTAAACTGTCAATAATACATAATTTACTGTACAGCCCTCTGTCTTAAAACCTTACATAACTGTGCTTTGACCTCTAGTGGGCGGGACAGTTCTCAGAACTTTCTGAGAGATTGTTCCCAGGTTATAATCCTCAAGTTGGCCTGAGTTAAAAGTTTCCATTTCTTTCTTAGATCGACTGATTAATTTTTCATCAACAAATGGAAGTTACAGTGAGTTAAAGACACACTTTATTTGATGTTGGGGAAAATGAGATATTTTAACACATTAATATCTGTGATAAGGGCTGAGCACTATGTTGGCAACTGTGCTGAGGGTGACAACACTCACAGGAGAGACGACGCCTCAGACCTGCACCTTCACCAGGTGAACCATTTGGCAGAAAGAAAGATTCTCTCCTCTTACCCCTGATAGGTAAACAAGTGCAATAATCTGTACCAAAAATATTTTAACCTTGCAAAAATGAAATGTCAGGCATTTTTACAAATATAATTTCTTTACAGGGCTATATTTATTTAGATTGCTTTGACTACCATTAGAGCATTATGCAGACATAAGATTTTAATCATCTTTCCTGATAATGACTAAGTTTTAATGCCCCATACATACTAACTGAGGCTTTGGTTCTATAAAAATATTTTTGGAGGGTGCATTTTGGACAGAATTCCACAGAACCGTATTCCTGCACCTCACCCGTGGTTTCTGATTATATTCATTGAGCATGGATATTGATGACTTTTAGTGGCAAGTGTATATTTCTCTTTATTTCTAACTTTTGAGCTGGACACAGTAAACATAACATAGCACCTACTCCTGCATGTCTAGGCCTAAACAAAATGGTTAAGTAAAGATAAATCTTGTTCTACTTCTCCCTTCTAAATATTCACTTTTAATTATCCATAGAGCACCCTTTTCACCCACTCAGTCTAATTCCCAGAAGTCAAGGTCCCCTATGGAAGCCCATCTCCTAGGCTGACAACCTCACTCGCCACCAACCTGCTCCTATAAAACCTCATGAAGTTCAGAAACCTATTTTTTGACAACATTGCTCCCGTCTGGTTTATACTGGGTAATCTCAGATTATTTCTACCCTAAACTAAGCAAACCCTTTAGCTTAACAAGTACACCATCATCTTTGTCCCCCCAATTTTTTTTTTTAATTTTAAAACAAAAACATGACTACTATTTGCTGAGTGCTTTGTAGGGACCACGCTGTACTTGTGTAAGGGTATTACCTGCATATTTCATTTTGTCAAAAATTTCTCTGAAACATAGGCAGAACACTCTGACATAAATTTCAGCAATATTTTTTTTTCAAACCAGATCCTAGAGTAATGGAAATAAAAGCAAAAATAAACAAATGGGGCCTAATTGAACTTAAAAGCTTTTGCACATCTAAGGCTACCATAAACAAAATGAAAAGACAACCTACAGAATGGGAGAAAATATTTGCAAATGATGTGACCAACAAGGGACTAATTTCCAAAATATACAAACAGCTCATAGAGTTTAATATAAAAAAAAATGCAATCCAATCAAAAAATGGGCAGAAGACCTAAATAGACATTTCTCCAAAGAAGACATCCAGATGGTCAACAGGAACATGAAAAGATGCTCAATATCAGTAATTATGAGAGAAATGCAAATCAAAACTACTATAGTATCACCTCACACCAGTAAAAATGGCTGTCATTAAAAAGTCTACAAGTGAGGAGGGTGTAGTTCAAGTGGTAGAGTGCATGCTTAGTATGCACAAGGTTCTAGGTTTAATCCTCAGTATCTCCTTTAAAAATAAATAGACCTAATTGCCTCCCCTCACCAAAAAATAAAAATAAAATATTTATTTTTTAAAAAGTCTACAAATGATAGATGCTGGAGAGGGTATGGAGAAAAAGGAACCCTCCTACACTGTTGGTGGGAATGTAAATTGGTGCAGCCACTATCGAGGACAGTATGGAATTTCCTTAGAAAACTAAAAATAGACTTATCATGTGATCCAGAAATCCCACTCCTGGGCATATATTGGGGGAAAATTATAATTCAAAAAGACACATGCACCTCAGTGTTCATAGGAGCACTATTTACAGTAGTCAAGACAGGGAAACAACCTAAATGTCCATTGACAGATGAGTGGATAAAGAAGATGTGGTATACACACACACACACACACACACACACACACACACACACACACACACACACAATGGGATATTACTCAGCCATAAAAAATAAAATAATGCCATTTGCAGCAACATGAATGGACTTAGAGATTATCATATTAAGCGAATTAAGTCAGACACAGAAAGACAAATAACATAATAAGATGTCGCTTATAGGTGGAATCTAAAAAAAAGATACAAATTTTATTTACAAACCAAAAATAGACTCACTGACATAGAAGACAAACTGTGGTTACCAGGGGGTGGGGGGAAAGGATAGATTAGGAGTTTGCAATTAATAGATACATGTTACTCTACATAAAGTAGATAAACAACAAGGACCTACTGTATAGCATAGGGAACTATATTCAATTTCTTATAATGAGCTGTAATGGAAAATAATCTGAAAAAAAATATGTATCTGTATGTAAAAATAAATAGAGAAAGCCAGGTGAGGAGGAGGGGAATTCTCTGAAATTGGAAATAGTAATAGTTTCATTTTTACAAATGAGGAAACTGAGCCCAAAGAACTTATATAAAGTGTCCAAGATCACAGCCTTAATGAGATGCAGAATTCAAAGCTCCATGACTAATTCCAGAGCCCTGGCTTAACCAGTTTACTGCACCTGTTAAAATACATGTCTTGACATAATAACTAAATGTCATGTGTGACCCTTGATTGGGTGGGAGATGGGGGGATTGTGGGGAGTGGGGGAAGCAGCAAAAAAGACATTTAGGGGACAATTTAGCAAATTCTTTTACCATGGATTTGTAAATATGTAATTACTATTAGTTTTCTTGTGATAATAATTTTGTAGTTAAGTAGGAAAATGTCCTTATTTTTAGGCAATGAAGTATCCAGGAATGAAGTTTCATTATGTCCTCAACCTTTCAGATGATTTAGTTAAAAAAATGTGTGACATGCACACAAGGGCGCGCCCTCACACAGAGCAACTGTTGGCATAATATTAACAACTGTTGAATCAATGTGGATGTTCATTCTACTAGTCTTTCTGTTGCTGGTAGATGTAACTGGTGTTCCAGGTTCTTTCCCATCCCAGAAAGAATTTAGAGACAAGACACAGTTGTTAACAGAAGTAAAGTGAGGATTTATTAAAGGATGGATAGTGCACACCCAAGGGGAAAGCGGGCAGGTAAGCGGCTGCCCTGAGTTTCTTTGGCAAGTTGGTTACATAGAGTGTAAAAATGAATGGGCAGAATATTCATTAGGGAAGGAAGGGTTTGGGATCGTATTTCCTGATTTTTATCCCAACTTCACCTTTCCAAAGAGAGGAGGGATTTTTGTCCTTATTTAGTCTGGATCAGAAGTGTCATGGCATCAGTGCATAATGGGTACTTCTTATCTGCAAGGCTAATTTTATTGTAATGAGCAGAAGGGTACATTTGGACACCTGCCTTTTCTCACCTTTATTTGCTGGCCTCCAGGCTGTGTATCACCCCCAAAGGTGTGACCACTTATCAGTCCAGAGGTTCCTGCTTTTCCTTCTCTGCTTAGGGACCCCTTGTGCTTACATGGTGTATAGTTTCCTGCATTTGGCCTGTGTCTCTCTTTCTGCCCAATTCTTGCCGTTTGGTCTGTGTCCTCTCCTTTCTCTGTTCATAACTAGCTAGATATCTGCCTGCTCTAACATTTCTACATTTCCATAGGTTTGAAAATTTTAAAAAGAAAATGTTGAGGGGAAATGCATGTTTAGACAAAGCTCTTAAGAAATAATTCATATAACCTCAGGATATTTTAAAGATTTAAAAATTTCATGAGATTTTAAAGATCAGGTGGAGTCTTACAGCATCTTCTCTTTTGCTGGTATTTAAACGATTTTATTTCACCAACGGTACGAACAAGATTACACCGTATACAATGTACAAATACGCATTAAAAGTATGGAAGTGTATGTATTCATGTATTCTAGTATCAGCATTACCTATGGGGATTAGTATTAACAGAAAATTTTACTTACATTTTCACAACGATCATGTATTTTCAGAAAATGTTATAAAAATGTAGTTCCATTTTTTAAAAGTCCTAAACATTTCTTATTGCCTCATGTCCCACTGGTGGAATCTGTAAATACTCATAGAAATTAGTCTTTCTTCTGTTCGTGTTTTGAGCGATAAATGGGAACCTAGGATTCTATCGCTGATTCTATGCATGGGGCAATGCTGCAAACAAAAATTAAGTAAGACGGAGAAAAGTTAATGTTTTACAAAGCAGCAAGTGGCTACTAAAAATATTTCAGTTCTTGGACTTGGAACGCATCCTTTAGTGCCAAAATCTCCGCCAACCTGGAACGCAAGGGGAGGTTGCGGGGTCTCCCAGAAACACAGACCGTCCTAGCCGCAGCGGAGGCCCTAGGCTGGTCTTCAGGAAGAGGCACGCCCCTTCCGCATAGACCAATCGGGAGCGAGGTGTCGGGGCCGCCCCCTCTGCATCGGCTAATAGAAGCGAGGCGGAGGGGCCAGGAAGGCCTCGGGCCGCGGGGCCCGTCCTCTGCGCCTCGGCTAATCGGCAGGGAGGGGCGGGCCCTGGGGCGGGTTCCGGAAGGCGGCGCGAGGCGCAGGTGCGGAGGCCGGGCTGCCCGGCTGCGGCCTCGGGCGGCGGGGCTGCGGCCTCCGGCGGCGGGCAGTATGGAGGACGTGAGTGCGCAGATGCAGATGGCGGGCGGCCGGCCCGGATCCCCAATTCCGGAGCTGGGCGCGCTGGGCGGAGACGGGGGTGGGGACAGCCTTGGCCCGAGGGGCGCCTCCTGCGCCGTGCTGCCGGGGCGCGGGGTCGTGGGAGGAAGCACCCGGGAGGCGGCGGGGTCCGCGCCGCGCCGGCCCTGGGGTTGTTTTCCTAGCGGAGGCCGGGCGGTCGCCTAGCCCCATGCGGGCGTTTGTCGGGTCCCGGAACTGGGGCGGCCCGCGGTTCGCATGTGGGGCGTCTGGCCGCTGGGACGCAGGACGTCCCGCTCTTCGTGGACCCGGGGCTTGGCCCTGAGGGCTATGAACTGGAGCGGCAGCGGCTTCCTGGGTAGACCTGTCCCTGTCATCGCCCGGAAACCCTCACTGGATATAAACAGTGTCGTGATGTTTTGAATCGAGTCATGGTAGGAATGAAGGGATTTTTAAATCTCCTTCCTTTAATGGATCCAAACCAAATTGCTAAGAAACCAGTGCCCTAGTTACAGTGGATATAGTGTATATGGGAGTGAAGGGTAGTTAGAAAAATCTTTGCTTAAGTGCATTAAAACATTGTTTAGAGGAAGCATGTGTTTGTGCTCAGAATTAACTGGGTTGCCCATTGACACGAAATAAATTCTTGCCTAGAAGAAATGCAATGTTGACAGTTATATTAAAGCACTAATTTGGGTTAATGAAGTAATAGAAATATTACTGTAATCTTAGCACTGAGTGAAGTGCATCGGGCAAGGCACATGAAACACAGTTCCAGTCCTACAAGACTTTAGATCCTTGTGCAAATAGTGACCAATTTCTAATGATAAAACTAAAGAATTTTATTTTTTCAGTTGAGAAAATGGAAAGTAACTGTAAGCCCTGAAAGTAGATTTAAGACTTGTACATATTTAAAGAAAAATGGATTTTTTTCTAAATTTTTAAGGGTGAGATTCAGGAGCTGACAATGTATGGAGAAAATGAGTATCTGAGAGGAACATGAGACTCTTGGAAAAATTTTTGGTTAGGGCTAAGCTGCCTCGGGTTCTTGGATCTGTAGCTTTTAGCTTTAGGATGAGTACAATCCTAGAAATTTGTTTCACCACACAATTGGAGAGTAATGTTTCACCAACAACTACATAACTAAATCACTTTAGATCTGAGTAAGTTGCTTGCTTTTGGTATTTTTGTGGGTATGATTTCTACCACGAAGTAAAAGGCTAAAAACCATGTCTTAGGCCCAGACACTTAAATGAGTTAAAAGAGGCAAAGGTTTTTTGTTAGGGTTCCTTGCTTGCAAGCGGGCAAACCAACTCAGGCTACTTTAAGGAAGAAAGAGATTTATTCCAAAGGATATAGGGTAGATGAACACCTAAGCCTCTGAAAGGACCCAAACAAGGGCAGCTCAGCAGATCCAGTGACTGGAATTCTTTCAGTGTCTGTGGTGGGATGGGGCTCCCTCAGTCACGGCCTCCCTCCCTTTGCTGCTCCCAGAGACAGTTGGATTGGCCCCGCCCTCTTTGGTTCCATGACCACCCCTAGGCCCGAGGAAGGTGAGGAGCATCAAAGGATGATCCCCTTGAGACATAATGCAGAGGTAGACATTGGGTCCCCAAAGGAGGCAGAAGTATTGTCATAAAAGAAGAGGGAAGAGATGGTGTGGGCCAAAAACAGACATCTATCTTCTCCAGGTAGCGATGTACTTATTAATCGTGGGAATGAAGAGATTGGCTCAGGGTCATCTTCCCTTCACCTGTCACTTGCAGATGGCGAGTTACAGAGAGTGACAGGGTGCAGGGTGCTGTTTGCATGGTTTTCCTACATTTCCTTTAGGATCCAGAGGACAGTGTATTTGATATAGCCACCAAATACATTGTATTTCTTGAAAAGTGAATAAGTGACATAGAGGAGAAACTGTATTGCTCCCAACCCCTTCAGTGCAGTCAGGGAAAACAAAAGGCCTGCTCATAAAGGAAACAATACAAGGCAGCATGACTAATGGTCCAAATTAATATTACAGGTATTACGTTTTATAGGAGTTTTAAATGTAGAAAGAAAACACTTGGCAGGACAAGTTTTGTAGAGACCATAAGTCTTGATTGGACCTTGAATGATGAGTTGGATTCTGAAAAAGAGAAGAGAGGATATTTGTGGAGCAATCCAGAAAGCTCATTTTGGCTGGAGGAGAAGTTGCATGAAGGGGACCTCGTGGGAGATAAGGTGGACTATTGTCTTAGAGTCAAGGTACTACCTTTTTAAAAAATTTCCAGATCCCAACTGTTCAGGAAGTTGGGCCATCTTTCAAAAGAGTTGAGTGAATACTCAACACACATATTGAGCACCTGCTGTGTATCAGGCACTAAGGGTACAAAGAACATGGCATAATGCAGAGTCCTGCCCTTCTGAGGCATATCTCATCCCAATCGCTGGGATACCTCGTGCTTAGGACTGTGAGTTATAATAGTGTAAGAGAGTAGTGGGGACTTCTTTTCCTGGCCAACATGAAGGATCCTGCCTCAAAGAACCCAAAACCAGTATATAATGTATGAATTGTCAATTTTTGCGATAGTGGACATCAGATAGTGAAGGACCATGGTCTCTGAGGGATGGGGAACAAGTGTTGTGAGCCCTGTGCTTGCCCCAGCTCACTGCCTTGAGAGAGCTTGGGGGCTGTGACTGAGGAAGGGGGACCAGGCGGGGCTTTAGGAGACCCAGAGTTGAGGGAGGTGCAGCTGAATCTGGGGAGATGGAGGCAGCTGGACTTCACAGGACATAGGGCCCAGAGAGCAGAGCGCTGTGCAGAAGGAGAGCTCAGGAGAGATGCAGAGTCCCCGCACGTGTCCAGCTGAGTCCTGATCTGCTTTCTTCCAAGGAAACTCTCTGAGGACTGGCAGAGAACCACCTGGAAGGATTAGAAGGAGCAGGGCCAGGAATAGTACCTGTGCTACCAGCCTGACAGGAAGCCTCGTAATCACACGGTACTAGGTAGAGTGTTCAGAAAAGTCATGCCTCACTTGTGGGGAATAATTAGCATCAGGCCAAACATGGTATGGCCCCACCTACAGAGCACCTTAAAAGAAAGACCAGAAAGATCAAACTGTTTCAAATGACTGAACTAAATCCCAGAACAAAGCTCAAGAATATTTACAGGAATACAAATACGTCCAGCACTCAGAGGGGTAAATTTTGCAATGTCTGGCATCCAATCCAAAATTACTAGGCTTCTGTAATTACGTGATATGATGGAGGTATTAGCTAATGCTGGTAACAGCTAATGCTGGTGGTCATCATTTTGCAACATATAAGTGTATCAAATCAACTCATGGTACACCTTTAACTTATACAGCGTGACATGTCAATTATATCTCAACAAAGTGGGAAAAAAATGATCACGGCACGCAAAGAGACAGCGGAATATGACACATAATGAGTCAATTAAAACTGATTCAAAAATGATGTGCTAGGAATAGCAAACCAGGACATTAAAAGATTACAACTCTTTCCTATATGATCCAAAGGTTAAAAAGACACACAGGAGATATAAAATAGACCCACTCAAACTTGTAGAAATGAAAACTACAACGCCAGGGGACAAAGGCAGTAGGAACAGTGTGGAGGCATCAGAGGAGGCAGCATTTTTACTGAAACAAACCTTTGACAGGTGAAGAGGCCCAGGGATTCGGAGGGTTTCTGGACAGACTGAAACTGAACAGTCAGCATCAGGTGGAGAGAGGCGGTGAGAGGCCGATCCAGACAAGTTGCTTGGGACGGGACTGTAAGGCAGACAGCCGGACTAAGAATTCGGACTCGGTCCTGAGGATAATGGGGAGGAAGCCAAGGTATAGGGGGAGAGAAACTTGAGTGTTCATTTTGGAAGAACTCTGGCTCCAGTGAGAAAGGTCACGAAGGTCTGGAGATGGGAGGGTCCTAGTAAAGGCCACGAGACCTGCCACTAGGGCCTGGACTGAGGTGGTGAGAACAGAAAGAAAAGAGCAGATCTAGCAGTTAGAATGGTAATGAAGGCTGCTTGGGGAACAAAGGAAAGCGAGAGTTAGCGGACGCCAGGGCTGATACTTAGTGACCTTTGCTCCGTGCCAGGCAGTGTGCCAAGCACTTTTATGTTCACTGATGCCTTTGTCTTCCCAGCAAAGCTGGGAAGCAGGTGCTGCTCCCTCCTTTGTACAGGTGGGGGCGCTGAGGCGGAGAGGTGGGAGGCTTGCCCACAGCTCGAAGCACTTATGTTTGAACCCAGGCTGCTCATCGGGGGAGCCCACCGTTAAGCACAGCACTTACTGCCTCTGGTCAGAGTGGTTTCTCCCCACGGTGCTTGATAATCTCTCTGATTAGCCCAGATCTTTGCTGATATCCTAGCTGAGTTAGAGGAAGGCAAGGACAGGTCTGCAGCATCTGTTCATTCATCCCATGTTGGCTGAGTGCCAATCATGAGTCCCTGTCGGGTGCTAGGATTGCAAAGGTGAAGAAGTGGGGAGTTAGTGGATCCTGTGACGTGATCTTGTGGGGAAGACAGATAAGACAATATGATTGTGGAGGTGAGCGCAAAATGCTTGGGAAGACATGGGCCGCAGGTGGCAGGGGCCGTAGGGGAGATCCAGATGCTTGGGTGCTAGGGAAGGCTACCTGTGGGAGCTGCCTCAACTGGAGGGACAGCCTCGAGGGGTGCACAAGCCACGGAGGCAGCACAGCTCCTAACTGAGAAAGCTAGAGGCAGGGGAGTCTGGAAGGGAACAGTCTGGAACAGTCACAGCAGACTGAACAGGAAGCTATCCAGGCATTGAATAAAAAAACTGCAGCAGCGTTGAATGGCTGCAAGTGGAAATTGAGAAGCCCACCCAGATCTGGTCATGCCCCAGATTGCTGTGTTATCTTTAAATCCTGGTGCCCCGCAGCCCATCCTTAACACCACTGGTCCCCCTTCCCAAGTGAGGAGCCCTTATCCTCTGACTCCACATCCTGTTCTCAGGCTTCCCTTTTCCCACCAAGTCTTCACTTCCCTCTCATTCTAGTGCAGTTAGCTAACCTAAATTGGTTGTGTCCTCTGTGCTGATCACTCGCTAATTTATCATGTGCTTCCCCGCAGTATTCCATTCACTGTATTCTGCTGTGTAGTCTTGTGTTATTCAGTCATGCACGCCTTTATCCCTAACCTCTCTGATGCAAATGTCATCTCCTTTTGACTGTGTCTTATTTTCCTTTGTCTCAGGAACAGTGCCTTGTATATAATAGTTTTCAGTAGGGATCTGAGATTGAGAGATTGTCACGTGCACCAGAGACCTGAAGCACTCTTCCTGTCAAGACAGTACCTTTAAACACAACTCACTAGATTTTTCGGTTGCAGCTCAGCCTTTCTGGCTACTTCAGTGACATTGCAGCTAGTTGTTTCCATTGAGAAGCTGTTATCTACACTCTGAAGTCTATCAGGGGGGTCTGTTTCTATTAGTACTCCACAACACTTCCGTCATACCTGAAAGTTTGTTCTAAGACCTCTTAAAAAAGACTCCACCAACTTTCCAAAATTTTGTGGAACGCCGAGATACCGTTTAAGAATTGCCATCATATGTAATTATTTTATCAATAATATAAAAATGTTAATTAAATCAATATGTAAGTTTTGAGGCCTTGAAGAAAATTACTTGCTTTAATCTTGTGTATTTGAAGACAAATGAATTAAGATTTCCTCGACCTATTTTAATAATTGTTGTTTTTACCAGTTTGTATGCAGTAGTCATCAAGAGGCTCATGGTAGTTCTTCAAAATTGGCTTTAGGTAGGGAGTGGGTTTTCTTGCCTCTATTTGTGTAATGGATTTTGAAATTTTACAGTTTAGTAGATTTGGCTGGGAGACATAATCCAAAAAGTGGTGATTACAGCTTGCTTCCTTTTTTCTGCACCCAGGGTTCCTTGGATCTCATCCAAAGCATCGAAGATGACCCCCTCCTGGACATCCAGCATCTCCCCCATCACTCGTTACATGCTCATTTTAGACCCAGATTCCACCCTCTTCCTACAGTCATCATAGCAAACCTTCTCTTGCTAATACATGTAAGTTGGTTGGAAGAAAGTGATCCATCCAGAGGTGACGTTTTTAAAAAAAACGTGTAAGCTCTTCAGAGAGCAGTTTGGCTATATCTATCAGCACTTAAAGTGTGCATGTTGTTTTACTCAAATCTCGACTTCAAAGAATTTATTGTAGACACACCTGTGCACATGTGAGGACACTGTTTATGACAGCAGTGCCGTCTGTGATGTGAGGAAACTGCAGACTACCACCATCCAGAGGATGCTCTGTACATCCCATCCACATGAAGGAATGCGTATGCAGCGTTGAAAGAGAAACTTAGAAACCTGGGGTGGCTGTGTATATATTGAGACTAGCCTTCACAATTGCATTGTTGAATGGAAAAAAATGTAGTTCGCAGTGGTGTGCGCATTTTAAAAGGGAGTCAAGAGGGCTGTTGTTTGCATGGGTGATATTGTGACTATGAGACATAGATTTGGAAATTCAGATGACTGAAATATAGTTCTCATATTGGTTTGGTCTTTGTCCGGGAATGTCCGTGGTTCCCAGCTCATAGCTCCCAAAGCCCTTGGAATTTCCTGAGGGATAAGAACAATGGGAGCATCTTTTGTTATATTTTTTGGTCTCTGGTTCTCAGTTCCTGAAATCCTTTCAGAGTCAGAGGTGAAATGGGTGTCATGATATTTATAACAACCCCTCCCCACCACTGCTGGGTTCATGTTAATGAGGTGACTTTGAACAGCACCTAAGGGTGGGGGCTGGTTGCCTGGGGAACCAACTAGAAATAGAGGATTGCAACTTTCAGCCCCACCCCCTGACCTCTGAGGAGGGGACAGGGTCTGGAGATTGGATCAACCACCAGTGATCAGTGATTTAATCAACCGGGCCTGTGTAGTGAGACCTCCATAAAGTCCCAAAAGGAGGGGTTCAGAGAGTGCGGGGTGGGGAGCCAGAGCCCTTGTTGTGAACTGCCCTGCCGGGCCCCAAACTCCACTAGGACAGAAGCTCCTGTGTTTGGGACGTGGCCCAACGCACTCTTCATCAGGCTGTTGATTTGTAGTCTTTAATATTCTTCGTACAAAGCTGGTGATCTAGTGAGTAAACAAGTTTCCTGAGTTCTGTGAGCTGCTATAGTAAATGAATTGAACCCAGGGAGGAGTTGGTGGGAACCTTTGGTTTGTAACTGGTTGGTAAGAAGCACTGGAACAACTTGGACTTGGAATTAGCATCAGACGCGGGGGCAGTCTTGTGGGACTGAGCTTTTAACCCCTGGGATCTGATGCTGTCTCCAGGTAGATCGTGTCAGAATTGAGTTGAATTGTGGTGCACCCAGCTGGTGTCAGAGCATTGTCCCCCCCCCCCCAGCCTCCCCAACACGTTGGAATTGGTACTAGAAACTTAACATGTATTCCTTTATTCTGTAATGGAATATTTCCAGACGCGTTCACAAGACCCTTTGGATACTAGTTGCACTGAGGGCCTCAGTGGAAGGGACACCTAATATATTTTACTGTTTACTTTTTTGGACTATTTGAAAAAACAAATGTTTAACCCTATTCATGTATTACTTTTTCAGTCATAAAAACAGAAAAGATACAGATAAATCTATATATGTTGACACAGAAGTTTATCAATTTATCTATACACCTAGGAAATAATGTGAAGCAGAGAAATCAGTTTACAGAACAATAAGTATGATGTTGCCCCATGTTTTATATGACAAAATTACAAATCCCTGGGGATTTTCCAAAACAGATATAGTGACTACTAGGTGAATAAATCCTTGAGATCTAGTGCACAGCATAATGATTATAGTCAACACTTAAGTATTATAAATTCGAAGTTGCTAGGAGACTAGGTATCTTAATTGTTCTCACCACAAAAAAAGAGATGGTAATCATGTGGCATGGTAGAGGTGCTGGCTAAAGCAGTATATGAATGTTTCAGATCAACCCGGTGTACACTTGAAAGTTACACAATGTTATATGTCAGTTATATTCCAATAAAAATAAGCAAACAAATAAATAAATACATAAATTCAGCATCATAAAAACAAAGCAAAACACATGTATGAATGGTTTTGCAGGCTTTTTGGTGGCTCTGCTCCATGTCTGTTCACTGTTTCCTCCATTTCAGTTATTGCAATCTCGGGCACTAGCGGGCTGTAGTCATTTGTTCTTCGCTGCAATGTGAAAAATCGAAAGAGGGCAAATTCTCCTTGGGTGTTCATGAGGTGGGTGGGTGTGGCTGGGGGTCTGCCCCAGCTGCTGCTCCAGTAAGTGCACCGAGGGAGACTTAAACTCAGAACCGAGTACACTGAGAGGTGCACCTGCTTTCTGCGTGTAGACCTAGTAAGTGGCCTGGTTCTGCCATGCCTTCCTGATCCCCAGGTACACCTGAAACGCTTCCTTTCTGCTTCCTTTTTGTATACTTTGTATAACATACTTTGTGTATGACACACACACATCACTTTAACAAAAAACATTGTATTTTAGATCGCCTGCCTTTGATACTATGGGAGTGATTGTCCTAATTTTGGAACTAAGAAAGTCTTAAGTGTTAAAGAGCAATAAAAATGAATGTCTTTATATGCTACTCTACGTAAAATGGATCAGTTGGGTTCAATGTACAGCATATTACAGTAGGGGGAATATATTGACTTTTCCACTTTTTACTTTATGATGATCAGCATCCTGAGTTGCCATAGCAAATATTACTGCTCTTGAAAAATCACATGTATTTTTAAAAGATTTATTACATAATAAGATTGGTGCTTGATGGTGGATGCTAATGACAGCATTTAAATTTTTCTTTATTTGATTTTTTTTAAAGTACAGAATAATACTTATTGTAACAAGTGAAATATTACCAAAGTACGCAAAGATATAATCTTCCCTTCTCTTTGCTTCAGCCCTTCTCCCTGAGTTCATAAATCGGGTCAGTTTGTTGTATCTCTTTCCGTGTCATTTGTTAAGTTCATACATGTATGTACAAAAAGATTAACATATCATAAAAGGATGTCCCCCACTTCCCCCACAAATTGGATAATATGGTATTTATTACTCGACAGCAGTGTTTCTCAGACTTGAACATTCATCAGACTCCCTGGCAGGCTTATTAAACTACAGATTGCTGCTTGCACCCCCCAGAGATTTTGATTCTGTGTGTCTGGGGTGGGGCCCGAGCATTTGCATTTCTAACTGATCTGGAGACCACAGTTTGAACTTGCGCTTTTTTTTTTTTTAATTGAAGTATAGTTGATTTACAATGTTGTATTGGTTTCTGGTATACAGCATAGTGGATCAATTATAGATATATAGATATATATATTCTGTTTCATTATGTTATTATAAGCTATTAAATATAGTTCCCTGGGCTGTACAGTAGGACCTTGTTGTTTATCTATTTTATATATAGTACTTTGTATCTGCAGATCTCAAATTCCTAATTTATCCCTCCCCTCTTTTCCCCTTTGGTAACCATAAGTTTGCTTTCTATGTCTGCAAGTCTATTTCTGTTTTGTAAATAAGTTCATTGGTGTCATTTTTTTTTAGATTCTGCATATAAGTGGTATATATTTGTCTTTCTCTGTGTGACTTCACTTAGTATGATAGGTCCACCCGTATTGCTGCAAGTGGCATTATTTTTTATGGCTGAATAATCCCTTATGTATATATACCACATCTTCTTTATCTAATCATCTATTGATGGACATTTAGGTTGCTTCTGTGTCCTGACTATTGCAAATAGTGCTGCTATGAACATTAGGGTGCATGTATCTTTTCAAGTTAGAGTTTTCTCAGATATATGCCCAGGTGTGGGATTGCTGGATCATAGTGTACGTCTATTTTCAGTTTTTTAAAGAATCTCCATACTGTTTTCCATAATGGCTGCACCAAACTACATTCCCACCAGCAGTGTAGGAGGGTTCCCTTGTCTCCACACCTTCTCCAGCATTTATCATTCATGGACTTTTGAATGATGGCCATTCTGACTGGTTGAGTTGATAGCTCATTGTAGTTTTGATTTGCTTTTCTCTGATAATTAGTGATGTAGAGCATGTTTTCATGTGCTTGATGGCCATCTATATGTCTTCTTTGGAAAAATGTCTTTTCAGGTCTTCTGCCTATTTTTTGATTGGATTGTTTGTTTTTTGTTATTAAGTTGTATGAAACGTTTATATATTCTGGAAGTTAAGCCCTTGACAGTTGCATCATTTGCAGATATCTTCTCCCAGTCCATAGGTTGTCTTTTTGTTTGTTTATGGTTTGCTTTGCTGTGCAAAAGTTTATAAATTTAAATAGGTCCCATTTGTTTATTTTTACTTTTATTTCCATTGCCTTGGTAGACTGATCTAGGAAAAGGTTGCTACAATTACGTCAGAGAATGTTTTGCCTATGTTCTTTTCTAGGAGTTTTGTGGTGTCTTGTCTCATGTTTAAGTCTTCAAGCCATTTTGAGTTTATTTTTGTGTATGGAGTGAGAGTGTTCTGACTTCATTGATTTACATGTGACTATCCAACTTTCCCAACACCACTTGCTGAAGAGAATGTCTTTTCTCCATTGTATATTCTTGCCTCCTTTGTCAAAGATTAATTGACCGTAAGTGTGTAGGTTTATTTTGGGGCTCTCTATTCTGTACCTTTGATCCAAATGTATGTCTGTTTTTGTGCTAATACCATGCTGTTTTGATTACTGTAGCTTTGTAATTTTGTGTGAAGTCTGGGAAGGTTATTCCTCCAGTTTTGTTCTTTTTCTTCAGTATTGCTTTGGCATTTCTGGGTTTTTGTGATTCCATATAAATTTTAGGATTACTTGTTCTGGTTCTGTGAAAAATGTCCTGGGTAGTTTAATAGGGATGGCATTAAATCTGTAGATTGCTTTGGGTAGTATGGCCATTTTAACAATATTAATTCTTCCAATCCAAGAACATGGTGAACTACTACTTAACAACTTAGAACTTTTAATTTTAACATGTCATAGACACCCATCCAAACTAATACATAGAGCTGTAGTTAATTCTTTTATAGGTGAATAATATTCTGTTATATGAGTGGCTGTGCACGCATATACTTGGGCAGTTTTCCATTTTTGCAAATATAGAGAATACTGCAGTGAGTATTTATATCTATATATCCTAGGTACTGGTACTTTTACTTCTGAGGGCTAGGGTCCTTCGGGGATTTCTAGGTCAAGATCATTTCCAAGTTATCTTGAAACTGAAAGAGCAGTTCCCAAACCGGTCAGCAACATACGAGAATGTCCATACAGATTTTGGCACCAGTCTACTAAATTTTTGTCAATCTAATTGGATAGTTATTCTTCTTCTCTTGAAAATGAAACTAGAAAAAAACTTTTTTAATTCAGGATTTTACTTAGTTACATTTGAGGCGCAAAATTTACTGTTTTTACTCTTTTTAATAACAGAAAAGTGGGCAGGAAACTGTTTAACATTAAGACTCATTTCTGTTAGATGAGATTTGGGGTGATTTTTATTTCTTATTTGTGATTTTATCTGTTTCCAGGATTTCCTGCAAAAGTTTTCCCCAGATTTTCTTTTTTAAAAGTTGGTAAAAATGGCAAAAAAAAATTTTTTTTGAACTCATAAAAATAAGACAGTGAAAGTCATAGGTGTTAGAATATGTGCTGGGATGGTGATTACTGTTTCTTAAATCCAAATATTGAATATTAATTCTACTGCTTTCCTTTCCACCAGGTTGTGTTTGTTGTTTTAGCGTTTTTAACAGGCGTGCTTTGTTCTTACCCCAATCCAAATGAGGACAAGTGCCCAGGAAACTATACCAACCCACTGAAAGTTCAGACGGTCATAATCCTGGGAAAAGTTATTTTGTGGATTCTGCATTTCCTTCTTGAACGATACATCCAGTATCACCACAGCAAAGTAAGAAACAGAGGCTATAACAAGATCTACCGGTCGACGAGGCATCTTAAAAGCCTTGCGCTGATGATACACTCAACTGGTAAGCTCCCCACCTCCCCGTTCCCAGTCTCTCTCGGCTATCCTGTGGCTTGCTTGAGTAGCAAGAATAGCAGCAGAAAGAAAATGTTAAGTTTGATTTTATAATCAGATATCTTCTCTCATTTTTGTGCGAGTGAGGTGGCCTCTAAAATTTGGATCACCTTAATGTCTTGAAGCTTTTCTGATATTTTCCTTTGAAATCTGTGTTGGTTATTGTAGGGGAGGAAAAATAGCATTCCCTCTACCCTTCTAGGTTCTTGGCTGAGATTCCACTGTAATAAAAGACAGATTAACAGGAGAAAAACAGCAGATGTTTAATAACATGAATACTTTTATACAGAGAAGAGACCCAGGAAAACCGAGTAACTCCCTGAAATGGCCTAAGCCATTACCTTAAATATCATTTTCAGCTAAAGACAGAAGGAGGATGTTGGGAAGGGGCAATTATGGGAAGTTTTCAGGAAAAGCACAGTAAACAAGAGTAAGGGTGTTATGCAGATTTAAGTCCTTGCCTTCTCCATTGATGAGAGTGTCTAGAGATTTAGAGTCACCCTCCTCTTCCTGGTATAGAGAGGGAGACACCCTTATAAGTGGAGAGTTCCTTTATAAGTGTAAATCTCTCTCACAAAAGGTGACTCCTTTTCAGTTTTCAGAGATTCATCTGTGTCTGATGTTTCTTAAAACCAATCAGCTTAAAATAATCCTAATGCCAAAGAGGCGTATCTTGGGCTGGCGTTTCCTGCTCGTGTTCATTGTGAGCATGGTGTGCACATATCCCTGTGTGAAATGTGGGCTTTCCCCTCCCTTGGTACCAGCAGGCTTTTCCATCTCAAGGAGATAGAAAACTATTGCTATGTATACTTGTAGGGTAAGAGGGAATTTAAATGAAACTCAGTGTTTTTCTTGCAATAAGAGAGCAACTATTATAAGATGTTATAAAATGGAAAACCTGAAAAACAGTTTCTGAAGGCAAGGTCAGAAAGTTTGTCCAGAACTCAGAATGCTCATGTGCCCGCTTTTCTTTATTGCTGCAGACATTGTAAAGGCTTCATGGAATTAAACTGAACTTCTTCAGATATTTTTGCCTTATAGTCAACGTTTTCACCTTTTAAAAAAACTCTCTTTGTCAATTTGAGTCTAGAATAAACAGTTGAACATTCCAAAACCAAATTAGAAATTAATTTTTCTCCATTAAAACAGAGCTACATAATTTAATGTTTTTTCCTGTGTTCTGGTAGTGCATTTTCTTAAAGGGCAGACCGTGAGTTCATCCACTTAGTGAGCTTCTCAGTGGGAGCGGGAGGGCCGACCAGCAGCAGAGGAAGAAGCCTTGTAGAGGGATGGACGCATCTCCCAGGGGGCGGCCTTCACCTCCCAGAGGAAGAGGGGCGGTTTCTGACATGCCACCGCTCACATGCAGTACTTGTTTTTGGCCAGAAGGTGTTACTATAACCTTTCCTCCCCCAACAAAGTGAAAATAGGAAACCTATTTGTACACTGACCAAAATAATGTTCAGTTTCTCCAGTGATGGTCTGGAAGTAGTATTTCTGAGGCCCAACGAGAGATTGTCTGATCTTTTCCTGTCCTCTGACTTTCAAATTCTTGTTACACATGTGACCCTTAATCACAGTCTTTCCAAACAATTGGACCCTTAGTTTAACCACAGATGGCATCACTTTTACGTCACTCATACAAGGACCCAGAAGATCAAAGACCTTTTCTTTGACAGTCTTTAGAGTAAAAGTGCAGAATGAGGTTAAAATGGTCTTCAAAAATAACAGATATGCTGCGCAGGGGGGAAATGGCTCGTATTTATTGGGTACTTCCAGGCCAGGCACCACTCTAAGTATTTTTCACGTATTAACTCTTACTCCTCACAGCAGTCCTGTGAGGAAGGTACTTGTACTCTCCTTTTCAGGCAAGGATTGGAGGAGCGAAGGTGTCAGGGCATCTGTCCAAGGCCAGCAGCGCATCCAGGGTGTTTTCCTGGATCCCTGATGCGCTGCCCGACCAGAAGGGACCACTGGGTCCTCCTTGGAGGTCACTCCTTGGTTTTTAAGAAAGTCCAGATTCTTATGTGTTCGTGTTAGGGGGCATCATTTGTTCTTGGCCATGCCGGTTTCCATCGCCTCCCTCCCTTCGTCGCGGGTGTGACGGGGTGGGTGCTTGTGGCGTGGGCTCCCAGGACACTGACACCCACACCCGCACCAGCACCCGCACCCGCACCGACTGGCTTTCCTCCCGCAGGCAACACGGCGCTCCTCCTCGTCCTCTGCCTGCAGCACTCCTTCCCTGAGCTGGGCACGCTCTACCTGGACCTCATGCTGGCCATCCTGGCCCTGGAGCTGCTCTGTTCCCTGGTGTGTCTGCTTGTGTACACAGGTGAGAATCGCACGGAGCCTGTTCTGATCCAGAAAGGCCTTTACTGCTGGTCGCAGCCCCACTTGAAGCCCCGCCATCACCTTTCTGGCTGGAAGAACTTACTACCTGACCCAGACCCTACTGAGCACTCATCTCTCTCCTTGCTGAGCACATCCAGACTCCCCTAATTTCAAACCACCAGGAACTTACCATCGAGTCACAGTTCCAAATCTGTGTCATCGACAAATTTTTGTCAATGAGAATGACAAAAGCTTTTCATAAAAAAAGAAAATGAAAAAAAAAGATTCACAAACTTTTGCATCCTCAAAAGGCAACTGAGACATAAGTCTGGCTTTAAAATTTAAAAATAACAAAATGTAAAACAAAAAAATAATACATGCAAACTGCATTTAGCCCAAACTTGCTTTGGATAAACCATTTAAGAAGCTCCTTCTTTCTAAATTTAGAGCTGTCTGAAGATTGGTGTTTGTGCCTCTCTCCAAACTCTCTGTGGTAAAATTAAGTAAGCTTCAAATATGTTAACATGAAAAATAAATAGAAGGATACTTTAAAAGAAAAAAATCCAGGCCCAGAAGAAATCAAGATTTCATTCCTGCTGCAATATTGACATGCACTAAAATCTTTAATAGCACCTGATTTGGTGGCATTGAGCAATAGTTGCTTTGTGACAATAAAGTACTTTATCTGTCCATTTTGAAAGATCATTTCCCTTATGAAGGGAAAGTGACATGTGCCAAAATTGTGTTTCATTTTACTAATTTTTTTGTGCTTCTTTTGAGGCCTAAAGTATTTAGAATATGAATGGAGTGACTAGTTTTTAAATCAGTAATGTCACGCCTTTTTTTTTATTGAGGTATAATTGACATGCAACATTCTGTTTCAGGTGTACAGCATGATTTGATAATGTGTTTATATTGTGAAATGACCATCGCAATAAGTCTAGTTAATGTTGTCACCATAATCACAGAATTATTTTTCTTGTGATGAGAGCTTTTTAAGATGTACTCTCTTTACAACTTTCAAATATACAATATAGTTTTATTAACCATAGCCACCATGCTGAACATCACATCCATGGGACTAACTTATGTTATAAAAAGAAGTTTGTACCTTTTGACTCTCTTCACCTATGTTGCCCAGTCCCACCCCCCTACCTCCAGTAACCACCAGTCTGTTCTCTGTATGGATGAACTTTAGCTTTTTTTGTTTTTAAAGTCCACACATAAGTGAGATGGTCTATGAGCTTGGTTTGTTTGTTTGTTTTTAGATGCCGCATCTAAGTGAGATCATACAGTCTTTGTCTTCCTCTGACTTATTTTACTTAGCATAATGCTCTCAAGGTCCATCCATGTTGTCGCAAATGGCAAGATTTCATTCTTTTTTATGGTTGAATAATATTCCACTGCACGATCACGCATAGACACACACAACATCATCTTTATCCATTAGTTTATCTGTGAACACTTAGGTTGTCTCCATATCTTGGTTATTGTAAATAATAACTACAATGAACATGGAAGTGCAGATATCTTTTCCAATTAAGTGTTTATATTTTCTTCAGATGAATATCCAGAAGTAGAATTGCTGGATTACGTGGTAGTTGTATTTTTAATTTTTTGAGGAACCTCCATACTGTTTTCCATGGTGGCTGTACCAATTTACATTCTCACCCACAGTGCACTTTAGTTTTAAAGTAAGGTTAATTTCTTAGTGTATAGGAAACAGCTCAATACTTCAGTAACGTGAGCCATGTTTCAGAATGAACACCAAGTTATCTTGTTGACTGAGGTCAGCTCCAGCCTGTGACATATCTGTCAAGAGTTGTAAATGGGGGTTCCAGTTTAGAGCTGAGTGTGGGGTTTATCTAGCATGTTATTTTATAGTATCTCTAGAAATTTATTTACTGCAAGGAATGAAAGCCCTCTGTAAAGTATCAGGTGGGTACTTTTTAAAAAGAATTTTCTTCAATATGTATATGTGCTCTATGACACAGAAGGAGGTGACGACTTTATTCCAAAGATCATGTGAATGTCTTCATGTAAATAAGGGGAAATTAATACAGTTAATATGTAGTCTAAGATTTTTCTCTCTAGAATTTACTCTTTTATTTAGAGGATTTACTGTAACATTTAAAATTAATTATACAGGGGGGAGGGTATAGCTCAGGGATAGAGCACGTGCTTATGCTTGAGGACCTGTGTTCAATCCCCAGTAACTCCATTAGTAAAAATAAATAAATACAAACCTAATTACCTCCCCCCAAAATAAAATTAAATTAATTGTACCACAAATAAGATAGTAATGTTAAAAACAAAAGAACAGAAACCTGAGACCATTTAAAAGGAAATAGAGGAAGCAGATGTTCCAGGATTCCTGAGGGGAACTAATTTTTACATTTGGGCACAAATATATTATTAGCTCCATGACACCCAAACTGTTTTAATCCATTGTCTTCCTTATTAAAGTGAATTGCTTTGGTCTGTAGTCAAAGGCTTATTAGAAGAATATTTCACCCTTATTCATAATAATTAAAAATGTTTTATCTGAATAAAGTACAGCATTAAACATTGTCTTTTTATAAAGGTAAACATTGAAAATAGTAGAACTTGTGAATATGGCTGCATATGTTCTTCTGGAGCCAAAAATTACCCAGACAAATAGGTGGGAACATGAAAAAAAAAAAAACCTCTTTAAATCTCATATTGACATGCTTCCTACTTTCAGAAAACCTGATAATTGGTAATTCAGGTTTATAAAATAAACAGAAGATGATTTACATAGGGAAGGTTTTAGTTTTTATTTTATTGACATATAGTCAGTTTACAATGTGTCAATTTCTGGTTACAGCACAATACTTCAGTCATATAGGAACACACATATATTCATTTTCATATTCTTTGTAACTATAAGTTACTACAAAGTATTGAAAGTAGTTCCCTGTGCTATACAGTATACAATTGTTGTTTATCTGTTTTATATGTAGTAGTTAGCATCTGCAAATCTGGAACTCCCAATTTATCCCTTCCCACCCTCTACCCCCCCCAACCATAAGTTTGTTTTCTATGTCTGTGAGTCTGTTTCTGTTTTGTAAATAAGTTTGTTTGTCTTTTCTTTCTTTTCTTTTTTTTTAGATTCCACATATAAGTGATACCATGTGGTATTTTTCTTTCTCTTTCCGGCTTCACTTTCACATTCTCCAGGTCCATCCATGTTGCTGCAAATGGCATTATTTTATTATTTTTTATGGATGAGTAGTAGATTTTAGTTATTATAATAATTATAAATTTACTGGACTGAAGCCCTGGGACCCTGGCTCCCTGGCTTCCCACTCACTGCCTCTGCGCCCCAGCTCGTGGCCCCATCTTCTCTCTTGCTGAGCTCCCTCCGCCCGCGTGGTGGCGCCCGCAGCCCAGTCCCCGTCTCCCATCGCATGGGAGCCTGGAGCCCGGGACATGCCCGCTGAGGGGCTTCTCATTTCCAGCTCTCTTGGCCACCACCTAAAAGTCAAGGGCTTCTCGTTACATCCCCTCACTTCGATTTTCCCGCATCTTACGGCCTCCTTCCTCCTAGTCCTTTCTGATGAAACCCCTGTGTATCTCTAAACCTCACATTTCTCTTCAACCTCTGCTTGAGCTTCCTCAGCCTCCTCCTCAGCTGAGTCACTTCAGAGTCATCTGTGGGGCCTGGCAGTTCCACGACAGGCTGAACATGTGGCTCAGCAGCCGCACTTCTGGGTACATGTCTGTCTACATCCGCACAAAGGTTCCAAACGGCGCCATCTATAGGAGCCAGAAGTGGAGACAACCTGAGTGGTGCAAGGATAAACTTGATGACCAGACCTGTCCTGTCC
The DNA here is from genome assembly GCF_036321535.1 of Camelus dromedarius. Taxonomy (NCBI): domain Eukaryota; kingdom Metazoa; phylum Chordata; class Mammalia; order Artiodactyla; family Camelidae; genus Camelus; species Camelus dromedarius. Next base: position 11,475,479 of record NC_087436.1, on the reverse strand, counting down.
ATGCAGTGGGTAGGATTCAGCCGAGAAAAGGGAGGAATAGAAGGACAGATGTACTGACACGTGCAATGTGGATGAACCTTGAAAACACTGTGCTCAGATTTAAAAAGCCAGTCATGAATATTGTATGATCCCATGTGTATAAAATACCTAGAACACGCACATCTATAAAGAGGGTAGATTAGTGCTTGCCTGGTCCTGGGGGCGGGGTACGTGGAGAATGACTGCTCCCGGGTACCGGGCTTCTTTCTGGGGGGACGAAATGATTTACAGTTGATTGTGGGGATGGGCGCACAACTCTTAGAAGGTATCATTGAAATGTACTCTTTAAATGAATGCCATGGCAATTGTATCATACCTGAGTTATATCTCAAAGGTGGTTACAAGAAAGGAAAGAATCATATGTGGAGTTTTGAAAAATAATGCGGGGAGGGCGTCTAACCTGCCCCCCACCCCCACCCGCATGCCGAATACTCGACCCACTTGGAGCTGCACAGACCTGGAATTCTCAATCCTGCCTAGGGGAGGGGGGCAGTCACTGCCTTCACTGGGACCTGGCTCAGCCTTTGTTTGTCATCTCTGCTGGCTGTGTCCCGGGCTTGTGGTGCAGGTCGGGGAGAGCCCAGGCAGTGGCTGTTACTCGGACATGCAGGTCATCCGGCTCTGACTGTCGTCAGATCTGCGAGGTGGGAAATTGCAGCCTTCGTGGTTTCTGCATATTTACCTCTTTGCAGCTGGCGTCTACCTATTTGCCTTGGCCTGCTGGGGCTGCATGGCAAATACCCAGCCTGGGTGTCTACAACACTGATTTTCCCTCCGTTCTGGAAGCTGGAGCCTGAGATCAAGGGGCCTCAGGGCTGCTTTCTCCCGAGGCCTCTGGCTTGGCAAGTGGGCGCCGTGTTCTTGCTGTGTCCTCACGTGGCCTTTGCTCTGTGCAGGTTCATTCCTGGTGTCTCTTCATCTATCGGATCGGCCTCCCCACCCACTCCTGCCAATTGCTCTGTTTAACTTTGATTACTTCTCTAAAGGTCCTGTCTGCAAGGACAGTCATTGAGTTAGGGCCTCATGTTCATCCGTGGTTCCCAGTTTGCCCAGTTCACCAGCTCCTCCCCGTGTCTCCATCTCCCAGCAACAGACCCTGGTGGCTCCTTCCTGCCTCTTTTCCTGCCTCTCTGCATCGACATTTCCAATCCCTTTAAGCAGGTTTTCCCTACTTTTTAATTCACTTTATGAAGCAATTTTTGGGCATGTTATTTGAAAAAAATAGCCAGTTACTAATGTACTTTGAATAAATGGAAAAAGAACATTTTTCATGATTAGGTATTCTGACAATAATATCTTTATTATTTTAGTGAAAATTCGGAAATTTAATAAAGCCAAGCCACAGCCTGATGTACTTGAAGAAGAAAAAATCTGTGTTTACCCCAGCAATATTACCTCGGAGACAGGATTCAGGTAAGTGCAGAGTAAAAGACTAGAGAAAGCGAATTTAAAGTTTTTTGTTTTTTTTTTCCTTCTGGAAACCCGAGACCATCCTAATGCTTGGCGTTGAGGGCTCGGTGTGTATTGGAATATGTTTAGAACTGTATGTGACCAAGTCTAATGGAAGAGTCTCACTGGGGGCTACTGCTTCAGCTTTTACCATGTACGGAAGGGTAACAAATGCCGGGTGCTGTACTGAACACTAGGGGGGGACTGTTTGCAGAGAGATGGTATGTGTAACCCACTCCATCTGGGCTCTTTGCAGGACTCTCTCGAGCCTGGAGGAGATCGTGGAGAAGCAGGGGGACATCATCATGTACCTGAAGCGCCACAACGCACTGCTCAGCCAACGGCTCTTGGCTTTCACGTCCTCCGACCCTGGCTCTCAGCCACATGGGCTTTGACAGCGGTTTCAGACGGACCCACCCCCTGACAAGCCGTCTTAGGGAACTGCAGCTTTGCCAAGTGACGTTTTACAGCTTTTGTTGGAAACCTAAATTGGGTTCTCACTTGTGTGGCTGTAATAAGTAGGACTTGAGCGTCATGTGAAAGGCACTTTGGAGAGCCGCGGTAACTCAAGGGGAATGTCTGTTTTGCACATTTTGGAATTATTTAACTGCCTGGTTTATCCGAGGCATAGGTATAGTTTAAAGTTCTCCTTGACTAACCCTTCTTGCAAACTCATTGCAACCCTGTAATAATTTGGCATTTTATGGAATAAGTCTGACAGGACAACCTGTTTAAAACTGGGCTTTGAGCAAAGAAGTTTTCCCCGCTTTTAAACTGGTCAAAGAAGCCATTGTTCCTCATGGTTAGTGTTTTTTTCCCGTGGAGCCTCATGCATTTCATATGCTTGTGTGGTGTTGGATGCCTCGGCCCTTGTACCTTTTCTAGAGAATTTCTTCACTGTAGGACCAAGGTCTCACTGAGGCATCTACTTTGCAGCTCCTACAGGTTTCCATTCTCCAGAAATAAAGTCTGAAGATGACTTGGACCAGTGTTAGACCGGCCAGTGCAGCTGAACTGCTTAGAGAAGACTGCAGGCTCTCTCTTTATTTTGGCCCTTCTTGGAGAGGCTGCCATGTGTTTCAGTATTGACTGTCATCAGATCGGTACGTTCAGTGACAGGAAAGATGTCTGTGGCTGCAAGTTTGTCTGAAAGAAAAAAAAGAACACATTTTTCAGTCTTAGATTATACTTAATAAAAATTATGATGGGGAGAAAGTATCATATCATCTTATACGTGGATATTAAACATATCTAATTCTCCAGATAAAATGAAGCGTTTTTATGAGTAGATGACATTTTTCCTGCAGTTTTCCTAGCGTGTCCCTTTACTTTATCAGTTTGCTATTGGAACCTTCACATGCTGCCTCAGAGAGACTTCAGGCTGAAAGCGTAGCGCGAGGGAGGGGATGTTTGTGATTATGTATGCTGCTATTTTTTTTTCTTGTATTTAGCTGAATAATCAATATTTGATTTAAAAATCCTTGAGCTATACATATATTTGGCAAGGGGTGTATTCACTGGGCCATACCATACTTTTGAAGGGCAGACGTCTGTCTCCTTCAGATACAGCCACTGGGAAACATTCTGCAGGTTTTCTGCTGAGGGCAAGGTGATTGTGTGTCATCTGTAACCAACACCGTCGAGTCCCCAGAATGACAGTGTTCACAAACTAAAGCCAAAATTGTGTTTTTCAAGTTCAGATTGTATTCAAGTTTCCAGACTTTTCCTCCTTCTCTTCTTTCTTTCCTTTTTAGTAAGCATATCTCAAAGCCATTGCCTTCTGTGGAAATCTGTCTGTGTTCTGGAAGAGCTTTTTCCTTTAGCTGTTTTCCTTAAAAGGAAAACCCCGTAGTAGACGAGGAATTCTCGTTTATTTTTAAATTAAATTTGGATCTTATAGTCAGTTTCTAAGGTTTATGAGATGAATTTTGGTTTACGGAGAAAGGTACGGTTTAAAAGTTAGAATACCCAGGTTCTGCCTGATGTGACGTCTGTATAATCACCACTGCGCTTTCCAACCCCAATAATGAACATTTCAAACAATAAAAGGAAATGGAATTATGAGAACTAGCAAAAAAGAATGAGCAGAACTGTTTACATGTTAAGCGTTCTATGCACCAGGCAGGTGCTGTGCCAGCACCATGGGTACAAAAGTTACTAAGACAGACCTAGTTTGTAGCTGACGTTCTAAGGAGAGGACTAAGGTTTCCAGGATCGGTGGTAAATGAAATGATGGCAGTTAGCCCAGGGTACCACAGGGATCCGGGTCAGAGAGCTCCCTGGGGGGACGGGCTTTAGGAATTCCAGGCAAATGCATGAGTAAAGAAAAAGGACGAGCAGCTACAGATGATGTCAGCACTGTCTGCAGCTTGAGCCCGATGTGGGCAGGACATGGGAGGGGCGGCTGGTGGCAGATTCTGGGGGGCCCTTGACGCTCCCTGTGCCCAAGGGGTCTGTGCTTGGATGGGGTTCGCTGAAGGGTTCCAGGCAAGGAAGTGGCAGTGGGTTTTAGTTTCAGGAGGATCAGGCTGTGCAGCGTGGGAAAGCGGGCAGCAGAGTGACATGGCCCTGAAACAGGGCAGGTACAGTCACTTTATCAAGGGTGTATGTGTATCTATCCATGATATGTTTCTGTATTTTTAATTTGGGGGTTTACTTCAAATGACAATAGGATCATGACTTATTGAATGAATACTAATGCAGGTGAGCTTTTTTTTTTCCCCCATACCCTTTGGTCTTTTTATAAATCTTTGTGTGATGTTCTTGTGTAAGTCTTTTTCTTATTATTCTCCTAGGATATTTTTTTTTCTTAACAGGCAGTCTTCCTTTATTTTTTTTAACATTTTTTATTGATTTATAATCATTTTACAATGTGTCAAATTCCAGTGTTCAGCACAATTTTTCAGTCATTCATGGACATATACACACTCATTGTCACATTTTTTTCTCTGTGAGTTATCATAACATTTTGTGTATATTTCCCTATGCTATACAGTGTAATCTTGTTTATCTATTCTACAATTTTGAAATCCCAGGCTATCCCTTCCCACCCTCCACCCCCCGGTAACCACAAGTCTGTATTCTCTGTCTGTGAGTCTATTTCTGTCCTGTGTTTACGCTTTGTTTTTGTTTGTTTTTGTTTTTTAGATTCCACATATGAGCGATCTCATATGGTATTTTTCTTTCTCTTTCTGGCTTACTTCACTTAGAATGACATTCTCCAGGAGCATCCATGTTGCTGCAAATGGCATTATGTTGTCGGTTTTTATGGCTGAGTAGTATTCCATTGTATAAATATACCACGTCTTCTTTATCCAGTCACCTGTTGATGGAAATTTAGGCTGTTTCCATGTTTTGGCTATTGTAAATAGTGCTGCTATGAACATTGGGGTGCAGGTGTCATCCTGAAGTAGATTTCCTTCTGGATACAAGCCCAGGAGCGGGATTCCTGGGTCATATGGTAAGTCTATTCCTAGTCTTTTGAGGAATCTCCACACTGTTTTCCATAGTGGCTGCACCAAACTGCATTCCCACCAGCAGTGTAGGAGGGTTCCCCTTTCTCCACAGCCTCTCCAGCATTTGTCATTTATGGATTTTTGAATGACGGCCATTCAGACTGGTGTGAGGTGATACCTCATTGTAGTTTTGATTTGCATTTCTCTGATAATTAGTGATATTGAGCATTTTTTCATGTGCTTTTTGATCATTTGTATGTCTTCCTTGGAGAATTGCTTGTTTAGGTCTTCTGCCCATTTTTGGATTGGGTTGTTTATTTTTTTCTTATTGAGTCGTATGAGCTGCTTATATATTCTGGAGATCAAGCCTTTGTCGGTTTCACTTGCAAAAATTTTCTCCCATTCCGTAGGTTTTCTTCTTGTTTTACTTCTGGTTTCTTTGCTGTGCAGAAGCTTGTAAGTTTCATTAGGTCCCATTTGTTTATTCTTGCTTTTATTTCTTCTAGGAGAAAATTTTTGAGATGTATGTCAGATAATGTTTTGCCTATGTTTTCCTCTAGGAGGTTTATTGTATCTTGTCTTATGTTTAAGTCTTTAGTCCATTTTGAGTTGATCTTTGTATATGGTGTAAGGGAGTGTTCTAGCTTCATTGTTTTACATGCTGCTGTCCAGTTTTCCCAACACCATTTGCTGAAGAGGCTGTCTTTATTCCATTGTATATTCTTACCTCCTTTGTCGAAGATGAGTTGACCATAAGTTTGTGGGTTCATTTCTGGGCTCTCTATTCTGTTCCATTGGTCTATATGTGTGTTTTGGTACCAATACCATGCTGTCTTGATGACTGTAGCTCTATAGTATTGTCTGAAGTCTGGGAGAGTTATTCCTCCAGCCTCTTTCTTTCTCTTCAGTAATGCTTTGGCAATTCTAGGTCTTTGATGGTTCCATATAAATTTTATTATGATTTGTTCTAGTTCTGTGAAATATGTCCTGGGTAATTGGATAGGGATTGCATTAAATCTGTAGATTGCCTTGGGCAGTGTGACCATTTTAACAATATTGATTCTTCCAATCCAAGAGCATGGAATATCTTTCCATTTTTTAGAGTCTTCTTTAATTTCCTTCATCAATGGTTTATAGTTTTCTGTGTATAATTCTTTCACCTCCTTGGTTAGATTTATTCCCAGATATTTTATTACTTTGGGTGCTATTTTAAAGGGGATTGTTTCTTTACTTTCTTCTTCTGTTGATTTATCGTTAGTGTAAAGAAATGCAACTGATTTTTGAACGTTAATTTTGTAACCTGCTACCTTGCTGAATTCTTCAATCAGCTCTAGTAGCTTTTGTGTGGACCTTTTAGGGTTTTCTATGTATAGTAACATGTCATCAGCATATAATGACACTTTTACCTCTTCTTTTCCAATTTATTGGATCCCTTTTATTTCTTTCTCTTGCCTGACTGCTAGGACTTCCAGGACTATGTTGAATAGGAGTGGTGATAGTGGGCATCCTTGTCTTGTCCCAGATTTTAGTGGGAAGCTAGTCTTCCTTTATATATAAGGATAGTCTTCAGTTTGTATTTGTTGGAAATATTTCCTAATTTGCTTCGGGTTCTTTTGCTAGGTGCTCTGCAAACACCACAGCCTGGATTCTGTCCCCACAGTGTTGGTGGAAAGTTCACTGCACATCGGGTGAGAGTGGCACTGGCTTGAGGGAATGTTAGCATAGCCAAGCTTCTGCTGGAGGCCTTTTTCCCTCTTCCAGGGATTCTAGCCAAAGTCTTACTTAATTCAAGTTAATTCCTTTCCCTTTTTTTTCTCCAAGGCAGGATTCTCCAACTTCAGCACTGTTGACATTTTGTGTTGGAGGATCTTTGTTGTGGGAACTGCCCTGTGCATTGTAGGTTGTTTGGCAGTATTTCTGGCTCCTGGGATGCCCATAGCAACCTCCAGTCTCCATACATAAGCATTTCATTTCATTTAACACTTGATGTTCAATTGAGAACTGACATGCCTGACATGCACCAGAGGGTGTTGGAGGTGTTGGGAATGCAGGGGCCAATCAGAAGAGGTTTCTGTTCTCGTGGAGTCTACATTCTACTGGCTGGAGTGGAGTGCTGGAGGGGGAGGTGGAAGTGAACGCTGTAGACAGATAAGCCAACTGTTGGGTTTGATGGATATGAATCTTCTGTAAATTAGACCACGTGGAGTATTCTGATGTTAATGTCACTTGTGGAAAGAATTTAGCTTTTGTGTTTTGTAGCCATTCAGAAAACTGAATGGCAAACAAAATGAACTTAGTGTCCTCCCCCTATCCTTTTTCATGGAAGACACCGTTATTTAGTGATCTCGCAACCTGACCAGAGATGCTTTTCGGAGTCTTGAATACAAAACTCCTATCTGTCAGTCTCATGAATTCTTGAGGAAACAAACCTCAACTATGTGATAATCACAAGTCAGAAGAATCTCAAAACATCCCCTGGGTTTCCTGAGGAAGAGTGTTTCCCTTCAGGCTTTTGTTCACATGTCTTTCTCAGTGAGGCCTTCTCCCCACACTCAGCCCTCTGTCTCCCTTATCCTTCTAGGGGTTCAGAATATGTCACCCCAAAATATGCCACTTTGGCATATTGATTATTTTGAACTAAAGTTACCTGACAACCACTACAAGAAGGAAACTCTGTCCCTCCTTTGTTCCTGTGAAATCAGGGGATAAACCTCCCATGTAAAAGGTACCCTCCCCATACCAGTGAAACGGAGCAGGACTCTCTAGGGCCCTCCTGAGTACAAAAGCCCCTCCATGCCCTCAGTTCTTGTTTGTATAAAAAGGCTTTAGTTTCCTAGGCTTTTCCTAGGCCTTTCCTGAGTTCCAAAGAGCAGTTACTTATTAGGGAAAGGAGGGAGTGCAGAACCAAAGGGAAAGCAGTCAAGAAACAATAGTACAGCAATAAAACAGTCCTAGTTCCTCCTCATGGGATACACATAACAATCTGATGCATATGTTTGAGTTCTGCAGGAACTAAGACCCCCCACCCCGGTGGAGGACAGTGACTGCATGCTGGGCACAAGCATGTAGACCCCAGACCTGGAGCCAGAAGGTAGATGATTAAGATTTCTGAAACACCACCCTGTTACCTCACCACCAACCTGTCAGAGGACAGGTATCACCACAAACCTGTCATGCACCCTGCAGCCCTCACCCCAAAGGTTGCCTTTAAATTAAAACTCTTCCCTCAAAGCCATCAGGGAGTTCGGGACTCTTAAGCACAAGCTTCTCGCTCTTCTTATTTGGGGCCTGAAATAAATGTTGGACTTTGTTCACCACAACGTGGTATCAGTAGATTGGCTTGACTGCAGGTGGGTGAGCAGACCCAGTTTGGATCTGGTAACACCAAGAAGACATCCTTATCACCGGATGGGGAATTTAGGGCCAGGAAGGCTGTGTAAACAAACCTTGCAGAGGGGAGGAAAAATAATTTTCCCTCTACCCTTCTAAGTTCTTGACTGAGAACTGTCTGTAAGAAAAGATAATAAACAGGAGAAGTTTAATAACATGTATACCTCCTGTGGTCATAGGAGACCCGAGAAAACTGAGTAACTCCCCCAAATGGCCAAAGCCACCACCTTAGATGCCATTTCCAGCTAAGGACAAAGGATGTTGGGGAGTGGGGGAGCTGGTTACAGGAGGCTATAGGAAAAGCACAGTCAACAAGAGCAGGGTTGTTATGCAGATGTAGGACTTTGCCCTCTCCCTTGGTAGGGCTTGTGAAGATGTAGAGTCATCCTCCTCTTCCTGGTACAGAGGAGGAGATGCACTTATAAATGGAGATTTCATTTATAAATGTAAATGTTTCTCACAAAAGGGTAGCTTCCTGCTTTGGTTACTTCTTTGCATCTCATTTTTTATGGGGCTCCTACATGTACAAAATTAAATCTGTTTTTCTCCTGTTAATCTGTTTTATATTTATTTTCTTATTAAACCAGCAAAAGAAACTAGGAGGGAAGAAGGGAAGATTTTTCTGCTGCTACACCTTTTTTTTTCCCCCATTGTACTTTCCACCCTCCATATTATATAATTTACTTATTTACTTTGTTTTTCTCTCCCCTGACTAGAAGGTAATGTATTCATTTCAGATGTAGCATAGATTTCAAAGTGAAAATATACAACCATTATCCAGCATGATACACAAGTGCACAAAGACATGCAAAATCATGGCAGGAGTGTTGATAACAGTGAAAATGGGAGAGGAGTTTATCTCAATATGATAAAGGATGTATGAAAATACATACAATGAGATAGTTTCATGTAATTAACTACATATACACATACATATATACTGATTTGGAAGATGTCCGGTCCCATATACAAAATCAAAAATAAACTTACCAGTATGGGAAAAATATTTATAATGTAAGAGTCAAGTATTCCTATTTAAGATTTTCATTTTGAAAAGATATAATGCAACAGAAAACAGACAAAGATAGTAGGAAACATCAAATAAGTTCCCATTAACATAAAAATTAGGACAAAAATGTCCACATATTATTATTCCTGAGGTTTCAACAAAACATTCAGTTAAGAAAAAGAATATGAATCTTTATAGATTGAAGAGGTAATGGTAAAATTACCATTATTTGCATATAATATGATTGAATACCCAGAAAAACTCCACAGACATAAATACAACTTGAAGTGCACTAATATTCTCATTAGAGGGGTCCCAGAAAGAGAAGAGGGAGAGACAGGACCTGAGAAAATTTCTGAAGAGATAATAACTGAAAATTTCCCTCGCTTGGGAAAGGAAACAGTCACCCAAGTCTAGGAAGCACAGAGAGTACCACACCAAGGCACATAGTCATCAAACTGACAAAAATTAAGGATAAGGAGAAAATATTAAAATCAGCAAGAAAAAAGCAACAAATAACATACAAGGGAATTCCCATAAGGTTATCGGCTGATTTTTCAGCAGAAACTCTACAAGCCACAAGGGAGTGGCATGATATATTTAAAGTGATGAAAGGGGAAAACTTAGAACGAAGAATACTCTATCCAGCAAGACTCTCATTCAGACTTGATGAGAAATCAAAAGCTTCACAGATAAACAAAAGCTAAAAGAATTCACCACCACCAAACCAGCATCACAACAAATGTTAAAGGAACGTTTCTAGTCATCAAACCATAAGAAAACAGAACAAAAAGAAGAGGAAAAAAAATTTAAAAGACCTACAAAAGATCGCTTTGGCAATTTGAGGTCTTCTGTGGTTCCAGATAAATTCTGGAATTGTTTGAACTAGTTCTGTGAAGAAAGAATGTTGTGAGTATTTTGATAGGGGTTGCAGTAGATCTGTAGATTGCTTTGGGTAGTAGGTAGTACAGCCATTTTGATCATCTTGATTCTCCCAATCCAGGACTACAAGGTATCTTTCCATTTCTTTATATCATCTTCAATTTCCTTCATCAGTGTTGTACAGTTTTTAGAGTATAGGTGACCTCCTTGGTTAAGTTTATTTCCAGGTATTTTGTTGTTTTTGATGCAATGGAAATGTTTATGCCAGTTATAAAATTCTGATTGTTGAAGTGCAAAAAAAAAAAAAAAGTGAATGAAGGGCTGCAAATGGCAAAATATCCTTCTTTATTATGGGTGAGTTGTATTCCATTGCATATATGTGCTACATCTTCTTTATCCACTCATCTATTGATGTGCACTTAAGATGCTTCCATATCTTGACAATTACAAATGATGTTGCTGTTAATAGCAGGGTGTATGTATCTTTTTGAATTAACTTTTTTTTTTGCTCAGATATATGCCCAGGAGTGGAACTGCTGGGCCATATGATGGTTCTATTTTTAGATTTTTGAGAACCCCCCATATTGTTTTCCATAGTGGCTGCACCATTTTACATTCCCACCAACAGTGTACCAGGGTTCCCTTTTCTCCTTGCCAACATTTGTTATTTGTGTTCTTTTTATTGATGGTCATTCTGACAGGTGTGAGATTTGCATTTCCTTGATATTAGTGATGTTGAGCAACTTTTCATGTTCCTGTTGGCCATCTGCATCTCCTCTTTTAGGAAAATGTCTGTTTAGTCCTGCTCATGTTTTAAATGGGTTGGTTTTTTGTTTGTTTGCTTTTTAATTAAAGTACAGTTGATTCAAAACGTTGTGTTAGTCTCTGGTGTCCATCATGGAGGGACTTGGAGGGCATTATGCTAAGTGAAATAAGCCAGGCAGAGAAAGACAAATATTATAAGATACCACTTACACATGGAATCAAAAAAATACAACAAACTTGTGAATATAACAGAAAAGAAACAGACTCACAGATGGAGAGAAGGAACTAGTGGTTACCAGTGGGGAGAGGGAAGAAGGAGGGGTAATGAGGTGGAGAATTAAGAGGTACAAACTATCAGGTATAAAATCAGCTACAAGGCTGTGCTGTACAACATGGGGAACACAGCCAATATTTTATATTAACTATAAATGGAGTATAACCTTTAAAAATTGTGAACCACTCTATTGTATACCTGTAACATATAATATTGTACATCAACTATACTTCAATTAAAAATGATATTATAAAAAAAAGAATATGAATCTTTATAGAGTAAAAACATAATGATAGAATTACCATTATTTGCAGATAATATGTTTGAATACCCAGAAAACTCCAAAGGACCTATTGGAAAGACTATTATTAAAAAAAAAATACAGTGAGGAGGGAGGTAGAGCTCAGTAGTAGAGCGCATGCTTAGCATGCACAAGGTCCTAGGTCCAATCCCCTGTACTTCCATTAAATTTAAATAAATAAATAAACCTAATTTCCCACCCCTACCAAAAAGACCAAACAAACAAACAAATACAGAAATTAGAGAATTTAGTAACGTGGCTGGGTGCAAAGTTAATATGTAAAAATCTGTTGCTTTATACAAGGAACTACCAGTTAGAAGATACAATTCAAGAAAAGCCCTCATCCAAAAAAAAGAAAAGAAAAGAAAATGAAAAGAAAAGAAAATGAAAAGAAAAGAAAAGAAAGAATACAAAAACAAACAAAAGTAAAAGACAGAATTTTAAAAAGCAAAAAATTTTAAAAATAACAAAAAAAAAAACACAAAAAAGAGAAAAAGTCTCATCTATAGTAACAACAAAAACGATTAAATACCCAGATCTTTTTAAAGAAAACTTGGGAACACTGCTGAAAGATACAAAAGAAGCCTCGAAAAGGCATGACATGCTCAGAAAGTGGCTTGACGCCATCACGCGGCGTTCTCCCTCAGTGAATGTGTCTGTCTACAAGAGGACTAAAGCTATATGTAAGAGACTGGGCACAATAACGTTACAATGTTCTGTTATTAGAGTAATGGAAATAATTACACAGAGATACTGTCCAGGGATAATCAGATCAACAAAATGAAGTAGGAAATGAAGAAATAGACCAAAATACATATGGGAGCTTAGTATATAAAGGTGACACTTAAAATCTCACAGAAAAGTTAGCTCTGTCAGTAAGTGGTATTAAGACAAGTGGGTAGAGCACCAAGGAAAAACACTTGGGTTATTATCTCCATCTTACTATGCATATCGTCTAAATCTAGCTGATTCAAAGATTTCATGGTTTAAAATGAAACTTTTAAAGTATTAGAAATAAACAGTGGGATAGGTTTTTAAAATCATTTCAGAGGCAGGAACTCTTGAGTGTTTTTAAGGTTGGCATAGAAGCCATAGGTGAAAAGCCTGATACATTTAACTACATAAAAGTTAAAACTTCCCCTTGGGAAAAACTACTCCAAGATGAACAAGACAAAAGTTATAGGACAAGTAAGAAACTGTAAAAAAACATTCACAATTTAAGTCATAGGCTGAGAGTGTGATTTATAATAAGAAATATAGATTTAGCACAGATCTCCTAAAGCCCTTGAAACTTCCTATGTGATAAGAGCAATGACAGCGTCTTTTGTTACAATACTTGGTCTTTTGCTATCAATTTTTTTTTCCAGCGAGGTACTGGGGGTTGAACCCAGGATCTCATGCATGCTAAGCACACGCTCTACCACTGAGCTCTACCCTTCCGGTCATCAATTCTCAAATAAATAGAAGTGAAAAGGTAACAATCCCCTTTCAACCACAGCTGAGCTTATGTTCATAGGTGCCTTTTGGAAAGGACCTAAGGATTGGGGCTGGTTGCCTGGGAAACTGACCAAATTCCTTTCTACCAACTTCTAGGGAGGGGAGAGGGGAGGGGAGAGGGGCTGAAGGTCAAACCAGTCACCAATGGCCAATGATTTAACCTTTCCTGCCTATGTAACAAAGTCTCCGTAAAACCTCAAAAGGATGGGGCCTGGATGTTCTTGTGAGCACGTGGAGACGAGGAGAGGGTACCAGTGCTCAGAGGGGTGTGGAAGCCTTGCCCCTTCTCATATGCCTTGCCTCATGCATCGCTCCCATCCAGCTGTTTCTGAGTTACAGCCTTTCAGAATAAACTGGTAATTTAGTAAGTCAAATGTTTTCCTGAGCTCTGTGAGCTGCTCTAGGAAATTAAAGGAAGCTAAGGAGAGGCTTGTGGGAAGCACGAATGACAACCTGGGCTTGTGATTGGCTCCTCAGCATGGAGGGGCGTGGAGGGGCAGGGACAGCCTCGTGGGACTGAGCCCCTAAACCTGTGGGAGGGGCCATGATCTCCAGGTACGTGGTTTGGGGAGACACCCAGCTGGCTGATGTCGCAGAATTTGTTTGATGTGTGAGAGAAGACACACGGCGGGGGGTAGGGGGGTTCCCTTGCACAGACGAAGGGCAGAATTTTCTAATATAAAAAGAACAACTACCACCAAAATATGAACAGAGTTCACAGAAAAGGAAACACAAATGCTTCATAAGCCTTTTAAAAGATGATAAATCTCGGTCCTAAGGAGAATTCGAACTGACCTGCGTGAGATAGCAAACCAGACGTGTGAACGTGTGACTGCCTTGTGAACGAGGGTGAGGGCGACCAGCCCACTGGGACGCGTGAACTGCGGAAGGCAGATTCAGAAATATCTGCCAAAACGGCAAATGCTTATGACCTTTATTCAGCAATACCACTTCCAGGAATTTATCCTAGGGACATGCTTCCACCTATGGTGAAAGCATTAATTGCATGATTATTTGTTGTAACCAAAATTAGAACACAAATGAAATGTCCATCAGGAGAAGACTGGCTACATAACACCATCAAAAAGAACGAGGAAGTCATCTACTTACTGAGAAGAAATAATCTCCGTATGTTTTTGAGAAAAAACACAGTACAGACTAGATAGTATGCTACCATCTGTGTAAAAAGAAGATATGTGTACATTTTCCATATAAATGCGTTTCCTTATGTATGCACTGACAGTCTCTAAACCTATAAAAACTAGTATCTCTGGTTGCCTCCGAGAAGGGGAACTAGGTAGCTGAGAAATGAGTGGAAGGGGATGTCATTATCTGTCCCTTTCTACCTTTTGAATTTTGAAAATTGTTTTTTATACCTATTCAAATATTAAATTTCAGATTTTAAAAAGCAAAGCAAAGAAAAATAAGCAAACAAAAAGATGCAGCTCATAGACAAAACAGTGCTTAAAACTACAGGCACACCTCAGAGATGTTGCAGTTTCCATTCCAGACACCGCAGTAAAATGACTATCACAGTAAAGTGAGTCACTTGAATTTTGGGATTTCCCAGTGTGTGTAAAAGTTTGTTACTATAGACTGTTAAATGTGCGATAGCATTGTGTCGAAGGAAACAAGGTACATACCTTAATTAAGAAGTACTTTAGGAGGGTCGGGGTATAGCCCAGTGGTAGAGCCAGTGCTTAGCACGCACAAGGTCCTGGGTTCAATTCCCAGTACCTCCAACTGAAAAAAAATAAAGTTACCAATAAATAAATAAAACCTACCTGCCTAAAGACTGGGCTGTCTTAAAAAAAAACAACGAAAAAAACCTCATTACTAGAAAATGCTAAGCCCTCAGTGAGTTGTAACTTTTAGCAACAGTAACATTGTGAGAATTACCAAAATGTGACACACAGACACGAAGTGTGCAAATACTGTTGGAAAAATGGCAACAATGAGTTGCTCAAGGCAGGGTTGCCACAAACCTTCAATTTGTTATTAAAAAACAAAAACAAAAACCACAGTATCTTTGAAGAACAATAAAGCAAGGTCTGTCTGCAACTAAAAAGATGCTCCACTCTCTTACCTATCAGGGAGGTAGACACAAGTCAAACAGGGCATTTTGGGGAAGCGGAGTAGCGAGAATGTAGAGATTGGTTATGTCCACTTTGGGCAGGAGTCTGCAGAAATGGGCGTGCGGATGTGGTGATAAGGGGCTCGTAACTGGAATAGCACTTGTAGTGGTAATTTGACCAAATAATTTTCACTCCAACCATCTTTCCTGCAAAAGTATTCATGTGTGAAGGGTTACATAAGTGAAGATTTACTCATTATTTTTCAATATTAGGCAGCTGAAAAAGATTCCTAGGTGAATCCTTAAAGAAGTTCTGATAGATTCATGGCATGAAACCCTGCAGCATTTTGAAAAATGACCTTGGCATCTGCATCTCTGTATCTATATCCCCCAACGTGAAGTTGTGACATCCCACTTAGGTTAAAAATGGTGTGTGTGTGTGTGTGTGTGTGTGTGTGTGTAAATAGATAGAAGGGAGTCCAGAAGGATGTAAAACAAACCCGTAGCTCTCACTGGAAGGGGTATGTGACTCGAATGGAAGACTGAAAGGTGGGGGCTGAACAAGGAGAAAATAAAATTAAGGGATTTGGGGCCTTTTCTTCTATTTCTGTATTAGTTAAAAAATTTTTCCAGTGACTTTTACTCTCTAATTAATAAAGAAATGTTCAGCATATATTAAATTTTAAAATGTTAAGTTACAACCCAGTACACTTCATAAACCACCTTTTAAGTAGTAACACATGCCATACACACAAAGTAAACCTGGTGCTCACAAGAAAAAAAATAAGACAGTGGGTGGATTGAATATACAAACTTACTATCGTTTCTTCCTTAAACCCCTAGAAAGATAGTAAAGAAAAATTTAAGGCAGAAACTCACAATGACCAAAGAATAGGAGAGGAACCACATTTTTTAAGTGTAGAGATTGTAAAGCAGGTGGAAGAACATTCCAGGGTGTGGTCTGACGGATGGGCTCCAGGCTGGTGCAAGTCCTGAGATTAAGGCCCGGAGCCAGCATGCAAGTCAGTTCTGTCTCCAGGCATTGAGAGGATCAGCTCAGGTTTTCAAAGCAAGGTTTCTCAGCAGAAGACATGGTGTGTCACCTCCTGGGGGGCCAATAACAAATATTTTAGGGATGGCCACTGACAGCACTCGGGTCTGTGTCAACTTCTGGTTCCTCTCCTCTGATTCTCTCTTGACCTCACATTTCTGTGCAGCTTTTGCCTCCACTTCTCCCCAGAGACTGCTGCTGCCAAGGCTGGGGGAGGCCTCCAGGTGTCTGAGCCAGTTCTCACCTCTCCTGGTCCTGGATGTCAACAGCTTGATTTTACCATGCCCTCCTTGAGCTATTTTCTTTACCTGGCTTCCGGCTCACTCACCACAATCTTGGGGTTTCTTTCCACCTTCCTGGTGAATTCTGTCTCCTTGGCTGTTTCCTCTCTTTCGACAACCAGTTTTTAAAAATAATTTTTAATTTTTTAAAAGTGAAAGTAGGTTTATTCAGGGGGGATCACACACTCCATAGAGAGAGGGCAGGCCGTCTTAAAAGCCCAATTTTAACATTTAAATTCACTAAAATTCACTGTTGGTGTACGACTTTTGGAGAATGTGCAGGTAAAGTCGTATAACCAACACCACAGCAGTAGGAGGTTGAGACTCTGGGGAGGTTGAGATGAGGTGAATGTAACTGGCATGTGCGACAGATGTGAATCTTTGGGACCAGAGGATGGGCTGTGGTAGCAAGATAATCTGCCCCCTCTCCCAAAGGTTTTCATGTCTTTATCCCAAGAACCTACCTCACATGGCAAACAGGACTTTGCAGGTGTGATTAAATTGTGTCCTGACAGCTGGGGGTGCCAGTGGGCTCAATGTGATCACAAGGGTCCTTATAAGGAAAAGAGAAAGGCAGGAGGGTCAGCCCATGAAGATGCGAGAGGTTTGAAGATGCTACAGTGCAGACTTGAAGATGGAGACAGGGCTGTGAGCCATCAAATGCGGGCAGCCTCTGGAAGCTGGAAAAGGCAAGAAGGAAATAATTCATTTCTTTCCTGGAGCCCCCAGAAGAGACACAGCCTGGCCAGCACCTTGATTTCAGGGCCGTTGACCTCCAAACTGTCAGATGGTAAATTCGTGTTGTCTTAAGCCACAAATTTTTTTGTAATTTGTTACAGCAGCTATGGGAAACCATTACAATAGTCAAGATAAGGAACGGTGTCATCAGCCCTTTCCTCCAGAATACTGTAGTTCTGCATCCCTTGATAGTCAGAGCCTACCTCCACTCTTATCTGTTGACAGGGAGGGATCTGTTCCCATCTCTATATTTTTGTCTTTTCCAGAATGTCATATAAATGGATTCATGCAGCACGTGCCTTTTGAGTCTGTCTTCTTTTGCTTAGCATAACACATTTGCAATCCATCCATGTTCTGAATGCCAATGGCCCATTCCTCTTCATTACTGAATAATATTCCAGGAATGTACCACAGTTTATTTATTCAGCTCCCAGTTGAGGGACCTTTGGGTTGCTTCCAGCTTGAGGCTATTATGGGTAAACCTACTGTAAATATTTGTATAAAAGTTTTGATGTGAACTTCCCTCAAGTGAAGCTTTCATTCCATTTGGGTAAATACCTAGGAGTGGGACTGCTGAGGCATATGGTCTAACTTTAAAAGAAACTGCTAGAAAAAACCCACAAAACCCCAAAAACCTAAAGAGAAAAAATTTAAAGAAAGGAAAAAAAAAAAAAAAACCTGCCAAACTATTTTCCAAAGTAACTGGACCATTTGGCATTCCTACCAGCAACTTGAGTTCCAGTTTCTCTGCCTACTTACCAGCACTTGACATTGTCACTGTTTAAACATTGTAGCTCTTCTAATAGGTGTGTAGTACAGTCTTTGATTTTAATTTGCATTTCACTGATGGGTAGGATATTGAGCATCTTTTGTGGGCCTCTTTGCCATCTGTTTCTTTGATGAAATGCCTGTTCTAGTCATTTGTCCATTTTTTATTTGGTTGTTTGCTTTCTTGTTGATTTTTAAGGGTTTAAAAAAAAAGAATTTTTGAAAATGTTTGGAGCTGTCTGGGACTTCATAGGCAGTTACATTGCAGTTCATTTCTCAAAGCAGTGAGGGGCGGGCCTAGATCTATCCACAGAGGTAGGGAATTCCCTTCTCCAGCTCCTGCCTGCTTCCTGACACTCTGACTCCCTTCTCCTATGTGCGCCTGCCCTTAGGACAACGTGGCAGAAGAGAAAAAAGTCATAGGAGGATTTCCCTCTCCCCCCAGCCCCCATTCCCTCTGCCACTTTTTTCAAGAAGTGTTCTCTTTCCCCTGTTCGTGTAGCCAGGAGTGCACTTCCCCCGCTGGGACTAGAACTGGTCTCAGGCGGAGCGGGGAGAGAGCTCACACTCTCCATCATGGGCCCTTCCGCAGTCCTCTCACAAGGAAGGGCTTTCTCCAAGTGTTTGCCGTCTTCGATTCATGGCCCTGCTCTTGGATCACAGCTGAGGGTAAAAGAGGAAAAGTCCAGGAAGCTCACTGTCCCCTTACAGCTTGCTCTTCAGCGTTTGCCTTCCCTCCTGGTCTGCCTGCCCTTAATTACTTTGCAGAGTCCTTAGGTAACTGCTGTACTTTGGGTTTTAGTTGAAATCAGTGGGAAAGATGGGCTCCGGCAGGCTTATTCCATTTTCGTTGACACCCGAAGCTTCTCTCCCCGGATTTCTGAGGCTGGACTGCCGGAGGCTCAGTCCTGGGCCCTCTCCTCATCTCTGTCTGCACACCCTCTCTTTGTGACTTCAGCCTTACGTTTCAGCTTCATGGCCTTAAATCATCCCCCAAATTTATAAGGCCGGTGCGGCTCTCTCCTGAACTCCAGAGCAGCTTCTCCAACTGCCTGGTTGACACTGGATGGCCGATAAATACACAAATTTAACATTCCCCAAACTGAATGCCTGCTCTCTCCTGCCCCGGACCTGTTCCACCTCTCCCTACCCCTTTCAGTAAATGGCAGGTCCATTCTTCCATTTATTCAGGGTAAAAAATTTGAAGTCACCCTTGATGCCTGAGCATGAGGAGAACAGCAGGTTGGGTTTGCCTGGTTAACAAGTACTAACACATAAGACATTCAACACTCAGCTCAAAGGGAACTCGATAAAAAATGAAAAGTTGGGTAGAAAAGGAAAAGTGGTCAGAGAAGGATGAACATTCAACTCTCATAACTTAAACACTGAATATTAAATTGACCAAAATCATAATAACTAGTATATGAGGGATTTGGGGAAACAGAAAGAGGGCATGTGTATGGCTGGGGTGGAGGCAGAAGGTCCAGAGCTAATGGCTAAACCTGAAAAAAATCAAGTAGCAAGTGAAGGATGTTATTTAGAGATACGGAGATAAATACCAAGCTGAAGTCAGCACCAAAGAAATTGAAAGCAGTTGACTTGGAGGAGAGAGGCACTGGGGAGGGTAGAGAATGCTGTTTTTTATAAGGTGTCTAGGACTTTTTGGCTTTAAAGGATATACTGTATAATCTTCATAAAAATAAAAATGACAAAAGATACACACCAAACTGCTAGATGACTAACAATGGTTGTTTTTGTGGGAATGAGACAGGAGGGGGGCAAGGCACAGCCACTCAAGGAATGCTACATCCATTAACATCAAAATGGCGAAAGATTCAACCCCCAGGAGGCCTTGAGGCTCAAGATGGTGGGAGATTTAACTTCTAGCAGATCTTGAGCTTCGTTATAGGCTCATTGTAATACATTAGCATGGTGAGTAACACGCCCACAGGCACCGTGGCAGTCCCAAGGCTAGCCCCAAAAGGTCAAAGGGTGGGAAAGGGCCAACTTCCTGGGAATCCCAGCCCCTTCCCTCGGCTACTTAGACTGGGCCTTCCACTTACTAGCATATGAAGCCACCAAGCCCATGAAAACTAGCAATAGGGCATTGCCTTGAGGCCGCACTCTCTCTCTCCCTCTTTGGACGGCCCACATTCTGTCTATGGAGAGTGTATCTACTTTTAATCTGAGCACCCAGCCCCCACCCCTCGTGGCCTTTCTCTTGCCTTTCAATGTATCTCTCTGTACAAATCTACCTTTACTCAACTGTGGCTCGGGCTTGAATTCTTTCCTGCATGAAGCCAAGGACCCACACTTGATGGGGCACGTCCCAGGAGCTCAACCGAAGCCTGGGACACGGCCCTGCTCACGCCCCACATCTGTTTTCCTGCATCAGAAACTCAGGAGGGCTAGGAGGCTGAAGCCTTGTCCCTACAAAAAAAGAAATGAGGGAGATGGAAAGGATTTGTACCCAAGAGGACCCCACAGGGTCCTGCTTGATTTCAGGTTGTTCAGGGAAACAGAACCAACAGGACAGATATGTATTTCATACATATATATATGAAAAACTTAATATACAGGATATATAGTTATACTAGGCTGTATTATAAATCTTATATACAACTGATCTAAGAACATTGGAGTCGTCCCCTGTAATAATCTTGTAAGACAGTTTCTGTTATTTGTATTTTTCTTTTTTTAAATTAAAAAATTTATTTTTTAAATTAATCTGTTTTGGAGGGTAGGTAATTAGGTTTATACATCTATTTATATAATGGAGGTACTGGGGATTGAACCCAGGACCTCATGCATGCTAAGCGTGTGCTCTACCACTGAGCTACACCCTCACCCTATTATTTGTGTTTTTCGATGAGCAAACTAAGGATCTGAGAAGTTGAGAAAGTCAAGAAGAGGTTTCAATGCAGGGCTGACAGCTGGGTTACTAGCTGAAAGATCTTCTTCCTTAGAGAAGGTTGACAGCGAGGATACCCATGTGAAATAAGTGTCAACGAAAATAAAATCCATAACATGAGAGCTGTAAGTTTCAGTTGTATTCAGGGTCTTACTGAGGACGACAGCCCAGGAGACAACCACTCGGTAGCTCTGAGGACCTGCCGAAAAGGTAGGGGTGTAGCCAGGATATACGTGAATTTTTTGGCTGGGAAATACACGTAGTCAAGGAGCACACATCTGGGTAAAAGATTACAGCCCGTCACAAAGAACAGACATCTCAGGTTAACAATGCTAGTGCTTTTCTGTGTGTGGGAAGTCGCAAGACCACGGGGTCATTAAACTTCTTCCTGAGAGGTGTCTAATGATCTAATTACCCATTTATCCAAAGCCCAGAGGGCCTCATCTTGCTTTCCATCCAGAATCCTGACCAGGGTGGGCTGTCAGTGGGTGACTGCAGTGGGCTGCCACTTAAGCCTTTGTAGAACCGGGTGGTGAGCAATGTTCCTTGTTCCTTTTTAGACACAAGCCTGGTTCATAGATGCAGACTGATCCCCAAGGAAATTCTTGAGAAATAATCTAAGTCCATTCTACCTATACAGAGACAACATAATTCCAAAGTGGTTCTTAAGTTGTAATATTGATAGTGACTCTGGGTGACAGCTGCATGTGAAACTGAGCAGGACCCTGTGGGCCCCTCCTAGGTCCAGATGCTTTCCACGTTCCTGTTTCTTGTTTGTAGTTAGTAGGCTTCATTCAGCCTCTTTGACCTTCCCTGAGCTCCCAAGGGCAGATCCAAACAGTTGCTAATCAGGGAAGGGAGGGAAGGCAGAAACAAGGGAGGAGAAGCAGTGGAGCCTTAGGGCAGGGTCCTGGTTCCTCCTTAAGGAATACACAGAACAAAGTCTTTGAGTTCTTCAGTCAGAACCAAGGCCCCCACCCAGGTGGAGGATGGGCTGAGCACAGGATTCCTGGAGCACTGCCCTGTGACCTCACCACCACCCATCAGAAGAAAGTCACATACCCTGCAGCTCTCACCCCAAATTTTGCCTATAAAAACCTGTCCCTGAAAACTATCCAAGAGTTTGTGTTTTTTTGAGCACTAGCCACCCATTCTCCTTGCTTGACTTTGCAATAAACCTTTCTCTGCTTCAACCAAACTCTGACATACTTAGGACTGTTGGCTTCACTCTTCATGGGCACACAAACTCGTGTTCAGTTAACACATAGGGGTTTATTATCCTGTTCTATTATCATATTCCTACTTTGTATAAGCTTTTAATTTTTCATAACAAGATTAAAAAAAGATTTAACTGAAGGAAGAAAGACTTCGTAGCTGATGTAGTAGAGAGGAATTCGCCACTTCAAAATACGTTTTTTTTTTGGCATATTATTTTAAGCTGGTTACTTTCTAAGAAACTAGAGACATTTGAGAAACTGAAAACCAAGTGGGAATTACCCTTCTCTAAGAAACATTTACATTTGTAAGGGAACTCTCGGTTTGTAAAGGTGTATCCCTGGGAAGAGGAGGATGACCAAATCTCTAGAAACTCTTATCAGTGCAGAAGGCAAGGACTTAAATCTGCATAAACAACCAGGCTTTATTTCTACTTCTACTTTCTATTTCTGCTTTATGTCTACTTTTGAAGGCTAATTTCACATGGTACAGAACTCTACGTTGGTGGCTTATTCTCTCAATACTCTAAATACCTCACTCCATTGTCTTCTTGCTTGCATTGTTTCATTTCTGAGGATAACTCAAATGTAATTCCCTTTGTTTTTCTAAAAATATACTTACGTAACTGAATCACTTTGCTGTACATCTCAAACTAACACAATGTTGTAACTCAACTATACTTCAATACAAAATTTTACTCTTAGCAACTTTTAAATATGCAATACAGTATTATTATTATTATTTGCAATACAGTATTATTAACTAAAGTCATCACACTGTACATTACGTCTTCATGACTTATTTATTCTATAACTGGAAGTTGGTACCTTTTGACCACTTTTACCTATATCACTCACCTCTCACCCCCTCCACCTCTGGCAACCACTGATCTGTTCTCTGAATGGATGAGCTTGTGTGTGTATATGCGTGTGTGTGTGTGTTTTAGTTCCACATGTAGGTGAAATCATACAGTATTTACCCTTCTCTGTCTGACTTATTTCATCTAACATAATACCCTGTAGGTCCATCCACTTTGTCACAAATGGCAAGATTTCATTCTTTTTTTATGGCTGAAAAATATTCCATTTTATATATATATTGGCATATTATATTATATTATATTATATTATATTATATTATATTATATTATATTATATTATATATATACCACATCTTCTTTATCCATTTATCCATGGAGGGACACTTAGGTTGTTTCCATATCTTGGCTATTATAAACATTGATGCAATGAACATTAGGGGGCATATATCTTTTCGAGCTAATGTTTTTATCTTCTTCAGATAATACCCAGAAGTGGAACTGCTGAATCATATAGTAGTTCTATTTTTAATTTTTTACCTCCTTACTGCTTTCCATAGTGGCTGCCCCAATTTACATTCTCATCAACATCCTCACCAACACTTTCTTTACATCCTCACCAACACTTGTTATTTTTGTCTTTTTAATAATAATCACTTTGATAGGTGTGCAGTGATATGGTGATGCCTCATAGTGATTTTGATTTACGTTTCCCTGATGATTAGTGATCCGGAGCACCTTCTCATGTGTCTGTTGGCCATCTATATGTCCTTTGGAAAAACGTCTATTCAGACCTGCTGATTGTTTTTATTTTTTGTTTGTTTGTTTATTTTATTTATTTATTTTTTTTGCTATTGAATTGTATGATTTTATATATTTTGGAATATTTACCCCTTATCAGCAATATGATTTGCAAATATTTTCTCTCATTTAATAGGTTGCCTTTTCATTTTGTTGATAGTTTCCTGGACTGTGCAGAAGCTTTTTAGTTTGATGTAGTCCCTCTTGTTTATTACACTTTCATTGCTCCTATTTTTGGTGTCAGATTTAAAATATCCTTGCCAGGACCAATGTCAAGGACCGGTGTGAAGGAGTTTAATGTCTGTGTTTTCTTCTAGGATTTTTTTATGGTTTCAATTCTTATGTTCATGTCTTTAATCCATTCTGAATTAACTTTTGTGTATAGTGTAACATAGTAGTCCAATTTCATTCTTTTGCATGTAGCTGCCCAGTTTTCCCAACACCATTTATTGAAGAAATTGTTCTTTCTCTATTGTGTATTCTTGGTTCCTCTGTCATAAATTAATTGACCATGTATGCACGGGTTTATTTCTGGGCTTTTCTGTTCCATTGAGCTATGTGCCTGTTTTTATGCCAGTACTTTACTGTTTTGATTACCCTAGCCTCGCAATGTAGTTTGAAATTAGGGAGTGTGATGCTTCCAGCTTTGTTCTTTCTTAAGGTGTTTTGGCTATTCAGGGTATTTTGTGGTGCCACACAAATTTTAGGATTGGTTGTTCTATTTCTGTGCAAAACGCATTTGGTGTTTTGATAAGGATTGCATTGAATCTGTAGATTGCTTTGGGTAGTATAGACATTTTAACAATATTAATTTTTCCAATCCAGGAGCATTGACTCTCTTTCTGTTTATTTAGTCTTCTTCAATTTCTTCATCAGTGTATAGGTCTTTCACTTCCTTGGTTAAATTTATTCTGTTGTAAATGGGATTGTTTTCTTAATTTACTTTTCTAAAAGCTTTTTGTTAGTGTATGGAAATACAACAGATTTTTGGGTATTGATTTTGTCTCCTGAAACTTCACTGGATTTGTTTTTTCATTCTAGCAGTTTTTTCAGTAGAGTGTTTGGGGCTTTCTTAGTCCTCTCCTGACAGCAATACAACTTACCAGTTCCCAGGACACTTTTTTTTCTTTTTACTATTTTATTGAAGCATAGTTGATTTATAATTTTTTTCTTTTTAGTGGAGTTACTGGGGATTGAACTCAGGACCCCATGCATGCTAAGTATGCACTCTACCACTGAGCTATACCCTTCCTCCACAACAATGTTGTATCAGTTTCCAGTGTACAGCAAAGTGATTCAGTTATATATGTGTATGCATATATTCTTTTTCATTATATGTTACTACAAGTCACTGACTATAGTTCCCTGTGCTATACGGCAGGATGTTCTTTTTTTTAGAGGACAGAAGGTAAGATATTTAGAGAAGCATTTTTCTGAGGCCTGACTGGTATTAGCCACACGTGGATGTTTAGTGTTACAGGAGCTCAGCACTGAGCACCACATTCTGAAAGGTAACCATGAGCTCTTTAGTAAGTTGTGTGTTTATGTATGTGTGTTGACATCTGCAGGGCTCTCTGTATCACGGAAGCTCTGTTGGACCTCTTGCTCAGGTGGAGATGTGCAATATTTGTAGTCCTTTGTCAGCTACATACATTGGGAATAACTTCTCTCACCTTTCCCCACACTCTTTTTATATTCCCATCTAATTAAAAAGAAGTCTAAAATGTAATACAGTCATCTATTTCTCTATTTAAGAAACAAATTTTAATCTTGAGATCATGAAGATATTCCCCTATTTTAGCTCCTAAATGCACTGCAGTATGTCCATTCATACAGCTGGAAGTGACTTTTATACATAGTATGAGTTTGATTTTCTGGATCCCTTCTCATTAAATAGCTGAAATTTAATTGAGGAGAAATGATATCTTTATAACATCCAATCTTCTTACTATTTTATATGGTAATTCCTGTCATTTATTTTGTCCTTTAAAAAAAATGTTCTGTAACGCTTCACAGTCAAGTCATCTGTGTAAAAGACCTGTGTATTTTTGTTAGATTTCTTTCGGTATCTGATATTTTTTGGTCCTGTTACAAATGGCAACTTTCATTTTCTGATTGATGCTGGTATACTGAAATGCAATTGAATTTTGCATATTAACCTTGTATGTAGCAACCTTACAACATTTACCTATTAAATACTTCATTTGTAAAATATTTTGAATTTTCTATGTAAAAAAAATCATACCATTTGATAATAATAACATTTTTACTTTTTTTCTTCCCAATCATTATGCTTGTTCCTTCCTTGCCTGATTGTTAAGAATGCCAACACGATGTTGAATAGATGTCTCATTTCCATTCTCAGAGAGAAAACTATCAGAATTTTATCAATGCTGTAGTGTTGTGGTAGACACCCTTCAACAGATTAAGGAAGTTCCCTTTGTTATCTACTTTGCTAAATTTTTATTTTTATTTTTATCATGACTCCATACATTAATCCGGGAAGGCTGACTTAAAATGTTACGACTGAGTGGCTTAAACAAAGGAAATTTTTCTCACGGTGCTGGAGGTCCAAGATCAAGGCGCCTGCAGGCCTGGTTTCTCCGGAGGCCTCCTTGTCTTGTACATGGCCTCTCTGTGCCCGCCCACGGTGTTTCCTCGATGGATACACTTCCCTGGTGTCCTCTTTTGAGGAAGTCATATTGAAGTAGGAATCAACACAGTGCTAAAGAGGTGATAGCAAGAATCTTTGAGTTCCGTTGTCAGAGAGAGCACTATCAGAATTTTATCATCAGTGTGGGTTTTGGGTAGATATCAATGAACACATTAAGGAAATTACTTTTTCCTAATTTGCTAAATTTGTTTTAAAAACAATCACTGACTAGTCATATTAAATTTGTCCTCACCCTCATCTAACCTTGATTACCTATTTCAAGATCACACCTCCAAATAGTTTGGGATGGGACACATTCAGTCCTCCGTAACTGTAGATGGGTGAATTTTATCAAATGATTTTTCTGCCATCTACTGAGATAATCCTATGATTTGTTTTCATTTCCATTCTGTGGTAAGAAAAAAAATTTGATTATTCAGCTAGGTTTGCTATTGGTCTCTGGCTTTTCATACACTTCATTGGCTGTGAAGATATGCATATGTGATAAACCTGTGAAGAAAAACAAACAGAGGAGGGTATAGCTCAAGTGGTAGAGCACATGCTTAGAATGCAAAAGGTCCTCGGTTCAATCATCAGTACCTCCTCCAAAAATAAATAAATCTAATTACTTCCCCCAAAATAAAATAATCAAGTAAGACAGAAATAAAGTACCTTTTTTTTTAAAAAAAAGCAAGGGAATTATTAATATTAAATAAGATACCGGATGCCTCAGGCTGAGGAAAATGGGAGCGACATACTATGATGGAGTCCATCAGGGCCGCTGGGCTACGTACCCTTATTTCCTAACCTATACCTGGGTTTTCATTTTACTATTCTCCTTTAAATTGTAGCTCTATATGTTAATCCAATCTTACATGCATGCTTTTCATTAAAAAACAAAATCAGCCACACTCAAAGCTGAAATGTGACTGAAAAAATTAGAAATGGAGTAGAAATACGTTTAAATGTTGGAAGCGGGGAGAAAAGTAGCAGCAGGTTAACCCTGCGGAGACATGGACATAAATCTCCCATGCATGGGAAGGAGTGGGGACAATCTGCTGTTTGCTCTGTCACAAATCAAAACACAAAAATCATTAGGCTCCCAAAAGAAAAAAAAAAAAAAAAGAAAGAAAGAAAAGAAAAAGTATTATTTTGTAACAGATACGACAAAACACTGTCTTTTTCTATGTCAAATATCTCCCAGGCAGATGTATAAGTGATCTCATCTAATGCTCATAATTTCTTGACATGATAGACAAGATCTCAAATTTCAGGTGAGACTTGATTAAGATGCACCATTGGTAATAAGCAAAACCCAACTCCTGTTAAAAAAAAAAAAAAGAAGCAATAAATCTGCTTGACTTTTGCCCCGGAGGGAGACTGGACAATATACAAATCTCCCTGTACTCCAGATGGAGACACCGCCTCTTATCTTCCAAGGCTGTTTCCCATAAAAACATCCGGGCAAACAGTGTGGAGCCCTCAGTTCCTCGCTCCCGACACTTGCAGAAAAGCAAGAGACCCACTGAAAAGTGTCCCCGCACAATTGTCTTCTCTCCCACCTGGAACGCGTAAGGTGCTTATAAAACAGGTAAAGTGCAGGTAGACGAAACATGCAAATGTTCACAAGTTTATTGCAGCTGTGAAACTACAGTTTCACACGCTCCCACGTTAGAGTTCTGGAAACACTTCAGTTATCTGCAGGTCCCTGTTGGCTGGGATCACCCCCGTAGTCTCTCACCGCGCAGACTGTGAGAGAGTCGCTCCTGATGCAGAAGTAGGGCTTCAGGACTTCCGAAAACGCCGCGGAGAAGGAGTGGAGGTGAGACCTGTCGTCCACACTGTAGAAGGACACGGCGCCCAGCTCGTAGTCCAGGTACACGCCCACCCCGCCGGGCCGGTCCTTCAGCTCCAGGGGGACGGCGCCCCCGGGCCCCTGCGCCTCGTACGCCCCGCCGCGCAGCCGCACCGTCCAGCGGCCGCCGGGTCCCGCCGGGCGCCCCGCGCGCGTCCCGGGGGCGGGGTCCGCGGGGTCCGCGCAGACGCCCACCGCCCACGCCGGCCCGCCCAGCCGCACCTCCCAGTACCGCCGGCCGCGCGCGAAGCCCTGGGCGCCCAGCACCGCCGGCTCCGCGCTGAACCTCCGCGCGCCGCGGGGCGCCCTCCGCTTCCTCCCCAGGAACGTCGCGGACTTCCTGTCCTCGGACACCAGCAGGCTGGGGTGCGCCGTCTCGGGGTCCAGGCTCACGTCCTCCCGGAACGTCTGGATGATTTTGCGCAGAGCCGAGTGCTGCGGGGGGAGGCTGCAGCCTTCGCGGCGCAGCTGGAAGGAGTAGACGGCGGGGCACCGCAGGCCCTCGCACCTGCGCAGGACGCCCCCGATGCCTCTCAGCAGCCTCACGCCGGGCAGCACGCTCCGCTCGGCCACCTCCTGCAGGAGGCCCTTCAGGGTGGAAATGTGGTCCGAGAAGGCGGCCACGTTGGCGCCCAGCTGCTCCTGGATGTCCCGCTCCTCCTGGACCAGCCTCTCCAGGACGGCCTCCTGCTCGCGGTCCACAGCCCGGTTCAGCTGCCCGAACTCCAAGGCCAGCTCCCGCCGCTGGCGCTGCACCTGCTCCCGCAGCTCCAGCAGCTTCCTGTCCTGCGCGGCCACCAGGCTCTGAGCGTCGGCCACCCGCGTCTTCAGGGGCTCCACGTAACTGCCGAGCCTCTTGCGGTGGTGAGCGGCGGCCTCGCCCACGGACCTCACCACGTGGCCCTGGTGCTCAGGGGGCTGCGTGCACAGGGGACACAGCAGCTCCAGGTCGTCCTCGCAGAAGAGGCCCAGGACCTGGTGGTGCCGCTCGCACAGGCGCGGCTCCTCGCGCCTCCTCCTCTTGCTCCTGCGGCCGCCCAGCTGCCTGGCGATGTCGATCATCCTGCCCAGCTGGGTGTTGCTCCTGACGTGCCGCTCCTGGCACGGGTGGCGGCACACGGGGCAAGGGAACCTGTCCTCCAGGTGAGCCCAGGACTGCTGGATGCAGCGGCGGCAGAAGTTGTGCCCACAGTCGATGGTGACGGGGTCGCTCAGGCCGTCCAGACACACGGGACAGTTGGCTTCTGCCTGGAGTCCAGCCAGGGCCGCCGCCACCGCCATCGGGGCTGCACCGAGGTGGGTTTTCTCTGGAGGCCGGGCTGCAGGGTCTCCGCGCTGACAAGCAGGCGCACCCTCGGTTCTCACTCCTTGTCCAGGACGCTGCGCTCCGCAGGGCCGTCGGAACTCGGTGGCGCGGGCAGGTGCCCAGAGTGGCTTCCTTCACCTCCTGCAGCTGATCACAGAGCAGCTGGGCCACTCACTGCTCTCAGCAACTCTCTGGGTCAGAAAGCAGACACAAGTCGAAAGTGCCTTTTCCTTCCTGGGGATGAGAAAAATAATCCTGCCTGTGAAAAGGCTGCCCTGTGTTGTGGGACCAGCTCGCTGCCACCTTGAGGAATCTGCTGACCCTCCCCTCCACCACGATCCACTTACACCCGCAGGGACCACTGGCTGATGTGACGGTGTCCTGGGAGTTGAAATGTGTGTGGGCTTGGGGATGAGAGCCCCAGGCCTGGGTGGGGGGTCCCCCTCAGTCAACAGCTTATCTGTGGACCTGGGCAAAGTCACATAGCATCCCTGATTCTAAGAGGATCTGGTTAAAGGACAAAATTCTCAGCTTCAATCATTTCAGTGTTGTCAAAAATCTAATAAAAGAACCTGCTACTTTTTGGCTTAAACCACAGATATTTCTGACAGCACTCAATTCATAATACATAAAAAATTACTTTTCACTTAAGGTTCTCAACTACAGGATATATCAGATATATCAGACTGTGTGTATACGTGGATTTGATTTGGAGTAGAAGAAATTTATCTGGACACCCTGCCAGGTCAGAACACTGACTTTTCACATCAGGCACAGAATGAGATTGAGATCAAGATTTTATTGTGAGTTGAAGCTGAGAAACACACACATACACACAACTACTCCCTGACATCCTTGGTGAGCTGCCAGCTAGTGAGGTTTGTGAGGTCAGAATCCCTACAAGGAGGTGTGGCACTTTCCCTTAGAAGCTGCTGCTGATTCTCAAAGAGCTGAGGGGCCAACTCAGGGCACCCACAGAGGATGCATCCTGGTAAACTCTCCAAACTTTCCTGAGATCAGTGAAGTGATCCCAAAGCTGGACACCGAGTATCCATGGCCGATGGAGGGAGGTGTGAGGGAGTCTGTTGATTTAATTATCTTGGTGCCTGATTGGTTTAAAACAGTATTTTGATCCAGAATGATGGACAAATGAATTTCAGAGTGTTCCAGCCTCTGATTGCCCAGCCCACGACCACCCTCTGGGCCCCCTCCAGTCTTCTGCCATCCACACCCAGATCTAGTCACACCCCCTCCCACAGGGCTTTCCTGCAGGACTGTGTTCCATCTAGAGGACCCCATCCTTCCCTCAGCTCCAGCTTCCCCAGCACCAGGCTCTCACCCTCCTACCCTCCTGTAGTATGTTCAGCTCCTCTGGGCCCAGTACCTTTGTACCAGCAGAGCCCTCAGTGGTCTCCGGTGCTGCCCAGCTCAGAGCTCATTGTCACTTCCTCCAGATCCCAGCTTCCCCGCTGCATGAGGGTCACCTCCCCAACAAAATGTGACAGAGCAGTAAGGACAGGATCGTGAGCTTTTTTCACTCTGACTGCTGTAGATTTACAGATAAACTGCATCCCACACAGAGCTGTCACCTCCGTGCTGTCTGCCATGATTGCATCTCCAAAAATCACCTCAGTCCCTGGCTAAGCTGTAGAAGCACTAAAATCCTGCCAGGTTTCCGGGTCTCCCATAGGGACTGAGTGACTCTGGGGTAACCTGCTTCTGCTCTGCCTGTCTGCAGGCAGGCGTGGTGAGATGGAGGAAGACCAAATTCCTCCCCGGCCCCCGGAGCTCTAATCGTTGTCCCTCCCCACCTGCACACTGATGAGATTTAAAGTCACTTTAAAGTCAAAATGGAGCCGGTGGCCAATGTGGCTGTGGTTTCAGACACATCCCTGCACCAGTAAGAACTTGACTTTTCTGAACTGGATCAAACTCAAGGACACCACCAGCTGTTTACAAAGCAGTACCTGCTGACAGCTCTAGCTGCAACCTTGTAGTTTCAAACCCCTCCCCACCCCCACCCTCACAATTGTGTTATCAATTTGAGCAACAACCAGTCCTTCTCTGTTTAACCATCACCCTTCTTGCCAGGTCCATCCTAATTATTGACAGCCAACTGATGGAGCCTTGCAGGTTTCACGCCTTTATAAGCCTTTCCCATTGTGTATCCTGGGGACACAATTCAAGTGCTTTTTGAATCTGTGTCTCCGGGGCTGCAGTCCTAACGACCCCCAATAAACGTCTCTATTTCAGTGAGGTCTGGGTTTCTGGGGTTTTGGTTAACACTCCACACTTCCCAGGACTGAGACATCCTGGAGGGGGATCCCACAGCTTCAGACCAGCCTTTAGGGGATTGTCACACACAAGTATTTTCATCCTCAGGCCCCCAGGACAGGGTAGGAACTTGGCATCTGTGCTCTCAGTAAGCATTTAGGTGACTTAGGACAAGGCAGGCTGAGGGACTGGGAACTCTGATAAAGGACAGGTTTTAGCAGAAGTCAAACCTGAGCCTCGATTCCTTGGGAGGTGGGTCCCTAGGCTGGGCCCAGAGCAGGGACTCAGGAAGCCCTGGCCTTGTCCGCTCCCCACTTCTGCTCCCCACTTACCTGGTGCAGCTCTGGCGGTGTCCAAGGGCCTGGTCCTCAGTCTGCTGTCCCACCAAATAGTGTGGGCGGGGTTGTGACCCGAGCATATATACACCACCAGGAGGGTGGAGCTATTGGGGTCCCGCCCTAAAGGCTGTGGCTCCTCCCCCGGAGAGTGGATTGGATGAGTGTTTAGAGGTGCTGCTCAGAGTTGAGGGGGGGAGGGGGGAGGACCCAGCCTGGGATGAGGCCAAGCTGATGGGCGGCCGCTGTCCCGGTGATAACAGGATCCCAGCTGCAGATTTGAGATCCTCCCATGATCCTTTCAACGCCACTTAACTTTAATCTTCTCCGATGGGGGAAATGAACTGTGAAAGGCGCTGTGAGTCTGTCCATTTCCTCCCCAGGGAGGTGTGACTCCCCCGCCCTTCCCGATCTCCAGCTCCGCGTGCACGCGGAGGGTCCGGGGTCTGGGTGAGTCCATCCCGGGCCCCCTGCACCCTCACGACGAGCAGTTTCCTATTCCAGGACCGCTGAACCCCGACCGCAGACAGGGCAGTGTACAGAACCCAGCTCCGGACCTGCCTAACACACGGAAGACAAACTGTGCGAAGTCCCGGCCCCCGAGACAGTTGTGCCGCTGCGGATGGTTCAGGTTCCCGGCGTGATTGTCTCCCAGAGACGAGGGCGCTGCGGGGAGGGACCCCTTGGGAGGAGACGAGCACCCAGGAGAAGCCTGGAGTGAGGCAGGAACCGCAGGGCCAGAGGGCAGCAGTGCCTGGAGGGCGGTGGCCTCTGAGTGTCTGCCGACTCTGTTCCTGGAGCGCCCAGCGGCCTCAGCGCAGCAGGGATTAGAATTCCAGGGCCTTGATGAAAATTTGAAAAGACGATGTTTGGGGGGAAAAACCCTCTAATTTTGATGTATTTTGCTTTGGAACTGCCAAAGCAGTTTGCATTTGTTTCCTGCAACATTTCTGTAAAATAAGCCTGGTAAGTAACATAGTTAGTGAGGACAGACAGAAAATGACTGTCTTCCAGGTGGCAAATAACAAAACACCTGCACTAGCTTTGCAGCTTCCTGTGAAAATACAATTATTTCTAAACAAGTTAAAACAAATACACAACCAAAACCCCAAACACCATCTAATTCTTGAGATTATATTATCCCACAGTTATTAATTGTATTAATTTGCACAATGTTCTCATGAACCATAGAGGAAAAGTACCAACCGGGAAATGTCACCCAGGTGTGTCCAGTGTAGAAATAAGCCCTGCCTTTTTCTCGAAAAGTATTGGTGTAAGTATTTTTGCTCTGATATGAGAGCTGTTATTCAAAGTACAAAATGAAACCTCTCTCAACTCATAATTTAGAAAGTGCCAGTCCCCCTGGACTTTGGTGTATGCGGTGCAACACAGGGGTTAAGACCAGAGAAAGATTTGTCAGCTTCCCCTTTGAGGGACAGCAGAGCCATAGCATCCCAGGGGACGGACCCCTACAGACACCATGGCCCCTTCACCACTGCCTCCTTCTCCACCAACTAATGATGCCAACCCTCTGAAGACTCAGGGCAGCCGGTAAACAAGTAACCTTGTGAGATTGTGTGGACAGCGTGGTTTCACGGTTTCCACTGTCATGCCTTTTCTGTCTTCTGAGGTGGGAAGACTGGGAACTCAAGTTTCAGTATCAAGGGTCAAATTGACCGTGGAAAGGTTGATTTTACACTTTCTGTAGGTTAAAATGTTTTCAAGAGATGGATCCATTTTTCTCCCATTCCTATGAAAGGACCGCTGGAGGGTCTAGATCTCCATACCTGCTGGAGACACTTTCAGCCCCTGGGAGCAAGTCCAGGTCTGACCCCGCCCCACTTCTCTTCAGTGTGGAGGCTGCCCACCCCACTTCCAGTCCCCTAGAATGTGCCAACGTGACCTGGTTTCCCTTGGCAACTCCTGTCAGGAGGGTCCTTTCCAGGCCTGTCCCCTTTGTAGCTGGCTGCCCCGTGGGGCGCAGTAAGGGAGGTGCACGAGTCTCTTGTTTAGGGCTGTACCTGGATCTGGACTTTGGGAGCGGGTCTATTTTCAAACTATTCTGATGGGTCAGGAGATCCGGGGTCTGTCAGACACAGACGACTCTTCTCAGTTGACAGCAGAGGGGAACGGCTGCCGGGTCTTGACCTTCAGTCCTGTGCTTTGCCTGCATCTTCTTCATAGACCCAATCATCTCCTGATCGGCTTATCACCTAGTCCCCCACCCAGCCAGCCTCCAGAGCTCTCTCACTCACTTCATAGTTAGAGTCCTGGAACCAGATACTTGAGCGTTGTCCCAGCTGGGCCTCTGACTGTCCAGGGAGCAGATACATAGGAAAGCAGTGCGTATTTGCCTCTTTGCCACATTTCAGTGTGGACGACTTTCCAGTCAGGAGAGAGGATGAGGCTTTGCTTCTCATCTGGAACACGGATTCCCCTCCTGCAGATCCTGCAGGAAAAATGTCTGGCACCATCTGCTGGAAAATGTTTGAACGATCAAACCCACATGATTGGATCAAAATAACACTGGGCAGTTCAGTCTCTGCGGCCACAGCAGTGCGTGTCCAGGACCACGGGGCGGAGCGTTCCCAGCTCCTGGTCAGCCCGGAGCGGCCTGCGCACACACAGGAGGCGGCTGTTCCCTCTTTTAAACCACGGCTGAGGACAGGTGTCCTCCAACCCCAGCCCAGCCCCTTCTGTTCACTGAACTCAGGGTCTCAGAAACTGTTCCACATCCACACACATATTTCACTATGAGCAGAAGCCTGAATGGAAAGTGTTGCATCCATGGTGGGAAGAGAAAGTTTCTTGAAGGACAGTCTTTCTGCGAGGTCAGCGTTCTCTCCAGAGTTCTTTCGCCCTCTCAGTTTCAAATCAGAGGTTCTTTACCAGGTTACACCGTGTGCTCTGTGCTTTACTCAAACATCTTGTGAAAACTTCACGAGAATTCTCTACTGCGGGAGGAAAGTCCTCCCACAGACAAAAGTGGAAAGGGAAGGTTAGAGTGGTGACGTCCACGGGGCCACCGGGATGGAGTGTCACCCCTCTGGGGCCACAACAGCCCATCTCTTTCAAAATACTTAAGAGTATTTCAAAATACTTTTTTTAAAAAGTATAATTTCCATTTTGTTGTTTTCTTTTGCAGAGAACAAGATTTCTTCAGTCATTAAGGACTTAGCTCCTTACATGGGCTCTGGTGGAGGCCGTGGGGCGGCACCTGCAGGTCTAAATCTGGGTGGGCGTGTTCGGTCCTTCCGGGCTTCACGAGGACTCCTGACCACCTTGCTGTGCGTGGCACAGCTCACGTAGTAGTGCAGTTCCACAGACAGCTTGGGAGGCACGTAGGCGTGGAGACGCTTGCTTCAGAAACGTCCCCAATGCTGCGGCCTCTACTATGTTTCGAATGACAAACTTCTCAGTGACCGTGTCCTTGGGCAGGCATCTGGCACAGCGAATAAACTGCACGAGGCTGCAGGCCTTTTTGGCAGACCATCGTTCCCTCTTTGCCTGGTCACCAGGCGAGGACATGAGAGAGCCAAAATACATTTTATTCCCCGCTGACCAGCTAATTCCCGATTTGAGAATACTCTCCCAAAAGTCCAAAAAGAAAAAAGTTGTGATTCATAACATTTCCATGCAAGGAGCGTTTATCAGACGGCAGGAGGAGAGACACGCCCTGCGCAGGGGAAGCAGCCCAAGCCTGAGCTATGGGGCGACCTCGGTTCTGCCAAATGGGTGTAAGACAGAAGTCACTGCGATGTGGTTAACAGTCTTGTATGTTATCGGCACAAAACAGTATC
The DNA here is from genome assembly GCF_036321535.1 of Camelus dromedarius. NCBI lineage: Eukaryota > Metazoa > Chordata > Mammalia > Artiodactyla > Camelidae > Camelus > Camelus dromedarius. Next base: position 11,439,539 of record NC_087436.1, on the reverse strand, counting down.
AGGAGCAACATAGTTATTCTGTAAATGTCAGCATTAGGTCAGTGGATCAGCGCCCTCAAAGGTTTTAACCACCAGTGACGAACTCAGCAGGCTCAGTGATGGTGTTGGGGGGGGCAGATGGAGGTTCTCTAACTCTGCACCCCTACACTTCACTGCTGGCATCTTCCCTAAAGAAGACCTTTCCCTCCCTGATGTCCCCTTCTGTGTTTTTAGAGGCACCCCCTGGACTCATGAATTCTCTTCCTCTCCAACGTGTATACCCATCATTCTCCTTGCTGAGGTCCAGAGAGCCCCACATGGAGCCGGCCGTGCTCCCTATGCTGCCTCTGCATCCTCTTGGCCAGTCCTCGCTAGTCTTTGAGCTCATCCCTGCTGTGAGATACAGGAGCCTTCAGTCCCATCTTTTTTTCTCCCGAGACCAGACCTAGAACCAACATTTTCTCCATGACACCCTGTGGGCCTTTATTGATGAAGGATATTGGAAAATTAAGATCTGGTGGAGTAAACGCTTTTAAATGTGTGATGTAAAACAAATGAGGGTGTATGTGTTAAGAACTATGAAGGATCTGAGATTTACCTTATTTTTACCTGCCCCTGTATGATGGATGCTGGCTGAAGACACAAAGCACTTTCTTACTCGTGGCACAGTGGTGGCATGAGCTCTATGTTAGTCTCAGTACCCGGGGTCATTCCATCCGTGGGGTGAGCCTAGATGGATGCGGTGCACACAGGAGATTTGCAGCACAGACAGGGAACTCCCAGCCCAGGACATCCAGATCCTCACTGCACCGTGGGCAAACCTGCCCAGCCTCTGCCCCAAAGGGAGGCGTCGCCTTCAACATGATGTACAGCAGTCACACCTCCCTCTGCTCTGCAGGGTGACTCTCTCTCCAGCTTCTGAAGCAGCTCCTCAGGAAGCATCCTTGGAAATATAGTACAGAACCAAATGGCAGCCAGTGCCTCTGCTCACAGGATGTGCAGAAACCCTCAGACTCACAGAACATTCTCCCAACATTGCCCAGACCAGGAAGCAGCATTACAACAGGAACTGAGACGACTCTTCTGTGGGCGTGGACATCGGTCTCTGAGGACATTATTAAGAAGACTTTTGGGAAGTGGGAGGGGGAGGTGTGGAGAAGGGCCAGGGAGGACACCTCTGCAAGAAGGGGTCTGCACAGGGGTCTCCAAGCACGCTCTCCAGACCAGCAGCATCAGGACCACGTAGACATTTATTTGAAGTACAGGTTCCTGGGCCCCACCTCTTAACTACTGACTCAGAAATTCACGGGGGTGGGGGGGAGCCCAGAAACCACTGTTACAGACAGCCTGGTGACCCTGGTGCACCCCAACCTTTGAGAACCATTCATCTGGAAGTTGCATTATAAGGAAACTAGAATATGTCACCCCAAAATATGCCTTTTTGACACAAAAATTTTGAGCTGAAGGCAATTAAGAAGCAGCAAACCCAGAAACCCTCCCCTTCTCTGGCTAGTGGTGGGATACAAATTCTCCTCTTAGTGGCCGCAGACCCTTGTCAGCCCAGGGAGGGCGCCAGAGGAAGCTACAAACAAACCTTACTCCATTAATTCTCCTCCTTGGATTGAATTTCCCACATCCTACCTCCCTTGAAAGCCTAAATCTGTTCCCAGCTCCTCTCTCTGGTCTGCAAATGACCTGTTTGTCGAAGCTGCTTTTTAAGCTGGGGTTCTGAGCCTCCACGGGGGTTCCGTTTCCTTTAGGTTCCTCCAGCGAGGGGGCGCTGCGGCCCCCATTCCCTGCCTCCCTCTTGCTAATTTCTCTGAGAGACTGCCAGGGGCAAGCAGAGTAGGGCGGGGGCTGCACTTGCCTGCAGGGCGCGTCCAGAGCAGACATTCAGTCCCCGCCCTGCTGGGTGATTCCGCCCGCAGGAGGCCCCACGGGTAGGTCACACAGCAGGGGAGGATCCTGGGTTAAAAGAGGATGTTTTTGCTTTTTTCTGACAGGAGGAGCACTGAGAGGCGAGATTCTCTGAATGAAAATTGGATATGTGAAAAAGGAGTTATTTTTTGAGTAAAACCCGGAGGGATGGCACATCAGAGAACTGGCGGACGCTCAGGTGTCAGCCACTCTGAAGATTTCAGCCGCCGTCTCTCCCTTAAAGGGTCTAGAGTCCGTGTTTGTAGCTTCAGCCTCTTACCTAAATATCAGCTCAGTAAATCGAAGTGCAAACTAGGTCCTTCTGTTTCTTCAAGGACCGAACACGCCTTGTGGTCAAACTGCACTTGCTTCCCCTCAGTCCTGCCCTGGCCCCGCGCTGTCACCTACGTGGCTGAAGCGCTTGTCTTGGGGTCCCTTCCCCACCCTTTACTGACTTCCTGGGTGCAGTTCCCATCTCGTCCACCAGGCGGCCTCAGGGCACCATGGGTCCACTGGGAACCTCCTGCTGCCCAGTCTGGCTGCTGCATCCACCTCTTTTATCCATGAAGTCTAGGGTGCAGCCCGGAGGATTGTTCAAAAGTCCCTGCTGCTCTCCGGGTCCCTCTGCCTGAAATCTGCCACTGTTCTCAGGGTCCAAACCCGAAATTCCTCACAGGGTTCCAGGCCAGCTGTCCCTTGCCTCACTTATTGGTTTCAGGGTAGTAATTCTCGGTGCCCTCATTTCGGGGAAAATAATGTCACCATAACTCTCAGTTTGCCAAAGCACACAGGCCTTTGAGGGGAGAACTCTGACCCTTGCATTACTTGTCCCTACTCTGTGGACCCCACGGAAAGGAGTTGTCAGGGCCCCCAAGTAGTTGGGCTTCTGAGCCAAGCTCCCTCCTGATCTTCCTGTTTGATCTCGCTCTCTCTCTCTCTCCTTTTTAAATGAAGTATAGTCAGTTACAATGTGTCAATTTCTGGTGTACAGCATAATGTCCCAGTCATGCATATATGCATGTATTCATTTTTATATTCTTTTTCATTAACGGTTATTACAAGATATTGAATAGTGTTCCCTGTGCTATAGAGAAGAAATTTGTTTTTTTAATCTATTTTTATATATAGTGCTTAACATTTGCAAATCTCAAACTCCCATATTTCTCCCTTCCCATCCCCTTTCCCCTGTAACCACAAGAGCACAAGATCCTTTACTATGAGAGTCTGGTTTTTTTTTCTTTTTTTCTTTTTTTTTCCTGTATGTAAGTTCACTAGTGTCCTCTTTTTTCTTTCTTTTCCTTTTCCTTTTTTTTTTTTATTACACGTATAGGTGATAGCATGTATTTTTCTTTCTCTTTCTGGCTTATTTCACTTAGGATGACAATCTCCAGGTCTATTCATGTTGCTGCAAATGGCATTATTTTATTATTTTTCTTTTATGGATGAGTAGTATTTCATTGTATAAATATACCATAACTTCTTTATCCAGTCCTCTGTTGATGGACATTTAGGTTGTTTCCATTTCTTGACTATTGTAAATAGTGCTGCTGTGGACATTGGGGGTGCAGGTATCTTTTGGAATGAGACTTCCCTCTGGATATATGTCCAAGAGTGGGATTGCTGGATCATATGGTAAGTCTATTTTTAGTTTTTGAGGAATTTCCATACTGTTTTCCGTAACAGCTGCACCAAATTGCATTCCCACCAGCAGTGTAGGAGGGTCCCCTTTGATCTTTTTGTTGGGTGCCCTGTGTGATGTGCCCTCGGGTCTCCTCTTACTGCCACGGTGTTTCTGCCCAAGGGAGGCAGTGAGGCTCCTCCCCCCCCCCCCCCGCATTGCCCCACAGTGAGACCTCGCGCGCGGAGCCTCTACTGCCGGGCCCAGGAGCCGCAGCGTCCGCACAGGGCACCGCCACGCTGCGCTTGACAGCATTTCCCTGCAGGCTCCCATCGGACGTTGGGAGTAGGGACCCAGCTGCGGCCTCAGGAAGATGGGTTTCACGGGACTGACGCCAGGGACGAGGGGTGGGGAGGAGGCAGTAGGATGAGAACAGACACTGTGGGCGCCCCCGCGACAACTTCCGTGAACGGTATTAACCCTCAAAACGATCCAAGGTTTTTCATGAATGTGGTCAAATATTTAGAGAGCAATTTCCAAATGATGAACAGAACTTTTTTTAAAGTGAATTTCTTTGCCAAATACTTGTTGAGCGTAATTTCCAAGCTGGTGGTTGTACCATGCCCAGGGGAGGGGGAGGGACAGCCCAGTGGTACAGCACGTGCTTAGCATGCACGACGTCCTGGGTTCAATCCTTGGTACCTCCACTAAAAAAGAAGGTAACCATAAAATTTAAACAAGACACTGTGACCAAGGAAAAAGCAGTCACAGAACTTCCAGTCTCACAGGTGAGAAAGGGTAACAACGACCACCAGATTCAGGAGTCAGTGCGAGGGGCTGGCAGGGGGTGCTGGGGCTTCCCAAGGTCCCTGCCCCTGCAGGGACGTCGGGGAGGGAGCCCCCCGGAAGAGAAGTGCAGTCGGAAGAGGGGGCAGGACAGATCTCTGGCAGCGTCATCACTCCGACTGCAGGGGGATCCACAGGGAGGTCCCGGCGGGGTCCGGCGGAGAAATCACGCTTGGCCGGCACAGTGTCCGGGAATCGCCCCTCCCTGCGCAGCGGTTGCCCACGGCGGCGGGCGGCCTGCGGGCTGTTAAGTGAAGGAGAGTTACTGAGAGGGAACAAGGCCGCGCTGCGCACGGGCTGAGCGTTCCCGGCTGGGAGCGAGGATTTACTACGACCCTTTCACACGCAGTTACACGACTGGGACCAGGCTCAGCTGCCTTACTCCCCGGAGAAGAGGGGCAGGGGCTCCTCCGCCCCCTGAAAGTCGTTGCCGGTTGTGAGTGGAGGACAGTCATCGTGTTGACACGTAGAGTGTCTCTGGCCCAATAACCAGAAGTTCAGTAAGTATTTCAGGTGAGAATGTGTGCAAAGTGCGTACAATCACACGAAGCGCTCCTTTTCTGAGTGCCGTTACTGCACTGTTAGGATTAATATTATTTCTAGTATTATTTTATTTGACGACAGGAGAAGAAAGATGTAAAAACGTATTGAAAGACCAACAGGGGGCGATGATCAGCCATAATCCTACACTTTGATACATCAGGATTCATGTTCTCAGCTGTGTGCTCTCAGAAATGTTCCTATATCCACATCTTTATGTTTTCATGTGACAGATTATTTAGCATAAATGGCAGTATATTTTACATACAGTTTCTTAACCCGGTTTCCTCCACTTACCATTATATTAAATGGTATCCTTTATTGTCATAAAACTTTTTCTCTAACAGAAAAAAAAACTTTAAGCAATATATATATTTGTAATATGTAAAGGACAAAGAATGAAGTCCACCAATGCCCCCAAATAAACTCTGTGGATGGTTTAATTTAACTCTTTTTGTCAAATATGTTCTGTACTCTCTCACACAATTGCTAGTGTACTTACGTACATGAGCATCGAACAGCAGCTAAGTGTCCACGGTGTCTGAGAAACTGCAGTGACCACAACCAAGTTCCTGCTCTCCTAGAGCAGTGCAGATGGAAACCAAAAGTGTCCATCTCTTGAACATATGCAGGGTAGAAAAGTGTCTTAACATGTTTTCTAACATCTGACCCAGTACAAACAATCTGTCAGGTGATGGCAGTTGATATAAAGAAAAATCAGAGAGGACATTGGTCCAAACCCCTTGGAAAGCTGTTTGGCTCTTTCCACGTAAGCTGAATGTGCACGTACCCACCCTGCTGCTCAGCAATTGCACTCCCAGGATTTAGATGTGGAAATGTGGTCCCCTGAGCAAGAATGCTCATAGCAGCACCAACCAAACTGCAGAAATCGGGAAACAACCCAGGGCTTCAGCAACAGAATGGACTGCTGAACAGCGGTGCAGGCACACAGGGGAACCCTACTCACCAAGGCAAAGGACCTGAAAAATGGAAGAGAGGATGAATCTCCCACCTATCATATTGAGCTGAAGAGCTCAGAAATATAATAAAATACCCTTGTATATGAAGGTCACAACCAGGCCAGACCAGTGTGTGCTTCAGCAGCAGGTGGCGGTTATCTTTGCGGAGGAGGGTGGAGACAGTGATGGAGAGTGGGGGTGGGGGTGGGGGAGGCAGCGTGTACTGTTTTGTGGGTGGACTTGGTGGAGGTTTCAGGGCTGTGTTTGCTTTGTAATCCTGCATCAGGTGATGCAAAACCATGGATGTGTGTGTGTCTGTCTGTGTGGTCTCCATCCGTAAAGGTTTACTTAAGAAAAGAAACTACTTCTGTTGTGTCTCTACAGATGGGCCAGGGAACCTGCATTTGCACCAAGCATTCTGGTGATCCCCAACAATGGGAAACCCTATGAAAGGGACTGATTTTCGTGTGCAGTAAGAGGAAACCGCATTCAGACTCCTGGACGCCCACTGACTGACTGTGTGACCGCTGATGTGGGTCACAGTGGGGCCTCACGTAGCCTTCCTTCCAGATCAACCTCCAGGCTGCCCAGCACACTGTGCCCGCTACCCCATCCCCAGGGTCCGGGCATGTGGTCAGTGCGGGAGCAGACTCTGGAAGGAGAGTCTGGGCTGGAGCCCGGGTTCTGCCAGTGGTCACCTGTGAATTGGGGAGCGTGGTGAGCTCAGCACCGAGCCTTGAGTCCCTCCCCTGCACAGGGAGTGAGTGGAGACCCTCTTCCCAGGGCAGTGACAGGGCTCACAGCAGTCAGAGCACAGACAGGGCGGATGAGGGGCCCCTGTCAGGAGGGGACTGTCATCGCCCCTGAGCAGGTGCACTTCTGAGGCTCTGCTGAGAAGCTCAGATCTGGATAGAAACTTCTGGATAGGATCCCTCACTTACTTTAGTCTGAGTCCCTACTAGCAGTTCAGTGCCTTGCACATTTCGAGGGACACAATGTAGATTTTCCAGCAAGTGAGGGGCAGACCTGAGTTGGACCTCCCCACCCTGAGAGAACTGATGGGAACACTGAGTTGTTCGACTTTGGTGGCATCGGGAATGACCACTCTGAGTTCCAGGCATCGACCCCACGCCCACGATCCAGTTCCCACTCTCCTCACACTTCCGGTCCTACCTTTCCACCCAGATGGTTCCTCGTGGGGACTCTGCCTCCTCCACTGACATGTCATGACCTGAGGATGCAGGACCTGGACCTTGTCACCCAGTCTCAGCGACTCTCTCAGTAGCTGTTTCTCGTTGGCTTATCTTCCTGATGGCGCTGTGCCTGTGGTCCCCAGGGTCTGCCCTGGGCTCCCTGTCACCTTCCAGCAGGTCCCTCCACCTGTGCTCTGCCCCACAGGCTGCACTGCACGGAGACAAGCACTTCTCATCCCTGCCCAGAGACCCTTAGGAGTGGGACCTGGACGAGAAACGCCCGCCCTGCCCCCCCGGAGCGGGAGCTGCCTGGCACCCTCCGCTCCATCCTGCGGGTCTCCTGGGGACGTCCACAATGTCACAGAGCAGCACCGTCGTCCCTTACGGCCACACTGTGACTCTGGTGGACAAGATGAAACAAGAGCACTCTAGACCCAAGTCCAGGCGCAGACAAAACATGAATATTCCTCAAACCACAGAAATGACCCAACACCCAGGACAGACCCCCCTGTCCTGGCCCACAGGAGTGACGGCTGTGACTTTGCCCATCACAGCGTCAGCCTCTAGCCTTCCTTCCTTCTGCAGGAGGTTTAGCAAGACACCCAATCATAGAATGACATCTCCTCCTGGCAGCATCCTGTCACGGCAGCGTCCCTAACCCTTCCCCAAGTCACATAACAGACCCAAATCCTAACATAACGCTTTCTAACACCCCCCTCCTGTGGTGCTCTAGAATTCCCCATGGGGTCTGTTCTCCGTTGCCCACAGCAGTGAACCAGGTGCTCAAATGCAGGCGATTCCTGGTCGTTTGGCTTAAGAGTGCTGACAGGGACAGAGGAGAGATAGAACTTGTGGGAAGGGAGGGCAGAGCCAGGGTTCCCTCCGTGCAGGGGGAGGGCCTGGGGCAGGTGGGCGGGTGGTGAAGGAAGACAAGATTCTGCTGCGTCCACAATCACTGCCGTCCAGCCAGGGCCCCAGCCCTGCTCCACGTTCTGAGTGGCAGGGCTGGTCCAGGGGGAGGCAAGCCAGGGACTCAGCCCAGGAGCACAATTGGAAGGGTGCCGAAACACTCAGGAATCAAGACCGATACTTCGGAATATTTTTAAAAATCAAAATCAATGTAAAAGATCCATGATGAACAAAATGTCAAAATCTTATATAAAGACAGGATCAGCATTACTAACTTTTCCTTCATACATGCTTCCTCACCAAGCTCATGAGGAACTAATCATGTATCACTGATACCTGATACAATTTGTCACATTTGATTCAATATTTAATACTCAGAAAAAATTTAGTATTACAGACAATTCTGAGGTACCACAGTCCATTCCTCATTCTCATTCCTTATGCAGCTGAGTTTAGTTTGTACCTCTCAGTCCACTGTAAAACTAATTATCATGAAAAATCTCAGAGATACAGAGAAGCAGAGAAGCGTGTATTAAAAAAAAAATTTCCATCAACTCACATTCAACATTTATTAAAGTTTCATTAATTCATTTTCTTTTCTTCCCTTTTTGGTTACTCTCATTACACACCTGTCTCCCTCAACCCAACTAAAATATGGACATTTTAAAATAAAGCCTCTACAGTACCTAGAAAATAAGTCACACCCCCTTAATAGCATTTACTATCTAATATGGATTCAAAATTCCCCAGTTGGCTCATGAATATCTTTTTAAAGTTGGTTTCCTCAAATCAGGATGCTAAGAAGTTTCATGTTTGACATGTACAAATTTTTTGCAGTTTCAACTCTCTCTGTCTTTTTTTTTTTTTTTTTTTTTTTTCATTTTAACCCCATCATTTACCTGTTGAGGAGACCAGGTCATTGTTCAACAGTATTTCCCACATTTTTGTGCTGTTTCTTTTAAGTTCATTAACTTATTCCTCCTCTACTGCCTCCATTTACCATAAACTGAGAGGACCCTACAAAGGCTCCTGAATTCAGGCTCAACGTCCTGTGGCCAGGAGAATTCAGAGGCGATGCAGTCTAGCTCCACAGACGTCAACTACGCGAGCACGGAACCGGGAGCGGCCCGCTGGGGATGCTGTGATTGGTGGGGGAGGTCGCCGAGGCCTGAGAGCCTGGGTGTCACGTCCCCGCCAGAGCGGCTACCAGCTCAGGACGCTGATGCTGGAAGAGGCCCAGGCACTGAGAGAAAGAAGCCAAGCTCTCATTATCTGCAAAAGATATGACTGTCTTTTAGGAAACTCGAAGGAACTAAAGAAAAATTGTAAAGGCTTCAGGGGATTATGGCAAGGTTATTTTGTAAAAAATCAATACATATATATTTTTTAAGTATATCAACATGTGAGCAACAAACAGGAAAATGTAGTGCTGAAAGTGAATCTCTTCCTCACAAATACAGAGAACAAACTAGTGGTCACAGTGGGGAGAGGGAAGGGGGAGGGGTGCGAAGGGGGAGGCGGAAAGAGGTACAAGCTCTGATGGATAAAAGAAGCTGCAAGTATAAACAGTACAACTCGGGAAACATAGCCAACATTATATAGTAACTACAAAAGGAGTCCAACCGTTGAAAATTGTGAATCACTATATTGTGCAGCCCTCACTTACATAATATTGTGCAGCAGCTCCACTTCGGTAAAGAAAAAGGAGTCAAAAGTGAATCTTTTACAACTGTATCAAAATGTGAAATTGGTTTTAATGAGTCTAAACATGAAAAGCAAAAGTTTCATGAACAAAATCATAAACATTCAGCTGAAGAGATTAAAGAAGACACTTACAAATGTAAAAATACAGCAAAACCCCACGCATTGGATGATTCAGCGTAAGTTTCAGTTCTCTCCAGTTTGGATTGCAGCATCCATGAAATCCCCAATAAAATCCACAAGGACCTTGTGTTAATAATCAAACATGGTTTTAATTGCTAAACTGATAGCCGTATTCAGCGATAAACTAGGGGACAAGTCATCAGGGGAACATTAGTTTAGAGGAGAGGGTAGCCTATGGGGGAGCCTCAGGAAAGATGGGTTCCACTTACACTATGTTCTTAGTGTTGGCAACACGTTTTACCAACGCAGTGCAATGAAGGAGAAAAATAAGTGCAAAATAGGAAGTTGAAGATGCCACAAATTGCCCTCGCTTGCAGATACACACAGGGGAGTGTTCTGTACAAAGTGGACACCACGCAAGCGCTGAGTTTTGTGTGTACAGACTACTTGGGAAGGTTCATCAAAAAGCCATTAATCAGGATTCGTCTAGAAAGGGAAACAGAGGGAGGAGGCCACCATGTGAAGCTTCCACCTGGGGAGACTTTTCTGGCATCGGCACCATCTCATTGTTCCCTGAAACACTTTTAAGCAGGATGGCTCTGGAGTGCAGGCCTGTGTGCTCCTGAGTGAGAAAACCTTCCTGCTGTCCTCGGAGTGGATGGCTGTCCTCTCGGACACCAGGGGAACCTTCCCTCTGGGCCCATCGCCCTCCGCAGGCACCACAGCTGCCCGCCTGTGGGGAAGGTGCTGGGATCCTCGGGTCCCACGCTGCGGGTCAGAGTTCATGGACAGGAGCGCTCGACAGGTGTGACGGTGACACAGGAGGGACTGGGCTGTCAAGAAGCGGACGGCATGGAGGCGACCCTGCTAGAGTAACTTAGTCTTCTAGGAACACTGAGATTTGAGAAGGGTCAGATCCGGAGGCGGACACTCAGGATTACTGAGGAACCCACAGAACATCAGCGTCACCAGGGGGACTTCTTTAAACTACAGTCAAGGCCTCCTGAAGGCAAACTTCTGATTCACTGCATCCAGGGCCTCCTGCTCTGCTGCCTGTGCTGGCAACTCCCTGGCACAGTCCCTCCCCAACCCGCTCCAGCACCCCCAAGAGCCCCCACCATCTGAAGGGGAGGGGCTGCTCCTGAGAGCTTGTCAGCTGCCTGAGGGTCTGCCACATGGACAACTGCAGAAAGCCCTTGGAAATGCACAAAGCAGAGGTGACGCCAGACTCCAGAAACACCTCTTTCCAGGGGCAGATGGAATTCCAACAAGCTCTGAAGGGACAGGCCAAGACTGCTGAACAATTTCACTGGAGAGAAGCAAAGCCAGGACTTTCTAAAGTATTGGATGGCGTCATAAACTAGATCTCTGATGGAATTAGCTAGAGGGGATTAAGGTGGTCTTGTCTTACCCTACCCTGGACAGAAGACGCAATCAGAGGAGGATGGGAGGTTCCCAAGGCTGATTGCATCCGAGCTCTGTCCAATAGGAGTGAAGGAGAGGACCCTCCCTCCAGGCTTATAAAGCCCAAGGGGCCACGTTCTGGCCCCAGCAGTGAACTGAGAACCCGGGCTGTGTCGAGTGCTCAGACCTGCATCGAGGAAGGTCATCTGCTCTGAGAGGAAGAGGAGCCCAGAGTCCCAGTGTGGGGAATGGAGACCGCACTTGGGCCTTGAGGACACAGCGCAGCTCCCCCAGCACAGAGCCAGGACCCGGGAGCTGGGCAGGCAAGTGCAGACTCCGCGTGGGGACGGAATCCCCCGGGGGCCTGAGTGGGGACAACTGGGCTCCTCGTCGCTGTGAAGTGAGTTCTTCGTATCACAGGGTTTTTCCTTTTTTTTGTAAATACTATACTCTGTATCTCTCTAGTATTAAGTCTCTGCATTAACTAAATCACATTAATTAACCATTACCAGGCATCTGCTGTCCTAACTGACTACAGTTGCTTTTTGTTTGGAAACGTACGCATTTGAATCCAGGAAAAAAAAAAACTGGTAAAACACTGTCGATTATGTACATGGTGTTTATCTCCTTAATGCGTGTTCTTTCCCCCGTGTTAGCATTTTCTGGAAGGAGCTGCTGAGCTGTGCGGAGACTGGCCCACGTCACGTCTGGATGTGCTGACTGGCCCACGCTGGGGATCCTCACGGCCACCTGGAGCTGGGCTGTCCCTGAAGGAGAGGACGACCTCTCAGGCCTCGATTTCCGGCCACCGAGTGAAAGGGACCAAGGTGCCCAAGGCAGCGGAGGCTCCTGGGGCTCCGGGCCCTGCGGCTGCGGCTGTGGAGGTGAAGGAAGGGGCAGGACTCGGCCCCACTGCACACAGCTCCCTGGGTCCTGGGAGACCCACGGGCGGGCGTGAAGGCCAGAGAGAAGGTGGCGGGTCGGAAGCTTGTCCCTGTCCCAGCCCCTGGAGAGCCGGGCTTCTCTGAGGGCGTCTCCCCTGACAGGACCCCTCCCGGCACGATGGCCCTGGCGGCCTCCCTGGCGCAGCTGCACGCGGAGGCCAGCTGCCCCATCTGCCTGGACTGCCTGACGGACCCGGTGACCACGGGCTGTGGGCACAACTTCTGTCACGCCTGCCTCCAGCAGCGCTGGGAGGGGCTCCGGGACCTCTTCCCCTGCCCGCTCTGCCTGCAGCCCTGCCCTGAGCGCAGCTGCAGGAGGAACAGCCAGTTAAGCCACCTGGCTGACGCTGTGAGGCAGCTTCCCAGCACGAGGGCCAAGAGGGGCCGGCAGGGGGAGGCCCCCCTGTGTGAGAAGCACAGTCAGGCCCTGAGCCTGTTCTGTGAGGAGGACCTGGAGCTGCTGTGTCCCCAGTGCAGGCTCTCCTCTGAGCACCGCCACCACCCCCTGGTGCCCGTGGAGCAAGCTGCAGTGCGTCACAGGAGGAGGCTCAAGGGCTACCTGGAGCCCCTGACAAAGCAGCTGGAAGCTGCTGAAAAGGGCTTAGAAATGCAAGTCTCCAAGTCATTTGAGTTGGTGTCCAACATGGAGAATCAAAGGAGCAAACTGCACTCTGAAGTTGAACATTTTAAGAATTTCTTGAAAACAGAGCACAATGTAATTGACTTCGTGTTACAGGCTGAAGAGAAAGGTGTTCAGTATGAAATAATTGACAAAAAAATCCAAATATCAGACCACGGATCCACGTTGAAAAGTCTGCTTTATGAAATAACCAACAAGTGTTCCCAGACTGACCTGGATTTACTCACAGGCATTGAGAGTATCCACAGAAGCCATGAAAACCTAGAGAGCCCAGCAGTCATTTCATATGAAGTCAAAAAGGAGGTTTTCACTCTCCCCCCACAGTATTTTGGCTTGCACAAAATGATTAGCAACTTTCATGTGCATTTGACACTGGAGCCTGAAACTGCTCACCAGAGCCTCCGAATTTCACAAGATCAGAAAACTGCAACCTTTCAAAGGATGGAACCAAACTGTGTTCATCCTCCCCAGGCATTTGCTTCTTACCCCGCTGTCCTGAGTTCGGAGGGGTTTGATGCTGGCAGGCATTTTTGGCAGGTAGAAGGCAGAGGCAGTGGGGAATGGTCCTTAGGGGTGTGTAAAGAATCTTTCCCTAGAAATTCTCTTGTGTCACCTTCCCCAAGCAATGGCTGCTGGCAAATTCAGCTCTGGGCAACCACACATGACACACGGGTTTCAGGAAATGCCTGTTGGATTGGCGTTTTTCTGGACTATGATTTGGGAGAAGTTTCATTTTACAATTTGAATGATAGATCACATTTATATACATTCAGTGAAATTTTTACATAAAAACTTATGCCCTATTTCTCAATAGACCTTTTTCTAAATCACTTACAATAAGTATAGTTGAAGATGAGCGCTGAGCCACCTTGGGAGACTTTCCATATGATCCACGTTCTTCCCGTGTTCTTGGCAAGTCCTTGCAATAAAGAGCCTGAGTCCATCTTTGATGTCTGACTGCTGATGTCTTTTCACCCTCAACCTCGGGCCTCCCCTCTGCCCCACATCTGGGCAAGCTGTCAAGACAGCCTGGGCTGAGCAAGGCGGTTCTCACCCAGGAAGGCTCTTCTGCAGAGGAACTCCCTCTGCACTAACTCCCCAAGCTCATGACATTTCTCCCTTCTCAAGACATCCTTGGTTTGGTGGCCGTCCTGACTCCACACAAAGTCTTTGTGAGAGATAATAACCATCTCTTTCCCTTTCAGTATGTTTGTGGCATTAGCAGTCTTGATACAGAGGTACATTTTGAGAACTTGGGTTTTGCCTCAGTGGGTTGACCAGAACACTCCTTAGAATAGTGTACCTAGGTTTTTAGGTATTTGGGTCCCAGGAGGCAGGGTATATTTTTGTGTGTTTTTCAACTACCGTGATACAGCTAGTTTTAGACTTTGTTTTCTAAAATTATAATACTGTGTTTGTGGTTCCTCTTTTCTCCCAGGAAAGGTTTGGGAATCTATTATAAATTCCTTGACATTTTAATATTTAAAAAAAAATAAATGTTTCATGGTACTGGTTCTTGCCAAATTTCTACCATAAAATATCTAATTTGTCTTTTTGTAAATTGAAGTATAGTTGATTTACAATTTTGTGTTAGTTTTAGTTGTACATCAAAGTGATTCAGTGATATACATATATATATATATATTCCTTCTTTAATTATTTCCGTTATAGTCTCTTACAAGATATTGAATGTAGTTTCTGGTACTACACAGTAAAGCCTTGTTGTTTATCTACTTTATAAATGATAGTACATAGCAGTTAATCTTATACTCCAAATCTCTCTCTCCCCTTCCTTCCACTTTGGTAACTATAAAATTGTTTTCTGTGTCCATGAATCTGTTTCTGGTTTGCTAATAAGTTCATTTTTACTATTTTTTATATTCTACATATAAGTGATAACATAGTATTTGTCTTTCTCTGTCTGACTTCACTTAGTATAATAATCTCTAGGTTCTTCCATGTTCCTACAAATTGCATTTTTTCTTTCTTATTTTTGGCTGAGTAATACTCTGTTGCAGATATAGATATATGCTGTATCTTCCTCATCTAGTCATCACTTGATGGACATTTATGTTGCTTCCACATCTTGGCCATTAGAAATAGTACTGCTGTGAACATCGGGTGCATGTACCTTTTCTAGTTAGAGTTTTCGTCTTTTCTGGATATATGCCTAGGACTGAGATTACTGGACACATGGTAACTCTATTTTTAGTTTTTTAAAGGAGCCCCATACTGTTTTCCATAGTGACTGCATCAATTTACATTCCCACCAACAGTGTAGGAGAGTGCCCTTTTCTCCACATCCTCTCCAGCATTTATTATTTGTTGACATTTTGATTATGGCTGTCTGACAGGTGTGAGGAGATACCTCATTTCCATTTCTCCAGTAATTAACAATGTTGATCATCTTTCATGTGCCTGATGGCCATTTGGATGTCTCCTTTGGAGATGTGCCTATTTACATCTTCTGCCCATTTTTAAATTACTTTTTTAAATTGAGTTTTACCATCTGTTTCTATTTTTTGGAAATTAAGCCCTTGTCAGTTGCATCATTTGTAAATATTTTCACTCAATCTATAGGTTGTCCTTTGGTTTTGTTTATTGTTTCCTTCATTGTGTAAAAGCATGTAAGTTTGATTAGGTCCAATTTGTTTATTTTTGCTTTTATTTCTTCTGCCTTGGGAGACTGCCCTAAGAAAATATTGCTATGATTTATGTGAGAGAATGTTTCGCCTGTGTTCTCTGCTAGTTTTATGGTGTCATGTCTTATATTTAAGCCTTTAAGCCATTTTGAGTTCATGTTCCTGAATGGTGTTAGAGTGTTCTAACTTAATTGAATGGTATGCAGCCTTAAGCTTTTCCTCTTACCTCCTTTGTCCAGGATTAAAAACCTGTAGGTGTGCAAGTTTCTTTTTGGGCTCTCTATTTTGTTCCATTGATCAGTATGTCTGCTTTTGTGCCAATACTCCCCTGTGGTGATTACTGTAGCTCTGTAGTATCATCTGAAGTCTAGATGGGTTGTCCCTCCAGCTTCATTCTTTTTCCTCAAGATTGTTTTGGCAATTCTGGTTCTTCTGTGGGTCCATAGGATTTTTTGGGCTATGCTAAATTTTTACTAAAATTTAATATAACTTAAAAAATTTCAAAACACCTAAGTCTATTTGGCATTCACCAGGAAATTGCTAGAAACCATTTCATGCAGTTGCTGATTAAAAAAAAAAAATTTAGGGGGAGGGTTTAGCTCAAGTGGTAGAGCGCATGCTTAACATGCACGGGGTCCTGGGATCAATCCCCACTACCTCCTGTAAATATAAACAAGTAAATAAATCCAATTACCTCCCCCCTTATACAACAAAAACAATTTTTAAAAAAAAGGTAAAAGAAAAACATTCATCTTCTTCCTTGAATGGACAGCCATCCAGATGGAGGAAATCCTTAAACCATGTAGTTCGTGTCTCTCTCCATTTTCTGGACTGTTAGTTCTCTAGTGGTGGGGATTCCAGATGGAATCTGTGCATCCAGGGTTCTCATTCAATGCCCCACCTGCAATTAGAGCTCATAAAAAGTCTGATACATGAGTAACTAAATGAGATGCCTTGTTAGGAGATCAGGAAGCAGGCAGGGTTAGAAATGCACATCTGACAGTCTTCAACCTCTTGTGAATCAAGTTACCAGGAGCAACAGGCAGAACATGTCAGAATTCTCAGTCTCCCAACTGAGAGGTTTGCTCTCAGGCATGCAAGGAAGACTGGACCTGCTGCCCCGCCCACGCTGCTCCCCCAAGGCTGTGTGATGGGGGCTGTAACTGTGCGGTGGACCCTATTCTGCCTGGGAGCCTTGGACCGAAGAACCAAAGATGCCAACTGAGAAGAGAGCTAGGGAAGGAAGGCAGGGAATCACTCACATCTGGAGACGCTTAGAAAGGGATGCAAGCAAATGACAAATGGCTTCTTGTTGAGAAGAGAGGAGACAAAGGAAAAGATTCTTTAAGTCTCTGGGTTCAGAAGGTATGCTTACTGTGGGAATAGCTGTTTTCGGAGTGCAGTGCAGTGGGTAAAATAACCAGGCTTCTGCGTCTTTGCCTTCTCCACTGCGTCTAGTTTCCCTCCCATGTTACAGATGAGAGAAAGATCATTGCTTGAAATAGAATTAGTTGATCTGTACTTTGTTCTTTCCAAGTTCCAGGCACTGTTTTATGTACTTTGCTTGTATTAAATTACTTAATTGTCATGGCGTTAATATTACAGCCAGCCATGAACTCAATCACCTTGTAAGTGGTTGATTCAAACCAATGACCTGCTTACAATGCTTAGGGGTTTTTTTGTTGTTGCTGTTTTTTCACAAAATTATGTAACATCTTGATTATCATTCCCTTAAGATTGAACCAGAAAAGTGTGTGTGTGTGTGTGTGTGTGTGTGTGTGCATGTGTGCTTGTGTAACGTCCTTGAAAGCACTGAGGATAGATTCATGTATAACACACTGGTTCATTTTTCTGGTTGAGGGATCACCATTTCAAGACCCTTTGTCAATTAGGTGATCTCAGCGTATTTCAAAGGGCCATGTGCCTTGCTCTCTTGTGTCAAAAAGCCCTTTTGGGATTTGATCTACTCTGGTGGCTTACTTAATTCTGCACTGAGATTCCCACCCACTACCTCTTGCCATGACCTGACCAGTAAATGTCAGGATCTCTGTGTACTGAGCTCCTTTGCCTGGCTCTCTCGGTGAAATCCAATGTGATAGCCCAGTGTGACCAATATTTATCTTCAGTTTCTTCCCAGACTACTCTTCTGTGGCCTTTCGTATCTCTGAACGGGCAGCTCAGATCACCCAAACATCCAAGCCATGAGCCAGGAGCCTCCTTCCACTGGCTCCCTCTTTACAGCCAGTCAGTCACCCATTTGTATATGTCCACTGTGGAATCCACTCACTTCAGCCCAGGTCAGGTCCACAGCATTTCTCATCTGTCCTAGTACAGTAGCTTTCCTTGGGGCCTCCCAGCATCCCTGTCCCACCAGCCCTTGTGGAAAAATGTCAACAGAAATATCTAAGATTCCATGCTCCTGGGTTTGGGATAGGAACCCACTGATCTTTGTTTGAGTCTCCTTTGCAACATCGATCACGCACACCACACAGAAACCGGAAACTGGACTTCTTCTGAAGACACCTGTGTTCCTCACTGGAGGCACTTTTCTTAGTGCAGTTTTACTGGGGCATCTTAGATAGTCTCCCTTTTTTTCTAGTGCTTCAGACGGGGACTAGGGAACTCAACCATTGAATAAGCTTCACAAAACTCTTCCTGGTCCCTGGGGTATTCTGTTCTTGCACCCAGATACCTGTAGGTCCACGAATGGCCGTGCAGGTACAGTAACACGTTCTAAGTGTGTTTGAAAGTGCTTCAAATACTCTGACAGTCACTGCCTACACTCTAGTGATGAAAGAGAGTACTCCTTATCTAAAGTGAGACCTGGGTGGGGAGGACACAGCTCAACTGGTACAGTCTGTGCTCAGGATGCACAAGGTCCTGGGTTCAATCCGCAGTACTGCCTCTAAAAATAAATAAATAAATAAACCTAATAACCTCCCCTCGCCAATAAAATGTATCATAAAAATAAAATGAGACCTGGCCAAAAAGGTAGAGATTTAAGGTCAGAGCAGCTGTCTTCAGGACAGCTGGGAAATTAAGGGTGTGGGGTGATGCCAGTACTGGAGACAGAGCTCTAGCCTGGCAAGAACAGTGATGTGTTGAGCACCCCCTCTAGGCCAAGGCCATGGCCACACAGCTAGTAAGTGTGAATCAGGAGTTCAATCTATTTCTTTACATAACATCACATCATTAAAATATAGTCACAGATACCAGACCTAGGAAATCTGCTGGATTTTTTTTCTTGAACCTACAGATTATCATACTAAGTCAAGTAAGTCAGACAGAGAAAGACAAATATTTTATGATATGACTTACAAGTGGAACCTAAAAAAACATGATACAAAGGAAATTATTTACAAAACAGAAACAATCTGACAGAAATAGAAAAGGAAATTATAGTTGCCTAAGAGGAAAGGGGGAGGAGGAATCATGTACAATTTGGATTAAAAGGTAAAATTTCTAGAAATGGAATTTCTGATGCAAACCGAAGGAAAACCTGAAGGGCTTTTACCCTACAGAACTCCTGTACCAATGTACAGCCCCAGCAGCAGGATGTGAGTGTCTGTTCAAACTCTGCCACTCTGGGTGTCATTTAAAAAATACCTTTTGAACAGAATCACAGACATGGAAAACAAATTTATGGCTACCAGTGGGGAAAGGGGGTGGGGAGGGATAAATTGGGAGTTAAAGAGTTGTAGATACTAACTACTATATATAAAATAGATAATCAAGGGGGACCTACTATATAGCACAGGGAACTATACTCAGTATAACATGGTAACCTCGAGTGGAAAAGAATCTGAAAAAGAATACATTATATATATATATATATATATAAGAATACATTTTATCTATATATATAAAACTGAATCACTTTGCTGTACATCTGAAATATTATAAAATTAAAATTAAAAAAATTTCATTAGGTGGATTCGTCTAGAAAGGGAAACAGGCGAGGAGGCCACCACGTGGCACTTCCACCCGGGGAGACTTTTCTGGCATCGGCACCATCTCATTGTTCCCTGAAACACTTTTAAGCAGGATGGCTCTGGAGTGCAGGCCTGTGTGCTTCTGAGTGAGAAAACCTTCCTGCTGTCCTCGGAGTGGATGGCTGTCCTCGCAGACACCAGGGGAACCTTCCCTCTGGGCCCATCGCCCTCCACAGGGACCACAGCTGCCCGCCTGTGGGGAAGGTGCTGGGATCCTCGGGTCCCACGCTGAGGGTCAGAGTGCACGGACAGGAGCGCTCCACAGGTGTGATGGTGACACAGGAGGGACTGAGCTGTCAGGGAGGGGACGCCATGGAGGCGGTCCTAATACAGTAACTTAGTCTTCTAGGAACACAGAGATTTGAGAAGGGTCAGATCCGGAGGCGGACACTCAGGATTACTGAGGAACCCACAGACCGTCAGCGTCACCAGTGGGACTTCCTTAAACTACATTCAAGGCCTCCTCAAGGCAAACTTCTGATTCACTGCATCCAGGGCCTCCTGCTCTGCTGCCTGTGCTGGCGACTCCCTGGCACAGTCCCTCCCCAACCCGCTCCAGCACCCCCAAGAGCCCCCACCATCTGAAGGGGAGGGGCTGCTCCTGAGAGCTTGTCTGCTGCCTGGGGGTCTGCCACATGGACAACTGCAGAAAGCCCTTGGAAATGCACAAAGCAGAGATGAGGCCAGACTCCAGAAACACCTCTTTCCAGGGGCAGATGGAATTCCAACAAGCTCTGAAGGGACAGGCCAAGACTGCTGAGCAATTTCACTGGAGAGAAGCAAAGCCAGGACTTTCCAAAGTATTGGATGGTGTCATAAACTAGATCTCTGATGGAATTAGCTAGAGGGGATTAAGGTAGGCGTGTCCCCCAGCATCCACGGACAGAAGATGCAATCAGAGACAAAGATGAGAGGTCCCCGAGGCTGATTGCATCTGAGCTCTGTCCAATGGGAGTGAAGGAGAGGACCCTCCCTCCAGGCTTATAAAGCCCAAGGGGCCACACTCTGGCCCCAGTGTGAACTGAGAACCCGGGCTTTGTCGGGTGCTCAGACCTGCATCGAGGAAGGTCATCTGCTCTGAGAGGAAGAGAGGAGACCAGAGTCCTGGTGGGGTGGGTGGAGACTGCGCCCGGGCTTTAAGGACACAGAGCAGCTCCCCCAACACAGAGCCAGGACCCAGGAGCTGGGCAGGTGAGAGCAACTCGAGTTCCGGGGTTGGGGGGGCGGGGACGGAATCCCCTGGAGGCCTGAGTCGGGACAACCGAGCTGCCCTGGGTGCTGGGTGATCCCACCGTGGTAGGGGTTGGGGGATGCCGGCCAAGCTGGGGTGGCCTGGGAGGTCTGAGGGTGGGAGGTGCTTACTGGATTCGTTAACAACAGACTCCTGCCAGCTGAGTGGGTGATTCCCTGTGTGCAGAGGAGGACTGGGTTGGGGGAGGGAAGCTCCAGCTGTGGGTGTGGTTGTGGCCTGACCTCTGCCTCTCACCTGGACCACACCTGCGGGAGCCGTGGGCCACTCCCAGGGCCTCCTGCCTGGGGAGCCCTTGTGCCAGGCACCGTGCTCACTGCTGTTCTATTTTCTTTCTCAATATGTGGACTCACTACTTAAGGTTTTATGTACCTACATGTGTGGTCACTTTATGGAACAGAAATATTTGCTGGCTTTTTCATAAGGACATATACACACAGTTTCCTTTTATGGTGTAATCAACTTCCTGGAATTTCTTTTTGTGAAAATCACGCTAGATTTTAGGTATCCCAGGGAATTCAATGTGATTTTGTTCACTATTAATTTAGTTTTGAAAACTATGTTGAGAATAGTCAGGAAATCTATAATTAAGCAACCCAAATGAGGACCAGAAGTGATACAAACACCCTGAAATTCTGTGTCACACCAGTTTCTTGCTGTTCAAAACCAAACTATTCCAGGAGGCCTTGTCATATCTGTACTTAGGCCCACACACAAATGAGAGGGAAGATGAGGACAGTTCCCCATCTTCCCTGGGTCCCTGAAAGGGTGGGGGACCCAGGAAGCGCCCTGAATGGCCCCGGCTCTGAGACCAGGCCTGGACGCTGCCCCCCCAGCATCCGAGCACATGGACCCTCTGCTGCCTCCATCTCCTTTCAGTCTCAACCTGGGAGATTTGGGGAGGTTAGTGGAGTGGGCGGGGAGGGAAGGGTTGCAATGGGAGAACCGGGCAGATGTGGATCAGCTGTGAGAAACAGGAGACGGATCCTCAAGGATCAGAGATCCCCGATGTGGAAGGGAAGCTCAAAAAGAGGGGAGAGAGAAGTGGAAGCCAACCCCTGGCATCTGAAGATTCATCTGTGAAGATGTCCTTATGTGTCACCTGGAAGATATTTTTCAATGAAGGTGTCTAATACCGTGGTTGCCATTTAAGATAATTATCTAATATTTTTATAGCATCAGATAGACACCTTCCAAAATGGAGTTGTTACTGGACCCTTTCCAGATTCTTGGAGAGCAATACCATAAAAATGAGTATCATTTCCACAAGACTCTTAGACAAGCAAAGGTTTTTATTATAAGAGATCACTTCTGCACAAGGGAGAAGGCAGGGAAAGCGTGTCTACTCTGGTAGGAGAAGGGGTAAGAGTTGAAAATGGGTGGGGGCTGTCTCATGATCAGTGATAGTTTCCAGAAATAATCAAAGCTATTTGCTCAGCAGTAGGTGGCTCCTGCAGACCATCAGGACCAGGGAGCACTTCTGGGAGGGGAAAGGAATGCGTCAGAACGTTCTCCAAGAAAACACAGGAGCAGACAAGGTTAGAAGTTGCAGTTGAGCTTCTGGTCTTGTGGCAGTTAGGTACACTCCTGAGTGTAACTGAGATAAGGTTAATCTTTTAATCCTTTTTTCTTCTTCTGGGACTCAGGCCCCAGGGCTTTTGATTTTTAGCCTGCAAAGTGGGTTTTTCCAAGACCATCTGGGGTCCTTTTCCAAAACGGCTGTGCTCTGACTTCCTGTCTCTTTCCCCACAGACTTTATGTCCCGTCATTTTTGTTTTCATTCTTAAACTGTATTTATGTATTTATTTTACAATATCATATTTTTAAATTGAAGTATAGCTGATGTACGACATTATATGTTACAGGTATACAATATTGTAATTCACAAGTTTTAAAGGTTATACCCCATTTGTAGTTATTATGAAATATTGGCTGTGTTCCCCATGTTGTACAGCACAGCCTTGAGGCTTATTTTACACCTGATACTCTGTACCTCTCAATCCTCCACCTCCATCTTGCCCCTCCCCCTTCCCTCTCCCCACTGGTAACCACTAGTTTCTTCTCTACATCTGTGAGTCTGTTTCTTTTCTGTTATATTCACTAGTTTGCTGTATGTTTTTAGATTCCACATGTAAGTGGTATCTTACACTATGTGTCTCTATGTCCCCTCATTCTTAAGGGATCGTTGGAGGCCGCAGGTGGGTCTTCTGCAGTGGCATCAAGGCTGACTTAGGGCCTGGGTGCTACCTGACAGGAAGCAGACAAGTCTCAAACTACCTGGCTTGGATGAGGCCGGGGCTGGGCCACATAGATGTTTGAAATCTCCTGGGATTTCTTTGGTAAAACAGGCCTTGTCTATATCCTATACAACATTTACACCTAGCTCTACAAACCAGGGCAACTACACAGAAGACAAGAATCCTAAGTTCAGGTCCCACTGACACGGCTCCTCGAGTCAGAACACAGCCACCCAGAGGGTCCCCTGCCAGCACTGTCGTGCTCTTTAATGAGGCCAGTTACCTGCTTTCCCCCTTGATTTACTGTAAACAAGTGGTATTTCTTGTGTTATTTCTGAACAGTGGTGGTGTTTCTTGGACTAATAACCTGAAGTGTTTTTCTGGCCATTGAGCCTCCATTAGACTGATTTCCAGAAGTAGAGACAAACTGGTTTCTAGAAATAGCTTGTCTTTCAGCATCTAGACTGTTAAAAGTCTTACTCACTTGGAACAAAAAAGGTTTCCCATGGGCTGAGTGCTGTAGCAGATTCTTGTCCTTCTGACATTAACAGTTTTATTTTTATAAGTCAGAGAGCACCACGGTTTCACTGAGCCTGCCTTCCTAGCATAACTGTTCTTTCCCCATCACCAGATAGCGTTTCGTACTGGAGTTTCCACGATGGGCCAGGCTGGAGTGTCCTCTGAGCCCTACTGTGTTTAGGGTACAACCAAATACTGCTTTTCAGGGTGGAGCTGAGCACTGACTGGCATCCAGATTTGGGGTTCAGTCTTACCTAACAGAAGCCAGGGGCTCCCCATGGGGAGTATGCATTGTTTTTGAACTGTATTTCCTGTTTCAACCAACAGTACCACTGGGTATAGCTGCTTTTAACTAATTCAGGGAACTGAATTACTCAGGGCACAAAAATGAAGGTTCCAGTTGCCACTTATCCCATAGTCTTGGGGGACAGTAAGTCTCCCAGGTGAGTCTCTGGCCTTCCGAGGCTGGTAGGGTGGACCATTGTTTGGGTGTCACTTCTGATTTTATAGGTACCTTGTGGCCATAAGGTTGCAGTTGGCAGTTGCTAGCAGATACTGTTCTGAGAACAGTTGGTGGTGTCCTTAAATGTGCTGTAGCTGAGAAATTCAGATTCTCGGTAACACCAGGAAAGTGTGTGAGACCTCGTCCACAGTGGCCATCCAGCTCTATTTTGAATGTTTTAGCCATAGTTACTCTGCTTTAATTTTTAAATGTACTTTTTCTTTAAATGGTTAAAGCAGATGTACAATGCATGTTTAATTGGCCACAAACAAACTGTTTTGGTTAAAGTTTAAATTAAATCATATATCAGCCAGAATGGTTCCCCCATGTCTCAGAATGTGCAGATTTTTCCATCATTTCCCATCTTGATTGTAAATCTTTCAATAGAAAGCACTGATAATCCAAATAAATGCTCCCTGGACGCTGCAGCGGCTCAGCTGCCTGCCCTGGTCTGTATCATGTCCCTTGGTGCTAGGCCCCCTTTATGTTTGCCTAGTTACCCACGTTGAGGGAAAACCAATGAGACATCACGCACAGGCTCAGAGGTAAGTTACTGGGGAGACATTTGATAGGCCATACCTTTCATCACAGATACACAATTGTCACACAAGCTTGTACACGTGCTTGCAGCAACAGACTTAAAGCAAGCAGGTTTCACATCATGAGTAGTTAGTCTGTGAAAACTCCACTGGAGAACTCTCCCCCTGTCCTGAACACTGAGAGCAACAGTTTGGTTAGAAGTAAATTGATGACTTTCAATGTTGATAGGGAGACAAACATTTGGAAAACAGTCCCAGTAGCAGAGTGTGATGGTCTTGCAGGCATGGGCTGGATTCGTGGCTCAGCTGCTCACCACTGTTGTCTTCTCACCCTGGTGTGAATGCCTTTGGAGTCAGCAGTCCCTTCTATAGACCAGTCCAATGCAGAGGCACTTTTTAAGTAGGAAATACAAATTCAAGAGTGAGCTCCCTTCAGTTTCTTTGTGCAGGAGGCACTTAAGAATACCTGATAAGGACCTAGGTTGGAGGCAGTCCTTTAAATGATGCCTTTTCTGGTATGTATAATCCCTGCGGTGTAGAGCATGGGTCACTTGATGTTCATCCAAAGATAGATCACTGTGATCAGCTTCAGAAAGAAGCTTAGAGTATCTTAACTCACTTAAACTGTACAATAATGGAACACAGCAACAAGAAGGTATTTGGGAAATGAATCTTAGGCAGCCATTACTGAGCTTAATTAACAAAATTAGAATTTAATCTCTACTGAAACAGTTTCTTTTTCTCTCTAAAATTATCTCCATATTTGCCAAATAAGGGTTAGTTTAACCAAATAAAAGTTAATTTGTTCACAAAGAGAATGTGGTTAATTGCTTACACAGGCTCTTTTAAAGGGGCTGTGCTGAAACTTTTCATAAGGAATCTCATACTGGACTTCTTTTACTTTAAAATATTTTATTAAAACGTGCTATAAAACATATTGATAATTATTTGAAGGTGTACTGTATCAGTATATTATGCCATACATATATTTGCAAGAGATCAGAGCCAGTATGCATTTCAGTAAGAACTTTAAGAAAGCAAACTTTTAAAATCTATGCAACTGATTGAAATTCCAAATGTAATGTGCAGTTTAAACCAATACCTCAAACATTTTTTTTTTCTACAGCAGAATTTGGGCATCTTGATGGATGTAGATATTGCTCGACATTCAACTATCACAAGCTTTTCTGATTATCATGAGGGATGTGCACCCGCCCTCGTAATAAACCACACACCATGGGACGTCCTCACATATAAACAGGTATAAAAAAAAAAAAGGATCATGGAAAATCTGACTGGCTTTCACTGCTCCGCAGTCCCTTCTAGGAAATACTTGGGACAAGATGTGTTTCATAGTCCACATGTTTTCAGATTTTAGAAGGGTAATAGGGAACACATATTTATTACTAAAACCCCCGGCAGACTGAACTTTTAAAAAAGCGTCTGAAAGCCAGGAGCCACGTCAAGGGCTTGCCACAGATTTCAATGGAAATATCTACAGATTTGGGCACATTCCTGTCTTCCTGAATTTCAAAATATCTTGAGGTTCCTGCATCTGTCGGGAAGTAGCCTTCCTTATTCACCTGGAAAGGCTGCTGGGAACCTAAGAGTTTCTAAGTTCTGGAAGGATCCAGTTGAGAGAAAGGATAAATGCTTCAATACTACTTACAAATGTGTAATTTACCAAATTGCTAGAAATCATAATTAGCTTAAGGGGAAAGGTTCCCTGATATCTGGAAAACAGGATTAAAAGCCATTCATATTTTGGACAAAACCCCCCATAAAATTATAATCATAATTATTAGTTTACTCAGTCCTGTAAAACTAATCTGTTTTGCTAACAGTTTTATGAAACCATCAGGGTTTCCATTAAAATTCTTTAATTTTTTTAAACCTAGTTCAGAAGTATGATCTAAAAGTTGTTAGAAAATTATAGTTGTTAAAAAGTTCTTCTTGTGAATCTTGTTGAAAATGAAGCATTTTTGCAAAAGCATCAGAGTGAAAACAAAAACTGTATGAATGACAAAATGCTAAAAAAGGCACTGTTAAAGATTTGATTACAATGTAATTGATAAACTTAATCATCTTGCTGTGACAAACAACATTTTAAGAGAATAACTAATAATATAACTGATAACTTGATGACAGGACACATTTAAATTGTAGGGACTTTAGATAATTTCTAGAAGACTTCTATTAATGACATTTACCCATACAGTATAACCTAAGAATGTTTATCATTATTATCTGGCAATGCTTTCCAGGCCATCTAGTCTATGAAAAAGTGTAATTAATTTAATGTTTCTCTCTGAGATGATTCAGGTGCCTTCTGAATCATCCCAAAACTAGCTGGAGGTCAAAAGAACTTTAATTAGAACTTGATATTTGAGAAGTTCGTCAAAAATATCAAGAAGTTTCAAAAACACTTGGTCAAGTAGGAGCACTGTGAAACAATACTAACTCACTTAACCAAAGTGACAAAAGATTTCAAAAGCAATTATAGATCACTTAAAGGCAAAGTAATTGACAAAATCTGTTATCAAAAGCAGTATTCTAATAAAACTTGGTTCTCTTAACAGAGAGAAAAAACCGAACTCCAGTATTCTATCAGCTTACTTAAGAACATACTTCATTTACCTAATTAAATGCAATCTAATCTTAATGAATCTTGATCATGTACAGAACTCTTTTCTCAAGGCTCCTTTTCCACAAACTTTCTATCATTTTTATCCATCTTTAGGCCAAAACTATTCTCCTCTTTTTTCCCCAATGAATGTATTTCTACTTTTCACATACTCTACCACCAACAGAATATTTCCTATTTTTTTTTACACACTGAAATGCTTCTTTTATTATTTTAGTAACTTCAATTACACACTATAATTTTTAACCTTTAAAAATAAAAAACCCCTTAATCTCTAGTGAAAACCAAGAAGAAAGCAAATGCAGTCTGTTTGTCCTGCTGGAATAGCCTCTTAAAAACATACATTTTTTTTCGTAGCATAATTTCCCTTTTTAATGTGGTACCAGACGTGTGTCTAATAAACCCAAACATCTTTAGTTTTTTTTTCTCTCTCTCACAAGAAGGCAAAAGGGGTACACTTAGACTTGCTTAGCAATAAATGTTTCAGTATTTTATCTGAATTAAAATAATCTAGATTTTAAAAAATTTTTTGATGGCTTAGGTATGCTTTATTGATAAAAATGACCTAGACTTTCCAGGAATTTTGATCAATTAACTTAATTTAGCAAAACTCCAAGGTTTTAAGATACTAAGAATGTGGAAAAACTAAAACATTATTTCTAAAGAATTCACCTAAAAGCTTTTACATTATTTATCTCTATTTTATTACTTAAGACAATATTATCATACCAAGTTAAGTTTCTTGCTGGCATATTTTGCAGCAGATATAAAGTAAACTTACTGACTTTCAGTAAAGCTGGGTACAATAAAAGTACTATACTTAACATTGATGACTTTAAAGATGTGTCTGTATTAATTAACAAACTTAAGCTAACTCTAATACTAGATATTAATTTAATACAGACTATTCACCAGATCATGTGAACCTGAAATTTATTTGGGTTACTTTTTGTTGTATTTAGAATGTTTGATTTGTAAGTCTTTACCTTTTTTTTTGTTTGTTTTTTAACAACAAACGACATGCAAATGGAAACATAGGAAATCATGTCATGGCAATTTACCTGGAAAGTGTAAGACCAAAATTAACAGGTAGAATAAGTTAAATTTACTTACTTGAGTTAAAAAACCCTCTTTCCCACTTTTTTTCCTTTGGTTTGAAGTTTTAATTAGTCTCAGGCAATGTGGGCTGTGCTTATTTTTTAAGGACATGATATGATTTATAATATCAAGATTTCTCCTAGGAATACTTTTGTTCTCTCAGTATCAAAATTCTGGGGGAAAAAAGAAAATACATTATCAAGCCAAACTTTGTAAACTGTATATGCAAAAAGCATCAGTTTTGGAATTCTTTTTTTTTTTCCTCTGGGTTTAAAGAATATTGTGGCTACTTAGTGTTAAAAACAATCTTTCTTTCTTTATAGGAACATAATTAAAGATCTCCCAGTTTTTGTAAAATACACCCTATGGAACAAGAGCAGGATGGAACAGGGCTCTCATTTCCCATTGTTCTTTCAAGAGGCTGTTGTGACCAGAAACAGACAGGTCAGGACTAAAGCCCTGTTTCTTTCACCCCAGAACTGAAAGCTCTGTGGGCAGCGATGCCTGGTCAGAGGCAGCAGTCAGCACTGTCCCTGAGACAGAAGTGCTCAGGTAGCTGCTGGACAGAATCCCAGAGCCACTGGCCAGGGGCCAATGCTCCACAGGCAACAGGCCCAATTAACATGGAGCCCAGGACAAAAGTGGTCCCCAGTTACTCCCAAAGACCTGCTCTAACAAACCCCAGGCCACTGGCCACTGCAGAGAGCACTGCTGCCTCAGACCTTGACCTTCCCATCAATTTTTAACAATATACACTGTAGACCAGGTCCAATCCCTGCTTCATTATATGTAACAGTCTATACCACTCACTAAGCAGACAAGGAGAGAAATCACAGGAGTACATGGCTCAGAAATGTTCCCAGGTGGGGAATAACTGATTTTCCCAGAAATAGCAGTGAGCTGAGAGCAGTCTGTAGCCTCTACGGCTCCACTGACTTACATAGTCACAAAGGTCCTTTCCCCACAAATACTGACTTTGCTTAGAAAAATAGCATTGGCGCTTACAACGTGAAGTCAAACAAGGACAGTCATCCAGGTGCACCACAGTCAAAGAGACATGCAGAGGGGAAGCAATTCCAATGGTGCCTGAACCAACCCCTGGGGATCAGTCTTGGATTTTCAGATTCAGGCCAACCTTCCCAGTCAGCAGAATAGACAACTGAAGAGAACAGACCAGACACAACAGAGCAGATGAAGGACTCCCGCCTCCTTGCTAAGAAAAAAAAAAAAAGGGAAAGGAAAAGAAGGGGAGTAAGAGAAAGAGAAGAAAGGGGAGAAGCCATGCCTGCCTGTGACAGATTGACCAAAGCCAAAGCCCCGGCAGGGTAGCAGCCGCCCCAAGGACACTGAAACAAAAGCACTTCAGGCAGCTCTGCCCTCTGCCCCAGAAGGAATCTCCTCCTCTGGGATCCCGGGAGCCTGGGGGCCCAAAGAGGTCCTGGCTCAGCCTCCCTCCTAGCTCCCCATCTTACGTCACTAGGCCCTTTCCAGATACTTGGACAGCAATACCAGAGAAATGACTATCATTTCCACAGGACTCTTAGGCGAGCAGAGCTTTGTATTAAAAGAGATCCCTTGTGCACAAGGGAAAAGGTAGAAAAACGTTACACCTCCTCGAGCAGAAGGGGCAAGTTTTGCTTTTATAACAAAAAGGGAGGGGTTTGTTTCATGATCAGACATTTCCATAATGTGTCAAACTTCTTTGATCAGCACCAGAAGGCTCCCCAGTGACTATCAGGAATGGGGAGTGTTTCTGTGAGGGGGGAAAGGAGGCATGAGAATTTTCTGCAGGAAAACACAGGGACAAAAGGAACAGGAAATTGATAGTTGAACTTCTTGTCTTGTGGCAATTATGTGTACTTGTTAGTGTCACAGAGATAAAGTTATTCTTTAAGCCTGTTTCTTTTTTGTTTCTTTGCTTCTAGGACTCAGGCCCCCAGGGCCTTTGTTCTTGAGCCTAAAGGCATGCTTTGCTCAAATTGCTTCTGGGGTCCTTATCCAAAATGACTGTGCTCTTCTCTTCCTGTCTCAGAAAGAAAGTATTGTTGTCAAGTATTTGAAATGGCAGCCAACTCAGGTCAGTTACTTGTAATGGTAGGTCTGGCTTTGGGTTTGCTGTAATCCCAGCATTTCCCTAAGAGACAGAGACAGAAAGGATCTGGACCCTTGGATTAGAGGGAGAGTGTGGCTCACAGAAGGGAGAGGAGCTGGCCTGTTGCCTGGGGCAGGAGCCCACTGGGAACAGTGGCTGGTGACCCTTGTGAAACTGTATCCACACAGAACATGTTCAGCCTGTAAAATAACAGATACAGAGTAGAGCAATGTATTCCTTTCCAAGGGCTGCCATGCAGAACACCGCTGGGATGACTTCAACAATAGACACTGATTCTGTCACAATTCTGGAGGCTGGAAGCTGCTGATCAAAGGGCCAGGAGGTTCACTTACCCCTGAGCCCTGGCTCGGGGGCTCCCAGGGGGCCGCTTCCTGCCTGGGACCTCCTTTCCTCCGTGGGTGCCTGTCCCAGACGTCTCTTCCAAGGTGACCAGTCAGTGTTGAACTAGGGCCTCTCCCCAGCAGCCTCATTTTAACTTAATCAACATTTTACAGCCCTTCTCACCACAAAGAGTCCCATTCCGATGTGCTGAGATTTACAGATTCAGTATAGGAACTGTGCATGGGGGGAGGGGAGGACACACGGTTAAGCCAACATGTCCCATGTTCACATCCAGTGAGTCTCCCCCACCCTTCCCTGCTCCTCCTCACTGTGAAGCCGGTCCTGGTATCACAGGGTTTTATATGTAAATAGTGTACTGTGTAGCTTTCCTGTTGAGTCTCTTTTCATTAACAAAATCACATTAATTAACCATTACCAGGCTCTGCTATCCTAACTGACTACAATTCCTTTTTGTTTGGAAATGTATGTGTTTGAATCCAGAAAAAAACTGGTAAAACACTGTCGATTATGTACATGGTGTTTATCTCCTTAATGCGTGTTCTTTCCCCCGTGTTAGCATTTTCTGGAAGGAGCTGCTGAGCTGTGCGGAGACTGGCCCACGTCTGGATGTGCTGACTGGCCCACGCTGGGGATCCTCACGGCCACCTGGAGCTGGGCTGTCCCTGAAGGAGAGGACGACCTCTCAGGCCTCGATTTCCGGCCACCGAGTGAAAGGGACCAAGGTGCCCAAGGCAGCGGAGGCTCCTGGGGCTCCGGGCCCTGCGGCTGCGGCTGTGGAGGTGAAGGAAGGGGCAGGACTCGGCCCCACTGCACACAGCTCCCTGGGTCCTGGGAGACCCACGGGCGGGCATGAAGGCCAGAGAGAAGGTGGCGGGTCGGAAGCTTGTCCCTGTCCCAGCCCCTGGAGAGCCGGGCTTCTCTGAGGGCGTCTCCCCTGACAGGACCCCTCCCGGCACGATGGCCCTGGCGGCCTCCCTGGCGCAGCTGCACGCGGAGGCCAGCTGCCCCATCTGCCTGGACTGCCTGACGGACCCGGTGACCACGGGCTGTGGGCACAACTTCTGTCACGCCTGCCTCCAGCAGCGCTGGGAGGGGCTCCGGGACCTCTTCCCCTGCCCGCTCTGCCTGCAGCCCTGCCCTGAGCGCAGCTGCAGGAGGAACAGCCAGTTAAGCCACCTGGCTGACGCTGTGAGGCAGCTTCCCAGCACGAGGGCCAAGAGGGGCCGGCAGGGGGAGGCCCCCCTGTGTGAGAAGCACAGTCAGGCCCTGAGCCTGTTCTGTGAGGAGGACCTGGAGCTGCTGTGTCCCCAGTGCAGGCTCTCCTCTGAGCACCGCCACCACCCCCTGGTGCCCGTGGAGCAAGCTGCAGTGTGTCACAGGAGGAGGCTCAAGGGCTACCTGGAGCCCCTGACAAAGCAGCTGGAAGCTGCTGAAAAGGGCTTAGAAATGCAAGTCTCCAAGTCATTTGAGTTGGTGTCCAACATGGAGAATCAAAGGAGCAAACTGCACTCTGAAGTTGAACATTTTAAGAATTTCTTGAAAACAGAGCACAATGTAATTGACTTCGTGTTACAGGCTGAAGAGAAAGGTGTTCAGTATGAAATAATTGACAAAGAAACCCAAATATCAGACCATGGATCCACGTTGAAAAGTCTGCTTTATGAAATAACCAACAAGTGTTCCCAGTCTGACCTGGATTTACTCACAGGCATTAAAAGTATCCACAGAAGCTATGAAAACCTAGAGAGCCCAGCACCCATTTCATATGAAGTCAAAAAGGAGGTTTTCACTCTCCCCCCACAGTATTTTGGCTTGCACAAAATGATTAGCAACTTTCATGTGCATTTGACACTGGAGCCTGAAACTGCTCACCAGAGCCTCCAAATTTCACAAGATCAGAAAACTGCAACCTTTCAAAGGATGGAACCAAACTGTGTTCATCCTCCCCAGGCATTTGCTTCTTACCCCGCTGTCCTGAGTTCGGAGGGGTTTGATGCTGGCAGGCATTTTTGGCAGGTAGAAGGCAGAGGCATGAGGGAGTGGTCCTTAGGGGTGTGTAAAGAATCTTTCCCCAGAAATTCTCCTGTCTCACCTTCCCCAAGCAACGGCTGCTGGCAAATTCAGCTCTGGGCTGTGATACAGGACACGCGGGTTTTAGGAAACCCCTGGCGGTATGGCGTTTTTCTGGACTGCGATTTGGGAGAAGTTTCCTTTTACAATTTGAATGATAGATCACATTTATATACATTCAGTGAAATTTTTACAGGGAAACTTATGGCCTATTTCTCTATTAGACCTTCTCCTAAATCACTTACAATAAGTATAGTTGAAAATGAGTGTTGATCTAACTTGAAAGACTTTCTATATGATCCATGATCTTGCTATGTTTGTGGGAAGTCCTTGTAATAAAGAGTCTGAGTCCACCTTTGATGTCTTGATTGATGATGTCTGTTTTTTTTTTTTAATTTTATTTTTTGTTTATTTTTGTGAGGAGGTAATTTGGGTTTGTTTGTTTGTTTTTAAAGGAGATACTGGGGACTGAAACCAGGACCTCATGCAGACTAAGCGTGTGCTCTACCACTTGAAGTGCAGCCTTACTCCCTGCTGATGTCTTTTCACCCTCAACCTCGGGCCTCCCCTCTGCCCCACATCTGGGCAAGCCGTCAGGACAGCCTGGGGGCTCCTTCACTGGGCTGAGGAGGGTGGTTCCAACTCAGGAAGGTCCTGCATGCAAAGGACATAGCTATATTCATGTGGCATGTGTAGGTACATACTTTAAAGATAGTTAATATTTTGAAATACTGTAATATATAGGATTTATATTTTAAAAATTAACTATTTTTAGAAGTCACTGGATTATAGTACAAGTATAAAAATTACAAAAGGATGTAAAGTTATAATTGAATCCCACTAATCTGATCCTTCAGCCACATTTTTTTTTTTTCAGAGATAAACACTTCCTGGCTGGTCATGTATACCATACATATTTTATTTGGTGTTTTTGCTTTTTAAATTTATTTGTATGTGTGTATGTATGTATGTATGTATGTATTACCATACATATTTTAAACACAAATGTAGCCACAAACACACACAGTCAAATGATGGTGTGTTATATACACCATTCTGACTATGTTTTATGCTTAGTTTTGTTAATGCCTTCACATTGTCTTAAACATGACAACATATCAACGCTTGTAAATACTCATTCTACTTAAAGTGTCATCACTCCAATTGGACGTGCTGTAGTTCATTTAGGCAATCCTTTCATGATGGCCTTCTAAATTGTCCCAACATTTTCTCCTCAAAATTTGTATAACAAAATCAACTGCTGAGTCAAAGGTACATGCCACACTTACAATGTTGATATATGTTGGCAGATTGCCTCTTGAGTAGGATATTGGCAACCTACTGCCTGCAGACTGAATCCAGCCCAGGGCAGGCTTCGGTACAAGGGCTGAACTGGAACACAGCCTTGTCATTTGGTGCTGTATTGTCCAGGACTTCCTTTCATGCTACAGTGGCCACGTAGAGCAGT
This sequence comes from Camelus dromedarius, assembly GCF_036321535.1. Lineage (NCBI taxonomy): Eukaryota > Metazoa > Chordata > Mammalia > Artiodactyla > Camelidae > Camelus > Camelus dromedarius. The sequence continues at coordinate 11,405,351 of NC_087436.1, read as the reverse complement.
TGTTGTAGAGATCCTATGGCTCACAAAATCTTAAATACTCCCTGATACTTTTAGTGACAATTTTCCCACCTCAACTATAGTTTTATCAACATACACTTTCACCAGAAATATAAGAAAGTACTTTGTTTCTTCATATCTTTAGAAGCCCAGTGCCTTATCAAACTTAAGATTTATCAGGGAACTAGGCAGACTACGGTATTGTGCTGATTTTTATTTCAGATTAGAATTTTCAGTGATACTATCACAACTGCAGCTGTTATTATTTAATGTTTGAATTATAAAACCATTAGAACCTTCTCATACAAATATAGGTAAAAATTGTAAAGCTTCCTTCTTTACTCAGTTCTAATCTTACTTTCCTTAGGAGTGGGTAATAGGATTAAAACTTGGTTTATACCCCTGTAATCCTTTCTCTATTCCTCCACATTAACATTTGTCGAGGGGAGTGTGTGTGGATAGCCATACACGGCGCACAGATGGATGCAGATAGATGTGCCGTTGTACCGTCTGTGGGAAAATCACAGCTTTTGATATCTCCCCCATAAGCCTGGGTTCCTCCAATCTGTCAACATGTTTACCAACAATGGCCACACTTATCCATTTGCTGAAGCCAAAAATGGTAGGTTTTATGCTTCATTTCTTTTTTTCTCTTACTCTTCAATTATCCTTTCCACTAAAAAGTTCTTCAGACACTTGCTGAATCTTTCAGCTTGCAATCTCTACTCTAACATTCTAGACTCTGCCATCATCCTGTCTTGTCTAGATTCCTATAAAAGTCTCCTAAATGCTTTCTGTGCTTTCACACTGTTTTTATCCTTAATAACCAAGTGTTCTTTTAAAAATTAAATCAGAGCATGCTCTTCTCCAATGTCCCGTTTTCCAGTAGCCAAGGAGACAGAGACTGATTCTGAATTAAGGTTGAAGGGGTGGGGTTATGTTCAGGAGAACCAAGACACTGAGAGAAATCTGAGAGCTACCAGACATGGATCAAACCAGGCTGAGTCCCTGAGACCTGAGGCTGCCTCCAGAAGTAGGTTATTTTAGTCCATCTCAGCCTAGAATGGGGAAGCTGGCTTAGCAGAGTTTTCCAGGAGTTTCTGGACAGCGTGAAAATTAGACTAGTTTCTAGTTTGTAAGCTTCCCAGATCCCTAGAATAGTTCTTTACAGATTGGATGAGCACATTAGTGATCAGATCATTATACGATAATTCTTGCAATAAACCAAGATTGGATCTCTTATTACCTCTCCATCTGCAATGACCTGGCTAGTTCAAGTTACAATCATGAAATGCTCAGAATATTGCAATAGCCTCCTAGGGAGTTTCCCTGCTTCCTCTGCCTCCTGCCCTGTTCCTCACTGTAGTCCCTGTGCAGACCAACAGTTAGGGTGATCCCTTAAACATAAACCAAACATTGTCATTCGTCTTCTCAAAACTTCATCTCACTCAGAAATCATGTCAACTTGTCACGTGGTCTCCAAGCCAGTACAACCTGGTCATTGCCACCTTTTGCAGTCACAGAGTATTTCTCCTCCCTTTAATTACTCTGCTGAATCCACCTGTTACTGAACCAAACTTGGGTTCACTTGCCTACACAGAGAAAGGCAATCTACTGAGTGTGTTGAAGGAACGTGCAGTGTTTACTGCAGGTGCCAAGCAAGGATTTGGGGCAGCTAATGCTCAAAAGACCAAATTCCCCAATGGGCTTCAGGGAAGCATTTGTAAAGATAAGGTGAAACGGGGCATCCCAGGGCACACGGTCAGTTCGTGCACAGTCCTCTGATTGGCTGATGGTGAGGTAACAGGGTGGAGTCACAGGGGTAACCATCATCGGCCCTCAGACTCCAGCTGCTCTGGTTGCTCCATGCTGATGTGCAGTCACTTCCTCCATCTGGTAGAGGTTTCAGTATCTGTAAAACAACTCAGGAATGTGCATCAGACACTGCTATCTATGCCCTTCAGGGAGGAACTAAAGATTCTGTGACTGCTGTAAGGCTGATTTACTATTTAAATTGTTACCAGTTCTTCTGGCCCAACTGCCAATATTCTGTTGTCACTACATGTTCATATTCTTTCAATCGTTAACGCTTAAGCCAGGCTTCTGTGACTCAGGGGAGGCTTGGGAGACTACAGTGTTTTTATAAACAAGAGACAGGCAGAGGACACGGTGGGGGCGGGGCGGGGGTGTCCCCAGAATCCCCCATAGGGTCCTGCTCAGTTATACTCCTTCCTGTTTTGACATGTGGGGCATGGTCCTGCCTCAGGGTGTTTGCTGTTGCACTTCCCTCTTCCTGGACCACACTTCTCTCCATCATCTGTAGCCCTCACTCCCACATTTCCTTTGGGGCTTTGTTCTAATGTCACTTTTGTAATGGTTTTCCGTGAAGATTTCATGTAAAGTGGCTGTACCTCACCCTTACCCCAACACCTCTCTCTTTCTCATTTTCTGTCTTATTTTTCATTCATAACAAGTTTGTTCTGCATGATTCTTTGAAATGCAAAAAAACTATGCCTCCAGCCAGGATTTCAAATGAAAGGACCTTTAAAGATGAGTGTTCCACTTGGCACAGTGAAAGAAAGACACAAGGTAAGATGTGTAAAATGGAAACCGCGGTCCCAGAATGACGTCACTCATGCTAAAAGCCATGACACCAGACCTAGATTTACTACCTAAGTGCCCTTCTAGTTTCCAGATAGGATGCTGCCTGATTCATGAATCTTTGAATAAAGTCACCTGAGTCTTCAAATTTACATACTTGAATTTTGTTTTTTAGCAGATGTCATAAAGATCCTTGCATGGACAGTAGAATGCATTAAGTAAACTGTATTTTGGTCATATAGTTGTTCACTATTCAGCCCTGAAAATGATGCTTTTGATCAAGTTGAGCCAGAGTCAGAATTCCCTGGAGGGCTACTGAAAACAGATTGCTGGGTCAAGCCCAGAGATTCTGGATTCATCAGGTCTGCAGTGAGGACTGGCAACTTGCATTTCTAACAGATTTCCAGCTGATGCATCTGGTAGGAAGTTCCAGCAAATGCCTTGTTCAGGAATTCAGCATGGTGTACTCCCAGAAGGGAAATGAGTCTTTGGTCACCATCAGGAATGTCTGAAACTCCATAGGGGAAGAAGAGTGCCCAGGGGAGGACTTGCATTCAGGCTGTGGTACCTGTAGAGGTCTCTGTGACACTGACTGATATCTTGAGTATCTGTGAAGTCAGAGCTCTTGACCCGGAGGGGGCAACTCTTTACAGGCAATGGCCCCAGAGTCTGTAAAAATGTGCATGTGGGCTGATTATTGGTTAAATGTGTGCTAGAATGACTGTCTGAGGTTCAGCCAATTATACTGATCCTTGGGTTCCATCACTTGTCAGTAACAGTCCTGTAAAAGAGTGAAAAGCAACAAATCTCCCCTGAGCTCATTATGTGTGACCGAGGTGGTACCATCCATGCAGTATAGGAACGCTCACTGCTGTTCCCTCAAGTGGCCCCAAGCAGCTCCCTGCTAACCAAGCAGTCTGGGAGGGGTGACCTCCTTTAATACCACAGCATGATGCAAAGTAGCAACTGAGAAGAGGAAAGACCATCCCTCCTGCAGGGGTGATGTGCCAGAGGGTCTGGGGTTGGCTCCGTTTGGTAGCAAGGTGGTCTGGGTAGCTGTGGTGTGCTGGTGGGCTTCTGGCCCATAATTTAAGGCACTGTGGGCGGCTGGGATGGAGGGTTACGTCGACAACGGCCACGGCACATATCCAAGCAGGTCAGGGTGCAGCACCAGGAGCCCAGGGGAACCTGTGGCTGTCACTGTGGTCCAGAGTCTCCAGGAAGCATGAGGCAGTTGCTGAAGCCCCACAGAGAAGATGTCCCTGGGGCACTAATGGGATTCCAGCCTAGACAGTGTCTAGAGCCTTTTCATGGTGGCAGTCCCATTCAACGTGGGTTGATCCCCAAGTAACATCATAAACAGCCTGAAGTAAAATTTATAATGAGGAATATGTTGCCTTCAGAACCCAAAAAGTCCTAGAAGATGTTGGGCTTGTTTTCACGTTCTGGGTGCGGAAAGGGTCACTAGCTATCTCCTGACAGTGTCTAGGACAAAGCTGCCCTCAGTTACCAAATAATTTTCAAGAGTTTCAACAAAGTAGGAGGACCTTGCAATATGTGTGGGGCGATGACTCATTCCCCTGCTGTAAACTCCTTTGTGAGTCCTTTGTGCGTCCTGAGTTTTTCAAATTGATCTCTGTGGGGGATGATATCAACAAGGTAAGTCATATTTGTGCCTCTGGAGAAGTTGATTGCAGTTTAGATTTTGCCTGCAAAGACATGGGCCAAGGCAAGGCTGTTGAGGCGCTGGGATAGCCAGGTAGAGGTGCGTGGTTTCCCTCTGGAGGTGAAGGAAATTTATGGCTGGGAAGCTGTTGAAATAAGCCCTGAACAGAACATATGGGCCAAATCTATAACAGCCAGATATTTACCAGCTGCTGGTTGAATGGAAGCAGGAAGTAGACAACATTGGGTGAGAACACAGCATTTAGGTTGTGGTCATGCACTGTGAGATTCCATTCCCTCTTTTCAAGTCTAAGAACGGATCAAATTGGGGTTATCTGGAGAAGTCAGGCTAACCACTTCTACTCTAAATAAGTCTTGCATTATGGATTTCAAACTTGAATGCTCTGTTTTAATTAACATTTAGTGACATTATCTATTTTCACTGGGTGTAGGAGCACCCATGGGGTCCCATTAGTGAAGCGAATTAGTAATCTCCAAAAAATCAATTAAATTTTAATTTATTACATCAGGTCAGAGCAATCATACCTTCTCTGAAATATTTAGGGCCACGTACCCTGTGCTTATGGGAATTTGGGCAAGGTAATTGTTCTGAAGGTTAAGATGAGGCTTATCTCTTTGAACTGTATTTTGTCAATTTATTTTCTTATGGTGAGTGGTTTATTGTAAGATAATTTACAAATATCTTGCTGTCTTTAGTAATTCAAACACTGGACCGACAATTTCTTCCGACAAGGACAGCAGTAAGCTAAAAACAGAACCAGCTGGCTGAATTTTTCTTCTTTACCCCTTGTCTGAGGATGAAACTTGATTTTCATTAATCCAGAGCTGCAGCACGAGAGCCGATTTCAATCAACTCCTTTGTGATGACAGCTTGGCGGGTACGACTGAATGTCAAAGTCAATTTGTCAACTATCTCAGAAGTGTCCCTGCTGGCGCTGTCCACGGCCATCATCCTGGCGGTCTGCTCGCTGGCGAGTAGCAGACGACGGCCAGGCTGTACCCCTGGGAGTTCTGCTGCATGTCAGCACAGTGTCGTCATAGACACGCCTGCTCTCAGCACTTGCGGTGGCATCAATGGAAAAGATGGGGCTTTTCTTCTGTCTTGTAGGAGACGACAGACCTGAACTGGTTTAAGATGACAGACCCTTCATCAAATTCATATCCAGGATCTAACGATTCAAGGGTGATGACTGATGCATCTTCCCACTTCTTTGAATGTCACCAGAAACTGGTCAGATTGAGTCCTGTGAAGTAGACCCCTGATTTTGTCACCAGCGCCAACAATCTTCACTTCTTTCCCAGCTGCTGGGAGGTTGGCCACCTCATGCTTTATCTGTTTAGCAGCCGAGGAGTGAACAGCACCACAAAGCCCCGAGTCTGAGGACACACCGATGAGGAGGTGTTTCTTCTTGTCTTCAGGCGCTTTTACGTCAGCCTTTGCACGCAGAGCCAAGGATCCTACTCCCTGCACTCGGCTGGTTTCAGCTCCCTCTCAGCTCGGGCTTATTTTGCTCCTGCTACCATTTTGATACAGTTGGTAACTTTCTGTATGTTTTTGATCAACTTTAGTCACCTGGTAATATCTTTCAAGGTTGCCGTATTTTGAACTTGGATCCATTGCAGCTGCACAGCCCAGGCCGAGAGCCCCACGACGCCCCCCGCCCCCCAAGAGAACATGGTGGTACCCTCCTGGCGGAAGGGCGGCCAGACAGTGACCTGTATGTTAAATTCACGGACATCACTAAGATTTCTGGGGGAGGGAAATTTCTCCCTCTACCCATCTTGAGCTCTTATGGTTAGACTAATAATAAAATTGACACTAAACACACTAACAGGAGAAAAGGAAACAAATTTTAATTCACGTGCACGGAGGTCTCATAGGAATGGAACCTAACAAACGGCCAAAAAAGGCACCTTTTACACTTTTTAGACAAAAATATAATGAATTTGTGAGGAATTGACAGGACAAAGAAACTTAAGAAAATTAAGCTTTAGGGGGTTTAATTAGCGAGGCTTTAAACAGAGTTTGGGCTTGAGGTAGTAAATTAAGAAGTGACATGGTTTGCTTATTCAGGCTTCTCTGCCCGAATTCCCTGTCTCTGGAGATGAGGGTGCCCTTCCAGCTCCAGACGCAGGGAGCGCACTTTTCCCAGGGAGATTTACTTCCAGTTTTCAGGGAGAAAGAAAGGATGGTCAGAGTGTCCCTCTTGTATCTTAAGTAAACTTCATCCAAAATAATCAATATGCCGTTGAGGTATACTCTCTGGCAGCCTGCTCTTGGTCTCAACAATTTTAACGGTCTCCTCTTTAAATGTAATGGGATCTCCATGTGTAATAAACCTGAGGCCCAGTACTGGTTAAGTTCACGATCATTTTCTAATTGTTACACTCCAGCAGACGCTGGAGTTAAAACTGCATCTAGGTTGTCGAGGAACAAAAGCCAATCAGCACCCCCTCTTTTTTACATTGAAATAGTTGATTTACAAGCATCCTTTTTTGTTACTGTTGTATAATTTATTTTGTTGAGAAGGAAGAATATTCCCTTTACTTTTCTAAGTTCTTCTGGCTGGTCTAGGAATTAAATTGCCATGAGACAGGTTAAAGGAGAAAAATCAAACAAGGTTTAATAACAAGTGTACATAGAAGAGACCCAGGAACACTGAGTGACTCACTGGAATGGCCTATTGTGCTCATGGCTCTTAGGGTTATATCAAGTCATTCAACCTCCGTTTGCAGGGCTTCCGGAAAAAGGCAGCTTTAGATCTCAATGATTCCAAGTCAATAGTGGGAGAAAAACTGGAAACATTAGTTATAGCCAAGTATTTGCAGAAACTAGAATTTAGGGTCCAGTCCAGTTTATGGACTGAAAAACAAAACCTTAAAAACAAAGACATTTCACAGAACTAGAATTTAATATTCACAATTGTACATGATAGTTTTTATTGGAACTTTTCTTCTCTCTAAAGTCACCTTCCTTTTTACCAATGATAGCCAAAGTAAGAGTAATTTGTTTGCATAATCAGTTTAGTTTCATCAATCTTGGCCTGATTATTTATGTAAGTCCAGCAAAAATAGCAATTGACCACATAGGCTTGTTGATATCTACTTTGCTGGAAGTTTTCATAAGGAATCTCTAAACTGAACTTTAAATGCCTCTTGAGGCCAGGAGGCCAAGCAAAAGACTTGTCATCAGACTTGCCTGTAGTACGTATAGATTTGAGCAAATTCCTCTCAAGGTCTCCAAAATATCCTGAGGTTCCTGCACCTGCCAGGAAGTCTTTCCTTCCTCACCTGGTAAGGCTGCTGGGAACCCTGGTAGCAAGGTACCAGGCTGTTCTTCCAAGGGGCTTAACGACCCCATAAAGTCAATCTCTGTTCGTTAAAGCTGCCTGGTCATAACTGATTCAATGCACATTCTCAAATATGGCATTTCAGTCAAGCCTTGGTAATATAACCAATGTTTTCAATTATGTCCTGTTACAAGGAAAACAGATTCTTAGTGAACTCGTGTACATAAATATATTGCCATGAATATAAGAATACTCACTAAGAGATTCCATATTCTGGAGCAATAAGGTAGGGAGAAAAAGATAAGTGTTTCAATTCTATTTGCAAAAGTATAATTTACCAAATTGCTGTAAATCATGGTTAGCTTAAGAGGAAAGGTTTCCTTATATCTGGAAAAGTTAAAAAGCCAGTAATCTTTCAGACAAAATGTCATAAATATTATAATCATATTCATTAGTTCATTCAGTCCTGTGGAATTAATTCTTGTCGATTTTGATCTTTTGTTAGTTTTATGAAGCCATCTATTTTTCCATTAGAGTTCTGTAATTTCTTACCCAGTTCAGTATTATGATCTGAAAGTTATCAGAAACCTACGTTCATCGAAAAAATCCTTTCTATGAATCTTAAGGTTTTTTTTTTTTTTTTGGTTAAAAGCATCAGAATAAAACAATATCTATCTATAAATGACAATGACTTTAAATGGCATGGTTAAATGTTTGACTCATTTAGAATTTGGTTTGGGGAAGTTTGTCAGAGATAACACACTAGGCAGGCACTCTACCACTCAGCTATACCCTCCCTCCTGAAAAGTCTCCTTTAGAAACACATAATGACACAAAATAGATAAACAGCAAGGACCTACTGTATAGAACAGGGAACTACATTCAATTTCTTGTAATAGCATATGATGGAAAAGAATCTGAAAAGAAAAAATACATATATAACTGAATCACTTTGCTGTATACCTGAAACTAACATTGTAAATCAACTACACTTCAATAATTTTTTTTAAAGAAATACATAATGAAATATTTTATGAATGCAGTCATATTGTATCTAAGAATTTCCTTCAAAATAATGGCAAGAAGTTGGTAGGACTAAAGGTAGGACAAAAGTTTACAATTTCAGAGCAGCTGGATTCTTGGTGTATCAGGTCTTTATAATATTCTCTCTATTATTATATATGACTAAAATATTTTATAATTAAATCATCCCTTACAAACAATTTTTGAATTCACTATCTCTGCTCCATTCTAGCTGAGCCAGCTTCTCTTACTCTCTTCTTTAATATTTGTTCCATCTCCAAGCTCTCAGATTCTTCCAGTGCCTTCTTTCTTCCTCCTCACAATTATCACAAACCTGTCTCCTTTCTTTTCCAATCCAGTCCATCTTCTTCTTCCCTGTCCCCACTTCTTACCCCACCTCTCCTCTCCCAAACTGAGATAAATTGAGATTGGGGGAAGACCAAGCAGGCACAGGGTTCCATGTGCTTGAATATCATGTAGGTTGGATTCCAGGTCTGATTTCAGACTACACGTGTCATTGGGGACTGGTTGCTTGATTCCCCCACTCTTTCAGGGACACAGGTTACAAGGATATCTACACTCACCTTCTCTTTTAACTTGGCGTGAGTATAGATAAGCCTCTTGGAACACTTGGTTTAAAACAATTTGGTGTGGCAGAGATTTTAAAAATTTCTGAAGAGTATTTGCAATCTCTTCTGTGAAATAATAAGAAATGTCTGTTTCTCTTTTTATTCAGGAGATTGTCCATGTAGTTCGTTATATTTTAAAATGTGTTGCAAACTTGGGTACATATCTAAATGAGCTGTATTACAAACAATGTTTTTTGGAAAGCTTGTAGGCTGTCCTCTCCTCTTCTTTACTATTTCCCTAATATTTTGTCTTCAATTTGTTAGCTAAAAATACCTTCCATTTACTGAGTTATTAACTAGGTTACATGCACTGTGTCAAATGTTTCACCTAAACAATGGATTTTCAATGCAGCCAGTGAAGTAGTGATCATTATCTCAAAATAGGGAAGAGGATAGTGAGCCCTAGAAAGGGCAGTTTATCCAAGGTCACAGGGCTATTTTGTCATTTAGCATGCATGAGGTCCTGGGTTCAATCCCCAGTACCTCCTCTACAAATACATAAATAAATAAACCTAATTATCTCTCCCCCTCAAAAAATTAAAAATAAAAATTTTTTTCTTTTTTTATGGAGGTGCTAGGGATTGAAGCCAGGACCTCAAGCATGCTAGGCAGGCCCTTAACCACTAGGCTATACCCTCCCCCCAAAAATAAAATTAAATAAAGTACTTAACAGATGAGATGATAATGATTTTTGAAGTCTACATCAAAATGTTTTAGGGAAGGTGGAAAGGGCATGGAATTGATTAAAAAAAATATTGATCATGTTAATTGTTGAAGCTGTGTGACAGGTCTGTGGGGGGGTCTATTATACCATTTCTACACTTTGCTACATTTTGCAAATTTTCCATAATAAAAAGTTAAAATATACAAGCATAGACATTGTACTCAACTGCCATATCTCTAGTGATACTAACTTTTCAAGTCACCATCATCTCTCCCACGCTCTCAAACAAAATGTTGACAGAAAAAACAATGTGTAAGTATATAGTGTGATACCATACCATACGTAATTTAATACAAATATATAAAGATTACATACCTTATAGATATGTATATGTGAATGTATTAATTTATACACGTTAAACACAATTTCTATGAGTACAGATATCCAATTATCTTTATCTGTGATGTTTCATGTCTTCTTTTTTTAAGGAGACTTAGACATATTACAAAATATTATAATTGTCTATTCTCAGAACTTTGTTTTCAAATTTCTTTCAAATTAATTAGAAAGAAGACTTCTTTTTAAAGCAAAAATATAACCATTCCCATTTTTTCTTTGAAAATACAGACTTGTTACAAAAAAACCGAACCCTGTTATTTACTAAAAATAGTTTCCAAATAGCATCCTGGAAGATTCTTATTTTGTCATTTTAAATTACACAACTAACTGTATTTTAAAAATCGAATATAAATATCATTAAATATCAGATCATGGATGCAGTTGTGATCTGTTTTAATACAGGCAGTTTATTTTTTATTCTTTCCCTAAATCCATTATGATTCTGGGTTTTTTGTTACTTTATTTACCAGGAAATAATTATTCATAAAAATGTAAAGCAACAGGCATCATGTATCCTGCTAACATGGAAAAGAAAAAAATAAATATTTTTGAAGACTATGTTATTAAAATGAAATATAATTAAAATGTAAATATACAGATCTAAAATAGAATGTTCTCTAAAATCACTTTATCACATATCATGTAAAAGTGGTGAAAATACTTTTAAAATCCCAACTTCTCAGAATTAGATTTTATAATAAAAGCATTGGGGAAGGAAAAAATTATATAACAGTGATACAGACAAAGGATACAATACAAATACTGTCCTATCAACATTTCTCATTTAGGCAAGGGAACAAGGAACAAACGGTTTCCAAAAAGTGCAGTATATTAATATGCACGGATATTAAACAATTTGTAAGATATATCACTAAGTGAAAAGGCAAGTTGCAGAACACATTTAATTTGTTAGAAAAAAGATTCTGTGTTTATATATGCAAAAAAACAATTTTAGGATACTTAAGAGATTGAAAGTTACATAAACACACACACACAAAATGCTAGAGGAAAACTTGGAAACATAAGCAGTCTTTTTCTTATAATTGAAAAAGATGGATGTTCAGCAGAAAAGAAAACCATTTAAAGAATATCTAATTCTGAGTGCAAATGTTATGATTCTCGAGGTCTATAAATACAATGCTACAATCCAGAGATTTCTTATTTATATATTTGACCTGTGATCTGAGCAATCTGATTCACACACCCATTCCTAAAAGGTAGATGTTGGACAAAAGCATGAATGGACCATGTAGGTTTTTAAGAATTCTGTTCCCCAAAAATGAAAGTGATCACCATAAACTCATAATGAATTCTGAAAAAGTAATTGTGGCATAATGACTGTGTTTCACTGGGCATTGTCATAAAGATTTTTCTGTTAAAATTCTTATCAATGAAATTTAATCAATTATTTAAGTGATATTCAACCTTTCTTGAGTTTCAGCCTGACCATGTATAAATATTCACACTTGTTGTAAGAATTAAATAAAATGCATTTTATGGGGCTTAGAGTTACTTACCTAGTGGGCTCTCAAGAACTCTAATCCTTCTTGTCTTCTGGTCTTCTCATCAAAAACTCATCCCTTACTAGGGAATCCCCACTTACGACAAACTAGCTCTAAGGTGACTTCTAGGTCTCAGAATTTTTACAAGTATTTGAGGTAATTTTGATAAAATTTAGAGGACTGGATTAGATGGTAACAGATACAGGCTTATAGGGGAATCCCAGTAATAAAATATGGGATTACATTCATTCATGTTTACCCCATACCAAGTTAAGCCCTTCAATAAACCACTAACCGTAAATATTTATCATCTCCCACACCACAGTGAGTCAAGATAGTGTAGCCAACTGAATTCAATCTATGCAGTCCAAGAGATCATCCAAAGTTGGCATCAGGTCTACCTCTGTATTTCCAATAACTTTTTCCCAAGTGTTATAAAAAAAGTGCACAATGTTAGAGTAGTGAGTTAAGTTTTATTTGGGGCAAAATCGGGATTATAGCCTGGTGGACAGCCCCTCAGATAGCTCTGAGGAATTGCTCTGAAGAGGTAAGTGGGGAGGTCAATATATACGTGATTTTGGTGAAGGGGGGATACGTACAATGAAGCACACATTTTGGCAGAAGATTCCTGCTTATCACAAGGTTACTGCTAGTCGTGAGGAGCAGACGTCTCTATACGTGACTTACGTGCTTGTGCTTTTCTAAACATGAGAAGATGCAAGACATTGGGCTCATAAAATCTTCCAAAAATATCTAACCACCTGAAGGCCTGTTTTGCCAGTTTTTCTCAGAGCACAGAGTACCTCATTCCTGATCTCCACCCTAAACCCCTTTCAGGGCATGGTGAAGGTCAGTGACTGCAGTGGCTCATGACTTCAGTCGTACAGAACCAGGTGGCAGATGACAATTTCCAGTTGGCACGGCCCACACTTTGGGTTCTAGTAAACCATCTCCTTTTACCCAGCAATCCTGATCATGCTATCATTTGTCTTTCAAACATTGCAATAGTGTTATCAGACCCAAGTCCAAGTGCCTGATGCACAGTGAGGTCAAACAAACTGAAGTTCAGAGTTTGGAGCAGAGAAAGGTTTATTGCAAGGCCCTTGCAAGGAAAATGGGCAACTTCTCAAAAGACCCAAACTCCCCCTTGGTTTTTGGGGAAGTTTTTATAGGCAAAATTTGGGGTGAGGACTGCAGGATGCATGACTTTCTTCTGATTGGTTGATGGTGAGGTAACAGGGTGGTGTTCTAGAAATCTGGTGCTCAGCCCACAGTTACCATCCTCCACCTGGGTGGGGGCCTTAGTTCCGCAGAACTCAAAATATATTGGTATGTATATTCCTTGAAGAGGAACTAGGACTCTGTTATCGCTGCACTATTGTTTCTTTACTATTTTCCCTTTGTTTCTGCATTCCCTCACTTCCCTAATCAGTAGGAGCTTGAATCCACTCCTTGGAACTCAGGAAAGATCTATGAGGCTGAAACCATTTTCTACAGACAAGAAATAAGGTACCCAGAAAGGCTTTTGTACCTGGGAGGGCCCCACATGGTCCTGCTTGGTTTCAAACCCCCCTTTTCTTTGCTATGCCTCAATCCTGAAGGGAACATGTGTTGGACAAGAAAGAGAATAACATTTTGGATAGAGAAGTTAATCATAAACTCAGCAGAGGAACTTGGTTTCAGGGGGACTTAGTTTCAATAGTTTTTTATTGCTCTTGGACTAAGTGCAAAATTCAACATGGCCTAAAATGCTCTGGCCTCCATTCCAACCTGCTTCTGCAGCCAGTCTCTTTTTTGCCCATGACTGACCTTTCCAGTAGGTTCCCTCTGCTTTAACAACAACGCTGCTCTCATTTTGTCCAATTCACCCTTTATCTTTCCCGAAACAGGGGCCTCACAGACAGATAGTTCCCTGTCCCCGTGGAGATGATTCCAGCGCCAGTTCCAACAGGGGGGCAATTTTCCCCACACTGTCAAGCAGTGCTCTTGACACCAACTGGATTTCCTACAATTCAACTCAATTCCGACATCGTCTACTGGAGACAGCATCAGATTCCACCGATTAAGGCCCAATCCGTTAAAACTGCCTCCTACCTCAGGCACTCATTCCAAATCCAGGTTGCTACCTTCGCTTCTTACCTATAAATGGCTATACATCAGAGGTTCCCACAACCCCCACCTTGGGTTCAATTAATTTGTTAAAGTAGATCACAGAATTTAGGAAACCACTTTACTCACTAGATTACCAGTTTATCACAAAGGACATTAAAGGATATGAATCAACAGCCAGGTGAATGCAAACACAGGGCCAGGCCCCAAACAAGGGAGTTTCTGTCCTTGTGGAGTTCGGGTCTGGCAGAGCAGTTCAAAACAAGTGTTATTCACAGTTCATTCCCCAGGCAACCAGCAGGCAGATGCCCACCCCCTTCAGGGAATTTCCAAAAGTCACTTTATTAACATAGACCCAGCAGTGGTGGGGAGGAGCTGCTTGTGAATAACAAGACACCCATGTCACCTCGGACTCTGAATCGTTCAGGAATTGAAGGCATGTGACCAAAAATTATAACAATAGATGCTCCAATTACTCAGGGAATTCCAAGGATCCTTGGAGCTATAACCCAGAAACCATGGATGAAGGTTAAATATATGTGAGAAATATTTATTTTAGTCATCTGAATGAGTAAATACACAGTTCTTATGAATCACAGTATCACGCCTATCAACGAAGCTGCAATAACACACAATGGCTCTCCCTAATTGAGTCCTATTCTTCCACTAAATATCAGATCACAGAACAATAGGCTACTCTGGGAATCCAGCACTATGATTTCAACAGAAAAGTGATATGCAAATTTTAATATTTCTCCTGCAAATAGTAGCCTCTTTCAGTCCCACAGGCATGAAGTCACTAGAGCCAAGAAGCTTTTCAATTACAAGTGCTTCAGCCTTTAAGACTTTACCCTTAAGTTTGTCCATCTAATTCACATTCTTTCCTTAAATTCCACCTTAAATATTATTTCCTCAGGAGAGGCCTCAGGGAGCCCGGGTCCAGGTGGGACACACTGTATATAGGGCAGGGGCAGACCCACCCAGTCACCCACCCTGAGGCAATGGATCCGGCAGGAGACTGTTCTTCACTTTCTGAAACAAAACCACCCCTCCCCTGCTGCGTCCTGCGACCGCAGACCACCAGAAGCGGTTAGACGGGAGGTGGCGGTGACGCTTTTCACAACTACCCCAACCTTACTTTGACTCTCAGCTTGCTCATGGGACTCGAAGCAATAACAATGTGAAAAGTCCCCACCGGGAACTAGATGATCGGCAGAAGTTAACGTTGGCCCGACCACTTTGGAAATGTCCTCCACCGCATTCCCCAAGCTCAGGCGCTCCTCCTGGTGCTCCCGCCCCGTCACTGAGCATGCGCAGGCCCATCCCCGCCCACTTCTGGGGGAACCGCCAATCACCGCGCGCCCAGTGCGCTCCATTTCGCGAGACCGGCCGCTCGGTGGCGCGAAGCCTGCGCCCTGGGCCCACGCCTGGAGGCTCCTCATATTCGCTGGCCTGAGAGGGTCGAGCCACGCGCTCCAGGTGAGCCGGGAGGGCGAGAGGAAGGGCCGAGGGGGGCTTCGCTGAGCGGGGCTTGCTGGGCGTCTCCCGGCGCCGGACCGCGGGGTCTCCTCAGACTGTGGGGGGGGGGGGCGTGGCGGACGGCGCACAGTGACAGAGACTGACCTGGACGGAGGTTTGGGAGGTGGCAGGCCTCAGAGGCATTACTGTGGGGAATTAGGGGAGGCTCTCCAACCAGGCGGGTTGAGCCATCCGGTACTCCGCACTGTTGTGTCCAGGAGGTTGTCTTCTTTTCAGCAGGTGAGAGGGTGGAGGCTCTGGTATGTTAAACATCATCTAAAGTCACAGGCAGTGACTTTAGATGATGCTTCACATACCTGATATTTATGGAGCTCACACTCGCCAACACTTTTCAGCAGCTCCAAGAATAGAATAAGTAATCAGTTTTGAGGAGAAATAGGGAAGCATTCAGACCCTGAACCGTACATTCTAGTGTCATTAACCAAAGGTTGAGAAAAATGAATGGGAAATCCGAACTGTGACTTGTGGTGTGAGAGATGCGTGGGCCCGGGAAATGAGAGTAGGGGCAGGATGGCCGTGTACTCCGGATCTTGCTGTTCTTACAGTAAGGAGAAGGGCTTGCAGTGCTTGAAATGGGAGGTCGGAAGGTTATATTTGAGTTTAGAATGCTGTATTGTTGAGGGACTCATGACATGGAGTAGGAGACGGTAGTCAGAATAGTCGGCCTATGTTTGTAGCTTGGACCGCGAAAGTGCCCCCCAACGCTGTTCTTTTCACTCCACGGCCTGAGTCTAGAAAGTGGGTTAGGGGAGGTAACTATAGGGGGAAGGGAGGACCCATTTGAAATCTGTACGGAAACACTAATTTAAATGAAATAACTCTTTTTAAAGCAATATAACTCTTCCTTCTGATTCCAAAATTTTCAATCCTGCTTTGAAATGTGCTACCTGTATTATAGTCTTGGCAACATTCTTAAAACTTTCTCTGTATATTTTACTCTGTTAAAGTGCCTTTGTAAAATCTGGAAGGAATTTTAAACAAGGATTAGGAACCCATGTGATGTGACAGTGTTATTTATAAAAATTAGGTTGGAAGGTCAGAAGGTTAGAAGACACATTTTCATTACTTAATACATTCCTTTTTATATTGGAGGGAAGGAAAAATATTTTCCCCTCTGGTAGGCTGTTTCCTGAGATACCTCTACCCCGTCCCATAATAAAAAAGGTTAACAGAAGAAAAAAAAACCAAACCAGTTTTAATTATCTATGAACATAATGTACCTGCAGGAGCTCCACAAAGGAATGAGACTCAAAAGGCAGCCAGGCAATTGAGGCTTATATACCATACTGAGCTAAGGGGGGGGGGGGGTGTATGGGGTTTCAAATAGGAGGAAGACAGTTCATTGGAAGAGTAAATAGTTGGTGAACATAATTTGCTCTGCCATGTAAATAAGTCAGGTGGAAAAGTGATCTTTGTAATAGATCTCTTCCACGTACAGACTCCCTTTTTAATGTAAATTTTCTTTACAGAAGGCTACCTTCTACTCTTTTCTGAGTGCTGCTGTGTCTGCAGTTTCTCAAAATCGTCCTTATGCCAATGAGCATACTTTGCAGTGGCATTTTCTTCTGCTATTCAATTACAGTATATTAAAAAAGAATTTTAAAGGAATGATACCTTACAGCTTCTTCATAACTGGAATGTATGCACACTTTATTTGCCTAACTACTGCTATGAGCAGTTAACACCTTTTATCCTCACTAAAGAGCAAGCAGTACCAACATATGTAGTAGCTTTTAGACTGAAATAGTGCTATAGTATATACTTTAATATAATATTACATACTATAATAAAAATCTAGGCAGTTGTGCTTGATTTCTAAGAACTTTTTTGACTTTGAAATTTTATAAGCTCTAATAATACTTGTGTCTAGGGGTCCCCAAGACTGCACCTAGGTTCAGCCATTACTAGGAGGACTTATGGGGCTCAGCATGAAGTGTACTCAGAACTATGATTGATTATAGTGAATGGATACATGCAAAATCAGCAAAGGGAAAAGATGCATGAGGTGAAGTCTGGAGGAAACCAAGGCTAACTTCCAGGAATCCTCTCCCGGTAGAGTCACACAAGACCCACTTAATACCTCCTGCAACAAGTTGTGGCAAAATGCACAAAATGTCTGCCAGGGAAGCTCTTTAGAGGCTTGTTGCCCAAGAATTTGGGGGGGGAACAGGCTATGTAGTCAGCCTCTGCCTAGCATGTATCAAATTTCCAGATTCTCAGAAGAAATTCTGGTGGTTAGCATAAGCCACGTCATTGAAATCTACTCTTGAGCGCAGTAAAGCATTATCAGGGAATGGTGGGTATCCTTACAAAATCCAAGTTCCCAGACAGCCAAGGGCCAGCCTTTCAAGCAGGTCTTTTTTTTTTTTTTTTTTTTTTTTTTTTTGGTACAATACCACTTATTCAGCATCTGTTCTGGGTTAGGTACTGCATGCTGTTCCCACAGCACCATGGTGTATTCATCAACCCAGAAGTTCTCTGAACCCCAACATTTAGGGATTTTTTTTTTTAATGGAGGTTTCATTATGTAGACATGGTTTATTAAATCTTTGGCCATTGGTGATTACCTCAATCTCCAGTTCCTCTCCCCAGGAAGTCACAGGTTAGAAGTGTAAGTCTCATCTCTAATCATACCTTGATCTTTCTGGCGACTTGCCTCCATTCTGAAGCTGTTTAGGAGTCCTTGGCCATCACTTAGCTTGCAAAACACACTCTTGTCACTAGGGAGATTTCAGGGTGTTCAGAGCCCTGTGTTAGGAACCTGATAGGAAGACCAAATTCGTATTTATTAGGTACAGAAGTAACAAGAAGTAGAGGATGCTTAATGGTTTAGAGTAATGGCAGTAGTTACACCAATTAATTATGACTTTGGATAAGCCTGTTCAGATTCTCAAATTTCACAGCTGCAATGAGGACTTGTCTCCCAACTGTCAAAGTTTGTGGTTTTACTCTACTAGGAAGCTGATAAGTTAGCCTGTTAATGTTTCATAGTTGGTGCCAGGTGACACAAACTCCTGGGTCAGACACAGAGGACTCTTAGTACCGGCAGAGCCAGCAACATGAGCATCACGTTTGCATCAGGTCCCCATACCTCTCAAGTCCCACAGAGGTGCTGGAGGGGCCACGTGGACGCCGTGTACACCGTGGGTTTGTAACACAGCCAAGTAACCCTGAGTTTGGGGGATCCACTTTTAGAGAAAACCTGTTTTTGGTTCCACAGGGAGACTTTACCTCCTGTTTCAAGGGTGCTTTCTTCAGACAACCCTGAGAAATGGCCTGGGTGAAGGGAAATCAGGGCCCTGCATTCCTGGCAAATGTAGAGGATGAATGCAGAGATGCTCAGGGCCTATGATGAATTGCCTCTCCTGGCACTAATTTCACAAAGTTGTGTTTAAGTGAGAATCAGTGACTGTGTTTCCACACACCTACCACAGTGCCTGACACACAGCCAGCCTTACCAGAGAAGGTGACTTGAATTCCTTCCAAAAAGCCTCAACTCAACTCAGGGAAAAAGTGAGGAAAGGGAATAATTTTTGCACAGATGGGAGATTAACTGAGGGTCTAAGAAATACTGAGCCCTGCTAGATCAGAGGAAAAGGAAATAGGAGTTGTGGGTCAGTCCGTTTGAAAACCCACCTCTACCAGCCCATTCCTACCATTCACACACCTGACACAAGCCCTGCTTTCCAAACAAACATGCATGGATAATAGTAGCCAAAATATCTGGCAAGTAAATCAGACTCAAGGTATGTATTGGCTGGGTTGGGGGTGGGGCGGGGAGGGTGTGGGTGGTGTGATTTACCTCTAGAATAGGGTTACCTGGGCTACCTGCATGTATATTCAGGAAGGCAGGCCACACTCAGTCCAACTGGCTTGTCTAAGTTCCTTCAGGACTCTTAAGCCTGATGTTCTCTTAAAGTGAGTTAGTTAAAATGGGTGAGGAGAGGATGTTAAATGCACGACAAGTATATATAACCAATTCTAAGATGCACTTTTTTCACATTTTACTAATTTTAAAATAAGATGTAGTTTAGAATTGGGAGTCAGAATGAGGTGATTTCCTCTTGGTCATAAAGACAAATCCAACATCAAATGTGAAATCAAGACAATTTTACTATGTTCAAGCCTCATTTTATGTGAAATGTGAGCAGCAGGAAAATTTAAAAGAATGGTGCCTGGTAGTGTGAGGGAGAAGGAAAAGAACAGTGTACTGAGTAGCCACTATTTGAGAAAATAACTCTGCCTGGAAATTGGGCATGATAGAATAGATAAATCAACTAGAAGTTTCTCTAACCTTTTTTTTTAACATTTTTTTTTTGAGTTATAATCTTTTTTTTTAATTGAAATATAGTCAGTTACAATGTGTCAATTGTAACTGTTATACAGTATAACCTCCCAATCATGCATATATATTTGTTTTCATGTTCTTTTTCATTAACGGTTATTACAAAATATTGAATATAGTTCCCTGTGCTATACAGGAGAAATTTTTTATCTGTTTATACATATAGTGCTTAACATTTGCAAATCTCAAACTGCCAGATTTATCCCGTCCCACCCCCTTTCCCTGGTAACCACAAGACTATTTACTATGTCTGCAAATCTGTTTCTTTTATAGGTGAGTTCATTAGTGTCCTCTTTTTTCTTTTAACTTTTTGGAAATTTTTCAAACCTACAGCGATGTTAAAAGAATAATGTAGTAAACCCTCTTATTCCCTTGTTAGAGTGTCCAGTTTTTTAAGATTTGGGATGACCAGTATTCTTTCTACATATGAGTGCTAGTGTGTGTATGAGTGTAAAATAGACTCTTTTGAACAGTTTATATTACAGATATGTCAGTTTTCCCTTAAATATTTAAGCTAATATTTCTTGAGAATATGGATAGTTTCCTTTTTCATTATAAAACTTTATTGTACCCAGTTTATATTGATATACCTTAATTATCTAATACAGGTTCATGTTTAAGTATTCTCAGTTATGTTCACAGTGATCTTTATAACTTTCTCTCTGTTCCCAGTTATAGTCAGATATCACACATTACATTTGGTTGTCTCTTTAAACTCTCGTAATCTTGAACAGTCTTCCCACTTTTTTATTTTATATAACATTGACTTTTTTAATATTTGTGTTTTTTAGGGTTTATTCATTTATGTATGCATTATTGTTACTCAGTTTTTAATAAAAAGTCCTTGAGTATTTTCTACATGCCAATGAAAAAGGTAGACTAAGAATGTACTTATTCAATATTCATGGCCAAAAGAGAGAGTAACTAACAAGCAAATACATGAAGTAGACAATTTCAGATTATGATTGCATTCTATGGAAGAAAATAGAGATAGCAAGAGAGTGTAGGGAGAAGAAGGCAGTCAGATTGGGTGAGTAGAAACTGTTTCCCTAAGGAGACAGCATTTGAGAGAGAAGACCTGAAGAGAAAGACAGAGGTGTACAAAGGTTCCTGAAGAGAATGCTCCACTCCGTAGCAATGACCTCAGCATTGATGAAATAAAATTTATATTTTAAGGCAGGACAAGAAAATTTAAGCATGAAATTCTCTCTCTCTGTTTAGGCCACCTCTCTCCTTCCTCATAGTGCAGTATGTGCAGCATTACACATTAACCAGGGCTCCGCAAAGATGGGAGTGCCTGCTCCGACTTAAAGACCAAATTTTTACCTTTTTTCTGACCCTAGCAATATAACTTAAAAGAATAGCATTCTTTCCCAACTCTGTAGGAGGTCGTAATGACTTGCTGCTTCCTTTGTACACGCTTACTTGAACTATGCATCCTTGGTGAACTTTTTGTAAAATGTCAGTATATCATTTTGCTGTATGATCCTTTGTCTTGAAAATGTATATAACTGGGCCTTCAACTTCTAGCAGGTGGAACAGTTCCCAGAGCTTTCTGAGAGTCTGTCTTCTGGGTTATAATCCTCAGTTTGGCTTGAATAAAATTCCCCCTCTTCTTAACTTGATCATGAATTGACTTTTCATCTACAGCATATTCAACCACAACAAGATAATTGTCGCTGCAGTGTACCGAGGTAGGAAGAATGATAGGACTCCAGCTCAAAGTGACTAGGAGGGGTCAGTATTTTATAGGGCTTTGTATACTGTGTTGAGAAGATGAGGATTCAGATACTGAAGGAATGTAAGCACTGGAGAGAGAGATTCTAAGTTGTCTATTCAATGGAAAAATGTGATTGCTGAGTGGTGAATGGATGCAAGGGAGCGAGAGTGGAAGCAGGCTGACCAGGTAGAGACGGTGGTACAAGAGCTGATGGCAGCTTGGTCTGGGTGGGGCCTCTATACTGTGTCCATGTATCTCACAAGGTAGCAGACTGCCCCCAAAATGTACAATCAATGAGTAGAAAAAGCAAGGGACATAGTAATGGATCATGTGTCCCAGGGAACTGTATAGAATGAACTGCACCACTTCCCTCTGGGTTAAACATTTGGATGAGCCTGCAGGTGATTTTCCTAAAGCCTTAATATTTTGAAATAATTATAGATTCACAGGAACTTCTCAAGATAGTACAGAGATAGTACACCCTGATACCCACTGTGCATGTTCTCATGTTTCTTAACAATATAATATCAAAACCAGAAATTTGATATTGGTAAAATGAATATGTATAGTTCTGTGACACTTAGCACATACAGATGCATATAGCTGCCAGCAAAGTCAAGTTACAGAACTTTCTATCTCTTTGAAGTCTTTTGTACTACCCTCCTGTAGTCACACCCATGTCACTCCCACTTCAGACCAAAAGCATGCCACCCACTTTAAAAAAAAAAGTTTGGAGGTGGGGGTAATTAGGTTTCTTTATGTATTTTTTAATTAATTTTTTATTTTATTTTTTAGTGGAGGTACTGGGGATTGAACCCAGGACTTAGTGCATGCTAAGCACACTCTACTGTGTGTGCTATACCTTCCCCCCTTTGTAAAAATTTTAAAATTCTTTATTTTGGGGGAGGATGGTAACTAGGTTTAGTTATTTATTTTTTCAGAAGGAGTACTGGGGATTGAACCCAGGACCTTGTACTTGCTAAGCATGTACTCTACCACTTGAGCTATACCTCCCCACCCCCCCATCCACTTTTTTTAAAGTAATATTTCAGAGTAACATTCAGAGATCATGACCCGTCATCCATAAGTGTTTCAGGAGGTATTTCCTAAGAGTAGGATAATTTCTTAATGTAGCTAAAGTGTAATGATTGAATTCAGGAAGCTTAACTTTGATAATATTGTTATCTAATAAATAGTACATATCCAAAATTTTCCCATTGTACCATACTATTGACTTTATGGCAGTTTTTCTGACTATCTCGAATCAAAGCTTAAGATCATAAATTTCTCCTAGTTGTTTAGTCTATTTAATGTAGAATATTTCCCCTATGTTTTTCAGTCCATTGTTGTTTATGCAGACTTTTAAGACTATTGTCTTATTGAATGTTGCAGTGGTTTGGATTTTAGTGATTACTCCCCTGTGATTAGATTTTTTGGCAGTGGTGGGCTGGCAGAAATGTTCCATAATTGATTTTCTTCCCATTGCAGGCCATCAGTTTGTCCCTTCATTGATGAGGTATTCTCTAGATCTCTATATTGTAAAGGCACTTACTTTGTCTCTCTGTAAAGGAACTGTAATTCTTGGGGTGATATTTTGAGATGTATGAATATATTATAACCCAGGAAATTTTACCTTAGGGTTTCGGCAGTCGTTGATTTTTATCTGAATTAGGATATTGCAATTGCAAGCCTGGGAAATGTAGAAATTAAAAACTTTTTTCTTCCTTAGAAATGACTGCTTGCTTGAACCTGTGGCTACTTTCTTCAAGAAGCAAGTCTTTCATGTTAAATGTAGATCGGCTAATTTGTGATAGAGCTACAAGCAGTGAACCTACTTGCCCTTCACGTTGAGGTGCAGGGGGCTAGACAAGACTTCAGTGGCTGCTCGGCAGGCTGGTCCAGTGACACCCAGAGCTGGTCAGTCTGCGATCTCTGAGCGAGGATAGCTACTCCTCCTCTGGGCTTGAGCTTGAGGCCATCCTTGCCAAAGGGAGCATTGTTGTGGTAAGACTCCATGGAGTTTGTGACAGCGCTGGTACAGCTCCAGGAGGAGTCTAGCTGCCCCATCTGCCTGGACTACTTGAAAGACCCGGTAACGATCAACTGTGGGCACAACTTCTGTCGCTCATGCATCAGCAGGACTTGGAAGGGCCTGGGTGCTCCCGCCCACTGTCCTGTCTGCCGTGTTTGCTTTCAAGACAGGAATATCAGGAGCAACTCCCAGCTCAGCCATTTGACTGAAATTGCTAAGCTGCTGCAGATCAGAAGGAGCAAGAGGAAGAGGCAGGAAGAGAGTTCCATGTGTGAGACGCACAACCAGCTTCTGACCCTTTTTTGTGGGAAGGACCTAGAGGTTTTATGTACACAGTGCAGTTTCTCCATTCAGCACCAGAAACACTGCATTTGCCCCATTAAGAAAGCTGCCTCTCATCACAGGAAAATCCTGGAATGTACCATTAAGCCCTTGAAGGATAATATGGAACAAGTTGAAAAAGTGCTAACTCTGCAAGCCAGCAAATCAGTTGAACTGAGAAAGCAGGTGAAATATAGGAGAGAAGAAATACATTCTGAATTTGAGCAACTTAGACTGTTTCTACAAAATCAGCAAGAGGATATTCTTCGGCAGATGGAAGATGAAGAGATGGAGATTTTAGCAAAACTAAATGAAAACTTTGTAACATTTACAGATCATGTTTCCTCATTGAAACATCTGCTGAGGGAGGTAGAGGGTAAGTGTGTGCAGTCAGACCTGGAAGTACTGAGGCAGGTTAAGAGTATCCACCACAGGTATCAAAACCTAACCCCTCCTGAACGCTTTTCATTCCAACTAAAGAAATATGGGTTTAACCTTCCTCCACAGTATTCTGGCTTTGACAGAATTATCAAGCCATTTCAAGTAGATGTGATTCTAGACCTTGAAACAGCACATCCGCAGCTTATTGTCTCTGAGGATAGAAAAATTGTGCGATATGAGAAGAGAAAACAAAGCCTTTGTTATAACCCAAGGAGATTTTATCTCTGCCCTGCTGTCCTGGGTTGTAACAGATTCCATTCTGGTAGGCATTACTGGGAGGTAGAAGTGGGAAACAAGCCTAAATGGACATTGGGGGTGTGTCAAGACTGGTTTCCTAGGAACTGGCGGAGTCAGCCAGTGGTTGAGGGTGGATTCTGGGCAGTTGGGCGGTATGCTGAGAGTATTTATGTTGTGTCGGGTCCTAAGAGAAACCGTCTCCTGCCCATGGTAGGACCCAGTAAGATTGGCATTTTTCTGGACTATGACTTGGGTGAGGTTTCCTTTTACAATCTGAGTGACAGATCTCTTCTCTATAGTTTTAGTGATTCATTTACAGAAGCCATTTGCCCCTACTTCTATACTGGGATCGATTCGGAACCTCTTAAAATATCTTCAGTAACAGCTGATGAAAGTTGAAGTACCTGGGAAACAGTACAGCATCAGTGTTTAGCGACAACTTAGGAAATTTAGCTTCAGTAATCCTGGGACTGTTTTTAAGGATTGCTGCTGAAAACCAGAATAGATTTGTAGTCTGCATTTTCAGTAACAATAAAAACATGGTAGTAATGCCAATTTCATAGGTATTATAGGTATCAGTTTTCAAGTTCTGTTTATTTCTAAGATGAAGTAGTTGAGAATTATATTACTTGACACATCCAATAAATGATTTGCTGTTGAAATTGCCCGTAAATTGTTTTTTAGTTACAGTTATTTCTTTACAGTGATATAAATCTTGTCAACAGTCCTCCTTACCACATACCTACCTTTCTTTTTAGTGGATTTTTCTGTTTACCTCCGTATATCTTATATACCTTAATATCATGTTCTGTTCTTTATGTGTCTGTTACCAGTTGACACAACTGACTGATACTTATGAATAATGAGGATTTTTGCCTATTAAAAACCCTTTCCCTATACACATTTATGCAAATCATAGGTAATCTTAAGGTTTTTTTCCCTTGTGAACATGGTTCTGAATCTCATGTTGCAATCTGGACAAGCTATATATATATAGTTATCATCCCACCCCACTATCCTGGGACTTGTCCTCCAATCTTGGATTCCTTATTGGTTTAATCCTGTATCTTCCTGCTTGTTTCTCTTCATTTTGGAGTGTTGTGATGAAAATGTTTCCATATAATTCATTATCGTTGTTTTTGAGAAGTGTGATACCAGTCTGATTCTTGATACTTTGGATACTGATTTTTTTTATAGTGTTTAAATATTTTTATTCCTAAAAGTTTGAGTTTTGTTTGTTCATTTATCTTGCTGAATTCTGAGATACTCCATTTGTCAGGATTCTCCAGAGAAACAAGCAATAGGACGTATACTGTTAACCAGAGAAGACTCTAGGCTGCAGCTGAAATCCGAAAGTCATCCTTTGGCTGAACTCCCTCTTGTTCGTTGTAGGTCAGTCTTCTGTTCTATTCAGATTGGGTGAGGCTCCCCCACACTTTGGATGGCAGTCTGCTTAAAGTCCACCAATTTAAATGTTAACCTCATCCAAATGCAGTCTCAGAGAAATAGCTAGAATACTATTTGACAACATGTATGGGCACCAAGGCCCAGCAACACTGACATATAAAACTAAGCAGATACCTTCAATCCAGAATTGTACTAGCTGAGCAAAACAAAAGATTCCTGTCCTGGAGCAGTGTACTTCTAGAATGGAGAAAAAAGACAATCAAATAATAAATGATTGCTACAGTTCTTTCAGGCTGAGAAAGTGCTGTAGGAACAGGGAGAAGCTGATCAGTGTCAACAGCACGAGAGTACTGTGTGTGGGAAAGGGTCAGCCGTGAAGACTGGCGGTCAGGGTAGGCGTCTTAGAGAATAAAGAATGCAAACTGGATGAGGGAATAGCATTGGTGGAGCACTGCAGAATGAATGGCTAGAGCAAATGTTATGGGGATGGGATTGGCAAGCCCGGGACAGCAAGGAGGCCAACACATAGAGGAAGTCAGTGAAGTGGAAAAAGTTAACAGTGAGATCAGAGAGGTGAGTTAGAGGGAGAGCCAACCTTTTTTTTTTTTTTTTTTGGTAGGGTCACAAGGCCATGATAGGCATTGTTGTAGTCTATGAAATGGTCCTTAGAGACTTTTGAGGGAGAGAGTAACTTAATATTCTTTAAGAATTTTTTATATAGTATATATGATCTCTTGGCAGTTACTCAGTGCTGCCACTGTAGCATGAAAGCAGCCATAGATAATACAGCAAATAATGGCCTGCCGTGTTCCAATTCAGCCCTTTTTACCAAAGCACGTACTGGGCTGGATTCAGTCTGCAGGCAGTAGTTTGCCAATATCCTACTCACGGGGCAATCTGCCAGTATGAGCATTGGAAATGCAGCGTGTACCGTTGACTCAGCAATCCAAAACACCAATCCGACAGGTATCTCCTGAAATCTTTTGTTTGTTTGTTTGTTTTTGAGAAGGAAATGGACATTAAATTATATGGATTACTTGCTATGCCAATAATGACAAACAGGCTTCATCTCAGGACAGTGCTGATTGATTTGTAGCGGCGAGGCCTAGAATGCTGTGTTAAGGATTCTGAGGTTTTAAGGAATTTTTCATAAAGTGGTGTCCCATACATGTGAAAGATAGATACCCAAGGTTATTTGTTGTCCTACTGATTTTGAGAAAATACTGTCACAAGTGAAGTTCATCATTGGAGGATTGCTTAAGTGAATTATAGTGCATCCAAATTGGACTGATGATGCTTTAAGTAGAATGACCATTTATATGTATTGAAATATCAATTTCCAAAATAATGTAAAGGTGTAAACAAAATAAAAATGAAAAACAATCATAATGGTGTGTAATATACCACCATTTGAATGTGTGGATGTGTTTGTGTTAGTACATATGTGTTTAAAATATGTGTGGTATACATGAAGATCTAGGAAATGTTTATCTGTGAAAAGTAAAAATATGTGACTGGGAGATCCAGCATAGTGGGAGACCATTATGACCTTATATACTGTAATTTTTATATTTGTACTATAATCAGGTAACTTTTAAAAATAATGAATATTAATCAGTATTTTTAAAAGTATACCACACTGTATATACCACATTTACCTATTAATAGATATACCTATTATCTAGAGCTACAAGAAAAAAAAAAAGGAAAGGAAACTTATTTGCTGATACTTGCAAAAAATGATCATTGGGTTAAAAACAGGAAATATGACAAAATTACAACAAGCAAACCTAAATTTCAGATTTCCCTTGAAAGTGTGGGTGTAAAGTAATAATAAATTTCACAGATAAACCTGATAGGTGATAAATTAATAGTCAATTTATGCTTTATTTTTAATATGTTTGTGTCTGTGGCAATCACGTTATTTAATCGTACAGAGATATTATTTGGCAAAAGATTTAGGTCCTGTTACTGGAGATTTTGCAGGACCTGACTTCAAATCCAAATTTGTCTGTATAAACTAGTGCCATGGCCTCAAAACCCATGTGTAGATCACAAATTTCCTTCAGTTGTTCCTATCAGAGAGTCATCCTTTACTCTGTTGTGAAGGTCCTTAACTTTGTTAGGAAGGACATTTTAATGAACCCATCTGCACCTGCCATTTACTTACAATAGCTAAAACCATGCATTTCAGAGAGCTTTTTCATAGTTGTCCATGTCGATCTACATGTATTATTTTTCAACATTCACTGACATTCACTGCAATGTAAGACAAATTAGATGTCTTGTGGTAGAAATTTTCAGAAGAACCGGTTGTGAAACATTATTTTTGTAACTAAAAATTTCAAGGAATTTGTAACAGAATCCCACCCACACCTTTCTGTGGAGAAATGGGAATCACAAATATAGTTTTAAAAAACAAAGGCTAAAACTACCTGTCTTCTGATACTTGAAAAACAAAGATGAATGTAGCATCCCCCTGGGATCCGAATATCTGAAAAACTGGAATCAAACGATATTCTAAGGAGTGCTCTGGTCAACCCACTGAGGCAAAACCCCAGCCACTCAAAATTTACCTGTGTCAAGACTGCCACAACATACCGTTTATTACCACTCACTGAGGCCTTGTGTGAAATCAGGGCGGCCACTGGTCCAGAAGTGTCTTCAGAGAAAAGAGAAAAGCCACTAGTCTGAGGGGGTTGTTGCTGGGGAAAGCTCCTCTGTAGCCAGGACCGTCCTGGGTGAGAACCGCCTTGCTTAGCCCAGTGAAGGAGCCTCCAGGCTGTCCTGACAGCTTGCCCAGATGTGGGGCACAGGGGAGGCCCGAGGGTGAGGGTGAAAAGACATCAGCAGTCAGACATCAAAGATGGACTCAGACTCTTTATTGCAAGGACTTGCCAAGAACATAGCAAGAACGTGGATCATACAGAAAGTCTTCCAAAGTGGCTCAGCACTCATCTTCAACTATACTTATTGTAAGTGATTTAGAAGAAGGTCTAATAGAGAAATAGGGCATAAGTTTTTCTGTAAAAATGTCACTGAATATATACAAAGGAGACCTATCATTCAAATTGTAAAAAGAAACTTCTCCCAAATCATAGTCCAGAAAAATGCCAATCCGACAGGCATTTCCTGAAACCCGTGTGTCACGGGTGGTTCCCCAGAGCTGAATTTGCCAGCAGCCATTGCTTGGGGAAGGTGACACAAGAGAATTTCTAGGGAAAGATTCTTTACACACCCCTAAGGACCATTCCCCACTGCCTCTGCCTTCTACCTGCCAAAAATGCCTGCCAGCATCAAAACCCTCTGAACTCAGGACAGCGGGGTAAGAAGTAAACACTTGGGGAGGATGAACACAGTTTGGTTCCATCCATCGAAAAGTTGCAGTTTTCCGATCTTGTGAAATTTGGAGGCTGTGGTGAGCAGTTTCAGGCTCCAGTGTCAAATGGACCTGAAAGGTGCTGATCATTTTGTGCAAGCCAAAATACTGTGGGGGGAGAGTGAAAACCTCCTTCTTCACTTCAGACCAAAAGGCTGCTGGGCTCTCTAAATTTTCATAGCTTCTGTGGATTCTTTCAATGCCTGTGAGTAAATCCAGGTCAGTCTGGGAACACTTGTTGGTTATTTCATAAAGCAGACTTTTCAACGTGGATCCGTGGTCTGATATTTGGATTTTTTTCCCAGTTATTTTATCTACAACACTCTTTTCTTCATTTAGCAGCTTAACATGAATTTCGTCATGCTCTGTTCCCAAGAAACGCTTAAAGTGTTCAACTTCAGAGTGCAGTTTGCTCCTTTGATTCTCCATGTTGGACACCAACTCAAATGACTTGGAGACTTGCATTTCTAAGCCCTTTTCAGCAGCTTCCAGCTGCTTTGTCAGGGGCTCCAGGTAGCCCTTGAGCCTCCTCCTGTGACACACTGCAGCTTGCTCCACGGGCACTAGGGGGTGGTGGCGGTGCTCAGAGGAGAGCCTGCACTGGGGACACAGCAGCTCCAGGTCCTCCTCACAGAACAGGCTCAGGGCCTGACTGTGCTTCTCACACAGGGGGGCCTCCCCCTGCCGGCCCCTCTTGGCCCTCGTGCTGGGAAGCTGCCTCACAGCGTCAGCCAGGTGGCTTAACTGGCTGTTCCTCCTGCAGCTGCGCTCAGGGCAGGGCTGCAGGCAGAGCGGGCAGGGGAAGAGGTCCCGGAGCCCCTCCCAGCGCTGCTGGAGGCAGGCGTGACAGAAGTTGTGCCCACAGCCCGTGGTCACCGGGTCCGTCAGGCAGTCCAGGCAGATGGGGCAGCTGGCCTCCGCGTGCAGCTGCGCC
Source organism: Camelus dromedarius (assembly GCF_036321535.1). NCBI lineage: Eukaryota > Metazoa > Chordata > Mammalia > Artiodactyla > Camelidae > Camelus > Camelus dromedarius. Next base: position 11,375,096 of record NC_087436.1, on the reverse strand, counting down.
AGGGAGGCCGCCAGGGCCATCGTGCCGGGAGGGGTCCTGTCAGGGGAGACGCCCTCAGAGAAGCCCGGCTCTCCAGGGGCTGGGACAGGGACAAGCTTCCGACCCGCCACCTTCTCTCTGGCCTTCACGCCCGCCCGTGGGTCTCCCAGGACCCAGGGAGCTGTGTGCAGTGGGGCCGAGTCCTGCCCCTTCCTTCACCTCCACAGCCGCAGCCGCAGGGCCCGGAGCCCCAGGAGCCTCCGCTGCCTTGGGCACCTTGGTCCCTTTCACTCGGTGGCCGGAAATCGAGGCCTGAGAGGTCGTCCTCTCCTTCAGGGACAGCCCAGCTCCAGGTGGCCGTGAGGATCCCCAGCGTGGGCCAGTCAGCACATCCAGACGTGGGCCAGTCTCCGCACAGCTCAGCAGCTCCTTCCAGAAAATGCTAACACGGGGGAAAGAACACACATTAAGGAGATAAACACCATGTACATAATCGACAGTGTTTTACCAGTTTTTTTTTTTTTTCCTGGATTCAAATACATACATTTCCAAACAAAAAGCAACTGTAGTCAGTTAGGACAGCAGATGCCTGGTAATGGTTAATTAATGTGATTTTGTTAATGAAAAGAGACTCAACAGGAAAGCTACACAGTACACTGTTTACATATAAAACCCTGTGATACCAGGACCGGCTTCACAGTGAGGAGGAGCAGGGAAGGGTGGGGGAGACTCACTGGATGTGAACATGGGACATGTTGGCTGAACCGTGTGTCCTCCCCTCCCCCCATGCACAGTTCCTATATTGAATCTGTAAATCTCAGCACATCGGAATGGGACTCTTTGTGGTGAGAAGGGCTGTAAAATGTTGATTAAGTTAAAATGAGGCTGCTGGGGAGAGGCCCTAGTTCAACACTGACTGGTCACCTTGGAAGAGACGTCTGGGACAGGCACCCACGGAGGAAAGGAGGTCCCAGGCAGGAAGCAGCCCCCTGGGAGTCCCCGAGCCAGGGCTCAGGGGTAAGTGAACCTCCTGGCCCTTTGATCGGCAGCTTCCAGCCTCCAGAATTGTGACAGAATCAGTGTCTATTGTTGAAGTCACCCCAGCTATGTGCGGTGTTCTGCATGGCAGCCCTTGGAAAGGAATACATTGCTCTACTCTGTATCTGTTATTTTACAGGCTGAACATGTTCTGTGTGGATACAGTTTCACAAGGGTCACCAGCCACTGTTCCCAGTGGGCTCCTGCCCCAGGCAACAGGCCAGCTCCTCTCCCTTCTGTGAGCCACACTCTCCCTCTAATCCAAGGGTCCAGATCCTTTCTGTCTCTGTCTCTTAGGGAAATGCTGGGATTACAGCAATCCCAAAGCCAGACCTACCATTACAAGTAACTGACCTGAGTTGGCTGCCATTTCAAATACTTGACAACAATACTTTCTTTCTGAGACAGGAAGAGAAGAGCACAGTCATTTTGGATAGCAATTTGAGCAAAGCATGCCTTTAGGCTCAAGAACAAAGGCCCTGGGGGCCTGAGTCCTAGAAGCAAAGAAACAAAAAAGAAACAGGCTTAAAGAATAACTTTATCTCTGTGACACTAACAAGTGCACATAATTGCCACAAGACAAGAAGTTCAACTATCAATTTCCTGTTCCTTTTGTCCCTGTGTTTTCCTGCAGAAAATTCTCATGCCTCCTTTCCCCCCTCACAGAAACACTCCCCATTCCTGATAGTCACTGGGGAGCCTTCTGGTGCTGATCAAAGAAGTTTGACACATTATGGAAATGTCTGTGATCATGAAACAAACCCCTCCCTTTTTGTTATAAAAGCAAAACTTGCCCCTTCTGCTCGAGGAGGTGTAACGTTTTTCCACCTTTTCCCTTGTGCACAAGGGATCTCTTTTAATACAAAGCTCTGCTCGCCTAAGAGTCCTGTGGAAATGATAGTCATTTCTCTGGTATTGCTGTCCAAGAATCTGGAAAGGGCCTAGTGACGTAAGATGGGGAGCCCTTCTAGGAGGGAGGCTGAGCCAGGACCTCTTTGGGCCCCCAGGCTCCCGGGATCCCAGAGGAGGAGATTCCTTCTGGGGCAGAGGGCAGAGCTGCCTGAAGCGCTTTTGTTTCAGTGTCCTTGGGGCGGCTGCTACACTGCCGGGGCTTTGGCTTTGGTCCATCTGTCACAGGCAGGCATGGCTTCTCCCCTTTCTTCTCTTTCTCTTACTCCCCTTCTTTTCCTTTCCCCCCCTTTTTTTTTTCTTAGCAAGGAGGCGGGAGTCCTTCATCTGCTCTGTTGTGTCTGGTCTGTTCTCTTCAGTTGTCTATTCTGCTGACTGGGAAGGTTGGCCTGAATCTGAAAATCCAAGACTGATCCCCAGGGGCTGGTTCAGGCACCATTGGAATTGCTTCCCCTCTGCATGTCTCTTTGACTGTGGTGCACCTGGATGACTGTCCTTGTTTGACTTCACGTTGTAAGCCCCAATGCTATTTTTCTAAGCAAAGTCAGTATTTGTGGGGAAAGGACCTTTGTGACTATGTAAGTCAGTGGAGCCGTAGAGGCTACAGACTGCTCTCAGCTCACTGCTATTTCTGGGAAAATCAGTTATTCCCCACCTGGGAACATTTCTGAGCCATGTACTCCTGTGATTTCTCTCCTTGTCTGCTTAGTGAGTGGTATAGACTGTTACATATAATGAAGCAGGGATTGGACCTGGTCTACAGTGTATATTGTTAAAAATTGATGGGAAGGTCAAGGTCTGAGGCAGCAGTGCTCTCTGCAGTGGCCAGTGGCCTGGGGTTTGTTAGAGCAGGTCTATGGGAGTAACTGGGGACCACTTTTGTCCTGGGCTCCATGTTAATTGGGCCTGTTGCCTGTGGAGCATTGGCCCCTGGCCAGTGGCTCTGGGATTCTGTCCAGCAGCTACCTGAGCACTTCTGTCTCAGGGACAGTGCTGACTGCTGCCTCTGACCAGGCATTGCTGCCCACAGAGCTTTCAGTTCTGGGGTGAAAGAAACAGGGCTTTAGTCCTGACCTGTCTGTTTCTGGTCACACCAGCCTCTTGAAAGAACAATGGGAAATGAGAGCCCTGTTCCATCCTGCTCTTGTTCCATAGGGTGTATTTTGCAAAAACTGGGAGAGCTTTAATTACGTTTAGGAAGAAGATACTTTTTTCCTTAACCTTAAGTAGCCGTAATATTCTTTAAACTCGGCATGCAAAAAAAAAAAAAAAAAACCCAAAACTGATTCTTTTTGTATATACAGGTTAAAAAGTTTGGCTTGATAAAACACTTCTTTTTTTCCCCATAATTTTGACCCTGAGGGAACAAAAATATTCCTAGGAGAAACCCTGAAGTTACAGATCTCATCATGTCCTTAAAAAATAAGCACAGCCCACGTTGCCTGAGAGTAAAGCAATGGGTTATTTAGTAAAACTTCAAACCAAAGGAAAAGAAGCAGGAAAGAGGCTTTTTAAACTCAAGTAAGTAAATTTAACTTATTCCAACTGTTAATTTTGGTCTTACACCTTGCAGGTAAATTGCCATAACATGGGTGGTCATGATTTCTTATCTTTCCATTTGCATGTTGTTTATTGTTACAAAAAGGGAAATTTGTTTTGCAAAGGAGCTCTTTTCAATTGGATTTTTTTAAAAAAAGGTAAGGAAGGGCTTACAAATCAAACATTTCTAAATACAAAAAAAAAAAAAAATTAACCAAAATAAATTTCAGGTTCACATGATCTGGTGAATATTCAGTATTTAAATTACTATCTAGTATTAGAATTAAGGTTTGTTAATTAATACAGACATCTTTAAAGTCATCATTATTAAGTATATTACTTTTATTGTACCCAGGTTTACTGAAAGTCAATAAACTCACTTTATGTATGTTGAAAAATGCCAGCAAGAAAATTAACTCAGTATGACAATACTGTCTTAAGTAATAAAATAGAGATAAATAATGTAAAAGCTTTTAGATAAACTGTTTAGAAAAAATGTTTTAGCTTTTCCAGATTCTTAGTAACTTGAAACCTTAGAGAGTTTTGCTAAATTAAGTTAATTGATCAAAATTCCTAAAAAGCCTGGGTCATTTTTATCAAGATAATATACTTAAGCCATCAAAAAGAAAAGGTCTAGATCATTTTAATTAAGATAAAATATTGAAACATTTACTGTTAAGCAAGTTTAAGTTTGCCCCCTTTTGCCTTCTTGTGAGAGAAAAAAAAAATCTAAAGATGTTTGGGTTTATTAGACACGCAACTGGTACCACATTAAAAAGGGAAATTATGCTATGAAATAAAAGTATGTTTTTAGAGGTTATGGAATATGTTGTTTGCTAATCAGGAAATTCTGGCAGGACAAACAGGTTGCATTTGCTTGCTTCTTGGTTTTCACTAGAGATTAAGGTGTTTTTTTTAAGGGTCAAAAATTATAATGTGTAATTGAAGTTACTAAAACAATAAAGGAAGCATTTCAGTGTGTAAAAAAGTAGGAAATACATTGTTGATGGTAGAAGATGTGAAAAGTGGAAATACATTTGTTGGAGAAAAAGAGGGGAATAGTTTTATCCTAAAGGTGGATAAAAGTGATGGAAAGCGTGTGGAAAAGGAGCCTTGAGAGAAGAGTTCTGTACATGGTCAACGTTGGTTAAGATTCGATTGCATTTAATTAGGTAAATGAAATGTGTTCTTAAAAGTAAGCTGATAGAAGACTGGAGTTTGGTTTTATCTTTCTGTTAAAAGAACAAAGTTTTATTAGAATACTGCTTTTGATAACAGATTTTGTCAATTACTTTGCCTTTAAGTGATCTATAATTGCTTTTAAAATCTTTTGTCACTTTAGACTATCCAAAACAGTTTGTTTGTGGCCAATTAAACATGCATTGTACATCTGCTTTAACCATTTAAAGAAAAAGTACATTTAAAAATTAAAGCAGAGTAACTGTGGCTAAAACATTCAAAATAGAGCTGGATGGCCATTGTGGACGAGGTCTCACACACATTCCTGGTGTTACCGAGAATCTGAATTTCTCAGCTACAGCACATTTAAGGACACCACCAACTGTTCTCAGAACAGTATCTGCTAGCAACTGCCAACTGCAACCTTATGGCCACAAGGTACCTATAAAATCAGAAGTGACACCCAAACAATGGCCCACCCTACCAGTCTCGGAAGGCCAGAGACTCACCTAGGAGACTTACTGTCCCCCAAGACTATGGGATAACTGGTAACTGGAACCTTCATTTTTGTGCCCTGAGTAATTCAGTTCCCTGAATTAGTTAAAAGCAGCTATACCCAGTGGTACTGTTGGTTGAAACAGGAAATACAGTTCAAAAACAATGCATACTCCCCATGGGGAGCCCCTGGCTTCTGTTAGGTAAGACTGAACCCCAAATCTGGATGCCAGTCAGTGCTCAGCTCCACCCTGAAAAGCAGTATTTGGTACCCTAAACACAGTAGGGCTCAGAGGACACTCCAGCCTGGCCCATCGTGGAGACTCCAGTACGAAACGCTATCTGGTGATGGGGAAAGAACAGTTATGCTAGGAAGGCAGGCTCAGTGAAACCGTGGTGCTCTCTGACTTATAAAAATAAAACTGTTAATGTCAGAAGGACAAGAATCTGCTACAGCACTCAGCCCACGAGAAACCTTTTTTGTTCCAAGTGAGTAAGACTTTTAACAGCCTAGATGCTGAAAGACAAGCTATTTCTAGAAACCAGTTTGTCTCTACTTCTGGAAATCAGTCTAATGGAGGCTCAATGGCCAGAAAAACACTTCAGGTTGTTAGTCCAAGAAACACCACCACTGTTCAGAAATAACACAAGAAATACCACTTGTTTACAGTAAATCAAGGGGGAAAGCATGTAACTGGCCTCACTAAAGAGCACGACAGTGCTGGCAGGGGACCCTCTGGGTGGCTGTGTTCTGACTCGAGGAGCCGTGTCAGTGGGACCTGAACTTAGGATTCTTGTCTTCTGTGTAGTTGCCCTGGTTTGTAGAGCTAGGTGTAAATGTTGTATAGGATATAGACAAGGCCTGTTTTACCAAAGAATCCCAGGAGATTTCAAATATTCTATGTGGCCCAGCCCCGGCCTCATCCAAGCCAGGTAGTTTGAGACTTGTCTGCTTCCTGTCAGGTAGCATCCAGGCCCTAAGTCAGCCTTGATGCCACTGCAGAAGACCCACCTGCGGCCTCCAACGATCCCTTAAGAATGAGGGGACATAGAGACACATAGTGTAAGATACCACTTACATGTGGAATCTAAAAACATACAGGAAACTAGTGAATATAACAGAAAAGAAACAGACTCACAGATGTAGAGAAGAAACTAGTGGTTACCAGTGGGGAGAGGGAAGGGGGAGGGGCAAGATGGAGGTGGAGGATTGAGGGGTACAGAGTATCAGGTGTAAAATAAGCCTCAAGGCTGTGCTGTATAACATGGGGAACACAGCCAATATTTCATAATAACTACAAATGGGGTATAACCTTTAAAACTTGTGAATTACTACACTGTATACCTGTAACATATAATGTCGTACATCAGCTATACTTCAATTTAAAAATATGATATTGTAAAATAAATACATAAATACAGTTTAAGAATGAAAACAAAAATGACGGGACATAAAGTCTGTGGGGAAAGAGACAGGAAGTCAGAGCACAGCAGTTTTGGAAAAGGACCCCAGATTGGTCTTGGAAAAACCCACTTTGCAGGCTAAAAATCAAAAGCCCTGGGGCATGAGTCCCAAAAGAAGAAAAAAAGGATTAAAAGATTAACCTTATCTCAGTGACACTCAGGAGTGTACCTAACTGCCACAAGACCAGAAGCTCAACTGCAACTTCTAACCTTGTCTGCTGTGTTTTCTTGGAGAACGTTCTGACGCATTCCTTTCCCCTCCCAGAAGTGCTCCCTGGTCCTGATGGTCTCCAGGAGCCACCTACTGCTGAGCAAATAGCTTTGATTATTTCTGGAAACTATCACTGATCATGAGACAGCCCCCACCCATTTTGTTATAAAACCAACTCTTACCCCTTCTCCTACCAGAGTAGACACGCTTTCCCTGCCTTCTCCCTTGTGCAGAAGTGATCACTTATAATAAAAACCTTTGCTTGTCTAAGAGTCTTGTGGAAATGATATTCATTTTTATGGCATTGCTCTCCAAGAATCTGGAAAGGGTCCAGTAACAACTCCATTTTGGAAGGTGTCTATCTGATGCTATAAAAATATTAGATAATTATCTTAAGTGGTAACCACGGTATTAGACACCTTCATTGAAAAATATCTTCCAGGTGACACATAAGGACATCTTCACAGATGAATCTTCAGATGCCAGGGGTTGGCTTCCACGTCCCTCTCCCCTCCTTTTTGAGCTTCCCTTCCATGTCGGGGATCTCTGATCCTTGAGGATCCGTCTCCTGTTTCTCACAGCTGATTCACATCTGCCCGGCTCTCCTCCCATTGCAACCCCCTTGCCTCCCCCGCCCACTCCACTAACCTCCCCAAATCTCCCAGGTTGAGACTGAAGGGAGATGGAGGCAGCAGAGGGTCCATGTGCTCGGGTGCTGGGGGGCAGCGTCCAGGCCTGGTCTCAGAGCCGGGGCCATTCAGGGCGCTTCCTGGGTCCCCCACCCTTTCAGGGACACAGGGAAGATGGGGAACTGTCCTCATCTTCCCTCTCATTTGTGTGTGGGCCTAAGTACAGATATGACAAGGCCTCCTGGAATAGTTTGGTTTTGAACAGCAAGAAACTGGTGTGACACAGAATTTCAGGGTGTTTGTATCACTTCTGGTCCTCATTTGGGTTGCTGAATTATAGATTTCCTGACTATTCTCAACACAGTTCTCAAAACTACATTAACAGTCAACAAAATCATGTTGAATTCCCTGGAAGACCTAAAATCCAGTGTGATTATCACCAAAAGAAATTCCAGGAAGTTGATTACAACATAAAAGGAAACTGTGTGTATATGTCCTTATGAAAAAGCCAGCAAGTATTTCTGTTCCATAAAGTGACCACACATGTAGGTACATAAAACCTTAAGTAGTGAGTCCACATATTGAGAAAGAAAATAGAACAGCAGTGAGCACGGTGCCTGGCACAAGGGCTCCCCAGGCAGGAGGCCCTGGGAGTGGCCCACGGCTCCCGCAGGTGTGGTCCAGGTGAGAGGCAGAGGTCAGGCCACAACCACACCCACAGCTGGAGCTTCCCTCCCCCAACCCAGTCCTCCTCTGCACACAGGGAATCACCCACTCAGCTGGCAGGAGTCTGTTGTTAACGAATCCAGTAAGCACCTCCCACCCTCAGACCTCCCAGGCCACCCCAGCTTGGCCGGCATCCCCCCACACCACAGTGGGATCACCCAGCACCCTGGGCAGCTCAGTTGTCCCCACTCAGGCCCCCGGGGAATTCTGTCCCCCCCGGAGTCGCGCTCACCTGCCCAGCTCCTGGGTCCTGGCTCTGTGCTGGGGGAGCTGCGCTGTGTCCTCAAGGCCCCGGCGTGCCTTCCACTCCCCACACTGGGACTCTGGTCTCCTCTCTTCCTCTCAGAGCAGATGACCTTCCTCCATGCAGTCTGAGCACTCGACACAGCCCGGGTTCTCAGTTCACTACTGGGGCCAGAATGTGTCCCCTTGGGCTTTATAAATGCCTGGAGGGAGGGTCCTCTCCTTCACTCCCATTGGACAGAGCTCGGATGCAGTCAGCCTTGGGAACCTCCCATCCTCCTCTGATTGCATCTTCTATCCAGTGTAGGATAAGACACACCCACCTTAATCCCCTCTAGCTAATTTCATCAGAGATCAAGTTTATGACACCATCCAATACTTTGGAAAGTCCTCGCTTTGCTTCTCTCCAGTGAAATTGCTCAGCAGTCTTGGCCTGTCCCTTCAGAGCTTGTTGGAATTCCATCTGCCCCTGGAAAGAGGTGTTTCTGGAGTCTGGCGTCACCTCTGCTTTGTGCATTTCCAAGGGCTTTCTGCAGTTGTCCACGTGGCAGACCCTCAGGCAGCTGACAAGCTCTCAGGAGCAGCCCCTCCCCTTCAGGCGGTGGGCAATCTGGGGGGTGTTGGAGCCGGTGGGGGAGGGGCTATGCCGGAGCATCACCAGCACAGGCAGGGGAGCAGGAGGCCCTGGATGCAGTGAATCAGAAGTTTTCCTTGGGGAGGCCTTGAATGTAGTTTAAAGAAGTCCCACTGGTGACGCTGACGTTCTGTGGGTTCCTCAGTAATCCTGAGTGTCCGCCTCCGGATCTGACCCTTCTCAAATCTCTGTGTTCCTAGAAGACTTAAGTTACTGTAGCAGGGTCGCCTCCAGGCCGTCCCCTCCCTGACAGCCCAGTCCCTCCTGTGTCACCGTCACACCTGTCGAGCGCTCCTGTCCATGAACTCTGACCCGCAGCCTGGGACCCGAGGATCCCAGCACCTTCCCCACAGGCAGGCAGCTGTGGTCCCCATGGAGGGCGATGGGCCCAGAGGGAAGGTTCCCCTGGTGTCCACGAGGACAGCCGTCCACTCCGAGGACAGCAGGAAGGTTTTCTCACTCAGGAGCACACAGGCCTGCACTCCAGAGCCATCCTGCTTAAAAGTGTTTCAGGGAACAATGAGATGGTGCCGATGCCAGAAAAGTCTCCCCAGGTGGAAGCATCACATGGTGGCCTCCTCCCTCTGTTTCCCTTTCTAGACGAATCCTGATTAATGGCTTTTTGATGAACCTTCCCAAGTAGTCTGTACACACAAAACTCAGCGCTTGCGTGGTGTCCACTTTGTACAGAACACTCCCCTGTGTGTATCTGCAAGCGAGGGCAATTTGTGGCATCTTCAACTTCCTATTTTGCACTTATTTTTCTCCTTCATTGCACTGCGTTGGTAAAACGTGTTGCCAACACTAAGAACATTGTGTAAGTGGAACCCATCTTTCCTGAGGCTCCCCCATAGGCTACCCTCTCCTCTAAAATAATGTTCCCCTGATGATTTGTCCCCTAGTTTATCGCTGAATACGGCTATCAGTTTAGCAATTAAAACCATGTTTGATTATTAACACAAGGTCCTTGTGGATTTTATTGGGGATTTCATGGATGCTGCACTCCAAACTGGAGAGAACTGAAACTTACGCTGAATCATCCAATGCGTGGGGTTTTGCTGTATTTTTACATTTGTAAGTGTCTTCTTTAATCTCTTCAGCTGAATGTTTATGATTTTGTTCATGAAACTTTTGCTTTTCATGTTTAGACTCATTAAAACCTATTTTACATTTTGATGCAGTTGTAAAAGATTCACTTTTGACTCCTTTTTCTTTACCGAAGTGGAGCTGCTGCACAATATTGTGTAAGTGATGGCTGCACAATATAGTGATTCACAATTTTCAACGGTTGGACTCCTTTTGTAGTTACTATATAATGTTGGCTATGTTTCCCGAGTTGTACTGTTTATACTTGCAGCTTCTTTTATCCATCAGAGCTTGTACCTCTTTCCGCCTCCCCCTTCGCACCCCTCCCCCTTCCCTCTCCCCACTGTGACCACTAGTTTGTTCTCTGTATTTGTGAGGAAGAGATTCACTTTCAGCACTACATTTTCCTGTTTGTTGCTCACATGTTGATATACTTAAAAAATATATATGTATTGATTTTTTACAAAATAACCTTGCCATAATCCCCTGAAGCCTTTACAATTTTTCTTCAGTTTCTTCGAGTTTCCTAAAAGACAGTCATATCTTTTGCAAATAATGAGAGCTTGGCTTCTTTCTCTCAGTGCCTGGGCCTCTTCCAGCATCAGCGTCCTGAGCTGGTAGCCGCTCTGGCGGGGACGTGACACCCAGGCTCTCAGGCCTCGGCGACCTCCCCCACCAATCACAGCATCCCCAGCGGGCCGCTCCCGGTTCCGTGCTCGCGTAGTTGACGTCTGTGGAGCTAGACTGCATCGCCTCTGAATTCTCCTGGCCACAGGACGTTGAGCCTGAATTCAGGAGCCTTTGTAGCGTCCTCTCAGTTTATGGTAAATGGAGGCAGTAGAGGAGGAATAAGTTAATGAACTTAAAAGAAACAGCACAAAATGTGGGAAATACTGTCGAACAATGACCTGGTCTCCTCAACAGGTAAATGATGGGGTTAAAATGAAAAAAAAAAAAAAAAAAAAAAAAGACAGAGAGAGTTGAAACTGAAAAAAATTTGTACATGTCAAACATGAAACTTCTTAGCATCCTGATTTGAGGAAACCAACTTTAAAAAGATATTCATGAGCCAACTGGGGAATTTTGAATCCATATTAGATAGTAAATGCTATTAAGGGGGTGTGACTTGTTTTCTAGGTACTGTAGAGGCTTTATTTTAAAATGTCCATATTTTAGTTGGGTTGAGGGAGACAGGTGTGTAATGAGAGTAACCAAAAAGGGAAGAAAAGAAAATGAATTAATGAAACTTTAATAAATGTTGAATGTGAGTTGATGGAAATTTTTTTTTAATACACGCTTCTCTGCTTCTCTGTATCTCTGAGATTTTTCATGATAATTAGTTTTACAGTGGACTGAGAGGTACAAACTAAACTCAGCTGCATAAGGAATGAGAATGAGGAATGGACTGTGGTACCTCAGAATTGTCTGTAATACTAAATTTTTCTGAATATTAAATATTGAATCAAATGTGACAAATTGTATCAGGTATCAGTGATACATGATTAGTTCCTCATGAGCTTGGTGAGGAAGCACGTATGAAGGAAAAGTTAGTAATGCTGATCCTGTCTTTATATAAGATTTTGACATTTTGTTCATCATGGATCTTTTACATTGATTTTGATTTTTAAAAATATTCCGAAGTATCGGTCTTGATTCCTGAGTGTTTCGGCACCCTTCCAATTGTGCTCCTGGGCTGAGTCCCTGGCTTGCCTCCCCCTGGACCAGCCCTGCCACTCAGCATGTGGAGCAGGGCTGGGGCCCTGGCTGGACGGCAGTGACTGTGGACGCAGCAGAATCTTGTCTTCCTTCACCACCCGCCCACCTGCCCCAGGCCCTCCCCCTGCACGGAGGGAACCCTGGCTCTGCCCTCCCTTCCCACAAGTTCTATCTCTCCTCCGTCCCTGTCAGCACTCTTAAGCCAAACGACCAGGAATCGCCTGCATTTGAGCACCTGGTTCACTGCTGTGGGCAACGGAGAACAGACCCCATGGGGAATTCTAGAGCACCACAGGAGGGGGGTGTTAGAAAGCGTTATGTTAGGATTTGGGTCTGTTATGTGACTTGGGGAAGGGTTAGGGACGCTGCCGTGACAGGATGCTGCCAGGAGGAGATGTCATTCTATGATTGGGTGTCTTGCTAAACCTCCTGCAGAAGGAAGGAAGGCTAGAGGCTGACGCTGTGACGGACGGGCAAAGTCACAGCCGTCACTCCTGTGGGCCAGGACAGGGGGGTCTGTCCTGGGTGTTGGGTCATTTCTGTGGTTTGAGGAATATTCATGTTTTGTCTGCGCCTGGACTTGGGTCTAGAGTGCTCTTGTTTCATCTTGTCCACCAGAGTCACAGAGTGGCCGTAAGGGACGACGGTGCTGCTCTGTGACATTGTGGACGTCCCCAGGAGACCCGCAGGATGGAGCGGAGGGTGCCAGGCAGCTCCCGCTCCGGGGGGGCAGGGCGGGCGTTTCTCGTCCAGGCTCCCACTCCTAAGGGTCTCTGGGCAGGGATGAGAAGTGCTTGTCTCCGTGCACAGCAGCCTGTGGGGCAGAGCACAGGTGGAGGGACCTGCTGGAAGGTGACAGTGAGCCCAGGGCAGACCCTGGGGACCACAGGCACAGCGCCGTCAGGAAGATAAGCCAACGAGAAACAGCTACTGAGAGAGTCGCTGAGACTGGGTGACAAGGTCCAGGTCCTGCATCCTCAGGTCATGACATGTCAGTGGAGGAGGCAGAGTCCCCACGAGGAACCATCTGGGTGGAAAGGTAGGACCGGAAGTGTGAGGAGAGTGGGAACTGGATCATGGGCGTGGGGTCGATGCCTGGAACTCAGAGTGGTCATTCCCGATGCCACCAAAGTCGAACAACTCAGTGTTCCCATCAGTTCTCTCAGGGTGAGGAGGTCCAACTCAGGTCTGCCCCCCACTTGCTGGAAAATCTACATTGTGTCCCTCGAAATGTGCAAGGCACTGAACTGCTAGTAGGGACTCAGACTAAAGTAAGTGAGGGATCCTATCCAGAAGTTTCTATCCAGATCTGAGCTTCTCAGCAGAGCCTCAGAAGTGCACCTGCTCAGGGGCGATGACAGTCCCCTCCTGACAGGGGCCCCTCATCCGCCCTGTCTGTGCTCTGACTGCTGTGAGCCCTGTCACTGCCCTGGGAAGAGGGTCTCCACTCACTCCCTGTGCAGGGGAGGGACTCGAGGCTCGGTGCTGAGCTCACCAGGCTCTGGAGCTCACAGCTCACAGCTCACAGCTGACCACCAGCAGATCCTGGGCTCCAGCCCAGACTCTCCTTCCAGTGTCCACTCCCACACTGACCACTTGCCCTGCCACCGGGGACGGGGCAGCGGGCAGGGTGCGCTGGGCAGCTTAGAGGTTGGGCTGGAAGGAAGGCTACGTGAGGCCCCACTGTGACCCACATCTTTGGTCACACAGTCAGTCAGTGAGCGTCCAGGAGTCTTATCGCGGTTTCCTCTCACTGCACTTGGAAGTCAGTCCCTTTCACGGGTTTCCAGTTGCTGGCGGGCACCAGAATGCTTGGTGCAAATGCAGGTTCCCTGGCCCATTTGTGGAAACGTACCAGAAGCAGTTTCTTTTTTTAAGTAAACCTTTACGGATGGAGACCACACAGACAGACACACACTGATGCTTTTGCATCACCTGATGCAGGATTACAAAGCAAACACAGCCCTGAAACCTCCACCAAGTCCACCCACAAAACAGTACCTGCTGCCTCCCCCACCCCCACCCCCACTCTCCATCACTGTCTCCACCCTCCTCCCCAAAGATAACCACCACCTGCTGCTGAAGCACACACTGGTCTGGCCTGGTTGTGACCTTCATATGAGGGGAAACATACAGGGTGTTTTATTTTATTTCTGGGATCTTGTGCTGAATATGATGGGTGGTGGGTTCATTCTTATTTCCATGTTTCAGATCCTTTTCCTTGGTGAGTAGTGCTCGCCTGTGTGCCTGCACCGCTGTTCAGTATGTCTTTCTGTTGCTGAATCCCTGGGTTGTTTCCCGATTTGCCCTGTGGGTTTTTTGCTGCTATGAGAATTCTTGCTTACGGGCCACGTTTCCACATGTAAATCCTGGGAGTGGAATTGCTGAGCCATACGTAGGGTAGGTACTTGCACACCCAGCTTAAGTAGAAAGAGCCAAATGATTTCCAAGGGGTTTGAACCAATGTCCTGTCTCATTTTTCTTTATGTCCACTGTCTTCACCTGACACATTATGTTTGTACTGGTCAGATGTTAGGAAAAGTGTTAAAACTTTTTTCTACCCTGAATATATGCACAAGACTTGCAATTTTGGTTTCCATCCGCACTGCTCTAGGAGACCAGAAACTTGGTTGTGGTCACTGCAGTTTCCCTGAACATCATGGACACTTAGTAGCTATCTGATGCTGATGTGAACATACATAAATACAGTAGAAATTGTCCGTGAGAGTACAGTATATATTTTACAAAAATGCTTAAATTAAGCCATTCACAGAAATTATTGGTGGCATTGGTAGACTTCTTTTTTGGTCCTTTATACATATTACCAATATATATTACTTCAAAAATATATAATTCCTATTATAGAAGGATTTTATGACAATAAAGGATGCCATTTAATATAATGGTAAGTGGAGGGAACCGGGTTAAGGAACTGTATGTAAAATATACTGCAATTTATGCTAAATAATCTGTCACATGAAAACATAAAGATGTGGATATAGGAACATTTCTGAGAGCACACAGCTGAGAACATGAATCCTGATGTATCAAAGTGTAGGTTTATGGCTGATTATCGCCCCCTGTTGGTCTTCCAATACGTTTTTACATCTTTCTTCTCCTGTCGTCAAATAAAATAATACTAGAAATAATATTAATCCTAACAGTGCAGTAACGGCACTCAGAAAAGGAGCGCTTCGTGTGATTGTACGCACTTTGCACACATTCTCACCTGAAATATTTACTGAACTTCTGGTTATTGGGCCAGAGACACTCTACGTGTCAACACGATTACTGTCCTCCACTCACAACCGGCAACGACTTTCAGGGGGCGGAGGAGCCCCTGCCCCTCTTCTCCGGGGAGTAAGGCAGCTGAGCCTGGTCCCAGTCGTGTAACTGCGTGTGAAAGGGTCGTAGTAAATCCTCGCTCCCAGCCGGGAATGCTCAGACCCGTGCGCAGCGCGGCCTTGTTCCCTCTCAGTAACTCTCCTTCACTTAACAGCCCGCAGGCTGCAGGGGCAGGGCCCTTGGGAAGCCCCAGCACCCCCTGCCAGCCCCTCGCACTGACTCCTGAATCTGGTGGTCGTCGTTATCCTCTCACCTGTGAAACTGGAAGTTCTGTGACAGCTTTTTCCTTGGTCACAGTGTCTTGTTTAAATTTTATGTTTATCTTCTTTTTTTAGTGGAGGTACCAAGGATTGAACCCAGGACCTTGTGCATGCTAAGCACGTGCTCTACCACTGGGCTGTCCCTGTCCCTCTCCGGGGCACCCTACAACCACCAGCTTAGAAATTATGCTCAACAAAGTATTTGACAAAGAAATTCACTCAAAATGAAAAAGATACCTGCACCCCAATGTTCACAGCAGCACTGTTTACAATAGTTAAGACATGGAAACAACCTAAATGTCCATCAACAGAGGACCTGATAAAGAAGCTGTGGTATGTTTATACAATGGAATACTACTCAGCCATAAAAAGATTAAAATAATGCCATTTGCAGCAACATGAAGGGAGCTTAAGATTGTCATTCTACGTAAAATAAGCCAGAAAAAGAAAAATACAGGATATCACTCATAAGTATAAATCTAAAAACAAGAAGAAAAAGAAAAGAGAACATTAATGATCTTATCTACCAAAGAAACAGACTCACAGACATAGAAAACAATCCTGTGGCTTTGTGGTTACCGGGGAATGGGGCAGGAAAGGATAAATTTGGGTGTTTGAGATTTGCAAATGATAAGCACTATATATAAAAATGAATAAAATAAATTTCTTCTCTATAGCACAGGGAACTATATTTAGTATATTGTAATAACCATTAATGAAAAATAATATAAAAATGAATACATGCATATATGCATGACTGAGAGGTTATGCTGTACACCAGAAATTGATACATTGTAACTGCCTATACTTCATTTAAAAAAGAGAGAGAGAGATCAAATGGGAAGATCAGGAGGGAGCTTGGCTGAGAAGTCCAACTACTTGGGGGCCGTGGCAACTCCTTTCCGTGGGGTTCAGAGTGTGGGGAGAAGTAATTCAGGAGTCAGAGGTTTCCCCTCAAAGGCCTGTGTGCTTTGGCAAACTGAGAAGTTATGGTGACATTATTTTCCCCGAAATGAGGGCACCGAGATTTACTCCCCTGAAACCAGTATGTGAGGCGAGAGACAGCTGGCCAGGGGCCGTGAGAGGAATTTCAGATTTGGACCCTGAGAACAGTGGGAGCCAGTGGCGGATTTCAGGCAGAGGGACCCCGAGAGCAGCAGGGACTTTTGAACAGCTCTCCGGGCTGCACCCTAATCTTGGTGGATAAGAGGTGGATACAGCAGCCAGTGGATACAGACTGGGCAGCAGGAGGCTCCCGCTGGACCCATGGTGCCCTGAGGCCGCCTGGTGGACGAGGTGGGAAGTGCACCCAGGAGTTCAGTAAAGGGTGGAGAGGGACCCCAAGGCAAGAGCTTCAGCCACGTAGGTGACAGCGCGGGACCAGGGCAGAACTGAGGGGAAGTGAGTGCAGTTTAAGCACAAGGCGTGTCTGGTCCTCGAAGAAACAGAAGGACCTAGTTTGCACTTGGATTTACTGAGGCTGAAGCTACAAACACGGACTCCAGACCCTTTAAGAGAGAGACGGCGGCTGAAGTCTTCAGAGTGGCTGACACCTGAGCGTCCGCGAGCTCTCCGATGTGCCATCCCTCCTGGTTTTACTCCAAAAATAACTCTTTTTTCACATATCCAATTTTCATTCAGAGAATCTCGCCTCTCAGTGCTCCTCCTGTCAGAAAAAAGCAAAAACATCCTCTTTTAACCCAGGATCCTCCCCTGCTGTGTGACCTACCCGTGTCATCTGCTGGGGCCTCCTGCGGGCGGAATCACCCAGCAGGGCGGGGACTGAATGTCTGCTCTGGACGCGCCCTGCAGGCAAGTGCAGCCCCCGCCCTACTCTGCTTGCCCCTGGCAGTCTCTCAGAGAAATTAGCAAGAGGGAGGCAGGGAATGGGGGCCGCAGCACCCCCTCGCTGGAGGAACCTAAAGGAAACGGAACCCCCGTGGAGGCTCAGAACCCCAGCTTATAAAGCAGCTTCGACAAACAGGTCATTTCTCGACCAGAGAGAGGAGCTGGGAACAGATTTAGGCTTTCAAGGGAGGCAGGATGTGGGAAATTCAATCCATGGAGGAGAATTAATGGAGTAAGGTTTGTTTGCAGCTTCCTCTGGCGCCCTCCCTGGGCTGACAAGGGTCTGCGGCCACTAAGACGAGAATTTGTATCCCACCACTAGCCAGAGAAGGGGAGGGTTTGCGGGTTTGCTGCTTCTTAATTGCCTTCAGCTCAATATAATTTTTGTGTCATAAAGGCATATTTTGGGGTGACATATTCTAGTTTCCTTGAAATGCAACTTCCAGATGAATGGTTCTCAAAGGTTGGGGTGCACCAGGGTCACCGGTAGGCTGTCGGTAACAGTGGTTTCTGGGCTCCGTCCCCCACCCCATTATTTCTGAGTCAGTAGGTTGGAGGTGGGGCCCAGGAACCTATATTTTAATAAATGTCTACATGGTCATGATGCTACTGGTCTGGAGAGCATGCTTAGAGACCCCTGTGCAGACCCCTTCTTGCAGAGGTGTCCTCCCTGGCCCTTCTCCACACCTCCCCTTCCCAATTCCTAAAAGTCTTCTTAATAATGTCCTCAGAGACCCAGATGTCCACGCCCACAGAAGAGTTGTCTCAGTTCCTGTTGTAATGCTGCTTCCTGGTCTGGGCAATGTTGGGAGAACATTCTGTGAGTCTGAGGGCTTCTGCACATCCTGTGAGCAGAGGCACTGGCTGCCATTTGGTTCTGCACTATATTTCCAAGGATGCTTCCTGAGGAGCTGCTTCAGAAGCTGGAGAGTCACCCTGCAGAGCAGAGGGAGGTGTGACTGCTGTACATCATGTTGAAGGCTATGCCTCCCTTTGGGGCAGAGTCTGGGCAGTTTTGCCCACAGCGCAGTGAGGATCCGGATGTCCTGGGCTGGGAATTCCCATCTGTGCTGCAAATCCCCTGTGTGCACCGCATCCATCTAGGCTCACCCCACGGATGGAAGGACCCCGGGTACTGAGACTAACATAGAGTTCATGCCACCACTGTGCCACGAGTAAGAAAGTGCTTTGTGTCTTCGGCCAGCATCCATCATACAGGGGCAGGCTAACTTGTCAGCTCAAAAATAAGGTAAATCTCACATCCTTCATAGTTCTTAACACATACACCCTCATTTGTTTTACATCACACATTTAAAAGCGTTTACTCCACCAGATCTTAATTTTTCATTATCCTTCATCAATAAAGCCCAACAGAGTGTCACAGAGAAAATATTGGTTCTAGGTCTGGTCTCAGGAGAATAAAAGATGGGAATGAAGGCTCCTGTATCTCACAGCAGGGATGAGCTCAAAGACTAGCGAGGACTGGCCAAGAGGATGCAGAGGCAGCATAGGGAGCACGGCCGGCTCCACGTGGGGCTCTCTGGACCTCAGCAAGGAGAATGATGGGTATACACGTTGGAGAGGAAGAGAATTCATGAGTCCAGGGGGTGCCTCTAAAAACACAGAAGGGGACGTCAGGGAGGGAAAGGTCTTCTTTAGGGAAGATGCCAGCAGTGAAGTGTAGGGGCGCAGAATTAGAGAACCTCCATCTGCCCCCCCAACACCATCACTGAGCCTGCTGAGTTCGTCACTGGTGGTTAAAACCTTTGAGGGCGCTGATCCACTGACCTAATGCTGATATTTACAGAATAACTGTGTTGCTCCTGATACTGTTTTGTGCCGGATAATATACAAGACTGTTAACCACATCGCAGTGACTTCTGTCTTACACCCATTTGGCAGACAGCCGAGGTTGCCCCAAAGCTCAGGCTCGGGCTGCTTCCCCTGCGCAGGGCGTGTCTCTCCTCCTGCCGTCTGATAAACGCTCCTTGCATGGAAATGTTATGAATCATAACTTTTTTCTTTTTGGACTTTTGGGAGAGTATTCTCAAATCGGGAATTAGCTGGCCAGTGGGAATAAAATGTATTTTGGCTCTCTCGTGTCCTCGCCTGGTGACCAGGCAAAGAGGGAACGATGGTCTTGCCAAAAAGGCCTGCAGCCTTGTGCAGTTTATTCGCTGTGCCAGATGCCTGCCCAAGGACACGGTCACTGAGAAGTTTGTCATTCAAAACACAGTAGAGGCCGCAGCCATCAGGGACGTTTCTGAAGCAAGCGTCTCCACGCCTACGTGCCTCCCAAGCTGTCTGTGGAACTGCACTACTACGTGAGCTGTGCCACGCACAGCAAGGTGGTCAGGAGTCCTCGTGAAGCCCGGAAGGACCGAACATGCCCACCCAGATTTAGACCTGCAGGTGCCGCCCCACGGCCTCCACCAGAGCCCATGTAAGGAGCTAAGTCCTTAATGACTGAAGAAATCTTGTTCTCTGCAAAACAAAACAACAAAATGGAAATTATACTTTTTAAAAAAAGTATTTTGAAATACTCTTAAGTATTTTGAAAGAGACGGGCTGTTGTGGCCACAGAGGGGTGACACTCCATCCCGGTGGCCCCGCGGACGTCACCACTCTAACCCTCCCTTTCCACTTTTGTCTATGGGAGGCAAGTCCTCCCACAGTAGAGAATTCTCGTGAAGTTTTCACAGGATGTTTGAGTAAAGCACAGAGCACGCAGTCTAACCTGGTAAAGCACTCAGTAGGCGACACCTCTGATTTGAAACTGAGAGGGCGGAAGAACACTGGAGGGAACGCTGACCTCGCAAAGACTGTCCTTCTTCCAGAAACTTCTGTTCCCACCATGGATGCAACACTTTCCATTCAGGCTTCTGCTCATAGTGAAATATGTGTGTGGATGTGGAACAGTTTCTGAGACCCTGAGTTCAGTGAACAGAAGGGGCTGGGCTGGGGTTGGAGGACACCTGTCCTCAGCCGTGGTTTAAAAGAGGGAACAGCCGCCTCCTGTGTGTGCGCAGGCCGCTCCGGGCTGACCAGGAGCTGGGAACGCTCCGCCCCGTGGTCCTGGACACGCATTGCTGTGGCCGCAGGGGCTCAACTGCCCAGTGTTATTTTTGATCTAATCGTGTGGGTTTGGTTGTTCAAACGTTTTCCAACAGATGGTACCAGACATTTTGGTGCAGGATCTGCAGGAGGGGGGCAATGTCTGTTCCTGATGAGAAGCAAAGCCTCATCCTCTCTCCGGATGGGAAGGTCATCCACACTGAAACGGGGCAAGGAGGCAAATATGCCCTGCTTTCCTATGTCTCTGCTCCCTGGACGGTCATAGGCCCAGCTGGGATGACACTCATGTCTCTGGCTCCAGGACTCTAACTATGAAGTGAGTGAGAGAGCTCCGGAGGCTGGCTGGGTGGGGGACTAGGTGATAAGCCGATCAGGAGATGATTGGGTCTATGAAGAAGATGTGGGCAAAGCACAGGACTGAAGGTCAAGACCCGGCAGCCATTCCCCTCTGCTGTCAACTGAGAGGAGTCGTCTGTGTCTGACAGACCCCGGATCTCCTGACCCATCAGAATAGTTTGAAAATAGACCCGCTCCCAAAGTCCAGATCCAGGTACAGCCCTAAACACGTGACTCCTGCACCTCCCTTACTGCACCCCGCGGGGCAGCCAGCTCCCCCTGACCCTCTACAAAGGGGACAGGCCTGGAAAGGACCCTCCTGACAGGAGTTGTCAAGGGAAACCAGGTCACGTTGGCACATTCTAGGGGACTGGAAGTGGGGTGGGCAGCCTCCAGACTGAAGAGAAGTGGGGCGGGGTCAGACCTGGACTTGCTCCCAGGGGCTGAAAGTGTCTCCAGCAGGTATGGAGATCTAGACCCTCCAGCGGTCCTTTCATAGGAATGGGAGAAAAATGGATCCATCTCTTGAAAACATTTTAACCTACAGAAAGTGTAAAATCAACCTTTCCACGGTCAATTTGACCCTTGATACTGAAACTTGAGTTCCCAGTCTTCCCACCTCAGAAGACAGAAAAGGCATGACAGTGGAAACCGTGAAACCACGCTGTCCACACAATCTCACAAGGTTACTTGTTTACCGGCTGCCCTGAGTCTTCAGAGGGTTGGCATCATTAGTTGGTGGAGAAGGAGGCAGTGGTGAAGGGGCCATGGTGTCTGTAGGGGTCCGTCCCCTGGGATGCTATGGCTCTGCTGTCCCTCAAAGGGGAAGCTGACAAATCTTTCTCTGGTCTTAACTCCTGTGTTGCACCGCATACACCAAAGTCCAGGGGGACTGGCGCTTTCTAAATTATGAGTTGGGAGAGGTTTCATTTTGTACTTTGAATAACAGCTCTCATATCAGAGCAAAAATACTTACACCAATACTTTTCGAGGAAAATGTAGGGCTTATTTCTCTACTGGACCCACCTGGGAGACATTTCCCGGTTGGTACTTTTCCTCTATGGTTCATGAGAACATTATGCAAATTAATACAATTAATAACTGTGGGATAATATAATCTCAAGAATTAGATGGTGTTTGGGGTTTTGGTTGTGTATTTGTTTTAACTTGTTTAGAAACAATTGTATTTTCACAGGAAGCTGCAAAGCTAGTGCAGGTGTTTTGTTATTTGCCACCTGGAAGACAGCCATTTTCTGTCTGTCCTCACTGACTATGTTACTTACCAGGCTTATTTTACAGAAATGTTGCAGGAAACAAATGCAAACTGCTTTGGCAGTTCCAAAGCAAAATACATCAAAATTAGAGGGTTTTACCCCCAAACATCGTCTTTTCAAATTTTCATCAAGGCCCTGGAATTCTAATCCCTGCTGCGCTGAGGCCGCGGGGCGCGCCAGGAACAGAGTTGGCAGACGCTCAGAGGCCACCGCCCTCCGGCCCTGCTGCCCTCTGGCCCTGCGGTTCCTGCCTCACTCCGGGCTTCTCCTGGGTGCGCGTCTCCTCCCAAGGGGCCCCTCCCCGCAGCGCCCTCGTCTCTGGGAGACAATCACGCCGGGAACCTGAACCATCCGCAGCGGCACAACTGTCTCGGGGGCCGGAACTTCGCACAGTTTGTCTTCTGTGTGTCAGGCAGGTCCGGACCTGGGCTCTGTACACTGCCCTGTCTGCGGTCGGGGTTCAGCGGTCCTGGAATAGGAAACTGCTCGTCGTGAGGGTGCAGGGGGCCCGGGATGGACTCACCCAGACCCCGGACCGTGAGAGGGGCGGCTGCCCCTCCGCGTGCACGCGGAGCTGGAGATCGGGAAGGGCGGGGGAGTCACACCTCCCTGGGGAGGAAATGGACAGACTCACAGCGCCTTTCAGAGTTCATTTCCCCCATCGGAGAAGATTAAAGTTAAGTGGCGTTGAAAGGATCATGGGAGGATCTCAAATCTGCAGCTGGGATCCTGTTATCACCGGGACAGCGGCCGCCCATCAGCTTGGCCTCATCCCAGGCTGGGTCCTCCCCCCCCTTCCCCCCCTCAACTCTGAGCAGCACCTCTAAACACTCTCATCCAATCCACTCTCCGGGGGAGGAGCCACAGCCTTTAGGGCGGGACCCCAATAGCTCCACCCTCCTGGTGGTGTATATATGCTCGGGTCACATCCCCGCCCACACTATTTGGTGGGACAGCAGACTGAGGACCAGGCGTTGGGACACCGCCAGAGCCGCACCAGGTAAGTGGGGAGCAGGAGTGGGGAGGTGACAAGGCCAGGGCTTCCTGAGTCCCTGCTCTGGGCCCAGCCTAGGGACCCACCTCCCAAGGAATCGAGGCTCAGGTTTGACTTCTGCTAAAACCTGTCCTTTATCAGAGTTCCCAGTCCCTCAGCCTGCCTTGTCCTAAGTCACCTAAATGCGTACTGAGAGCACAGATGCCAAGTTCCTACCCTGTCCTGGGGGCCTGAGGATGAAAATACTTGTGTGTGACAATCCCCCAAAGGTTGGTCTGAAGCTGTGGGATCCCCCTCCAGGATGTCTCAGTCCTGGGAAGTGTGGAGTGTTAACCAAAACCCCAGAAACCCAGACCTCACTGAAATAGAGACGTTTATTGGGGGTCGTTAGGACTGCAGCCCCGGAGACACAGATTCAAAAAGCACTTGAATTGTGTCCCCAGGATACACAATGGGGAAGGCTTATAAAGGCATGAAACCTGCAAGGCTCCATCAGTTGGCTGTCAATAATTAGGATGGACCTGGCAAGAAGGGTGATGGTTAAACAGAGAAGGACTGGTTGTTGCTCAAATTGATAACACAATTGTGAGGGTGGGGGTGGGGAGGGGTTTGAAACTACAAGGTTGCAGCTAGAGCTGTCAGCAGGTACTGCTTTGTAAACAGCTGGTGGTGTCCTTGAGTTTGATCCAGTTCAGAAAAGTCAGGTTGTTACTGGTGCAGGGATGTGTCTGAAACCACATCCACATTGGCCACCGGCTCCATTTTGACTTTTAAGGAACTTTAAATCTCATCAGTGTGCAGGTGGGGAGGGACAACGATTAGAGCTCTGGGGGCCTGGGAGGAATTTGGTCTTCCTCCATCTCACCACGCCTGCCTGCAGACAGGCAGAGCAGAAGCAGGTTACCCCAGAGTCACTCAGTCCCTATGGGAGACCCGGAAACCTGGCAGGATTTTAGTGCCTCTACAGCTTAGCCAGGGACTGAGGTGATTTTTGGAGATGCAATCATGGCAGACAGCACGGAGGTGACAGCTCTGTGTGGGATGCAGTTTTTCCAAATCTGTAAATCTACAGCAGTCAGAGTGAAAAGAGCTCACGATCCTGTCCTTACTGCTCTGTCACATTTTGTTGGGGAGGTGACCCTCATGCAGCGGGGAAGCTGGGATCTGGAAGAAGTGACAGTGAGCTCTGAGTCGGGCAGCACCGGAGACCACTGAGGGCTCTGCTGGTACAAAGGCACTGGGGCCAGAGGAGCTGAACATACTACAGGAGGGTAGGAGGTGAGAGCCTGGTGCTGGGGAAGCTGGAGCTGAGGGAAGGACGGGGTCCTCTAGATGAAACGCAGTCCTACAGGAGAGCCCTGTGGGAGGGGGTGTGACTAGATCTGGGTGTGGGTGGCAGGAGACTGGAGGGGGCCCAGAGGGTGGTCGTGGGCTGGGCAATCAGAGGCTAGAACACTCTGAAATTCATTTGTCCATCATTCTGGATCAAAATACTGTTTTAAACCAATCAGGCACCAAGATAATTAAATCAATAGACTCCCTGACACCTCCCCGCATCGGCCATGGATACTCAGCGTCCAGCTTTGGGATCACTTCACTGATCTCAGAGGAAAGTCTGGGGAGTTTACCAGGACATATCCTCTGTGGGTGCCCTGAGTTGGCCTCTCAGCTCTTTGAGAATCAGCAGCAGCTTCTAAGGGAAAGTGCCACACATCCTTGTAGAGATTCTGACCTCACAAAGCTTCACTAGCTGGCAGCTCACCAAAGATGTCAGGGAGTAGTTATGTGTATGTGTGTTTCTCAGCTTCAACTCACAATAAAATCCTGATCTCAATCTCATACTGTGCCTGATGTGAAGAGTTTTCTGACCTGGCAGGGTGTCCAGATAAATTTCTTCTAGTCCAAATCAAATCCACTTATGCACACAGTCTGATGTATCTGATATATCCTGTAGTTGAGAACCTTAAGTGAAAAGTAAATTTTTATGTATTATGAATTGAGTGCTGTCAGAAATATCTGTGGTTTAAGCCAAAAAGTAGCAGGTTCTTTTATTAGATTTTTGACAACACTGAAATGATTGAAGCTGAGAATTTTGTCCTTTAACCAGATCCTCTTAGAATCAGGGATGCTATGTGACTTTGCCCAGGTCCACAGATAAGCTGTTGACTGAGGGGGACCCCCCACCCAGGCCTGGGGCTCTCATCCCCAAGCCCACACACATTTCAACTCCCAGGACACCGTCACATCAGCCAGTGGTCCCTGCGGGTGTAAGTGGATCGTGGTGGAGGGGAGGGTCAGCAGATTCCTCAAGGTGGCAGCGAGCTGGTCCCACAACACAGGGCAGCCTTTTCACAGGCAGGATTATTTTTCTCATCCCCAGGAAGGAAAAGGCACTTTCGACTTGTGTCTGCTTTCTGACCCAGAGAGTTGCTGAGAGCAGTGAGTGGCCCAGCTGCTCTGTGATCAGCTGCAGGAAGTGAAGGAAGCCACTCTGGCCACTGCCCGCGCCACCGAGTTCCGACGGCCCTTCGGAGCGCAGCGTCCTGGACAAGGAGTGAGAACCGAGGGTGCGCCTGCTTGTCAGCGCGGAGACCCTGCAGCCCGGCCTCCAGAGAAAACCCACCTCGGTGCAGCCCCGATGGCGGTGGCGGCGGCCCTGGCTGGACTCCAGGCAGAAGCCAACTGTCCCGTGTGTCTGGACGGCCTGAGCGACCCCGTCACCATCGACTGTGGGCACAACTTCTGCCGCCGCTGCATCCAGCAGTCCTGGGCTCACCTGGAGGACAGGTTCCCTTGCCCCGTGTGCCGCCACCCGTGCCAGGAGCGGCACGTCAGGAGCAACACCCAGCTGGGCAGGATGATCGACATCGCCAGACAGCTGGGCGGCCGCAGGAGCAAGAGGAGGAGGCGCGAGGAGCCGCGCCTGTGCGAGCGGCACCACCAGGTCCTGGGCCTCTTCTGCGAGGACGACCTGGAGCTGCTGTGTCCCCTGTGCACGCAGCCCCCTGAGCACCAGGGCCACGTGGTGAGGTCCGTGGGCGAGGCCGCCGCTCACCACCGCAAGAGGCTCGGCAGTTACGTGGAGCCCCTGAAGACGCGGGTGGCCGACGCTCAGAGCCTGGTGGCCGCGCAGGACAGGAAGCTGCTGGAGCTGCGGGAGCAGGTGCAGCGCCAGCGGCGGGAGCTGGCCTTGGAGTTCGGGCAGCTGAACCGGGCTGTGGACCGCGAGCAGGAGGCCGTCCTGGAGAGGCTGGTCCAGGAGGAGCGGGACATCCAGGAGCAGCTGGGCGCCAACGTGGCCGCCTTCTCGGACCACATTTCCACCCTGAAGGGCCTCCTGCAGGAGGTGGCCGAGCGGAGCGTGCTGCCCGGCGTGAGGCTGCTGAGAGGCATCGGGGGCGTCCTGCGCAGGTGCGAGGGCCTGCGGTGCCCCGCCGTCTACTCCTTCCAGCTGCGCCGCGAAGGCTGCAGCCTCCCCCCGCAGCACTCGGCTCTGCGCAAAATCATCCAGACGTTCCGGGAGGACGTGAGCCTGGACCCCGAGACGGCGCACCCCAGCCTGCTGGTGTCCGAGGACAGGAAGTCCGCGACGTTCCTGGGGAGGAAGCGGAGGGCGCCCCGCGGCGCGCGGAGGTTCAGCGCGGAGCCGGCGGTGCTGGGCGCCCAGGGCTTCGCGCGCGGCCGGCGGTACTGGGAGGTGCGGCTGGGCGGGCCGGCGTGGGCGGTGGGCGTCTGCGCGGACCCCGCGGACCCCGCCCCCGGGACGCGCGCGGGGCGCCCGGCGGGACCCGGCGGCCGCTGGACGGTGCGGCTGCGCGGCGGGGCGTACGAGGCGCAGGGGCCCGGGGGCGCCGTCCCCCTGGAGCTGAAGGACCGGCCCGGCGGGGTGGGCGTGTACCTGGACTACGAGCTGGGCGCCGTGTCCTTCTACAGTGTGGACGACAGGTCTCACCTCCACTCCTTCTCCGCGGCGTTTTCGGAAGTCCTGAAGCCCTACTTCTGCATCAGGAGCGACTCTCTCACAGTCTGCGCGGTGAGAGACTACGGGGGTGATCCCAGCCAACAGGGACCTGCAGATAACTGAAGTGTTTCCAGAACTCTAACGTGGGAGCGTGTGAAACTGTAGTTTCACAGCTGCAATAAACTTGTGAACATTTGCATGTTTCGTCTACCTGCACTTTACCTGTTTTATAAGCACCTTACGCGTTCCAGGTGGGAGAGAAGACAATTGTGCGGGGACACTTTTCAGTGGGTCTCTTGCTTTTCTGCAAGTGTCGGGAGCGAGGAACTGAGGGCTCCACACTGTGTTTCCCGGTATGTTTAAGATAGAAGTGGTGTCTGCATCCAGACTTTTAGGACTCACCTTTCTTTATTCCTTTCCCCCACACCTGGGAGAGCTGATAAGAAAGTCTGTGTGCAGGGGGAGCTTCAAAGCAAGCAGGACCCCAGTAGTGCCAGAACCCTCACACCAGCCCCACCCAGTAACCAGCAAAATAAAACAAAACCCCAAGTTAGTCTCCCTTCTCTCTCATTCATCTTGCACCTACTTGGTAACCACTGTGGTCACCCCATAAACCTTATTGTGGGAATAATAAACGTTTTCATATTCTTCTGGTATGTGTGGCATCATCAGTCCCGCCCACACTGAACCAGATTTTGGGCGAGGACCCACCCTGGCCACAGACCCTAGTCCTAACATTTGGCACTCTGGGCAGGCATTTCTCCTCTGGTTTGGCTTCAGACTGGCTCTGCTGCCCCAAAGCAAGCATACACTTTGAGCTTTTATGCCTTTGCTTGCGAATCAGCCCAGCCTTAATGGTGTCCCCTCCCAGGGTTGGGTGGGGGGAGGGGAACACAGAAGGAAGAAAGATGGAAACCTGAGGAGGAAACAACTAGAAAAGAGGTCCACAATTTGACCTAATTGGAAATCCATGATATACTCAATTTTTTGAACGAAAAACTTAAAAGTGTGAGATTCTCTTTTGTGCTCCCACTAAGTTAAAACCCGGTGCCCCCAACGATGTTAGTACGTTACTGAACATAAAGTGGACATCAAAGAGGTATGCAGCATCTTATCCATGGGAACTGTGGCCGTGCCTGAATTCCCCCAGTTCATAGCACATATTGTCATAAACTGTCCAAGAGAAGGCATGGCTGATCTAAACCGTGAGAAATAGATAAAAATTAAATCGAACCGTTGGCACCTACAAATTGGCTTCACAAAATGGGATCCCATGGAATTTCAACATTTTGAAATTCACTGTGCAAGATCTATTTTGGGTAAAGTTTAATTATCCCCACTGCTTTTGTTTTACTTAAATTTTGCCTGTTTTTTAACTTGAGAAGAGGGTATCTCACAGTGAATGACCACAACCTAAATGCTGTGTTCTCACCCAGTATTGTCTAATTACTGGTTCCATCCAATCAGCAACTGGTAAATATCTGACTGTTATACGTTTGGCCAGTATGTTCTAATCAGAGCTTATTTCAACAGCTTCCCAGCCGTAATTTTCCTTTACTTACAGCAGGATACCAGGCAATCCCAGGAACTTCAACAACCTTGCTAGGGCAGGCAGTGTGTGGGGGCAAGATTTTCACTTCATCCAGCTTTCTCTGGGAGTACAGTTGATTTACATTTCTGATGCCCTTCTTCAGAGAATCATTTGAACACTCAGTCTTGGTTAATTTCCTGACAATTACTTGGTAAACTGAGAGCACCGCTATCCCTGACACTGTTGAGAAGTAACTGTTGACCCTCTCAAAACCCACGATGTGGAAACAAGCCCAATGTCTTTTAGGCCTTTTTGGGTTTTGGAGGCAATATATTCTTCGTTTATCAGTCTTACTCAAGGCCATTCATAGTGTTACTTGCAAATCAGCCCACCTTTAATGAGGCCCCTTCCAATGAGGGCTCTAGAATCTGTCAAAGTTGGAATCCGTTAAGTGCTCCTATGAGTGCCCCAGGAACATCTCTGTGGGGCTTCAGCAACTTCCTTGTGCTTCCTGGAGACTCTGGACCACCGTGACCACCACAGGTTCCCCTGCACTCCTGTTACAACACCCTGCCCTGCTTAGATGTGTGCCATTGCCACACTCATGACTATTGACAGTTACTGTTACCTATTGAGAAGAGCAGTAACTGTGCAAAATCAAATTGGTTTTGGTCCTTTTATAACATACACGGTAGATAATAAATTTGTGTAAATAATGTATATGTGCAGTTTAAAGGAAAAATACCATACTCAAGTGTCTACCATTCAACTTAAGAAATATACCTGTGGTTTCAAGTCCTTCTGTACCCCTCCTCAATTGCATTCCATTTCCTCCCTGGAACCCAGAGTAATCACTAGCCTGAATTTTGTGTTGCATCCCTTGTTTGCTTTTCTTTGTGGTTGTCATATGTATCATTAATAAATTTAGTTTTGCCTGATTTGGGGCTTCCTATAAATGGAAACATACAACAGATTTCCCTATGGCTTGCTATTTTCTCTAAATGTTATATTGAGATTCTGATACGTGTAACTTTGTCTATTTTTAAAATTGCTGCTGAGTATCTGTTATATGATCATATCAGTTTGTCCATTCTATAGTTTCTACAGTTAATAAGAGGGCCCATATGACATTTCTATTGCCAGAGAGAAAAACCTTTCTCTAATTGTCAACTTAATTAGCTACATTAAAAGAAATCACTGGTTTCCTATTGAAAGAACCATGGGGAGCAACTTATTAGTTTGAAAAAGGGTAAGCACTAATTGCTATGAAGGGAAACAAAGCAGGGATCTGTGACAGACAACACTGAGGAAGGGATAGCAACTTAAAGCAGCTGTGCAGATGTCAGATAAAAGAGTGTTCCAAGCAGAGGGAATGGCAGGTGCAAAGCCATAAGGAAGAATCACCCCTGGCCTATGGAAACAGCAAGTTGCTAAGAGTGGTTGGAGCAGAGCAAAGAACGAGTGATAGGAAACAAGAAAAGGAGTAGCAGGGGCCCAGACACTGTAGCAGTGTCTGTGATATAACCGTAGGGGCCACCAAGTGCTTGGTGGGTTTTGAGCACGGAAGTGGCACATTTGTTTTCAAAGGATCGCTCGGCTGCAGTGTTGCTGACAGACTGTAGGGAGCAAGGATAGAACCAGGGAGACAAATGAGAATACTGGAATAATAATCTAGTGTATGCATTCCTTGTACATTGTTTGCAGAAGTTACATATGGGCTAAACAAACATCCACCAGTGGGGAAATCACTAGGTACCACTGACAGCATTATTTTATGTGAAGGAACAGGAGGTATCAAAAGTAACAGAAGTAACAACAGAAAAAAGAAGTACAGAAACTGAGCAAATATGAGCAATAAAATGAAGGGTAAAACCAATCATAAAATATGTCAAGAATCAACGTTGTACTGGAGGTCCCAGCCACTGTGATCAGGCAAGAAAAAGTACCTAGATTGTTAGAGAATTTAAAATGTATTTGCTGATGACATAATAACTCTGCATAAAGTCCAATGGATCTACTTAAGGATAACCTGACAGAAGACATTAAGGGCATGTACAATGAAAAAGCTACAAAATACTGCAGAGAGAAGTTAAAAGACCCAAATAAGTGAGTTCATGGGTTAGAAGCCTTGATATCAAGATGTCAATCCTCCCCAAATTGGTCTAAAAACTCAACACAATCTCATCAAAAACTTAAGTCTTTTTTGATGATACAAGTTCTTCTGAATTTAACCTATCTGTGATCTACTGAAAACTGTGGTTCCCTGAGTAGAGTTAGCCTGAGGAGGAAAACACAGAAACCAACAGGGATTCTGGGAAAAAAGGTCAGTTCCCCAAATGGGTCAAGGATGGCAGCTAAACGGAGCTAAGGACATGTAGTCCAAACGGGAAAAAAGCGAAGATTACCTTCTGATTGTATGCGTATATTTAAGTATATGATGCATGTACATAGTGGGGGCACCACCCCATCTTCAGTAGTACTAAGTGAAGATTGAGAAAGACAGACACAGAATTAGAAGGAAACATGTTACTGAGAAATATTGAGGTAAAGAGATGAAAGTTGAATGTGGCTACCTTCACACAGCAGTTGGTCCTGTATGACTTTAAAAGAGGTTTATTTTTTAAGGAAAAAAAAAAAGTAGGCAATTAATACAGAAAAAAATTACTGGACTTTTATTGACAATTAGTGAACTTCTAAAGTAATGTATTTCATAAGTATTTCATCTTAGATTTCTAAAGCACTTTCCAATTGGATCCCATAATTTATCTGTAAGGTAGGCATTATAACCACACTCTTTAGAAGTTTCTAAAACTGAGAAAAACTGTTCTAGTTGTTTACAGGAAAAACTAAAATTAAATAAAGAATTGCTGAGACTAGGTTCACTAGCTTAGTTTTGTCCAGTCACTGACAAAAAAAAAAAAAACATTTAAGAGTCTTACAATAGTCCATCATTCAGAATCTGCTACTGTACAGATTTTAAGAGGTTTAGAGTCAGTTCCAGTATAGAAATAAGGCCAAAGTGCTTCTGTAAAACAATCACTAAAAATATAGAGAAGAGCTCTATCACTCAAATTGTAAAAGGAAACCTCACCCAAATCATAGTCCAAAAACACGCCAATCTTACTGGGTGTTACTCTTGGCAGAAGATTAATTTTTTTAGGGCCCAATGCAACATAATTACTCTGACTGCATCGTCCAATACCCCATAATCCATCCTGTACTAAAATCCACTGATTCTGACTCTTTCTCCTTCTGGGAAGCGAGTCTTCACAGACACCCACGATCCATTCAGGCTTGTCTTTCACTTCTACCTCCCAATAATGCCTGCCAGCACTATAGCCCTGAGAACCCAGAACAGCTGGGCAGAGATAAAATTTCCTCGGGTTACGAGATAAGCTTTTCATTTTACTTCCATAATGCACAGTTTTCCTATCTTCTGAGACAATAAGTTTACGATGTGCTGTTTCAGGATCTAGAACTACATCTACTTGAAACTGCTTGATAATTTTGTTTAGGCCAGAATACTGTGGAGGAAGACTGTAACCATATTCTTTCAACTGGAATGAAAAAGGTTCAGGAGACTCTATGGTTCTATACCTATGGTAGATATTTTTAACATCTGCCAGTAATTCCAGTTCTGACTTCACATATTTGCTCTCTATCTCCTTTAATAGATATTTTAATATGGAAACATGATCTGAAAATTTTGTTAGATTTTCATTTAGTTTTGTTAAAATATCCATTTCTTCATCTTGTAATTGCCGAAGAACAGTCTTTTGCTCATTTTGGAGAAACAACACAAGTTGCTCAAATTCAGCCTTTATTTCTTCTCTCCTATATTCCACTTTCTTCTTCAGTTCCAATGATTTTCTGGTTTGCATAGTTATTACTTTTTCAGCTTGCTCCATTCTCTCCTTCCAAAGCTCAGTGCAACGCTCCAATCTTTTCCTGTGATAGGGGGCAGCTTTTTCTATGGGCCAAATGTAGTGATTCCGGTGATCAGTGGAGAAACTGCACTGTGGACATAAAACCTCTCGGTCCTTCTGACAGAAAAAAATCAAAACCTGATTGTGCTTTTCACACATAAGCTTCTCTTCCTGCCTCTTCCTCTTGCTTTTTCTCATCTGGAGCAGCTTAGCAATTTCAATCAAATTGCCCAGCTGGAGATTGCGCATCAATTTCCTTTCTGAACAGCAAAATCTGCAAAAAGGGCAGGGGAAAGTATCATTTAGATCCTTCCAGGACATATCAATACAGGACCGACAGAAGTTATGCCCACAGATGATAGTCACTGGGTCTTTCAAGTAGTCCAGACAGATGGGGCAGCTCGCCCCTGCCTGGAGGTCTGCCAGGGCTGTCACAAACTCCATGGAACCACGTGAACAGAAGTGGTCAGGTAATGAGCCCTTTAGTAAGACTGGGTCTCTGGTGCTCAAGACCCAGTGAGCAGTGGATGTCTTCCCCCAGACCTCACAAACGGACCAGCTTTCAGCTTTAATGGCTTGGTATGTTGATGGCAGCCTCTACAGACTACTTCCCTCTCCCTTAGCTCCAGAGTCTGTTGCCAAGAAGACTCCAACTCCACAGGCTGCAGTCTACTGCACACTAGAACACAGTAGCTGGGCCACTGCTCTTCCCACTCATGTGAAGTCAAGTTCAATGGCTTTCTAGTGTAAGAAAGTAGTCTTAGGTCCAAGGCAAGGAATCCTTCCTATGGGTGAGAAAAGACATTAAGTTAAAAATATGGTCCCACAACCACCAATGTATTAAAACATTCGCACAAGAATCATCAATGAATGCTAAACTTGTTAGATGGAGGTACATGGAAAAAAATGGGAATTTACAGTTGTAGACATTCAGCTCACATTCCTTATTAATCAAAAACAACAACAAACTATGGCACAAATTGACTCTATGTGCTTCCTGATATGATGCAATGGGAAGCACACAAAACTGCCTATAAAATATTCTATCTCAATCTAATCACAAGAAAACAGTAAGTCTAATTTAGATTGTGGGGCATTTACAAGAAAATTGGTATGCGTTCCTCAAAAATGTCAATGTCGTGAAAAGGCAAAAAAAAAAGATTCTAGATTTAAGACTAAAGAAATATGACAATAAAATATGATGCACAATCTGATGAATCTGGGATATAAAATAAAAAATTAGACTAAACTAAACTAAAAGAACACTTTGGGGAAAAATGTGAGCATTTTAGTATGGACTGTATCGCATATAACATTGTATGAGTACTAAATTGCGTTTAATTTATCATATTATTTATAAGTAAGAAGTAAAATGTCCTTGTTCTTAAGAGATAAAACTGCAGTGGTGGGAGTGGAGGTGGGGACCCAATGGCTGCAACTTACTTTAAGAAGGTTCAATAATTTTAAAAGGTATATATACATAGAGAAAAGGCAACTATATAGCAAAAGGCTAACAATTGGTGAATCCCGGCAAAAGGTATCTTTATGTTCACTGCATATCCTTTCAACTTTTCTGTAGGTATGAAACTTTCAAAATAAAAAGTTAGGGGGCCATCATCAAAAAGTCTACAAATAATAAATGCTGGAGAGGGTGTGAAGAAAAGAAAAAACTCTTACACTGTTGGTGGGAATGTAAATTGGTGCAGCCACTATGGAGGTTCCTTAAAAAACAAAAAAATAGAGTTACTATATGATCCAGCAACCCCATTCCTGGGCATATACCCAGAGGAAACTCTACTTTGAAAAGATACACACACTCCAATATTCACAGCAGCACTATTTGCAATAAGCAAGACATGGAAGCAACCTAATGTCCATCGACAGACAACTGGATAAGAAGATGTGGTATATATGTGGGTGTGTGTATATATATATATTACTCAGCCATAAAAAAGAATGAAATAATACCATTTGCAGCAACATGGATGGACCTAGAGATTATCATACTAAGTGAAGCCAAAGACAAATATCATATATCACTTATATGTGGAATCTAAAAAAAAGATACAAAGGAACTCATTTACACAACAAAGACTCACAGATACAGAAAACAAACTTATGGTTACCAAAGGGGAAAGGGGAGTAGGGATAAATTTGGGATTAACAGATACACATTGCTATGTATAAAACATAAACAATAAGAACCTACCATATAGCACAAGGAGTTACATTCAGTATCTTATAATAACATATAATGGAAAAGAATCTGAAAAATAACATATATATATATATTCAGTTATATATATATAACTGAATCACTTTGCTCTATGCCTGAAACACTGTAAATCAACTATACTTCAATTTAAAAAAAAAAGATGCTATACTCCCTGGACCAAAAAAGAGGTAGGGGGAAAATTTCTTGGCTTGTTTTCAAGATACACCCAATTTTTAAGCAAATCAAATTCCTGTAAGCTTATCATCAACACAGTATTCTTTCCCTTCTCCAGGAACTAACAGACACTTTCTCAACTTTTCTTCTTCACAACACGAAGACAGAATAATATGGGCATGGTTTTGACCTTTGAAACTGGCTTTGCCGTGGTGACCTAGTAAGTTCTTTTACTACAGACTTTCTTTTCCTACCAGCAGAATAGGAAAAATGCAGTAGTTCTAGAAATTCTCTGTAAAGTATCCCAAACTCAAGGCTTGACTGTCTTGTACCTGCATAAGCAAAAGCTATCATAGCAACATGCTATGGGAGGCAGTGTTTCACAATGGAAAGACTAACATTTTTAGAAGGATACTAGGTTTGAATCCTGGTTCAGCTACTTATTGTGTATCTTCAAGAAAAGTCATGTACCTTTTTTTGAATCCCATTTTTATGACCTATATATAAGAATTATAGTAACTTTTGAAAATAAGGACACCATATAAATTACACTTAATATATGTCCACTGTTCTTGGCCAATAAGGATCTATTTATTTGAATCTGGACTGAAACGTGGCCCACCCATTGCATTTGCTTAATAGTTCTCTTGAATACCTTTCAATCTAGAATAGTATTCCCCTGTCTCCACCTTTGTCCTGTAGATTATCCCAAGTTCTTTATTTGCCTATTGCTTCTTGATATAATTTATCCCTCAAGCCTTTACTTTTTTAATGGAGGTACTGGGGATTGAACCCAGGACCTCAGGCATGCTAAGGACACACTCTACCACTGAGCTATACCCTCCCCACAAACCTTTATTTTTTAAGCTGATTCAATCTTCCCCTCATTTAAACCTGTCAACAACTCACCAAAGAAAGTCAGGACAAGTGCTCCACCTTTTAGCTTACAATTCAGAGTCCTTCATACCTCATTATCTCCATCTGGCTATGGTGCCACAAAGTACTTGGTTTTTATTTATTCATTTATTTTTTAACAGAGGTGTCATGCTCTCCTTCCTCTTTGCAACCACTCACTGCTTAGACTACTCTTTTCTCACTTCTTGGGACTGATTTTTGCTCCTTAGGGAGACTCAGCCCAAGAGAAAGGTTCTCTA
Organism: Camelus dromedarius; assembly: GCF_036321535.1. Classification (NCBI taxonomy): domain Eukaryota; kingdom Metazoa; phylum Chordata; class Mammalia; order Artiodactyla; family Camelidae; genus Camelus; species Camelus dromedarius. Next base: position 11,339,155 of record NC_087436.1, on the reverse strand, counting down.
GGATGGTTTATCATGTATCAGGCACTACTAAGGCTCTTTCATTAAATCATTGATTCAATTAAACTTTGAGAACAATCTGATGAGGAGCTATTTTCCTCGGTTTGAAGTGTAAAAGCTGAGTTTACAATCCTTTGAATACACTCATACAACACCACATTAATTGGCATAACCACTGAAACGATACTCAATCACTACGTTGTACTGCCTACTGCCCCTTCTTCATATGCCCGCAGTATTCTCTGCTTCCCTCTACTTCTATTTCAAAGCACCTTGTATTTTTCATATTTGATATGTTCACATTTATTCACATTTGATAACATATTCCAAAAATTTTTAAGGTGAAAAAACAGGGGTTTACTGACTCCAGCCTTATAACTGAAAACAGATAAACACAAACTGAGAGGTAGCAACACCTGAGAGAACTGGGTTTGCATCCAACCACGCCACTTAACTAGCTATATGTCCCTGCCAAATTAAAATTTCTAAGGTTCAGTTTTCTTTTCACTAAGTGAGAAATAATACTATCTCACACTGTAATCATTAAATGAGAAAATAACGTAAGGCACATGTCACAGTGCCTGGCATTTAACACACGTACGATAAAAAGTTCTAACACCATCTTAAAAAATCTCAAAAGCTCTTAGAAATCTAGCCAAATCCACATACTTAGACCGTAACATTTCACACTTCATTACATTATATATTACATATATACACACACGTATGTACGTGTATTGATTAGCATACAAAAAGCACCGACATTTAACCTAAAAGCTGCTATGTGTCCTGTAGTTTCTAAATCCTCAATGACTAGTAAAGGCATTAACTTGCACACAGTCTCCTCCAAGCCAATCTCCCTACCTGCCCATGCCACATTATGATAGCTACGAGCCAAGGCTTCGGTGACTTCCAATCCTTGCCTAATACTTTCAAATTGGTACTTCTGAGTAGGCTAAGGAAGATGGGGGGGGGGGGGGGGCGAATGGGATTGGGGGTGGTCAGAGATTAGAAAATGGAGGCTGAAGGAAGTTTTAAGCATCTTGCCAATGTCACACAGCTAGTAAATTGCAGACCTTAACAGGAAAACCAAAATCAGAAGAAAAAAAAAAACTTTTAAGAAAGTATGTATAAAAAAGGACTCTAGCACAGTACAAGGACTATGATAAGGTACTCAATCACTCCAGTATTACTGTGTTTTCTTTTCCCAGCATACACACAAACCAGTCTTCCTAGCTTCTCAGAATCAAGCCCTTAAGTACACAGACCGTGAGGTGCACAGAACCAGCTTCGTATGCACTGTTACCACCCTATTTCAAGCCACCACGTCTCTCCCTGGATTACGAGCCCTTTTCTACTCCGAAACACAACGGAGCCTCCAATCAATTCCCTAACTCTGTAGCTAAACTGATCTTTCCATATACAATATAATCCTTTCATCTTCCAATTTAAAACAGTCTACTGGTCCTTTACTGTTTTAAGAAAATAGTTCTCAAACCTTAGCTGGCATCATAACTACCTGTAAGTCTAGGCAAAAGCCTGCTAAGTCACAGGGCCACTTTCCGATTCAGCCGCCCTCTGGTAGTTCTAAGACGTTCCCAGGGGATGCTGCGGGCCCGGGGCCACGTGTGAACCACTGCTTCGTGGGAAACAAGGCTTAAAAGGCCCACCAAGGTAGGCACTGTGTGGTCACAGTACCTAAACGGTGGCCACCACCCCACTCCCTCAACACCCCCCGTTTTCCTCACACCAAACAGCAACTCCTTGGAAATAATGCAGCAATTCCCAAACCGCCGTCCAGGTCAGTCTCCGTCACTGTGCGCCGTCCGCCACCCCCGCACCGCCGCAGTCTGAGGAGACCCCGAGGTCCAGGGCAGGGAGACGCCCAGCGAAGCCCCGCTCAGCGAAGCCCCCTCCGCCCTTCCTCTCGCCCTCCCTGCTCACCTGAAGCGCGCGGCCCAACTCTCTCCAGCCGGCGACTGTGAGGAGCCTCGAGGCGCCGGCGCAGGGCGCAGGCCTCACGCCCCAGAGCGGCCGGTCTCAGGAAATGGCGCGCACCGGGCGCGCGGTGATTGGCGGTTCCCCCAGAAACGGGCAGGGGTGGGCCTGCGCATGCTCAGTGACGGGGCGGGAGCCCCGGACGAGCCCCTGAGCCTGGGGGATGGGGTAGGGGGGCAGGTTTCCAAAGTGATCCGGCCGACGTTGGCTTCTGCCGATCATCTGGTTCCCAGTGGGGCCTTTTCACGTTATTACTGCTTTGAGTCCCGTGAGCACGGTGAGTGTCAAAGTCAGCTGCGGGAGTTGTCAAAAGCGTCACCGCCATCTCCTAACCGTTTCTGGTGGTCTGGGGTCACAGGGTGCTGCAGGGGAGGAGTGGTTTGGTTTCCAAGAACAGGCATCTCCAGGATCAGTTGCCTCAGGGTGGGTGACTGGGTGGGTCTGCCCCGCCCTGCACTTTGTGTCCTGTCTGGACTTGTGCTCCCTGAGACCTCTCCTTAGGAAGTGTCGGGGGTGCGGTGGAATTTGAAGAGTGAATTTAGTTAGTTGAAGTGAAGGGTAATGTGGTCAAGGATGAAGGAGGAGCCAGTGAGGAGGCCATCAAGGCTGAGGAACTTGGTACATGATGCAGGATCGAGGTTGGTGTGGCTGGCACCTGGGCGGAGCAGGGAGGTGCAGGAAGTAGTAAAGGTGAGAAACGGCCTTCAGGAAGCTGGGGAGATGGGCGAGAAACACTGCTGCAAGACCTTTCAGTCGAAGGTTAAGAGTTTGGTCTTTTTTAAGTGCAAAGGAAATGTAGTGAAGCATTTTTAACCATTAACGTGATATAATAATATTTGAATCTTGAAAGAATGGCCATGATTCATGAAACAGGTCTTTGGGTGCCTTTAAGAGATCCAAGAAGTCGTGCGTGGTGGGCAGGTAAATACAGGTGCAGGTTAGAGAATCCTCAACAGATACTGTGAAAGTTGTGTTCCCTAAACATTTTGAATTGCTGGTGGCAGCAGCTTCCCCTCTTTTTGTTCTTTTACTGTGGGGTGAGTATATGGTTTTAATTTAAATACTCTAAGATACAAAATAATTACTATATTATCATTCCTATTCACAGTTGATGACATATAAAATTCCTTAAGAAGGGAACTTTTTCCTTTTGATACTGAATCCTGAAAGGTTGACCCTGCTTTGCAGGGTACAGCAAAATTCAACAGGATGGGGCCAGTTTACCTATAAGTGCTAATTAACCTGAAGAGTTCATTGTTATACACTGAATCCTGCCTCTGGACCCATTGCTTTTAAGAATGACCGTTGTCTTCCTGACAAACTACTTCAGAAGTTATCTGGCTTTTGTTACCAAGCCCAAACTCATTCTGCTCTCCGCTCGACAGGCCAGGAAATCCAGAGATGAGGTGCTGGGGCAAGGAATAGCAACTTTATCCAGAAAGCTGGCAGACCAATAAGATGGCAGACTAATGTCCTGGAGAACCATCCTACTCAAGTCAGAATTCAGGCTCCTTTTATACTAAAAAGGGGAGGGGTTGGTTGTTGCAAACTTCTTGGTGAAGGAATTTTTTGTTCTTGGAATCCTTTGTTCTTGAAGCTGTCCACCTGGATCAGGTCACGGTGCCCTTGTGAAACTGCCAGCAAAACATGACACTTTCTTTTCTGCAACTTGTTGTCTTTATATAAGTGCAAAAGTGTTAATATCCTTAAAAGTCAGAGCCTTGAGAATGGACTGTCCTGTATATTTCAGGCTATAGGCAACATTCTTTAACAAAAGGTGCAGAACCAGCAAGACTGAGCCTAGAAAACAGGGCACAGGGTTAAAGTCAAAGGAACAAATCTAATATGGTGTCAGATTTGTTCTTTTCTATTACAATTTTACCCCCTTACACCTTCTTTGTAGAACTAAAACTGTTCTAAATTTATCAGTTTCTCAACCAAGGAATATTGTTTTACACGTGTTGCTCTCTGGGATGCTTTATAGTCTTGAGCTCTGGGTTCTTCATCTTGTTTTAGCAGGTTGCTCTTCCAATGCCTGCCCTTCACGCATATACATAAAGGCTTGCAAAGGCACATGACAAGCTTTTTATATGTAGTGTGGAACATATATATGTATGTGTATATATATGAATACACACATGCATCTATATCTATAGATATAGATATCTATATATGCACATATACATGAATTTATGTGTATATTCATCTAAATGCCTATTTCTGTTTCCTACAAAAGTGAGATTTAGAGGGAGCAGGTCTAAGTGTCTCATTTTGTTTTGTATCATTCGTAAAGCTTTAAAAAAATTTTTTTTAAAACAAAACAACACAAAAATATATGGACTTTGCTATTTGAAAAGAACTTTTTAAAGAAAAAAAGCCAAGTTCTTTTGATACAATTATTTTTAGAATAAATATTCTGCTTAAGTATGATAGTAAATAAAAGAAAGAAGAATTTTATGCAGGTACTTTTTTCTCTTCTTAAAAATAAGTAAACAGAATGATTTTCAAAAGTCCTTGAAAAGAAAGGAGAGAAAGTTGAGAGGGACTGAATTCAGACTTTGTTAAATGACGTATGAATGCACATACAGAGAAATACACAGGTCTCTGTTTAAGTAAGCTGAAGTGGTCATCACTACACGACCTGCTTCCATGAGGTTCCCAACACAGGTTCCCACACCTGATGCACAGTGAGGCCAAACCAAAATGTTTGGAGCAGAGAAAGGTTTCTTATAGGGCCAAGCAAGGGGAACAGGTGGCTGTGCTCAAAAAACCCAGAACACCCCAGTGGTTTGGGGGAGAAGTTTTTATAGTCAAAACGTGGAGGGGAGAGCTGCAGGGTGTGGGACTTTCTTCTGATAGGTTAGTGGTGAGGTCACAGGGCTGTGCTCCAGGAATCCTGTGCTCAGACTGAAGTTACCATTCTCCACCTGGGTGGGGCCTTGGTTCCTGCAGAAGCTATTGTTGTGTATATTCCTTCTGAAGGAGCCAGGAACCTGCCTCCTCATTGCACTGTTATTTCTTGAGTGCCCCTTCCTTGTTTCTGCATTCCCTCACTTTCCTGATTAGCAACTGTTTGAATCTGCCCTTTGGTACTTAGAGAAGGAAGGTCTAAGAAGCTGAAGCCTTTTTTCCTACAAACAAGAAATAAGCGACATGGAAAGGACTTGCATCCAAGAGGACCCCACAGGGTTGTGCTCAAGTTTCAGAGGCATGAACCCATGGAGCAAAAATTTTTCTTCGTTTTTTAGTTGCAGATCAGGAACCTTTTTTATTCCATTATAAAATAGGTGACTTTAATAAGTTGTTTAAAACTCCACTTATATCCTAGAGCTTAAGAGCTCATTTGGAAGGTACTTGGCTTTGTATTCCACCTGTATCAGTTTACTAGCTGTGTGACTTCAGGTTACTCTCATTTTCTTAGTTCCTGTTTCCTCATCTAACAATGGGCAAAGTGGTACTTAATCCCATAAGGTTATTGAGAAACCACTTTGCAAAGGGTAGACCCCTTCTTTTCTTTTTTCTCTCCCTTCCTTACTAATAAGTGTTCTCTTTAAATTAAATTAAAACTAAATAATGAAAAAGAAAGGCTCAGACATTCCAAAATCAGAACTCCAAAAATCATGGTATGAGTAACTCATGTACAATCTCATCACAGGAAAGAATGTTTAACAGCAAACATCATTAAAAAAAAATCATATTGCAAGTTTAGAACTTTTTCATTTTTCAAAGCTAATATTATTAAAAGATTTTTTCCAAATGCTGAAGAATTGGAAATATTTTTGTTTTGTTTGTAGTATTTGAACTTTTCATGACCCTTGAGGCTCAGTTTATACAAGTCATATTTAGTTAAGTGTAACTGTTTGAGTTATGGAACACAAAAGCTTTGTGTACAATGCACTGGAAGAAGATAGTTTGCAAACTGACATACTAACACGCCCTTACAGGAAACATTCCATTAAAAATAGAAAAACTGAGAAATGGCTATATACCAATATAGTTTTTGCTCTTACTCAATACCAAGTTAAAAACGTTTTTAAGCAAAAAACAACTAACCAGCAATAACTTCTGGACTCCAGAAGACACCAGCAGTCAACTTCTCAACAGTGAGACTTTTGGGTTTTTGTTTTGTTTTGGGGGGTGGTAATTAGGGTATTTATTTTTGTTACCACTTGAGCTATATATACCCTCCAACAACAGTGAGACTTGATAAGGGTCTGGTTACCTGATAATATTTACTATCCTTTAATTCTTAAGGAAAAATCATAGAGATGAACAGATATTTCTAAACATATAGGACAAAAAACTCACCTCCCCCCATATTATTCACAGTAATAGGGAAGTCCAGAATAGAAATATTGTTATAGTAAAAATGCTTATTAGGTAACAAAATGTATGTTTTGTTCTAAAACAAGTTAAAGTTGTTTACAAAATTTGAGTATCGTCAGAAGCTCCATGCAGTTCACGTATATTATAATCTTAGATTCCTCATTTACATAAAATAACTAACATGAAGGATGCTGAAACCCCCACAGTGAGTCAAAGGCAGCATCTGCTTCCAGCCACAGCCATCAGTGAGATCACCTCCTCACATGCTTTATGATGGCTTTATGCTTATTCTGTGGGTAAATGAAAGGACAGATAAGCTTTAAGAAACTCCAAGTTAAAAATTTTGAAGGATATTATACGACCTCTTACATAGCAAGTGCCACAAAACAGTTGATATAAGATACTATGAGAACTTGCAAAAATAAGAGTATTGTAATCATCCAAAAGGTAGAGTCAGGAGATGGTGTAGGTAGTTCTTATATGTTCTAGTGTACAATCAGATGACAAATTTCCAGAGGTGGTTGACAGGGGCCAGAGCCTCAAATTATCAACCACATTATCTCTTACCAAGACTCCTTGGAATCCAATTATACGATTTTATAGTAGGGTGAGAGCTTAGATATAAAAAGAAGCCAGGGCTAGAATCCAGTGTTCTGTCCATGATCACCCTGGCCAGGTGGAAGCCAATCATGGAAGATGGGATATAGATCTAGAGTTTAGGGAGTGAAGTCATTTGGTGATGTGAGAACAAAGGGAAGAAATGGAGGGCTGGACTCAGGGTCCAATGTCCTAAGACAAGCTCTAGTTACTGACAGGATGAGAGCTAGTTTACTAATTTTTATCTTTTGCCTCAGGCTCTGACATGGCTCAGATCCTGTATTTACCTAAAGTTTGATATTTTGCTCATCATGCATTGTTTGGTGTTTAATTTTTTTACATGGCATTAAAAGATACACATTACTATATATAAAATAAGGAAACAACAAGGACCTACCGTGTGGCACAGGGAACTACATTCAGTTTCTTGTAATGAGCTGTAATGGAAAAGAATCTGAAAAAATATATATGTATGTATAACTGAATCACTTTGCTTTACACCTGAAGCTAACATTTTAAATCAACTACATTTCATTACATTTAAGAAAGGCATTAAAATGGTGTTACTTATCTTGATTACTGAGGTTTTGGGCACACTGTTAGATGTTGCACCTACTTATTCAAGTACTGGCCCTGGGAAAGAGTGAAAATGGTGTAGGGACCAAAGCCTTCACTGATTTCACAGAGTTTGGAAGGGACTGAGCCAGGAAAGAAGGGATCAACATTTACAACTCTTCTTTGATCCACTACTCTGCTCCACTTCAGTGACTCATCCCATAGCCCCAAATTGTGGTGGCACCATTATTTCTGGTCCCCTCAACCATCTTGATGAAACGATATAAAATTTTTCCTTTGTGTTCTGAAAATGTTAGAAATTGCAAAGAACTTTTAATAGAAAAAAGAATAAAACAAACACCAAATCACAAAGAAGGTAAAGTACACATAGTTTAACACTCCTCTGGTCTCCCCCTCCACCTTGCCAGTGAAAAAAATATGGCTCCATTGCCATGGGCTTGTTCTGGTGTGCCACCTTCAGCAAATGTGTCACTGGTTGTTGAGAGACTCTTTGCCTTTCCTCTGATAATCTTGAGTGAGGTAAAAGATCTGCAGTGGCAGGGTACGATCAGTCTTAAAAAGGAACAATGGAAACAGAGACAAGTATCAGGAACCCATCTACCATACTGTGTTCCACAATCTGAATGTTTCTTATACAAGTAAGGACAACTAGAACTCAGATCACTGAGTGTTTTATTGAACAGTTATTGAAATTGTATGAGCAGATGTGCATAACCATTTAACTACCTTACAATGGGAGGGGTGGTTTTTAACTTTTTCTGTGAATATGGGAATCTGTACTTGCAAAAGTGTAGGCTTGTAGTCCATGAAATATACCTGAACTGTATATTGTTTTTTTCTCTTTTTGTACAAATTATATAAATAAGTACATACATGTTTTAAATATAATTGTAAATAGCTTGTGTTTCTACTGAAATGCACTTGTGTAAAGGAATTATAATTCACCCAGAAATCATTTAGAGTTTCCCCAAAATATCCAATTTAAATAATGAAATAACATGTTTCACAAAACATCTTTTGTGTGTGAATTTAATTACAGTACTTTGTATAATCACCTCCCATTGCAAAAGACACTGTTAAGAAGCTATGAAAGGGAGACAAACATTCATGATGTCAGAATTTCTATTTCAAATTCTTCATACATTAATCCCAATCTTTTATTTTAGCAAAATAAGAGATAATGGTTTATGGCTCTAGAATGTTTATAAAGTAAAATTTCTAGTCAAGACATGAATGTGTAAATTTCATATCTGGAATTATCTTAACTGTAAAATAATAAAAACTTTATGGCACTGAGCTAAACAGTCTTTGAATAAATACAAATTAAGAGCATATTTAACAACTTTGGAACAACTGATTATCATATCAGTACAGTTCAGACAGGACAGTTTCCTTCTTAGGTAATCAAATATTTAAATTCCTTCTGATTTTGTATTTACACGTCTCATCACAAGTTGAATAACATCAAAACAAAGCCTAGCAGAGTGTTGAGCACTCATATGTTAGAGACAGACCCTGCCCTGCTTGAGACTTCATTGGCATAGGTGTATTTTAAATGTCAGTTTTAAGTTGGCTTTTCTAAGAAGCTATCGACACAAATGAATTAAGAACATAAAACAGAACTTCAAAGGAAATCGAACATTGGTTTCTTATGACTACATGTGGAGAAACAGGTTTTTGAAATGAACATTTCAGTTATAATATAAAATGAACTACAATTATTTCAGACTTTGTTTTACAACTTTAAGTGGGTATTATTCAAAGTAAAAATAACGTACATAAACATTAAAGCCTATTATATAAAATTGGTAGAAATTAGTAACTTCTTTCTTAGTCTCTCTATATAATCAATGAACCAATTATTTTCTCCCTAAACTTTAAAGTCAAATAGTCAATGGAATTGATTTCAGATGTAGAATAAAAAGAAAATCACTCAAACATATATAAAGTAATTTTAATACCTTTGGAAAACTATAGGAATGTGAAAGAACAATTTTAAACTCTTGCACATTTTACTATTAGAGAGTTCTAAGACATTAAAACAGTTTTTCTTCTTAACTCAGGTAAGAATAATAATGTGCAGAAGAAGAGAGAATTTTGTTATGCAAGCAAATAAATATACTTCAAACTGGACTGCTTTTGAATTTATGTTATTTTGCCTCTAAAGAGAAACCAGGAAGAAGAGAATCCTGTGAAGCTAATCAACCATCCCAGGTGCTTTCAAACAACTCCTTTTCGTCCAGGAACTTCTAAGCAATCACACAATTACATCCTTTCCTTCACTCTTCTTCTGACAGACCCGGTGAGGTTAGACAGAAAAAGACCTGTATTTGGAAGCAAAAGAGAAACAAATGTAATAATAAATGCTACGCAGCAGACCAGTTTACTCATGCTTAATTTCTTTTTATACCCAATGAGTTACGAAAATTTACCAGGTTTTTCAGTGCTGAAAGATATTTTCTTACCTTTCAATATAAATATAGCAACTATATTTCTTAAAAGTTTCAATTTATACAATTAGTTTTTTTTTTATATTAAATGATTGTTCCCCTAATAATCTTCACTTCTCAATGACCTACATTGGTAGTCTCAACAATTTTTCTTAATATTTTGGGGTTTTACTTTTTCTTAATTTTTAAAATTTATTTATTTATTTTGAGTTTCATGGTTTTATTCACACAAATACAACGTGCACGAGCTGTCTATTCATTTTCTTCGCTGCGCAGCCTGGCGTTGGGATTGGTGACTAGGCTGTTCTTTCCACAATGGCTTTGCGGTTCTCGGAGACGTTGTGAGCAATCTCAGCACAGTAAGATCTGTTGCACATCAGCAGCACTTCGAGCTCCTTGACGTCGTGGACCAGGAACTTGCGGAAGCCGCTGGGCAGCGTGTGTTTTGTTTTCTTGTTGCTCCCGTAGCCGATGCTGGGCATCGGGATCTGGCCCTTGAACCTCCTGCGCACCCTGTTGTCAATGCCTCTGGGTTTGCGCCAGTTCTGCTTAATTTTGGCATATCAGTCTGACTGGTGCCGGATGAACTTCTTGGTCCTCTTTTTGACGATCTTGGGCTTCAGGAGGGGTCTGAGGGTGGCCATGATGCTGACTAGGAGACGGCTTCCACCTCCACAGGTAGTGCCGAGGAAGAGGGGGGCGGATTTTTTATTTTTTAATATATGCTTTTATTTATATTTTGCATAATGTAAAATTCTACTAAATAAAGCAACTTGGCAAAAACAAAACAAAAAACAAAACAACACATTCATTCTGTCCTGTAAGTGAAAGCACTCATCTTTTGCTCTCTGGAAGGAAGTTCTAGGTCGCTCTTTACTGCCTGACTTTGATCATGACTGTGGACGGCAATAGTCCATCTAGAATGGTATGTTTCAACGTTTGTTTCCAGTCTTTCTTTGCTTGCTTTTCATTCTCCAGTTTAGAGTTTGGCATTGTCTTTTCTGCTGTCAGAACATTAAGCTGTCCACTATATTGGAATAATGTTCTCCTCATTCTGTTTTACTTTCTTTTGAAGATCATTCTTTTCTTTTACAATTTCAATGTCTCAAAATACTCATTTTCCTTTTCTTGGTTCTGATTTTTTATTGTTTCTTTTTCTCATTTCAGCCTGACAGTTTCTTTCTGTAACATGTGGGTTTTATGCAACAGGTCTTTTTCATGACTATGAGAAACCTCAGCACTCCTTTCCTTATTAGCCATTTCTGTCTCCTTTTGTTTGGAAAGGTGATTGGTCAGGATTTCATCTTGTAATATTTTGCATTCTGCTCTCGAGAACATTGCCTCTCAGAGTCATTTCGCTTTTCTACAACCTGATTTGGATTATTTCTTATACCCTTCAGTTCCATTTCCAGGGCTCGGAGAGTGAGTTCAAGCTGCTGCTTCATTTCAGCTTCTTCATTATATCGCTCTTCTTTTCTTCTTAAATGCTCCCTAGTTTTTTCATCTAACTTGGCATTTCTCCTCTTCTCTTTCTCTTGTTTTATGGTGAATCTGACTCAGAACAAGGCCTGCTATTTGATATTCTTCTGGATATTTATCTTGTTTGTTTGTAACATATTCCTCCATCTCCTCATTTTGCCTAATTCTCTGTGTTTATTTCTATGTCTTAGGGAAGTAAGTTACATTTCCCAATCTTGGAGAAGTGGCCTTATGTAGACGACATCCTATGGGGCCCAGCAGCACACTCCTCTCTGTCACCAGAGTTATGTGCTCTAGTGTGCCCCCTAGATTGGTTGTGTGGGCTCTTCTGTGGGCGTGTTGGTAGGTGGCTTTGGCCCACAGCCCGACTGGCTGCCAAGCCCTGCCTCATGTAGTGGCTGCCAGTCCACTGGTGGGTAGGGCCAGGTCATGGTGAGGCTAGGTATGTGGCCTGGGGGTCCCAGGGCTTGTGCCAGCCATTGGGTATTTGGGGCTGGATACCAGCATGGCTGCCTGTGTGTCCAGGGGAGTCCTGGGGCTGGTCCTAGGCAGTTTATTTTGACCACCTCCCAAAGACATGAAAGCAGCCTCTTGCTTTATTTCTAGAAACTTCTACCTCCTTCATTTTTCATTTACCTGACAGTCATGGTGGGGTGTTAACTATAATTAATTTAGCAGCAAGAATATGCAGTATGCCTCTTCTAGGAGTCATCTCTCAACTCAGACTGCCAAAAATTTGAACATAATGAGATGGTTTTTTTGCTTATGAGACAGGCAGACTAAAAGTATTGATAATACTCAGTTTTGGCAAGAGTATGGGGAATACACATTCTCATTACTTGCTATTGGAAATGCAAAGTGGTGAAGCTTTTCTAGACAGCAATTTGCCACTAAGTACCAATGTTTAAAATATACATAACCTGGAGGGTTACTTAAAGTGGTGATATGAAGAACTCTGTGGTCCCTGTTCCCTGTGAATCAACCATAGCTGGTGAAAATTATTATTATTATTTTTAATATTTAAATCCTCTGGAAATTGTTCTAAGAGAATAGAGCAAACAGAGAAACATTTATTCAGGTGCTATAGGATGAATGTTTGTTTTCCCCCAAAATTCATATGTTGAAACCTAATTTCCAATGGATAGGGGCCTTTGGGAGATTATTAGGTCATGAGGGTGGAGCCCTTGTGATTGGGATTAGTGCCCTTACAATGTAGAACCCACAGAGCTCCCTTCCCTTACCACCATGTGAAGACACAACAATAAGACGACCATCCATGAACAAAGAAGTAGGCTCACACCAGACACTGAATCTGTTGGTGCCTTGTTCTTGGGTTGGGTAGTACAGTGGTACTTATTTAGTGAAAAAAAAAATCCACATAAGTGGACCTTCACAATTCAAACCTGTGTTATTCAAGGGCCCTTGTTCATGTATTGGAAAACTTAATTGTCAAGATGGCAGTACTTCCCTGCAGATTAAACAAAATGCTATCCAAGCCACAGCTGGCTCCTTGTAGAAACTGACAAGCTGATATGGAAATTCAGAGGAACCAGAATAATCAAAACAATCTTGAAGAGCTACAAAATTGGAGGACTCACACATCCAGATTTTAAAACTTGCTACAATACTGCCATAATCAAGACAGTATAGGGTTAGTTCAAGGATTGACATATAGATCAATAAAACAGAACTGAGAGTCCAGAAATAAAACCTTACATTTGTGGTCAACAGATTTTTTACAGTAGTTCCAACATAATTCAATGGGGGAAAGAATAGTGATTTCAACAAATGGTGCTAGAACAACTGGATAACCACATGCAAAAGAGGCTGAAACCCTTCCTCACACCAAATACAATATGTAACTCCAAATGGATCATAGACATAAATGCAACAAAACTATAAAACTCTTAGAAGAAAATATAAATGTGAATATTTGTGATCTTGGGTTAGTCAGTGGTGTTTTAATATAACATCTAAAACACAAGCAACCAAAGAAAAAGTAGACAAATTAGATTTTAACAAACTAAAAACTTTTGTGCTCAAAGGACACCACCAGGAAAATGAAAAGACTACCAAAAGAATGGAAGAAACTAATTTGTAAATCATATATCCAATAAGGGCCTTGTATTCAAAATATATAAAGAACTTTTACAACTCAAAAATAAAAAGACAAGTTAAGTCAATTGGAAAAAATGTGCAAAGAATTTATATAGACATTTCTCCAGAGAAGATAGACAGATGGCTAATGAGCACATGAAAAGATGCTCAGCATCCTGTCATTAGGGGAAGTGCAAATCAAAATCACAATGAGACACCACTTCACATCCATTAGGATGACTATAAAAACAAGTATTGGTGAGGATGTAGAGAAACTGAAACCATTCTGTATTGCTCTTAGGAATAGTAAATTGCTGCGATCACTGTAGAAAATAGTTTGGCAGTTCCTCAATAAGTTACTCAAACACAGAGTAACCATATAATCCAACAGTTTCACTCTTGGGTATACACCCAAGAGAACTGAAAGCATATGTTCAAGCAAAGACCTGTACACAAACATTCAGAGCAGAATTATTCCTAGTAGCCAAATAGTGGAAACACTAGATGACTGGATAAACGAAATGTGATTTCTCTATACAATGGAATTTTATTCAGCCATTAAAAAAGAATGATTTCCTAATTCATGCTACTACATGGATGGGTCTTGAAAACATTAAGCTAAGCAAAAGAAGCCAATCACACAAGAAAAAAAACACATTGTAAGTCTATTTATATGAAATGTCCAGAATAGGCAAATCTATAGAGACAGAAAGTAGATTAGTAGCGGCCTAGGATTAGAGAGTTGGTGAGAAGTGGGGAGGACCTGGTAATGGTATGGATTTTGTCTTATGGGGAGATAAAAAGGTACTAAAATTGATTATGATGATGGTAGCACAACTACTTGACTATAGTAAGAACCACCGAACTGTATAGTTTAAACGGGTAAATTATATGGAATGTGAATTTTATCTCAAAAAAATGTTTTTAAAGTGCATATCTTAGTGATTCTACTTCTAGACAAGTTTTGTAAGAAAGTAAGCGTACAGGTGTTCAGATGTGCATACATGTTCAATGCACCATTGTTCAGAACAGTATAAATAAGTAAATAAATACCCATCAACAGAGTCAAGTTAAATAAAGGCTGTTCATATAATGAAAAAAGTCATACAAAATGACTGTTTCTGTATCTACAAATAAGTACATCTAAGTTTAGCAAGCTGTAATGAGGCAAAGTAGTAAGTGCATTCCACATGTGTTTAAATAATATGTGTATGTATCATACATATAATTTTTGTATATATAAAAGTGTTACTACAGCAGAAGAAGTGAGGGATAAGTATAAAGTTGAAAGCTCTAACACAATTTCAATGTGAACGAAATGTGAAATCTAAAGAACTCCAAAGTGACCTGAAAGTTACTCGGGCCAGTGTCATGAGAGACCTTCTATTTAATACACGTACACACACACACACGCTCATACACACACACACGCTCATACACACACACACGCTCATACACACACATACAAAGTGGCAATTGATCAGAGCCTTGATTGAGTAGGAATAAACTCGATAAAGAGAAGGGAAAAAAGAATCCTAGATCCTAGGCAGAGAAAATAAAATGTGTGAAAATTCTGAAGTGGAAAGGAATAGGACACATTTACAAACTCACAGATAGCTACAGGGAGTCAGACAGGGGTTGGGATGAGAGAGAAATGCTTTTCCATGTCCAGTTTTGTGAGTTACATTAAGAATTTTATGTGAATCTCAAGTAGGATGAGAGATAACCTAAAAAGTATTAAAGCAGCATGAAGCCGTAAGATGAAAAATGGATAAAACAGCAAAAGTAGATACGAGGAAGTTGGTGCAAGGCAGACAGTACATAGGTGTGGGTGGTGGGAACGAGATAAGTTCGGAGCTGGAAGACTGAATTTACAAACGGACAATGGCTAGACCATATATTAAAATAGAATTCTGACCCATAAACTCTGTAACAATTGGCCCCACATGGTAAGAATTTGGTCAATAACTGTCAGCTTTACTAATATTTGCCCCTAATTCTAATTCAGGACTATCCAGAGAAAGCCATACAGGTTCCCCAAACCAATCACACAGGAAGCCCCACTTCTAGGTAACCTGCCATCAACTGTCCCTTACCAACAACCTGCAATCAAATTAGGTTTGAAGTTTTCCTTTTTTTTCTATGTGTTTTCCCACTCTCCTGCCTCTGTCAACGTAAGTGATGGTGGTTGACTCCCTTGCTACAGCAAGCTATGAATAAATAGGCTTTGCTTGTTCTCATTTGGATTTTTTTTTTCCTGCAGAGTATTAGCAGTGTAAAGAGGTAATTAAATCTAAAGGAATGGTTGAAATAGAGCAGGAGAGAGTAAAGAGAAACCCTAGCATGCAAGTCGTCCCAAGTAAGATTAAGCCTGCCTAGGAGCCAGAGGGTCAGCTAAGAATTTAGCAGGAAAGTTTAAGTGTGGTATCCTAGAATTTAAGAGAGGGATTTTGCAGGCTGAGTCTTCAGTTGCTAAATTCTGCTGAGAAATCAGAGGGAAGGCCAAGAAAATGAAAATGATTGGTTATTTTAAAGAAATTATAAGACAGATGAGAGTAGGTTGAAATGTGAATGGAAAATAACGCATCGGAGACAAGGACAGAATCCTTGAGAGCTTTGACTGAGGAGTGTGTGTGTGTGTGTGTGTGTTTTACTGTGTAGTCTTACCGGCATTTAAACCTGTGCTGACATGATGATCCAGAGGGCAAGAGAGAATGAAGACAACGTGTATGTGGCAGTTTTAAGATTCCTGAGAAAGTGGGAAGGGAGGGAGGGGGTCCACGCATGGATGGAGGCATGGTCCCGCCTTCGTGGCACTCAAAGGAAGAGGGTCGGGGTGAGCAGAGTGGGAGGCGGGTGAGGTGGGATTTATACTTGGGAGCTGAGGGATATACCATGTGATGACTTGCATTTTCTCTGTGACGTGAGGCAAGGCCCTCTGCTGAAAATGAGGAAGATAAGGGTCTAAAATTTGAGGTGCGTAGAAAAAGTTAGAAGCCGTTAAGGTGAAGCGTAAGGCAAGTTGACCACAGAAATGTAGGTTTGCTAGACAGCATGGGATTGGATGAAGAATTCAAAGGGTTTCCAATCTGACTTCTTGGGTATACTCCAACAGCAGTATCATGCCTGGTTGAAGACTTCAGGATTCTTCCAGAACAGTGAGATGAAGATAGAGTGGCAGGAAGCTTGTAATACTGGCAGCAATTATGGAAATAATCAGTCTTAGCAGGAGAAAAGGACCAATCAATGGTCAATGCTCTGGAAGGCTGAAGGGGCTGGAATAGTGACTGGCTGACCAAGCTCCTGGCATGACCACGGATGTGCAGGTGGACATGACCATAACCATGACCCCGTGGAGGAGGTATACAGCTCAAGAGGCAGAGTGTATACTTAGACTGCATGAGGTCCAGAGTTCAATCCCCATTATCTCCTAAATAAATAAATAAATAAATGGAATTACCCCCCCAAAAAAACCCCCCAAAATAGTCATTGAATTGTACACTTGAAATTAGTGGATTATATGATATGTAAAATATGCCTCAACAGAGGCATATGTTAAAAAAAAGAAATGTAGAAAGCACAAGATATGTGGTTTGTATGATTAATTATTTTATTTATAAATATTTCTAAATAATCTGAGTGGTAACAAGTAAACTATCAAGGATTTTAATTGTAAATTAGCAATATTCTGAGGAATTGTAGACACGCTTACAAGATTTTGACTGTGTCTGGTGACAACTGCTTATAATTTGTTAAGATCAGGAAGTTTAGAACTCATCTAACATTCTGATATTATTGGTATTGCGGAGGGAATTGTGGCGTTCAATACCACACATCACTATTAAAAAAAAGATACATCCAAGAATGAAATGTACTGAAGAAGTTAATAATAGGTGATTTTGTTTTTCTCAAGTCACCTAAAAAATAAAAATAAATAAAATAAATATTCTCTTGCTCTTATCTAAGATTAATCAATTTTTCAAATATATTACTGCCCTGTAATAATACAGTTAACCTGCTATCACTATGTCACTAATTGAATACTTAACTGAGAACAAACAGAAAATTTATGCTACAAAGAAATTTTAGATTCCTGAAAATGACAGCGAACAGCTACTTTTTTTTTTTGGTGAGGGGAAGTAATTAGGTTTTTTTTTTTTTTTTTTTTTGGAGGAGGTTCTGGGGCTTGCTAAGCATGCACTCTTAACGCCTGAGCTATTCCCTTCCCCGAGAACAGCTACTTTAAGTAAATATCTGCAGAAAGAATTATTACACACTTTGTAATGAGAAATCAGTCTCCAAAGTGAAGAAAACTCTGAAATGAGGCTTTAGTCCATCATATACATATTTCGTATAGGGGAATATACATTTATTATAATAATATACAAAACAGCTATATTTTTATACATTTATATATTCAATATGTTATAAATATTACCATTAAGGCATTATGGTCTTTATAGAAAAGTTTTAATTCATCAGTAAATTAGGGATTTTTCTCTAACGTGGTCTTTGGATGCTGGACTATGTTTAATTGAGAAAACAGTAGTTTTAAGCAAGACATCCCACAGATATTATAGTCCATGCAGGAATCCCCTATACTTAAAGCTGCTCTCAGGCTGCTCATACACCATAAGGTTATAATCTAAACTTTAGGGGCTGTCTGGTCTTCAAGGAACCCATATTCTAGTGCTGATAAAACTTGATGAAGTAAAGTTGAGTATGATAAATGGCTTTAAAAAACCTACAGACAAAAATGTAGTGCGGGGGAAGGTATAGCTCATTGATAGAGTGCGTTCAACCCCCAGTTCCTGCGTTAAAATAAACAAACAACCTAATTACGCCCCCCAAATAAAACAACAACAACAAAAACAACAACAAATAAAAATGCAGTGATTGTTGAGAGTGGAAGATTATTTTAAGCTACTTGGATCAGGGCAGGTCTCATACAGAAAATGGAATTTGAAGAGAACCCTGGGGGAGGGGAGGGGTTTCAGCTTGGTGAGATGAGGGAAGGATTTCTGGAAGAGGAAGCACCTTCCAGAACAGCACAGACGTAGGGAATCGAGAGTTCAGTTTGACAATTAATATCAGGAAATAAAGCTGAAAATGTGTGTTGGGGCATGATGGTAGTAATTCCTGAATGCTAAGATAAACGTTTAATTGTATTCCATTCAGCAAAATTTATGGAGTGCCTGCTGTAGCCCAGGCACTTTTTTCAGCTGAAGATACAAAGATAAATAAATACAAGCCACCATCGAGAGTTTAGCTCAGCTACTCCGTGGTATTGCTGCCAGGTATGTGCTTTATGTGGCCCCCAGCCCCTCCTGCACATGCCCTGGAGAGCAGTGCAGGGTCACAAGCAAATGGAAGTGCCTGATGTGACACACCCCCTCCACAAACAGCCCTTGTGACCAAGAGTCTCCCTGCCTCCCAGGGCCTGTTTACCTAATGTGCCCCTTAGATAAGACTCCCTGGGGCTGACCAAAATCTAACTCTTTTGGTTTGAAAATGAGACAGGAGGGAAGGGGGCAGGGCACAGCCCTTCAAGGAATGACAGCAATTAACACCAGGATGGTGGAGGATTCAACTCCCAGTTGGCCTTGAGGATTAAGATGGTGGGAGGTTTGACTTCTAGTAGACCTTGAGGTTCATTATATGCTCATTGTAACATAGTAACATGGTGAATAACATGCCCACAGGCGCCATGACAGTCCCAAGACTAACCGCAAAAGGCCAAAGAATGTGTGGTGGCCCAATTCCTGGGAGTCCCAGCCCCTTTCCCAGGGTAGTTGGAATGGTCCCATCTGTAGGCGTGTTAAGCTACTGAGCCCATAAAAACAGGTAACACCATGCCTGGCCTCCCTTTCTCACTCTCTCCTCTTCAGAGACAGCCCGTACTCTAAGTGTAGAAGAGAATAGCCTTTGTTTTGTTGGAGGTTTACACCGACACCATGACCTAGCCCACAGGGATGGCTTCGAGAACAAAGAACGCCTGCAGCAAGAAGGTTACAGCAACCAACCCCCCCCCCTTGTTTTCTGTATAAAAGGAGCCTGTATTCTGACTAGAGCAGAATGGTTCTCCAAGACATTAGTCTGCCATCCTCTCGGTCTGCCAGCTTTCCGAATAAAGTCCCTACTCCTTGCCCCAACACCTCGTCTCCCAATTTATTGGCCTGTCATGCAGCAAGCAGAATGAGTTTGGATTCGGCAACATAAAAAGTGTGTACCTATTTTTACTTTAATGTGAGCACCCACCCACTCCCACACCTTGTGGCCTTTCTCTTGCCTTTTGAAACAGCCTGCACTCTATGCAGTATGTATCTCTCTAAATAAATCTACCTTTACTCAACGGTGGCTCACACTCGAATTCTTTCCTGCATGAAGCCAAGGACCCACACTTGGCGGGGCACATCCCAGGGGCTCAGCCAAAGCCTGGGACACGGCCCTCCTCATGCCCCACATCCGTTTTTCCTGCATCAAGTTCACCAATATGGCTCCAGCCCTGGAACCCAAAGTGCTCCACCCACAGGGCCCTTATTAGGCACATACCCCAGGTCCTGGCTCTCGGTCTGCACACTGCCTTCTTCCCAGGGGGCCCCTCCAGGCATGCCGGGTACTTCCTCCAAGACCTGTAGCAAACTTCTCTATTTCAACTTACCAGCTGTTGAAAAAAGGCTTACTGTTCTGCTCCACTTCACAAATGTTAATTTAACAAAGTCCAGACACCTGCACTACACCTTCAGAGAATTTTCAGGAAAGAGGGGAGGAACCCCATTAGTGGACATATGATTACCATGCAGTGAGTTCAGTACTTGCGCAGAAGTGTGCAAATGGTGCTGAGAACAAAAAATGGGCATCTAATATTGGTAGGGGTATCAAAATCAGGGAAGGTGTCTTGACGGATGACTTGATAGTGAGGGGAGAGAGTAAGGAAAGGACCCTGCAGGCAGAAGTGTAGCTTGAGGATTGGCAAGAGGTGAAGGATGGACTGACATGAAAGTAATGGTAACCACTCTAGCTACTGTGTGTTTAGCACCTACTACGTGGTAGCTATGGCGATGATAAGGTAAACACCATTACTAGCTCCACCTCACAGACGTGGAAGGGGAGGGAGGCTTACAGAAGATAAGTGACTTACCAAGGATCAGCAGCAAGTCAGCCGTGTGGCCAGAGCTAGAATCCAGGCAGCCCAGTCTTAACTCTCATCCGCTCGGAGAGAGGGCAGGGGAGAAGAGGCGGGGCTGGGCAGGGGCATTTTGTAAGGCGGTCCTTGCTAAATGATGGGCGTTCTCACTGTCCTGAAGACCTCAGAGACAGTGGAGGATTTTAATCAAGGGATCATGATCGGATTTACAGTTTAAAAAGATCAGATGCTAAAACAAAAAAAATGGGCTTTCCGGAACCAGAGCTGGAGGCTGGAGTGATCAGGTGTGGAGGTGATGCTGGAGAGACACGATGGCACTAAGACAGTAGTAACAGAGATGAAAAGAGGAAGCAGGGCCATTTGCAGCAACATGGATGCTCCTGGAGAATGTCATTCTAAGTGAAGTAAGCCAGAAAGAGAGAGAAAAATACCAGATGAGATCGCTCATATGTGGAATCTAAAAAACAAAAACAAAAACAAACAAACAAAAACAAAGCGTAAATACGGGACAGAAATAGACTCATAGACAGAGAATACAGACTTGTGGTTGCCAGGGGGGTGGAGGGTGGGAAAGGATAGACTGGGATTTCAAAATTGTAGAATAGACAAACAAGATTACACTGTATAGCACAGGGAAATATACACAAAATGTTATGATAACTCACAGAGAAGAAAATGTGACAATGAGTGTGTATATGTCCATGAATGACTGAAAAATTGTGCTGAACACTGGAATTTGACACAACATTGTAAAATGATTATAAATCAATAAAAAATGTTAAAAAAAAAAAAGAGGAAGCAGGGAGTCAGGTAGAAGGGACAGGAACACGGATGTTTCACTGCACAGGGCCTCATATATAGTAAACATCTAGTACATGATGGCTTTATAATTATCCTCCAGGTTTTGAGAACATAGGAGAAATACTTGAGAGAGAGGAATTAAAGACTCTACTTTTAGGTATTCATTCAGTCACGCATCAAGTATCTCTGGAGGGCTGACGACAGAGAGTCACTGGGCACATAGATGGGATCAAAGCAAAGTTCCCGTTGTCCTGGCACTTACGTTTTAATGGAGAGAGGCAGACACGAAACAAACAAGAAAGTAAACATATGTTCTGTCACGTGGTGTTAGGTGTTACGGAGAAAAACAACCTAGGAAAAGGAAAACAGTATCGGGTAGGGGAAGGAACTGTTTTGTTTTTTTTTTTTTTTTAAGATGTTGAAGGAGGATTAATAAAGTGGCTGCATTTAGGCTAACAGATTTCTTGCCCTTAAAACGGTCGACTAATCTGACTGACCGGTTGCTGCTCACAGTCCCAGGCCCACTGTTAAAACTAAAGCTATTGATCTTACTGCTTCTGCTTTATTCCAGTAATCAAAAGCAATACTCATACTTGGTTTCTGAGTTGTCCTCAGGGAGGTCACAGAACTGTAACCTTACGAAGTAGGCCAAACACCCAGAAGACCACGCCTTGGGCGCTTGCGAGATAAAGAGATGGAAAGAGTGACAACCGCTGGCGTCTATAGAATCGGTCACCTGGAGGCATCGTGACGCCATTCTAAGTCTTCTGCTGAGAAAATGATTGTTGATTGTTATCAGTACTTCATTGTTTGAGCTATGGCTATATAACCACCCCACCCCATCCCCAAGGAGGGTTCACAGTTTTGAAGGCACCAGCCTGCTGTGAGTCCCCTTTGCCCGGCAAAGCAATAAAGCTGCCTCTTTTCTTCTAAGACCCAAGACCCGGACTCTGAGTTATTTGGCTTGTCAGGGACGGGGGCCATCTTTCAGCAAGAATGTGACCCTTCTTTTTTTAAATTTTATGTAATCTTTTTAGTTTTTTGGGGGGGGGTGGTAATTAAATTTATCTTACTTTATGCTGGGGATTGAACCTAGGACCTCAAGCATGTGCTCTACCACTTGAGCTACACCCTCCCCTCCTGACCTGTATTAAGACTTTATTCTGGTACTGCTTTTTTGCCAGCAGGGAAGTCCTTCCTGATGACATCTATGGTACTGGAACAGAGTCGAGTTACAGGAGTAGCTGTGTGGAAGCCGTGTCGGAGACATGCTCGTGCACTGTGGCCGTGGGCTTCCAGAGTCTGCAGGGCAGCAGAGGTGATGCCAGGTTGGCAGTTGAACACCCCGTACGGGTCCTAAGAGGAAAAGTATCTCTTATTCCAGAGATAGCCAGACGGAAGCATGGTGTCACTGAAACCAGGAAAATTCATTCTATGTTTTTCTTTTTTTTTAATTAAAAAAAATTTTTAGTTTTTTTCTTTTTTGGCGGCGGGGTGGGGGGGATTAGGTTTATTTGAGGTACTGGGAATTGAACCCAGGACCTAGTGCATGCTAAGCATGCGCTCTAGCACTTTGAGCTCTACCCTCCCCCCTCATTCTACCTTTTGACCCACAGAGACAACTGATGTGTTCACTGGATTTCAGAAGAAGGAGGTCACTAGGGAACTCTCCCTGGGAAGCAGCATGTTGGAAGACAGACGGGAGGAAACGAGTCACCAGAGTGCACTACGGGGTCAATGGTGCACCTTTTTTCTTTTCTTTTTTTTCCTAAGATGAAATAGATCAGTTTGGGTTTGTTTTTTTGTTTTTTGTTTTATTTTTTCCTATTGTGTGTGGGTGGGGGGGTAGGTAATTAGGTTTATTTATTTATTATTATTTTTTAATGGAAGTACTGGGGATTGAACTCAGGACCTCGTGCATGCTAAGCACATGCTCTACCACTGAGCTATCCCTCCCCCTGAAAGGGATCAGTTTTGACATCTTGAACATTCTGGGGAAGCGAGTCATTTCTGGATCACGGTGCTTGAGGTGTGGAGAGAGTAACCACGCCCAAGAGAGGAGTCTCTTAATGGAAGACTAGGAAGGCAAAATAGGAGAAGTGTTGCAGATGAAGATGTTTGTAGTTTGAGGGCAGTGTCTGATTTTGAAGCTTAATTATCTCCATTTTCTCTGGGAAGAGGAATTATCTCTTGCTGTGAGTTGGATGAGGGGGTTAGAAAGTTTAAGGAAACTGGAGGTCATTAAAGGTTTGAAATACAGCTGAATGGAAATCGGAGGTGCATCAAAGAAGAGTTAACTTCCCGAGAGCCCTGCTAAAGGTGGTGATGACGTGCTCCACTGAAGTGGAGGTTCTGGGTGCAGCGTTGGCTTTCGGTTAAGCCAAAGAGGCAGAATGGAGTGAGAAGGGCCAGGACACCAGGACAGTTGAGTAAAAATTTTGGAGACAGGACAGAGGTTTGATCAGGGGGGTCAGAAGCCCATGACTGTAAGGGGGTAAGAATCAGGCAGAAAATAGACAACCAGAATCACTTACATTTGAATGGCAATCAAGGGTGATAAGAGAGTATTAACTGGTCTCAATTTAAACTCATGTATTGAAAGGTACCTTTACCAAAAACATTTTCATAGCCGTTATCTCTGGGAAATGAAAACGAGGAATGAGGTAGGGTGACAGACTTTTACTTTGGACTTGACATTCTCCTAGACTGTTAGAAAAAAATGTCCTACCGTGAACATATATTATAATAATTATTAAAAAGCTGGAAAGAATACATGTTAGCAGAGTGTGTAGTTACCAGGAGAGCGTATTTATAAATAAAATCGAGGCTGTAGTGAGACAATACTGTTGGAACGGGACAGCATTAGCACCAAAGCCCCTACCTCATTTCCGCTCTACTTCTCACACCGACCTATAAGCTTGGGTTTCACCCTTCTCTTGCTTTCCTTCACTCTAACCACTGGGGGCTGAAGGTGATGCCAAAATATTTGTGAGAAAAAAGAAGCACGAAGAAAATGAATTTTACACAGCATAGATTTTCTATTTAACTACCTCAATTGTTAGGAAATCTCACTGAAGATCTTTGACAAGGACTCCAGGAGAAGGAAAAATGGACAGAGTAAAGGTAATAGGGCTTTCCCATCCTAAACCACACTAAAGGGTTAATCTGTAAAACTTCAAAGTCAACTGTTTACCTTACCTATCCTTTTACCTTCCTTGACCCTAACTGAGTCAAGTAACTTGTGATTTTTATCTAAAGCATGAAGGAAACAGAGGGGGGCAAATGAACAGGAGGTTCTGCGCCAGAGTTCTAACACCTGCGTTTACAGTGCTTTTATCCAGTTGTCAAAGTACCTGGTCGCAAGACATATTAAAAATGTGCAAGTATTTAGGACAGTGAGAATCACGCTATCAAACCCGAAGGTAGCATTTTGCTGGCTGAGCAAGATCTTGGGAAACTATCTTAACGTTTACCTTGCACTGGCTTTTATACTATCGCTGGATTCTAAAATGTGACTTCTACACATTCTTTAAAAAACTGTTAACTGGAATGCAGGACTGGTCTAAACACTGAGAAAATGGACGCTGTAACCTGAGCCATTCTTTAAAAGGATTACCCAACTTTTGTAAAGGATTGCTGTTCTTAACAGACTTATGTGGCTTTGACTCAAATTTCCCTTTGGTTTACAAATTTGGTTTACAGGTCAAAATTTTCCTTAGCTTTGACAATTCAAATGTCCCTAGTCTATCTTGTTTACTGGCAGCAGAGTTTTTATGGCAGGTGGTTTGTGGAGAAAGCCAATATAACCTGTGGCCGACTAAGGGCTTTTGTTCGCGTTTGTGAGGTATCTTTCCCTGCATATGCAGGAATTCCCTCGCTACTGCAAGATGCCTCTTTTGTTATCTGTGGAGGAGGGCTGGAGAAATCTTGAACTTCTCCACCCATCCTAAGCACAGATTTTTATCATTATTTACATAACAGACTGAAATGCATTATCTACACATACCAAAGGATGTTTTTCACATATAAAATCCTTTTAATGCATGTTTGAGTCCCTATTAATTGGCTTCTCAAGAACTTTTTATTGTATCTTTCTGGATTCCTCCACCAAATTTATTTTTCATGTTTTACTAGCAAAAACAAATTTGTTACAGATACAGGCATAGAGAACTTGGCTTTTTGTCTTGGTTCTCGTAATAAATGCTTATTACTGAACTGTTCTTCCTTCATCTGCTGTCTGACGCCGGGTGTTCACTGGCTGGAAAAGCGCGTATTAAAACAGGCACAGCAATCATTCTTCCCTCTGAATGAAAAGTGCCATAAATACCCCAGTCCACAGGCCAACTCAATACGCTAATTTAGCCATTGCCTGTGTTCTGTTAACCAGTTGAAGGATATTTCTATGACTTATTTTTTTAAAGGAAGATACATTTCATGTAAATTAAAGAGCTTAAAATCATTACAATGGAATGTCAAGTTCCTTATTTTTTAGTATGAAGTAACTTAAACAGGTGTTTGAAGTTAGTTGATTCAAGCAGTATTCCTGGTGATGGTGGTGGTGTAAAATCATTGCTTTTTCCATGAATGTTAAAAAGAGGGAAAAATGCTATTCAGAATTTATCCTTAAAGATGCAACCATCTAGACCAATTCTATTAGTGAAGCTGGAAAGCTGCCATGTCAGTAATATTAAGTTGATTTTACATATTAAAAGAAATGTTTTCAGAAAGAATAAACTACTAAGTATTGAGGGTAATACATCATCCATTTGGTGATATTGGGCAAATGTGTCCAGAAAATTTTTAGCACACAGTGGTCTTAATGGGAAATGTGCTTGTTCTGGAAAACACAGGGAGCTAGTCAGTGTTTTCCAAAACTCATTTTTAAAGATACCTTTATAATTAAATTCTCCTAGTGCTTGGTTCTTCAATTACGAAAATTCTCAAGCACATACAACAGTATTAATCCTCATACAGCTATCACTCAAATTCAACAACTATCAAGATTTTCCTCATCTGTTCCATTAAATGATGAAAGCAATTCCCAAACATCATTTCATGTCACTGTTACTACGCCAGCTGTGAGTATGCGTTCCTGAAACAGACATCACTGTCAAGCCATGATCACACGTGCAAAATATGAATAAACATTCTCAGGGATATCTAATCTGGAACATTGCCCAAATGCAGTAAAACTCTTTCTATCAGAAGTACCTCAGGGGAAGGGGACTCGTGAATGGAGGGGTATACATCTCCTCTGAAGACAGTTGTATCTGGGCAGCTTTCTCCTCATTGCCAAATTAGCTGCAGGGGAAAAAAAAAGAAAAATATGAGAAGCATTTACCAAAAATTAATGTTGTTTAATTTGGAGGATGTGAGGGAACATTCTCGATCCAAATTATACTGTGATTATTTGCTATTTGTTCAGATGTGCAGTGATAAAACAAATTAAGGTGATGCAAATGCATGACAGGTATTCCTAACAGTTCACGTTTCTGGTATACACAGGGATTCAGTTATATATAGAGTCCTTTTCATATTCTTTTTCATTATAGGCTATTACAAGATACTGAATATAGTTCCCCGTGCAGAGGAGAAACAGTTTGAATAGCAATTGCTGGAAACAGTAAGAAAGGATCAGATGCTTTTGGAGTTGTTAATTTGAAATTTTTTTCTTACTTATGTAAAAGGGCAGACCAGGAGCCCTTATTTGAAATAATCTCAGTGATCAAACTTCTGATTAACTAAAAGGCAGAGACTGAATATTTAATCACTTATGCACCATCTTCTGTTCTAAATGGGGAAGTATATTATCAAGTGAATAATCTAACATATTTGGATATAAATTTTGTCACCTTTCTATTTAAATTTAGTTGGCTTTTTTCTTAGAAAACTTTATATATAGATACATATATATATGTATATACTCTTTTTTTTAACTTGCCAGTGCTTTGAAATCTTAGATATTTAGTTTTGAAGTAAAAGCACTTTAGAATAACTTTGTTTACTAAATTCCTGGTATTTAAGAACAACACAACTGATGGAATCCTTGAAAAATATGTCAAGTGAATTAATATTATTTATCTTGACCAAACGTGATAATACTAAAAATGGCACCTTTTAAAGTGGCACATCTGACTATATATCTAGAAATAACAGCTGTCTTTTTACTTACAAGTATAACATACCTATGCTAGCTTTGGAATCAATTTTCTTTGAATTTAGAAAAATAGTGATAAAATATTTATCACCATTTTAAAATCTAGCTATTTTTAAAAACATGCAAATAACAGACCTACCAGGATAGACAACAAATTTCTGAAATCCTACACACTTATCCTCAATTCTCCGAAGCACACCTAAGTGGTTTTTTAAAGTTGAAGTACAGTTACAATGTGTCAATTTCCGTGTACACCATAATGTCTGTCATACATATACATATATATATTCGTTTTCATATCCTTTTTCATTATAGACTACTACGAGATACTGAATGTAGTTTATTTTATATATAGTAGGTAGTATCTGCAAATCTCGAACTCCCAATTGATCCCTTCCCACCCCAAGTGATTTTCAATACAAACACAGTCGTGCTCGGAGGCCCATGGGCACAAACAGGCATAAAAAACAATTTACTCGGTACAAAAGTGTCAAAGTCCTACCTGCTCTCTGTCCGTGGATAAGGAGAGGACTCATCATAAAGATTAAAAAAAGGAAAAAGAATTGTTGAAGTCTCATTTTTCTGCCACACTGCGCTGGAGCGACGGCGCGCGAGGTAAAGCGAGCGGTCCGAGCGGCCTGCGCGGTGTCCGCGGGGCTGTCCTCACATTCTGAGCCTCAGAGCTCGGGCAGCCGCGTTCCCCAGAAAGGTTAATGATCATAGCAGACAAGGTTGCTGGTGCTCAGCCCGAGCCCCTCGGCCTCAGGCCCCTCCTCCACCCGCTCCTCCCGCCCTGGCCGCGCCCCTTTATTTCCATAAGCAAATATTGGTGAAATAAACCATTCAAGCGCCCGGTAACTTGGGAGGAACTGTCCCCGGCAAGCTCCGGGGAGAGGCCCGACCTGGGCCTGGGGAGTGTGCAGCGCAAAGCCTGGCCTGGCCTCCTCCCTCACCATTTACATCTGTTTACACTTTGCATTGTCCACCCAGGTCCCACATGCAGAAACACACAGGAATGACAGGAAGTCTCCCATCCCTTTCGGAAGGAATTCTGAAGCTCTCACTTAGCCCGCCAGATGCTTTGTGGCAGAACATGCGCTGAAATGCTTTCTCTTTTCCAAACCTGCTGCAAAGTGGGGCCCCCTTGCCCGAAATCTCTAAATTGCTTAATCTGTGTGGCCTGGCATCCATAAACATTCCTGGGATTTAGAATGCTCTGAAATAAATCTGAGAAATGTTTATATTTTTCTTTTGTAAAGTTCAGTTTCTAAAGCAGTGGAGATCATTTTCATTTTCTTCTGTGGTACCTCCAGGATTTTAAAAAAAGTAAGTTCAGACAAGGCACAAACTCATCAAAGCTGTGTTCTGTTAAATGATTTACACATGGGTGGCAGATACAGCTCAGACACAGAAATTAGGAACGAGCTCAGAAGACAAAAGCAGTCTCGTGTCATCTTCTGCACACATGCTCCAAGATGCCTTGTTGTTTGAAGTGCGTCCTTGCCTGTTACACGTAGCTGATACCAATGAAAATGTCTGTACTTACTGTAAAGTAAACTGAAACGCTAGTGTAGATACACTCAAATACAGGTAGATCCAAAATAGCAAATCCAGAGCATATGCAACTTGTGAATTGCCAGGAAGTTTGTTGTATTTCCTGCCTCTCAATTCAGGGAGTTGGTACACAACCTTGGGCTTCCTGAGTTTTGAAATGAATGAGTAATTTTCTTGATCTTAGACATCAGTGTGTAAGAAGCCCTGCCTGCATCCTTATGCATGCACTTTTTAACGGGCAAGAGCACACAGAAACTCTTAAAATCACCTTCTTTAAATCCTGAGAATATTTGTCTGGGGGCTGGAAGTGTGGTGTTATAGGGTACCATGTTGCCTCGCTGCATTTGTACATCACACGGTAAAATCAACGGAACACAAGAGTGTGGACTCGATATAAAAGTGCCTCATGAATAGCACAGGGATTTTTCAGATTTCTCTCCCCAGCAAACTTCTCTGTACAGCACACTGGCAAGCCATGAGCTGACACAGTGGAGTGTTGAATTGAGCAAACCATCAGGAAACCAATATAGATTTTGCCAGTGTAACTTCAGGCCAAGTCTTAAGACTATTCAAACGTATAGTAGTGAGCTTTCTTTGTGGATAAGACGGTGACCACCACAAACTGCGTATACTGATTACAATTTTATATTTCATTACCAGATGATCGACGATGAGCTCCTACCTAAAATATGGCTAATAAAAGCAGAAGATATCTCCAGCGGTCAGGATACAGCAAAGTGCTGTATTTAAGTCATCTAATCCATTTGAACATCAGTTTTCTTATTTTAAAAAATTGAAATAAAATATATTAGCAAGATAATATATTATATTTATGGAAGTTAAGACATTATTTATTTATATAATTTACCATTATTCTTTCCAAAAATAACTCAAGGAAGAAATTGATGAGGTTGGTGATGGAGAAGCAGCAGTTGTTTTTTGGAGAACAGTAAAACAGTGTATAAAGGCGATGGGCAAGCTGAAATGCTAGACACCGAAGGGCAGCGACATGTGACCCGGCATTTCTATGGGACGTGGGTCACCAGCGGTGGTCAATCATTCATGTTCGTGCTGAACAAGCAGGTCTGGGGAAGACTTGTAGCAGAGTGCTAAGTCGTAAAGACGCACATGTCTCTGCACACAGCGCCAGGCTCAGCTGGATGAAATCATGTCATCTGGTTCATGTGAACAGAAACCCCCACTCACAGCCCACCTGCGGCACAGGCTGGCTTCCTTGGAGTGAGCCACACACTGTCCCTCTAGGCCAGTACCATGCTAAGTGCATCACACACATCCCTTCACTCAGTCCTCCCCAAACACTCGGAACTTTCTGCTCCCTGTTTATCAGATGAGAAAGCTAACAACTGAAGAGGGTGTAGCCTCCAAGGCTACACAGCCGGGAAGAGGAATAGATGGAATTCAAACTCCTTGACCTGGGTCCATGACCATTTCATTGTCCTCCCCTCTAAGGCCCCAAATCCTAGTTCTTATAACAATAGCCTATTGCAGTGAGTCTAAAAACAAGGATAAATTAGGAATACACATCTTATGTTGGGTTGAAGAGCGTTCCCCCCAAATTCAGGTCAACCTGGAACCTCACGTTGTTTGGAAGTGAGGTCTTTGCAGATGTCATTCGTTAAGATGAGGTCATACTGGAGCAGAGTAGGTCCTAAAGCCAACATGACCGGCGTCCTTAAGAAAAAAGGGCAGGCACGGGGGCACACGGGGACAAACAGGGAGAGGGCCACATGACAACAGATGCAGAGACTGGAGTTTGCCAGCAACCACCAGAAGTTAAGACAGAGGCATGGAACAGATTCTCTCTCTGAGCCTCCAAGAAGAAACCAACCCTGCCAACACTGATTTTGGACTTTGGCTGCTGAGATGGTAAGAGAATACATTTCTGTTGTTTTAAACCACTCGTTTGTGGTACTTTATTACAGCAGCTTTAGGAAACCAATATACTACTATATATTCACATGTTCTCCAAGTAGACATATTCCCTATATAATTCTATAAAAACATACTCATTTTTACGGTGGCATACTGTGTATGTCGGGTATTTAACAAAATTTGTCATATTTAGACATGATAATATCATGTAAGTTTCATCTCCATTTTACAGATGAGAGAACAAACTCAGGGAAGTAAATGACTTGCCCCCAAATCAAAACAAAACAAAAACAGCTAATGGCAAGGCCAAGATGAGGCCAGTGTCCACAGCCCAGAGCCTCTTCCTCCTGTGACTTTGATCCTGAGAGGTCCTGCCCCACCTCGCTTGTCGTCTTCCTCACCTGCATCTCACTCTTCGTTCCAGCCTCGGGCTTCGCTCCTGCGCCCCTTTCAAACCCTTCAGCCAGACATCTGAAACAGAGTCTGCCTGGGTGTCTCACCCCCTCCCCGCTTCTCCTAGATATCGGGCTCACACTTTTCACTGGATGCTGAAACCAGTGTGTCTCACGTAAAGTTATTAAACTTTCAGACAGGAGAGGGAGGTAATTAAGTTTATCTATTTAGTTTTTGATAGAAGTACTGGGGATTGAACCCAGGACCTCACACATGCTAAGGACACACTCTGCCACTGATCTATACCTTCCCTTCTTCGAATAGACCTTTTTGGTGAGCACTACAAACGATCCAGATCAGGCTAACTTCTGCTCACATTTTCTCTTTGCTTATTTTTGCTCATGTTGTGCATGTCTTTTCTTTGAAAAGACCTCCTCTGTTTGTCCCAGTTTTACCTGTTTGAAGTCCTAATGGTTCAGGATTTAATCCAGTCTAAGATCGGTTCAACAAATATTTCACTAATTCACTTACATCCAGTTCCAGTCTCTGATTTTAGAGACTACGGATAAAATGAGGAATCAGATGTAGTCCCTACTCTTAAATTTAATGTTTACTCATTAAATTTTATCTAATCTAATTTGATTTTCTTTTACATTTGATAGATTTCTCTATAAGCGTTTCTTGATTCCTGCCAACTGAAAATGATTTCAGTTCTGTTCTGGGAATCTGGAAAACATCCTCTGTTATCATAGCCTTTTCACCACCGTAGTACTTAGTGCCTCCCTTGTGGCCCATCACTCTTTCATACTGATCTGACAGTTTCCCGAGGACATATGGACTCCTGCAGAAACAAAAACTCCTTGAGTGGACAGCCTTGCCCTCTCTCCTCTTGATGTCTTCAATGGAGCCTAGAAATACTGAATTCATATTGATTGGATGGAAATTATGAGATACTAAAAAATGAATGCGTGAGAACTTAAAACCAATATGGCTCCAGAAGTGAATAAAGGAATATGTGAAAAATATTTACCTAGAAAAGTGAAAAAGCAAAAAAAAAAAAATAAATAAATAAATAAAAGACAAGTTCAAGAATTGATTACAGCAAATACTAGGATAGCAGTTTTTGGAACTTGACCTAACTAAGGATAGAAACTGAGTTACCTTTCAAGTCTGAAAAGTTGTGTTCTGTAACTATGCTCATAATGTAACAGAGAAGAACAAATCTGTTCCCCTGCTTTAATCCTGTGCTGTTTCCTGGGCTTAGTCATACTGGTTCTGCACCTTTTTAATTAAAAAGAATGTTGCCTACGGCCTGAAATAGACAGGAGAGCCCATCCTCAAGGCTCTGCCCTTTAAGGGTGTAAAGCTTTCCCATCCATGTAGAGAGAAAAGTTGCAGAACAGAGAATAACATTTGCCTTGTTAGAGGTTTACAGGGACACCATGACCTGACCGACATGGACAGCTGCAAGAACAAAGGATCCAGACACCAAGAAGTTTGCAACAACCAACCACACCCCCTCCTCTTTTAGTATAAAAGGAGCCCGAATTCTGACTTGGGGAAGAGGGTTCTCCAGGATATTAGTCCCCCATCTTCTCTGTCTGTGGGCTTTCTGAATAAAGTAGATTTTCCTTGTCCCAACACCTCGTCTCCCGATTTATTGGCCTGTCATATGGTGAGCAGAACGAGTTTGGACTCAGTAACAATAACCTGTGATTTACTTACCTCTATAAAATGTAAATTTCATGTGGGTAGGACATTTTGCCTGTTTTCTTCATTGCTGTATCTTTGTTATCTAACTTATTGTTGAATAAAATTCCACTCTAAGCATCCTAGTAAAGTCAATCTTAACATTATCAGGATCTGCTCTTGATTCCTGGTTAGACACCTGTCTCTCTTTATGGTGGGAGTAATCCTCGCCCATAGATGGAAACATTCAAAAGTGGAGACAGACCTTGGCTTACTCGAGAGTCTTTCTTTCCAAGAGTGTTTTCTTTTTGATTCTCAATTGCATGGATGATGTCGACTTCCCCTACCAACACCTTGCTCTAACTTCAATTATCTACTGGGGGCCTCGTTTCCTTTTGGCTGCCCATTCTTCCACTTCGCTGCTGTCTGATTCTCTGGATTTCACACCAGTACATGACTTCTGGTTTTGATATACGTTTTTCTTTCTTTCTATTTTTTAAATTGAAATACAGTAAGTTTATGTGTCAATTTCTGGTGTACAGCATAATGTTTCAGTCATATATATGCATACATATATTCCTTTTCATATTCTTTTTCTTTATACTACAAGATATTGAATATAGTTCCTTGTGCTATACAGAAGGAACTTATTTATTGTATATATACTAGTTAATATTTGCAAATCTTGAACTCCCAATTTATCCCTTCCCACCCTCTTTCCCAGGTAACCATAAGATTGTTTGCTATGTCTGCAAGTCTGTTTCTGTTTTGTAGGTAAGTTCATTAGTGTCTTCTTTTTATTTTTTTTAGATTCTACATATGAGTGATATCACATGGTGTTTTTCTTTTTTTTTTTTCTGGCTTACTTCACTTAGAATCATGATCTTCAGATCCATCCATGTTGTTGCAAATGGCATTATTTTATTCTTTTTTATGGCTGAATAGTATTCCATTGTATAAATATACCACATCTTCTTTATCCAGTCATCTGTCAATGGATATTTAGGTTGCTTCCATGTCTTGGCTATTGTAAGTAGTGCTGCTATGAACATTGGGGTGCATGTATCTTTTTGAAGTAGAGTTCCTTCTGGATGTATGCCCAGGAGTGGGATTGCTGGATCATATGGTAAGTCTATTTTTAGTTTTTTGAGAAATCTCCATACTGTTTTCCATAATGGCTGCACCAAACTACATTCCTACCAACAATGTAGGAGGCTTCCCTTTTCTCCACACCCTCTCCAGCATTTATTGTTTGTGGACTTTTGAATGATGGCCATTCTGATTGCTAGGATGGGATATCTCATTGTAGTTTTGATTTGCATTTCTCTGATAATTAGTGATATTGAGCACTTTTTCACATGCCTATTGGCCACTTGGATATACACTTGTCTTTTGATCCTTGGTTTCATTTTGACCACTTCTGAGTCTAGACCCATTCCCTGCTTTTTAGTTATTCCCTATATTAGTTCTTCTAGTCCTCCCTTAATTATCTACTGCTATTCCCAAATTAACACAGAAGAAGAAACTAACAACAGAATTTATAGAAAACAAACGTGGTAAAATGATTATAAATCAATAAAAAAAAGTTTTAAAAAAAGAAGTTATAGAAAACAGTCATAGTAAATTTTAAAAAAAATATTGTTTTTTTTGAAAATGTGTGTGACTAAAATTGGCATTCTCTATGCTTAGAGGAAATGGTGAATTAGACATGGTAGAGATATCAAATGTATAAAATTAGGCTATCGAGCATGCTAAGACATTTATTCAGTATGATGCTCACTCAAAAATTTTCCCAGGATCTTCCTGGGCACATGTGCTAGTTGAAAAAACATTACTGATCATAAATGCGGCATCAAGCTAACATCTGAGCCAAAAGATATATTTTCACAAGAAACCATAACTCCAAAAAAGGCATGCACTTTTGACAGTATGGATATCTTTCTATCCTTCATATGCCTGGCAAATCTGGAAAAAAAAAAAATGACTACTACATAGATATGGATGTAGCAGACTCTCAATTATATCAGGTACAAAAATAATAGAGGCAACAACATATGTGTTGCATTCATATGTGCCAACATTCAGACACCCTCTGCATTGTGGTGATTCTTACCCAGGCTACTGGGTTAAAGTGATTGACCAAATGGCATCAAGAAAACTTTTGTTCTTGTGAGACATTAAAAAGAGATATTGGTGATCTTTACATAGTTTTCTAATGTAGAATAAATTAGGTAAAAATTGTTTGATTGACATAGGAACAATCCCACTTCATAATATTTCTCTCTTTAAAAATAAAAAAAAAAGAAAGAAATGAGACACTTTGGGTTTATCTTCTCTACTCTGACTTTTAACCTTGGTTACAGGCTTATTTTTTTTCTTTATCAAAAACAGTCTTAAGAATTTTCATAATAGATCCAAATGACTTCTAGACAACAATTATTGTTTACTAGGTGAATTATATGTGATGTAGAGCTGCTAATAAGCCTGGCGTGGAAGTTCTTTAAAGGCGTATTTAAGACTTTGAGAGTCATGGAGTTCTGAATCTCTTCTGAACCACAGAGCTTGAGGGGGCTAGAGTTTAACATTAAGCTGATAGAACAGAAACTTGATCTTTGAATCTTGGCTTGTGATGATTTTGTTCATCACCTAAAGTGAAGGTCATTTGGTGTAACGGAAATAGCATGACCTTAGGAGTCAGGCAACTTGAATTTTTAGTCCTGCCTGGCTCCTGTCACTAAGTCATATGGCTTTGGTCAGGTTAATTTATCAAATCCCTCATTCAAAATATGAGGTATTTAGTCTTTAAGTTTGCAGATTCTTAGGTTCTCTGAAACCCTAACTTTTGGCTCTATTTCAGTTTCCTTTGGCTGAAAATTTAAGAAGTTTCATTAATTCATGTAATAAACATGAAATGAACAGTTGATGTATGCAGAGATTTTGTTGCATTTTATGAGAAAGAAAAAGATAAGCCCAAAGCATCCTTGTCTCAAATAGACCCCTTGTGTGGTAGCTTGCCAATTGATGTGTGGTTGACAAAGTACAGAAAACTTTGTTGATCAATTTCCAAGCATTTCATCCTTTCAATCCTGACCTTCACTCCCTAGTAACATCCTGCAAAATATCACTTCTCTTTCCCAGACAATCCAGTCCAATTAATGTTATCCCAAGGTATTTGGACGGGTTGTCTAGCATTGCTGCACTTTGCCTGACTTTCTTCCTGATAATTAGTCAAGAACAATGTTCAGCTTTTTCGTTTCTACAGTGAGTGCCCACATGAACTATTTGACAAGAATGTTGGAAAGAGTTCCCTCATGCCTCTTGACTGGGCTGAAAGGAATATTTTATTATTATTTATTATCATGGTGCTACCTCTGCATTCCCCAAACTTGGCATCCAGACTAGAAATGTTTGTGATCAATTACTCAATTACTGTGACTCCCTTAGATTTGTTGAGCCCACATCACACACAACAATATTGAAACCAGTTTTTGTGCTACTGAGGTCCAATAAAGGTCCTTGAAATATAAATATATGTTATATATATGGAATGTTAGAAATGAAATCTGGTGTCTTTTTTTATACAAATGAGAAAACTGGCATTAAATGGCTTTACGTGGGCTCTACTGAGCAATTATCTTTTGGGGAGGGTACAGCTCAGTGGTAGAGTGCACGCTTAGCATGCACGAGATCCTAGGTTCAATACCCAGTACCCTCATTTATAAAAATAAAATAATAGATGGCTTGCCAAAAGCCAAAGCAAGTTAATGATAGAACAAACGTGCACCATAATGGATCTTGTTAGAAGCAAGTTTAATGTGAAAGAATCTCTCTATCACCTACTATATGATAAGCATTATTGTAGACCTTTACTTGAATTAACTAGTTTAATCCTCACAACAACCCTCTTATGTCTGTTTTATAAATTAGGCAATTTAGTATAGAGAAATGAGATAGTTTCCCAAGGTTACGTAGCTAGTAAACAGCAGACCTAGGGTTTGACCCCAGAGTTCCTCTTCTGAGCTGCTTGCTACCTCTCCACACCTGCAGGAATAAAACCATCCTTTTCATATGTTAAACTTTGTGGAGCCCTTCTTAATATTTAATGAAAATGATTTTGTATTTTTAATAAGACTTTATTTGAATTTAAATTCTATTCATGCTTTTGTCTTCAAATGAACATATAGATTTCTGACTGAAGAACTCCCAGTCAAACGCTATTTTTCAGAAATATAATGGTGTTAAGAGTTATAGAATATGTACGCACGTATGCATGTACTTAGAGACACTGAATTATTTAGGTTCGGCTACTACTTTCTTGAGAACAGCTTTAAGACAGCCACTTACTCTGTAACACAAGCACAGGACTCTGTAGAAGACATGATGCTAATTTGCCAAGAAATAAACTAGATGGAGAGTTGTAGGTGTGTCTTTCAACTTCCACCCCTTTTCTTACTCAAATCAGAGCTCCATGTTGAAGTTAATTTCTTTTTAAGCATCTATAAGTCAGCACATATGGATCCAATTACTTAATTGTCTGCAGAGTTGTAAGGGCAGTGACTTCCACTGATTTCAGCCAGCCTGTCAGATTTTCACTGCACACTGAAGGATGGCTCCTCTAACTGACCCTTTGTCCTTTGTGGAGGAAGCCAATCAGTGCAGATGCTGTTGGGTGAGCGGTACCAGGTGTGTGTGTGTGTGTGTGTGTGTGTGTGTGTGTGTGTGTGTGTGTGTGTGTGTGTATGAAGAAAAAATGTTTATGGTGATCTAGTCATTTGAAAAGGTAAAGAATAAAGTGTCAAGTAAAAGGGGAAAATGAGAAGAAAGAAGTGGAGGGAGCAAGACAAAAGGAAAGAGAGCTTACATGTTCAGGAATTTCAATGGAGTCTTTGTTTACTTTTAGGAAAATCAGTTTTACAGATTTAATTACCACACAACATGATTATTCCTGGTAAAATGGAACCCTAAAGCCACACCAAGTTAAACTAGAATTTAAGGAAGTTGGAGAGCTGGAATCATAGTCTCATAGAAACAAAAAATTTGGAAATACTTTGCTAGGCATCTAATCAGACCTCAGCACGAGAGGTAAAGAGGCTCGTTAACATAGCAAAATGTTTCCTCCTGATTATGGCAGACAACAACACAGTGCCATTTTCCATAAAATCTCACCTTAAAGATAAAATTGACAGGGGTGAGCAACCTCTTCGTTCAGTTTTCTGCTGAATCTCTGCTTTGTTTCTCTGTTTTTCATCTCCTTCTTTTAAAAAAATCTAATGCAAGAGTACTGATGTTGGCAAAATAGAGTGGAAGGAAATTCTCGAGGCAGAATCACTAAGAAGCTGGCTTGCTTCTCTACCACTTTGGAGACCATATCCCTCTACTTTTAATGAATTTTCTGTACTACCTACAAGTAAGGAATGAAGCACAGATAATTGGCAGGTGGAACCCACTTAAACCATCCCTCAAATTGTCATGAGGGTCTGGGTTAGCAAGATTCTCTTGTCTCATAGACAGGGGTTCACTAATGACAGGGGTTACATTGTTTATTCCCACACTAATGGCCTTTTCCTCCCCTCACCTGGGAGAAAGAGTTGGTCAAGTACTAGCCAGTCCCTCCTGAACACAAACCAAGCATAACATAGCATAAATATAGCATTACTAAGCAGTGCTGTTACCGAGTCCAAACTCCTTCTGCTTGCCACATGATAAGCCCGTATATTGGGAGACGATGTAATGGGGCAAGGAATAATGACTTTATTCAGAAAGCCAGAAGGTCTAGAAGATGGTGGACTAGTGTCCCAAAGAGCCTTCCTCCCTACAATGGCTTTTCCTTCTTGGTCTTGGCTACTCCCTCTAATATCCTCTCATACTCTCCTGTTTACTTATCTTTGGCCATTCAATGTGCTCTTCAATGTTGTAAAATATATTTGTTTGTCTCTGCCCACTAGAATATAAACTCTGTGAAAGTGGGGGTCTTGTCTCTACTCATAGACCGTTGAGCAGTGCGTGGTACAGAGTAGGACTCAGTAAACACTTGCTGAATAACCGAACGAATGCAAGAGGATCTGCATGTTCTGTATTTACCCTTTCGATTAGACATGAACACCGAAGTGTCCCCACAAGAACTTGAGTGCATTCTGGGTGTGGCTATGGGGGATTTAAAGACTTCATTGTCACTGCAGGAAACTTCTTGACTCTTACTATAACATTGCATGCTAATACCTTAATCTGTGTTCATAAACACTAACCTTTGTAAGTCCCAAGAGCTTACCTCCAAGTAACAAAATAT
The DNA here is from genome assembly GCF_036321535.1 of Camelus dromedarius. NCBI lineage: Eukaryota > Metazoa > Chordata > Mammalia > Artiodactyla > Camelidae > Camelus > Camelus dromedarius. The sequence continues at coordinate 11,299,715 of NC_087436.1, read as the reverse complement.
AATTAAAAAAATTTTTAACTTGTATATGTACATGAGGTAACTAATTTATTTTCAGTAATCATAAGGCAAAAAAAAAAAAAAAACCCAAAACCCCAAGGTTAGAGGACAAAGAACAAATGGGATATAATTTCTTCAACATTCAATAATAATTTAACATTTCTGAGGCTTTTACCAGACTGGGAAATGATCTTTTCCAGGGTAAATTCCATCTTCCCTGTATATGCTTCTATATTCTGACCACCCAGGCAACAAACCATTTTTATGACTCAACGACTTTAAGTTCAGGGGAAAATGTTTATATGGTCATGTAGTTGGGAAGTTATTTTTCTTGCTTTGTGAAAGCATCTTATTTGCACAGCCTGCAGACAAAGGCAAGGGCGAAATCCCACCAGTGTGCTCTGTCAGTGTCGGCACAGAACAGAGGACACAGCCCAGGGCTGACTCATTGTGTTCCGAAGACCTGGCCTGTGGGTCACAAAATACCAGACACAGGGAGCCATTCAAACATACTGTGTCCTCCCTTTGTGTCCAGAGAAGCAGAAAACAAACCACCGACTGACAAAGGTCACCTCTGGATTAATGACTGGTAGGTTTAATTTATGCAAATGTCTCAAGCTTCAACCTACGAGCTTTACAAATTAGATTAATAGTGGCCATTTCAGGGATTTTTGTAAGCCCTGAGAAACTAAAACACTGGTTCTGAAGGAATCAATTACGTTGGTTTAAAAACTGTGTCCAGGTTTTCAGATAACGGATGACAGAAGGGCTATTGAAAAGACCCTTACATTTTATTTTTACTTCCTCTAAAATCTTAGGGTTTAAACACAAGCATGCATTTTAATTCAATTATTATTTTACCATGTGGGCAAAAACTGTCTGTCTTATTCTCCATGGAAACTGCCTACACCAACAGAAAAGTCAAAGCAATCTACCTTACGACACTCAGCCAGTAATATCTGAGCCTCTGCCTTTTTGACGTTGGAATTTTTGAACCACACCTCTTTCTGCGCCCACCCGAAATGGAATAAAGCACGATGTATGTAGAAAAAGGTGTGAGGAAGAAGAAAATATGACTCATGATCCTGCCACTTAGAGGCAGTCACTATTAAAATTTTGGAGCATTCCTTCCTTTCTTTAAAAATATTTCCCCCTATTCTCCTCATTCTCATGTTGCCCCATATTCTAATGAATGTGTCCCTCTCCACATTTGGTGGCTGACCTGTTCCATCATTTTGTACTTTGGAGTCACGTCAGGCACGAGAGTGCTAGTCTGGCTAAGTTTTGTCCTGTAATGACTAGCCTTAAAAAAACTGTGCCTGGTGTTTGGATGGTTTTCTTATTTTAAATGATAGCTCAGAATAATTTTTAAAATAAATATTCTGCTGTGAAATTGCATTCCTCCAAATCAGGATAATATGCTTTATTCATTTCTAGAGAGAGAAACAAAAACTTAAGAACACTCAAGAAACATTCCTCCTAATTAATGGAGTTCCACTGGGAAAGGATCCAGGTTTTGAGGGGAGTATACAGTAAAAGAATTAGAAAAGGACAATTAATGGTTTCTAGTTACTTAAAATTGGTACTTGGACCCAGAGTTCAGCTACTCACTAGTTTGCATCTGTGTATAAAAAATAAAGTTGTGAATTAAACCTTAAATCATGAAACAAGAGTCTACCAGAATGGCTTTATTTAACTCCACGTACATTGCTCAATAGCAAAGCTGTTTCTGTTTTCCTTTGTGCTAGCTCAGTCCTAAGATACATGTAAGTGCCTTGCAGTGTAGTTGGTGTTAGTTTCATCTTTATTAAAAGAGAAAACTTTTAGGGAAGGGGAGGGATAAATTAGGAGATGGGGATTAATAGATGCACATTACTGTATAGAAAATAGATAAGCGACAAGGACCTCCTGTATAGCACGGGGAACTATAGTCAATTTCTTGTAATAAACTATAATGGAAAAGAATTTGAAAATTATGTATGTGTATATATATGTGTGTGTATATATATATATATAACTGAATCACTTTACTGTACATATGAAACTAGCATTGTAAATCAACTACACTTCAATAAAAAAGAAAATTTAAAAAAAAGAAAGAAATTTTATCCTGATCTTATCAAAATATGTTCATTATATAGTGAGATGGACAAGTCAGGAATGCTTAGGCAGTGAGGCAGTGTGTGTGTGTGTGTGTGCGTGTGTGTAAGGGAGGGTCAGATTCAGACTTAACTGAATTGCCTGCCTTCTTCGACCACTGCTTTTCTCAGCCACTTCCTTCTCTAGAATTTACCTATGAAAAGTTACTTTGTAACTTAGAAAAATTTTAAATTATAGAGTGCTTCTCATTTTTTAAGACTAATTTGGATCTCTAGAGATGCAAGAAGAAAAAGAGCCAATCTTGTTTCTAGTATTTCAGGGGACGGGGAGAAGGTATAGTCAGGACTTTTATGCAGAAGGAGTATTTTGGTTTGTTTTGGCTTTTGGTTTTTGTTTTATCTCCCAGGTAGCTCCTCACCCTGGAGAATGTTAAAGTTACATATTAGACAAAGATTTAGCTTTCAAACGTTTTCTTTGTTGTTGTTGTTGTTGTTGTTGTTGTTGTTGTTGTTGTTGGAGCGATTGATTTTATTTTTTCTTTTTCTAAATATATTTTTATTGAAGTATAGTCAGTTTACAATGTGTCAGTTTCTGGTGTACAGCAAAATACATCAGTCATATAGGAACATACATAAATTTGTTTTCATACTGTTTTTCACCATAGGTTACTACAAGATACTGAATATAGTTCCCTGTGCTGTACAGTATAAACTTGTTTTTTATCAAATGTTTTCATACTGATGTCCTTATTATTTTTTCAGTGTTTCAATGAGCTGTACTTAAACGTACAGATCGATAACTTTTCTTTTAAAAGGCTCTTTCAGTAAGTGTATTGAGTAAAGCATTTTGAAGTAGACGTGGCTATTGTCACAAAATAATCAATGGACATTAAAAAATAACACAACAAATTAACACTCTAACTCTCTTACTAAGACTGCCTGCAGTGTTTTGGCATCAGGCACTTTGAAGAAGGTCATATTTTAAAGACATTAGCATTTCATGATTTAAAATAATCCAAACAAATTTAGCCATCTGTCTATAGTTTTATTTCCAAACGTTTCCATTCGATCAAATGGGCCGTAACTGTCAGTCTAGCTGTACCTAGTTACCCAATGGCAGAGATCAAACTAGAGAATGGAAACAAACCGCCTTTGCTTTTGCAGGCAGTAAGTCCTTCTCACGCTCTCTGCCTTCAAATCATCCTCATCAAGGAAGACTTGCCCATAAATACTTTTCAAAAAGCAGCACTTTCCCGCTTTGGAATGTGGAGAGTAACATATGTTATGATTTCCCCGGAGAGGCCAATGCCTGTACCTTTCTCTTCATTCTTAGTATGTTACCTATTTTGACCCTTGCTACTAAGTCAAGAAACATTAGGACATTGTAAGTTGCAGTGAGAAGGCAGATGCTTATTTTCCAGTGGAAATCGAGTCAGGGGAGAGCACTAGAGAGTCTTCACCTCCTCCAGACCATCTGGGGCAGGGGACCCAGCTGGTTACCACACCTACCCAACTGCTGGCTGTCCACGCATGCAGTGTAGAAAGTGCTTTACTGATGTCCTTTATGGTGGCATTTTGTGTGTGTGGCAGGAAACATCATGTGCATATTTCACATGGGAATGGAATTTGCCTTTATAGAAGAATGTGGATAACATCTCCTCATGCATTTATGCATTTCTTTCTCTTCTATCCCACCCCCCATTTATTTTAATTTTTAGATACACCAATTTATTTCAATAAAGATGGTGTAATATAGTAGTTAAGAGCACTATACTTTGGCATCAGAAGGATTGGGTGGAAAACTTATCTCTACCACATGTTGGCTGTGTGTGCTTAAGTTTCTTCACAGTGAGTTGGATAAAGTCTAACAGGAAAGAAGTGAGGCATAAATGAGAATGCAGGTCAAGCACTCAGGGCAGGGCCTGGTGAGTGAAATGCTAGCTTTTACTGTTAATTGCATTTTGAATTATATTCAACAGTGACTGGTGAATGGCATGGCCATGTGAGTGGCACCTGCAGGACATACCATCCCCTTGTTCCTGATCATGTGACACATGAACCACACTGCTGCTGCCTGTGTCACCTGTCCTGGTATGGGGTGTGTGAGGAAGAACAAAAGATTTGACAATAAGAGGAATGGACAAAAACAGGCATTTTTGTTTGGTGGCAGAATTTAGGTGGACATGGCTTCCTACATCAAACTTTTCATGTTTCCTGGGATCTTTAATCATCTTACTATTTTCAAGTCAGACAAAGATAAATATCATATAATATCACTTATATGTGGAATCTAAAAAAAATGATACACATTCTATTTACAAACCGAAAACAGAGTCACAGACATAGAAAACAAACTATGGTTACCAAAGGGGAAAGGGCAGGGAGGGATAAATTAGGGGTTGGGGATTAACAGATACACACTACTATGTATAAAAGAGATAAATAACAAGGACCTTCAGTATAGCATAGAGAACTGTATTCAATTTCTTGTTATAACATACAATGGAAAAGAATCTGAAAAGAAAATATGTATATATGTGTGTGTATGTATAACTGAATCACTTTGCTGTACACCTGAAACTAACATTGTAAATCAACCACACGTTAATAAAAATTTTTTAAATAAAAATAAATTAAAAAAGAACAATCTTTAACAAAAATCTTACTACTTTGACCATAAGTATCTAATGATTCTTTTTCCAGAGCTCAGCCTCAGTCCCCACTAGAGATGCTATGTCCTGGCACACAGTCATCTCTCTTTGAGACTCAGCAGCATGACTTCCATTTCCTTGGTCCTCTGCTCCCCGGAACCCCAGGTTCTCTTGCCCGTTCCCATGGCAACATATGTGGATGTCTGCCTTCTCATTGGGCAGAGATTTGACTCAACCACAACAGGTAGGGGCTCAGTTCCTACATTTCCATCAGCCCAGCCCTTTCAGCTTGCCCTTCCTGGGGGTGGATGGTGCCTGGGGTTGAAATGCCCAGAGCCTTGCCCCTTAGGCAGAGTGAGAACTAAAGTGAACCTAACCTACAGGGCATGGCGGCGCAGGCACCCGATTAACAGAATTTCAGTGACAGTCTCAATGCTGTCACGTACCCCCTGAGACCTAGCATCATCTTCCTGTGTGACCTTGAGGAAGTCATGAAGTTGCTTCAAGCTCCACTTTCATTACCTGTTAAGTGGGTTTATTGCTTATCCATATCCCCTTGAAGGATCATTGTGAAATCTCAAGAAAGGAGAAGGTGGATTAACAGAACTCGGTTGCATGTCTATTGCATGTCACATAGTAAGACAGTTTACACCGAGGGATCCCATAAACTGAAAATAATCATAATGTTAGCTAGTACTTTTGTTACTTTGATTATTTGTGCTTTTTAAAAAAAGACTCAGTAAGATGTGGAGAAGTAGTATCTGTATGCTGGCATAGAATGTGAACTTTAAATGCCTGGAAAGAGTGTGGTTGAGTACAGGAGGAAACCCACCACATCTCCCGCTGTATTTTGTCGGCTGGGCTGGCTGGAACGCTCTCGTGTGGGTGCCTGGTTGAATGCAAGGTAATTGTGGACGCCTGCTTCTCTCTCTGCTGATACAGCCAAAGTTCCTGGTTCCAAGGAGTTGCTGATGACATAAATTCCAGCGCACAAAAAACCCACACTTTTCATAATGGGTTTCAGACCCATTACTGGTAATAATTTAAAGTTGTTTGAATTCATGGCTAAAGGGAGATGCTTCTGTTTTTCATTAAATGTCACTGGGGCAGGTGCTGAGTTCTGCAGTCTGTAAGGACTGCCAGCCTCTCTGCTAAGTCATATTTAGAAGTGAAATATTTGAATTCCTCCCAAACTTCAAGAGTCACATTAGTGAGAGAGTTCAAATAGGCACACATTTTATAACCTCTGTTTTGCATCATTTGGTTTAGATTTCAATGGCAAACTTTTTCTCTTCTGGTGGAATATGGAGTGGCATAAATGGTTGGAAAACAACACGAGTTTGTCTTTATTACATTTGTGGTTGCAGAAAAATCTCTGGGAACACCAGCCTCCTCCTTTTCTTTCTCCTTTTTTTAAAACTGCAGCAAGAGGTGTTGCAAAAGTAGGGCTTCTCTGCTGGGGAGTGTCTGAAGCAGACACCTTTGTGCCTGGGAGATGGCAGGTATTCAGAAGACAAGTGACTGGCACGTCCGGCCGATTCATGGAGGGTTGAACTAAGTATTTCAAGCTGTCATTTGGTCTGTTGACTCACGTTTAGATGAGGCTGACCACTCCCACCGCCGCCTTTTAGGCTCTGTTCCCAGGTGTCTTTTGTTGAGCTGTGGGGCTTATTTGAATTACTTTATGAGGAATATTTAGAAAAGAGGGAGAATGGGATGATCAAGGGTGACTTGGACTTCTAACGACCCTGTGACAATTCTCTGTTCTGTCCTTCATTGTAGCTATGGTACAAAAAAAGTAAAGTCTTGGGGTTTTTTTTGTTTGTTTGTTTTACTTGTGATTCTACAGTTTCTTTTCTTTTTTTTAAATTTATTTATTTTTATTTCTTTTTTTTTTTAATGGGGAGGTAATTAGGTTACTTATTTATGTATTTAATGGAGGTGTTATCGAAGGTAAGTTCGTGTGCTGGCCACACCATGAGGCCAAACAAACTGAAACATTGAAGCTTGGAGCAGAGGAAGGTTGACTGCAGGGCTGAGCAAGGAGGACAGGGTGACTTATGCCCAAGAAAGCCCCAAACTCTCTGAAGGTTTTCAGCAAAGTATATTTAAAGTCCCAGTGAGGGAGGGGGTCACAGGGTGCCTGATCAGCTCGAGGACAATCCTCTGATTAGCTGATGTCGAGGTAACAGGGCAGTCAACACTATCAACTGCTAGGCACCAGAAGGTCTGGGGACCATGTGTCCTTGATCATCAAGTAGTTAATTTCTTCCCTTTGGTGGTGGTTTAAGCATCTGGAAAACTCAGGAAATATACATGAAATACTATGATCTGGGTGCTTCAGAGAGGAGCTACAGCAGAGAATATGGGATGGGAGTGGTCTGACCCTGGAAAGCCTCACCCGGTCCTGCTTGGTTACAGAGGTGCTGGGGATTGAACCCAGGACTTCATGCATGCTAAGCACACACTCTGCTATTGAGCTATACCCTCCCCCTGATTTCTAAAGTTTCTTATGGACTTGTTAGAAATTTTACAGGAATGAATAACTCAGTCACTGACAGATCTTTGATTATGAAGACTAATTTATTTATTTATTTGTTTTTAGAGTTTTAACGATGCAACTAAAAACTTCTCTAAACTAGGAGTACACGGCATTTGAAGAGATGTTGATGTTGGACATACAGGAGAAATTCTCACTTCTTAGGAGATACTTGCTAATGCATATAGATGTGGTGTAGCATGCTGTTGGCAACACATTTCAAAATGTTTTAGCAAAAATATATTATATAGTGATAGATAAAGGAACTGTGGCAAATTGTTAAGATATCATGGAACTGAATTTTTTGGTAAATGTGTTCCATATATTGTTCATTCAACATTTCTGTGTGTTTGTAGATTTTCATAATCAAAAGTTGAAAAAACCCTTCTTTTGATATTCACAAAATGCTAAGACTCAACTGACAAACTTGGGAAATATTTGCTAAATATATGCCATATATAGGATTATTCTCCTTAAAGTAGAAATCACTTATGAATCAATGAGAGCAAAGATGAACACTCCAATAAAAAATAGGCAAAGGAAATAAAGCTATAGAAAATTGTCAATTTACATAGTTGCATAGTGATCTCACTGTCAACAGAAGTATAATTTAAAGCAGATAAAAAGAATTATAATAACTATCAGGCGGTTGCTCTGAGTCATGCATCATTCAAGCATTTTCCCTCTCTTTTTACATTTAACTCTGGCAAAAATTCTATGATGTGGAAACTATCATTATTTCTGTTTTTACAGAAGAGGAAATTGAACCCAGAGAAGTTAAATTCCGTGCCCAAGACTACAGTGGGAAAGCATTAGTAAATATTAGATTAGGATTCACGCTAAGACCATCCCTGTCTGGAGCCTGCTGTCTCGGTAATGTGCTGTACATCTGATGCCCAGGAGGGTGGGCATTCACAGCTGGTGTGTTCACAGAAACCACATTCACCCCCTTTCTGGGGGGTAATTTGACAATACGTGTGGCTCAAATGACTTAAAAATGTGCGTAACATTTGACTCAGTGATTCTAGTTCTAGGATTTCTTCTAAGGAAACAGGACAAGTGTGCAATGATGTTTATACAAAGATATTAATCCAGTCCTGGGTATGTATTAAAAAAATCAAAACTAAATGCCCAATATGTAGAGGACTGGTTAAATAAATTATGGCTCAGCAATCCAATGGTATGTTAGGCAGCTATTAACAGGTCTATACTTATTTTAAAAATATTTATAAGACATTGCAAATTGAGAAACAAACTGGTTGCTGTACAGTTTAATCCCATGCTGTTGAACAAAAGAAGTACATCTAAGGCATAGAAAATGTATGTATCTGGAAGAATATATACCAACATTTTAACAATACTTGATCTTTAAATGGTAAGAATACAGATTTTCCTCCTTGTTTTTATATGTACTTAAGGATTTTTCCCACAAAAAATATTTTTTGTTACACAATAAAAATAATTTTAATGCTGCATATGCAGTAAAACGTACTGAATATTTGTCATGATGAATTTAAAACTTTTCTTGTAAGAAAACTTTGCATAAGATGTACCCTCAAGAGACTTTTTAAGTGTACAGTACATCATCGTTAACTCTGGGCATTAAGTTGAGTATCAGATTGCTAGAGTTTATTCACCTTGCATAACTGAAATTTTGTACTGGTTGAGTAGCAACTCCCTGCAGTCCCCTCGCCCCAGCACTTGTCAACCACAATTCCAGGCTTTGCTCCCATGAACAGACTCTGTGAATATTTTAGATCCCTCATATAAGTTGAATCATGCAGTAATTGTCCTTCTGTGACTGACTCGTTTCACTTAGCGTGATATCTGCAAAGTTCATCCATGTTGTCACAAATGGCAGAAATTTCCTTCTTTTTTTAAGGCTGAAAATATTTTATTGTGGGTGTATGCCATCTTTATTTATTCACCATCTGTGGACATTTAGGTCAATTCCACATCTTGGCTAGAAGTATGAATAGTGCTGCAATGGACATGGGTGGGCAACTATCTCTTCATGATGAATTTTTTTAAGGAAAGCATCTCAAATGATTATTTTGGAGACTAAAGACTGTGTGGTCCACAAGTTCTGACTTCCTGCAGTGTGAGTGATCATACTTGATGTTGCATTCTCTCCTCAAGCCAGCTAGTCCTGGCTGTTTTCTCACTCACGAAGCAGAAATACTAGCTGAAAAAGTCATGACCAGCAAGGCATGCTGCAGCTCTGCACCCACTGATTGGTCTGCATTCTCTCCCTACACTTTGCTTCCTCTCTTCAGTTTTTCTCCTCTAGCTTTTCTCTTAAGGGTATAAACATGCTCAAGTCTCTTTCACTCTTAACGTAAAGCAAGAATCTTCTCTGGATTCTGTTGTCTCCTTAGAGGAATCTTTCTGTCACCTTCTTTTCTTGAAATAAGTCAGTCAACCTTTACTGACTTCAGGTATTCCTCTTTCTGCTCAATCTGCTGAGATCTAGTATCTACTTGAAACCAACCTGGAAAGCTCTTTATTAACAAATCTAGTGCCTTTGTCTCAGAATTCCCCCTCTCTCATCTCTATTGAACTCAGTTAACTGACACAGTTGATTAAGACATCCTTGAGTTTCCTTTCTTAGCATTTACCACTTTTTAAAGCTTATTTTTTTAAATCATATTTTTTTGACAGTGATTTTTTGGGGGGGCGGTAATTAGATTTATTTGTTATTATTACTTTTTTAATGGAGGTACTGACGATTGAACCCAGGACTTCTTACATGCTATGAATGTGCTCTACCACTGAGCGATATACGCTCCCCACTGCATTTACCATTTTTTAAATTCTTTTTGTGTGTGTGTGTGTGGGGAAGGTAATTAGATTTATTATTATTATTATTATTATTATTATTATTATTATTATTATTATTATTATTATTATTATTATTAATTTAATGGAGGTACACTGGAGATCAAACCAATGGCCTCATGCATGCTAAGCATGTGCTCTACCATTGAGCTATACCCTCCCCCTTAAATTCTTTTTTATTATCCCCTCCATTTCAGTTTCCTTTGTGGCCATCTGTGTTGGGCTGAATAATGACCCCCTCCCCAATATATCCACGTCCTAATCTCCAGAACCTGTGAATATTACCTTATATGAAAAAGAGAGTTTGTAGATGTGATTAAGTGAAGGGTCTTAAGAGATGGGGGATTATCCTGGATTAACCCCCAGGCCAGCTGTAACCCCAATGTTCCTCTTCAGAGGGATACATCAGCAGTCAGAAGGCAGTGTGATTGTGATAGAGAAGAACAAACCTGACTCCATATTAGATCTGTTCCTTTGGCTTTAATCCTGTGCCCTGTTTTCTAGGCTTTGTCTTGCTGGCTCTGCACCTTTTGAAAAAGAATGTTGCCTTTAGCCTGAAATATACAGGAAAGCTTATTCAAGGCTCTGACCTTGAAGGATATTAATAATTTTGCACTTATATAAAGATAACAAGTTGCAGAATAGAAAAAAACATTTGTCTTGTTGGAGGTTTTACAGGGGCACCATGACCTGATCCACGTGGACAGCTGCAAGAACAAAGGATTCCAAGAACAAATAATTCCTACACCAAGAAGTTTGCAACAATCAACCACACCTCCTCCCCTTTTTTGTATAAAAGGAGCCTGTATTCTGACGTGAGGAAGATGGTTCTCCAGGACACGAGTCTGCCATCTTCTCGGTCTTCTGACTTTCCAAATAAAGTCACTATTCCCTACCCCAACACCTCATCTCCCATTTATTGGCCTGTCGTGTAGTGAGCAGGATGAGTTTGGACTTGATGACACAAGCAGAGAGTGGAGTGATTGAGGAAGGGGCTGATAGCTAAGGGGCACAAGAAGCTAAAGAGGCAAAGGAACGCTGTCCCTTCAGAACCTCCAGAGGAAACTAGCCCTGTCGTCTTCTGGACTTCAGCCCAGTGAGACTGCTTTAGGACTTCTGACCTGCAGAACTATAAGGAATAAATGTGTATTTTAAGCCACTAAGTTTCTGCTAATTTATTACAGCACTAATAGGAAACTAGTATACTGTGTCTTTATTGATTCTTTCCTAAGTGCCAGAGGAACACATGGCCCTGTATTCTCCTTACTATAGAGTAAATATATGTTCTATATGTTTTCACTTGGCGATTTCACCTTCTATCCAAGTTTCAACCATGACCCACGATTCCCAGAACCAGCTGTCTCAATCTACATTCAAGTCTTGTGCTATATTATCACTTGGTGTCTTGCAGGCAACTAAAACTCATTAACCTGTGTGCTGTGTGAAGGAGGACTTTCCAGGAAGTTAAAGAAGTTTAAGGTTCACATTTCTTCACTTGTACGAGTCTCTTCTAAGACCATGGGAGGACCCTAGAAATTTCTATTTGTAATTTTATATAATTTTTCTTAATAAAGTTGCCTGTGGTCATAAAGTCAGTATCTTAGTGCTTGCAGCTGCTGTAACAAAAATTCCACAGGATGTGTCTTAAACAACAATCATTTATTTCTCATAGTTCTGGAGGCTGAGAAGTCCAAGATACCTACCCTGGCAGATTCTGTGTCTGGTGAGAACTCAGTTCCTGGTTCACAGACAGCTGTCTTCTCACTGTGTCCTCATTGGGTGGAAGGGAGGAGGGAGCTCTCTGTGGTCTCTTTTATAAGGGCATGAATCTCATTTATGAGGGTTCCACCTTCCTGGGCTAATCACCTCCCAAAAGCCCCAGTTCCAAATACCATTGCATTGGGGATTGGGTTTCAACATATGAATTCTGGGGGACACATGCATTTGGTCTATAGTGGGCAGTAAGTTACATTTTCCTTCATAGTTCCATGAGTGAATCCAGCATTTGTGTAACCCCAAGTTTGTACAATTAACCATGTCTATGAAGCACTTAACCTCACACGCAGCAGGTGGTCACCCAGTTGTAACAGTGTTGTCCTCAGATGCTTTACCTTGGTTAATGACATCACAGTCCTGCCCTACAACAGCCAGACACCTCAGAGTGACTCTGACACTCACGTACCCATATCCAAGCCAGGAAATCCTATTGGTTTTGACTTTCTAATTAAGGCTTTGCCTTAATTCTGCCCCACAGTGTCTAATCACCACAATCTCTGCCTTTATTCAAGTCTTCATTATCTATTTCTTGATTTATTATGATAGCTTCCTAATTTGTTTCTGTGCTAAACTTACTCCAGTGCAATCTCTTTGCTGCTGATGAATTTATTTTCCTAAAGCCAAAATATAATCACATCTCTATAGCTTAGGGCTTTTGAGATGTGGGTTTAATGTAGGGAGCTCCTACACAGTAGGGAGACAACAAGCATAACAGTCACTGACCATCAGTGTTCCTGTGCCATGTATTGTGTTTCATACAGAATGTAGTTTCTCAGTTTTAATTATTCCTTCAGAAAAGCTTTTCCTAATGCCACCAAGCAATACAGTCATGTCACTGATGTTGTATACTTTATAATTCATATCTCAATCAATAATTATCTTGATTTTTTTTTTGTTAGTTTACTTATTTATTATCTGTCTCCCCTGCTATCCAGGTTTCAACCATGACCCACGGAATGTAGCTCTGTGTGGAGAGGGATTTTGTTTTTTAACTTTTGTTCATTGATGTGTCTCCATTGCTTATTACTGCACCTGGCAAAAAAGCAGAATCTCACTGCTAAGGGCTGAATGTCTGCCCCCACCCCCACCCCACCCTGAATTCATACATTGATTCCCTAATCCTCAGTGTGATAGCATTAGGAATTGGGGCCTTTGGGAGGTAACTAGGTCATGAGGGTGGAGTGCCTATGAATAGGATTAGTGCCCTTCTAAGGAGAGGCACAAGAGATGATCTCTTGCTCTGTCTGACATGTGGAGATATAGCAAGAAGGCAGCCATCTGCAAACCAGAACGAGGGTCCTCACCAGAATCAACCATGCTGATACCTTGACCCTGGCTTTTTAGTCTCCAGAACTGTGAGAAATAAATATTTGTTGTTTAAGTCACTCAGTCTTTGGCATTTTTTTGTTACAGCAGCCTGAGCTAAGACACTCACTGAATATTTGTTGAAGGAAAGAGCTGAGCTAGGATATTAACAACAAACAAACCCATAACCCCAGAACTATCATATTCATTTAATAAAATAAGTGATATAGTAATGCCACAAAGTTGGGAAGATCATGATTGCAGAATAAAGGATGTTTAAGAACTGAGTCAGGGTTGTCTTATAAACCGTCCCTACATTTTTCTTGTGGTTGAACTTCCCTTGGGTGGTACAACCTTCTCACATCTAGGCTCGTGGCTGATAGCATGATTTCCTGTATATCTTAAGTAGCTTGACCTATGAAATGTTATTAACCCTCTTGTATTTATTTTTTTTGGGGGGGAGGCTTGGGGGATAATTAGATTTATTTATTTTAAATTAATTATTATAATATTTTTTTTAGTGGAGGTACTGGGGATTGAACCCAGTACCCTGTGCATGCTAAACACATGATAGACCACTGAGCTATACCCTCCCCCTGAAATGTATTTCTTACTATGAGTCTCATAAAGTTGGGAACTAACCAGGGTGAACAGCCACAGTTTGTTTTGTTGAGATATAGAGTTCTGTTCCACCAGGAAAGAGTTTTAATTCTGCCTAAATTATTTCTTTTATTTTCTAGACTTCTTCTAGAGCTGTGAATGAACAGCTCTCTATGGCTTTTCCTCCATGGCCGTGTTCACAGTCCGTCACCCCATCATTTCACTTCTCTTCTTACACGGCTTATGTTCCATGGCCCAGCATTACAATCACCCTTTTGCAGACCCTCTGTCCTTTTCCTTTCTTGCTTTGACATATAATTCTGGAAAAACAGTAACTCTGGTTAAAGCCACCTCCCTTCCCTTGTCCACTGTGTCCCAGGAAGCTGCATGCCCTTGGAACCAGCACACGACCTCACCTGCTCTTGGTGCTGCTGCGCAGTCCTTCTACGCTTCCCCAGCCCCGGGGCAGTCAAACTTTAACTCACATCAGAATCACTTGTGTCTTACACAGAGCTCCACTGCTGGGCTCCACCTTGAGTTCCTGACTCAGTAGGTATGTTAGCTATTAATAGCAAATTACTTCAAAGTTTAGTGTTTTACAGCAAACTTTTTTATTTTAACCTCATACCATTTCTTCAAGTCAGGAATCTGGGAGGAGCTTGGCTTGACCCTGGCTTGGGATCTGGTGAAACTGCAGTCACATTGTTGGCTGGGGGATGGCCTCCCAGACTGGGGCTGCTGACATGTAAGACTCTCTGTGGCAGCTGGTTTCTCACAGATCAAGTGATCAGAGAGGAGAGAGGGACAGAATCTGCAGTCTTTTAAACCTCTGTCTTACTCCATTGGTTCCATAGGTCAGTGGGCAGAACTGTATCCTGGGACTAAATAAGGGTATTACTATCAGGATACAGGGGTGGTTAGGACCATCTTGGAGTTTGGCTACCACAGTTGTCTAAGGTGGAGCCTGAGATTCGCATTTTTAGCAAGTTTCCAGGTGACGTTGCTGCTGCTGGTCACTCCAAGGCCCACCGCCCAGGTCAGCCGTTCCCTCACTCTGCGCACCAGTGTTTTCAAACTGAAGTCCATTAGGACTTGGATGCTCTTGTATAGAACTACAGAAGACCCCGAATAGTCAACACAATCTTAAGAAAGAAGAACGAAGCTGGAAGAATCACACTTCCTGACTTCAAACTATACTACAGAGCTACAGTCATCACAACAGCGTGGGGCAGCACATAGACAGACACACAGATCAATGGAACAGGATAGAGAGCCCAGAAATAAACCCATGCACTTATGGTCATTTACTCTATGACAAAGGAGGCAAGAATATACAATGGAGAAAAGATGGTTTCTTCAATAAATGGTGCTGGGAAAACTGGACAGCTATACATAAAAGAATGAAATTAGAATATTTTCTCACAGCATATACAAAACAACAAACAAAGAATTTAAAAAAAAAATCTCAAAATAGATTAAGGACCAAAATCTAAGACCGGAAACTATAAAACTCCTAGAAGAAAATGTAGGAAGAATAGTCTTTGACGTGAATCGTAGCAACATTTTTTTTTTTGGATCTGTCTCCTAAAATAAAGGAAACCAAAGCAAAAATAAACAAAAGGGACATAATTAAACTTAAAATCTTTAGAACAACAAAGGAAACCACTGACAAAATGAAAAGACAAACTAAAAGAATGCGAGAAAATATTTGCAAATGATATGACTGACAGGAGGTTAATATCTAAAATACATAAACAGCTCATATAACCCAACATCAAAAAAAAAAACCAACTTGATTAAAAAATGGGCAAAAGACCTGAATAGACATTTTTCCAGAGAAGACATACAGATGGCCAGCAGGCATGTTAAAAGATACTCAACATCACTAATCATCAGGGAAATGCAAATCAAAACCACAATGAGGCATCACCTCAGAGCTGTCAGAATGGCTATCATCAAAGAGAACACACGTAAGAAATGTTGGTAAGGATGAGGAGAAGAAGGAACCCTCCTACACTGTTGTGGGCATGTAAATTGGTGCAGCCACTGTGGAAAACAATATGGAGGTTCCTCAAAAAACTAAAAATAGAACTACCATATGACTCAGCAATTCCTCTCCTGGATATATATCTGAAAAAAACAAAAACAGTAATTCAAAAAAATACATCCAACCCAATGTTCATAGCAGCATTGTTTACAACTGCCAAGATAGGGAAGCAACCTGAGTGTTCATCAACAGAGGACTGGATAAAGAAGAAGTGGCATATATACATAATGGAATAATACTCAGCCATAAAAAAGAATGAAAATTTGCCATTTGCAGTAACATGGATGGACCTGGAGATTGTCATTTTAAGTGAAGTAAGCCAGAAAGAGAAAGAAAAATACCAATATGATATCGCTTATAGGTGGAATCTAAAGAAAAGGACACAAATGAATTTATTTACAAATCAGAAACAGACTGACAGATACATAGAACAAACTTATGGTTACCAGAGGGTAAAGGAGGTGGGAAGGGATAAATTAGGAATTCGAAAATTGCACCTCTTAGGGAATGATGGAAATGTTAGTTGTTTTGATTGTGATAGTGATCTCATTGGTGTATACATCTATCAAAATTCATTAAATTGCACATCTGAAGTATGTGTAGTTCACTGTACATGAATCATACCATAATAAAGATGTTAAAAGATAATATAAAATGTCTGCATTACAATAGACTGGATATTATATCCTTAACAACTTTTTAAACTCACAGTGAAGAATTATAAATGCTCACTTACAAATGTGTGAGGACACAGTTAACGGAATTAGCTTAGAGGTGATCATTTCATTACCCCTCAAACTTGCAACACCTTTCCCCTTTCTCTCAATCATTCTAGTTTTGATCTTGCTTATTTACTATTTCATCATTAACATCAGAGCAATGAGAAGAGGATTTCTGCTCTATGTCCAACCACCCTCAGCAGCCCTCATACATTCTACTTCCCTGACCATCGCTACTCTCTGGCCAGGTTAGTCTGTTGATAGTGTTATGTTCACAGATTAATGATAGTCTTCATAATCCAGAGCCAACCCCTTCTCTATTTATTATACCTTTTTCCACTACCTGACATCCTCACTGATGTAATAATCTTCACTTAACTGACAAACCTTTTAACATTTGTCAGAAGTGACCTGTGAAAAAGGGTCATGAACTGGAAAAACCACGATGTGTGTGTTTGTGTCTATGTGAAAAAGTGACTGTGTTAGGGAGAGAGCAAATGATAGCAAATGATACTGATTCATTTCTGAAGACAGGGATCAGAGACAGAATCAGTGTCTTATTTCTGATTACCCTCTTCTTTCTACTTTATATTGGAGCTATAAAAGCAAATGGAAGGTAAAATTGGCATCAGTAAATACGTTTTGCTGATTTACCACCAACCCCATTCTGCCATTAAGACCACCAGGATGTGAAATTTCTTGGACTAGTAATGTTGACTTACTACTTTTTTTTTTCAGTGTGAAAGTCTTTGAAGTCTTTGAAGTCTTTGACTCTTATTCTTTTTTTAATTCTTATCTTTTATTGCAGTGTAGTCGATTTACAATGTTAGTGTCAGGTGGGTCTCAGCTACTTTTGATGCCTATCCAGTTTCAGTGCTTGACACACAATATTTTTGTTTCAAAATTATTTGCTAAATCAAAAATTAACTTAGTTGCTTTTTATACATTGTTTTATAAAGAGATAATTTATAGTTTTCAACCTAATTCAGCACATTTACTAAGTCCCTACTATGTTTTAGGTACTTGTCTAGATCCTGGAGTTAGTCAAAAAGAAACAAAGACAAACATGGTTTTGAAATGTTCTTTCAATTCAGGGCTTATAAATTCCAAGAATATAGGTGCAGTTAAATTCTTTATGCTGTAACTCAATAGACTTCATAAAAACATAGCTGGAAAGGAGTTTAGGCAAAATCAAGTCCAATGGCCTTACAGATAATAAGTAAGTAAAGTCAAGAAAGTTTAAGGAATTTGCCCCAAATCACACAGCTAGCTCATATCATCGCAGTGAACGGCATTCCCGGAGCTTTGTTCATTACCATCAACCTTGTTGCCAAGTAGATACATAAATAGAGACAAGTATTTGAATGTGTAAACAAGTTTTTTTTTTTAATAACTGGCTTCTTGTGAATTGTGAATTTTTTGCATAGCTGAATTTAATACTGCCCTCAACTTTCAGGTATATATGGTCATCTGCTCTTTGAAGTTTGTCATTTCTAGAATATTTATAACATCTACATCTGGGCTAATAGACGACTGCTTATATTTAGGGTTCTTCAGAAATGCTGATTATTATTATTATTTTTAATGATTAATCTGTTATAGCAAAGATATGCAAACTGCAAGACCATGGGCCACTCTGGCTTGATCCTGTTTTCATACAATCTATAAGTGAAGAATGATTTTCACGTTTTTAAGTAAATGGGAAAAAATTAGAAGAATAGTATCTCATGACATGTGAAAATGCTATGAAATCCTAATGTTAATGTCCATTAATATAGTTTTGGGGGGGTGGAGGTAATTAGGTTTATTTATTTAATTTTTTTTTATAATGGAGGTACTGGGGATTGAACCCAGGACCTTGTGCATGCTAAGCATGCTCTCTGATACTTGACCTATACCCTCCCTCCACAGTGTCCACTAGTATTGTTTTATCAGAACACAGCTGTGTTCATTCACGTACTGTCTGTGGTTGTCTTCTCAATACAACAGGAGAACTGAATGATTGCAACAGAGACCATGTGGCCTGCAAAGCTTAAAGTATTTACTCTCTGGCCCTTTATGGGTAAAGTTTATTCATCCTTGCACTACAGCAACAAATATCCTATTAAACCTGCCTCTCGCTCCCAACACTTGTGGGACATTTAGATAGCTATTTAATGGGAACCAATGATTTCAGTATCTTTGAGGACTGTACCAAAGCTTTATCCCTAAATTGCAAATAACCCAAAACAGGTCCAGATTTTTCCTTACTTTCTCTTCTTGCTTAATACTGTATTGATATCTGCATAGTCCTCTCCTGAAAAAATTCAAGCTTACAAGTGGTGTTTATATTTGACAGAAGTAAAAGCTTTCCACAGCCACCAGCAGAAGGTCTGCATTGAGATAATTTATATTGAGGGCAGCAGAGCAGTCTTCCCAGGGGATCTGACTATGTTGTCTGCAAGGGAGAATGTGTGTGTGTTCTTTTGTTTTGTTTTGTTCTGTTTTGCTTTCTGTGTTTCAAGCTCCTTATGCTTTATGTCTCGATAGTTAAAACTAAACATTTTATATGGATTTAAGAGCTTAATATGTTTTTGAGAGGGAAGTTCTGGGCTAATAATAGAACTAGTCAAAAACAGTTTCTTAAGTAAACTTAAGGAGATTTCTCAAGCTATTAAAACATACTGCATAACAACTTCAACTTTGACTCCAATAAAGTTTACTAGCAACTCAATGAAAATGAAATACACATAATGAGTACACATATGGAAATGTTTACCTTCATTAGAATTTAAATAAAGGCGGGGTTCAGCTCAGTGGTAGAGAGCTTGCTTAGCATGCATGAGGTTTCAGGTTCAATTCCCAGTACCTCCATCAAAAATTAAAAACAAATTTAAAGAAAAAACAAATCTAGTTACCTACCCTCTCCAAAAAAGCTTAAAAAATTTAAATAAATGGAACTTAAAACAGCGATTAAATACCATTTTCCTTCATTAAGTTACAAAGAAAAAAGATGACACTCTCTAACACTGACCATTGTGTAGTGACACAAGGAATGTTGATACTCTTTTACGATGCAAACTTAATTTTTTTGGCACTTAAAGGCTTTCCAAAAAGAAATTCCTTCCAAAAGAATTCACTTGAACATTGAAGGTTTTTGATGTGTTATAAGAAGTAACAAATCTTGAGCAACAAGGGGTCCGTTCACATTCTAACCTAAATCCCATGGTTGTTATCTAAAGCACAAAGTTAACATGCCACTCCTCTGCTTAAAATCCTTTGAAGATTCCCCATAATCTGCTGAGCAAAATCCCAGTCTCTAGAGGCATTAAAGTCTCCGTCATCTTGGCCTGGACTTTCCCTCTCTTATTTCCTGCCATTCTACCTGCGTCATAAAGCCTCCTCCTCCCCCTCCCCCGATGAAACCCATCCCTCCAGAAACCGGCCCCTGATCTCTTCTGCATTATTCATTTTTCCCCCTCTTTCCTGGGTCACTTGCAAACACGATACTTTCTCCCATCTCAAGAATTTTTTCTGCATCTCAGATATTGTCAGCTACTATCCTATTTCTCTCCTTTAAAACAGATTTTTTGAAAGAGTTGCCTATATTTTATAGAGGATTTGTCTCCAGTTTCTCTCTTCCCATTTTCTCTTGAATCCATTCTTCTCTCCTTTTTAAAAAAAACTTGATTGTTTATTATGGGAAAATTTTTAAATAAACAGAGAATTGTATACCCATCCAGCTTCTAATGGATTATTTCAAAGCCAACAGCAGATATATGAACATATTCTAAACAGCCTTTCAGATTCATCATCTGATCAAACTGTTTTCAAAGTCAACAACGACCTTCACCTCAGTTTGTGCAGTAAAATACACACCCATATACTATTCTTCAAAGCAATAGCTTGGATTGAACAATATATGTATTTATTAAAAATGGAAAACACAGGGAAAAATCAACAGAAAGTTGACTACTCAGAGCCAGTCAATACTGACATTTTAGTGAAATTTATCTCCAATTTTATGCTATGCAAATGAACATGTATTTAAAAACTTAAGATTACACTATTATAAAATCTTTTCTTTTTTAATGAATTATGCACATGGATTTTTATGTTCAATAAATGACAGGTCTAGATCATTTTCTAAGCTCTTTAGCAATCTGTCATTTTTATGTTTTATGATTTATTAAAATAATTTTCTATATTTGTACATTTTACGTTTCCAATTTTAACTCTCATATTTGCTATTGTAATGGTCATCTTCATAAAGCATCTTTGTGCACCCATAGTGTACTGCTTCAGGATGAATTCCTAGAATTAAAATTTTGAGTATTGCATGTTTTTATTCTTTTTATTATAGGTTACTACAAGACATTGAATATAGTTATCTATGCTATACAGAAAGAACTCCCTGTTTATCTATTTTATATATACTACTTAATGTTTGCCAATCTCAAACTCCCAATTCATCCCTCCCCACCCTCTTCCCCTTCAGGAACTGTAAGATTGTTTATTATGTCTGTGAGTCTGTTTCTGTTTTACAGAGAAATTCCTTAGTGTCTTCCTTTTTCCTTTTTTAGATTCCACATATAAGTGATATCATATAGTGTTTTTCTTTCTCTTTCTGGCTTACTTCACTTTGAATGGCGATCTCCAGGTCCATCCATATTGCTGCAAATGGCATTATTTAATTCTTTTTTATGCCTGAGTAGTATTCCATTGTATAAATATACCACAGCTTCTTTATACAGTCATCTGTGGATGGATATTTAGGTTGCTTCCATGTCTTGGTTACTGTATATAGTGCTGCTATGAACATTGAGATGCATGTATCTTTTTGAATTAGAGTTCCCTCCAGATATATGACCAGGCGTGGGATTGCTGGATCATATGCTAAGTCTATTTTTAGTTTTTAAAGGAACCTCCATACTATTTTCCATTATGGCTGCACGAAATTACGTCCCCACCAATAGTGTAGAAGGACTCCCTTTTCTCCACAGCCTCTCCAGCATTTGTCATTTGTGGACTTTTGAATGACGGTCATTCTGACTGGTGTGAGGTGATACCTCATTGTAGTTTTGATTCTGATAATTAGTGATATAACCAATTAACTATTGAAGCCATCTGAGGAACCTTTTTGGGGGAAGAAAAAACTAATTTTATTCAGGAAGTTGAAGCTGGATCTCAGTGGAAAGATCTAAGGCCAGTGTGTTTTACATTGACAAATACTAAAAGGAAGACATGTCCTTACATTTCTAAAGAAATATAGTCATCACAGAGCCTTTTTATTCCTCTAACTTAAATTCTCAAATGACCTTCAATTCTGAAATTGTGGAAAAGAACCTTAACACTGCCCAGGTGTCTGACCCTCTAAGAAGTGGAGAAGCCTAGGAACTGAAAGTTGCTGGGGGTTTACACAACCTTTTCCATCTGCTTTCAGAGAAAACTCTTGAATTACAGAATGTCCAGCTAGCCCCAGGCATTAATTAGCATAGCCTGAATGATAACAGTAACTTAAAAAAATCAGTCAACAATAAATGACTGGTTTGCTTTCATCACTGCAATTCCAATACCTAACTCACATTTTAAAAATGGGACACTACTTGTTTATTATTATATTTAGTATAAGGAGACAAAAATTGGTGGGGCTGGATTCTCTGTCCCTTAAATTGTTTTGATTTTGAAAGAATTCCTTAATTCAGGATATAATGTGAGTTTCAATTCCTTGGAATAGATGGATTCTGGATTCAGTCTGTGGTTTAGATAAGACTCAAGTCTTGAGTTCTCAGCTTATATGAGCTGCGGGGTTGGTCTGATACCCTAAAAAAGGCTTTTGGGGTGGGGGTGGTGGGGTGTTTCCTAGATTAGATATTATCAGAACTCAGCATTCTCCCAGTCAACATACTGATCTCACGACTGGATGGGAAAATAAATGGCTGTGGTGGTAAATGCTGGGTCCCATGGGACCTGTTCTCTCATCATTGAAACTTTGTCATAGGTCTAGTGATGCCTAAGCCATTGTTTTTCATAGAATTATAGGGCTGGTAGTTACTTTAGAATTATTAGTCTCTTTTTGACCCAGTGGACAAACTTCTTTTGCAATATCCTAGAGAGATTGTTACCAAATTCAGGTTCACCAGCTCGCTGCTGGAAAGCCAATATTCAAAAGAGACGAGTGTTGATGGAAAGGAAACATTACTTTATTCATGAGGCCAGCAACCCGGGGAGAAGGCAGACTTGTGTCCAAAAACCAACTTTGAAGATTCTGCTGGACTATGAAAGTTTTTAAAAGGAGAATAAAGTTTTTAAAGGAGGGGGGTCAGAGTCTTCATTATCTTCCCCTGTGGTCAGACTTTCTTCTGATTGGTCGGTGGGGAGGTAACAGGGAGGTGCTCCAATAATCTTGTGCTCAGCTTGAGTTACTATCCTCTACCTGGGTGGGGGTCTCAGTTCCCCTGCAGAAGAACTCAGAGATATTATTATGTGTATACCTGGAGAAGGAACCAGGACCCTGCCCTGAGGCTGCACTATTGTTTCTGGACTGTTCCTCCCTTTGTCTGCATTCCCTCCCTTCCCTGATTAGCAACTGTTTGAATCTGCCCTTTGGAACTCAGGGAAGGTCAAGGAGGCTGAATGAAGCCTATTTCCTACAAACAAGAAATAGGGGTGGGAGGGGACAGAAAGGATTTGTACCCCAGAGGGCCCGACAGGGTCCTGCTCTGTTTCAAGATAATTATCCTCAACTCTTCTAAGGAGAAATTTATTTATTTATTTCATCATGAAGAAGCCCATTGAACAGGTTTACATTTTTAAAATATATTATTAATCACATAATTTAAAAATTTTCAATAAAATTATTTTCTAAGAAGATAATGAGGTATCTGTCTGAAATATCTAGCCATTGCTTCCAGTTCTGAGTTTGTGGCATTCCAGAATAAATCTAGTTCCTTAAAAACAAATGTTTTTTTTATTAAAAACATCTTTCCATATTTGGAGAAAAACTCTGCCTCTCCCTGAGTCTTCCTTTCTGCAGTGTAAGCATCTCTAGTTTCCTCAAGAAAACTTTGTGTAACATGATCTGTTTATTTTGTCCTTTGTCATTCTGAGGGGCCCTGGTTTATTCCTGTACCTTTTCGTATGTAATGTCAAAACCAGAAAACCAGGATTTTACAATAGCTATGAACTCACTCAGGAGCATATGGTTAAAAAACAAAATTCTACTAAGTAAATTTAAAAGATCTTACTGGCTTCATTCAGTGATTCATGAATCGGGCAGCTTTCAATCTAGCAGATAAAAGCGTGCACCGAAGTGCTGTCCAAGGTAAGAGAATTTACAGGCAGAAGGGAGCAGGAACAATGAAGTTATACTGGGCAGGAAAGCAGATTGGTTACTGCAAAGTTACTTTCCCTGTAAAGCATGTCAGGGGTCTCTCAGCACCAAGCCACCTGAGCTTTGAACTGCGTCTGCGAATGTCTGAACTTTAACTTGACTTATTTTGTGCATTCGTTAGCAAGAGGTCCTAAAGTCACTGCTTCTTCACTTTACTCCATTTTGGCTGATGCATTGTTTCATAGGAATGCTCTACTCTGTAACAGCAGGGGAAACTACAGTATATATACATATAATACACACTGTAAGTGCATTAATAGTGTAGGGGTTCAGAAGTGACTTCCCCAAATGTGCCACTTTTGCTTGAGGATTATTTTAAGCTAAAGGCCACTGAGACTTTGTGGGTTCAAGAGGAACCACTGCCTCTCCCTCAACTACCTAGAAGAGTTTAAATCGAGGATTCTTTTTTCCCCCAGGAGAAAGTTTCTATGAGAGATAAATTTTATCTAAAAGGCCCCATCTATATGGGAAAACATTTAATAACCCAACATCCGCACTTCTTATTGTCCTGTGAATGACCCCCCTGTCCTTGGAAGCCCCAGCCCCCCATCCTAGTCCTCCCATGAGGTCTCATTTTACCTTTCTGTATCTAAACCTCTCATATATGTGGGGTCCCCTATGTATGAAACTGAACGTGATTTTTCTCCTGTTAATCTGTCTTGTCAAGTTCTTTCTTAGACCAGCCAGAAGAACCTGGAAGGATAGAGGAAAGTTTTCTTCCTCCTCGGCAATTATAATTAGCAATCTCTATCACATTCTTTTAATGATTGCACAATGTTGCAGGTGGCATTAGAACATCGTACACACATAACTTGCTCTATTTAAACCCTGCTCCCCCGATGAACATTAATTGTAGTCCAAGTGGTGTCGAAGGTTACTTATAGCCTCTCATAAGTCCTTACTGTCACAGCTCTTCCTAACTCTGAGCCCAGCTGACATCATGTTGGTAGCTTGAAACCAGCCATGGTACGGTATTCATACCATGGAAACTGGCAAATACTACATGACAGTCTCCTTCCCCTTCCCCACCTTCAGCCCGTCCCCACCATTGACCAGTACGCCACTGTGTTGTTCTCAATTTTTTGTTATAACATATAACATACTTATTTGCAAACTGTGAGGGTATTTCCAAAGAAATATCCTTAAAAGAAAAAGAAAAAAATCTTCACCCCAAAACAAAACAACAAATATCCCACATAAAATGTTTTTATTTATTCCTGCCAGGAGTTACCTCCTTCCTCCAATCAGGTGATGACTCAGAAACTGAAGGGAAGTGGTTTGATCTCTTTATAGGGCATCCTTCCTCTCTCCTGCTGGGCCCCACTGAATGTAGGGACATTTGTACACGGAAAGCCGTGATGGAAATCTCTTGGCTTTAGACGTTCACTGGAAGGGAAAAAAAAAGATGGTTTTCCATACTTACCTCCCTTCAGTTCTTTCCTTCTTTAAGTGGACAAGTCACAGAGGGAAGGTGAAAGGAGATGCAAATTTGTATCCTAAGTCCCATCCCTATTCTTATTACAGCCAGAAAGCTGCTAATCACATCACAAAACGAACTTCTATTGCTTTAGTATCTGAACACAGAGTGGGCTTGTAAAACGCAGATGAGTTCTTAAGGGTACAAAGAGACACACAAAGGAGCTGATCTATCGGGGGACATCTGGAGGGCTAATCAAGGATGAACGGGGAAGGGAGCAAGCTAATCCCCCAGGTCACTGCTGTCACCATCTCCTGTCCACCCCCCACCCCAAAGAGGAAGTATTGTTAAAGCCGTGTAGAAGGGAATCAAATGGCTGCTTTGTGCTGAATGGTTTTGTGCTATTCACGTTTGCCCTACATGTTTTGAAAAACTCAGATAATCTACTTGACAGTTTTAGATCCAGTTGTCATGTAGGGGTAAGAAGAGGGAAGAAAAGCCAGAATCTGGGATCTGGAGTAAGCCTGACTGAGGAGCCTGAAAGGAAAGGGGGCCAGGACAGAATAAAACACACTGAAACCTCATTTCCATCCCAGGGCCACATAGTACAGTTGATTTACAACCTCAAACACACAGCAGAATTTTAAGAAGAACACAGTTATATAGTTAGTTTATAGCAAAGTTCCAATTAAATCCTCAAATTTTACAGAAAAAAAATATGAAAGTGACCGTGATTATCCAAAGACTTATTTTAAGTAACTATGAGAGTAGTTGGAAGGGGAAACTAGAAAAAAAAAAAAAAGAGTAATTTCATTGGCTATTTCTTAGCGTCATGGAATATTACCTTAAGTGTATCTCTTTATCTGAGAAGTTGACACCTCCCTGTTTTCCTCCTTTTTTTTTTTTTTTTTTTTGGAAGTTATTGTGATCTTCGTTCTCATAAAGCAAACTCAGAATTTGCTGAAAATGTATGTTCTCTGCTTCTGATTGCTTGGAGAGCAAAAGAAAGTTGAGGTCAGACTGTGTTTCCTCTGGGTTGAGGTGAGTATGGCATTGCTAGAAAGGTTGAAGAAGGCAGACAATTGGTAAAACACTAAAACTGTATTCTTCTCCAGACGTTAATTAGGACTTGGCTCTACATAGATTTTTGAGGGAGCACATGTGGATCTGAAATGCTAGTTACAACTCGGAAAAAAGTTGAATATCACCAAAGCATTTTTTTTTCCTGTTCTCACTCATAACTTTTTAGTCTTTCCTTTTGGTTCCAGTCCATGAAATCTCATCCCCATGACCCTTTAGCAAGCTGAGTGCCCAACAAAACTCAGTCATGGGTGACATTTAAATAGGCAGGAAAACTTTGATAGGGCTGCAGTTTTATTTTATTTATTTATTTAAAATTTAAATTTTTTTTTTTTTTTTAGTTTTCTGACTGAAGTTATCTATAATTAGCATTTATTTCTCATGTAAAGAAGTATAAAAGTGCTTTGGCCATAGCTCCAGTGAGTGAGGCTTGCTAATATCTCTCCAAGTAGATGCTGGGAGCAGGGCAATCCTTATCAAATCAAAGCCAAAAAGAGCAGAGTGATGCTGAAAGTATTTGTCGGCTATCACTAAGAGTTTTCTTCATCAGTTTGTGACAGTGACAATTCCTTTTTTTAAAATATATTTTTTATTGAAGTACAGTCAGTTTATAGTATTGTGTCAATTTCTGGTGTACAGCACAATACTTCAGTCATACAGGAACATACATATATTCATTTTCATATTCTTTTTAACCGTAAGTTAACCTACAAGATACTGAATATAGCTCCCTGTGCTAATCAGTATAAACTTGTTGTTTATCTATTTTATATATCGTAGTTAGTATCTGCAAATCTGGACCTCCTAATTTATCCCTTCCCACCCCTTTTCCCCTGGTAACCATAAATTTGTTTATTATGTCTGTCAGTCTGTCTCTGTTTTGTAAGTAAGTGTGTCTTTTTTTTTTCTAGTTTCCATGTATAAGTGATATCATATGGTATTTTTCTTTCTCTTTCTGACTTACTTCACTTAGAATGACATTCTCCAGTTCCATTCACGTTGTTGCAAAAGACATTATTTTATTCTTTTTTATGGCTGAGTAGTACTCCATTGTATAAATATACCACTACTTTATCCAGTCCTCTGTTGACGGACATTTAGGTTGTTTCCATGTCTTGGCTATTGTAAATAGTGCTGCTATGAACATTGGGGTGCATGTATTTTTTTGAATTAAGGTTCCCTTTGGATATGTGCCCAGGAGTGGGATTGCTGGATCATATGCTAAGTCTATTTTTAGTCTTTTGAGCAATCTCCATACTGTTTTCCATAATGACTGCACCAAACTACATTCCCGCCAACAGTGTAGAAGGTTTCCCTCTTCTCCACACTCTCTCCAGCGTTTATTGTTTGTGGACTTTTGAATGATGGCCATTCTGACTGGTGTGAGGTGATATCTCATTGTAGTTTTGATTTGCATTTCTCTGATAATTAGCGATACTGAGCATTTTTTCATGTGCCTATTGGCCCTTTGTATGTCTTCACTGGAGAAATGCTTGTTTAGGTCTTCTGCCCATTTTTGGATTGGGTTGTTTGCTTTTTTTGTTATTAAGTTGTATGAGCTGTTTATATATTCTAGAAATTAAGCTCTTGGACAGTGACAATTCTTGAATTATTCTCCTGTACTCATGGAATGTATACCAAGTCCTGTATGGTTATAGGAATAGAGTGGTCACACCATGTAATTAGTATGATTTTTTAAAGTGGGGATGGCTTCATCTATTTCCTGGATAATGTATATTGTACGTACATTTTTTTGGCTTTCTTCTAAACCCTTTTGTCATAGTTTCCTTTGACTTTGAGGCATCCTTATTTTTAATGTGAATAACAGTTAGCATCCACAATGATAAACATAGTGCTGGGTGGTGGAAGGTAGTGATAGAACACATGCTTAGCATGCACAGGGTCCTGGGTTCAATCCCCAGTACCTCCATTAAATAAATAAATAAATAAACTTAATTACCACCCCCACCAAAAAAAAATTTTTTTAAAAATCATTTTAAAAACTCTGCTGGGAAGGCATGAAACAGCCAAGGTAAACAGAGCTATGGCCTTTTCCAGTGGAATAATCACAGCTGTAATGAAATCCCGGTCCTGTGGTTTAGGCTGGGAAGTTTGCAAATTAGTGAGAAAGGCACACTGCTCCTTTGCTTCCAATCATATGGTCTACAGTACTGCTGTCATGATCGCCATGTACCCATACCTATATAGTCCTGAGCACCTTAGCCCTTTGAATAGTACTCCCTTGTTCCAAATAAAGCAAAGCTTCCCATCAGCTGCTCTGCTTGGCTTTCCTGCTGCCTGAACAGGACTGAGCATGGCTGGTTTTAGTATTGCTGGTCAGGGCTGTCGCCTACACGGTTTCTTTCCATTGTGCCTTCCAGCTGCTTTCAGATTTCCCAGGTCTCAGCAGTAATATCACTTGACTAAATACAAATGCTTTCCTCACTGCTCACAGTTTATGGCAATGGGAAAAGGAGTTTAAATTATCTGGCATTTGAGTGATCCTGGAGGTCCTTTTGTGTGTCTACTATGCACACAAATGGTTAAGGGCATTTTGTTGCAACAAGGAAGAAATAGTTCTAAAGAAGAACTTTATTTTTTTCTGTCTTTTGTTGTATAGAAGTAGTAACGGATTTAAATAACACAAACAAAATTGCCCTGGAAACTGAAAGTAAGCCATGGGCATAGAAGAACTATCTGGATATTGATAATGGCTACCATTTTCTGGTCTTTTCCTGTGGACCAGTCACTGAGCTTTATACACTTTTACACTTTTCAACAGTAGTAGGAACTGGCTGTTAATTGTGATCCTCATCTTCCCCATGAGGAAAAAAAGACAGGCTGGGAGAGATGCAGCAGCTGGTCCATAGTCTCAGGGACAGCAGGCATTTAATAATTTACTTATTTTTATAAAATACAAACATAAAATATAAAATAATAAAAATAATAAAAGTATTTTACACTTGATCTTAGCCAAAAGGCCAAGAAGCAATATAATGAAGTTATTTTAAATAATAACATACTACTAGAAAAATGGTTTTGAGAGTGTGATACATTCTGGAAAGGAGTGTGCTTTCCCAGAAGGGAACAGTGGTCAGTCTCTGAGGCTTCCCAGGCAGCCTCACATATGGGGAAACAGATGTTTTTATAAAAGAAGTGTTTTGGTGGGGAGAGAGTATAGCTCAGTGGCAGAGCCCATGCTTAGCAGGCACGAGGTCCTGGATTCAATCCCCAGTACCTCCATTAAAAAAAATAAATAAATAAACCTACTCCCCCCCACCAAAAAAAAAAAGTAGGAAAAAAAAATGAAGTGTTTTGTATCTTTAGGTCCATGTAATGTCTTTCTCTGGTCAGAAGTTGGGCCCTTAAATGCATCGTGTTCTTTCCTGTTTTCTCAGAATTTGGGGTGTCAATACATTACTTAGTGAATAATCTTCTGGACTCTTCTGGAATCTGTTTTAACTCTGAAACCAGTTCTTCTGACAAGCAGCATGTCCTCTTTTGAAAATATTCAAACTAGTTTAAATTTAAGTTGGGAAATTTTACCTCTGAGTCACTCGACGTGTCTTTAATACGTCTCCCGCCCCCGCCCCTCAAACATAATCCTGACAGATTTACTCACCTGTTGAAGAAGGGCTGACATTTCCCCATCTGAGGCTCACTTTTGGGAAACTGAGAGATCTTTTCATCAATATTTTATGGAGCTTTTCTGGCCTGTGCAAATACTGGGACGCTGCATACTTTTAAACTAGGGGACCACTTATTTTTCTGAATGTGCTCTGAGTTTGTATGTGAATGTTTGCAGGTATGAATTGGGTCCTCCAAGAGCTTAAAGCCCCCTTTGTATGTGCAGTGGTTACCTGGTATTAATTAAGGCATCTACCACGAGAAGGAATAAAGTGACTAGGAAGCTGTCAGGACACACGGGAATTTAGGGATTATGGTTCCTTTGTTTCTACATTCCCTGAACACAAAACTTTTCTGATGTTAGTATGTGCTTGTTTACCTTTTAACTGAGTAAATGAAAGTAAAAGTTTTTTCAAGTAACAAACCAGGAAATACTTTGACAGTAGATTTTGTGATTAAGTTACGTGTATGGACAGGTTGCCATTACTTTATTATTAATATGCATTTTTATTTTTTAAATTTTTTTTGGAGGGAGTAATTAGGTTTATTTAGTTATTTAATTTTTAATGGGGGTATTAGGGATTAAACCCAGAACCTCATGCATGCTGAGCATGCACTCTTCCTCTGAGCTCTACCCTCTCACATACATTATTATTTTTAAAAAAAACTACTGAACAGCCAAATACAAGGTAGACCCTAACGTCTTGATTTTTTTATCCTCTCCAAATGCATTTTGTATGAATAATCTGAAGTTTTTCCCCTTCAGTGAGCCGTAAGACAAAATTCCACATCACATATGAGATTTCTTGTCCCTCACATTGAGGCCTTGCAAGATTAAGTAGTAAAATGACAGTGTGGCTTAGCACAGAGTAGCCTGAAATGGCAGGTAAAATAACTAGTCTTGGTCTTATTAAAAATGATCCATTCGTTGCTATGAGAAAAATTTTAACTGCTTTATACCTCAAAGTCATCACAAACATGCCTTTGGAATTACTCTGTTATTACCATATGTGATGGTAATAACCACATTTGAATGGATCTTTTCTTTATATTATGAAAAACTCTTTTAATTTTCAGTTTTATGTTACACATATGGATGCTTTTGAAAATGACAAGTTTTTGCACAATGAGCGGCAGCTAAGGTCAAAGGCCTCAGTGCATGTGTGGTTTCATGTGTTACAACCCAGTGCTCTTATCTGCATTAGATATTTGACATTTTTATTCTAGGAATTGTTGATTTTAGTTATCAGGTTATCAGTTATCAAATTTGACTCTGAATCCTTTTATTTTTGCTCATGAGTCCACAAAAATCTAGTTTGAAACAATCATTTTAGAGACCAGAAAAAAGCACAGTGGTCTATTTGATAAATTATCAAAACTTGGAAATTAAGAAGAAATGAAAGATATTTATTAAAAAAAATTTAGATTTCCATCATAAGCTTTGTGATATGAATATAATCCAGTAACATTTACTGTGAGTCCCTGATCCTGACAGAGACTCATCTGATACTGAAGTTAAGATAGAATGTGTTCCTAGATTCAGCTAAACCCAGGTTTTTTGTTTTTGTTTTTAACTGAAGTATAGTTGGTTTACAGTGCTGTGTTAGTTTCTGGTATACAGCTTAGTCAGATAAACTCAGTTTTTAATGATGTTTTATTCAGATTATACTTACCTTCATGCTTTCAAAGAACAAATAAATCATTACAGTTCTTCCATCAAAGTCAAATAAATGAATGTGACTACTTCACCACCAGAAATATTTGATATATTTCTTTAAGACAGGACCCCCAAGGCAATATTCAAAAGCACTCAATAAATTTACAAGTCAATTTAGTGCCAGTCTCTACAGATGCTTTAAACAGTCTTCATTAAATTACTGTGGAAAAATGTGGAGTCTATCAACCTGCATTCCCAGACCTTTTGCCACTCATTTAGGGGCCACTGAAACAATGATATGAGGTTTATTTAACTACTGTCCCTGGCCACCGTCATTAACTAAGAAAGATAAGTAAACATTGATAAGACATCAGAGGGCCTTTTACAAATGTCTTAGTTCTTGGAAAAGCTCATGTTTCAGATCCAGTAAAAGAGAAAGAAACTCTTCCTGCCCTCTACCTCCTCCCACTTCTTTCCTCCTCCCTCTCCCTTCTCCGCCCCCACCCTTAATATCCACCAGGACACCTGTTTCTCAGGTGGACAGGGGCTCGGTTTCTTTAGATGCACTTCTGACTCAAAAGATCAAAGGATGTGCGGTCTCTTTCCTGACTGTGGTGCAGGGTAACCACAGACAGATTTCACACCAGGCTCGGGGAAGCCTTGGCACACTGGATCTTCCTTCCCACCTGGAAACGACATCCGGCAGATGTTTGCCATCATGCCGTTGCCCCTTCATAGGATGGCGAGTCAGGCATCTTACAAATGAAAAACCTGCCACATGTGAACATTTGCTTTACTTTTATCCAAGTGGAGGGGGAGTCTCATGCTTTTAAAAACAGAAACAAACAACAAGAACAAAAAAAATTTTGAATAGAATCATATTTTATACCAACTTTGTGAAAGTATTTTAGTCAGTGGAGCTGGAGTTAGGGTTTCATTAAGACAAGCCTATTAGCAGGAAATTCAAATAGAATTGACTGGGGATTTATTCCAGTCATAAGACATCAGCATCTCTGAAAATTACCTTGAGTGATGAGACAGGCCGAGAGGGAGGAAAGAGCACTGGGGGCAGGAGGACATGGGAGCAGGAGGTAGACACAGCCTAGGGAGTGTCGGGACTTAAAGACGGTCAACAGGGCCAAGACCGGGAGTGAAGGTGAACATGGTCTGAGAGGAAGACACAGATTTTGGAGGGCTTTGCTGGCTGAGTTTAGCTTTATCATGAACAGGGTGGAAAGACATTGAAGAGTTTTAAGGTGTGTGTGTTGTGGGATGGAGGATGTTGGGGGATGGCTGAAGTGAACACATTTTTGAGATCACCCTGTTGTTGGACCTGGTGGAGAACAAGGGAAGGGAGCCAGTGCTCCTGGGGATCCCTGTGTCTGATGAGAAGTGGGTGTGGGTGGTGACGCCAGAGAGAGGCGAAGTGGCTGGATTAGACCTCTAAGGTCCTTGGAGTCTCAAAAGTATAAGGAAAGACATAGGAAAGTAATTTTATGAGTAATGGAAGACATACTGAAGATAAAATGAGAAAGATTATGCTTTGTTTTGTACATGGCACAAAGCCTAGTTTTTATTATGGTTTCTAATCTCTAACATACAAGATGCAAAATGTTATAATTCATTTTAGGAATCCTGGAAAAAACTCTAACTCAAATGAGTATATATCCGATAACATATACTGAGAAATTAAGATTAATGGAGGCTTTTTTTTAGATAGTTAACTTTAAATTTCTTACATGATTAGGCCAAGGAAGATATTTTTGTATTTATTGCAATAATTTAATTGGAATATTTAATCAAAATTACAGATCTTTCTTTTTTTTCTGAATTCTTTTCGTACAACGTGATGCCAGGATATAATTAGTGAAATTACTCTTGTTTGACCCATGAAAATTCCTGGCTGAGAAGCCAGTATAAATTGGTCTACAGGGGACTCACATGTGTTCTCCATGTGGTCTCAGTTGTTAAGTTTTGTTAATTAAACCACAGTAAAAATAGCAGTGACAGCAAAGTGCTCATGCTTTCCTGAGTGCAAAGGAATTTTTTCGTAATAAAAAGGGTTTGCTGTGGCTGACAAGCCTTCATCAGTTCTCAGTCATGACTCAGTTCCTGCACTGCGCCTGTAAGAAGCAGCTTGAGTTTCCTACATAGAACTGATTCCAGGGCTTAGACTGTCGAGGGGGACAGTGAAGCATGTTCTGTTTCTTTCTAGAAGACTCTGAGGTCATCCTGTCTTTTCCAGACTTTTATTTAGAATGTATCTGTTGAGATTCACAGACATAGAAAACAAACTTATGGTTACCAGGGCGGGAAGAGGGTGGGAAGGGATAAATTGGGAGTTTGAGATTAGCAGATACTAACTACTATACATAAAATAAACAACAAGTTTATACTGTATAGCACAGGGAGCTATATTCAGTATCTTACAGTAATTTATTTTGAAAAAGAATCTGAAGACATATGTGTATGTACATGTATGACTGAAACATGCTGTACACTAGAAATTGACACATTGTAAACTGACTAGACTTCAATAAAAAAAAGAAGCTAATATAATAATGGCTTTGTGAATAGTTTCCTTCACTAATATATTATGAATGTATGTACTTACCTGTGACTAGGTTGCAGTGAAAATAAACTTTGTATTGTGTGTTGCTATCAAAAAAATTTTTTTAAAAGTATGTTTTGAGACACACTACTATATATAAAATAAACAAGGACCTACTGTATAGCACAGGGAACTATATTCAATTTCTTGTAATAACATATAATGGAAAATAATCTGAAAATATATGTTTTCTATATGTATGTTATCTGTATAACTGAATTGCTTTGCTGTACACCTGAATCTGTCACTGTAAATCAACTACACTTGAATAAATTTAAAAAAACAAATGTATCTGTTGAAAATGTAACCTTTTGTGCTATTTTCTTTTTGTTGTTGTTGTTTTGAAATGTACATAATTTCCTCCTCTGCTCCCTTCCCCAACAGCCCTGCTTCTAGTCACAGGACCTAAACAAAAGTGGGGTCAATCTTGAGTCCTTGGTTGGAAAGATGTTGGTTGATACTCCACAACTCCCACCTTAGGGGCCTCTGCAGCCAGGGTCCCCTGCTTTCCAGTGACCCTCAAGGAGTAACTGAATCTCCTCTGCCAGGTATTAAGAGAGTTATTAGTTCTTTCAAAGAATCTAGGTATATTATGAGATACTCATTCAAGCACCCCTCCCCAGCCCAGAGCACACACGACTGCCTAAGATCCTAACATCCTACATGGACCATTTCCAGGGAACTGGGTGAGGTTCGACCAAAGGGTTAAACCTCTGGGGTTGAAATTTTATCACTCCTCCTGTAGACATAAATTTGTGGTCCAAGGTGTACAGATTTCCATCCATACCTACAAATTATTTTATTTATGATTTTCTGCGCCAGTTTCTACCTCTCCTTTGGAGAATGCCTTTTTCCTCACTGAAAGGTAATTTGAAATCTTCAGTGTGGGTAGGAAGTCCCTTCTTATTTCATTAATAACTTGATTACTTTACTAATAAAAGCTCATTTAAAATTTTTTAGTTTCTGAATTTAATTTTTAAAATCTTATGCAGTCTGGCCTCTAATTTGCTTGTCCTTTTTGAAGTCTCGTATGAAGCAGTGACAATGTCCTACAAATGTTTCCTTGTATTGATGCTTCAAGGTGGGAGAAATTCCATAAAATGGGACTTCCTAAGTGTGACAGCATGACAGAGTCTCCTGGACTTCTCAAAAGTGCAAATTCCCAGGTTTCACTTAGACCTATTAAATCAAACTTCCAGGGGTGGGGGTAGGGGGTGAGGCTTGAATGTTTGCACTTTTAAAATGCTTCCCAAACGATTCTGATGTAACCATCCACTTATTTACAGAGTGCCTTTGGGAGCCTTTGGGGATGGGAGGGTGGGTCAGAATTAATTTACTTAGAAGTCCTGTATCTTTGGAAGTGCAAATCATTTTAGGATGTTGTTATGGGTTGAATAGTGTCCCTGCCGTCACCCCACCCCATGCTCTGAAATTCACGTGTTGAAGTTCCAACCTCCAGTCCCTCAGAGTGCAACCATATTTGGAGAGAAGGTCTTTAGGGAAGTGATTCAGTTAAAGTGAAGTTGTTAGAGGGCTGCCCAAATTCTATACAACTGGTGTCCTTTACAAGGAGGGGAAGAGACATTGGGCACCAGGACACAGAGGGGCAGCCATGAAGAGATGCCGGGAACAGATGCTTCCCTCGTAGTCCTCAGGAGAAGCCAACCCTGCCAACCGCTTTACATTGGACTTCTGGCCTCCGGAACGAAGAGAAAATAAATTTCCGTTGGTTAAAACCACCCAGTCTGTGATATTTTGTTATGGCAGCAAGCAAAGTAATATAGATGTCATATACTATTGGGAAAGGCCATGTAACAGTGAAAATATAGTTTTTAAATTTGGTGGCAGCTATAGTGTTAATTAAAAATTTTTTTTTAAATCTACTTTCAGGAATTAAATACATTCTTTTGGGTTCTGATAGGATGGGATTAAGCATTTTAAAAACTGGATTACCTGTTTATTATAAAAGAGTAACTCAAGAATAGTTGTTTGGAAGAAACTCATAAGGCAAGGTATGGGGAAAGGGCACAGAGCTTCAGCGCTGTCGCTGAGCACATCACTCTCCCCAAATCTCCACATGTTCACAAACCTGGAAACACCATACATACATCATTTAAAAATATCTGGGTAATGTAGATCTCTGGGATAATTTCCTAAAAGTAGAAGTGCTAGGTCAAAGGGACAGGCCTTTGTGATTTTATTAGATATTTGGTAAACTGCCTTCCATGGAGATTGTATCAACATATAATTTCACCAGTCATGCATGAGTATTTGTTTCTCTACATCTTCAGCAACATGAGGTGTTAAGTAGTCCACATCTATGTAATATGACTTCTTTCCTAAGATTGTCATACTCTCAAAAGTTGAATGAATTCTGAGGAACATACAAAGAACACCATTTTCTTTTTAGAATGCATTTGTGTTTTATTTCTTTAAGAAATTATGAACCCAATGTGGTAAAATGTTAACATTTGATAATTTATAGGCATTTATTGTATTTTTTTCTCCATACTTTCCAGGGTATTTGAAATATAATTTAAAATTTCAATATACATAATAAAAAGGAAATAAAATCATTCACACATAACCACTTCAAATAATTTGGTGTACAGCAGGAATTTGTATATATATAATTTATATGTATATTCATGTCTTAAAAAAAATGGGGTCACATTATCCATATTGTTTCCAAGCTAGAGAATAGCATTTTTGTAATCAGCTTCCTAAGAAGGTGAAATGATTAGAACAAGGACAAAGATGGCATGACACATCAGATTGAAAAAAAAAAAACAAACCTGAGGCAGATGATAATTAAATGAAAAATTAATAGGAGAGAAATTATTGGAAAAAAACATTTACATAGACCTCATACAAAAAAGGGCAGAAAGAATGGGCAAAGATTTAAAACATTTTTGCTTAGTGCCCCCACCTCATTCAGAGTGATAAAAGTTTTTTTTCAGGTCTAGATATTCCGTCATCCCTTAACCCCCTGTAAATCTGAGTCATCTTCTTTCTTGGATTTTTTTTTTGCCTCAGTCATATACCAGAAGCTTTTCTCAACTGGCATTCTGTGAGAGAATTAAGCTCTAATTACCTATGGCAGAGGTCAACAAACTTTGAAGACCACGTGATTTCTGGTGTCACTATTCAACTCTGCCATGGGTGCTCAAAAGCAGCCGTAGACCAATGAATGAGTGTGACTGGGTCACAGTAAAGCTTTATTAACAAAAACAAGTCAGGCAGCTGGACTTTGCCTGTGTGGCAGTAGTATGTCACCACCTCTCCTAAGGCATCGATTAACATAATGAATCAATATGACTGTTCCATGCAATCAGATGAATTGAGAAAATAGTCATTCAAATCATGTTCTCTACGGCTACAGTTTTTGCAAATCACAGGTGAGAAGAGCTGTGGGATCTAGAAAACTGTCTTGTAATTGAAGTCTACTGGTCCCCGTGAAACCTGAAGGCTGTGGCTCTGGCAATGGCAAGCAGAGGTCCTCTTCATCATTACTTCGCCTCTTTGATCTGTGGCTCCTGTAACTTCTCCTTGCCCAGCCCTGAAGTCTGGCTGGAAACACATGCTGCTGCATCCATGTTCTCTTTCTAATTCCCTAGCACACACATGGCTTGATGGTTTCATAACTCAGTTGATGCCAACAGTTTTTTTTTTTTTGAACAGCAACATTATTTATAATTGCCAAGATCTGGAAGCATCCTAAGTGCACATCAATAGATGAATGGATAAAGAAGATGTAGCATATATGCATAACGGAATATAACTCACCCATAAAAAAGGATTATTTTGCCATTTGCAGCCCTTCATTCACTTTTTTTTTTCACTTCAAAACCCAGGATTTTATAACTAGTATAAACATTTCCACTGCATCAAAAACAACTAATACCTAGACATAAACTTAACCTGTAAAACATTGATGAAGGAAATTGAAGGTGATATAAAGAAATGGAAAGATAGCTTGTGCTCTTGGATTGGAAGAATCAACACTATCAAAATGGCTGTACTGCCCAAAGCAATCCACAGATCCAACCCAGCCCTTGTCAAAACACTCATGACATTCTTCACAGATCTAGAATAAACAATTCCAAAATTTATATGGAACCATAAAAGACCCTGAATTGCCAAGGCCATCTTTGGTAGGTTTTGTTTTGTTTTTTCTCTTTCTTCTTTTTGTTCTCTTTTCTTAGGGTTTGATGACTAGAGGAGGTCCTTTAACATTTGCTGTAAAGCTGGTTTGAATGACAATAGTATTTTTAAATGAACCCCTAGCCCTTCTAGTAGTTTGTGTTAGTTTTGTGCAGTGAGTGGAAAACTAATGGATGGAGCACGGAAGATAATTCTCACTTTGGGGGAAGCGGGGGCCACAAGTAATTTCTAGGAGAAAGTCAGTGACCAGAAGCCTAATGACCTAAAGCCACAGCAGCAAGGCATGTGGGGTCCAGGTGGGCACGGAGGCTGGGCAGGGGAGAGTCACTTCTGGATTACACGGGCTGAGTCCAGTCTGAGACTGGGAAAAAACACAGCTCGCTTGTCTTTTCACATTTTCCTCTCCAGTTTTACTTTCTGCAAGCCTTCTAGTCTTTTCTTTGTAGTTTTATATCTTTTCCAGAAGGGCTCAGGGTTGAAAGAGGAAGAAGTTAAAACTTAAGCTGGTTGGTCTAGTTTCTGGTTAGCTCTTCAAATAATAGATTTAAGTTTGAGAGACGCTCAAAACCATTGAGTAACGTTGACTTTTGTATGATTTGTAAACTTTGGTTATTCTTTGTTTCCAGGTAGCACAAATAACACATTGTTGGTTTTATTCTCAGGAAGAGCTACTTCGGTTTTCAGGTCATCAGATAATCAGTATTTTATTTGGGTGGATAAATGCAGAAGTGGCATTTTGAACCCATCTGTATAATGTGGTACTGTCCTGAGTGTCTGAAATACAAAGATTTTCTTAGGAATAGAGTGACCCAGAATTCCTGTCCTTGGTCTTGCTTCCCAGGTCAAACCAAAGAAAAATAAAATACTCTAGTCTTTGATCCGTTAAAATACTGATAGTTGGGAAAATGACAAACAATAGGTTGTTTTCCTGCCCATTGTAAAACAAAATAAAATGTTTACCCATAGGGAACACTGTATCTTCCTTAAGTCTCTTTCTCTCCTATCTTTTCTTCTTATTTTCTTGATGGACTCCGTCTCTTTCCTGAGCAAACATCTTTCTCTGTTTGGCTTCTGCTCTCTGAGTGGACAGGAGAGTGAGCCATTAACTGCAGTGTGGGCTCTGACTGTTTCAGGACTGGGAGTTTAATCACAACTCTTATCCAACATACTTCTCCAATGATTAGTTCTCCTCTACTGCCTTTTAATCACTTCACAAAATGGAAAATCTATTTGAATAAAAGCAGCTGATCTGGGGGGAAATGCACAAGGAAAAGCTCCGAGGGGAAGTGGAGTTTTTTCCTTCAGTCTGTGGCGATTTGGAAGTTGCTGTTACATTGAGACAACTTTCTTGTTAAGGGTGATTAGAGTTTGAAAGTCCGTTTCTAACATCCTTATTAGGGAGAAAATATAAAGTGTCTGTATCTCTGTATTTCTAGTAACTCAGAGGACAATGTACATTTAAACCTGTATTAATTGCACTTCACAACAGGAGGCGTATGTGATGGGTATATTTCAAAAGGTCTTAGGGTTACAATAAACATTCTAAATTTCATATACTTATCCAAACTCTCTCATCAAGATTCCAGGATAAGAAACTATGAGAACAGGATTTCTTGAGAGAATACCAAAAACTTCCAGTCTCTGGGAGACTCAGAAGTCTCTCGGATACTCAGAAGTCTCTCATTCAATTTACTATGACTCTGGCTGTAAATCAGAAAGAAAATAATAGAACACTAAAAAAAAAGTAAAAGGTGGAAAATTCGTTAAAATTTTTGAAAAAAAAATTGTGCTGGATAGGGGGATAAAGTTTAAGAATACGCTATTTCTCTAAGACTGTTTGCAGCCTCACGCAGACATGAAATGGCATGCTTCCCACTGTAGTGCAATGTGTCTGTCATACGATGAAGGCAATGAGAGATGCTTTTGCTTCTGAAGAAACTTGAATTGATTTGGTGGATTGGTTACACTCCAGGTAACAAAATGATAGGCTGAGGTGTGTGGTGATTACTCTATAAATATGTTGGGAGATTTTATTTCGTATCTTTGCTTTGTCGTCTGGCCTGAAATATTACTAATTGGTTGTCAAATGCTTCCCACTTCCAGCCAGTGCAATACTGTATGAGATGCATAAGGGACTGAACTGGGCAACATCCAAGTATTTTGAACCATGTTGCATATTTTTTCTGCTTTTCTGAAAAACCATATTAAGGAAATTTAAAGATCTCAGGGAATACCAATGCTTTCTAATAATAACAGCTAGCCTCATTGAGTAACTATCCCAGGCACCGA
Organism: Camelus dromedarius; assembly: GCF_036321535.1. Lineage (NCBI taxonomy): Eukaryota > Metazoa > Chordata > Mammalia > Artiodactyla > Camelidae > Camelus > Camelus dromedarius. The sequence continues at coordinate 11,258,927 of NC_087436.1, read as the reverse complement.
TTACACATTTTATACACAGTGTCTCTTATCCATCCATCAATTCAGCAAATAAGGTCTTTTTTTGTCTTCATTTTCCAGGGAAAGCACCCAGGCTCAAAGAAATGAAATAATTTCCCAAGGACATATAATAAGGAAAAGCCAGAGCAGGTTCAAACCCACTTCTGTTTTGCTTGTTTGTTTTGGGGGCTCCGTTTGCTTTTAAAGCACACGCTCTATCCTTCTCTAACTTAATGTGCCCTTTAGCATTTTTAGTATTCTGACTTACGTCCTGGGTGTCTGCTTGGCTAACTTTGCTGAACAGTACTGACAGTAATCTGCATATGTACCTATGGCAGGGAACCACTGTATTAGCTCTTGCTTGAGAGCAAAATGCACAGGGCAGGGACACGTATGAATGAACTGGTTCTTCCATGCAATCAGAACTCAGTAGCCAGAAGCCATATAGACCTAAGCCATGATCCTTACCAGATACAGGTTAGGTGTCTTTGGTAGAATCGTGTTCCTTCCTGTTACTGCAAAACTATCAGTGCTGATTGCGATAACTTAGTATCTACCTATATGACAATTACAGAAAATTTAACTCTAGGGGAAAAAATAGACACGGAACAACACTTTTTCCTGGGTGCTTACACATCACAAACTCGGATGGTATTAGGATCAGAGGTTTACAAAGACTCATGTCATTTAAACCGTATTGCTTTGGAGAACTTAGACATTGGCATTTTAAAACTCACTAAAGCAATGGTAGTATTTCCATTTAGTGTAAACACTTCAAAATTTTCTGCCTTAAGTCTGTAAAAGTATATAGTGTTCCTTCTCTTTCATGGTTTTCTTTTTCCATTTTTTTTCTTTTTAAACTTTTTTTTTTTTGACGGGGAGGTTTATTGGTTTATTTCTATTGGAAGAGGTACTGGGAATTGAACCCAGGACCTCATGTATGTTAAGCAGGTGCTCTACCACTTGAGCTATACCGTCCCCCTCTTCTCTTTCATGTTTATTTCAGATACAGAAGCAGTAATAAAGTTAATTGTAGTTTTTCACCATAATGTGTTAGAAAAATTTAGACTTATACATTACTGTATGATCTCAAGGTTTTTTTTTTCTAATGTGATGAAAAATTTTTTTTTCCTCTCAGTAAATTTTAACACACATTGTTTGGGCTCTCCTGGCCCTTTGAGCTATCATATTATTGTTATCACTTTGGACATATTCCTTTGTATAATTCATTACACCTAGCATGATGTACTTATTGCTCTTAATAAGTATAAGAAATACTTTTTAATAAAGTTGAGTCACAAAAATGTTACAAAAGTCTTACCCCAGTATTCAGTTCATTAACGGTTACAGCCATCAGTCTGACAGTAAGTGCATCTTTTAATTCCCTTGAGCATCCTTTCTTATTTCCTGTGGGTAAGTAGCTCTCCGTGGACCACTTCCTCCACATCCTCAGTGGGAAGCATCTGTGGCTGTGGCATCATAGGTGTCATCTCTGGACCTAAATGGCTTCAATCTCACGCTCTTCCTCTGAGCAATTTTTCTTCCTTCCAGACTTTTTTCTTTTCTTTTTCTTTTCCTTTATTTGATGTTCCTCCTCTACAATAAAAAGAATTTAGAAAAAAGGGTTGGGAATGAACAATTTGGAAGGGTAGAAATGAACTTTGGTTATTAAAGGACGTGGGTCCTCACTAGCATCATTTTCCTGTGGGTTCAGGAGAAGAACTGCACCTAAGGGAAGAGGACAAGGCAAAGAGAAAGCAGAACTCTGACCACTGAGAGGAGACTACCGAGCATTTGTTTCTCCCCAGGTGACATTTCTGTTCGATACCACGAAGGCTAATACTGTCCTTTGTAAGATGTGAACTGCCTCTCAACTCTGTGAGCATTTAGATTGATGTCAAAATTAACTGCATGTGAGAAACAAGTTATCTGTGACGGCAGAGGAGGCTACAGAGAGCTGGGCACTTAAGATGGTTGGTGACAGATCCTAGGAGTCCACTGTGCTCTGACCTGAAAGTCTGTACTCTGAATCCACTGCCATTAGGTCTGGTGGCCAATCTCTGATTGTTGGGGGGTCCTTGGAGCTAGTGTACAAACGAAATCACTTCTTTAGGCACTGGGCAACGTTTCCTGGGAGGAGTCAGTTAAACATTCTTTAGGTATAATTATGACGGTCCTCCAGCAACTCAAGAAGTCTAGGCTAAACTTAGGGAATAGGCAAGAGAATCAGTGAAGAGCTGGGGAAAGCCCACTAAACCAAAAGACCCAGATTTTCTTTACTCTTCGCCATGAACTAGCAGCAGGGTTTCTGATAAATCTTTTTACTTCTCTGGTTCTGTTTTCTAAATTTCTTACATGAGTTGTATTGGGTAAGCTTCAAAGCAGCTTATGGCTTTGAAGTTCTGCTTCTGTCAGACTTGATCGTTCAGACTGTCCTTTTTTTAAAAAAAAATTAGGTTTATTTATTTATTTATTTTTAATAGAAGTACTGGGGATTGAATCCAGGACCTCATGCATGCTAAGCAAGCACTCTACCACCATGCAAATGTGATTTAGCATCATTAATTTTCATGCATTCATTCATTCATTCAGCAGTTACTATGGAGCATGCTCCCCCGCCCCCTCCAGCCTCAGGATCTGTTCTCATACTTGAGATACATCAGTGAATGATACTGATGAAATTAACACAGATCCCTGCCTCCTTCTCCCCAGACCCCCTAAAATCACAGAGTTCTTGAAGAGAGAGAGAGACAAAATAACAATCAAAGCTAATATATAAGAATATGTACAGTACATTAGTGAGGGCTACATAAAAAAGCGTAGAACTTGGCTAAAAGGCTCAGTGGTGGCAAAATCATACTTTTGTTAAAAACAAACAATAAAAACTGAAATAAATAAATAAACAGATAAATACACACAGAGAAGAAGAGAAAGTATATAGTTGTTTTTTTTTTAAGTCTAGAAATACTCACAATGAACTGTGACCTCTTAACATAATAAACCCTAAGGAGTGAAACTGGACCAGAAACAGCCAGGATGGCAGTGCAGTCAGAGGGCTCTCGGGGAGAGGCAGGACAGGAGATCAAAGGCTGGGGGAGACCCTTGGCTCTGCGGGCCATCGTAGGGATTTTGGCTTTTACTCTGAATGAACTAGGAATCCACGACAAGGTTTTGAGCCAGGGAAGTACATGATCGATTACTGCAGGACACCTGGTGAGAGATGATGGTGGCTTGGGCCAGGGTGGTGGCAGTGGAAGCTTAGTAAGATGTAATTAAATCCTCATTATATTTTAAAGCCAGAGCCAACAGGATTTACTGACAGTGTGTGTGGATATGGGGTATGAGAGACAGAGATATTTGTCTTGAACTACTGGAAAGATGGAGTTGCCAACAACTTGGAGGGAAAAATTACAGATGGATGTGGTTTGGGGAGCATTATCAGAAATTAGGCTTTGAAGCAGAGGTGCTGAGCATACAAGAGGTCTACGCTGGGAGTGCAAATCTGAGACTCACCAGCTTACAGATGGTATTGAAAACCGAAGAGACTGGATGTAAGGGGTCACCAAGGGAGTGTGCACAGACAGAGAAGTGAAGAGGTCCAAGGATGGAGAGCCGGCTTCCCCAACATCAACTTACAAAAGAGGCAGGAGGAATGATGCGGGAGGAAAGAGGAAGCAAGAGATGTGTGTTTATAGATTCCTCACTATTGAAGGAATTCAGGTTTATAATCATCACTACAGTAACACCTTTGGCAGCTGTGAATGAACCAGGAATTTCACAAATCGAAGAAAAAGAATAGACTGAGTGATGTCCCAGGATATAATTCCCACAGAGTGGGCTGAAAGCAGCAGTGACTATGGAAATCGTGTGCCTGCTAGAGGACTTTTCGGGGATTATCCAGAGGGAGTGATGCAAGTTCATTTACATTTCGAGCCTGCTGGTTCAGAAATTGTAGCAGTCAGTTCTGAGCCTGTAGCGAACTGGCCCACAAGCTGGGTATTTCTACACATTTCTGAAAGCATAGCACCCTCTGAGAGCGAATGGCAGTGATGCACAAGGAGTTCAGGCCGGGATTTCTCTGCTGTGTGTCTGAGTCCTGTGGGAGCAGCAGCCGGACAGAGAGGAGCGTGGTGCTGCCCCAGCCTAGTCTGTGCCATCCGTGAGGACAGACAGGGTGCTTCAGTCACTCGTACCTCCTGCAGCCCTAGCAAGCTCAGTCAATCAGGAAATACCTACTAGATGCATTATTAACTACTTACAATTAATAATTAATTATTATTTATTCATTTATTTGAGGGGAGGTGATTAGGTTTATTTATTATTTTTAGTGGAGGCACTGGGGATTGATCCCAGGACATCGGGCAGCTGAGCACGCACTCAACCACTGAGCTATACCCTTCCCCCTTAATAATTAATTATTGTTGCTTATAATATGCCAAGGCATAAGTATATAAAGAGGATTGAAATATAATCTTAATTTGTTTATTCAGCATTTGCTCTTTTCAACAATCTGATGAGGTAGATATTAGTAACCCCTTTTCATAGATGGAAAAATCTGAGGCTTAGTGAGAGTAGGCATTTTTTCCCAAGGAGTCAGAAAGCAAATTCAGATTTGTGATTTGAACCTAGATCTCTCTGATTTGAAGGCATGATACCATGTTGCCTCCATTAACAGTTACATTTTGCACAATCAGGTAATTGAATTTAGGACTTGTAGACATATTAATACTGAGTAATGGTACTGTTTTGTTTTCTCATTGCAAAATGCACAATTTGCAAAATCCAATTTCGCTCCTTAGAGTTTATGCTGTTAAGAAGTTATAGTTCATTGTGTGTATTTCCAGACTTAAAAAAAATTATGTACTTCCTTTTCCTCTTTGTATGTATTTATCTGTTTATTTTAGTTTTTACTGTTTGTTTTTAACACAAATACGATTGTGCTAAATACATTGTTCCATATCTTGCTTTTTCACACTAAAGAGTGTGGAAGTATTTCCACACACATCTACTTTATTTCTTTTAATGGTTGCATGGTGTTCCATTGAATAGTGATACTACTGTTTAACTATTTTATTTGTATTCTTAGATCCTTCCTTCCTCCCTTCTTTCCTTCCTCTTTTTCTTTTTTTTCCCCAATGTCCATTAAGTACGTTCCTTCTGGTAGAGGTGAAGCTAACCCTTTGCAGTACTTCATTAAAGATTTAGTGAAGTCGGAGCCCAAACTATGCTACTGATTGAAGTGACTTGGGGAATATAAATTCTCCTTCCTTTAGTTTTCCACCTCTAAGCACTTTTTACTCTGATCATTGTGCAGATGTGTGAGATGAGGCATACAGAAGCACTTCAAGATCTTTGGAAGATATTTTAAAATTGTGATAAAAGCCCACACATAACATAAAAAATACCATTTTAACCATTTTAAGTGTACAGTTCAGTAACGTTAAGTATATTCACATTCTTGTGAAACAGATTTCTGGAAATTTTCACCTTGAAAAACTGAAACTCTATACCACTTAAAAAATAACTCCCCCTTTTCCCCTCACCCGAGCCCCTAGTAACTACTATTCTACTTTCTCTTTCTTCGAATTTTATTACTTTAGATATCTCCTAAAAGTGGAATCATACAGTATTTGTCTTTTTGTGACTGGCTTATTTTGCTTAACATGATGTCCTCAAAGTTCATCTATTCTGTAGCATGTGATAAGATTTCCTTCTTTTTTAAGGCCGAATAATATTCCATTGTAGGTAGATACCACATTTTGTTTATCCATTCATCAACGGATGCATTGATGGACACTTGGGTTGCTTCTACCTCTTGCCTACTGTGAGTAATGCTACTATGAATATGAGTGTGCAAATATCTCTTGGGACCCTGCTTTCAATTCTTTTGATATATATATTCCAGAAATAGGATTGCTAGATCACGTGGAAGTTCTAGTTTTAATTGGTCAAGCAATCTCCATATTGTTTTCCATAGTAACTGTACCATTTTACATTCCCATCAACAGTGTACAAGGATTTCAATTTCTCCATGTCCTCATTAACACTTACTATTTTCTGGTTTTTTCCTTCTTCTTTTCTTTAATACTACCCATTTTAATGAGTGTGAGATAACATCTCATTATGGTTTTGATTTCATTTCTCTGAAGGTTAGTGATGGTGAACATATTTTCACATGGCTATGGTCATTTGTATATCTTTGGCAAAATGTCTATTCAAGTCGTTTGCCCATTTGTGTGAGTGTGTGTGTTTAAATTTTTAATTGTTGTTTTATTTTTTTAATGGAGGTACTGGAGATTGAACCCAGGACCCTGTGCATGCTAAGCATGCACTCTACCACTGAGCTATACCCTCCCCACCTTTGCCAATTTTTAAATTGGATTATTTGACTTTTTGTCACTGAGTTGTAGGAGTTCTTTATATATTCTGGATATTAACCCCTTATCAAATACATGATTTGCAAATATTTCTTCCCATTTCATAGATTGCATTTTCACTCTGATTGTGTCTTTTGATACATAAATGTTTTAACATTTGATGTAGACTTATTTGCCTATTTTTGTTTTTATTGCCTGTGTATTGGTGTCACAGTCAAGAAATCATTGCCAAGTCCAATGTCATGATACATTTCCTTTAAGTTTTCTTCTTGGAGTTTTATATTTTTGGGCCTTACATTTAAGTCTTTGACCTGTTTTAATTTTTTATAATGGCATGTTATGGACTGAATATTTGCGTCCCCTCAAATTCGTATGTTGAAATCCTCACCCTCAGTATGTGTATTTGGAGATGAAGCCCCTAAGGAAGCAGTTAAGGTTAAAAAACAGTTATAAAGGTGGGGCCCAATCCAATAGGATTAGTGTTCTCTAAAAAGGGACGCTAGAGAGCTCATCCTCTTTCTCTGAACACACACAGAGAAGTCGCTATGCGAGCACATAGCAAGACAATGCCTACTTACAAGCCAAGTGAAACGGCCACAGAACTTTGTTTTTTTTCAAAATTGTTTTGGTTATTTGGGGTCCCTGAGATTACCCATGAATTTTAGGATAAAATCTTCTGTTTCTGCAGAAAAAAAAAAAAAAAGCCATGGGATTTTTATAGGGATGTGTTGAATCTGTAGATGGCTTTGGGTTGTCTTTGGGGAGATTTTTGTATAAATCCAAGTGTTCTTCCTTAGTATTCATCACAATTCAGATGATGAATTCACCAATTAAAAATGCTAAATTAAAAAAATTCAGTATTTTGAAATACCATAAAACTTAGGCAAATTTTGGCAAATTTCTCTGCCTTTGTCTTCATATTGCTCCTTTTCTTAAAATTCGTGTACAAAATTCTAATTAAATTAACTATGACAAAGAGTATAATCTATAAAAATGTTGAATTAATATGTTGTACACCTGAAACCAACATTGTAAATCCACTATACTTCAATAAAAATTTTAAAAAATTAACTATTAAAAAGTAATTGTTGAAAATAATTCATTGGTTAAATTTACATAAAGCTAAACCAAGTTAGCTTCCTAAAGGGTAGAGAAATTTGGCAAAATGCTACCTACATGTTATGCTATGTCAAAATACCCCTTTGTCTTTTTAATTAATGCGTTGTATACATTTTTAAAGAAAACAAGATTTTCAATTATCTTCCTCTTTTTAGACAACTTTCAACAAACTCCTTTGGAATAGATTAATGATAATCCAAAACTTGGTTACTCAAAATGCAGTCTGTGGCCCAACATCATTACGTTACTTAGGAACTTACTGAAAATGCAGAATCTCAGACCCACCCAGATCTTCTAAATTCGAATTTGCAGTTTAACAAGATCCTTAAATGAATCAAACACACACGAACGTTTTAAGAAGTGCTGATCAATGCAGATCTGATTCAATGGCACTTTGTGTAGTTAAGGACCTAAAGCATCAACATGACTCCACCTCAGCCAGAAAATCTTGAACAAATGCCAATATTAAGACCAAAATATTTGAGAACCACTATCATAGACAATTGGTGTAGACTAGTTTATTAAGAATGACTAAACTACCAAAATATAATTTTTAAAATTCAGTGATGACAATGTCATACCTTTTTTCATAGTAGGCAAATAAATTTGTGTATTTAACAGAATTAAATATTTCAATGACAATTTTAATGACAAACATCAATTTACTTAAATGGAGTAAATTTATTGAGAATAAGAAAACACAAGTCAAGAAAACATTAGAAGTATAAAATTAGGGTGGGAGGGCATAGCTCAGTGGTAAAGTGTGTGCTTAGCATGCATGAGGTCCTGGGTTCAACCCCCAGAACCTCCATTACAAAAAGAAAAAAAGAAAAAGAAAGAGAAAAAAAGCAGTTCTAGGAATCATTTAATGAAAACTCTGAGATGTAAACAAAGAAAATGGAAAATTATTAATACATAACCACTTGTCCCTGAGGGTAGGATTTAATATCACTTCTCTCATTTTCTGTCCTCAGAAATTTCTGGAAAATGTTCTTCAGTTTATGCAAAGAATTATTGGTGTCAGTTGTAACCTCATGGTTTCCCAAGGGATTCTAAGCACAAATTATGTGAGCGATGATTCCTGTTGGTTCATGTGTGCTAATCTAAGGTCCAACAACTTTTTCTTATGTCTCTTTGCATCCTGTACACACCCACTTATATTTTAAAAGGGACATGGGTGAAGCCAAGCAGACTCCAAGCCTCTTAACCTAACCTAGGAGGTCAGAGTATTCAAACAAGGCAGTGATAAGATCTTTGGGCAAAAGTCAATCAACTGTTGACTTGGATTACGTTGGATTCTCCACCTAGAAAACCTTGCCACTGGCATGTAGACACAAAAGAGCTTCAATAGTGAATGTGTGAGAATGTTTTCTAGATAACCAGTTTTTGAGCCAGGAATGCCAGAAGAAAGTCCTAGAATTCTAGAAGATAATATAAACTAAAATATATTTTCAAAAATGAGCAAATATGAATCTCTCTGTTTTGCTGCTGTTTTCATATTCTTAAACCTTACAGTTTCTAGTGACAATTCTAACCTCTAACTGGCAGAAGTTTAACTACCCATAAGGAAGTGTAGTAATCAAGACTTCCAGGAAGATGTCTCTGCTGTACCATCTCACCCATAACATAAGCTGGGTCCTGGGAGTAGTTTCCAGGTAGCTGCTGGACTGAATTTTCAGTATCTCCAGGGACAGTCCAAATATAACCCACTACTTGAAACTGGAGCCATAGAAGCTATAACTGCTGGTGGTTGGGGTTGGTTTACTGGGCAAACATCCAAACATTCTACTAAGATTAAGTTCCTGGGAAATTGTCATAAAAATAAATTCTACACCTTCTTAGAATCTGCAATGTTGATTTTTCCTTATGGTTACAATTTTTAGATGTAAATTTGATATTGGTTTATTGTACATCTGTACTTAAAAAAAAATGCTTGGTCTCTTGACCATCTCAGATGGAAAACCATAGTTTACGTGGCCTTTAGGGACAACCACATTCCTTCACACTACATTGTTTTTACTGTTTGCAAATTACAGTTTAGGATGGGACTTAGGGAGCTGAGAGGATTTGGGCTATCTGTAGCCATGACATTTAATAATCTATCTCAAATTATATTCTGCTCCTCCCACTGTAAGCAAATGTTTGATTTTTATAATTTTTTTTAATGGAGGTACTGGGGATTTGAACCCAGGACCTTGTGCATGCTAAGCACACATTCTAATACTGAGCTATACAATCCCCCCAATTTTTGCAATTCTTGGAACATAAGTTTCCATTTGCTAAAGGAATATATATAACAAGCTTATAAAATATATAGGTCTGTTGTTCAAGAATTTATCTCATTAATGAGGAAAATGTTATTCAGTGCCTATGTAAATGATTCCTTGAATGTGATTTGTACTTTATAGTTTTCAGGGTTCAATGCATCATCTCATTGGATCTTCATCAGGTAGGTAAGTTGCCTCCATTTCTCAAAGCAGGAGATTGAGGCTTAACAGATGTTTGATGACGGACCTTGAATTTCAGTTAATGAAGTTTTTCAGGAATAAAGCAGTATAAACCAACAAAAATAGCTAATGAAATCCATTTTGGAGTGATTTTTATATGTGTCTGTCCTAAAGAAATCTTTTCTTCTTTTATTAAATGTTCTAAGACTATTAGTATAATTCAGAGAATTAAGAAAATAAAAGGCCCTCCTTTGTCTCCCCCCACCCCAAAAAAATCCCCAAACTTGCAGAAGCAGCTGATAATAGCAAAGACCTTTTTGTCCCAAGATACCCACGACGTTTTGTCCAGTCAGCTTAGTGAGCCCAGCTGGGCCACATCCCTTTGAAATGGTCCCACACCGATTCTTGCTGTGATTCCCAGGTGCATAAGTGGAATGTCGGAGTCCCAAAACAAGCTCCTCCTATTTGCATCTCAACACCCGAGAAAGTAAACTGTGGGTCTTCCTTCTCCCAACGTCCTTTGTCCTCTCTCCAATAGGAGTCAACAAACCATATTCTTCAATTTACTGGCTTAGTGCTGGATTTCCATGCTTAGGAAATTCCTTATGTAGTTGCCAATTCCGCTTGTTTCTGGTTATTTTGCTATCTTTCAACAGTTTTCTCATACCTACCTGCTGTCCTTTTCTGCATTAGAAAAATACTTTATCTGGATTTGTGACATTTTCTAATACCAAGAACAAATATTAACTACTATATATAAAAATAGATAAAAAAACAAATTTCTTCTGTGTAGCACAGGGAATTGTAGTATCTTGTAGTAACGTTTAATGAAAGAGAATATGAAGACGAATTTATGTATGTGTATGTTTGACTGAAATATTATGCTGTACACCAGAAATTGACATGTAACTGACTATACTTCAAAAAAAATTTTTTTTAATTAATTAAAAAAAAAAGAATCAATGGCATCTAGCAGTTAGATTTACCAACTGCAAATTAAGCTGTTGTTTGTCTCAGGGTTCAAGCAGAGAGGTAACCAAGCTGCAGTCATCAGTCTGTAACTCAAAGGCAGTCTTGGGAGTCCGGCCTGGAATGTCTTTGTCCTCTACTCATATATTTTACATCTCCCTGGGGAGTGGTGAGAAAGTCCTGATGTTTCCTTCCAGCTCCCACACTATTTGTCTCATCTCCTGGCTGGGCCGCTTTCCCCAACTTTCTTCATAGTTTGCTCCACTTCTAATTTTTATTTTTAGGGCCACCATTCTTACTTTGCTTTTCAGCAAATGATGTGTGAGCGGGAGAATGTATTTTGCCCATGTCAGGGGAACTCATGCCTGGAATCCTTGCAATTTCCAATTTCCTAAAGCAATATTTTGATAGTTAATTTTAAAACTTTCTTGTTGCAAAGAGGGTAGATCTTAAAAGTTCTCATCACAAGAAAAAAATTTTTTTTCTAACTATGCAGGGTGACAGATGTTGCTAGATTTTTTTTTATGGGGATCATCTCACAATGTGTACAAATAGTGAGTCATTGTGTACAAATAGTGAGTCATTGTGTTGTACACCTGAAATGAATATAATGTTGTATGTCAATTATACCTTAATAAAAATGTACATCTTAAAACTGCTTCTCTATTTTACATTTTCTAAGATTTTTTCTGTATAAGTAGCTATAGAGAAGTGCATTTAAGTGAAGTGAAAATGACTGTAGAGGTGAAAAATTAATTACTTTCAGTAAGATATAGTACACCTTTTTCTATAAAAATGTGAAGAATACACTTTTCTATATTGGTAGACAGTTTCCATTCAGAAATTAATTCAGAATAGCCAATAAATTCATTTTATCAATATTATTACTTTATGGAAAATATTATAATGTCTTTTAAAGTTATCCTATAGGCACATTTATTCATAGACAAAGAACTTTAGTTAAACTTTGCAGGACTGTTTATATGCTATATTGGCATTTTCACATACAGTTCTTTGATATTTGACATGAAAATTCAGAACTTTGCCATTCAAAGCTAAGTTAAATAGCATTCTTTTAAAGTTTACATATTTCAACTAGGGTATTTATTTCGTATGCTTTAGAGATAAAGTAGTGTTTGGTATGCTTTTTAAATTTTATTTTCTAATTTACATAGAGTAAAATTCACTTTCTTTAGTGGATTGTTCCATGAGTTTTGACAAATGAAAAAATAAAAGCATCTCTAGGATACCGAACAAGACCTTCACTCCAAAATCTCCCTGTGCTGTTCCTTGTAGACAAACCTTCCTCCCACCCTTAATGGTTGGCGACCACTGTCCTATAGTTTTCTGCCCCTATGGTTTTGCTTTCCAGAATGTCATGTAAATGGAATCTTACATCATGCAACATTTTAGCTTCTTTGAATTTAACTTCTTTCACTTAGCATAGTTGTTCTCAACTGAGAGCAATCTTATCCCCTGCCAGAGGATATTTGGCATATCTGAAGACATATTTGGTTGCAAAAACTGGGAAAAGTGAGGGACTGCTACATGGATGTAGTGGGACGAAGCCAGGGATGCTGTGAAACATCCTACAACATATGGGACAGCACCCACTACAAGGAATGCTCTGGTCTAAAATGTCAGTGGTGCTAAGGCTGAGAAACAGTAACTTAGCTTAATGCGTTTGAGATTCACTCATATGGTTGCATATATCAATAGTTTATTCTTTTTCATTGCTGAGTAGTATTCCATTGTATGAATGTGTTAGAGTCTTTATCCATCTACCTGCTAATGGACACTTTGGTTGTTCCCAGCTTTTGGCAATTCAGCATAAGTACTAGAAGAAAGATTGCTTGGTCATATAGTAAGTGGATGTTTAACTTTATAAGAAATTCCAAATTGTTCTCCAGAGTGGCTGTACCAGTTCATTTCTCATCCCCACCAGCAACGTGTGAGACTGCCAGTTGTTCTGCATCTTTGGCAGCCCTTGGCATTTTTGTTTGTCTGCTTTCATTTAGTCATTTTAATAGATGTTTAGTGGAATTTCATTGAGGTTTTAGGTTTGTCTGTTTTGGTTAATTTTTAGAATTTTCTTATTTAATGCACTTTTTTTTGAGATTTCAAAAACAGTATTATATGCATGAAGTATTGAATAACTAGCACAAAGTTATTAATGCCTGTGGACCATCACTCTGCTCTTCCTCACTGTAGAACTACTGAACCTTTTACAACTTTTATTTTAAGAGGAACTGTAGTATGCATGGAAGAACAAATTTGACTCCATATTAGATCTGTCCTTTAGCTCTTACCCTGTGCTCTGTTTCCTGGGCTCAGTCATGCTGGTTCTGCACCTTTTGTAAAAGAATGTTGCCTACAGCCTGAAATAGACAGGAGAGCCCATTCTCAAGGATTTGACCTTTGAAGGTCTAACACTTTTCCATTCATAGAGAGATAAAAAGTTACAGAACAGAGAATAACATTTGTCTTGTTGGAGGTTTACAGGAACATCATGACCTGACCTACCTGGACAGCTGCAAGAACAAAGCATTCCGACACCAAGAAGTTTGCAACAAGCAACTACACGCTCCTCCCCTTTTAGTATAAAAGGAGCCTGAATTCTGTCTTAGGGAAGATGGTTCTCCAAGACATTAGTCTGCCATCTTCTCAGTCTGCCAGCTTTCCTAATAAAGTCACTATTCCTTGCCACACCACTTTGTCTCTCAATTTATTGGCCTGTTGTGTGGTGAGCAGAACAAGTTTGGACTCAGTAACAGAACCAGTTTAACAGTGTGAGGATGCACTGATCTACAGGCCTTCAGGACATGCTTGGCCCAGGACTTGTGCAAAGGTTCTCCTTTGAAAGAACTATCCCCTTTTTACACGTGACTAAAGGATTATCTGGACAGATTTGTCCATGGATGAGTGGACACCTTCCTCAGAGTTCACTGGGAAAAAGGACAAAGCCCTGATGTTCCCTAACTGTCTCATACAGAGTCTGGGAGGCAGTGAATTCCACGGAAGCTGTACCTAAGCGCAACACAACAAAACTGTTTTTATTGGATGCAAGTGTTTGTAAAACATTTCCCTCTGCTGGCTGGCTGCTGAAAGTACGTCTAAGAAATCATCTAGAGGAACCCATTTGGTACCTGCTCTCAAAATTCGCTGCTATTCTCACCTCTTGCAACCCATCCTTAAATACTTCCTTGCATCTTTTCCTTCTTTTTAAATATTACTTTATTGATCCCCCATTTCCCTAAGTTAGATGTGTCAGGAATATTGATGCAGAGAGGATGCTATGATTTCATTGACAGTGAACTTGAAATTTGCCATCAGCAGTAACCAGATGTTAGCCCTGTATCTTCCCAGCCAGGCTCCTGGCTCCCGGGTGAGAGGAACAGAGAGGGTGACCCCAGTCCCTGCGGTGGCCACGCACGGGGGAGTCAAACTTGATTCATAAGAGCACAAGGCTCATGGTGTCCAATGGGAACAGGAAAATTGCAGAAAATGAGTCTTGAAACCAAGTGTGACGACAGTGAATCTCAGACTGGCCACCAATCTCAGTTGGTTGTCTGCCAATAGGGGTTTCCCCCACTTTTATGAAGCGAAGGCAGAGGGGTCCAATTTGGGGTGTGGACACTTTGGCACTTCACTCCCACCAATTTAACTACAAACCTCGGTGCCTGTGGCCTTCGGGGACCCGCAGCACCACGTGGTCAATATTAGTTCAGCGTGTCCAGTAATTCACCCACACAGCACGGAAACAGCCTGGGGCGACCCAAACGCAAACCCAACTCTAATTCCTACAGAATCAGAAATGAACACACGCAGTCCTCGCACGGTCTTTAAGACCACACTGTTACCCCAGTGCTGAGCTTCTCTGGGACCCAAAGACATTTAGTTTGCATTCCAATTTAGGTGATTTATTTTCAAGCTTAGGTAATTGCCAGTAAGACTTTAAGGGAGTTAAGGAAGCCCTTGGCTGAAAACCATGTGGTCAATACTCTGAATTTCCATTTGTACCTCCACTGTCAATATTATTTTACACTTTCTCAGGGTGGGACATTACTTTTTATTCATGAAAAGTTCACTGCTACAGTAGACAATGGTGCGTGGTTTTTGCACCTGAATTTAGGTGTGAGAGTTAATTTGGCAACTCACCCTCAGTCACACAGCCAGTTCTGAATCAATCCCATTTTCAATACTCACATCTGACTCCCCTGAGCTGACTGAGGACATGAACCCACAATCACGCACCCAGACCAAGACCCAGCCTCTCCCCCTCTGGAACTTTGGGCACATTTTTCCTGGGAGCTTCATTTCCTCATCTCTCAAGAGGAGATAATAACCCATCTCTACTTTACAATGTGGTCATGAGGATCGAACGAAGATGAAACGTGTTAAGTGTTTGGCATGTAGTAAGCACCCAAAATAGTGTGGTTATTTATTCTATAGATACCATCAATTCTTGCAAATGCATTATTTAACAGACAACTCAAGTTGTCTACAAAAGGGAATAATCTTGTATCAATCATCAAGTATAATTCCCTGAGCATGTTGGTACGTTCAAATAAATTTGACATTATTTGTTATTGCTTTGGGTTTCTTTGTTGTTTTGGGGAAAGAATGTAGCTGTGTTGCAAAAAAAAATTCCCCCCCCCATTTATGTGGGTAAAATCTGCATCCTCCATACTCTGGTTTTGCCTCTCTGCTCCTGACTCCTGTAAAGTTCACGTCTTCTGGCTACTTGTTGATTCCAATTTGTAAGCCAGGTCTAGAAAAAACATGTATGCATTTTCTTAAATGATCAGTGTGCTTGGGGCTGTTTGATTAGCGTGAAATAATTGTGGGGTGATTTTCCTTTACGAACAGTTGTCTTTAAATCAAACTGCCTTGATTGGCAGGTCCATAAAACTTGTAAGGCAGCAGAGGAGGGTTTAGCTCAGTGGTGTAACACATGCATAGCATGCATGAGGTCCCGGGTTTAATCCCCCATATCTCCCATTAAAAAAAAAAAAAAAAAAAAAGAAAGAAGTAAATAAATTAATTTAAAAAAATTGCAAAGCAGAGAAATTTGTTCTAAGATCAGAAATTTGTTCACTTTATGCTCATCTGATTTCATGGTTTTTGAAATTATTCTTTTTTATTTCTATTTTTCAATGAATTTTTTTTTTCCTCAAAATTCCAGTAGTGCTAAGTGGAAACATATCCACTGTCCCTCCCTTGCCAAGGCTACACTGTCTTCCTACACTGTCTTCCTACTATATATTTTTAAAAGATCATTGATAATCTACAAAGCCTTGCAGCTCTCTTAAAGGGAAAGCAAGGCAGCTGCATGGGATGGTACGTGTCCTTATATGAGATTATCCTTATAAGTGAGTAGTGTCGAGTGCTCTGCTTTAGGGAAGAAATGGAGCAAAACGTCAACATTAAGCCGAAAATGTTTGTTTTCTTCTTTCCAAAATGATAGGATAGATTAGAACCTCAGATACTGGGATTCCACTTTTCGTTGGGCGTGCTTGGTATGCTATCGACAATTTTATCTACAAACGTGTTTACACTTTTGGCCAGATTTGCACTGGGCAGGGGGAGGGAACTCAAGTATGTGTTGCCTTACTTTTCAGTGTGTGTTTGTATTATGTTTCATGATCTTTCATTCATTTATGATCTTTTAAAAATACACATCTGATCATTTCTCCCCCACTCCCTTTGCTTAAAATCATTAATTGTTGTCCCTTTGCTCATGGGATAAAAGCAGAGATCCTGAACTTGACCTCCAGCTCCCTTACCTCCCCTGTCCCAGCCGCTCTGCCTGACCCTCTGCCATCAAAGCACACTAGACATCCTGTTAGTTCTTTGTGCCCCTTTCCCCTCCAAGAGATGGAATGTGATTCTCTTTCCTCTTCCTCCCCCCGTTGCCTTACACTCATTTCCACCAATCTTCAGCTTAAATGTCATTTGCTCAGAGATGTTTTTCTTAGTCTCTTCCATGTGGTCAAATTCCCATATTATACATACTTTGCCACTTTGTAATTCTTCCTAGCATTTATCATAACAGTAATAACACAGTCATGTGGTTAGACATTCAATATCCCCAACATTAGGTATTTAAGTTTTATGGAGCAATTTTATTGATTGAAACAGTCAACATCCGCCCAAGTTAAGTATTAGTTTAGTGAATGCACGTGAAACTTTCAATCTGTATTTGTCAGATGCATACTTGAATGGCATAGTCATGTCCATGTTGTCAATGTCTGACATAGGGCAGATGCTCAATAAATATTTGTGCAATGACTAAAGGAAAATTTTGCCCGTCCAGAAAGAACAGGGGCGGTACAGCAGTGTGGAGCGAGCTGCAGGGGATTTCGGCCAGGGGAGCCTCTGCGCTGAGAATCAGAGGTTCTACCTGCCTGACCATCCGTTCTCAGAGTTTCTGGGTGGAGACTTCCTGGAGTTTTGCTTATTTGAGAGTGTAGAGGTCAGCGCACTTGTGTCAGGGTATATGGTCTGTCACTTGCTGGCTGTGTTACTTCTGAAAGTCACATGTCTCTCCATCTCCTTGATAAGGAAGGACACAGGGACCTTCCTGCCTCCCCAACCAGTGTCACAGGCTTACACGAGTCGGGTGAAACATGAAAATACATCATGAACTCTCAACAGCTACAGATGATTGAGCTGTGAGAGCAGTTATATCGTGTTAGGAGGAAAATGAGCAGTCAATCAGTTCAGAAGGGTGTAGAGCACCTTCGGCCAATTCCCCTCACCAGAGATACTCACTCTTGCCAGTTTCTGTGTGTTTCTGTCCTTGTATGATCAGTAGGCTGATGTATCTATGTATGCCTACATATAAACACATCCATATATGTGTACACATGTTTATGAGCACACACACAAATACCTGTGTAAACCCAAAGACACAGAGCAGACCTCATCCTGCTCAGCAGTGTCCTGCTGCCCTGACTGTGCCGCGGGCATCTCGGCGACAGTACGTGTGGAGTTCTCCCAGCCACTGCGTGGCGTCCCACCGAGTGCCTCTGCCACCGCCTGTCCCTTCCACAGCGATGCCCAGCTGGCTTCTTTCCATTCTTCACCACTGTAAACAGGGCTTCAGGGAACATCCTCGTCCAGCTTGACTTCTTGTCTTCTCTGCCTAAAATCGTTCAGTAGTTTCCTCTTTGTACACTCGGCACTGACTTCTCAGGCCATGTGGCAGAAGCCTGGTGCCAGTGGTATAGCTGTAGAACCGAAGTCGTCTTCCTAATATTACCTCTGGCTTTGGTGCAGTTCCAGAATTGTCTCTAGTGCGACCCACCTGCTCTGCCAAAGTCAGTCTGTTTACTGCTTGTGACTTTCTTTTTTTCTGTTTTTGCCCCCAACCCTGCTTGTGACTTTCTAATTCTATCTTTTTGGCTTTACCACTTAAATTCCATGCTTAAACATGTTAGCTCCCTCTTTATAATTTTCCATATTTTTTCTGTTCTCAAGACACGACCCCAAATCCACCCCTTCCTCAAGGTCTGTATAGGCTAACTCTATTACAATTTTTTAAAATTTTTAATTAATTAAGTTTTTTTTTGGAGGATAGGAAATTTAATTAATTAAGTTTTTGGGGGGATAAGAAATTAGATTATTTATTTATCAGTGGAGGTACTGGGTATTGAACCCAGGACCTCCTGCATGCTAAGCACGCACTCTACCACTGAGCTGTACCCACCCCCCATTACAGTTTTTGATGTCCAAGCATTTATTGAGTTGTTATTGGTGTCCATCTCACTAACCCAGAGATGTATGTGGATATAAGTGCCCGGTAAGATCTCTTTAGCTATTCCTCGTCTGTAAACTGCCACAGCTAAGTTGACGATGGATAACAAACATGCCACCACCTACCCTTCAGCCGACCTGTCAAATTCCTCCCGATCAGCACGTAAGAATCGGCCTTTGCTACCGCTGGGTGCAGCTGGTGCTGTCTGTCACCTGGCAGGATGCGGCTCAAGTGGGAAAAGAGTTGTTCCTCAGCACCAACCAGCCCTGAAAGATTAGGTGTTCACTGGATTGTGCAAAAACTTTGCCTTATAAACATTTGAAAGAGTGTGGTCAGGGCATGAGCTGTCTGGTCATTGACCAGTCATTGACCAGTGCCCGGGGACCAGCTGTTCGGTGAAACGACTGTGGAGGCCTTTATAGGCCTTGTCAGAGGTGACTGGGCTGTAACGATTGCTATTTGTTGATGCTGTTCTGTATTTGTTCCTCTAAGGACACAGCCACCTAAATTCAAATTCAAAAATGTGCCTGGAACAAATTTTGTTTTTGGCCAGTCAGCCAGTCTTTCCAGATCAAAGGAGGCATCTTTTCTTCTTTGGGAGAACTGTAATGTCGGCTACAGAGTTGAGAAGTAGGTACTCAGCAAAGACTTCTTAATATCCACTGGCACCTGGTGTCCCCCAGAAAACCAACCGAAACCAAAAATCACAATGAAAACAAAAAACCACAAGAAAAACAAAATTAGAACTCGCTTATAAGCCACTATAGAAGTGAGACTGACTTCAGCATAATTCTGTTTCTATGGAGCAAATAAACAGAAGATATATATATAGGAGAAAAATGTCACTAGAGTATTCTACTGACACCCGCGAATGATCAGGCTAGGAGACAGGGGTCTCTAACTGCAGTGGGTGCTACTTACAGAGCCATGAGCAACCCCACCCTACAGACAGTAGTAGATTATAGACACACAAAGAAGAACTGTCTGAACAACAACAAAGATAACAAACAATAAAATAAGGAAAGCAGCAGCTATGATTTAATGCTTAAAATAGCTAGGTGGTGTTTGTTTTAAATATTTTGTCATACGTTAATTTTTACAACAGCCTTGTGCAGGTAGTTATTATCATATAGATGAAGTGAGCCTTGGAGCATTTACGTGGTTTGCGCAAGTCACCTTAGAGTAAGTAGTAGGTGGTGGGGCGGGAGTCAGTTCATTCCTATCTGACTGTGATGCACGTTGGAAACATTGTGTTCTACTGACGCTGTATCAGTCTCTGCAGGTAGGAAGGGTGCGAAGATCAAAGATCGTACGGCTTTTTGCTCACGTTGACACAGCTGGATAACAGCAACCGAAACATCTAAAGAAATTCTCAACAAAGTTTTGGAATCTTACTAAAGGATTTCAAGATAGTTTAAAGTTTATCTTAATGAGGAAGGGGGTCTCCAGCCTTGGGCTTCGTTGTTCTCTCTAAAGCTCCATGTATCATGGATGGAGTCACCTAGCTTCTCACCTGGCAGCTCCCACAGGGTCTGGCACGGAGAGGAGGGGTGGAGGGCAGGAAGCCACTGTTTGTCAGGAGGCTGGACACACCTTTGATGAAGGATCATTACCTGCCTAGGACATTCGTAAAATTCCCTGATGGGTCACTTACATTTTATCACTTCCTATTGGCCATTAGAGCAGACAGCTTTCAAAGACGGGTTTGGTGTGCAGGTGGACAATATAATCTGGGCAGGAAATAGCTACATCACAATGTGCTCATCTCTAAAAGCGTAAGGAGGCATCACTCTAAGCTCTTCTAAGCTCCTGCTGCAGCTTCACAGCATTCAGTTAGAAAACTAAAGAATGATAAAATGGATGGAAAATGGTTCTTTGTAATTCAAGGAAAAAGGAGGAAGCGGTGGTCTGGATGATACAAAATATGGAACAGCACAAAACCCAGTTGTATCTGACTTTGGCATGCAGTAGTAGTTTCTTCTGTGCAGCAGGCAGGCCCACCCTAATCAGGTTTTATTTGACCGAAATTAAAATATATTTTCCGTTCACGGATATATCACACCTGAGCGTTATAGATGGCTGAGCCAACTGAGAGCACAAAGAGCCTCGCTCAGTTGAGTTGTGTTATTCTGAGGCTGTTTGCACTGTGCATTACTGAGTTTTCCAGAAGGAGGTTTATAAGTAGCCCAGATGCTGTCTCTGTGCACAAGCCATCTTCATCACAGCAGGTCTGTTCATTCACAAGTGCGTGGGGCAGGATCCTGTTTACAAACAAGATTCTAAATGGTATTCTTTTGGGATTTTAGATACAGTATAGTAGAAATAGCTACCTCATACATTTAAGATGAGGATTAAATGAAACATACATAAACGTACACATGAATGAAACAGACATAAAACAATATGAGCTACTAGCAGTAGTGGTAGGAGGAGCAGAGAATGAGTGAGAAAGACAATGTACTATGCTGATAATACTTGGGACTTAGGTTGTAGGTATTTATTAATTCACTCAGCAATGAAGTATTGAGAACCACCTATGTCCCAGGCAGTGTTATAATTGCTGGAATGAAGCAGTGATGAAGACGGACCCAACCTCAGCCTGATGGAGCTGATCTTCCAGGGGACATGCAAAGTGGCTTTTCTTATTCTCTTTAAAACAATGCTTTTGGTGGCTCACTAACTTTTTTTTTTTCCCCTAGGAAAAATTCATATGGGGGTGAAGAATTTTATTTTGATTTGAGCAAGAATTCTTATTTTGTACTTTTAAGTACCTACTTCATTTCTCCTCTAATTCTCTAAAGTTTAAGGACAAGGCTGGAGATTTGTTAATTTTTCATTCTCACTCCATGCCTAAAAGTGTCTTCTTGTAAATAGCATGCAATAAAAATATATTTTCTGAATGGCCATCCCATTTCAGTAACAAATGATAGAAGTCTGTCTCATTATTTTGCAGTTGCATTTCCTATACACACAAAGATAATTAATATTCTTTTCCTAGGCATCACAGGCTTGGTTTATGGGTCTCACCTTTTACACACTGGAATCTCTCCACAGAGAATCAAAACTACAGAAAAGACACATATACCTCAATGTTCATAGCAGCACTATTTACAATAGCCAAGACATGGAAGCAACCTAACTGTCTATCAACACATGACAACATAAAGAAGATGTGGTATATTTATACAATGGAATACTACTCTGCCATAGAAAAGAATAAAATAATGCCATTTGCAGCAACATGGATGAACCTGGAGATCATCATATTAAGTGAAGTAAGCCAGAAAGAGAAAGAAAAATACCATACGATATCACTCATATGGGGAATCTAAAAAGAGAAAAAAGAAGACATTAATGAACTCATCTACAAAACAGAAAAAGACTCACAGACATAGTAAACAATCTTATGGTTATGAAGTTGGGGGGAAGGGGGGAAGCGGGCGGGAAAGGATAAATTGGGAGTTGGAGATTTGCAGATACTAACTACTATATATAAAATAGATAACAAGTTTCTTCTGTAGAGCACAGGGAACTATATTCAATATCTTGTAGTAACCTATCATGAAAAAGAACATGAAAAGGAATATATGTATGTATATGTATGACTGAGACATTGTGCTGTACACCAGAAATTGACACAGTGTAAACTGACTATAGTTCAATTAAATAAAAAAAACAACCAAACAAAAAAACTACCTCTTAGTCTAGTTATGCTGGATGCCAAGGAAGGGGAAAGAATGGACACATGAAATTACCCAGGGCGATGCCTGCCTCACATACATGAGAAAGAGGAAGTATTCATCTTGCTTGACCAAGTGACTCAAAGATTGAGGAACAGTTCTCTGGGCCAGGCTAGGGTGACGCAAGGTGATAAAGATAAGTAACATTAATAATATACAAAAGCTCCAGAGGGAGAGCTCATTTTGGTTAGAGTGATTACGGAAGAGAGGAATTGGATTTAGCCATGAAGAATTAGATTCAAGTAGAGGAGAAGAAAGAGGGCATTACTGGTAGGTAAGTGGAAACTTCCCACATGGAAGAGCCTTGGAAACTTTTATTCTCTGGACGGTGGTATTTAGTGAATGTTTCTGTGGGGGAGACTGACATGTAGGTAGCTTTTGAAAAGGGTCTTCCCCAAAATACTTGGTGCTGCTGCCTGAATTTAGAATTTACAAATGATTAGAATTTTATGGAACATAATAAAACTTCATTGGAATTTAATGGGTCATGAAGTCTATGAGGTGGATTGTCATCAACATTAAAAAAAAAAAGAAAGAAAGAAAATTAGAACAGATTACTGTATTAAAGCATATTGCCTGTAGTGAGGGTAAGAATTGTTTTATGAAACTTTCAGTAGCGCACATGTGGCTAAGTGTGTGTGTGTAGAACTGGGAAGTGGATTTCAGTGAGTTTCAAAAAAGTTCAAAACCATGGAGCTAGGGTTGCTAATGAGATATATATATATGTATTTTTTTTTTACTAGTGAACATGTCTTTCATTCCTCCATAGCAGAAAGAGCTGTATTCCAACCAGAAACGGTATTTTTTAGAATCCTATACATATACAGGAACCAGATTGTTTTGTCAAAGACAGAAACCAAAAGAGCAGTGATCATGATTTTATTCAGGCTATTGCAGTAGGGAAAACGCCCCAGATCTGAGATCAAGGTGTCTCAGAAGCTGTTTCACCTTAGACTCCCCGGGGAGGAGGGGAGCCGCCCCGGTGGGGTGCTGTACTGTCTGAATTGCTCTGTAATCAAGGGAAGTCTCAGGCAGTCAGCTGTGCAGGAGAAGTGTCTCTCTGTGCCTAGCTAATTTCAGGGGGACAAACAGTTCTAATCTCAGCTAAGCCATCCGTGAGACAAAGAACAAGGCATCGTCTGTCCTTGCTGGCAGGTTCAGGTGAAAGGAGAAAGGTCTGTGTTTGTTCCTGCCAGAGGTAAACAAATGAGTCCTCAAAAGACTCCGAGGGTCATGAGGTGTGGACAGGGAGGTTTCCCCACATCGAATGGGGAGAGGTAAGCCATTTCCCAGAGTGAGGAGGTTTTGGAAAGCGAAAGGTTTGGGGAATTTCCTAACTATAGCTGTTTTCCGGAAGCACAGAGCTCAGGCAAACTTCTGCATTGTCAGTTTTCCCTTTCGGATTGGCTTAAAGAAAGCATAGGATCAAATTTTTTTTTTTAAATAATTTTCACTGTGCTGGGAAATTTATCCACTTTATTGCATTCAGGGTCCCCACACAGTTTTGGTTTTTTTTCTTTTTAAATACTGAAAGTTTAAAATTAAAAAAAAAATTTATTTGTTTGCTTGTTTATTTATTTATTTATTATGGAAGTACCGGGGATTGAACCCAGGACTTTGTGCGTGCTAAGCGTAGGCTCTACCACTGAGCTATATCCACCGCCCCAGGACCAAATTTCTGATCCACTTCCTACAAGTGGGTAGATTTAATAGCATGCATCCAGCTAATTTCTCGGATGATAACGGATGGTGGGTAACACCGCTGAGCAGATAATTCCGTAACAGGAAACTTCTTTTTAGTCTGAGAATAACTAATACTGGAAATGGTGATTTAGAGTGAATCTACTTTCAGGGCAAAATTTAACAGAAGTCAGCAAAAAAAATTTTGAATGGGCCTTTATCTTGAAAAATGAAACTTATAAAAGGAAAATAAATTTACTGTATCACTTATTTTACAGAAGGCAGTTTGTAGTTGCAACTCTAAGGTAATTTTAGCACAAACAATGGACGAGGTGTTGATTTGGGGAGCATCACTTTTTTGACACGCTTGTATCACAGCTTCCTACAACACTCTTTATGTGTGATTTTTCATGGCATAATTTCTTAGAGGATACCACTTGCAAAGGATATTCAAGGCTTCATCAATTTCCTGAGATGTCTTTCAATCTTTTGATATTCACTTTACTCTTTTTTGAGGTGTCTGTGTATCCTTCCCTTCTTCATTTTCTAACTTTATTAAGTGTTCCTTCGTCAATGGCTTTGCGTGAGCCACTCCAGCATCCTCACCCTTCCAGGACATCAGGTTTTTATCTTCTGTATGTGATGCCACCTCGCAGCTGATGTGGATTGAATATGTTGTATGGCTGGACATTTAGAACAAATGTGTTGACCAGTGTGTGGGTTGTTTAAGTGAGTACAAACTTCCTTGTTTCTCTAATAAATATTTTCCTTTGCTCTATGATGATCCTCATTGCTCTATTAAATTCCTAATTATGAAGACTTCCAAAAAGGAAACTCCAGTAGCAGCCACCCCTCTGCATTTTTATGGTTTATTCATGTAATTCTCACTTTGACTCTATGAGGCAGGTGCCACTATTGCCCCCCATACATGAAAAACAAAGGCTTTGAGAATTGTGTAATTTACCCTAAGTCAGAGTGACCAATGGCAGAGCGGGGACATGAGCGCAGGAGTCTTAGTAACAGTTTCTACTTTTTGCTGAAATGGGATGCCAGCCTTCTCCTCACCAAGCACACCCACTTCTGTTTTTCCTAACTTTATCCTTCCCTTTGCCTGAATTTCTGTGTTTACTCACTGGAAGTTCAGTTTTATCTTGTTATATATTGTTAGCCAATTTAAATTCTTGGTAGGAAAAAAGAGAGGAATACGCATTTTTAAAAAAGCAAGTATTTTTTTCAAGGGAATCTGGAGATGATGTGCTGTGACACACCAAGTTCTGGTTCCTGTGAACTAGAGACCCACCTGGACTCTCAGTTGAGCGATCTGAGGTTAAGGTCAAAGCCGCAATGTCCTCATTTGTAAAGCAGTGAGGTTACCATTACCTATCTCATAAGGTTATTTTAAGATTAAACACAATAGTATATCTGAAGTGCTTGGTAGTATCTTGCATTTTACATGGAAGGCAGCTAATAAATATTTCTATCATCATTTTTTTAATTTTTTTTATTATTTTTAATTACTTTTAATTTGTTTTTTTGGGGGGGATTATTAGATTTATTTATTTTTATTGGAGGCACTGGGGTTTGAACCCAGGACCTCATGCATGCTAAGCATGTGCTCTACCACCGAGCTATACCCTCTCCCTCCATCATCAATTGTTTTTGTGCTGACAGCGAGACAGGCAGTCCAGTAACAGTGTCCTGGGCTGGGAGAGCACAGCCTTGCTTCATTCTAAGTTCCACTCTATTCCATTATGTAACTTTTATTTTTCTCAATTTTTAAGTCATCAATATAAGACAACCTTTTTTTTTTTTCCCCCAGATTGAATGGATTTTTAAAGCTTTGGAAAGGCACCCTCTAAGTTAATTCTGTAATGATCAGGTTACAAATATTTTATTTTATTATTTTGACGAGAGACAAAATAGCACTGAAGTCAGCACCTACGAATCTCACAGGAAAGCAATACCTATCTTGGGATGACTCATTTCGGGTGCTTGTGTCATACTGGGGTATCTTAGTGTGATTAGAAAGTCCCAGGGGACAATGCTTTTGGTCACGGCTGTGGTAGAGAGGCTTCCTTGGCCGGTCAATAAAATTTCTATATGGCTACATGATTCTCTACTGTGACTGAATTCTCTTCTCATTTGGACTCAAATTTGCAAAGAAACATATATTTTAAGTTTTGACTTTAAGTTTTAGAATATATTTTATGGTCTAGGACTAGAGCAACATACTTAAGCACCTCTGAAAAGTCAGGGGTAGATGATCTATGTAAACTCAGTTAGGGGTCAAAACAGCCAGACCTCTTCCAGTGAGAAGAGCTGAAGTGACACGTCTTGGAAAAGCTTTCTCTGGAGACTCCTTACAGTAACAGGCACAAAAATGTTGGTTCTCGGTCAGTTTCTCAATAAAGAAAATTTCCTGGAGTATCTCAGGGCTTTGCCATACCTTATACCCTTTCATAACAAAGAAAGTTTTCTCAAGCGTTCCACATAGAAAGGAAAAGCAAATTGAGAATGTTACTTACCAATGAGATAAGTGGGCTTATAAACTATTAAGAGCTGCAGAAATCTTACGCTACTAAAATAGTCTGATTTTTAAAGACTGACTCTCAACTGTTCCAAACACATCAAGTATTTTCTCGAACGTAAGCCCAAGCACTCGTGACGTGTTAGGACCTGAGGCAAGACTGAAGTGGAGGTGGGGGCCCTCTCCTCCGGCTCTGTGTCTGCCCTGCGCCATGGAGGGCCTTGCTTGCTGGCATGTGGGCGCCCAGCCCCGTAGTCAAGCTGCCTCCTCCCCCAACGCACACAGATGAGCTTGGCTCCCTGGGACCTGGGAGTGTTCACATCAGAGGTTTGGCTCATCTTCTCGACCACTGTCGTCACCTGGAAGCTTGTTACAAATACAGAATTCCAGGCCCCATCCAGACCTACTGATGGTAATTGACTTTTTCATAAAACCTCTCGCCAATTTGTAGGCAGGTTAGAATTCAAGAGCTTCCGCTCTTCGTGGGAGGCTGGGGACAGGGGCCCCGTCTCTTAGGTGTAAGAGAGGCCCTATTAAAATGCTTGGTTCCCCTCTTGACTTCTGAAGGGACTGAGAAGATCCTGGCCAATGATCAGTTCTGTTCAATTCCTGGTTGGACTTAAGGTACATTTCAAATTACAGCTGAGTTTTCACTTTATAGATAATATATTTAAGTTTTTCGGTCAGGTCACTTTTCCTTACGCTGCTTTCTTATTTAGAATGCACCCCACCCACCCTACTCTGTCAGTCTCACTAAGGTGGCCATCTCTCCTCTGAAGCCTGTCTCGATGCCCCCTGAGGAAGACCTTCCATTGTGACCTCATCATCCTTAATCCAAACCTCTGGTAGACCACTTGGCGACTTCTGCTCTGGTCGTACAACTGAATCCCCCACGAGACCACCAGCTCCCTGAGGTGGGAACTGAGTCCCATTTGGCTTTAGAGCCTCCATAACTCATAGCCGAGCCTACGAGATTTTAATAAACTTATGTGAATTAAATCTGAGTCCTCGAAGTTTCTTTTCAGTGGCTCCTGCAATTCTCTGCTTGTGCCAGAAAGGAAATTCAAACAGCTCTGCTATTTATTTATTTTTTTAAATTAAATTTTTTTTTGTGGAGGGAGGTGATTAGGTTTACTTATTTATTTTTTCAGAGGGGGTCCTGGGTTCAATCTCAGCACACACTCTACCACTTGAGCTATACCCTCCCTCCCGCTCTGCCATTCAGTGAAGGTAGATTTTACTCATAAGTCTTATTACATTTAGGAAAGGGTATATCTTTCATACTCTCAGGCAAAATTGTGCCTGTGACTGAGCTGGTGGTCATGAGGAGGAGGCAAGGGCCCGGCCAGTGGTGTTCTTTGATGGGAATCCCTGAGCAGTTAGTTCCTGCTCTGTGAGTGTCATAGCGTTCAGATGGAGGAATTGCTTGAGCTTGGAAAGTACACATCAAATCAGGTGGAACAGAGTTGAAGAAAAAGAAGCATGGGATTCAAAAATGCAAACAAAAGGTAAATGTCTTGGCCTGGCCCCAGCCTTTGGCTCCTGGAACCCAAGGATCATAACTGGGGAGTCAAGGAGGGTGCAGAGAGGGTGCAGGGACTCAGAATTGGGGGCCTGGGCTCTAGTTTGGGCTCTTCTGCTCATTAACTGAGCAGCTGAGAAACTCACTAAAAACATTTTTGGGTCTCTGTTGTCACGTCTGAAGCGTGAATAGTTGCTGAGTGCTTCTTCACCAGAGATGAAAGCCAGAATAATGTGGGCGGGAGGGTTTATTTAAAGACACCTGGTCGGGTGTGACGCCCAGAAATGCATATTTGTTGGTTTATGATGGGCCCCAAGCACAATGTGTCTTTCTGATATTTATTTCTGGTCCAGTATCAGTAAATGAGATGCTCTCTTAACATTCCTTCGAGCTCGAAGGTTCCCCACTTTAATGACTACCAGCCTCATAGAGGCTGCGTCCTTACGAGTCTGCGTGTCTGGCAGACACCGCTGGCTGTGCCCTTCTTCCTGCAGGAACACAAACCCAAATTTCAGCTCGGCACACGCCTTCCAGAATAACAATTACATCTCCCAGCTTTCCTTTGGGTACCGCCATGGACTACGTTCTGGCCAAAGGGGAGTGGGATGTGCAGATTCTGGGAGTGCCCTTCAAAGACAGAGGTGTGCTCTCTTCCATCTTCTTGCTGACCAGATGCATCTCAGATAGTGGGAGATGGACCAGCCGGGTCAGTGCCTGACCCGGGAGCTGCAGCGGGAGATGGGAGAGAACCCGGACCCGATACCACACGCAGTGTATGTCAGCCAGGAACTTTCTAGACCCCGGCTTCCCTTCTGTATGAGAGGAACACATCGTTATCTAGCTAAAGACACTGTTATTTTGGTTTTATGTTTCTTTCAGCCAGACCCATTTCAAACTAACACAATGTGGAGCACGAAAAAGACTTTTGGACTCTCAATCTGCGTGTCAGCATGAATTGGAATGTCTGTTTACTGTGGCTTTCTGTTTACTACTTCTGCAAGTGTCGTATGTCTATATGACAGAGAACAATACTGTATTTCACAGACAGCACTTCTTTTGTAGCCAGTGATTGATGGAGAAGTATCACGATTTTAGGAAACATAATTATTTTTATGATTTTATCTTATTCTTTACAAATATGTATTATTTCCTTGGTATACACTATATATATTATATAGATATATATCTATGTATAATTTTTGTCCCCCAAAATGGTAGTTACCATTAATTTTGCATGAAACTTAGTGGGTCTTGAACTACAGTGAAATACCAAGCACATTTAAATAACATACTGTAGCCAACAACTGTTATCACTGGCAAGGAGCAAACATGTAGTGTTGAGTTTTTAAAATACTTCTACGTAGTTTTCAAAAGTTTGGGCTTTGACATCTTGGGCATTAGAACAAACCTTTAATCCTGTAACTTCCCATGTGTAGTTGAATGAATACACACCTGCACACACACACCATATGCAGGCACTATGATGGAATTTGTTTCTTGTGAATTTGCATTTGGGCTGTGAAAAATTACCTTTAAAGACTTTGAAAGTTTCTGGTGGGGGATGGGGATGAGGGGCAGGGATGGGAGGCTGGAGAAAGACAAATTATGTGTGTATATGTATATACAAAATTCAAGACATAAGATCTGCCAAATTCTGGAGTTAAAAGTCAAGTGAATGATCTTTTCTATTTCCAAACCTTTCTTAATGAATAATGGTAAAGTTGCCATGGTAAATATTTCAGGTCATTTAACAAGCCAACTCTCTTGCACACACACACACGCACACACACACCCCATACTGCAAAGCAAACTCATTCTCACACACAGAACAGAAACTAAACCAAATCAAACCATCAGGAACGATGATTGGGTGGGGACAGGAAACAGAGGCTTTCTCAAGGCGCTCTTTTTACCTTCGTTCCTCTCCTCTGGGTCAGTGTAGATGGAAGCCAGAGTAAACAAGGAAAAGATGACAAAAGCCAGTAGAATGAAGGCCATCTCCAGGTTGGTGAATGGAAGCTCCATGAAGCACCACCAACTTCTTCACCTGCAACAGAAACCTGACGTTGCCTTAGTGCACTCCAGTCCAGACACAGCTTGTCGAGCAGTAATTTTAGAACGAGACTTAGTAGGACCTGTTAAATCACTTCTGTGCACCTGGAGCAATGCCTCTGGCACCGGGAAAAATGGAGCGTGCTCTCGTTTTTGGAGATTTGGCATCACTATTGGTGTAAGTGGGCTTACACTTTACCGTGTAGGTTGGGGGAGGATGGGGAAGTCGAAATGGCAAAGTCAGTTCATGTTTATGACATTTGTTACCTTTCGGACAAAACTCTGGGAGTAAAGCTAGGGTGCATTTCATTTCATGACAGAAAAAAAGAGTAATGTTGATATGTATCTCACTGACCACACCCAGGTTCAGAGTGAAACCTTTTTTGTTCAAGTGCCTGAAATCACCCGGCACTTGCTAACCAGGTGATAAATACACAATGGAAGCAATTATTAGTGAAGAAACCATAGACCTCAGTGTAGCTGGATCCAACATCACCCAAATAAAGATAAAAGTGTTAACAATTCAAGCATGAGTTCAGATCCCAAAAAGTAGAGCTCATGTATTTAGAAAGGAAATAGTAGAGAAATGGTAACATTATCTAGTTGCAAGTAACCCCATTTTTTCTGTCTTTCAGTGTTTACTACCTAAATGGAAAATATTTAAACCACTGCAGCACAGGGAATGTTATGATTTAAGAACACCCAGAGAAAGAGATTTCACATCCTTCCACTGCAACTCATCCCAAATTCTTTATCTGCTGTCTTTTTAGGGAAATAAGTTCTTGGGGTCTTTACCTAAGGGTTTCAAGTTCCTTTGAATGTATTTTTAAAATGACTTCATTGTAGCTGAGAGAAAAGATTTGAGGTGGGAGCTGGGTTTGCTCTTTTTCTTAATTGCTGACATCCAGAGTTGCCACAGAACAGAGGTGGGAGAGGGGAAAATACGTTCTTGGCTTTCTCTTGATTTCTAATGAGGTTGAACATATTTGTCATGTGTTGATTAATTTGTTTACATTGTTTGTTCTGTGAATAACTTGTCCATAGCCTTTGCCCGGTGTTAAACTGGGCATTTGTAATTTTCTCACTGATTTGTAGACACTCACTATATACTTTGGATAAAGAAATTGTATTACCTTTCAATCTGTCTCTTGTCTTTATGATCTTTTTTATTATTCAGATTTTCAAACATTTATTTTTTTAAAGGTTTTAATTCTTTTTTAAAAATTTAGATTTTTACTGAGGTGGAGTTGACCTACAGTGTTAGTTTTGGGTGTGCAGCAAAGTGATTCAGTTACACATATGCATACATATAATACATATGTACGTATTTCCAGATTCTCTCCCATTGTAGCTTATTACAAGAAATTGAATATAGTTCCCTGTGCTATACAATAGGTCCTTGTTTATATATTTTATATATAGTAGTGTGTCTTTTAATCCAAACTCCTAATTCAAAAATTTATTTTTAACAAAGTTGAATCCGCCTTGAGTGAAAAAGTCCTTGTACCTCTCTGGCCCCATTCCTAGTTCTCCCTGGGGTCTTGCCATGTCTGGGGTAGTGATTTGAGGCTATTACTTATGACATTGCATTGTTAACAAAATTGATGATGCCAGCACATACTGCCTCACCACTGCTCCTTGTCATCCATCTCATCACATGAAAATCAGATTCCCAGCTGGACACTCAGATTGAGATGACATGGGGAGGAGGTGTCCAACACGGTAATGAAGACAATGAAACTGGGTGTTCCAGATGGTTTAGGGAAATCAGTGTAAGAAAAAGTGATTGTGCTGTTTTGTGGTATGCCCAGCATTTATAACAGGGGATGGATTTCTGTTTTTTCTCTAAGAATGTATTGACTTTTTTCATCACTGTTGTGTTTCCAAAACCTAAGGTTAGTAGAGACAGAATCTGTCAAATCATGTTGACGTTAAATCAAGTTGATGTTAAAGCATGTTGACATTAAGAGTCTGGGTGGTATTATAGGAACTGACTGACAGTAAATCACCTTGGCATAAATGTACCTGAGCAGGACCCTATTGTCTTCATGTGAGCATCTGATATCTGTAATGGTGTTTGTAACTGCCTAACTGTGTCAAGGTTTAAAGGCTTTTCTCATGCTCTCACTGACCAGGGCTGGACTGGAGAGGAGGGAGGCTGGGGTGGTCCACCCAACCCCCTCGTGGTGCTGTGTGCACGTTTAATGGGTCACGTGGTAAGAGGATGTTTGGTTTTCTAGAAAACTGCCAACTGTCTTTCAAAGAAGCTGTACTGTTTTGCATTTCCACAGCAATGAATGAGCCCTCTTTTTGCTCTGCATCTTTGCATTAACTTGGTGTTGTCAGTTTTGGGGATTTTTGTCATTCAAATGGATGTGTAGTAGTATGTAATTGCTTTTTAATGTGAATTTCCTTAATGATGTTGAACATCTTTTCATACACTTATTTGAATCTACATATCTTTGTTCAGATCTTTGCTCTTTTTTAAATTGGGTTGTTTGCTTTCTTATTGCTGAATTGGAAGAGTTTTTTGTATATTTCGGATCCAAGTCCTGTATCAGAGAAATGTTTTCCAGTTTCTCCTATTCTGTGGCTTGTCTCTTCACTCTCTGAACAGTGTCTTTTGCAGAGCAGTTTTTAATTCTAATAAAGCCCAACTTACTACATTTTTCTTTCTTTCTTTTTAATATATTTTTATTGAGGTATAGTCAGTTTACAATGTTGTGTCAATTTCTGGTGTGCAACATAATGCTTCAGTCATACATGAACATTCATATATTTGTTTTCATGTTCTTTTTCACCATAAGTTACTACAAGATATTGAATATAATTCCCTGTGCTATACAGTATAAACTTGTTTATCTATTTTCTATATAGTAGTTAGTATCTGCAAATCTCGAACTCCCAGTTTATCCTTTCCCACTCCCTACCCCCCATAACCATATACATTTTTTTTTCTTTTATGGATATTGCTTTTAGCATTTAGTGAGTCCAAAAAACTCGTAGGCAAACCCAAGATCATGTAGATTTTCTTCTGTGTTACCTTCTAGAAGTTTTATAGTTTTCCCTTTTATATTTAAGTCTAAGATTCATTTTGAATTAATTTTTGTATAAGGTACATGTCTAGGTTCTTGCCTCCTCCTCCTCCCATTTTTCTTTTTCCTCACATATGGATATCCCATTGTTCAAGTATGATTTGTTGAAAAGGCTCTTCTTTCTCTATTGTATTTCCTCTGTTCCTTTGTTAAAGATGAGTTAGAAACTCATTTGTGGAGATTGTTTTATGACACTTTGAGCACTGTCCTTGTTGTCCTCAAAACTTCCTTCATGTTAATTATTTTAAGATCAGAAGGCCTGCTCTTAATCCTGTGTTATCAGTCCTCGCCCTGGGGAGTCTCTGTGCGTGTCCTCTGTCACGATGTGTAAAAACAACACCAGAATTCATTACTGAGCCAAACTTGCTCTTTGTTAAAAAGAAATTCAGATGGCAAAGAGAAGTGGGGGTAAAAATAATTGAGTTCCATGGCACCTTAGCAAGACCCCTCTAGCCTAATTCTCTTCACCCTTCACCTCCTGAGTCCTGCACCGGCACCTCCTCATTCAGGGCTGTTCTGGCTACTTCAGCGAGGTGCTCCTTCTTAGGTGGTTTTCTATTTTCTATCTCACTTTCCACGAGCGACACAGGTTAGCGAACACTGACCACACCTCTCTCTTGTCTCATTTCCCTCTGTGAGCTGATAAAGCTCTGGAGGATGGAGGCTCTTGCTTCTTTTGCCCCCTCCACGGCATCCACTGTGACTTCTGCCCAGAGAAGGTTAAAGTCTAGAGCTGGAAAGTTACAACTAAAAGGCTGATAGAAAGCACCCATTAAAAAAAATTACACACACACACAATTATATGCATAAGAAATATGAGAGAACAGTGATGCCAGTTAGTGCAGGAAGGAAAGAGGGGTTTGGGGAGAAATTTGGACCGTAGGTTTGGCACTAAAGACCCCAGTTTTCAGTACAGACAAGAGGCAAAGCTGACCCAGAGGGAAAGGAGTAATCCATTCAACACACGTCTTTTGGGCTTGGCATTATGCTGACTTGTGTGGTGAAGTGAGGTGATGGGAGGAGGAGATGGAAGAGAGTAGGACACAGGCGACACGTGATTAGCACTTCAAAGGGGCCACGCTCTGTTTCAAGAGCGTCGCAGCTTTTAACTCCTTGAATCTTCATAGTAACTCTAGAAGGTAGATCCTGTTCTTGTCTCCATTTCATAAGGGAGGGCACTGAAGCACCAAGACAAGTAGGACAACTTATCTTAAACCATTAAACTGGACAGAGTTAGACTCTCCAGGCCGGCAGAGTCTGGTTCCAGAGTCCTCACTCTTAAGCGATGTACTTTCCTGGCACTCAAGCAAGCAAACCGAAACCCACCCTGGGGGTTAGAATCCTGCTTGTAAAGCATTACGGGGATTAATTGGAAAGGAGTTTTTATGTCAGGTAGAGGAAGAAGATGGTATTAAAGAGGCAAAGAACCTGAAAGAACTTAATGCCAAGGTGAGACCGGAGACTTGACTCAAATGCTATTAGAAGGTGATGACGGGTCTTTAGCAGGACGATGACATGATGAAACAGCGTTTTGAGAATAGTCACTGCGTCTCAGTGTAAAGACTAGATTGAAAGAAAAGAATCCTATCTGGAAAAAAAAAAAAAAAACTTGGAGAGCTTTAGCTCTGTATTAGGTTCTAGCAGTTGGAACAGAGAGGAAGGTGGGAAGCTAAAGCCACGTGGAAGGAAGGGCTGGAGTGTCTTGGCCGTTCGCTGCCTACCTGGGGTACAGAGGGTGCCTGATACTAGTTGAGATGCAGTATAAAGAGGAAGGGGGAAGATGAAGGTCACCAGGAAAAAAAAAAAAAAAAACATCCGCAGAATCATGTGAATTCAGCAGTAGAGGTTTCTCAAGCTTTCTCTCAAGGTTAGTAGACATGGAAACGCTCCCACGTTCCACAGTCCTTCAATATTTAGAAATTTAGCATGCTTGTGCTTCTGCAGAGAATATGAAGACTATTAAAGCTGTTACAGCAGCTCAGAGAACAGAAAATCATTCTTATTGCCAATATGAAGACGGCTTCCTCATGAAAAAAAAAAAAAGCAAAATAAAAACAGAAAAGAAAAGAAGAAACGGTGCCCTCTAGCGGTGACTAAGTGCAAGAAATGAGGCTGGATCACCCAAGCTCTTCAACGTTTGGTTGTATGTGTGTGGTACCTAACACACACCTATGCCAAACAGGTTCCCACAGTCTTCAGCTTTGTCTCCTGCCCAGGACACTCACTGATTTTAAGATAGCTGTTTCTAGAAGGAGGCAGGTATTCGTGTTTTCTGTAAGTATAGATCATCTGCCATGGCTTATTTCTAGCCCCTCATTTTTGGAGGCTGTTATTCTAGGCATTAAAAAACACCAAGTAATGACCTTTGGATTTTTAATAGAA
Source organism: Camelus dromedarius (assembly GCF_036321535.1). Classification (NCBI taxonomy): domain Eukaryota; kingdom Metazoa; phylum Chordata; class Mammalia; order Artiodactyla; family Camelidae; genus Camelus; species Camelus dromedarius. Next base: position 11,223,261 of record NC_087436.1, on the reverse strand, counting down.
ATTGAAAGTTACAATGATGTGGGATAATATATGTTGTTAAATATCTATGAAAAGAAATCTATAGTTAGGTATTTAAGTCACCCCAAAACCTAGTTTGCCTACTGAGTTTATAATGAATGTCTCTGTCCAAATCTTTGTTCCCTCTCCTGTCCCCTCTGACCTCAATCCTGGGCTATTGAACTCTAGTCAGATGACTACAGTTGCTTTCATTGACAGCATTGTTAATGTCCTAAAATTGCTGGTGTAGACCTCATTAATCGTGTGCAGACTCAGGTTGTTTCTCCAGGGCAGGATGAGTTCACAGACCATCCTGCCATGGACCATCTGGCCAGAGACTCGTAAACCAGAGATGCTCTAACCCCCTGAAAATACGATTAAGAAATGTCTCAAGAAGATGAGGAGGAGGAGGGTGTAGCTCAGTGATAGAGCACATGCTTTGCATGCACAAGGTACTGGGTTCAATCCCCAGTACCTCCACTAAATAAATAAAAACCTAATTATTTACCTCCCAACCTCCTCCCACGCAAAAAAGAAGTGAAGGCCAGAAGACAATGGGTAACATCTTTAAAGTGCTAGAAATAAAAACCAAAACTTATAAATAAGTCACAAGATGATGATTAATTCCAGCCTCTGTTTTCTTTCAGTGAAGCTAGTGGGGAACCCTGGACCTTGTGCATACTAAGCATGCACTCTGCCACGGAGCTGTATCTACCAGTCTCAGGCTCCAAGTTCTTCCTCTTTAAAAACCCCAACTCCAAGAGCAAGTGGGAGTGGATCTGAGGCTCGTCTCCCACTCCCTTGGCGCCCTTCAGTAAACCCTTGCTTGCAACCAACCCCATGGCAACACGGGTTTGGTAACATGGACCCTGAACGTGGCTCTTGAGCATGGAACCTAATTACCTCTGTGTCGACTACTGGGACAGAGAGCCCTTAACCAGGAGCCCTCCGCCACCGTGCCGTGTCCCCAACTCCAGAAAAGGTGGCCCGTGACTCTTCTGGGTCTCAAAGTTAAAAGTTTATTATCTAAAGGCAAAGATGATGCCTTCAGAAGATGAAGCTGTTAGAGCAGGCAGATAGCTAGATACGAACAGAGAAATGGGGACACAGGCCACGTGGCCGGAATTGGGCAGAAAGGAGAGACACAGGCCAAATACAGGGAACTGTACATCATGTAAGCACCAGGGGTCCCTGGGCTGAGAAAGAAAAACACGAACCCATGGGCTGATAAGTGGTCACATTTTCGGGGGGTGATGAGGGGCCTGGAAGCTGACCAAGAAATATGGGAAAAGGCAGGAATTTCCAGTGTCTGAATGTAACTTTCTGTTGATTATGCCCTCATTTCAATAAAATTAGCCTTGCAGATTAGAAGTACCCATCACGCACCACCACCATGACACTTCCAATTCAGACTAAATAAGGACAAAATCCTTCCTCCCTTTGGGAAGGTGGGGACAAAAATCAGGGGATATGACCCCAAACCCTTACCTCCCCAATGAATATTCTGCCCATTCATTTTACACCCTATGGAACCAACTTGCCAAAGAAACTCAGGGCAGCTGCTCACCTGAGCCTGCCCACTCTCCCCTTGAGAGTGTCCTATCCATCCCTTAATAAGTCCTCACTTTACTTTCTTGACTTCTGTGTCTTGTCTCTGAATTCTTTCCGGGACGGACAAGAACCTGGACACCAGCTACATCGACAGGCGACACAGCTACCTGCCCTCTCCCCACTCTAGAATATTCTTGTGGGAGCGTCTGACAGTTGGACGCACACCTGCATTTCTTCCTGGGTCCATCACGAAAGTGTCCAGGGTTCTTGGTGTATGAATGAATCACTTGTCCCCTCACAGGGTAAGATGAACTGCAATTACTAATTAGTAGCAGACATTAGTGGGTACAGCACATCCATTTTTACAGAATAAAAAATAAATCTTACTCCTTCTACGTATATCACGTCTATCACATCTAAGCTTATTTAAGTTGCGGTCACTTACTAATATGTAAGGCATGGCTACCTAGATTTGTCACAATTACTTAGATAATCCCCAGAAACCAATTAAACTTAGACATTATCTTCTCCATTTGGGGAGGGAAATGGGTCATTAGACAAATCTCAACCCCACCATCCCACAGTCCTGCTTTCCTCCCAACTAGAATGACTGCAAGTGTAAATTCGCTCGTGCTGTTAGGTAGTTAGACATGTGGGGGCACCGGGCAGTTGGATGGAGGAGAGAGGGCACGGTCCAGAAGATGGCGCTGTGCCCACCTCCAGTGTAGAGGGGATTTACTTCCTCTAAACCAGTGCCAGCAGGAAACTGGTTGGGGTCCGACAGCCATGACTGTGCAGTAGCGGAAAGGACTTAACCCGACAAGACTCAATGCTTCTTTCATTATAAATAACACTGCAGCTTAGCCCTCCCTCCCACGGGTTTTTCTGTGTGCGTCACGGGTAAGGACATGCGCAGAAGTGGACGAGCATGACTGAGCGCTCCAGGGCCAAGAACTGTCAATCAGTCAAGAGATCACCTCTAAGTGAGGATATAAGAGAAGAGCGGGGGACAAAAACTGCCACCCTTCCTCTCTTGGATCAGCTCAACTCCTGCTCTTGGAGGTGTACTTTTTAAAAATAAATCTTTAAAAATCTTTCGCTGCACAATGCACTGTCTCCTGACTGTAAACTTATCTTTGCATATGATGAGACCTGGGTCTTTACCTTTTGGGGTAACGTCACTCCTCTGCTTAATTGTCAAGTGGCTTACCTTGGGATAAAATCCTGTTTCCCAGCCCTGCTCCACAAGGCCCTGCATCACCTGCCCTGCATCACCTGCCCTGCATTCTCTCGTGCTGGTCACGCTCGTGACACGTCCCGGGCTCCAGCCTGCTGACCTGGCCTATGTCCCTGGCGGTGGGGAGCTGAGCCCCGCGCACCTCTTCCCACCTGCCCCAGGGCCTGGGACCCTCCCCCACGTCCCCCTGTGCCTGGTTTCTGAGCATCACTCCCTCTTCTGTCCTAACACTACTCCCCACAGAGGCCTTTCCTGACTCCAGGCTACACCAGGCTCCGAGCGCTCTTCATTGTCCTGTCTTCTCGTCCTCATAGCTCTCCTCCTCCTGCAGAATTTGTTTCTGTGTCTCTCTCCATGAAAGCGGGCCCTTCTATTGTTTGCCTCTGCATCCGGAGAGTTCCGAAAATGACTGGTATGCAGTAAATATTTCCATTACTGTTCACGGAATGAATGTATGGCCAATTGTGTGAAAAAAAGCAGCACACAAACAAGTAAGTTGGTGCAGATCCAAATTTCATAGCGGTGGGCGAGAAGGAGGGTTGAAGGTAGATTCAGAAATCTTAGTGATAGCAAGCACTCCCTACCTTGAGTACATCCTACCCGGAGGGCACGAAGTATGCTTTGAAAATAGTCTTAGGGCTTCAATAAAATAGGCAGGTAGATTGGGATGAAGGTTTTTCTTCCTCTGTTTTGCCCACCAGGGAAGATGTGTTTCCGTTCCTTTGTTGCTTTATTTTCCTCTCTGGTGGTTCCTTGCCCTGAGCCATTCTTTTTGTACCTTATCCACTTACCCTGTGGGCTTTGGAATAAACCCTCGAGTGCTGCTGTGGTTGCCTGGGGACCACCATCTTTTTGTTGCATCTGCTTCCTAATGGGGATGCTGTGTGTGTGCCCTGAGGGCTGATGGGACTGGGCAAAATGATTGCCTTAATCCGGAGAAAGACTTGCCAGAGTCAATACAAATGGCTCATTCACAGTCAGTAAACTCTTCGGGGTACAAAGAAATTCACTAGTATTTTGAATTCTTAAAGCCACCTCATCAGAAAGCTATGCTGAAAATAATTCTATGAGACACTGCAGTTCCTCCTCTTGTTCTCAGGGGCTTGGAGAAAAGTCTAAAAGCTGCATTATGTATAGATATTCCCATGATCTCACGTTAAAGCACAGACTCTGGCCACTAACCCTAGATGCCTGGTGTTTCTCTCACCTGCTGGGTTTGTCTGCCCCTCTTTTTTCCAAGGCAAAGTATCTCTGAGTCCTTTAAAAATTCTGAACAAGACTTACCTGCTGGGTGGAATGATTACCTCACTGAAATGGTCTGAAACCAGTAGCCCTGGTTTCTCTTGTGTTTGTGGGCAGGTAGATGGTTACACATGTGCTTCTGCCGTGTTGTAAATGCCATCTACAAAACAAGGCCTTGAACTGTAATCCCTTCCATCTCTGAGACAACAGCCCCTCCACTTTAGGCTCATATATATGTTCCGAATTCTCTATTCACCCTGTAGGCTCATTGTCAAGGACCAGATGTCTGTGTCCCTCCAGAATTCACCTGCAGAAACCCTCATGTGACGGTGTTGGGAGGTGGGCCCTTAGGGAGGTGGTTAGTTCATGAGGGTGGAGCCCTCAGGAATAAGATTAGTGCCCTTTTAGACACTCAGAGAGCACCCTCACCCCTCCCACCATGTGGTACAGGATGAGGAGACCGACATCTAAGAACCAGGAAGCAGGCCCTCACTGGACACCGAATCTGCCAGTGTCTTCATCTTGGACTCTTCAGCCTTTAGAACTGTGAGCCATAAATGTCATTTAAGCCCCCTAGTCTGCGGTATTATTTGTTATAGCAGCCCAGACCGACTGAGACGCTCATATAGGTGGCAAGTCATTTTCTTGGTTACACTTTGTTATACTTGCTGAATGACAGGTGACACGTCCCCAGTGCCTACTCAATATTTTCACCTGCCAAATGCCTCTTTGATTGATTTTCTCAATCTATATTTTGTATCGTCTGTGATATTGATTCTTCTGTTTCTTGGACAACTCTATATTTCAAGGCACCTTCTCTTTTAAGTTTGACTAAAAACCCGTCTTCTCCCTGAGAACTTTCCGCTAAATAAAATTCCACGTTTGGAAAGAAACTAAAGATCACTGCGTCTATACATTATGCAGTGACTGATTCCCCCTAAACTGTTTTGGTGGAATAGAGGCCTAGCTTAAGCTTGAATGCCTCTAGTGACAGGAGACTCACGACCTTTGGAAGCAACCTATTTAATCTCTGGACAGCCCTGCTCATTAGAAAACTCTTTCTTCAGATACAGTGAATTCCTTCCTGCCATGGCCATTACCACTCAGTTCCTGAAAGCAAAACTGGCAAGTTCCTCTCTCATGGGAGGGCTCTTCAAATATTTGAAGACAATAAATGCACACCATGTCACTTCCACGCCCCTTCTGTCTAAACAAACACTCCTTCTTGATGTAGTGCTGGTAATCCTTTTCCTGAGGTTTCTCTCCTTTGCTTCCAAGTCCTCCTGAAGTAGAGTGGGGTGCTGAGGGAAGGCAGTGATCTGGGTGAGGTGGCCGAGGGTCCCCAGGGCGGTGGCAGCACCAACTGCATCCAAGCTCCTCTCGCTGGCCAATGACCTGGTTCAGACCCTTCTCTTACCATCACACAGAGATGTGAATTCTTTCAGCTTTATGTCACCCATAAGTTCAACGAGGGGGTCTTCTATGGTTGCATTTAAATCTTTGCTGAAAACACTGCTTGGAACGAAGTTTTCTATTCCATGAGAACAGGCTAAATATACTGTGATTATTTGGATTCGTTTAATCTGCAAGTTTAGGAGTCCATTTTTTGGAGTTTTAGGGAGGATCGTATGAGATGAAGCACTTTGAATAGTTCCTTACATTTGGTCATTGAGATTTATCCCCCTTCCTGAAATTCTTAAGTCTAATTTGCCTTTGCAGATCTGTTATTTATTAAAAAAATAATTTCATTAATTTTAATCTGTGTCTGTATTTGATCCATCATTAAAAATTCTCAAGTTTCACCTCTTAGAAGACAACATAGGCAAAACATTATCTGACATAAATCTTAGCAATGTTCCCCTAGGGCAGTCTATCCAGGCAATAGAAATAAGAGCAAAAATAAACAAATGGGGCCTAATTAAACTTATAAGCTTTTGCACAACAAAGGAAACCAAAACACAACCTATGGAATGGGAGAAAATATTTGCAAAAGATGAGACTGATAAGGGCTTAATTTCCAGAATATATGAACAACTCATACAACTTAATAATAAAAAAACAAACAACCCAATCCAAAAATGGGCAGAAGACCTAAACAAGCAATTCTCTAATGAAGACATACAAATGGCATGTGAAAAAATGCTCAATATCAATATCACTAACTATCAGAGAAATGCAGATCGAAACTACTATGAGATACCAACTCACACCAGTCAGAATGGCCATCATTCAAAAGTCCATGACTGATAAACCCTGGAGAGGATGTAGAGGAAAGAGAACCCTCCTACATTGCTGGTAGGAGTGTAGTTTGGTATGGCCATTATGGAAAACAGCACGGAGAGTCCTCAAAAGACTAAAAATAGACTTAACATATGATCCAGAAATCCCACTCCTGGACATACATCTGGAAGGAATCTTAATTCAAAAAGACACCCCAGTGTTCACAGCAGCACTATTTATAATAGCCAAGACGTGGAAACAATCTAAATGTCCATCAACAGATGACTGGATAAAGAAGATGTGGTATATTTATACAATGGAATACTACTCAGCCATAAAAAAGAATACAATAATGCCATTTGCAGCAACATGGATGGACTGGAGAATGTCATTCTAAGTGAAGTAAGCCAGAAAGAGAAAGAAAAATATCATATGATATCACTTATATGTGGAATTAGAAAAAAAGACAAATGAATTTATTTACAAAACAGAAACAGACTCACAGACATAGAAAATAAACTTATGATTACTAGATGGGGTGGAAACGGATAAATTGGGAGTTCAAGATTTGCAGATACTAGCTAATATATATAAAATAGATATACAACAAATTCATGCTATAAAGCACAGGGAACTATATTCAATATCTTGTAGTAGCTTACAGTGAAAAAGAATATGAAAACTAATAAATGTATATTCATTTATAACTGAAGCAATGTGCTGTACACCAGAAATTGACATAATATTGTAAACTGGCTATACTTCAATAAAAAAAAATATAAATTCTCAGGTTTCAGGTACATACATATTTTAAAAGAGATTATTCTCACCGTATCCTGTTGTATTTATTGGTTTTAAATTTATTTAATATCAGTTTCTGGGTTTCTAAAGGATGGTTTAAAAAATAACATTTTTTTTTTTTTTGTGGTTGTAAAATTTATACTTGTTGGAGAATTTTGGAAAATAAAGAAAAATAAGAAAAAGAAAAATCCTGGAAGGGTTAGCATTTTTATTTTAATACTCTCAGTGAATTGTATAGGCAGTAAGCAGCATTGCCAAATTTGCATTTCTCTGAGGTGCATATTTTATAAGGTTTTTTTTTTCTTCTTTAAGGGTATATAAACTATATTTAACTTCTGCTCATGCTAAGAATATTAACTTTCATTTTTTTCTTTAGTCCTTTTGTGTCTAGCTAGATATTCATCCTGTAAGCCAAAACAATCAGAATCCCTTCGGGATTGAAAAATAATAGATCTCCAAGTCTTTTCAACTCAGGGCCAGTTGAGCTTTATTTCTGCCTAAGGGGAGAATGAACGCAGATTTCCTTAGATGTTCTTCTTTGCTTATTCTTCAAAGCATTTCATTCTTCTAGATGGTGCGGAATCACATCAATTCACCCACAATGAAGTGGTTCCAGGGCTCTTCAACCTGATAGGGTTTAGATGAATCGTGCACTGCATATAAACAAATGTTTATATCTTGTTTTATGGCAGTATTGTGGGCTCTGATTAGGTGCTGTTGAATATTTCCAGTCATTTTGGTTGAATCAGACATTTATTCAATCATTTTGGTAAAACAGAAGAAGGTTTTATTTAGAACATCACACTTATTCTTCCAATGCGTTGCAGCCCAGGTGGATGTGTGGTGTATCTCCAGTCTTTGGGCCCCCTAGAACTTCACAGAGGCTGTCCTGTTTGGCCATGCCTCTTGCCATTTTAAGACAGACATACTTATAGTCACCTCCCAAGCATAAGCTTCACATTGCAAAGTTTCTGTTTAAACTCAAAGATGGTTTCCCATTTTGTGAGTACCAGGCCCTACAGAGTGAGTGCTCTGTGAGAGTTGGGGATGGCGGACTCTGCATGGGGTGGGGTGGCTCTCACTCTATTAACCCTTCCTGTATCCCTGGAAGTGGGAGCCAACACAAAGCACCAGATAACTTCATTAAATTGAGTCTGTTACCTGCACATCTCAGGCATAACCATGGTGGTGGGTCCCGGGCCACAGCAGAATCTTACTGACTTCACCGTCTGCAACCACAAACTCCATTATCCACATGACCGTGGCTTCTTAAGCTGTGTGAGTCAGTGCTGTGATTTCTACAGTGCTAGATTCCAAAGGGCAGACATCATGTCTAACTTTGTAATTACCTTCGTAAGACTACAAAGTAAGCCATGCAAAGGTTCAAAGTAGTTTATGAATAATTTACCTGTGATAACGATGATGACTTATAAAAACGATAAGATAATTATGTAAAGAATAGAAGTCAATTCAAGAAAACTATTCAATTTGTCACAGAACTCTTAAGATGACATTTTAAGTTTATTTTTTTGTATCAGTAATTGTCACAGGAATGTTTCTCAAATAAAGTTATACTATGACATGAAGCTCAATTACTAGTAAATCCTGGGATTTTTTTTTTTTTTTAACAAAGAGTTGGCAAGAGATACTGTAAATGAAAATATGGTAGGTCTCTAAATGGGCAAAAAATTAACCAAGGCACTTTAAACTGTTGGCTTAGGAGAGCAATAAAAATTGATCATAGCTGAGCAATTGTGTTCAGGGAAAATATGTAATAACAATGTTTCTAAGCTGCAAGGAACTTAAGAAATTTCACTAGACAATGATCACACACATCCTTGGAATTTCATATCCCATTTCTCAATCTTAACATGTTCAGAACTGAATTCCTGATTCATCTCACTCCCTAACTTTCCCATTCATAGTACTTCCCTTGTCATTTGACAACAACTCCATCCTTCTGGCTGCTCCAGACAAAATTCCTGATGTTATCCTTGAGTCTTCTCTTTCCTTCACTTTCCATATTCTTTTCCATAGTTTATCTTGAAGTATGTTTTGAATCCCATCATTTCTATTGCAACCACCCTGATTTGAGGCACTCTTAGCTCTTATTAGGTTTAATGAAATAGGCTCCTAACTGATCTCTCACATTCTTCCCTTGCTTTTCTTAAGTCTATTCTGAAAACAAGCATTAAAAAATTCATCATACTACACTTACCTGCTCAAAATTCTATTATAACTTCCCCTTCCACTCAGATTAAAAACTAACATCCTCATAAGGGCCTCTCTGAAGACTTTACATGATCTGGTTCCCTCTGTGTCTGCGACTTTCCTACTTCTCCTTCCCTCACTTACTCCATTCTAGCTACATCCCACCTACATCTATGGATAAATCATGCAGACAGAAAATCAAGGAAACAGCAGCCTTAAATAAAATATTAGACCAGATGGATTTGGTAGAACTGTGCAGAACATTCCATCCAAATGCTGCAGAATACACATTCTTCTCCAGTGCACATGGAACTCTCTTAAGGATAGATCATATATGGGGACATAAAATAAATCTTAATACATTTAAGAAGACTGAACTTGTTTCAAGTATCTTTTCTGATCACAGAGGTATAAAACTAGAATTCAACTACAAGAAGAAAACTGGAAAAATCACAAATGTGTAAAATTAAATAACATGATGCTGAACAACTATTGAGTTAATGAAGAAATTACAGGAGAAATCAAAAATTACCTAAGACAAATGAAAATGCATATACAACATACCAAAATCTATGGGATATAGCAAAAGTGGTACTAAGAAGGATGTTTATAGAAATATAAGCCTATATCAGGAAAAAAGAAAAAATTCAAATAAATACCTAAAGGAACTAGGAAAAATAAGAGCAAGTGAAGTCCAAAGTCTGTAGAAGGAAGGGAATAATAGAGATCAGAGTGGACATAAATGAAATAGAAACCAAAAAGATAGTAGAAAAGATCAATGAAACTATGAGCAGATTCTTTGAAAAGATAAACAAAATTGACAAATCTTTAGTTAGACTCATCAAGAAAAAAAGAGAAGGCTTTGAAAAATCAGAAACGAAAGAGGAGAAATAAGAATAGATACACAGAAACACAAAGGATTATAAGAGACTATTATGAACAGCTATCTGCCAACAAATTGGACAACCTAGAGGAAATGGACAAGTTCTTAGAATCTTACAACCTTCCAAGACTGAATCATGAAGCAATCGAAAATCTGAACAGACGGATCACCAGTACAGAGATGAAACAGTAATCAAAAAGTTCCCAACAAACAGAAGTCCAGGACCAGAGGCTTCACAGATGAATTCTACCAAACATTCAAAGAAGATTTAAAACCTATCCTTCTCAAACTGTTTCAAAAAATTGAAGGGCCGGAAACACCTCCTAACTCATTTTGAGGCCCTGATATCATAAACAGACAAAGGCAACACAAAAAAAAGAAAATTAAAGGCCATATCTCTGATGAACATAGACACAAAAATCCTCAACAAAATATTAGCAAAATGAATGCAACAATACATTGCAAGGATGATACATCATGATCAGTGGGATTTATTCCAAGGTTGCAGAAATGGTTCAACAACCACAAATCAATCATCATGATACTTTACCTTAATAAAATGAAGGCTAAAAACCACATAATTATCTCAACAGATGCAGAAAAAGCATTTGACAAGATTCAACACCCATTTATAATAAAATTTCTTAATAAAGTAGGTATAGAAGGAATATACTTCAATAAAGGCTATACACGACAAACTCACACCTAACATCATACTCAATGGTGAAAAACTGGAAGTTATCTCTCTAAAATTAGGAACAAAACAGGGATGTCAACTTTCATTACTCTTATTCAACATAGTGTTGGAAGTCCTAGCCAGAGCAATTAATAAGAAAAAGAAATAGAAGAGATCCAAATTGGAAAGGAAGAAGCAAGAGTGTCATTATTTGCAGATGAAATGATTTTATATATAGAAGACCCTAAAGACTGCACCAAAAACTATTAGAAATAATATACAAATATAGTAAAGTTTCAGGATACAAAATCAATATACAAAAATCTCTTGCATTTCTATGTGCTGACAAGTTAGCCGCAAGAGAAATTAAGAAAACAATCCCATTTACAATCATAACGAAAAGATAAAATACCTAGGAATAAATTTAACCAAGGAAGTGAAAGACCTGAACGTTGAAAACTATGACACTCTTGAAAGAAACTGAAGACACAAATAAATGCAAAGATATTCTACGCTTATGGACTGGAAGAATTAACATTGTCAAAATAACCATTTTACCTAAAGCAATCTATAGATTCAATGCAATCATTATCAAAATCCCAAGGACATTTTTCACAGAAATAGAACAAAAAAATTCTAAAATTTTTATGAAACCACAAAAGGCCCTGAATAGCCAAAGTAATCCTGAGAAAAAAAGAATAAAGCTGGGGGTATCACAGTCCCTGATTTCAAACTATATCACAAAGCTGTAGTAATCAAAACAGCATGATATTGGCAGAAAAACCAGGTACATAGACCGACAGAAGAGAATTGAGAGCCCAGAAATAAACCCGCACATATATGGACAATTAATTCATGACAAAGGAGCAAAAAACATTCATTGGAGAAAAGACAGTCCTTCAATAAAGAGTATTGGGAAAACTGGACAGCCACATGCAAAAAAATGAAACTAGACCATTATCTCACATTATACTTAAAAATCAACTCAAAATGGATTAAAGACTTGAATTTAAAACCTGAAACCATAAAACTTCTAGAAGAAAACTTTGGCAGCATGCTCTTTGACATCAGTCTTAGCAATATCTTTATAGATATATCTCGTCAGGCTAGAGAAACAAAAGCAAAAATAGATAAATGGTACTACATCAAACTAAAAAGCTTTTGCACAGCAAAGAAAACCACCACCACCAACAACAAAAGATGATTTACCAAATGGGAGAAGATATTTGCAAGCAGTGTACCTGACAAAATACATAAAAACTTATACAACTCAACAGCAATAAAAAATGCAACCCAGTTAAAAAATGGTCAGAGACACTGAATAGACATTTTTCCAAAGAAGACATACAGATGGCCGACAGACACATGAAAAGATTTTCTGCATCATTAATCATCAGAGAAATGCAAGTCAAAACCATAATGAGATAGCACCTCACACCTGTCAGAATGGCTATCATCAAAAAGACATGGAATAACAAGTGCTTGGTGAGGATGTGGAGAAAAGGGAACCCTCGTGCCCTGTTGGTGGGAACGTAAATTGGTGCAGCCACTATGGAAAACAGTATGGAGATTCCTCAAAAAATTAAGAATAGAACTACCATTTGATCCAGCTATCCCACTTCTGGGTATTTATGCAAAGAATATAAATGCACTAATTCAAAAAGATATCTGCACTCCCGTGTTCATCGCAACATTATTTACAATAGACTATGGAAGCAAGCTAAGTGTCCATCAACAGATGAATGAATAAAGAGGATGTGATAGACACACACACAGTGGAATATTACTCAGCCATAATGAATGAAATCTTGCCATTTGCTGCAACATGGATGGACCTTCCTCTGATGGAGGAAGATAAATACTGTAAGACTTCACTCATACATGGAATTTAAAAAAACAAACAAACCAAAATAAATGAACAAACTAAATCAAACAAAAACAATCACAAAGATACAGAAAACAGAGTAGTGGTTACCAGAGGGGAGGGTTAAATGGGTGAAGGGGTCAAGGGGGTCTGCTGTGTGGTGACAAATAGAAACTAAATATACAGTGGTAGGCACACTGAACCACCTACAGAAATAGAAATATAATGTTGTACACATGAAACATACAATGTTATAAACCAATGTCACCTCAATACAAATAAATCCCAAAACAATAAAATGATAAGGTTTCTAGGAGAAAAAAAAACATTGAAGAGTATCTTTGCAACTTGGAAATTAAAAAAGGCTTTTAGGTAGCACACAAAAATTAATAACTATACAAAATACAGGTAATTAGACTCCATCAAATTTAAAACTAGTTCTCATCAAACTACACATTTAAGCAAATGAATGGGCAACTCACAGACTGGGAGAACATATCTGCATAAAAGATAGCTGACCCAAGACTTGCGCTGCAATATGTACTGGCAAAAACTCCTCCAACTCAATAATAAAAAAGCAAACCACCCAAGTTTTAAAAATCAAGCCAAATATTTGAACAGACATTCAACAAAGGAAACTATACAAATGACCCATAAGCCCATGGGAAAATGCTTAGCAACCTTAGTCATGAGGTAAATGCAAACAAAACCACAATGAGACAGCATTACCTCACCACCAGCAAAACAAAAATTTAAAGGGCTGACCACCTCAAAATTAGCAGGTGTGGAAAAACAGAAGTGAGGGAGATAAAATGATGCAATCACTTTGGAAAAGGTTCTGATAGTGTCTTATAAAACTAAAATTATTAGTACATTATGAGCCAGCAAATCTACTCCTAAGTATTTACACAAGAGGCTGAAAGCGTATGTCCAGTGAAAGTTACATGTGAGAAGCATGCTTGTTCATAATGGCCCCAAAGTGGATAAAGCTCAGGTGTCCATCTACAAAGGAATGGATCAACATACCTTGCTACACTGGTACAATGGAATATTATTGGAATACTACTTATCAGTAAAAAAGGAATAGTTTAACTGACACACTCAAAAACATGAATGAATCTAAAAAGAATCGCATGTGCATTCTGTATCAAGGAGAAGAAGAGAGTTTGCCTCTAGGGATGGGAAAAGGGACTGACTGGGCGGGGGAGTCAAAAGCCTTTGAAGATCTGAAACGATGGTGTTGTTCTATATCTTGACAGGGGCTTGGATTACACAAAGGTATATGTTCACCAAAATTCATCAGTGGTAGGATGCATGCTTAGCATGCACAAGGTCCTGGGTTCACTCCCCAGTATCTCCACTAAAAATAAATTAAAAAGTAAATAAACCTAATTACCCTCCCAAAATAAATAAATAAATAAAATATAATTTAAAAACATCTCATCAAATGGTATAAAAAAAAAGTGGCGCATTTCACTGTCCATGAATTTTATCACAAGGAAAAAGTTAAACAAGTGTCAAACTCTAGTCAGTGATATGTAACCCTAAGTGCTTAGGTAAAGCATATTGAGATTTGCAGCTTTAAAATGCATCATGAAAGTAATGAAGAAGAATTGATGGATAGATGAGTGGATATCGGACAGTACCTGAAGAAGCTAATACAGCTAAATGTTCACTGTAGACCCTATGTGGTAGTTATTGGTGCGTTCACAGTATAATTATTTCCATTTTTCTGTTCGCTTGGAATTTTTCATAATAAAAAGTTGGGAACAAAACATTTTTGCTGCTCAGTCCTAGATAAAATAACTCAAGGTGGGGCTTTTAGATGTGAAAAGCAGCATTTTGTGTGTGTTTGTGCAGACTGATTATAAATACTGCATCCCAGAGACATTTTGTTTTTAATTGTTGATAATGTCATTGCTGCTCTGTCTCAACAGAGAGTTGTCTTGTGAGCCTGGGGAGCTCTTCTGTACCTCATCACACAACACAACATCAGTTTGATCAAACCTGATTTTTGAAACATTCCCCACAATATTTTATGTCAGATTGCTAGTTGAATATTTAGAAAAAAATTATGTTGGTCACAGATTTATATCCCCAGAGTTATGTTACAGGGCTTTAGAAATATTCAGGAAGAAATGTTGTCATTTATCTGCTTTCAAGCTACACTAAAAATAAATACAACATTATTTAACTATATTCCTCAGAATTATTTCTCTTGAAATTATTTCTTGCTTTCATCATATTTTAACAGCAAGAAAGTCCGAGTGTGGTCTTGTGATTTCATTTAATTTGCTGTATTCAACCCTAGAATTAAATGAAAAGACATTATCTTCTAACTTGGGGGGTGGGAAACTAGCACAAAGAAACCAATCATAGCAAAGGAGGAGAAAGGTATTCAGAAGGGCTGTTCGACAAAGTAGAGATTTTTCCTCCACCTTTTAACTATATTTCTCTTAGTTTAAAAAAAAAATCTTCAGGAAGAACAGTAAGTGAATTTCATAGCTCTGGTGGTAGAATATATTACTGGTCCATATGGACTAATAAAAAGATAGTTTCGTTTAGAGATTAAAAAGTATAAGGATTTTGTAAAAAACTTACCAGCAGTATTCCTGTCCCTGAGAGAGGCTAGGCAGAAACCCATGGGGCTGATTCACAAAGAGGCTTCAGTGTCTTGGGGTCAGGACGGGACAGGCTGCAGCCGTTAATAAACATTTCACTGAACTCTACCAGGCAGTGAAAACGTAGGTGCTTCCTGAGGCCACTTCATTAAGCAAAGTTTAGTAATCTCCTAGCTGGAGTAGGATTTGTCCAAGGAGAAGCTGTACCTCTAAACGAAAGGGAAAAAAAAAAAAACAACTTCTGAAGTATCAAAAAGGAAACAGTGTGAATAAAATTCAGTTATTTATTTACCATCAGTGTCACACCCTCCTGCAAATACTACCAACATTCATAGTTCTGAGCCAGCAGAGCGGGTCCTCAACTGACACACATGGAGGTTCAACAGGTGGTTTATGGGAGTGACGTGGCTGAACACAGGTCAATTTCTATAGCCTTCTTTAAGGATTAGCCGGGCTGAACAAATATGAGTTTGGTGAAAAATTAACCACTTTTCAACCACTGTTTATCTTGAGACTTTACAATTAGTTGTCAGCTTGTCTTGGGTTTTTTGGGGTTTTTTAAAATTTTTTTTTAATGGAGGTACTGGAGATTGAACCCAGGACCTCATGTCTGCTAAGCATGGGCTCTACCACGGAGCTATTCCCCACCCCCTAGCTTGTCTTATTTTTTATCCTTGCATTTTAAGTAGCCCCCTCTTTTTTTTTTTTTTGATGTTTACTTCCCTAGATTATCTCATTCCTTTACTTTCTCTTATTCATTATTATTATTTTTTACCCTACAAGCATTAATTAATAAATTAATGCAGTAAGAGCAATACTTCTGGGAAGACTTTAGCACTAATTAAATGTTCCCCTTCTGAGGCCTTTGAATGGAGGGAGTTATTACAAGGGGCTGCTAAATTTACATGTCCGCTGTATGAAAGTCTGTGATCTCTCCCAAAATGCAAGAAATACCACACTGATGTCTGAAAGAACAGGGGAAATTGAGACAGGGAAGCTCCAAGCCCTGTCACAGGCCACGTTCCACGGGGTTCTAATTCAGCCTCCCCACTCCTCAACAGCACTTCCATGACAAGACTCCCCAGCAAGTTAGGAGTGGAAGGAATCGTCCTCAACCTGATAACAGGTATTTGTAAAAACCTAGAGTAATCCTTATCCTTAAAGGTGAAACACTGAATGCTTTTCTCCTAAGGCAGTCTAGCCACTTTTGACATTACACTGGAGGTTCTAGCCAGGGCAGAGTGTGCCTTTCATAGCACTTCCACGTAGAAATTTCCTTCTTTCAGACATATAAATGGCCAACAGGCACATGAAAAAATGCTTGGTATCGCTAATTATCAGAGAAATGCAGATCAAAACTACAATGAGATATCACCCCATACCAGTCAGAATGGCCATCATTCAAAAGTCCATGAATGAAAAACCCTAGAGAGGGTGTGGGGAAAAGGGAACCCTCCTACACTGCTGGTGGGAATGCAGTATGGTGCAGACATTATGGAAAACAGTATGGAGGTTCCCTCAAAGGACTGAAAATAGACTTACCATATGATCCAGCAATCTCACTCCTGGGCATATATCCAGAGGGAACCTTAATTCAAAAAGATACATGCACCCCAATGTTCACAGCAGCACTATTTACAATAGCCAAGACATGTAAACAACCTAGATGTCCATTGACAGGTGACTGGATAAAGAAGATGTGGTACATTTATACAACAGAATACTACTCAGCCATAAAAAAGGATAAAATAATGCCATTTGCAGCAACATGGATGGACCTGGAGAAGGTCATTCTAAGTGAAGTAAGCCAGAAAGAGAAAGAAAAATACCATATGATATCACTTAAATATGGAATCAAATAAAAAGACAAATGAACTTTTACAAAACAGAAACAGACTCACAGACATAGAAAACAAACTTACGGTTACCAGGGAGAAATGAGGTGGGAAGGGATAAATTGTAAGTTCGAGATTTGCGGATACAAACTACTATATATAAAATAGATAAACAAATTTCTACTGTATAACACAGGGAACTATGTTCAGTGTCTTGGAGTAACCTATAATGAAAAAGAATCTGAAAAGGAATATATGTATGTATATGTATGACTAAAACATTATGCTGTGCACCAGAAATTGACACATTGTAAACTGACTGCAGTTCAATTAAAAAAAAGGAAAAAATTTCCTTTTTTTGCTGAAGCTTTCCAGAATCAAGGGACTCACAACTTCTGGAAGTAGTCTGTTCCATTTTTGTAGAATTCCATTAGAAAAGATCAATTTACATTAAATCAAATTTAGTTTCCCTGAAATTTCTTCCAACAGTGCTTATTTTTATCATTTTAGGCACGTGGAAGGTTCCTACTTCCTCTTCCACCTGGAGCACTTGGGCTATTTGAGGACAGCTTCCATTCCATCTGAGACTTCAATTTGCTAGTTCTTTTCTCTGCTTTGCCCTCTGTCATGAGCTGAAGTCCCGTGAATCCTGGCTGTGTTCAGGTAAGTCATTTCTGTCTTACATGAAATGTCATGGTCTGTCAGTGTCCTTCTAGGAAGTGTGGAGTCCAGGGGGTCGGCATCTACAGAAGTCCTGCCCTGCACACAGCAGAACAGGAGTGTTGCCTCTGCATTCTGGGTGACGACCTCTCCATACACAGAAGCAGCATCCTCACTGCGAGCTGACATCCCCGAGCCGCTCTTACACCTGCTGCAGATAAACTAGACCTTCCAGGCCCTGCACTAGTGAAGACCGTTTCTTTGAAAATAGGTATGAGTCTTTATGTCTCTTTCTCTCAAATTTCATTTTCCTAGCTTTCACACAATGTCAGGGCCATCTAATTCTGTCACATAACGTATATCATCTCTCACGGCTTTGTGTCTTTCAGTTTTGATAAGCATATCCTTTTCTGTGTCTAGTTGTTGGTAGAACTCTTGAAAATCATGGGCTGAAGCCAGCACTTGAAATCTGCGAAATGATTCAAATCTATTAATCAGTATTCTGTGGTTATGTTGTTCAACCAGCTACTGATCCTCGAAGAGATATTGCATCCACTCATGCTTCTCTGTTTAATTGGAGATCATTATGAGGACACTGTGGAGGACTTGCTGGCTGCCAGTTACACTCTTTTGCTAATTGCTCTGAACTAACTCAGGGAAAGAAGGTTGGTCCAGGACCATTGCATTGTGGTCTGACCAGAGTTTTCTCTTCTAGGGGTTGATAGTTGTTCCCTTTAATAGTGAACCTGTTGCCGAAAGATCACCCCCATACCTGACGAGCCAAATAACCCAGAGACAAGGTCTTGGAGCTTAGAAGAAAAGAGGCAATTTCATTGCCTTGCCTGGCAAAGGGGACTCACAGCAGGCTGGTGCCTTCAGAACTGCGACCCCACCTTGGAGATGGGGTGGGTAGTTATCTAGCCATAGCTCAAACAATACAGCATTGATAACAAGCAGCAGAATCATTTTCTCATCAGAAGACTTAGAATGGCAACATGATGCCTCCAGGCGACCAGTTCTATAGAGGCCAGCGGTTAGATCTCTTTATCTTGTAAGCACTCAAGGTGTGGTCTTCTTGGTAATTCAGGCTATTTCATAAGGTTAAAGTCCTGTGAACTTCTCCCTTGAGATCTCCCTGGAGATTGACTCAAAGACCAAGCATGATTACAGCTTCTGATTATTGGAATAAAGTAGAAACAGCAAGACCAATAGCTTTAGTCTTAACAGTGGGCCTGGAGCTGTGAGTAGCAACCGGTCAGTCAGGCCAGTTGACCGTTTTAAGGGCGAGCATAGGAATAAGCCATCTGTTAGCCTAAGTGCAGCCACTTTATTAATCCTCCTTCAAACTCTCCCTCGAGATGTGGTACTTCTGGCCTCTGATGAGGTGAGGATGTAGGCTGTGGAGCAAACCATGACCTTTTTCAGAGTAGAGAACGTTTGGTAGTTTGGGTTTTCCCAAGGTGTTTAAGTGGGGTTCTAGATTTGGAACCTAATGAGATTATTTGGTTCTGTGAACATCTCAGTTTTATTTCAAGGCAAATTCTACTTTAGCATATACGGTGTAGATAAGATGTGTATAAAGATTAGTCCTGTAACATTAAGACCCGAAAGGAACACAAAGCAAATTTGCTTTAGATATGGATTTTGTTTTTAATGTACATTTTATATTAAGGTTTAAAATCCAAAAGGTTCAAAAGGGAATACAAAATTCTTGCTCTCATTCTTGTTTTTTAGGCATTTACTTATCTCACTAAAGACCACAAACTTCAACTCATACAATCAAATATGCAGAAATACTCTGCTTTATTTTTAGCACAAGTAAGTAGATTACTACTTACATTTTACTGTATTTTGATTTTTCCATTTAATATATCTTGGGGATTATTCTAAGATAAATATATTTTTAAAATAAAGTTATGAGGGTTTGTTCTTTTATTTTTATTTTTTTAATTATTTTTAATTCTTGATAATTGAGAAATTAAAACATATACACAAACACATACCAATATACCCGCTGTTCAGCTTCAGTAATGATCAACTCTAGGTGAGTTATCAACTCATAGCAATTATCAACTCCATTCTCTATGATTTTTTTAAATTTGAATTTTTACATATGAATTTTTTAAAAATATGGTATTATATTAATATGTACAACATAGTGATTCAGTATTTTTATACGTTATGAAATGATCACCACAAAAAGTCCAGCTACCATCTGTCACCACTCAAAGCTGTCCCAGTATTATGGACTATTCTCTTTGTGTACATTACCTCCCCGTGATTTATTTATTACATAACTGGAAATTTTCACCTCTTGATCCCCTTCATCTGTTTCGTCTGTCCCCACCCGCCCCTCTGGTAACCACCAGTTTATTCTCTGTATCTATGAATCTGTTTCTGGTTTTCTTACTTTGTTTTTAGATTCCACCTAGAAGTGAAATCATGGGGTTTTCATCTTTCTCTGTCTGATTTAGTTCACTTAGCATAACAGTAGGTTTGATATTTTATAATACTATATCAAAATAATTTTTTCCTGTCCTGTATTTTTTTATTTTCACATTAAAATACTATTAAATACCACATTAAAGTCAAATTATTTAAAAAGTTATAATAGACCACTAGGTGGTGCTGTCATCACAAAGAAATGAAATGCATAGTATTTTAAAAATAATTTGCACATGGTAAGGAAAAAACCCAACTACTAAAAAACCGTACAAAGTAAAAAATGTGGGCTAAACTTCTAATTCTACTATTCTACAAAGGTAGTCGCTGATAACATGGAGATTTTCTCTTTTCCCAGTTATTTTACCCATATTAGTATACCTCTATATTAATTTTTTGATTATTAATATATTCTTTAATAAAAAACTTATCTCATCCATACATTGTTATTTTGAAACTTACTTTTAAAAATATATTTTATTTATTTATTACTGTATTACTTAATTATTTTATTTTTGGCAGGGAGGGGCAGAGAGGTAATTAGGTTTATTTATTTTTAGAGGAGGTACTGGGGATTGAACCCCGGACCTCGTGCATGCTAGGCATGTGCCTCTACCACTGAGCTACACCCTCCCCCTGAAACTTACTTTTTTAAGCTAACAGTATGTAATAGAGTTCTTTCCATGTCAGCAAATATCATTAGTTTTATTCTTCAATAAAAGTTGTTGAGTAAACTGTTTTAAATGCTCAGAAAATTATAACATGTTCCAATTATATTTTATTTGTGTCATAATTATTTAATGTTATTCTTATTTGTTATAATTGATTTCACTGCTAATAACAGCTATTTAGGTTGCTTCTGCATTCTTGCTTGTGCAAACAGCAGTGCGGAACCCTTCCCTGTGCGTTAATATTTTGGGCCCTTAGTGAGCCCTTTCAGTCTGGAAACTTATGCCCTTCTATTCTGCAAAAATTCTTGTTTAGTTCTTTGATAATTTCCTCCCCCTCTATTTTCTCTTTCAAGAATTCCTATTATTCAGATGAATAATCCTGTTAGACACTTTCTTCTTTCCTTCTTCCTTCCTTCCTTCCTTCCTTCCTTCCTTCCTTCCTTCCTTCCTTCCTTCCTTCCTCCTTCCTTCCTTCCTTTCTTCCAGAAAAGGTACTGGGGATTGAACCCAGGACCTTGTGTAGGCTGAGCATGTGCTCTCCCACTTGAGTTGTACCCTCCTCCCCCCATCCATTTTTTAAAAATACCTTTCACTTCTATTTTTCATCTGTATCTCTTTGTTCTCCTGCTTTGTGTCCTCAGTTTTATTTTCTGATCCTCAGACTCTTTATATCTGCTGTCATTTGTTTTTCTCAAAATTTATTCATATTATATTATATATTATATTATATTGTATTATATTATATTATATTATATATATCATATTATAAATGACATTGTGAATGAAAACGAGGTGAATCAAAGTGCAGCACTGAAATAAGGTTCAGATAATGCTTTAGTCATTATGAGACCACATGTGGTAGGTCACCCCAGTTGTTTTAATCTAATAACTCATTTTCCATTTTCAGTGGGGCCACCAACTCTCCTGGCTTGCCTGGGACTGTGGGTGTCCTGGTATGGAAGACATTCTGTGCTAAAATGAAGGTGGTCCCGGACAAGCCAGGATGGTTGGTCTCCCTACATCTGGATACCCTCTTTTGGTGGCATCCTCTTCTTTTTCCTTAGTTGCAATTGTCTTTTTTTTTTTTCTCCCTCTAAAAATGTTAACCATAGTTTTTAAAAGGACTTTGTTTTTCACTGTATTAAGTGTTGTCTCTACTTCTTTGGGCTCCTTTGGTTTATTTATTTTAGTCTGTCCTTTGAGTTGGAGACATTGCACAAATATCTTATAACTGGCTGAACATATTTGCGAGTATTGACTGGAAGCTTTGGGAGGGCGGCAGGGTCTGTCAGCCACTGCGTGTTACTGCAGAGGGATTGGGGAGGGACCCAGCATGTCACTGTCAGATGGTCAAATGTCAGCCTAGAGTACTTTTCATCTGGTAGGCCAGTTTTCCCAAACAGAAATTCTCCATGTGCTGCTGGGCGGCCACCCTTCCGTGGGAGCAGGGGGCGGAGCAGAGGACGGGGTGGCAATGTCTGGTAAGTCTGGTAAGCAGGAAGGGCTGGTTAGCAGCAGTGTTTGGTAATCAGAAAGGTCTGGTAGGCAGAAAGGTCTGGAAAGCAGGCTTCCATGACTCCTCTGTTCTCAAGTGTGGACTTCGCTCTATCAGTTGTGTCTCTGGGACTAGATGCTTTGTGGCTCAAACTTTTCAAGACTGCAAAGACCTTGTCTTTTACTGTTTGCTGGAGAGAGATCTTTCCCTAGTTGGGTTGGAAGAGGAACCGTTTCTGGGAGTCCAGTCCAATTCCTCTTTTGTAATGACTTTTCAGTTAATTCTCCAGATTTCAATTTCAAATATTACAGAGTCTCATGGTCTTATTCTCAAAACCTTGTAAAGATGTCCTGGTTATTTCCTGTCTCCTAACACCTGTCCTTAATGCCCCCTCTGCAGACTCATTCCCAGCATGTCAAGTGCAATCCCAGTTCAGGACGCTTGTATTTGCGGTGCCGCCTTCCACCAGGTCTTCACG
This sequence comes from Camelus dromedarius, assembly GCF_036321535.1. Taxonomy (NCBI): domain Eukaryota; kingdom Metazoa; phylum Chordata; class Mammalia; order Artiodactyla; family Camelidae; genus Camelus; species Camelus dromedarius. The sequence goes on along the minus strand of NC_087436.1, from coordinate 11,200,377 downwards.
TGCGTGGCCCCTCAATTCCTTCAGTCTTTGCTCAAATGGCACTTTTTCTGCGAGGGCTTTCCAGGTCAGCAGACTTTAAAATGTACTTCCGCCCATGCTACCTACCTGTGTTCTGATTTTTTTCACAGCCCTTATGACTATATGTATATATTTATATATATGTATATTTAATAGAACATAAGCTCCCTATTAGAAGGATTAGATTAGGTTCATGAAGACAGGCATTTTGGCTTCCTTATTTCACCCGATTTCCCCAATAAACAGGTGTGCTTGGCAAATAGAATGATTTGCATTTCATTTCTGTCCTGCACTTCCACTTTTAGAAGTATCTGGTGCCTCAACTCGTGGGTCTTTCCAGGGCAAAACAAATAGGCTTGATTCTCCTTCATTGCCCAACCCTATATGCACTTAATTTCCAGATGTCTCCGTTCTAACTCAGTACCACTTCCACGTCTGCTTTCTAGATTCTAAAATTTTGTGCTCCGTTCGGTCTTCTGTTGTCTCATTTCATGCTGTCTTTGTCTTTACAAAATTATGCCTTCATAAAAAAAAATCCTCTATTGTAATCTTAGTAGGGGTTTGGGAAAAGATGGAGAAAATCATGTGCGTTCTCCTCATGAAATTTAAGCAGAAGTCCTGAAGCGTTTCTCTACATATTTTGGCTACTCGTATTTGCCGTTGTATGAAGTGCATTTTCCTTAGCTTTGCTCCTCTTTTGCTGTTTAACGGTGATTCGTTTTGTAAATCAAGACTATGAGCTCTCTGTCATTTATGCTCCAAAGATTTTCCTCAGAAAGTTGTTCGGTTTTGGATTTTGTGTGACTCTATGTTTGCTGGTTTGTGACATTTTATTTTGTCAAATCTTTTCCTAAATAGCAATTGTGCTCATTCTTTGATTCCATTTCTGAATTCTCCAGTATGTTTGACCTGCTTGTAGTTTTGTTTTTTTCTTTTGTTAAAAAGTTTTTTGCAATAAACTCAGACTTACATGAAGTTTACAAGAATTGTACAAAAATTCCCCAAATGTTTATATTTTACCACATTTGCTTTATCTTTCTATTATTATTACTAATACTTTCCAAGCCATTTGAGAGTAAATTGTAGACAGAAAGATCCTTCATTCCTAAATATTTCCCTGTGCATTTCCCAAATCATAAATAGCCTCAGCATGATAATTTAGAGCAGGAAATTAGCGTTGATTCATTGTGTTCATCTTAAGTAAAGACCTTTTTCAAATTTTGCCAGTTTTCCTAATAATTTGATTTACAGCAAAAGCAAAAAGGAAAAGGAAGTCCTTTGCCCAGGACCCGCCCAGAAATGTCAATCCATCCATTGTGCCCCGTTGATTCATTGTGTTCATCTTAAGTAAAGACCTTTTTCAAATTTTGCCAGTTTTCCTAATAATTTGATTTACAGCAAAAGCAAAAAGGAAAAGGAAGTCCTTTGCCCAGGACCCGCCCAGAAATGTCAATCCATCCATTGTGCCCCCTTAGTCTATAACCCGGAGCAGACCCTTAGCCTTTATTTTTTTTTTGTATTTTAAGATGTGGCACTTTGAAGAGTACATTTTCTCAGTGAGGTTTGTTTGACATTTCTTCAACATTAGATACAATTTATGCTCTTTGTATTGGAACACAGGAGTCACGTTGAGCACTTCATGGTCGTGTTAACATCGCTCATTGGGTTACAGTAGTGGCCGACAGGTTTTTCCACTAGAAGGAGATTTTGAGACTATGGAAAGATCTCGTTTTTTATTATGGTAGAGAGTCTGAAGACAGCCACTGTCAGCTCCTTCTGCAACCACCCTGCATGCTGCCCTCCCGTCAGGGGGTAGAATCCAGTCCTCCCTTGAGATGGAGCTGGCCTTGGTGAACGGTTTGGCCCACAGTATGAGGTGAAAAGGATGTTCTGGTGCTTCTGAGGCTAAATCCTAAGTAGCTTGACAGCTTCCACATGAATCTCTTGAAAAGTTTGCTCTTTGGATGCTGTGTCTCAGCACTCAGCGACCAGCTGAGAGAAACCCAGGCTACGTGGAGGGGTCACACGCAGGTGCTTGGGTGACAGTGCTGGCTGAGCTCCCAGGTGACAGCACCAACTGCCAGCCCTTTTACATGACTATTTTAGAGGCTCAGTCCCTGTGATAACTCCAACACCAGACGCTATCTGACTGCAACCAGAAGGTGGGCCATGGTGAAGAGTACCCAGAGATGGCCTCCATCAGTTACTGCCCTCTCTGTGCATATGCTGCCCCTCATGTCAAGACATGGGATCAAATTACTGTCTCCTTGAATCTGGGTTGGACTCAGCGACCCATCTGACCAACAGAATGTGGCAAAAGAGATGTTCTGGGACTGCTGAAGCTGTGTTGTAAGATGTCTTACAGTTTCTTCCTGGGTTCTCATTCTTGGAACACTCCCTTTCAGTACCTAGTAACCATGCTGTGAAAAATCTGAGCCACATGGAGAGATGTAATCAATGTTCCAGTTACAGCCCCAGTTAATAGCCAGTATCAACTGGCACCTGTGAGTGGACCACCTTGCACACGAATCCCAGAAAAACCTTCTGATGATTCTAGCTCCAGCCACCCTTGAGCTGTAACCATATGAAAAATACCAAACAAGAACTACCAAGTTGAGCCCAGTCAAGTCGCAAAATTTTTAGAGATAATAATTTTTTTTTAAACCACTAATTTTCATGGTCGTTTGTGATGCGGTTAACTGAAACACTCATTGCATTTGCACTCATTAGTTTTGGCATGCCTGTTTATTTCTGAGCCGGTACCAAACTGTTCAACACTGTGGTAGTAGAATACGTCTCAGGGCCAGTTTCCTATCATTACGGAACCCACGTACCACATGGGTCTGGGGTACATGCCCCAGAGTCAGATTAACTAGATTCAGATCCCAGCTCAACCTCTTGTAAATGTATCCTAGAATGTTAGTTATTATGTGCCTCAGTTTCCTTAAAAAGCAAGTATAATAAAAAAAACATGCATTTTATTTAGTTGTATAGAGGAATTAATGAAATAATTTATGTAAATTGCTTAATGGAGCACCAACCAATTTATCAGAGCTCAGTGAATGTTAGCTATGATGATTCTTCTTCTTTTTGATTCTTTTAGATCTTTGTAAAGACATTTAATCTCATTAGAAAGTGTTATTTTGTTAAAACATCCCCTTGATGAAGTTAATTGATATGTTTTTCTATCTTTATTATATTGTTAAAAAGTCTTTGCAGTGCTTTAATGTTTGAAATAGTTTGGATGAAATATATCAAATAATGTTAGCTTAGCTCTACTATTCTTTACAGAAAGCCCACGGATTTAGATGTTTTATATTCAGAATCTTCTGTTTCAGACAACTTAAGAGGATTCATATACCCTGTGTTATTTAACACTCTCAGAGGAAAGTCAGGCGAGCGCCCAGTTATCCAATATATTGACAGTTCTACAGTAAAACTTATGAATATTTACACTAAGAGGAATGAAAAATGACTAAAAGTAGTCTTGCATCCACAGGGGTCACGTTTTATTACCAGATGAATCCAAGTCAGGTCATGTTTCAGTGCCAAATTAATTATAGAAAAAAATTTCCTTTTTCAGAGTTGTTGGATTTTGAAATTGCAAATAAAAGACTGTGGAGCAGCGTACTTTCTTTGTGTGCGAACTTCTTTGTGTCTGAACTCTTTGTGTGTGTTATGCATAATAACCTCTTCCTTGGAACCTCCACGTAGGAATCATTAGCTGGGGTGCAGAAGTAAACAGACTTGCCCAGAATGGTACACAAAGTGACTGGGAAACATCTGGCTGGATGTCTTGGAACACTCATTCTTAGAAACCACACGTATGCATTTTTTCTCATTGCTTTCATTTTTTCATTACTCTTGAGATTGTTTTTTATCCCCTCTCAAATAAGAGAAAACTAAAAACTAAAATCAATTGCTGAAGTTCTCTCTTGCAAAACAACATAAATGCTGCCAAATCTAGAAAACCTAGTAAGATATAGAGCCAATAATTTGAACAGAGTATCACAAACCTAAAAAAAAAAAAAAACTGATTCAATTTATGATTCAAATTCTCTTGGGAAAAAAAATAGAGAAGCTGGTGAAAATGCCAATTTGGTGATTTCTTTTTTGAGTAACACCAACTGTTAACAAAATGTAGAATAATATATCATTGGATAGAGGCTTATAGTAACCAGGAATATTTTTTCTCAAATATTCAAATTTAAAGATATAGATCCACAGACCTGTAAATATTCCTTGGGTATTATTAAAAAGATGGCCAGAGCTTTATGCTTATCTCTTATCTTATGGCTTTGGGGAGAACTTGGAGACTGCAGTTTATGCAGGTGGATGTGAATAAAGTAGAGGGTAATGAAAGCAATAGAACTGATCAGAGAGGTAGAAATGTGGTCTATATATTTTCAGTGAATACACAGAGCTAGAGAAAAATGTGACACTTGTTCAGCAACAACAACAAGAACAACAGTGGTCCTTAAACTTTTTATCCTAGAATTTGATAAACGTATAGTTCCTCTCCCTTATGAGATGTATTGACGTATATCTAAATTTTGCACATCATTTTATAGATGATTTACATATTAATTAACTCACCCAGTGTCCCTTCATGCCTGGTTTAAATAAAACCCGATAATTATCCAAGCTGGGATGTAAGTCTTGCCCTTCCTGCTCCCATCTAACATTCTTAAAAAGAAAAAGATGTAAAAGAAAGAAAGAAATGGCTGTGGCATTCAATGGTAATGCTTGTTATGGCTTAATTTTAGAATTTTAGAACATCCTGACTATTCTGACTCTTGGGAAGGGATTAAGAGAAAATTTCTTTAAAATTATATAATTTTTTATTAAGTTATAGAATTAATATAACATTGTAGGCAAGTTAAAAGATGAAAAATTATTTAACCGGCTTTCTGTGCACACTTTGATGCAAAATACATGAGGGACATTAAGAGGTACAAAATTCCAGTCACAGAGTAGATGAGTTCACAGGGATGAAATGTTCAGTGTGAGAAATATAGTCAAGAACATTGTACTATCCTTGTATGGTGAGAGATGGTACCTAGACATTAGTGTGACCATTTTGCAACACATAGTAAGATCAAAACACTGTGTTGTGTTGTGTTCCTGGAAATAACACAGTGCTGTAGGTCAATAAAGAAATACATTTAAATGAATTCATGAGAAAAATTAAAATCTTTCTATGAAAAAAAAATATCGCTCAGAGGATCCCAATTAAAGTTTGGTTAAGAAGGGATTCCTTCAGATTCTTGGCACATATTATCAAATTCCTTTATAAAACTAAGATACTAGTAATAAAGAGAGGGCCATGTCACAAATATCACATTGGTAAACTTTAAAAGATAATTAAAAGCTAAAAGTGGTACCACCTGCACGAATGACCCTTGCTAACACATGGATAAGCTTGAAAATATTGATAAAGAAGCTAATCACAGAAACCCATGTATTATATGATTCCGTTTACATGAAATGTCCGTAATGGGCAAACCCATAGAGATAGAAAGTAGATTGGTGGTTGCCTAGGGCAGGGTGGTTTGGTGAGAAATACGTGGCTTCTTTTTGGGGTGCTGAAAATATTCAAAAAATGACTGTGTAGATTGTTGTAGAGTTTTGTGAATGTATCAAAAGTCTTTGAATTGTGCACTTTAAATATATATATATATTTATTTATTTGTGGTATGCACTAGGATGTATTGTATGGTATGTGAATTATATCCCAACAAAGTGGTTTATAAAAAAAGTGGTTTATAAAAAAAGTGGTACCGCCTTTTATTTGGGGAGAGGAAAGAATTAGGTTTATTTGTTTATTTTTTAATGGAGGTGCTGGAGACTGAACCCATGACCTCATGCGTGTGAGGCATGCACTCTACCACTGAGCTATATCTTCCTGCCATACCACATTCTTAAGTATTTTTAAATTTTGTTTATCACCAAATAAGACTGAAAATGTTTCCTTTCTAAATTGTATTTCCACTTTTAAAAGTTTGAACTAATTTAAACAGCACATTTTAAAAGATTTTTTGTTTACAAATGATTAAAATAATCTCTATATAGTAACTGCTGTAAAGTGTAAAAAATAAGCACGTCTTTTAACAGAAAAAAATGTGCTATTGGAAAATGCAACACTTATTTCAGTCCTTGGGAAAACTGAGCGAACTGTTATAATATAATATTGAGGCTGTTTTGCATTAAAAATACAACAGATTGAAGAGACGAATAGGCCAGAATAATAGAAATTATAATCAAATACGAAATACCTTAACTTGGAGACGGTCTGTTCACTGTCATTTTCACTCAGTCCTTCTTTGTAACTGAATCAATATTTTATTGCTATTTTACCATTATATTTGAAGTTAATCCTTGTCTTTGGAAATGTAATGGATAGCTTTTTAGAAAAGGGACCTATTATGCTTTCATTAGGTTTAGTACTTTATAGATGGGTATGTTTGGAAATATGAACGGTGAATAAAAATAACAAAGGCACAGACACGGAGGCTCCCGGAGGGAGTGGCCTCACTGTGCGCGAACTTAGTGTCAGCGCCCCGGCAGTTCTTAAGAAAAGTAAAGCAGAAGTACTTCCTTCACCTGCTTTGCAGGCTTATCAAGTGGTGTGATGTGCGGACTCTGAGGGGTGACATTTATCCAATAATCAGATATTTAACTGCTCTTTGAGGTACTGTTTGGAAATGTGTAATCAACAGCTCAATCTCCAGCTTTATTAGACAAAACCCCAGGTGACAACAAATTTCAAGTAAATCTCTTTCAGTTCTTCTATGGTATTTTGAACTTCAATTAAATCAAAGGAGTCAGGAAAAGTAAAGAAGTCAGTAAAAGTAAAAAAGCCTAACATGGGAAGTAGACATTTCAGTAGCGGATTATTTAGGAAAGTAAGCCTTAAACAATTTATTATTCCTTTTAGAATTATGTTCCTAAGAGATTTTTTTTTTGCCATTTTCTGCCTGCCACTCTTCCCTGAAATCAAGTTCAGAATGGATGGTAGGCAGAATTCCAAGATTTCCCACCCCACTGGTGTACACATCTGCACAATCCGCATACTTATTCCCATAATTAGATGATCATATAGGGCTCTCTTGACTTTAAAATAGAGAGGTTGTCTGACCTAATCACTTGAGTCTAATAAAAGCTGTTTTCTCCAGCTGGTCACAGAAAAAAAGAAGCTCCAAGTGTGAGACGGACTTGACACATCATCGCTGGCTTAAAGATGGAGGGAAACCACGTGGCACAGAATTTCAAGCGGACCCGGGCTGACAGCCAGCAAGGAAATGGGGGCGGAAATCGTACGTTGCAGTTGAGTTCTGCCAAGAGCAAGAATGAAGTGAATTTTGCCCAGAGCCTCCACACGAGAACTCCGTCTAGCTGATACCTTGATTTCAGACTGGTATTTCGGTTTATTAGAGGTGCCTGTACACAATCTATTATCACAGTATAGAATCTGGGCTTTAATCTGAGGGAGGAACAGCCTACCTTTTTCCTTCTTCACCCGGTGAACTTCTACTCATCCTTCCTATCTAAGCTCAGGTGTCACCTCCACCAGGAAGCTGTTCCTGCTTACCTCAGTTTCCGAGGTAACATACACATCAATCAACATGATGTGCTGAGATTCTTGGTTTACTGATTATCACTCCTCATAGACAATGAATTTTTTTGAGTACAGAGATAGTATATATACATATGTACACATATTGATATATTTATAATGCTTAAAAATTAATAGGACTCAAAGGTTTATTGATTTCCAGTCTTTTATTTACTATTTACATGAATTCGACTAATAATCTTTCTGGCTCTCATTTTCCTCTTAAGTAAAATGGGGAAGTTAATTATCTGATTGGTATAAAAATTAAATAAGAGGAAACTTATATAAAGCCCATTGCCTTGTATGTAGTGGGTATGCAATAACTATTAGTTCATAACATCCTCGCTTCAAAGTAACAAGTGATGATTCATATTTATGTATTTATGAAACTTAAACGAAACTAAAATCAAAATACAATTTCAAACACCTCTGTTTTCTAATAGCAAACTTCAGATACAGTGGAGAATACAAAGGAAACTCCAGAAATACTACAGTAAAAAGTCAGCCTCTGATTGCGTCGCTGGCTAAGAGGATCACAGTCCATGACCACATATGAAGGTTTCTTAAACATATGAAATAAAGAGCAACAGAATTCATCCGCCTCAAATTAGTGCTGAGAATATCCCCTTCCTGTAAGCACATTACGTCATCCATCCGTGAGGTGCACTGGCAGAGCATCCTCGCTAGGGGGCACCCTTGCTCTGCTCTCACCCCGGTGACAGCGCACACTTGATTTGCAACGCTGGTACTGTTTTTCATCTTTTAGTAAGTTGCACAAACTTTCTGAGAGGTAGGCTTTTAAGAAAAATGTATCAAATTATTAGATGTAAAGTCAGAGTTAAGGACTACCTAAAGGAAGCCAAAAAGTGACGCCTCGGAAAGGACAGTTCAGAAGGACACTTTTCTTTCCTATATATATATTCCATGTATACATAAATATGTATTTATCAAATGAAAAGCCTCCGTTTTTACCAGTGCATTCAACTACCGTTGTCGTATAAATAAACCAGAAGAAAGCTGATGACGGTTGGCTTGAGCATGAGGCAGATTTAACATATGCTATTTTATATTATCTCCGGAAAACATAACCACAACTAAAATCTGTAAAATGTTATATATGGCTTTATAAAACATTTTGCATATTAGTTTCCACAGTTCTAAGTAGTAAATTATTCAGCTATTTTTTAACCCTATTTTATAGAAAAGTTAATGAACTTGTCCAAAGACGAACAGCAAATGGGTGGCAGATTCAGGACCTGAGTCCAAGCAGAATAAGTTCTTGGGTTTTTTAAATTATTTTATATATATATAAAGCTATTCTGTGCTCCACCCTCATATACCATATGCGTCATTGCTCAACCTAAGGAGGTTTCAGAATTCTGCAAATGAGCCTATGCTGTATTTCTTGAAAGTTCACAAGTCCTATAATTGTTAAAATAAATATGACTTAATCTGAGCTCGTGATTAGTGCTTCCTCACTAAGTAACAGTCTAATCTGCATTCATTATTGATCTCATCAGAAAAGAATATCAATACATACAATTCTAGTATAAATAAATTACTTACCACCAATTAACAAGGGTGTGAAAATAGCTTGCTATGGCATCAAAAATAAAGATGCACGAAGAACAGAATTTGCTCCCTGGACCACTGTGGGTTATGAAAGAACCATCTGCTGCAGAAATTCTGGGCAGTGAACCTCTAAGCTGAATATCATGACAGTAACTCAAATTATCTTTAGAAACCATGTCAGAGGTCGCAGCGTCAAATGCCTCTAGGTGCTAGATCATGATGTGGGACAAGAGTAAGAATTTTTTTTTTTCCCCATGAAGTACTCAGTCCTCAATAGCTTTTATTTTCCAGCTTTCAATAGAGATCATAGTGTAAGAAAGATTCACTTTTCTCTTAGCCCTGTTCTAAGAAGAACATACAGGCAAACAGCACAGCGGTGCCTGGAGCTCTGGGCACGGGAGACATCGTGGAAATGAGGGTGACAGCGATCTGGACGAAACGCTCCCACCTAAGGGTGAGCCTCTTCTCAGCCTTCACTCTTTGCCAGCTTGAGGGGATGTGGATTCAATCTTACCATTTTTAGGTGCAGTCTTCTCATTTTTTAGGTTTGAACTAACACAAAAATTTTTTAAAAGTGCCAACTAAAGTCTGTGGACAGAATTTGGCCTGTGGGCCACTGGTTTACAGCCACTTAGCTGTGCCTTGATTTCTGGGAGAGATCTCTGACCTAAGGTCCTGTCCAGAGTAATCAATCATCTACCAGACTTCTCTACTGCGATGTTCACAGTCCTCACGTTCCACAAGAATGTAAAGCCAGACCAGTCTTCTCTGGCAAACCCTCCCTTCTGCTGGTAGAGCATCTGACCACACACCCTTGACTGCTCAGCTGCTCTAGCTCCAAATTGGCAATAACTCTGGACCTGTCTAGCTTGGTCCATAACCACATTATTCATTCTTCCCCAGTAGCCTGTGCATCTCCACCTGGGCGTGTGTGGAAGGTCCCTGTCATTCTCCACCTGCCCTTCCTCCTCTGTCACCAGTACCATCTTTTAAACTGAAATCTGATCATGTAAATCCTGAGCTGGAAAACTTTTAGTGACATCCGGTTGATATAAGGACGGAGTCCCAAGTTTAACGTGGTTTATAACACCTCCATGATTTGGCCCCCATTCAATCATTCATTTGACACCAGGCCAACATCTCCGCTGTTGGCACTACTTTCTGGGTGTGACTCAAAGCGTTGCTTTTGACACATGTGCACCTATCAACGGATTTACTGTCAGTTTTTCCACTTAACACCTGAGACCTGTCGTGTCCCAGGTGGTTTTCTAGGTGCTGAGGGAACAAAGGTTCCTGTGGTCTCTGTCTCAATGCTATCATTTATAATAAAAATTGGGACAGAAAAAGGAGATCTTTCCATGACCAACATTTCCACCATCAGTGGTCCGGTCATCTCATTTTTCTTCTCTTTTTTAAAGTAATGTTGAAAATGTGAGTATGAGTGAGTCTTGTGGGTTTTATTTCAGCTTTTGAAATGTAGTGTCCTACTGTTAATAATATATTCATACTGTTCCGATTTGCAATATGGCCTCAAGTCCCCAAAGGGTGGTGTTGGACTGATTAGGTAAATGGAAGTTTATATCCGCGAGAGCCACCTGGTAGGGCAGTCTCAGAGCTTTGCTGTGACAGAGCACCTGTCACTCAGTCTCCCCTAGAACATGCCTCAAACTTCTTCCAGCTCCATAAACTGCACACAAACTCCGTGCCTCCCCTGTACCCCATCACCCCTTTCTCTGCATCGTAAGCGAGCTTCTTGAGCACGTTTTTCTGTATGCCTGGTGTCGGAAAGACCGTGCCCGGTGCTAGGAGAGGCGGGGTAATCCTGAGCATCGACGTGGAGAGGGATGCAGACAAGGAACGTGACCCAGAAGTGCGGAGAAAGGAGGAAAGGCGGAGATGCGGTTGAACAGACCTGGTCCTTAAAACTGTGTCGGGTTTCACAGGGCAGGAAAGGAAACAGATTGTTCCAGTCGGTGGAATATTCAGGGAGATTTGGCGTGTGAGGGTACATCTTGCGTTCTGGGCGGGGACGGGGTGGGGGCAGCATCGTCTGTGCGGTTCCTTATAGCGGGGTGAGGGTGTGGACGGGGACAGGCAGCAGGATCCAGCCGGGCTGAGGTCAGCTCACCGCACAGAGGGTGAGGAAGGAGGTGCTGACAAGGAGTGGGGCAGAGGCACGCTCTGAGTTCCCAGGTAGACAGCTCCAAGAAATTCAAAGTCACCATTGCGCAGCTGCGAGACCAAGGCCCCTCCCGTTCCCCCAACCCCAGCTGCAGCCTTAGATGTGCAGCTGTCCTTCCCGAGCTACAGCATCGCGCTAAGTATGGATCCAGATGGAACAAACAGAAATATCCCTCCCCGCAGAAGCCACTAACAATTCCCACGCGCTCTCGGCGCGGAGCGTGCTGGTGGTCCGGCCGGCGGCAGGACACAGCAGAGAAAGGAGCAGAAACCTGTTCATTTGCTCTCAGAGGGTTCTAGGAGCACGGGCTTCAGCAGGTTTTAAAAACAAAATTTACAGCTTCAGTAAAACGGATAAAGGCTTCCTCACTGTGACGCGTTGAAATGTGATTTGACATTCACCAGAGATAAAGTAGACCTAGTGAGCGTCCTCCTGGGGCTCCTGCTGGAGATGGAGATGGTATCGCCTGAGATGAATCCAGGGCACCATCTTTGAATCAGGATCTGGGTGAGTGGGAGGATGTGGGGAGCAGGTCAAGGGTTCGAGCTTGAAGTGAGCAAAATGAAATAGAATTTAAGTCAGATGGCCTTATGGGTTTTTTTAGGTACCGCTGTGCATTTGAAAATCGAGAGAAAGGCGGGAGCAGGGCTTCGAGGGGCCTTAGCTGGCTCCCTTCCATCATTCACAGGCTGCATGGCGTCCGTATAGCTGACCCCAATTCTAACAGGGCTACGTGCTCGTTTACTCACAGCAGAATATAAAACAATATGCAATTTCATCTTCCTTATTTATCTCTTCCCTATCCAGTGAGCAGCAGACTTGCGCGTAATGACAGATCCCAGGCATCTAGCCCCAAATGGAGGGTCTGGTTGTGATCCATCATTATGACATTTCAGTCTCAGCAAACATGGCCACTCACAGGGGACACAAAACAGGAGGAGACTTGGAGAGGGCAGGACTTTAGGAGCCATAAATCAATCAGAGAAGGGGTCGGGGATGGTAGTGATGGAGTACCTCCTCCACCAGCCAGCAGCAGCATGATTTCACCTCAAGCTCAATCAACATTCTTTTATATTGTACTTTTTTTTTCTTTTAGAATGACTATCTGGAGGTCATATGTCTTTGTCATTGAGGAACTACATGGAGACTTTTACATCAGAGAAAATCTAAGATAGCGTACAGGGGAGGCATGGCATTTGTGTGCAGTTTATGGAGCTGGAGGAAGTTTGAGGCATGTTCTAGGGGAGACTGAGTCATTGCCAACAGCTCTGTCACAGTGATGCTCTGAGGTTGCCCTACCAGGTGGCTCTTGTGGGTATAATCTTTTATTCACCCAGTTGGTCCAACAACACCCTCTGGGGACTCGAAACCATATTGCAAATTGGAAGAGCATCTTCATTATTGACAGCAGAGGACTATATTTCAAAAAAACAAAATAAAACCCACAAGACTCATTCATACTTTCATTTTCAACATTACTAAAAAAGTGAGACAAAAATCCTCCTTGGAAGATAAATCAGAGAAAGGGAACATAGAGGCTTTAGTTTGATTGGTTGGTTATAAAACCAAGCAGAATTTTCTTCTGGTGTTGCTTTGCATTTTAACAGAAACGAAACAAAAATGACACCACAGATAAGATGCAGAGTTCTATACAGAAATCAAGGAAAGGACAGGCCATCTAAGGGAAAAAATAAGACGATGACACAAGGGGAGAGCTGGACAGCCCAGGTCAGGGCTCTTGGCTGGAGACCCGCTTGAAGTAGATTTCTTGCAGGCACTTCTTAAAAGCTGTGGGTCTTTTCCAGAGCTCGGCTGCATGTGTTGGATTTTATGAGTTGGATTATCACTGGATCAAATCTGGAGAGAGACCCTGCAAAGAAGATTAGATGTCATATACTACAGTTACATTGTAAAGGTGGAACTATTACAAAATCTTACTATAAAGAAAACTAAGAAAAGGGATTCAGGGTTTAGGCTACCTATAAAGGGTTTATTTGAATAGTGTAAAATAAATAGATACATATTAGAGAATGAAGGTTGAAGTTTAAAAATTAGAAAGAAATCAGATGTGTCAAAGATAACAGGGGGTATAAAGTAACTGGAGAAGGTACTTAAAATAAGATGTTTGCTCTAGCTGGGACCCTAATTGCCAAGTTTGACGAGCCTCTGGATATGCAGTTACTGGGTTCTCTGACACTCAACATGCCAGTCTAGATTCAGTCATCCAAGCCTTGAGCCTGAGTTGCTCAGATCATCCCTGAACCCTCTAGGGTACTTGCTTCACAGTTAGCAAAGGGAGTCCAACTTGAATCCAGTGCTAGTGGGATTTCCCGGCCCTGAGTTAAAAAGCTGTCGAGAAACATTCCAGTTAGTCATTAGTGCTTGTGAAAGAACACGGGACCAGACGGCCAGGGGAAGGTCCCCCACATTTCTTCTCCGAGACACAACATCCTGATTGATTGCTTGTGCTTTCCGAGCACTCCAGGAAGCAGTTAAACACAACCTCTCATTTTGCTGAAATGAAAAATGAGACAGAGACATTGTAAGACATTGATTTCATGCCGTAAATAAAGGTCACATTACATTTAGGCAAATAAATAATTCCGGAAAAGTGTCATTCTATTAGAATAGAAACTCAATTGCAACAAACTTGAGTTAAAGGCAAAGGATGCAGGGATTCTGCATGGCCTTTGGAGGGTGGCGTGGACTGGAGTGGAACCCCCTTTGAGCATCTGCTTTATTCCTCTTTTGCTTTTGCAGATCACTTTTCTCAATTTCCCAGCCCACGTGGTAGTTTCAGATATATGATGAAGCCCAAGAATAGAATACAAGGACGGGTGAGTGAGGATTCTGGAGGTCAAGGGAAGAGGTTGGCATAAATTCACAAAAGAACCTTAATAAGCCTAAAACAAAACGAGAACAATCACAAAAGGCAGAGATGGATAAGGGAAAGGTGATTGTTGGCGGAACTTGGGCGCTGAAATGTGTGTGAATCCCTTTCTACTGTTCAATGCACCAGGGGTCTGTCCACTTCCACTGGAAGAGTTTAAGAGGGACGTTGGGTCCCCAGGGAAAACCAGGCTCCCACCGTGGTGAGGGAAGCACAGTGACTGATCTTCAGAGGAACTTTTTTTTAAATTGGAGGCACTGGAGATTGAACCCAGGACCTTGTACACGCTAACCATGCGCTCTACCACTGAGCTAGACCCCGCCCCCCCGTCTTCAGAGGAATGTTGTTTATGATTCTGTGACGCAAGGATCTGCAGAGAGGCCGTGAGAGGGGTTTGCACAGACTGCAAGTAAACCAGAGACGTCTGTCCATAAACCTTTGACCTTTTTAAAAAAAAAAGTTAAGTTTTTTGTTTGTTTGTTTGTTTTGGGGGGAGATAATTAGATTGACTGCTTTATTTTAGTGGAGATGCTGGGGATTGAACCCAGGATTTTGTGGCTCTACCACTGAGCTATACCCTGCCCCCCGACAGTTGACTCTTCTATCCCATCAGTCTCTTTCTTTCTTTTTCTGTTTGGCTCAATGTTATTACTAGAAGCCAAAAAGTGAGCAGAGTAGAATTTTATATCATCTCATCATTCATAAACATGATAGACACCTCTAAATAATTTGGGAATTTTCCATTTTAATAGGATATCCTGTGTTGAACACAAGAATCTTTCCTTTGGCCATATTACCATTTAATTTCTGCTGGTTCTTTCGTCCAATGTTCAGGCATTGTTGAGCAATTTGTATTGTGTTGTGTGTGCAACTGAGCGCGAGTCAGGACCGACTGGGCACTGCTCAGGGTGTCCCGGGCTGCTCTGAGGGCCTGATCTGCAGATCATGTCATCTGTACACACAGCCGGTGATATGGGCACTGTTCTTTTCCTGTTTTTCGGTGGAGGAAACTCAACCACAGAGAAATTCAACCATCAGCCTTGGGCCACACAGGCAGGAAGTGGGATGTGAGCCTCAGTGTGTAGACCCTTCTCCTTAACTCAGTTGTCTCTCCAAAGGCTGCGATGTAAGTGCCCAGTTTATGGTACACACTGAGAGGGTTTTCCACAAGGAGGGAAGGCATGGTTGATTTCCAGGCATTTGACCCGGCCTCCAAGAAGGCTGAATCGGTGAGGACTGGGAATGCTGAATTGCACAGTTAAACAACAGGGACCCACCAGAGGATTAGAGGTCTTGCAGCAAAGAGGGAAAGCTACCTCGGTGATGCTTTAGATGAGCAGAGTATTTGGTGTGGCCTGCGGTGGGAGGTAGGTTTAGTGGGGACAACCAGGCGTGGGAGTGAGGGAGTTAGGACCCAGGTGAGAGGTCTTCGGACCAGTCTTGCAACTGTCTAGGTATGCAGTGATTTGGGCTGGAAACAATATGATTTCAGGGGATAAGAGGAAGATAAAATAGATAATACCTTCCGTATCCCACAGCTTTCCTTCCTTACCACAGGCACACTTAATTTTTCTGTGTTCTTTCCCTCTGAGAATTTCCCAGCAAAACAGGCATGTTTTCCTTTGATATCTGAGGCTCATCGGGCTCAGTTCCGCTGTTCGTGGCTTGAAAAGTAACCGCGTGGGACGAATGAAAGCCCGACCTTCCTTCTCTGTCTCTCCGACGGCAGACCTCGCTCAGCACTGGCAGTGGCTTCTGTGATGTTTGACGTACTCTGGGTATTTAAACACCAGCAGAGGCTTTTGAAGGCCTGGACGGTGTCGACTCATCTCCAGAAAATGACAAGGTCTGACCCCATCGCCCAAAGAACTACGTCACAGGCAAAGGTGCCTCCGAAGCCCTTTCCATCTCTGCCCTTTCTCTTAGAGGACTGCCCTCCTGAGGGAAGTCTTAATGCCTTTACATCTTTCGGTGCTTTACATTTCAATTTGTACAGTTTGATTTTTTGCTGGTAATTCTTAACTGGGGCCTGTTGTCATTTGCAGGCTTTTGTTTTGTTTTTTCATGGATCTCAGGCCACCTCTTTTCAAAATGAGTTATCCTGAAACATTATCTCAGTAAGTCAGACCTGAAAGGACAAATATTATGTGACTCCACTGACACAAGATACCCAGAGGGTCAAAATCATAAAGATGAAAACAGAATAATGGTTACCAGGGCCTGGGGTGGGTGAGGGGAGATGGAGATTATTGTTTAGTGGGTAGAGAGTTTCAGATTGGAATGGTGGTCACACTGCAACGTACTGCACTGAATGCCACTCCGCTGTACACTTACAATGAAGTGGCACACTGCACGCTACATATATTTTATCATAATAAAAAAAGAATCATACTAACTTACCCGAATCCCCCACGCCCCCACCCCTTGTAGGACTGATCTGTCGCTGGCTTGGTTTCAGGGATCTCACTAATAATTCTATATTGTTGAAATTCCTTTTGTAACATGGGCAGTTATAAGTATCTATTAAACACTGATCAGGCTCCACCACTCCCTTCCATCCAGGTATATAATTGGTCCTCTTTGCCTAGTACCTTTTCATAAACCTTATTCTCCTGAAAATTAGGTCCACAAGGTGTAAAAAAATGTCATGGAAAATAATAATTAAAAGAATTACAGAGCTTTATATTTAAACTAAAAAAAGTGCAGTATACTGTATATGTGTTCACATGCAATATAATGTGTACGTGCAATTGAACTGTAATAATTCTACATAATAAAACTGAAAGGAGAAAAGGAAAGAATTTTAGCGCTTGATGGTAGCAAATACTTTTTCCCGTTCAGTAGGTTGTCTTTTCGTTTTGTTGATGGTTTCTTTTGCTGTGCAAAAGCTTTTAAGTTGAATTAGGTCCCATTTGCTTATTTTTGCTTTTCCTTACATGACTCTAGGAGCTGGTTCGAAAAAAATATTGCTGCAATTTATGTCAAAGAATGGTCTATGTTTTCCTCTAGGAGTTTTAGAATATTTGGTCTTATATTTAGGTCTTTAATCCATTTTGAATTTATTTTTGTATATGGTGTTAAAGAATGTTCTAATTTCATTCTTTTACATGTAGCTGTCCAATTTTCCCAGCACTGCTTATTGAAGAGGCTGTCTTTTCTTTTTTTTTTCTTTTCTTTTTTTTAATTGAAATATAGTCAGTTACAATGTGTCAGTTTCTCGTGTACAGCATAATGTCCCAGTCATGCATATATATATATATATATATATATATTCATTTTCATATTCTTTTTCATTAAAGGTTATTACAAGGTTATTATAGTTCCCTGTGCTATACAGAAGAAATTTGTTTTTTTAATTAATTTTTATGTATAGTTGTTAATATTTGCAAATCTTGAACTCCCAAAGTTATCCTTTCCCACCCCTTTTCCCTGGTAACCATAAGATTGTTTACTATGTCTGTAAGTCTGTTTCTGTCTTGTAGATGAGTTCATTAGTGTCTTCTTTTTTTAGATTCTGCATAAGAGTCATAAGATCATATGGTATTTTTCTTTCTCTTTCTGGCTTACTTCACTTAGAATGATGATCTCCAGGTCCATCCATGTTGCTACAAATGGCATTATTTTATTCTTTTTTATGGCTGAGTAGTATTCCGTTGTATAAATATACCACATCTTCTTTATCCTGTCATCTGTCAATGGACATTTAAGTTGTTTCCATGTCTTGGCTATTGTAAATAGTGCTGCTATGAACATTGGGGTGCATGTATCTTTTCTAATTAGAGTTCCCTCCAGATATATGCCCAGGAGTGGGATTGCTGGATCATATAGTAAGTGTATTTTTAGTGTTTTTAGGAGTCTCCATACTGTTTTTTATAATGTCTGCACCAAACTGCACTCCCACCAGCAGTGTAGGAGGGCTCCGTTTTCTCCACACCCTCTCCAGCATTTATCATTTGTGGACTTTTGAATGATGGCCATTCTGACTGGTGTGAGGTGGTATCTCATTGTAGTTTTGATTTGCATTTCTCTGATAATTAGCAATATTGAGCATTTTTTCATGTGCCTATTGGCCATTTGTATGCTTTCATTGGAGAATTGCTTGTTTAGGTCTTGTGCCCATATTTGGATTGTGTTGGTTTCTTTGTTGTTGTTCTTATTAAGCCATATGAGCTGTTTCTATATTCTGGAAATTAAACCTTTGTCAGTTACATCATTTACAAATATTTTCTCCCTTTCTGTAGATTGTCTTTTGGTTTTGCTTATGGTTTCTTTGGCTGTGGAAAAGTTTTTGAGTTTAATTAGATTCCATTTGTTTACTTTTGCTTTTATTTCTGTTTCCTGGGTAGACTTCCCTAGGAGAATATTACTATGATTTATGTCAGAGAATGTTTTGTTTATTTGTTATAGGAGTTTTATAGTGTTTTGACTTATATTTAAGTCTTTAAGCCATTTTGAGTTTATTATTGTGTATGATGTAAGGGGGTGTTCCAACTTCATTGATTTACATGCTGCTGAAGTGACTGTCTTTTCTCCATTGTATGTTCTTGCCTCCTTAGCTTAGATTAATTGACCATAGTTTTGTTGGTTTATTTCTGGACTTTCTATCCTGTTCTATTGATCTATGTGCCTGCTTTTGAGCCAATACCATACTGTTTTGATGACTGTAATTTTGTAGTATAGCCTGAAGTCAGGGAGCATGATTCCTCCAGCTCCATTCTTCTTTCTTAAGATTGTTTTGGCTGTTCAGGATCTTTTGTGTTTCCTTACAAATTTAAAAATTTCTGTTCCAGTTCTGTGAAAAATGTCATTGAGAATTTGATGGGATTGCAGTGAATCTGTAGATTGCCTTGGGTAATATGGCCATTTTAATACTATTTATTCTTCCAATACAAGAACACATGTAAATTGGTGCAACCACTATGGAGGACAGTGTGGAGGTTCCTTAAAAAAACTAAAAATATACTTATTATATGATCCAGCAATCTCACTCCTGGGCATATATTTTGAGAAAACTCTAATTCTAAAAGACACATGCACTCCAGTGTTCACAGCAGCACTATTTATAATACTCAAGACATGAAAACAACCTAAATGTCCATTGACAGATGAATGGATAAAGATGTGGTATATAAATACAATGGAATATTATTCAGCCATAAAAAGAATAAAATAATGCCATTTGCAGCAACATGGATGAGCCTAGATATTATTATATTAAGGGAATTAAGTCAGACAGATAAGGACAAATATCAAATGATATCACTTATATGTGGAATCCAAAAAATGATACAAATTTTATTTACAAACTCTAAATAGACTCACAGACATAAAAAACAAACTATGGTTACCAAAGAGGAAAGGGCAGGGAGGGATAAATTAGGAGTTTAGGATTTATAGGTACACATTACTATATATAAAATAGATAAATATCAAGGACCTACTGTATAGCACAGGGAACTATATTGAATTTCTAGTAATAACATATCATGGAAAAAATCTCAAAAAATATATGTATGTATATGTATAACTGAATCACTTTCCTGTACACCTGAAAATAACATTGTAAATCTACATGCCCTTCAATTAAAAAAGCAAACAAACAAAAAAGAAGGAATTATAGAGCTTGAGAAACTGAGTTAAAATACTAAAAAAAACTTTACCATCAGACTTCTCAAAATTTTTTATCTATTAACATACATAAAGAATATTCAAGAAGGGATCATATCACGTGTATTTTCCCAACATTTCTGACCACACAACTGTTTAGTAACAGAAAATATCTTGGGACTAATATTCCTTGGATGACAGTTTTGGGGGAATAGAGGTCTACAGAGTAAAATCCAAGTATTTAGTGTGACTTCCAACATCTTCATGATGATTTCAACTAAAATCCTACCTTTTCTCACATTTTTCCTTACTTGTGTAGTATGTAGTCATATGATACTTCTCGATATTTCTGAGCATAATTTGCACTCTTGGCTCCCAGGCACTTGCTTAGGCTCCGTTTGAAATAAACTCCTCTCATATTTATTCTCTGGAGACACTTCACTTCATCCATTTACCAGTTTCCCCTGGTCCTTTAAGTGTAAAGGAAATGTCTTTTTCTGTAATTACGATAGGAAACCTCTTCCGTGAGCACTCATGATTCCCCTTGGCAGTACTATTAATTGTTCACAAGCCTCTTGTTAGGTGTTGTGAGTGCCAGGTACAACTCTGTCTTCTGCATCTTTGCATTTTCCACAGCCTGCTGTTATTCACATCAGATAGGTGCCCAGTGTGCATATATTTGCAAACTTGTACTTAATTATGCAGCAGCACCTGTGATGTATGGAGCTCTGAACCAGGTTCAATTGGCAGGATTAAAAAATATTGGTCACGGTTTCTGTTTGCTAGGAGATAGGGAACCAACATATGCAGAACTGAAATAATTTTAGAAACATCACGGAGTGAAATACCTGGTGTGAACAGTGGGCTAGAAATAGAATACGTGAATGCCGAAGCAATGGACAGTTAGAACCAACCTAAGCTGGCTGGTTTAGGGATCTCGTCTGAACTGAATTTTAAAGGAAGTGCCGGTCATGGCTCAGGGACGTGGACCAGAAATGCTGTTTTCTTTTGCTGTCATCCTACTTAAGATCACCATCATCAAATCACTTCCTATCACCATCTCGTTATCAAAGAGCTGCACATGGACTGTGCTGTCTGGTGATCTTGACTCAGCCTCCTAGTGTGACGAGATTCCAGGGCTCGGTAGGATGTACATGTAGAGGGATTGTACTCCAGCACCTCACCAGTGATGCGATTTTCTTCTTTGATACTGAGGATGGAGTGTAAACAACAAAGGAAAAGTGACAGAGGTGTTTTATACTCTAGCAAGCCATAGTATATCAACCACATGATCATTCTGATGGAAAGTGTTGTTTTACAAAGCATTAACTTGACCTGAACTTTAATGCCATGTTGACCTCGTACTCTGGTGGCAAAAAGACTCATGGGTTTTTGCTCTGTCTTATATTTATTTTTTTTTCATCCCACAATTTTTTCTTTTAATTCAGTTATAGTCATTTTACAATGTTGTGTCAAATTCCAGTGTAGAGCACATTTTTTCAGTTATACATGAACATACATGTATTCATTGTCCCATTTTTTTTCTCTGTGAGCTACCACAAGATCTTGTTTATATTTCCCTGTCCTATACAGCATAATCTTGTTTATCTATTCTACATTTTGAAATCCCAGTCTGTCCCTTCCCACCCCCTGCCCCCTTGGCAACCACAAGTTTGTATTCTATGTCTATGAGTCTGTTTCTGTTTAGTATTTATGTTCTTTTTTTTTTTAATTCCACATATGAGCAATCTCCTATGATATTTTTCTTTCTCTTTCTGGCTTACTTCACTTAGAATGACATTCTCCAGGAACAACCATGTTGCTGCAAATGGCGTTATGTTGTCAGTTTTTGTGGCTGAATAGTATTCCATTGTATAAATATACCACAGCTTCTTTATCCAGTCATCTGTTGATGGACATTTAGGCTTTTTCCATGTCTTGGATATTGTAAACAGTGCTGCTATGAACATTGTGGTACAGGTGTCTTTTTGAAGTAGGGTTCCTTCTGGATATATGCCCAGGAGTAGCTTTGGTATTATTTACTTAAATCATTCTGACTTTTAAGACACCAAGAAAGTCTTTACAATTCCTGCTCTATGGAAGCCTACTGTAGGGGATTCAGCTGCCTGAAGTGACCGCTGGCCTTCGCTAATTACTTGACCATTACTTGACCTTTGGAAGCACCATGGACACTTCCTGCCACAGCCGGTGAGCGGGAAGGGGCAGGCAGTGCCACAGGTCATTAGTAGCCGGGACACACTGATTTTGGCAACTCCAGTGATGAAAACTCAGCAGAAAAAATTGTTGAAAAAAAATCAAGGCGCCTATTTGGTTACACCACAGAAATAATGGGGACATTTAGACCAGCTAAAAATGATGCCCGGAGACATAATTGCATTGAAAGGATTAGTCATCTCATTCGATAAACCTCCCGCAGCCCACCTTCTCCGAACTGGGCGTGTGTCTCACTTACTTGAAAGGCCAGCTGTGCTTCCTCTTGTGAATATTCAGCGCAAGAGAGAAGGCCAGCTTTCCTTAACACGGGCAAGCCTCTAACGTTTCCTGTTAGTGGAGTGCTTCTTTTGAATGAGATATTGAGCTATTACATTTAACCAAATAGTGCACGGGAAGGTGCTTTGCAAGCAGTGGAGTAATTCCCAACAGCCATAACAGAATAACATTTGATGCATTACGACATACTCCCAGCACTCCATTACATACACGACTGCTTTTATTGTCATCATTTGAGGCAATTTCTTGCTTTGGAATTTAGATCTTACTCGCATTCGGTTTGTAAAAGGGATTTCCCATATCATTTGATACAGGTGTGAGAGACATTGGCAAAATGCAAGAAATGGAGAAGGCGGAGTGGTGGTGGTGTGTGTGGTAAGGGCGGAGGGAGAAGGTCCAGGAGAGGGAGGCTGCTCCTGAGAATAGGTATCATTCAATCACTAGAATTTTACTGCCACAGGAGCCTCATTTCAGAGTAGAATCTTTGGAGGACTCTAATCTGCAAAATCACTGGAGAGAGGAAAAGAAGGGAACTGCAACGGATTCGCCATCATTATTGGGTGAATTTGGTACTTCTGTTTTCTTGCCCATATAAATAATGTTGGAAATAATTCTAACTTCAGCCTCTTCTATGTACTTCTGAATTGGGCGTATACCTTGAGATATTATCTGTTGAGCTCTTCTTTCTCCCAACATATTCCCCACTATAGCCAACCAGAGAGTCCACGTGGCTCCAAGAAGAAGGAAGGATATTATAAAAGGAGTAAAAAAAAAAAAAAAAAAAGAGCAAACAAGAAAGAGGGAGTCTTCAGTGTTCTTGACTTCAGCATAGGGCATTGGGAATCAAGGGAAGAGCTGGGGCGTGTGGGGAACCAGCAGCTGACACCGTGGAAGAAGAGTGCATGCAGAGTAGACAGTGGCTGCTATGAATGACGGATGCTGAGGATCCGTGAATGCCATAATACCACGGATGCTGCGGATGCTGTGGAAGCTAGGCATGCCATGGATGCAATGAATGCTATGGTGGATGCCACGAACGGGGTGGATGCTATAGTGGGATCGCCTCCTCCCAGGCTGGTTCGAGCTAGAAGAGCCGCCCAGGCTCAGTTTCAGGGACTTTAAATAGAGGCTTGGTCAATGCTGGAAACCAGTCCGACGCCGCCAAAGGCTGCTGACCGTCCGCGGAAGCAGTCCGCCTGCCGCCCAGGTTAAGGCGAGGAGACAGTGTCCACCCCGTCCACGAGGGTCCTTTCAGTATTGGCTGCCGACATAGGGCTCACTTGTCATTTTGCACAGTGATGTCAGGCTGTATCTAACCTGTTCCACGTGGGTATCAGCCTACCTCCACTCCCTTAAATAGCCCATTAGAAATTCCAAAGTTGAGCAATTTGCCTAAGGCATAAAGTCAGTAAAGCTCTTTCTAAGATTTATCCCAAATATACAGTTAGGATTCAAACGCAGTCCAATCCGAGGAACGGAGCCTTTAACCACTGGAATATACAGAGAGCCAAGAAATGGAATCATGAAAACTGGCATGAGTGAACACTGCATCTGTGACAGGCTGACCTCTGGACCCAACGACCAGGTGCTTAGAAGGGGCACTTTCCACTAGTCATGATCTTGTGAAAAAATTTTTAAAAAATATTTATTTCTTAAGTATTTGGAATGGCTGTTTTAATAGATGTCGATGATAATAAGCTCATGCTTTATTCCAACTCTAACTCAAGAAATCATCACCGACCTTCTCTCCTGTGCTATTCTCTGAAGCTCCATTTTTTGTTTTTGTTTTGTTTTGTTTTTTCACTTGTAAAATTAAAAGGAAACACCTACTGTACAGGGTTATGAGGATTAAATTAGGTAACATGTCAAATGTCAAATTACTTAGCACAGTGTCTGACACACACAAGACCTAGAAAACTTGAGTTACCTTCTCAGAAAAAACAGAGAAAAAGTTCCTAGGACTATTTTCATGTATCAACCACATAGAAAGGTCAGTTCCAGAAAGAAGTGTATATCATTTCTGTTTAGTAACCATACCTCCTTATCTGCTTTGGATGTTTACCCAAATGCATCTTTCTTGCATGCTGATCCTGCTGAGGTCCTGAGTAGGGGTTTCAGTGACTTCACAGAGGGGAGTGAAATAGGAGGCAAGGCAGCCTGTTTGCATGATCCTCCCTGGACCTTGTTCTAGGAAAGCCAGATCTTGTGCCTCCCGCCAGCCCCAGTCATGCCCCGAGCTCTGTCCCCAGGATGGCCAGAGCCCCAGCCAGCATACAACCCAATGCCTGTCTTTGAGGAGGTTGTAATTTGAGTTAGAGACCTCAAACTCATGCATTTGATCCCTTTAATATTGATGCGCCTTTATACAATCTTTATTCTTAAGAATCCATGGCATTGTTAGGTAGTTCGGTAAGTGGGGGCACCAGGCAGACAGATGGAGAAGAAAGGTAATGATCCTGAAGATGGCATTACGCCCACCTCCAGCATAAAGGGGCTGCTTCTAAATGAGTGCCAGTGAGAAACTTGTTCAAACTCAACAGCCACAACTGCGCAGTAGCGAGAAGGACTTAACTGGACAGGATCCAATGCTCATTGTAATATAATTAGCATTGAGGTTTAGGCACCCCTGCCCCATGGGTTTCTCTGTGTGCATCATGGGTAAGGACATGTGCAAAAGGGGACAAGCATGACTAAGTATTCCAGGGGCAAGAGCTGTCAATCAATCAAGAGACCACCTTTAAGTGAGGGTATAAGAGAAAGAGGAGACAAAGACCACCACGATTCTCCCTTGAATCAGTTCACCTCTGACTCTTCTTTTCCTAAATAAATCTTTTAAAATCTTTCTGCTCCACAATGCTTTCTGTCTGCTGTCTGTAAATCTTTCAGGTAAGACAAGAACTGGAGTCTTTTCCATTTCTCTTTTGGGTAACAGCATTATCATTAGGGAATTTTATCCTCATTTATGTCTTTCTTTGGTTTGCAGAATTGAGGCGGCTAAGAGAGGATAAGGCATTATTTGACATCACACAGGAATTAAGCAATGTTCTTGCTTTCTGGAGGGTTGCATAGAATTCGTGGAGGAGGGGGTTTGATGCTTACACACTGGGGCATCTCGAGGTGAAGGAGAAAACCATTGTGTATACTTCTGTTTTCCCTTTCTGCTTAATTAGAATAAGCACATGTCATTACCTGCTGCTTAATTCAGCAGCTCTAAAATTCAAAGCCCATGTTAGTCTCATTTAACCACAATAGCTCCATTCATTGGAGAACATTTCTTAAGTCATCTTCATGAGTTCTTCACACTTGTCAGATCATGGATAATGTAGTAGTGATAATTTTGTTTTAATGCCTAGACCTAACGGTCCCCATCATTTTTGCTGCTGTTATTGGTGAAGATAATAAACTGCTGTTAAATTCCAATAATCTGAAAGATCACTAAAATGGCTGTTAGTCTGAGCTCTTTCTCCCTAGGGCATCAATTTGAATTTTTGTGAACTAAATTTTGCTTGGTTGTCTGTGTTTGTTGAGGCACGAGTATTTAAATCTTGATACAACATTTTTTTCCTTCTTGAGAAGGAATCCCCAGAGAGTTAACATGCCCCCTTTCCCACCTCCATCTGCCCTGCCTCACTCACGTAAAGGGATACTGGAGACAGAAACGAGAATCTTCTTTCTTGTATTAGGGTGGGAGGAGACAAGCCCTCTGGGGGAAGAGAAGGGCCTGGCACTGCTGATATTTTCCTAGTCTTTGGCTCAAATTCTTCCTGAAATAAAGAATTCAAACTTTAGGGACGTTTTAAAACATGGTATCAATCCCAAGTGAGCAAGGGCATGTCTGGTCTCAGAGCTGCCGATAGCTAATCGAAGCCGTGCTATCGAATGTGCTGATGTAGGAAATAAGAACTTGACCTGTTCAGATCTTACAGAGCACGTAAAAGTTAGTTCACAGCTTGGAGTAAAATCCCAGACTTCCTTTGAGAGCACTGTGGGGAAAACATGTGACATTTTTATAAAAGTAGAAACATTGTGAAGGCTTTGGGCGCATCACTGATGTATTTCAGGAGTCTTCTGTCAATGGTGTGGCGAGAACTAATTGCTTAACTCCTGCTACACTGCTGTCCCCTCAGCATGTCCCACATGAAAACAATCACCTTTCTTGACAGGAGCAAGTAATTATTTCAGAATCGTCGGCTAGAGCGGTGCTCAGTATAACCAGTCTCCTAAGCCAGTTAGAATATTTCCTTCGAATTTTGAGGAAGCTGTAAGTTATATTTTATTTTACTCCAGAATGTCTCAAAAATGAAAGAAGTTATCTCCCTAAAACCCAGTTTCTTATTTCCTCTTAGAAGCAAATTTATGATGTGGGGGAATTCATGTGTCCTCGGACAAAATGTGTAGGATTTGAGAGTCCTGTTTTATCCTCTAGGTTAGTTAGGGACCTGCTTTATTCTGTGTAGAGGAGGGGAGAGTGGATCAGGGCACAGAACAGGAATGAGAAAACAATTTTCCTCCTCTCAAGTGTTGAATGTTTACTATGGGTTTTCACTGGTCAGCACATTCCGCAGGTTTCCCTGTCATTTATGTCTTTTACACTCAAGTAAAGGAGGCTGAGGCTCTCCTCCTGCAAATGCAGAAAGGAAGGAGTGGAGATGCCGCCAGACCCGGGCCCCAGGTAGGGAGTGGGAGGAGCTCCTCGTAGTCCGCGCTCCTAGTGGGGCGGTGCCTATTAATTCATTGACGCCACATCGTCCCATAAAAATTACTTCAAGAAATTTTTATTTGGCACTCTGAGGGCGTTATACGACTCTCAAAATCAAACGATGCCATTAACCTCCTCTAAGACTGCCACTTCCTTACGATTCCTGAGTTTTATCCGTCAGCAGACTGTTCTCTAAGCTCCTTCAGTGGGTAGGATTTCCTTCACAAGGGAAATCAGGATGCATGAAACATGGGTCTTGATGAGATGAGGTTTTGTCGGCAGAGGGAAGGCAGCCACTGGAGAACAGTGAACAGTCAGTCAGGCGCTATGTGATTAAGCACCACGTGAGTAACACAGAGCTGTCACGTTGCTGCCGCACCTTCGGTGGGCTGGGGCTGCTGGGAGGGGACTTGTGTGGGGCCCCGGAAGCAGCTGCAGTGAGGGCTGGGAGATACCCTGCTGGGGCTCAGAGTCCTTGACTCTCCCTCTAGGCCAGGCTTGAATGAATCACAGGCTCACCCTGTGTCTCAGTTTCCTCATATGCAAGATAAAAAACGTGGAAATAGTTCTAGTGTCTGTCTAGATCAGAGGGTGATACTTCGAGTGAGTAAGTGTCCTTGGGATAAGGCAGCCTGTGCAATGAATGGCCTCCTGCTACTCATGGCAACATCGACGGAGTGTCACTTTGGTGATCAGATTATGACGCAGAGGGACCTTTCTCTGGCTAGCAGACCCTCTCCTTTGCCATCTTGGTTTGTGTACTTCTGTGAAGTGAGATGCTGTGTTGGAGAGGCCGCAGGCATGTCACTGAGGGCCACCTCCAGGCCCGCCGACCAACAGCCCACAAGGAACTGAAGTCTGCTGGCAACACCGGGCGACCCTGGAAGCAGACCCCTCCCCAGTCGAGCCTCCACATGAGTCTGCAAACCCTGGCCCATCACCCTAACGCTGGCCTTGTGAGACACCCGGAGGCAGAGGACCAGCTAAGCTGCGTCCAGGTTCCCAGCCCGCAGAAATATTGGTGGTTTTAACATGCAGTGTTTTTGGGTATTTTGATACTTAGTGGTAAATAATGAATGTGCTCGTTTAGTTAAAAAATATTGTTCAGTATCACAAAACACTCCTTTTTATAATGCAGCTTTTATAATGGTGTAAATGATGTCTTCCAGGGATTTCTTAAAATTCCTGGTTCTTAAAATTCCAGGTCCTTGTGCTTGGTCCTGTGTTCTTGCTGGTACCTTCTTTTCTTAGACTTTCTTCTTCCTTGGGTTCAGGGGTGATGCTTGTGTCCAGCCTCCCTCCTGCCTCTGGCAGGCCTTCTCAGCTCCATCCAGGTGTGGTGTTCTGGTCTTCCCTGTTCGCTCTTTCTCTGTTTACCTCTTAAATATGAGAGGTCTATTTTAGGACTTTCCTGGTCTAAATCTGTGCCTTCTCAGTGTTTCTCTATCCTATACATATGGTTTAAACCAGCATTTCCCAGAGCATGAAATATGAATGATTTCTGGAATGGGAGATGATTTTAGGGGGTTCACACTCATACAATGAACCAAAATCGAATCCCATGATGAGAACGTCATGTCCATTTTAATGCTTTTTCTTTGCAGATTACACGAAATTTGAGCAGCTCCCTACGACAGGCTAACCATACATGGTGATACAGAATGCAGCCCCCAAGAGCAGACCTTCTGACAAGCAGAGACAGAATCTAATAACACTGTATTTATTTTTCTAGTTAGCTTTTATTTATGGCAGGTGACACTGACTTTCTGGTGATGGTAGTAATATTAACTCTTCTCCTAAGTTAGTGTATTCAAGTGAAAAAAGAAAACTTATAGGAAAACTCTAAGTGAGTAACAGTGTACGTCGCAGGCAGGTCATGACAGTAGTGGCTGCGCTGTGCGAGCGGTGGAGGTTGTACACTGCACTCAGGGCCCTGGAAACCACTCGTGTATCTTAATCCTCAGCTGGCTTATTCACTGGCTCTCAGTGAGTTGACTGTGAGTTCCGAAATGCAGGGTACGAATGCTGAAAATAAAAAAGAGTGACAGAGTGTTGTTAAATGTCAGAGCTCTGACTTGAAGATGATCTCTCTCGGATTATCCCAGTTGCCCCAGTCTCTCCATCTTCGTGTGGATGGTCCAAAGCAGCGGTTCTCAAACTTTAAGGTAGGGACACCAGATTCACACGGAAGACTTTCTAAAGCATAGATTGAGCCCTACGCCTCCAGAGTTTCTGATTCAATAGGGCCTGAGAATTTGCATTTCTGAGTTACTAGAGCCAGAGACCACATTTGGTCTAAGCCAGGTCTTGAACTAATTCCTTATAAATTCTTTGGGGCTTAATTTTCAAAAAGGAGGGTTTTGACTAAGGATAATAGACTCGTAACATTTTAGAATTGGAAACAACAGGTCCTGTGTTTCCTAAAAGCATTATGTGGTTTTCACTGGTGGTATTGGAGAAGGATTTAGATGCTATATGAAAAGGATACACTATGTAAATTTTGTTATGTACTTATATTAAGGTGAACTAGAAAAATATGGTCCATCAAATCCCTGATTTTACTAATTTAAGATGCGGCTTAAGGTGAGTCAATCAAAAATTACTGAGTAAATAATACTATGGGTATTTCTTGGATTGTGATGGGGAACATGAATAATGGAATTGGGAAATTCTGGTTTATGCTAATCGCTCTGATGACTCCTAAAGCCATATTTCCTGAATAGATCTCCCTCTTAAAGTTAAATTTCAAAAAAACCAATAGTCTAATAGATCCCCCTTAATTCTGTTTATTTTATTTAGTTCAGGCCTTCAACAATTCTTTCTTTGATCCTGGCAGGGGCTTCCTAATTGCCTTTCCTTCTTCTGCTCTGTTCACTCTCCACACCATTTCCGGGGACATCTCCCTGAAACAAATAAGAGTACGTTACTCCCATGCCCCGAGTCCATCAATGGCTTCCTCGTGGCTTAGAATAAAGCTCAAATTCCTTAACATCTTACCCAAGCCACATGGATCAGTCTTCCACCCTCACCTTCCACTCTTCTCCCACATCGACATGAGAGCCACTTTTACTGAACTACCACACATGTTGGAAAACCTCCCTCCTCCTCAGCCCCTGGGCCTTTGCACATGCTTGTTGTTGGCCACACATGCCTTTCCTCTGCTGTTTCATATGACTGACTCTTACTTAGTCTTTAAGACTCAGCTGACCCCAGCCCTCATGGTAAGAAATTGTGATATGTCTATCAGAATATCTATCATGCTATTTTCTACAGTAAAATTTTAAAATCATAAAGTGAATGATTGGAAATTTTCCAAATGTTATGAAAGCATAGAGAAAGTCTTCCTTCCCACCTTTCCCCAGCCTCGCTCTCCTTCCTCAAGGTAGCACTGTTAATAGTTCAGTGTGTTTTCTAGACCTTTTTATCTGCATTTACAAACATACATATAAATAATGGAATCCAAGAAAAAGGTTCAGCGGCTCGCTTTTTTGCATTTCGTATCTCATGGGCATCTGTGCTTGTCAGGGCTTGAGAATCTCCCGCATTCTTCTTAGCAATTGCCTTTTCTTCAAGGAGAGATCAGGGGAAGAGGCTGACTTTCACGCTTCCAGGGTTCTTTAGGAATGCTAGAAAAATCTTCATTTAGTGTAGCAACTCGTCTTATTTTTCTTCTTATTTTATGTCCTTGAGTAACATATCTACACTGTTTTCCCAGAGTAATTTCCCAGACATTTCTTGTATTATTTATCTATGTGTTCATTTATTTATGTCATCAATCTTTTCCCATCATGATGCAAGTTTTTGTCCTTGTGACCCTCCGCGTTCACCTCTAGGACCTGTTCCTTCATTTCATGTATTTGAATGAAACATCAGAGGGTTTCGGGAATATTACTGAATTCAATTTTCACAGTGCTTCTGTGAGCTCAGCGAGATAGAATTATTCCTATTTCACAAGGGGACAGCTGAGGCTTAGGGAAAGTTGCCCAACCACAGACAGAGTGTTCTGTCCCATGTCTGTTCCTTATTCAGGACTCACCACTGTGATGTCCCGGCAGGTCTACTCTGAACCCCTGTATTTACTCTTCCACATAAAAAGTCTATTCTGTTTCTTTTTCTTTGGATCAATTAATTTATATTAAAAATATTCACACTCCCAGTGACTTACTATGTTACCCCTCCCAAAGTCATTACTTTAGGAGTTGGTGAAGTAATCTAAAAGAATGAGAATCATGGTAGAAATCATTGGATAAAATAATTTTAATTGGAATAGACCTTCTGATGCACCCCAATTTTACATAGAAGGTCTGAATCCATGCCTTTGAGTGAAGTCACACCTATTGCTTAGGTGTTAGGAAGACACAGCTCTCACAGATTTTTTTTTCTTGGCATATTCTGCTTTATTTTTTTTCCCATTTTTTTTCTCTGATCCATTCCAGTCAATTTTTCAAATAACCCTGAAGGGAAATTCAGATCGGTTTAGTTTCTTTGAAAACTTTTCTTCAGAATAGCTTACAAAGTTTTTGAACTGTTGGTATTCATTTTCAAAAAAATATTTCATGAAAATGACCAAAGTATTTTTGGAACGTAAACCTCATAACTAGGCAATGACTACCTAACTCTTGAGTTCTCACTTTAATTCTGTGATTCTGAGATTTTCATTGCTAAAGGGTTGATTGGGGAACCTGACAGTAATGTCCTCAAAGCACTTGGAGGTCTGGAGGGGCCATCTGTTGTTTCAATAAGATCTTCTCTTCCTGTTGTGTGTATATTACTGTTTACAAACAATGGGATCAGAGAAGGAATAAGACTTGCCCCTGGCAAAGAGTTTGCCTTCTCTTCCTTGTCTGCATGAAACCATGATTTTTTTTTTTCAAGAAATGTATTAGCACTGAAATCTGTAACTTTTATTCAGAAAGAGGACTTTTTTTTTTTTAATAAAGAACCAGGCTTCATCTTTATCAGCAAGACTTTTTCATCCCTGTGGTGCTTGTAAGCACATGCAGAAAGATGATCAGTGATTCTGAGGAGGGCAGTGCAGCTTCCTGTTGGGATTGAGGGGAAGCCAACAGCATCCCTGCCCTGAGCAGGGAAAGGGAGCTGCAGGTAGTGTAAACAGGGGTCTGGGCAAACTAATCAGCTCAGGGGAGGACGGCAGGAGATAGCATCACTGGTTTGCTGTAAATGCGATGTAATAAACTTTAGGAAACAAACGAAAAAAGAGAATCCAGGGATTACCTAGAGATGGATCCAGTTTCCCCTGTAATCTCCGCCTGTGAACCAATCCCTCTTTAAATGGTTTGTCTTGCAATGATAATAGGATCAGCGATGGTACAGACTATCGTTTACCTCCCGAGCATCCACAGGAGCCAGGCTCTGTGCTAAGCGTGCTGCACATGGACCGATTCCGTTCAATCCCTCACACCGCTGGTGGGGCAGGCACCAGACGAGGACGCCGAGCCCCAGCATTAACCATCTGCTCAAGGATGAAGAGCTGTGGGTGCAGGGGTGCGAGCCAAACCAGTTAGAGATGGTCCCCTCCTGTGCTTACGCTGGTTGGCTTCTCCAAACCGTGGACTGAGCTGCAGCGCTCTGAGTGTGCAGTGGGGCTAATGAAAAACCAAGGTTATATACGAGGAGCCCTCCTGGGCTGCCGGGGCCGAACACTTCAGCATTCACAGTACGACTAAGAAAATAAATATTCCAGGGGCAGCAGTGTGATATTTTAATGTGGAGCAATTACTTAACCCACCAAACTTAGAGGGTATCCACTTTGTGAAGCCCAGTTTATGCAACTGTGTGCACTTGCAAGGAATATAAGGGATCCCTGTTTGACCTCTGAAAAGTTGTATTGGGATGACAACCCTGGGGAGATGGGAAAAGGGCGAACGGATGTAAGAGGATGAGATGAATGTCTACCTTCACATAGATGTTGCTGATGATTTGAATACTCTAACAATAGACTCACAATGCATAAAACAAAGCAGGCATGTAGCAACTGTTCAATGAATTTCACTGCCAAAACCACTTTAACTGAATACAATGTGTGATGCCCGAGGCACTTTCCTCTGCACACCCTCCCCAACCTCACCTCCCTGTTTAGTTGCTCTGGTGGAAAGAACACTGCCCTGGAAGTGGGGAGCCCTGAGATGGGTTTCCAAAGCCACACACTAACTGTGAGACCTTAGGAGAGACATGCTGGTGCTGCGTGGTTACAGAGATGGCTGCAGAGTCATTGTCTTGTGCATTCACACCCTTTGGCCATGCCCTCCCACGCTGGTTCTGGGCTGGACCACTTACCTAGTTTTTCTTTTCTTTTTTTTAAATTTAAGCATAATTGGTTTCCAATGTTGTGTCAATTTCTGGTATACAGTATAATGTTTCAGTCATACATACATACATTCCTTTTCATATTCTTTTTCATTATAGGTTACTACAAGGTAGTGAATGTAGTTCTCTGTGCTCTACAGTAGAAACTTGTTCATCTATTTTATGTATAGTAATTAGTATCTGCAAATTTTGAACTTCCCATTTATCCCTCCCTGCCCCACTGCCACCCCCGGTAACTGTAGGTTTGTTTTCTATGTCTGTGAGTCTGTTTCTGGTTTGTAAATAAGTTAATTTGTGTCATTCTTTTTAAGGTACTGTATCTAAGTGATATCATATGGTGTTTTTCTTTTTCTTTCTGGCTTATTTCATTTAGTATGATAATTTCTAAGTCCATCCATGTTGCTGCAAATGACATTATGTTATTCTTTTTTATGGCTGAATAGTATTCCACTGTATGAATATACCGCAGCTTCTTTATCCAATCATCTCATGTTAGCTTTGAGTGACAGACTTGAGCAAAGGTGGCACCTGCAGACATACAACATGACTGCACATCTGGTTTACTTGCCTTTGCTGCCCTCAGAACTCTGACTGCCTCAAGAAGAAGCCCAGGTTAGCCTGCAGGGTGATGGCATATGAGTGGCCTGTGTGTCCTGTCATCTGGGCCAGACATACGAATAAGGCCATCCTGGTCAGCCGGATGCTAACTGACTCACCAGCAAGTCTAGCTAAAATCAGCTGAGCTGCCCTAACCAGAGGAGCCTGCCCAGCTAATTCACAGAATTAGATCCACATACGTAGTTGCTTCTTTAAGCTGTTAAGTTTTGGGGTGGGTTGTTCATAGAAAAACGGATACAAAATCCACTCAAAAACATAAATGATCAGTAACAACATATGCCTTGCCTCTCCCAAAGAATGAAGCAGCTGTGCTGTGATGGAGCAGCTCCAAAGGCCGGCATGAGACGTGCAGGGCGAGGCAGGGATAGTGATTGGTGGTGTGACCATGTGCAGGACCATGGACTCCCTGCAGCTCTGGTCCAGGTCTGACCAGCAGCCTGTGCTTGTCTGAGTTTCTCACCGTGGTCGAAAGGACATCACCCACCACCATCTTTTCCTCTGACATTAAGCTTTTCCCGGTCATTTGACTTTTATCTTTCTTTTTTTAATACTCAGCATATCTGGATTCTTTCTGAATATCATTCCCAAGGGGAGAGTCACGGAGTCCATAGTGAAACATTTTTGAGAGTTTAACTTGGAGATATGGAAAAAGATGCCCAATCTGTAGCGATGCTAGGAATGCAATGTCAGTAAACGAGAATTCCTCAAAACAGGGGTGAGTACCTCCTCAGCTAAAAATGTAATTGACCCAAGTGGGTCTCTATGTGACGGATTTGTGCGTTTGGATTCACATTTGTCTAGTGAAAAAATATATATTTTTTTATAATCTGGTAATACTGTAGGTCGTATAGACAAAAGTGCACAAAACCTAGAGGTCTTATTTACAGAGAATGTATGAAGCACACACCTCTGTGACCACACTCGGGTCCAAGGGGGAGCCTTGCCCGCACACCAGAAGTCCCCTTCTGTTCACCCTCCCTACTCCCGCCCAACATTAAACTCCATACCACCCTGTACGAAGATCAGGTCCTCACGTAACTTCATAGCTTTACCTGCGGAGTTTAACCACCTTACGTGTGTATCCCTAAATCCTAGTTTAGTCTTACCTGCTTTGAATTTTGTATCATTGAAGTCATTGTCTGTATATTCTTTTTTTGCTTGCTTCTATTTCTTCACGCTATTTTTCCAGCTTTGTGTAGCTGTAGTCTATTCATTTTCATAGGCAGATATTCCATTGTATGAATACACTGGACAATTTGCTGTTGAAAGACACATCAAAGAAAATAAAAACGAATATATGTATGTGTATGTATGACTGGGACATTGTGCTGTACACCAGAATCTGACACATTGTAACTGACTGTACTTCAATTAAAAAAAAAAAAGAGACAGATTAGTAATTTCCAACTTTCGGATCTTACAAGCAGTTCTGCTGCGACTATCCTTACCCGTGTCTCCTTGTGCACATGCACACTTATTTCTAGAGGGAGTGCCCTTTTTGGATCATAAGACAAGCACATCTTCAAATTTAGTCAAAGAGACCAAACTCTTTACTGAAGTGGCATCACCATTTAGCCTGCCATGAGCAGTAGGAGTGTCCTAACGCTCCACGTCCTTGTCTGCACTTGATGTTGTCAGACTTTTAATTTTTGCCAATTTGGTAGATATGAGGTAGAATCTCTTTATGATTTCAATCTGCATTTTCTGTATATTACTGAAGCTGAACACTTAATACATTTTTTAGCCATTGGATTTCTTTTTTTTTTAAGTTAAGTTTTTTCCAATCAGCTCTTTTTTTTCATTTTTCAGTTTTATTAGGTAGAATTATTACAATTTGACAGCACATATACAATATATTGCATGTAAATACATGTACACAATATACTGCACATATTTTAAAAATTTACATATATATACTGTTCATTGTTTTTAAGAATGTTTAGAGCTTTAGCTTTTTAAACTTACATAGTTTTTGGATTTCTTTTTTATGAACTTCCTGTTCAAGTCTTCTGTCTTTTTTTTTTCCTATTGTGTGTGTCTTTTTTTCTTTTACACTTTATAGGCTTTTTAAAAAAAAACATGGTTTGAATATGAATGTTTATCTGGTTTTGTGTGTTGCAATAGCTTTTCTTGTTCTTGGTTGTTTTTTTTTTTTTTCTCTTTATAAATATAAATCTTTTTTCCTGGTGGCTTGTTATGGCTTATTTAAGAAAACTTTTCCTACCCTGAAGTCACAAATATAGTTTCCTATATCAGGTCCTAAAAGCTTTACACATTTGTCTTGCACGTGAAATGTGTAACCCATCAAGTGTTGATTCTTGTATGTGTATGAAACAAAGCTATAGCTTCATTATTTTCCGTATGAGCACATGCTCGTTCCAGAACCACTGCTTGAGAGGACACGATTTCTCCTCTGCCCTGCCACGCCAGCTCAGTTGTAAATCAAGTGTTCAGATACCTGCGCATCCATTTCTGGCCTTCTTGTTCTGCACCCCTGGGCGCCTTGTCTCTCCTTGCACTAATGCCACAGTCTCCTAATTATCACAGCTTTATGATGTCTTTTTAATTTAAAAAAAATTTGGGGGGGAAGGTAATTAGGTTTCTTTCTTTCTTTATTCTTGGAGGAGGTACTGGGAATTGAACCCCGGACCTCGTGCACGCTCTACCATTTGAGCTGTACCCACCTCCACCACGTCTTGATACCTGGTAGAAGGTGTCTTCACACTGAGTTCATCTACGAGCAAGTCTGAGCTCTTCCTGGTCTTTTCCATTCCCACACAAATCTTGAATGAGCCTGGGACGTTCTGCTCACACACACAGATTGATTGTTGCTGGTATGTGGAAGTATTACCACATTTCTTTCTTACGTGTTGAATTTATATGTTTTGACAGGGAGCTGACGCAATCAGATATGTTCAGGATGACTCTGGAGGTAATCTGGAAGGACGGATGGGGTGGGAAGCAGAAAGATGTGTGTGTCATTGACTGTAATTAGGATCTGGGAACAGCAGTGTAGGGGCTGGTTTACAAGCAGTTTTGCAGACAGCAGGGAAGATTGTGGAGCCGTTGCCTTGAAGTGACTGACCTAAGGAAACAGGCTTTGGGGGAGAAAGGTTACATGAATATGCTGAGGAGAAAATAGTGAATCGATGGAAACTTCTTCAAATCAGGCTGCCCACAGGCTATGTGGAAACATTTACAACAGTAAAGTTTCAAAAAAAAAGAATCAGAATTGTCAAACAACAAGGACCTACTGTACAGCACAGGGAACTATATTCAACATCTTGTAATGACCTATAATGGAAAAGAATCTGAAAAAGAATGTTATATACACGTATAACTGAACCACTATGCTGTACACCTGAAACTAACACAACACTGTAAATCAACTATACACTTCAGTTTAAAAAAACCAGAATTGTAGAGAACCCTGAAAGAACAGGAGATTTGCGGTTGATATCAAACTGGCGACTAACAAATGTGTTAACAAAAGAATTATGCCTGCCTCCACTTTGTTTAATACTATTTTTCAGTTTCTGACATTGCCAGCAATAAGTGTTTCAATTTCTACATCTGGTGCCTTTCAGGTAACTTGATTTCAGTTTGGAGCCTCATAAGTCTTGCTGAAAATGCATTCAAATATTTTTCAATTGATAGTATCCTCCAGGGTTTGACTCAGCCTGTTTCCTAACAAACTCTTACCATTTTTACTCGTAAACTGATTTTCATTTTGATATGTTCTTTAACGAGTTTAAGAAAAGCAGATCACGCAGTGCCTGAACTAGTGAAGTCCACATCTATGTTTGGTCCTGTTCCTAATAAGCAACTAATAAGATATGTATTAGTTTGTGACCATCAGTTATTATTAGGGGAATTTCATCTGCTTTGAAATAGATTAATATTTAATACAGTCATTGCAGTCAGATGCTTCACACTTGAGATCACACTTTCCCTCCATTGTATGGCCTTTCTCACTTTTGAGGGAAATGGGCCTTCTGGAGTGTGACAAATGCGATTCAAAGTTGTCTGCAACAGGATGTTTTTTAATCTGTCAAAAGCTACGGTAGCTGTGGACTCTCTCTTCTCAGTCTGGGAGTCGTAGGCTTGGGAACTGCGGATGTAAATTCTCATCTCAGGCATGAGCATGCCAAATACGGGGAAACCCCTCAGATAATTGCCCAGGGGACATAGATGAGGGAGACTGCCAGGCCTATAATTAAGACATTTTTGAATTTAGTGAATTATAGCCTGATTTTCAAGAGCAATGATTGTATTTGCAATTGAGAGAAGGTGAAAAAGCAAGAGAAATGATAGGGATGTAGGAATAAATGCAACTCAGACCCCAGAGGTACCAAAACTGTTTTTGTGTGTGTGTATGTGGGATGCTGATGTGGGTGAGAAAGGTCGTTTTAACTTCTCAGTTGTTAACGTTTCAGAGTGAAACATCCAATCTCTGAAGCAACGGTGGCAGGATGCCAAGAGAAGAAAGAGACACAGCCCGGGTGCTGGACGTCCCTAGGATGGACGGACAGGCTGACAGACATGCAGACACCACCAGGCTGTGTCCTTTAGACTTAGGATATAGTGAAAGTCACAAGGCTTGGACTCAGGGCACAGTAACCGTCTGGATGTGTCGTTTCATCTCTGTGTTCTGCCTTCTCTAGCACCTGGTTTGCTGTGCATCTATGACTTATTCCATAGTCAAAGTGGATGGAAGAGAATTATTCAGCTATCGAAGGGCTCGCTTTGAATCTACTGTAGACCCTGTTGTGTTACACAAGTTGTTCTATGTGCCC
This sequence comes from Camelus dromedarius, assembly GCF_036321535.1. NCBI lineage: Eukaryota > Metazoa > Chordata > Mammalia > Artiodactyla > Camelidae > Camelus > Camelus dromedarius. The sequence continues at coordinate 11,161,542 of NC_087436.1, read as the reverse complement.
ATTTTTCATCATTCATAAAATGGGTGTTTCCAAGCAGTGAGCCAGTCACGTGTTCCCATGAGGAACATGGTTTTAGGAGTGAAGTTAGCCCCTCAAACCATCTCGAAGTGTCTGAGAAGACTGAATCTAACTGGGAGACAGAAACTACATAGTTAGTTTGGGTTAAACAGGAGACGTTCATTATAAGAATTTTAACTCTAATTAGAGAATAACTATAAGATAGAAGGAAACTCTACCTGGTCCCTAAGGGTTGAGGGAGAAAACCCAAGGAAGGCCGCATCTGGAAGGAGTGCAGACTTCTCGAATAAAGTGTACCTTGGCCACCCAGCCGTGGAGAGGTTGGCTGGAGTGGAGTTGTGGGCAAACACCAGGCAGGTGATCAGCGATAGGTGGTGTGGGCGTGCAGTGAGGGTGTGGATGCCAGGGGGGCTGGGGCCTTCAGAGTGCAGGTTGCAGAGGGACTGTGGTCCAGTCCTGCAGCTTGGGCAGGCTTCCCCAGAGGGCTACACTGCCTGCCTCCCCTACCCGAAGGCTCTTCCTCTTGCTTAACATTATACTCAGTGCAGAGGAGACATGCTTAAAGGAACCTGTGGTCATAAAGCATTGTCTTCAAGGATGTGTTTGGACTTGTGAGGCAATAAATTGACAACTGTCACAAGGTCCAGAAGCAGTGGTTCTTTTCAGTCTGTGAAAGGAGGACCCTAAGAGGATGCTGGCAAACACAGTGCTTTTTTCCTGTTGACAAAAGACTCAAAAACTTTGATATTTCTTCATTGTATTCTGGTGTATTATTTTATGAATTTCTAAGTAAAGTAGAGCAATGTCTCATGTGTATTTTTTTTAAATAAATGCAAACCTTGGAAAGTGATATTCCAATAAGCATGTCCGAATAACCAAAAGTAATAAGAACATTCAGCCTCTGGAAAACAAGGAAAGGAATAGAATTCACAAACCCAGGGAATGCTTCTCATGTTCTTGGCACCTCTTTTTTTTTTTTTTTTTTAGTTTTTTAAGCTTTTTTGTTTGTTTGTTTTGTGGGGGAGGTAGTTAGGTTTATTCATTTATTTTTAATAGAGGTACTGGGGATTGAACCTAGGACCTCATGCAGGCTAAGCACATGCTCTACCACTGAGCTATACCCTCCCCTTCAGCTCCTCTTCTTCACAATTCTCTTTCATACCATTTTTTATAATTTATTTTTTATTGACATAGAGTCAGTTACAATGTGTCAATTTCTGGTGCACAGCATGTTTCAGTCACATATACACATACATATATACCTTTTCAGATTCTTTTTCATTGTAAGTTATTACGAGATATTGAATATAGTTCCCTGTGCTATACAGGAAAAACTTGTTTATCTATTTTATATATAGTGGCTAGTGTCTGAAAATCTTGAACTCCCAGTTTATCCCTTCCAACCTTCTTCCCTCCTTGGTAACCATAAATTTGCTTTCTATGTCTGTGAGTCTGTTCCTGTTTCATAAATAAGTTCATTTGTCTTTTTTTAAGATTCCACATAAAGTAGTATCGCATGGTGTTTTTCTTCCTGTCTGAGTTGCTTCACTCAGAATGACGATCTCCAGGTCCATCTGTGATGTAGCACATGACATTATTTTATTCTTTTTCATGGCTGAGTAACATTCCATTCTTTCGTACCATTTTACATGGAGCCTCTCATCTGTGACCTTCCACCCCCAGTGCACAGCGGAAGGTCACAGGATCAATCTTTTTTTCCTCCAAACCCCACGCTGGCCCTCTTTTGACACCTCTTTCTCTTTCTCCTTCACCTTTGTTCTTTTTCACTTTCTTACTTGCATTTCCTTCTCTACATAGGCTCCCCCTCTTCTTTTGTCTTCTTAGCTTCAGTCCTTTTCAAGGGTCCTTGAACTAGTTTGTCAGAAGGGGGAGGGGAGGGAGGGACGGAAGCAGGTGGCCCCTCTTTCTCCTCGCTGCAGAGGGTGGAGGCTGGGAACATTCATGGGTTATAAATTCTGCCCTCTTCACACTGTCTTCTCATCAATCTTGGTTGACTCCTGCAAAGAGATATTCAATATTCAGTGTTTAAATATCCTTCCTGAAGTTCCTTGAATTTACAACCTAGGCCACCCTCTTCTTTCTCTTTACTGGGCTGTACGTCATTTCTCTTGGTTCCTCGAAAGAGCAGCCAGGTGAATTGTGAGCGTGCGTGTGCACACGAGCACACACACACCCCATTTTCCCTTCTAGAAATCCTTAAACATCTGTAGGAGCCTTTAAACTCTTTGTCCCCTAGTGCCTCTGCTCTTGTACACAACTGTGTACCTGAAGTGCCCGTCTCTGCAGTTCTGCATCCCTTGCGGGCACTGAGATCCTGCCTGTGTTGGAAGCATCACCGAAAGCATGAGAGACTCCATGCTGAGCTTTCAGGCAGCTTTTTCTTACTTACAATCCAAGAAAATGAAGTTGCTAAGGTTTAAGTACATCTTAAGCTCATTATTCTTTTAAGAAGAATATAGAATTCTATTGTTCTAATGGAAATCAGCCAGGACTTACTTTCTGAACTTGGTGGTCATTGTTCGTAAGGTATTTCAGCTTCCTTTCTCTCCTGGACACAAGGTAAGAGTGCATTGCCTGTGATCAAGTGACCGGCATTTCTGCACCAGAGCATTTAATTGCCATTTAAAGACTGCTCCTTCTCTTGGTCATGATGACTGGACAATTTTCACGGTGGCTGCTCTCCCAGCCAGCCTTAGTGTGGAAAACCTTAAGCGGAAAACTCAGCCCCTCTGTGACTTACAGACCTGTCACATAGGGCAGAAATTATTTCTCCCTTTTGTTGTTTTAAGGCACTGAGATTTGGGGGTTGTTTGTTACGTAGCATAATCTTACACTTCTTCACTTGCTTAGCTCATCCTCACCAATTCTGTAAATGTGACCATTTCTCCTTGCCCTGATGATTATATGTTTTTGTCTTGGATAAGTATCTTAATAGACTATAGAATGTTGCAGCTGTTGTACAAACTTCCCCATTGTGTGTTGTTTCTGCCACTGTTTTTTTTGGGGGGGAGGGGAGAAACCTTTATGGAATTATATAAGTAAAATTATTTTTCAGCAAGGATCCTCATTTATAGGCCATACTCTAGGGCATATCTCATGTAACTTTTTGTACCAACTTGCAGGTGATTTGCTTCATTTGCTTTCATTCACTCATCCAGTCATGCACTCATTCATTTATGTTTGTGTTCAATAAACTGTACTGAATGCCAGGCATGGGGCAGACTGGAAAAGACCCAGTCCCTGTCATTCTTATATTAAATTACCAACTCATTTCTTGTTTAGAAAGACTAGGAATAATTAAAAGTAAAACAGAAGGCCATTTCTAAATAATCTGCATTTAAATATATACAATATCTTGTACGTAATGAGCAGGCATAAGGCTATTTCAAGTGGTTAAGAAAATGCGTATTGCAGTAGACAGGGAGCCTCCGGTGGGTTCCACCCACTTTATCTCCTACAAATCTGAGAGGGCTAGCTTGAAGTGCTCACTATGTAGGGAATACTGGTTTTTGAGTGTACCTGGTAAGACTGATATAACTGATCTGGAGACATAACAAGACCTTGGTAAACTGTGGAGGTGGAGGACTCGGTTTGTGAATTTGTTTCTTTTGCTTAAGCCAGCTGACCTGGTGTTGCCCATTTCTTACACATAACGGCACTTTAAAAATGCTGTCCCACTTAATTGGAGCAATGGCGACCTCCAGTGGCTGAACGTACTCAGTTTGGAGGAGGGGGTTCTTGGGTCTTGGGAGATCTTGCTGGAGCCTGCTGTGTTCTGCTTCTGGGTAGCTTCCCACCACTGAGTATTCAGTTCGGTTTATAAAAACTGCAGATGATGTTTACCAAGACAAAAAAAAAAAAAAGAATTATGGAAAAGCAACGCAAAAAGAACATAGCCCTCACAGGCTGGGCCTCCCCAAGTAGGCAGGAACACAGGGAAGAAAACATATTAGGAAGATGAGACTTGGAGGTAGGAAGTGAGGTGATTGGGTCAAGGGCATGATGCAAAGAAGTCTTTCCCACAAACGTGCCTCTTAGGCTGGTTTTCAGGCATACCCTTCTTGTCAGGTTGACATATCGTACCTGATGAGAGACTGCATATCTGCTCTCTCTCTGTTTCTGTCTCTGTGTCTATCCGCCCATCTCAGTGACCATCCTAAACATTTCTGAAGTGCAACAGAACATATTCTACAACTTACGCCATGCCTCAGAGTCATGTTGACATTTGGGAGGATATATCATTCTATAATGCTACACCGAAACATTTAAATGTGGAATAAAGAATTATAACTCTTTCTCCTATATTTGTCACCAGGGATGCTTTTGGTTTTTCCATTGGGGTTTTGAAGGGCTCTTCATCCCTCACTCCTGCCAGTACTTCACAGAACAGTTTGTGAGCTCCTGAGTTCAGAAACATCGCAGACGAGATTAGGTCCTAGGGGAGGTCCACGCTGTTGCTTATCCTGTCCCCGGTACTAGAATTATTAAAACAGCAAATTTGGCTCAGGTCAATGAGTTCAGGGGGAAAACAAGGTATAAAGGACATGCAGTGTCCCACCTACTTTTTGCCTAATAAACCTACAGAGAAGCAGATCATGAGGAGTGACAGGAGAGGGGAGAGGAAACCAGGACAATGGCAGAGTGTGTGTGACGTCATTCTTCTGGTGGGTGCGTTTTGCGGAAGCCAAGCAGAATTGTTAATATTTCAACATACGCAATATTTACCATATATTAAAGTGGGATTTTTAAAATCCTTTTTAAAAGCTTTTTTGGGAGGGAGGTAATTAAGTCAATTAATTAATTTAATGGAGGTACTGGGGATTGAGTCCAGGACCTCGTGCATGCTAAGCATGTGCTCTAAAACTGAGCTGTACCCTTCCCCCTCTGGGATTTTTTAACATAATAGAAAAATTAGACACCACCTGAGAGATCACTGCCCTCTTTGCGAGCTATGATGCTCATAGGTAGTGACATACCTGAGAGCCGCAGGTAAGTAAAATCATTCAATTTAATTTCTGGCTCACTTTTTAGAGAAAGTCGTTGGAACACACGCATACACACACCAGCACATTCATTAACCATCTGCTCTAAAATCAAGGCACAGAAACATAAACCTTTGGCCAATCTACCCAATAAATGCTAAAAAGCCCAGTTCGATCCTCTGTGGGGACCATTTAAAGTCGAGAAAGAACCCCAGAAATGGCTCTGTGGTCCATAGTGAGCAATGCTCTCATGCCAGCTGGTGGGGTGTGGGATTCGAGCGTTACCTAGTCCCCATGCAGATGAAAATTATGCCTTTCTCATCGAACTTTGCTCATGGCTCTTTAATTCACATTATTCTTAAATGGAGGGGCTGGTTTGGAGAGAAAGCCCCATTGGCCAAGGCTCAGGGCAGAGCTCTCTTGGATACCTTGATTCTGATACAGCAACGCTACATCATTGGATGGTTGCTCAGGATGGGTGAATTGTTTGGTGGAAAATTCTCGCAGTAAGAATTAAGATGCTTGCTGTGTCATGTGTCATGGTCCAGCAATGTCACTCACTCTTGGGGGTGACGGTCCTATTTAACTGCAGAGCGGTGGACGGTACCGGTGGTGCACGTCCTTGTCTACTGCCTTGTGTTAAAGCTCTCTGTGTGGCTTCGGCAGACCGGAGGATCCAGGACCATCCCTATGTCCATATTATCTGCATTTGTTATTAATATTAACTGCTTCACAGTCCTCGGATGTTTACCGAGCAGCAGGTGTGTGTCAGCTATGGGGGTAAGTCTGTGAGCGCACAGACGAGCCCATTCTCGCCTCTGCATCTTTCCTCGTGCTGGAAAGCCTTCCATCTGTCTCACAGGGTTTGTTCTACTCGAACCTCAAGGCCACACTCAAGTCCCCACCTGCCCTGTGAAGCTTTCACTCAGCGCTTGCTTTCTAGAAAACGTTCTCTACCACATGCTTGATGTTGAATTGTGGGCTGCCTGAGCCTCCTCTGCTTGATTGATTTCTTTCTACTCAACATCAGATTATTATCATTATTATTATAAGCAAATGAGACAATAACAACAAGGTGCTTTGGACACACACGGAGTTTTAAAAAATGCAGTTAAAAACCTGGCAGCTGGTAAGAATATCCTGATCTATAACAGGAAAGAAAAAAACCAGCTTGCCCATCAGAGCCAAGTGACACAGTTCCTGCAAGCTGCGAGTTTGGCAAGAACGATGATGGTCCTCCCTAATTTGGTTTGAAAAATTCTATATTTGTACCTGAACGGTGTTTAGTCACAGACTCTGTAGGTGAAAGTAGACAGTAGCTCTCAGCCTGACTCTTTGTTTTTCAGCTCTTTTGCTAAATGACTGCTGAGTGCAAATATGTTTTCTGTGCCCAAAGCAATAACTGGATGTTTAAAGAAAGGATAACCCTGCCAAAAGAATTCTGGTTGGCTGTCCATCACACAAATTAATTCCTCTGAAAATGGGCTATATTCTCATTTGCTTTAATGGTGATCAGAGCAGGTAGTTGCGATTTTTTTTTTTTTTCTTCTGGGTCTTCTGCTCATCAGTCCTCCGAGTATTTCATTTTGTTATGGCTCATTAAAGATTGGGCTTGATAATGTTCCATCAGTACGTAATCATGCAGAGGACGGATTTCTTCACCAGACAAATGGAGTTAGAAGAATATTATTCTTTCCTCACTTTCCTCCCCAACTAATGGGTCACTTAAAAGCTATGAGGGAAGAGCATCTTTAAAATCTCTAAGAAACAGTTTTAACAGCCATGGTATATTCTTGTTTAATTTATATCCAAAAAAAATAAAATAAAATAAAATAAAATTAAATTAAATTAAATTAAAAAGTCTAGTGGGAAAATTTTCCCATTAGTGATTTTTCTTTGTTCTTCCCCAGAGTGAGTTTCTCCGCAGCATTCAAAAGAACCCGTGCAGAGACCGCGCCCCGCCCCCACCCCAGCACTAAGGTTAAAATTCTGCAGCTTCCTGACTGGGTTTTGCAATCATTAAATCCATACAGATAAGCAAAACTGCTTGAATCAGGATGACTCAGGCACTGCAATTGTCAGCGTGGTCCGTTTGTATTTAAATCAACTGGACAGTGATGAATAATGTAAAGACTGAAAGTAAGAAAGATCACGTGGCCATTTCAATATTTTCTAAGTGAAGTAAGTCCCTTTTAGGACCTATATGACATTCACATTCAATGGTTTTGAACTCTGGTTAAGGAAGGTTAAAGGGAGTATTTTCATAATGCCTTGCAAATATCACCTATTAGATCCTTAATACATATCCTAACTAAGGGATATTCTCCCCAATGAGCATATAACTTGTCTGAGAGCCTTTATGAAAAGTGATGGTTTTATGTAGGTCCCCTCCCACCAGAGGTGACATTGGCTGAGGAGCTCTTTTTGAAGTGGGACGTCCCCAGGCCATCAGACAATGCATTTGTTAACATTCAATCACTGACCAGTAAGAGATCATTATTCTCATCTGCTCTTTCCATTTGAGTTCCTGGTGAAGACAGAAAACTGTGTGGTCTTGGTGTCATAGAGCCCATGCCCACAATATTTAGCAGGGTGATGGGCCACCCCATCAATATTGGTTGAGTGGAAACATTTGGGAAATCGTTGGTCCAGCACAGGAAACCACTGCTTGTTTCATTTACTCCTTTTGTCTCTGGGATAAGCATGGACAATTTCCTTCTTTTTTTTCTGTTGGTGGACCATGACCAATATCCAGGTCCTTTTTTGGCAAAGAGGAGCATGTATGAGTTAGGGACCAGCGGAGCTATTCTCTCTGTGGTGTCTGTGGTCATGGTTTCTCCCCTGCTCTTCAACAGAGAACGTGGGCAGTCCTTTCTTTTGATTTGGATGCATAAAAATAACCCCTGGATAGATGCAAAAAGGTAGTCCAATAGGATCTAAGTCAAGGGAGATGCTACTAAATAAGAAAAACCATGTTTGAAAAGTATAAAGGACACTGCATTTATGGCACGTGATGGTCTAAAGCCCCAGTAGGCTGTAGAAACAGTAGAGGATAAGTATAATATAGAAGCTTTACAAGTGTTAAGTAGAATTTAAGATCAATTAATGGAAACAACCAAGACATTTTTCAGCAGGTGAATCATTAAGCAAATGTCATATATCCACACCATGGAATACTACTCAGCAAGAAAAAGGAACAGACTACTGATATGCACAACTTGGGTCAATCTCCAGGAATTATGTTGAGTGAAAAAAAAAAAAAAAGCAATCACCAAAGTCACATACTATGTGATTCCATTTATATGACATTTTGAAATGACAAAATTATAGAACTGGAGAACAAATCACCAGGAGTTAAGGAAAGGATGGGGGTGGAAAGGAAGGTGTTGCGGAGACAGAACATTCTGTGTCTTGACTCTCTCCATGTCAACATTCTGGTTGCCATTATTGTGCTACAATTTTTCACAATGTTGCTGTTGGGGAAACCTGGGTCAAGGTTACATGGGATCTCTCCACTCTGTGTTATAATTTCCATGAATCTAAATTATTTTGAAATTAAAAGTTTGATTATAAAAATGAATAATAATAGGAGACTGAGAAGAAGAAAATGCCATCAAGTAGAATGAGTTGCTTAGAGATTGTCCTCTACTTCTTAGCTGTAAATAGAGGAGGAAGATGGGGGGAAAGGGTATAGCTCAAATGGTAGTGCACAAGCTTAGCATACAGGAGGTCCTGGGTTCAATCCCTGGTACCTCCATTGAAAAAATAAATAAATAAATAATCCTAATTATCTGCCCCGCCTAAAAAAAAACAACAAAAAATGGAGAAGTTAAGTTGAGTGGTGTTTCACACAAGAGAAAACAACTTGTGTGAGAGAATATAGAATGGGAAACACTGATAATACTAATTACTGTAGCAGAAGTAAGACAGAATGCTAGTGTGATTAAATAGCACAATTATTTGTGTTATTCTTAAATTAGGGGTATTTTCAATTGCTTAATTCTCTGTCATTTCTCTTCATGTAGATCAAAAACACTAGTAGTCCCTTTGTATAAGAGAACAATCTTAGTTCAAGGTCTATTTATAATAGTGCTAAAACTCAAATCTAAATGATGCAAAACTGAGGGTTATTTCTCAGATGTTGCTATAAATTTGATGGAAAATAGAATTCTAGTGTTGTATTTATTCAAAAATCAAAGTGATGTAGAGTGATTTGAATGAAGAAGGTTAATGAATTGTAAAATGCTCTTGCTGGTGGCTTACAATTTTTTTGATGGGGGATCTGGCAATATAAAATGGCTTCAAAACCTGCAGCTGGCTCGGGGACAACTTATATTTGAAATGCATTTTTCAGGTGGAAAATAACCTATTTCAACTTTAGTCACAATACAGTACACAAACATGCCCTCAACATAAAATCATCTAACATCACAAAACTCTTAGATCAGGAAGAGAGTGTTTGCATGCATAAAATACTTTTATTTTTCTGAAAAGCAAACAACAACACTTGATTTGATGGCTTACAATATCACACATGCAGTGTAGAAACACCCCAATCTGAACTAATGAATACATTTCCCTACATTTCAGTGGCAGTTTTACACATTTTTGTCTCCTTTTAGTGTGTAATCAGTTAGCTTGTGGTTGTTTCTGGGGACAATTTTATATGCCACATATACCCTGGTCAGCTGGCATCAAACCAAAATAGCATGTTTATTTCCAGACACTGTATTCAGCTTTTACACGGATTATCTCATTTAATCTTCACAAGCACCCTGTGAAGGGGACGCAAGTACTATCTCCATTTTCCAAATAAGGAAATGATGGTGCCTTCTGCTTTGGTATTTGGCACAAAGCCCCTTGGTCTAATTAATGTAGCAATTTGTTTTCATCTAACTCATTTCTTTTAAAAAAAAGGCAGAGGGGGCTATACTTACGGTTGCTGGATAGTCATCATGGGGTCACAAGTCTGGATTAGAACTCAAGCAGGTCAGTTACACTCATCTTCCTTTCAGGTGGGGCCCTCCACCCACCAAAATAAAAAGAGCTATGGAGCATCACTTAGGAGTGAGAGAGACTCAAGTGTCTAGGAAGTCCATCCATGGTGACACTCTAGGTGGGAATCACACTTTTTGGCAGGACTGGTGAATATTTTTTACTTTACTTTTATGAAGGGACTCTCTGAAGCCTGATTAAAAAAAATGTATCAGAAATCATGAATTAGGTTTCACCCTTACAAATGGTGAATTATGTGATTACAGGAAAGCTGTTTAACAACCTAGCATTTCAGCCTTCGAAAAGTTTTAGAAGCCAAAACTCCATGTGTGCAAATTGTTTCTGATCACAATTTGGTATTTCGACTTCTAAACGGGTCAGCCTGAAACATTTCCAAATGCCTGCGTGGGTGTCTTACTGACATCTCACTCTCCAGTTATTCAAATCCAAGTTTCCACTACACCCTCCTCCCCTCTCAAAAGTATGCCCATCTTTTTAAGATCCATTCCAAATGCTGCACTTTCTTTCCCCAAATAGTTTATGATCCTTTAAATGGAATTCAGTATCTCTTTCCTTTGAAATATCATAGCAGTTAAATATTGCTAATAATAGTGGTAGCCAACAGGGATTGCTCTAATGTGCCAGTATTAAGAACTTGCATGTATTCACTCTTTTAATCCTCAAACAAATCTTGTGATACACATTCTCTTGTTTCTTCCATTTTCCAGGTGAAGGCAGGGAGACACCACCAGGTCATGGAAACAGCCCGCACTGAGAGCTTCTGGGAATCACAGGCCAGGAATCAGGACCTGGGCAGCCAGGCTCCAATGATGCTTCCTTCTACTTTGTGATATGATTGCTCTTAAACATTTTCTCCCTCTGGATGACAAACTCTTTGGCAAACGAACCTCCCTTACCCATCTTTGTGTCCCCTGTGGAGCTTCATACAGCGCTTAACAGATATTTGTTGCAATTAATTGAATTTTCTTCAATGGCAATTATAATAGCTCTCATGGAAGTAGAATAAACAAGCAAACAAAAAAGCCAGGTATTTGCAGCAGGAGAATAAAATGCATCTGGAAACACAGAATTCATTTTGTACAAAAAGAATTACTTTTTCCACACAAAGCTCTATCTTTCCTGTCACTCCTCCTCCATCTCATATAGATACAAGTAAATACACCTTAATCGCTGGGAGAATGTAAGCCCACACGCTGAAGTGAAATGAAATATCAACATAAAAGATGATATTTTCTATTCTTCCCTTGTTTTTCACTGTCTTCTGTTACAGTGAGGCAATTACCTAGCTTTGGTCCTACCCAGTTACTCAGGATAAATACCTTTATCAAACATAACTGTTTTGTATCGTAGAAAGTCAAATTGTTATTTCATATTCCTATGTGGCAAATAGACTCTATCTTTTGCAGGTGTTCCCCCAACTGCCCTATCCCGTTTCAAAATCTCACTTAATAAGGGGCAGAGCAGTCCTTAGCTGCCTTCAATTCTCTGCTGGTCCTTACCATCTGGCACGTTTTCTTGGAGCTTGTGACATAGATTTTTGAACATCAGAGCAGGAAAATTCTTCCTAGAGAGACACTTTAGGTGTCAGTCATCATTACAATAAAGATCTTGAGTGACTTAAGTCAATTCCTACAAACAGAAGAACTCCTGGCAATCAGCATTGGCGTCCGCCTGAGTTTGATGAAAAGCAGCGCGGCCTTGGGGGCTAGTCCGCCTGTGACGGGGTCAGAACCTGTCAGGCCCTCACCTTCCCTGTGACCTTAGCCCTGGGCCTTGGTCATTAAAAAATCTGTATTAAATTCTTGTATTAGAAGACTACTTATGAAATTCATAGTTAATTGCAATACCACTCTCATTTTGAGAGAATCAGCTCAAATGTGTAGCGTACTTAAAAGACTAGAGTGATGTTGTAATTCCCGCAATGTCCCACCCAAAAGCTAGTCTCAAAGGAAGTCATTTTCCTATCTCCCAGAGTCTGATTAAAGGGTGTCAGTGTCACAGGGGTGCCAATCGGCGTAATTCATGTCGGGTCCGAGCCCTACAGGGGTATAATCTTGCTGAGGAGTTAAATGATGTGTATGGGACCATAACTGTAATACAAGTGTGATAATTTTGGAGGTTTGAAGGGATAGAGTCGTTGTTTTGGTTCAAGGACTTTTTTGACAGCCTTCCACTTATGAAAGGCAAAATTCTCTATGACCTACCAACATCAATGACTGACCCTTTCCAGGGGAAAAGAAAAGTGGGTAAGAAAAAAAGCACCAAAAGAGAACCAAGTAGTAAAACCTGTTGGTACCAACATAGATGAATCACTCACTAATTATATTTACAAGGATATGAGTCCATGCCTTTAAGTTATATAAACCAATTCTCTATAAATTAAAAAATGGCAGTAACTCTATTACTGGGTTATAAGCTCCACGAAGATAGGATTTTCATCCATTTGGGTCATTAGGGTTTGGTGTGTCTTTGTTGCTTAATAAATATCTATTGAATGAATGAATTGAGTGAGAATAGCATAGCCAAGGAAGATTTTTGTAAAATAATCAGGTAGAGAAGAGCTTGCCTGAATGCTGAAGGCTTTTTTTTTACTAATGGTATTGTCTTTTATTATTATTATTATTGTTGTTGTTGTTGTTATTATTATTATTTTAATTGAAGTATAGTTTACTATCTATGTTGTATCAATTTCTGGGGCATGGCACATTGCTTCAGTCATACATGAATATACATATATTCATTTTCATATACTTTTTCACTGTAAGCTACTACCAGATATTAAATATAGTTCCCTGTGCTATACAGTATAACTTGTTTATCAATTTTATGTATACCTGTCAGTATCTGCAAATCTTAAACTCCCAATTTATCTCTTCCCACCCCCTTCCCCCCGGTAACCATATTTGTTTTCTATGTCTGTTGAGTCTGTTTCTGTTTTATATGTAAGTTCATTTGTCTTTTTTTTTTTTTTTAGATTCCACATAAAAGTGATGCCATGTGGTATTTTTCTTTCTCTTGCTGGCTTACTTCACTTAGAATGACGTTCTCCAGGTTCATCCATGTTGCTGCAGATGGCATTATTTTATTCTTTTTTTATGACCAAGTATCATTCCATTGTGTAAGTACACCACAGCTTCTTTATCCAGTCATCTGTCAATGGACATTTAGGTTGTTACCATGTCTTGGCTATTGTAAATAGTGCTGCTATCAACATTGGAGTGCATGTGTCTTTTTGAATTAAGGTTCCCTCTGGATATATGCCAAGGAATGGGATTGTTAGATTATATGATAAGTTTAGTTTTAGTTTTTGAGGAATCTCCATACTGTTTTCCATAATGGCTGTACCAAACTATGTTCCCACCAACAGTGTAGGAGGCTTATCTTTTCTCCACAGCCTCTACAGTATTTATCATTTGTGGACTTTTGAATGATGGCCATTCTGACTGGTGTGAGGTGATACCTCATTGTACTTTGATTTGCATTCCTCCAGTAATTAGCACTGTTGAGCATTTTTTCATGTGCCTATTGGCCATTCATATGTCTTCATTGGAGAATTGCTTGTTTAGGTTTTCTGCCCACTTTTGGATTGGATTGTTTGTTTTTTTTGTTATTAAGTTGTGTGAGCTGTTTATATATTCTGGAAATCAACCCCTTGTCAGTCTCATCTTTTGCAAATATTTTCTCCCATTCTGTAGGTTGTCATTTTGTTTTGCATATGGCTTCTTTTGCTGTGCAAAAGCTTGTAAATTTAATTAGGTCCCATTTGTTTATTTTTGGCTTTATTTCTATAGCTTGGGTAAACTGCCCTAGGAGAACATTGCTGAGATGTATGTGAAATGTTTTGCCTATGTTTTCTTCTGGGAGATTTATTGTGGCTTGTCTTGTGTTTATGTCTTTAAGCCATTCTGAGTTATTTTTATGTGTGGAGTGAGGGAGTGTTCTAATTTCATTGGTTTACATGCTGCTATCCAGTTTTCCCAACACCACTTGCTGAAGAGACTGTCTTTTCTCCATTGTCAAAGATTAATTAACTATAGGTCTGTGGATTTATTTCTGGGCTCTCTATTTTGTTTCATTGGTCTATATGTCTGTTTTTGTACCAATACCATGCTGTATTGATGACTGTAGCTCTGTAGTATTGTCTAGGAGGATTATTCTTCCAGCCTTTTTTTTCTTCAGTAATGCTTTGGCAATTCTGGGTCTTTTGTGATTCCATAGAAATTTTAATATGATTTGTTCTAGTTCTGTGAAATATGTCCTGGGTAATTTGATAGGGATTGCATTAAATCTGTAGATTGCCTTGGGCAGTGTGACCATTTTAACAATATTGACTCTTCCAATCCAAGAGCATGGGATATCTTTCCATTTCTTTAGATCTTCTTTAATTTTCTTAATCAATGTTTTGTGGTTCTCCATGTATAAGTCTTTCACTTCCTTGGTCAGATTTATTCCTAGGTATTTTATTACTTTGGGTGCAATTTTAAAAAGGATTGTTTCTTTATTTTCTTTTCCTGTTGATTTATTGTTAGTGTAAAGAAACGCAACTGATTTTTGTACATTAATCTTGTATCCTGCTACCTTGCTGAATTCTTTTGTTAGCTCTAGTAGTTTTTGTGTGGAACTTCTAGGATTTCCTATATATAGTATCTGAATGCTGAATGTTGATAGTGCAAATCCAGTCTAAAGACTGAGGTCAAAGACAGAGGGCAGAAAGGAAATCTGCAGTGGCCTGAGATCCCTAAGAAGGTAGGCAAGGATGAGATCTGAGCTTGGGAAGGGACCCACCCTAGTAAGGAAATATATAACAAGGAAAAGTGGTGAAAAAGGAAAAGGAACAATGGCCAGGTCTCAAACAAACAAAAGAATGAGGAGAGAGGCAGAATGAAGGACAAGGGGATTTGAAGCAGCAGTATGGTTTGGAGAAGGTCGGGACCCCACCTTGAGATTCTGTGGGAACCGTGCTGAGTGTAATGTCAAGATGACTTTCATTTCCTCCTTTGAGAGTCTGTAGTCTTTGTAAAATTCAGATTGCTTCTATTTTCTTAACCTAACCTCCCACTTTTATTTGACTCTTAATCCCTTGCTTGGATAAGTGATTAAATTTCAGATATTTCAGAGGAAGAGCTAGAAGAATTTGGTTCTCTCAATGACAGAAAGCAAGCCATTCTCTCTCTTCATCTTTTCCAGTAATGTAGCTCCTCCTTCTCTCCCTCCCTCCCTCCTTTGTTTCCTCTCTTCTTTCTCTCCTTTTTCCAATGATAACCATTGCCTGTTCTCCATGAGTGCTCTGTTATTTTAGTTGCTACATTTCACTCAACATGTTAAAAGTCTACTTCCTTCCCTTTGCACAGTATAGAGGACCTGGCAGCTTTGAACTCTGTTTTGATGGAGAGTTGGTAGGTATTATTTCTAAAACTAAGAGGTTTCTACCACTAATGAATGGACTTAAATTCATGGAAATGATTCTGGTTTAAAGGAGGAAGCAATGCGGAACTAAATAAGGTAAGCAGGGCCCTACTATCAACATGAACTGACTTTCAAGGAGGCAGGATGATAATAGTCAATAACCCCTCCTGGTTTAACGACATGTAATAAATACAGATGAATTCTAGGTTTACTCTTTCCTGTACCATCACAATAATAATAGTCAATAACCCCTCCTGGTTTAACGACGTGTAATAAATACAGATGAATTCTAGGTTTACTCTTTCCTGTACCATCATTATATGATGTATATATTCCAATTTCTAGAGGGGAATTTAAGATATTTGCATCCAATGTGCTACAGAAGATGTCCACTGTTTCAAATCTTCATGGAACATATTCATTTAACATCTCATGGACTAATGCACCGTGCTGAGTGTAGCATCAAGAAAAAATATCTTATAAGGTTATAATGTGGAAGAAAAATTGTGGAAGCATTTTCACATTTCTTTTCCTTATATAATCTTGCCTACTTTAAAATCTACCTTATGGTTTTAATGCATGTAACATATTTATTGCTCTGTTTTAAGTAAAGGCAAAGCTTAAGAAATTCAATTTTTAGCAAGTCACCACTTAAACACATTTTGTATATGGTCTCCTGCAAGACACCTTAATTAATGAGTGACATAAATAAAAAGATGTAAGAGATGCTAATTACAGACACATTTGAAGTGTGAATTTATTATTATATTGTGTTTTTGAGAGGGCAATTCTGTTCATATTTTTAAGTTCCCTGTGTGTGGCATCAACTGTTTCCCCTCTTTGCTAAATATGAGCCATTGTCTTGTATAGATAAGTTATTTAATTTCCTTCCAAGTCTGGTTTTACAGTTGTTACATAAATATTGAATAGCCTTAATGTGAGAACGTTTCACATTTTAAAGCAGGCATCCTATTGCCCCTGAATTTTCCATTTTCCAGGTTTAAACATTCCCAAGTTTTCCGCCTGCCTCTCTTTATAAGCACAATTTTTAACATTCTGGTTGTGTTTGTCTGAAGAAACCTGTTTGTTGGCTAATATCTGATTTAAACACCTAGAACCATGTATAATAAATAAAGCCTTAATAAAGTCTGATTAATTAATCAGAGGTTTTATTTTCCACCTTTGATTCACTTTATTATTATTATTGAAGTAGTAGAATTTAAATTAGTTGGTTTATTTTGTCAATATATCATTTAGTTATATTCTGTTCACTGTCAACTAGAGCTCTTAAGGTTTGTTAAACTCATGTTAATGAGTAATAACCATAACAGCTGTAGCTAATAGGGTGCTTAATAGCTGACAAGAACTGCTTTAAACACTCTGCATGATGAACAATTTCAATCCTTCAGTAACCTTAGGAATTAGGAAAAATATTCTTCCATTTTTAAAGATGAGTAAATGTAGACATTGCACAGGGTCCTCGAGTTAGTAGGTGGCAGAACTGAGTGAGATGCGAAGTTAGACAGTCTTTTTAAAAATTTTTTGATTCTTTTATACAAAAGGAGTGATGTTTTCCTATCTTCTCATTTTTTTACTTTATTATTTTAATTTTGGGGGGGTAATTAGGTTTATTATTTACTTCTTAATGGAGGTTCTGGGGATTGAACTGAGGACCTCGTGCATGCTAAGCAAGTACTCTGTCACTGAGCTCTACCGTCCCCCCATGAAGTTGGGCAGTCTTGACACAGACCCATACTCTTGCCTTATACAATCTGATTTACACACTCAGAAGCTATAGATGCGATTATTACTATTTTTTAAATAGATTTTATTCTTTTAGAGCAGTTTCAGGTTCACAGCAGAATTGAGCAGAAAATTCAGAGTTTGCACATAGCCCTCCCTACCCACACATTTATACTCTCCTACCCTCAACATCCCTATCAGTGTGGCATATTTGATACAATCAATGAACCAACATGGGCACATTATTTAGGGTTTACTCTTGATGTTGTACATTCTATGGGTTTTGACAAATGCATAATGACATGTAGCCACCACTATAGTATCATGCAGAATAATTTCATTGACCTGAAAATCCTTTGTGCTCCATTTATTCATTCCTCCCTTCCTCCGTCTCCCCAACCCCCTGGAAACCAACATCTTTTTATTGTTTCTGTAGCTTTGCCTTCTCCAGAATGTCATTTGGTTGGAATCATACAGTTTGTAGCCTTGTCAGACTGGCTTCTTTCATTTACTAATATGTCTTGTAAATTTTTCTTCCATGTCTTTCATAGCTTGATAGATCTTTTTTTTTTTTACTGCACATATATTTTTTAATTTACATATATGTACTGTTCATTGTTTCTAAGAACGTTTAGAGCTTTAGCTTTTTAAACTTACATAGCTATCGAAGCAATAAAGCCAACCACAAAATAAGAATTAACTCAAAAAGGTACATACACCCTGCTATTAACAGCAACATTATTTATACTTGCCAAGATATGGGAGCATCCTGAGTGCACATCAATAGTTGAATAGATAATAGAGATGCAGCATATAGATGTGGAATGGAATACAACTCACTCATAAAAAAGAAGGATATTTTGCCATTTGCAGCCCTTCATTCACTTTTTTTTTTCACTTCAAAAACTAGAAATAGAAAGATAGACGATATGAGGCGGCAAAGGAATATCTCCCAGTCCAAGGCAGTGGGCAGGCACTGGCTCCTCCTACCAGGAAACCTGCACTAGCCTCCTGATCACTTATATCTTTTCTCGGATTTTATCTTGTGCCTTGGCCTAGGAGATATTCTTCTGCCTCTTCATATCATCTATCTTTCTGTGTTTGCAGATTCCTTCCACAGGCTTTGGGATTGTAATGTTCTTATTTCCAGTATCTGCCCCTGGTGGATGAAGCTGGTCTAGAGGCTTATGCAAGTTTCCTGGGAGGGGGAGTAGGTGCCTGCCCACTGCTGGGTGAAGCTTGGTCCTGGACCCCTGGTGGGTAGAGCTGTATCTAGAGGCCTTTGTGACTTAGGAAGTCTGCGTGGCTGCGTTCCCACCCTGTATGTTGTCTGGCCTGAGGCTTCCCTACAGGCTTTTGGGTGGGGCTGGGTTTGGTGCTAATGATCCAATCAAGATGTCAGCCTCCAGGAAAGCTCATGTAGATGAACACTCCCAGAATATCTGCCACCACCTTTTATGTCCCCTGGGTGAGCACTGGAGAATCTCAAGGAACTAGCATTGTGAAAACATTTCAGGAATAACTGCTTTATTTTAGACTCGGTCATGCCTTCTGGGTCTATAGGCAACTTGTTGGTGACTTAGAAGATGTGACAGAGAGTCACCTGCAAAAGGCAAGCTACAGAAACTAACTGTACTGTCTTAGCATGTGAATCAAATTATTTACAAGATGCCTTGTGACTTGTTTTAATAATTACTATTTCCATTAGCAGTCTCATTGAGCGCATTTTTCCCAAAGTTGTTTTCTAATAGGCTATAGAGTATTACAGTAGTATAGTCATTATTAAACCTTGCTTTGGAACTGTTATTTTGGGATGTCTATAAAAGCTAGTAAAATACCTTTCATAAACTTGTTGGCGGCAAATTTTTTATTCATAGTATCAGAAGCAGTGAGAGTCACTCAAGAGAATGATGAGTGAAGTCAGCGATGAAGCTAGGTAGTACAATTTTTAACTTAGAAAGTGCAACCATATAGTAAGTAAAGTGAGTTCCGTGTGTGTATGTGTCTTGAAAACTATTCATGATGGTTATTTCAGGAAAGGAGTTTCAAACATTTTGGCAGAATCCAAGGAATAGTTATGTAACCCATAAGATTTGAGAGGTCTTTAAATTGGTGTGTGAGCAATATAGATATTTTAGATCAGAGAGCAATTTTCTCCAACAGATGAGGAATAGTCATAAAACAGCTCATAGGGGCTGATGTCCAATTGGCCAAGACAGTGCCTCGCCTGGCTGCAGCATCTCCTGGTACCTCGGTGAGGTCTGCTCTCTGGACCATTTTGTCTCAGCTTCCTCCTTGGCACAATCAACTGCAGAAAGGGACATCGATCTAGATATATAAGTATTGGAGAAGGTGCATGTGTGCACACGTGTGTAAGTGCTTTGTCTTATTACAACACCTAACTGTCAAGTCTTCAGTTCCAAATGTATTCAATGGAACTTTTTATTTCTACACAGTGAACATCAATGTTCCAAATTCAGGAAACCCAAAATAATGAATGTTGACGTTGATGTCCTGAGTCACGAGTCGTCTCTTTGCAGCTTCAGGAGAACCTCTCATGTGTCACATCTGCTGTCTGGTCAACACTGTTGACTAAAGGGAGGGAGTTTTTATTATTATCTCATTTTTAACAGATAAAGACTCAAGGACTTAGAAAATGATACATTCACTTTGAAGAATAAAATGATATTGAATGCTCTCCAGAACAGAGATACAAATGAATTCCCGGCATGTGTGATGCTTTGAATGTTAATAATAACCTTGAGAACTGATTATTATTCGTATTAGTGGTAGCAATAGTATTATTATGATACTGTTTAAAGCTTCATTTGGTTTTATTTTTAATACCGTTACTTTTTTCATGTGTGTTAGTACGATACTGTTTTGTTTGTTTTGTTCTGGGTTTTTTTTTTTTGCATGAGATTTTATTTTTAAAAATTTTTGTCATTTTTTTTAATTGAATGGAAGATTCTTGAAATTCTATAATGCTTTACAATTTTCAAGTTTCACACACAATTTTATATAGTTTCATAGTACCCACTTTTGTTTTTTTCACTGGTTTGTTGTACTTTTTAGGTTCCACATATAAGTGATATCCTACAGTTTAATATCATTACTTCTAACTTGTTTCCAAAAGTTCAAGTAATACATAAGTTTATAAATAGGCAGTGAAGTCTTTACATACCACCACCTAGGATCAATAGCTGTTCACGGTTTGATATGTGAACTGCTAGGTAATATTCTGTGATTTATACTAGTAAAAAAAAAAACTAGTATTATGCTGAACATACTGTTTGAGAGCTCTTTTTTTCCTATTTAATACATTTTGAGCATTATTCCCTGTCAGTATACGTAGATTTTAAAGACTGCATAGTATTTTGCAATTATAAACACTGCTGCCTCAAATATCGTTGTTCATCTATCTTAAACACCAGAAAGGACGTTTCTGTGAGACGGACTCCTAGAGAAGGTCGTTGTTAAATTTTGTTAGAAACTGACTGTTCTCATGAGCAGTGTGGCCCAATCACGTAGCTGGTAAGGGGTGGGTCTCCAACATACTGTCCCTGTGACTTTGTGTATTACCAGCACGATGTCTTCTCTAGATCAGCCGTGGCACTTGGAGTGAAGGCATCTTTCCTCTCCAGCTAACTCCTGGTGCCCTCCCTGTCTAACTGGTCCTGTGGTGGGTCTAAAGTCAGGTGGGCAATGCAGTTGTCATCAGGAAGGGAGCCTGTGTAATGAGTGTCCAGTGTCGGGTTAGGACAGGGTTAAGGATGAGTGTTGAGGAAAATGAGGCCATTACTATTGTGTATCTGGGAGAACACTGCTGGAGTTCTGAGATTCTGAACTTCCTCTGCTTTCTTCTCTAAATCCCGTTCACCTGATTATTCTGAACGTTTCATTCAAGTGATCACAGGGCCTTCAGACTTCACTAAGTTTTAGTTATTATCTTCAAATTTTTAAATAACCTTAATAAGCACAGTTACCTCATAATTTTAAGGTTTCTTACTTTCAACACATATTTTTGTCTACTGGGGCAGTTAATATGACTGAAGGTAATGCCATGAAATTTGCTGAAACGACATAATTTCAGTGAAACCAACATGATTTCATTCAAAATAGGTCCATTCTGGCAGAGAGAATTGCATTTTCCTCACATTTTCCCCTCCTTCTTAAGGCATTCCTCTGCCTCCGGTCTAAAAGAGTTTCTTGGCAGGAGGTCACCTTTAAAAGCCCTTTTCTGCCACAGCTATTTTTAGCCCTCTCTTGAATTTTTATATATACATTTTATATATAGCACTGTTCGTATCTTAAATTATTTTGAAAAGCAAATCCATTTAATTTAATATGACTTCTCAGAAATACTTTTTCCCTTCAGTCTTATTTTGGATTATTTTTCATGGATCATTAGGATGGGTTCCGACAACTCAGAACCAATGAAAAAAGACTGGGCTTGATGTCAGGAGAGCAGGGCCATGTCACTTAGCCTCTCTAAGCCTCAGGGTAGCATATAAGCCTCAACTGCCCCACTTCCCCTTGGGCATCATGTCTTTGGAGCTCCCGTATGCACAAAATTAAATTTGTTTTTCTCCTGTTAATCTGTCTTATGTCGGTTTAGTTATTAGACCAGCCAAAGAAGCTGGATGTGGAGAAGGGAAATTTTTTCCACCTTGACACCTCACTGAGTAGCAAGAGTTAGATAGTGTTACCTCATCTGATTTCTTTTTTTCAATGTGGTAGAAATTATTCTATTTTTAGTTTTAAATAATTTTGAAAATTTAAATTTAAAATAAGACAGCTGAGATTTCTGAAAATTTAAAGTTGAAATGAATGTGGGCTAAGTAAAGCCCAGCCCTCTGTAAGTAGAAAAGCGAGATCCAAACTCAAACTCTTGGATTCTATTTCTACTATTCTTCTCCACTCCCCAGACCGAGAAAGATCTAGGGCCATTGTGTCCATACTCAACGCGACTTTGCAGGGCCCAAAGAAAGAACGTCATTCCATGTACTCTCTGTGTAGAGACCACAGCAAGGACTGTCTTCCAGTGAGGCTGGAACTGTGCTTGAAGAGGGAACATTCTCTGTTCCTTTTCACACAACTCTTGAGTTAATACGACTGTTTCCCTTTAGGGAATGAATGAGTCTATGTTGATATAGACCCTTCCATGGTGCGGGTGGAGGTCCTCACACTAGTCTATGAGGTAGGTATCATCATCTGCACTTTATTCTCTTACAGATGAGGAAACTGAGGCTTGGTATGGTTCAGTAATTTTCCCAAGGTCACCGTTTCTAAAAGGAAGACCCAGGATTTTCACACGTGTCTATTTTTATAGCTCCTCGTAACTTGATTTGTGGCTCAGCCACTGTAATATGCACAAGATGAGACAAAACAGTAAATAATCTTTTGCTACTATCAGGTAAAACCAAAAACTAAAAATCAAACTAAAGTGAGGTCTTATCTCTAGACAGCATCTCTCCATTCACCCACTCTCAAAACCACATGATAACAACTAATATAAACAAACTTGAAGGAATCCAGGGTCAATACTTAAAAATGATTTTCAAACTTTATTACTGTATTATTTAATTATTTTATTTGGGGGGGTAGGTAATTTGGTTTGTTAATTATTTTAGAGGAGGCACTGGGGATTGAACGCAGGACCTTGTTCATGCTAAGCTTGTGCTCTACCACTTGAGCTATACCCTCTCCTCAACTTCCAAACTTTACTTGTAGTTTATGAAATCAGAAGGATCCACTGACCTAATTAAAGGTGTTTCATGCAGATCATAAATTATAAGAATTGAATGATAAAATTGGAAGATTTATGGGTTTTTTATCCTATTCTGCACATTAAAATACAAGCTGAGAGGAAGCAGCAGATCTGTTTTGACCTACTGACTCATGGGAGCTCCCAAAGTCTATTATTGCTTATCTTTAATTCATATTTCCACTAGGGGCTGAAAGTTCTCATCTGGTTGGCTGAACAAAGTATGCTTTTTCTCTTTTTGTGGCTTGATTCTCCTCTGTGATGGTAACTTAGATCAGATGCAGGAAAGCAACCCTCTCTGGAAAAAGAAGAATGCCTTTATTTATTCTAACTTGGGTTATCTGAAAGTCTGTCATATCTGAAGCATTAAAATATTTCGTGCTTGACCACCCAAGAATGGCAACTGTTCAGCTGCACAGAAAATCTGTATGGAAAACCTTCTCCCTGTGGCTTTTATAAAGCACACACAGTGTAGTCAATATGAATACAGTTCAATGTGATATTCATTTTATGTAATCAAATGAATAGTGCATTTATCCAGAGTGCTAATGTAAAAGCGTTATTATCAGCAAACAGAAGACTCTTATATCCATGCTATAATGTAATAATGTATGTGAAATCTCAATAATGGCCTTCTCTTTCAGGAAAGGGCGGTCATTAATTGAGTTGGTTTCCCATCAGAGAGTGGATAATGGTGTTTTCCAGTGGTGTTGATTTTAACATGAATACAAAATACTGATCTGTATTATTCTTACTGACATCTACAGTAGTAATAAGGGTATTAATTCAAGTTTCTTCTTCACTTTCCAGGTCTTTATACTTACAATTTAGTCATTTTGTTTCTGCTAAAAAGGAACAAGTGCAGACCTCAAAGGAAACAGATGTGAGTTAGACAACAGACAATGCCCCGGGGGAATTCACAGTTTTTTAAAGGAGACAGATGTGTCACCAGACAGTTGTAATGCAATGAGATAAGTGCTATGTCCACTTTTCACCTCACTTTTGCCCCTCAATCAACCTCTTCATCTTATTAAAATCTAAATCCAATACATTTTTCTGTCTTAGTTGGTCCCTTGGGTACATTTCCCATTCCCACTCTCTCAAACTTGGCTTTTGGTTTCCATAACATCACTTAATCCTGTTTTCTTCCTACCTTGATAGCTACTACTATATACTCTTTTCTAAGGACTTTTGTCTGTCTTGTAGTGGCCTCCAGAGCTTACTTTTCTTTCACTTTGCACATTCACCATTATTTCACTTATCATCTTTGAACTAATTATGAAATCTGAACAGCCAGAGTTGTGGAAGCACAGGATGATGGAAATGGCAGCCTAGGAGACGATGTAGAAGAGAGGAGGGAAGAAAGCCTAAAAGCTAGAGCCAATGTGCTGTAGGGGGAAGAGAGAGTCTCACGTGGAGTCTGAGTTTTTGATTCAATTGACCCTATAATTTTAGGGTTAAAGATCCCAAAGATGTCTCATAATGTTGTCTCAGATACGCTTAGATACTAGCATTTTATCTGATAGAAACTAGCAATCTTTTTCTCAAAAACTTTCTTTTAGAAGACAGTGGAGTAGGCCGTGTGCCTCCTTTCAGAGACACAGCGAAATTATAACTGCTTACAAAGCAACTATCAATGAGCAACCTAAGGACTCACAGAAAACATCTAAATATATAAAGACAAACGATACAAAGAAGGGACCACAATAAGTCAGGTAGGAGGGTGGACATGCAGTGTAGTCAAGACCCACATCCCGGGAGGCAACACACAAATGGAGGGTAGTCACAATTACAGTGGTTCCCCGCAAGGAGGGAGGGGTTCAAATCCCACACGGGGCTCCACAGCCTGGAGATGCTGCCCCAGGAGTGTGAGCCCCAAGAATGCTTGGTTTCAAAGGCCAATGGGATTGCTCTTAGGAAAGCCAGAAGACGGCAGAAACAAACTCCACTCTTGTTTTGTTTTGTTTTGTTTTGTTTTGTTTTGTTTTTTCACACAAAATCTCATATGCTCGGAGACCCAGGGCAGAAACAATAACTTAAAAAGAGCCTAGCAATACACAAATTCAATGCAGTCCCTATCAAATTACCAATGACATTTTCCACAGAACTGGAACAAAAAATGTTAAACTTTGTATGGAAACACAAAAGACCACGAATAGCCAAAACATTCTCGATGAAAGGAGAATGGAGCTGGAAGAATCATTCTCCCTGGCTTCAGACTATACTACAAAGCCCAGTAATCAAAACAGCATGGCTACAAAAACAGACACCTAGATCAATAAAACAGGATAGAAAGTTCAGAAGCAAACCTATGCACTTATGGTCAGTTAATTAATGACAAAGGAGGCAAGAATATACTATGAAGAAAAGACAGTCTCTTCAATAACTGGTGCTGGGAAAATTGGACAGCTACATGTAAGAGAATGAAATTAGAACATTTCCTCACACCATATACAAATATAAACTCAAAATGGATTAAAGACCTAAATGTAAGACTGGATACTCTAAAACTTACAGAGGAAAACACAGGCAGAACACTCTTTCACATAAGTTGCAGCAATATTTTTTGGATCCATCTCCTAGAGTAATGGAAAAAAAAAAAAAAGTAAGACCTAATTCAACTTAAAAGCTTTTTCATAGCAAAGGAAACCATTGACAAAAGGAAAACACACCCTATGGAATGGGAGAAAATATTTGCAAACCATGTGACCAGTAAGCAATTAATTTCCAAAATATACAAACAGCACATACAGCTCAATATTAAAAAAACCAAACAACCCAATCAAAAAATAAGCAGAAGACTTAAATAAAAATTTCTCCACAGAAGACATACAGATGACCAACAGGTACATAAAAAGATGTTCAACATCACTGATTACTAGATAAATACAAATCAGAACTACCTTGAGGTATCACCTCACACCAGTCAGAATGGCCATCAGCAACAAGTTAACAAATAATAATTGCTGGAGAGGATGTGGAGAAAAGGGAACCCTCCAACACTGTTAGTGGGAATTTAAATTGGTGCCACCATTCTGGAGAACAGTATGGTGGTTCCTTAAAAAAACTAAAAATGGACTTACCATATGATCCAGCAATCCCACTCCTGGACATATATCCAGAAAAGACAAAAACTCTAGTTCAAAAAGATACATGCACCCCCAATGTTTGTAGCAGAACTATGTACAATAGCCAAATTTTCCTCCATGAAAATGTTATCAATGAACACTTTCTCCAGCAATATATGAGGATTTTTATGCTACTATTCACATGTTATCAATATTATCAAAGATTGTGTGTTATCAGAGATTTTGATCTTTAATAAATTTTATTTCAAATCAATACAGGCTAAGAGTAAAAAATAAAAATGCTGAAATAGTACAGAAGAATAGAGTGGTGATTGAAAGCACCCAAGTCTTTTGGATCCCTCATTTGCAACTTCCAAAGGTAGTTGTGTTTACCAGCATCATGCATATATTTTCAGAAGCTTCCAGTACAGATAGAAGCATTATATATATATACATGTTCATACACAAGTGTAAACATAATAATACTTTACAACTTACTTTTTCACTTGATAATACAGCATAGATAATGGTCCAGTCAATAAATATGATACTGCTTTATTATACATATTTTTAACACCTTTATTGTGGTATGATTCCTGTACAGTAAACTACACATAATTCAGATGTATAATTTGATGAATTTTGATAGATTTATAGACCAATGAAACCACCACCACAATCAAGATAGCTAACATTTCCGTCACTCTCCAAGAGGTGCAAATCTCAAATTCCTAATTTATCCCTTCCCACTCCGTTTACCCAGTGGTAACCATAGTTTGTTCTCTATGTCTGCGAGTCCATTTCTTTTTTGTAGATAACTTTATCTATGTCCTATTTTTTTAGACTCCAAATATAAGTGATATCATATGGTATTTTTTCTTTCTCTTTCTGACTTAACTTCACTTAAAATGACAATCTCCAGGTCCATCCATATTGCTGCAAATGGCATTATTTTATTCTTTTTTATGGCTGAGTAGTATTCCATTATGCATAAATATACCACGACTTCTTTATCCAGTCATCTGTCAATGGACAGTTAGGTTGTTTACATGTCTTGGCTATTGTAAATAGTGCTACTGTGAACACTGGGGTGCATGTGTCTTTTCGAATTCTATTTTCCTCTAGATATATGCCCACGAGTGGGGTCGCTGGATCACATTATACATATTTTTTAATGGCCACTCAGTAGAATAGATACCCTGGATTTTTAGCCTAGTTTGTACAGATTAAAGTTTAAAGTATTCTAAGGATTTTAATTGCAAATAAGGCTGCTATGAACAGCTTTATATATGCATCTTATTTGTTAGTGCAAATACGTTTCTGACAGTCAAAAGATACGTGCAGCTTAGAATTTTGATAGTTCTTTCCAAGTTACCTGCTAGAAAGGTTGAGTGCTATTCTTCAAATTAGCTCTTTAGCTTCTCTACCTACTGCTGTCCTTTATCATTATTACTTGTTTTGTTTGCAGAATCAGTGTTTGTTCAGCTGACGTGGAATGGTGTGTGTTCTAATGGGATGTGACACTGGGAAAATTAACCTTTCCACCACCATCGGAGATTCTCCACAATTCTGAGACTTGTACAGAATGCCATGTGCTGCAAACCAGTGCATTTCAGTTCTCTGGTGAGGCCTGCATTACAATTGGCCACCTGGGACGAAATGACAGTGCAACCCTTGTGCTACTGAGGTTAACAGAGAACTTGGTGACTTAAAAAATTTTTGTACTCATAGGTCACTCTCCTACTGAAGCTGTTTCCTCTATGTGTCTTCAATTCTTCATTGTGACTCAGAGTTGCTATTACAGCAAATGAGTTGTCATGAATTTTGCATTATGGTGATCACCCTTAAACATCTTTGTACACCACCTAAGCTCAGGAGACAGAATTATTTACATACATTTTCAATCTATTTAAAAACAATATATACCTAGTCATTCAATGGCTCATTTATTCTGTGGTCTTGATAGAAAAACTGGGCAAATGTAATGCAATAGTTTGCTCATTGATTGCAAGGATACAACGGAAGGAACCATAAAATAAATTACTCCTCATAAAGATTTAAAGGTTGGCAGGCACCAAATCCACCAAAGTTGTTGTTGTTGTTTTGTTTTCCCTCCGGGTAGGAAAACTATTTATTGTGTGTCTGTACCTGATCTATCGTATCTGTCAAGTGACTGTCCTTCACTTACTTTGGGAAGTGTTTCCTTCCACCATTTTATAGGGAAGAGCTAGCTGGTAAAAGCACCCCACTTTGTAGTTTCTAGACTCATAGGCGCTGCTCATGATGACTTAACAGGACAGTTATTTCAGTACCAGGCTGGAGGATGGACAGTAGGAGCAATTATAAAATATAATCACCTTGTTATGCTGGAGATTAGGCAGAAAGAGAACAGAGGGCACCTGAAGGCATTGTGTCTAGTGTTCATTTCAGGAAGAGGAATCTGGTAAGAACTGAAGGTTCAGGAAGGTCAAGATCAAATGAAGTGAGGCAGAGCAAGCTGTGGCTTGAGTCTAAGGCAGTGATTCCCACGGTGAGTGATCATAAAAGCATATGATGATGTTTGTTAAAAAGCAGATTCCGAGATCTCATTGGAGATTCCAATTGAGAAATCATGCATAGGGAGGGTGGGGGGAGAGGAGTGGCTAGGAATCTACTATTTAGCCAATGATCCTGCTGCAGATCGTCTGTGTCTCTGCCTGTTGAGATAGTCAGCATCTGGAGAGCTGCCTCAGTCTAGGGGGTCAGAGGTTTAACCAGAGCATCTCTGGCAAGCAGGGCTGTTGCACTCCAGTTCTAGGCGGGGGACACTTCTTCCATCTGCTTTAATCTGAGCAGGAGATCTGAGTCATTCTTGCACATGAAACTGAGCTCTCGTGGAAAGAGAGCTACAAACTTGGGGATACCTCAGATCTTACACCAAAAGAAGATAAAATCAAATAAGTGCAGTCTTCCGTTTACAGTTTGACTTACGATTTTTCAACTTTATGATGTTGCGAAAGTGAGAGGCCTTCAGTAGGAATGGTACTTTGAATTTTGAGTTTTGGACTTTAGTCGTTTCCTGGGCTAGTGATCTGGGTAGGTCCTCTCCCATGATGCTGGCCAGCGAGCGGCAGTGAGCGCAGCGCCCAGGCAACCCTGCCATCATGAGGGTAGAGAGCCACTCTGTTTTTCACTCTCAGGGCAATATTCAATAAATTACATGAGATATTCAACACTCCATTATAAAATAGGCCTCGTGTTGGATGATTGTGCCCAACTGTAGGCTAACGTAAGTGTTCTGAGCATATGTAAGGTCAGCGAGGCTAAACTAGGATGTTCAGTATGTGAGACGTTTTCAAGGCATATTTGACTTACCTATATTCCACTGTCAATGGGAGGCTGGGGGCGTAACCCCTGGTAAGTGGAGGAAGATTTGTAGTTTTATTTTAGTTGTGCTGGTTTCTTTTGACATTTGTGACTTGGATCAAGACCTAACGTTGGACAGCTGGTGTGGTGTTCACTTTTACTTAATTTTTCCTATTTTAGAAGTTCTTTTTGGCCTTAGGTCTAAATTTTCCCCACCCATGCCACTATTTGAACAGCTTCTGTGGGTCTTTTTTTTTTTTCCCTTCCATTCTCTTCCAAATGAAGTGTTTTCTCAATAGGAATAGACAACGATTTTAAATCAGACAACTCAGAGGACTACTAGTTTCCATGGATTTATGATTGACTTTCATCAGAGGGTTCGACCTCAAGTTCTTTCAAAATCTGTGTGGGGGAGAGAGTGTGTGGAGGCAACAGGGGTGTGAATCAGATGGGGGTGGTAGAAACTTCAAACTGACAAGCCTACCACCTGCCTAAAAACATTAAAAAAAAATCAAAACAAAGCACCATGTTGTCAAAACAAAACAGGTCTTCAGAATAAATTCAGATGCCGCCATTTTTCCACATGCCCTTGACTTAAAGTCTCACACTGGTCGATTTGCAGCCACTGCCTCAGTGGTTTATGACATCAGGGCGACACTGCTTTAGTGACCCTACAGTAAAACACTGTGTGCACATCAGAACACAATATGCTGCAAGACAGACACGTTGGGCTACACTGGGAAAAGCAAGAGCAAGTGTGGAGTGGGGAGAAAGAGGATGCAAAAGGACCTACTACAACATGGCCTTGAATACCCTACCACGCTCCTCTGAGCCTCTGGTTCATGTGCAAAATGGATGTCAAGTACCTCTTTCAGGAGATCGTCTCAAGGTTTAAATGAGATAATACTTGTAAAACTTTATTCAATGCTTGGTATGTAGTACGCATTAAATAAATAATATATGGTGGAAATTACCGGGAGCATTCTGAAGAAGATGGGGCTTCTCTAGTGTTAATATTTGCACCTGGTGACAGGAAATGTGATGGAGAGATGCATTCCCTTTCCTCTTTCAGCCCCAAGGGTATTGACTGGTTCCCTTGTCCACGGCTAAGTGCAAACGTCCAACAGAGATTGCTCACAGCTGAGAACTACATCCTGAAGCTACTAAATTAAAGGCACATTCTTATTGTTTTTTTTTTTTTTCTTCCTTTTCCCCCTCTTTCCTCACTTCTTGCCTCCAGTCATGGTAACTACTTCTCCTGAGTTTTCTAAATGACAATCCCACCCAAGGTTATGGAGTGAACCGATGCTCTGGGTCTGAGAACAAGGAGGTGGAATGAGAGGGTCCCTTTAAGATGGTCAAAAGTGGACTTCAGGATGGGTTCGGCTGGGCACCTTAGACCCTCCAGTACACCTCACAGAAGGACTGACACCAGACTCCTCTGAGATGGAGCTGAGTTTCTTAGCAGTTGAGTTCCTTAGCCTTAGAAGGTCCCTGCAGCAGTCCTGGGACAGCTGTGTATTCAAAGGAGGGGTGGCCAGGTCCATCCCTTGTCCCCCATTGTGCCATTCCCTCTCTCCCACACATGAGCTCTGTAAAAGGAAGGTCACCAGCGAGAAGGTGAAGAGAGCCGTGGCAAAGCGACAGTTACTGCATTGTGGTAGGGGTATCTGCACTTGATTATCTTTCGGAGATAAAGTTTTCAATCGTAAGTGAGGTGAAATTTGTTGGATTTGATTGAACACACCGCAACAGGTAGAATCAGGTTTTTGGTCTGAGTAGGGATGGGAGGTGGACTGAGACCAGCAGTTTTTAAAACATAGCAAGCTTCAAGGAGCACGTATCTGATGTCGTACTGTTCAGTTCGTACATGCTCTCTGAGCCATTTTCTCTGCTCTGTTTTTGTGTGTTTACCCTAATCTGCTCACTCTGTATTATCCCAATACCCTCCCGAGTGGCTGCGTGCAACTTACAATCAGAGAGTACCAGCGTGTGAACAGCATTCATTTCTGCTCAGTACTGCTTAATTTCTCTGATGATCACATTGACAACCTTGCCCTCATTACAGAGGACTCAGAAATACTGTCTGAATACCTAATGGGAGCCAAGTAGAGGACTATGCTCACTTTTGCATTTCTTCATTCTCAGGTAAGATTTACTGAGAGCCTACTTTGTGCCGGATACTCTTCCAGGTGCGGGAAGTGCACCGTTGAACAAAACAACGGCTTCATTTTTATCAGTTTACATCCCAGCAGAGGAAGGCAGACCAAAAAAAAAAAAAAAAAAAAAAAAAAATCAATAGCTATATTCTAGGTCTAAAATGCAGAAAAAAGAAACAGAGCAGGTAGGCTGAGACAAACAGCCGGGAGCTGTGTGGGTCTGGGATAGCCACCCCCACATCCGGGGCTGAGGTGAGAGTTTTACGATGGCCTTGAGGCATGTGTGAGGGACAGCAAGGGGACCTCCGTGGCTGGACCTAAAGAAGCTGGAGGCAGTGGAAGTAGATGACATCAGAGAGGACCTCAGGGGCCGGGTCACGACTAGTTTTTGCAGGTTCTGGTCAGCATTTTGGATTTTATTCTACCAAGACGGAAAAACACTGTAAGGCTTGAATACAGAACTGATATTTTAAAAAGATCATTGCTCCTGTGGGGGCGGGGAGAAGGTTGATGGTGCTAACCGGGTCGCGATGATCACCTTACAGTCTTGTCTGCAGACACAGGGATGACTCATAAAATCAGTCCACAGACTATGTTTTGTATTTTTAAGGCAAAGTGAGCACCACACTTGCTGCTCTGTGGTGTGATATTATGCCTTCTATGATGCCATGATTGAAGGATTTTTTTTCCTCCAAGGGGATCTTTAGTTTAAGTTCGTAAAATATTCTGTCCTGCTGTCAAAGTTGTGGTGATACTGAAATCTGAACCTGTTCTGTTCTGCTCCTTTCATTTTTTTTTAATTGAAGTATAGTCAGTTTCAATGTGTCAATTTCTGATGTACAGCACAATGTCCCAGTCATGCATATACATACATATATTCATTTCCATATTCTTTCTCATTAAAGGTTATTACAAGATATTGACTATAGCTCCCTGTGCTGTACAGAAGAAGTTTATTTTTTAATCTATTTTTATATATAGTGGTTAACATTTGCAAATCTCAAACTCCCAAATGTATTCCTTTCCACCTCTTTCCCCCAGCTCATTCTTTACATCTCATAAATGCCTTATCAGACCTCGGTCTGTTTGCTAGGGTTGAAAAGTGGTGGTAAGTATCTTAGCCTGATAGGTTCTAATTTACGGTACCACGACTTAAACTTGCATGTATGAAAGCTGAGACTTTTTCAAGTTTTATTAAGAAGTTTTGGATAATGTCAAAAATGAGCAGTCCAGCTGGTTTCCACAGAATTACAAATTGAAGCACCCCAGAGATGAGCAAAATCAGACAGTTCAGAAAAAAGGAAACAAAAGTGAAAAGAAACAATTTTTAACAAGTTATAAATATTCAGTTATGGCCAAGAGACAGTTGGGGTCAAAGGTAAAGGGACAGGTGTGAACCAGGCAGGGACTCCCAGGAGACCAGTGAGATAGCACCACCTTTAGACCAGCTTTGAAATATCTTGGTGATTCTCATTAAAAGTTCTTTATTTTTAGAACAAGCTGAAATGTTACTGGACTATCATGAAATGGCTAAAAGTAGGATAATATATTCACTGCGGAAGTTAGGAAGGCCTTAGGGAAGGAGAATATGACATTTTCCCTCACAGCTGAGTTTCCTGGCGAATTAGGCTCTAAATGTCCGTGAGAAATTATTACTGAAAAATGAGATCACACCCAAATACTAAATAGAATATATTGTCACTGAAGACAAACTTGCATATTTTATTCTTCCCTATAAAACAATAAATTATGCCACTTTTGTCAGTAATGGACTATTAGTGAGCCAAAATTTAATTAAAAATGAAGAAATTAAGTCAATTTATTCTATGAGGGGAATAATAAACGAGAAATATGACCTTTCCAACTTAAAGAAGTAAAAAGTTTTGTTATTCTGATTGACGTCTTTTTAGGGGATGCGCAACTTTTGATAATTTATACCATTGTTACATCATTTTTGACCCTTCCAATCAATGTGAAAATATCTCACAATTAATAATTATAAATATATTTCTTCCAAATACAACTACATATCTTAGTTTCCACATATTATTTTATTTAAAAAATATGAAAGTCTATCTATAGTGACTTGTCTCTTTTGCCCTCCAGGGTGATGTAGTGATTCCAATTCCCAGATAACCGGGCTGTTAGAGTTAAATGGAGAGAAATCCTCTGTGCAAACCATGTAGATGGACACCCAGGAAATGGATGGCCACGGGTGGCTGGTTTAATCTCTTTAATTATAATTTTCTTCATCTGCAGAAAGGCAGTTACAGGAAAAGTAAATGAAATATTATGTGTAAACATGTAGGGCAGTAGAAGCTCCATAAATTTTGGGTTCTCTGTCTGTGCTGTCGAGTCAGTTGAGAGATATCATGATGGTAGTTACAAATGACATAGAAGTGGCTCCAGAGTGGTAAATTCATGGATTTAAGGGGACAAGGAATTGAATTGTCATTCCTTGAACTGTAATCTTACAGTTAACATGATATATTTTCCACCTCCAAGCACAGGCAGTTTTGGAGATTTTGGAGTAAATGGCTTGTTTTGGTCTGTCTTTCTTTCTTCATTCTCCTTCCTTCCTTCCTTCCTTCCTTCCTTCCTTCCTTCCTTCCTTCCTTCCTTCCTTCCTTCTTTCTTTCTTTCTTTCTTTCTTTCTTTCTTTCTTTCTTTCTTTCTTTCTTTCTTTCTTTCTTTCTTTCTTTCTTTCTTTCTTTCTTTCTTTTTCTTTCTCTTTCTTTCTAGTTATTAAGTGAGAAAATTGGCTAATTAATTTTTAGCTGTGAAACCATGAATTATATAGAAGCATGTTTTTTAAGTTTCAAAATTTAGAAATGGAGTAGTTACTTCAAGGAATCAATATCAATTACTGAGAAGGCTGTATTAAAATCTGCCCTGGTATTATATTTGTCGGTTTCTTCTTGAGATTCAGTTTCTTTATTTTTTTGCTTTATGTATTTTGAAACTATGTTATTGGTGTGCATAAAAAATATATACATTTGATCAGTTTGAAGTTATTGCTGTCTATTTCTATTTATCCTACATTTTCTGTGTTTGTTTTTCTTTCTTGCCTTTTCTTGGATAAAATTTTATTTTTTTAGATTTTGGGTTTGTTCCATTTTCTCCCGGTTTGAAAATTATATTGTTTTGGAAACTCTGTTACGCTAAAAAATTAAATGTGCATATTACATACAACTAAGTTTATGTCTAATAACTTTATTCTCTTCCCAAACCAAACAAGGACTTTCTAAATGCTCTAACATCAACTGATACTTCATACAGTCATCATTTATTTAGACTTCACTATGTTTACCATTTTCTTTGTTCATTTGTCTTTTTTTGGGGGGGGTACATTTTACTTATTCCTTCTGGGGTTTTTTAAAAATCCTAAAACATTCCTTAAAAGCTTAGTGGAGATTTTTAAATTATAAGCTCTCATTTGTTTGGTCTGAAAAGACATGATTTATTCTTTTTTTGAAAGGTAGCTTTGCTGTTTACAGACTTCTAGATGGTGAGTTGTTACTATCAACATTTTGAAAATACAATTCCACTGTTTTCTAGATTGTATTGTTTTTATTGGGAAATCAGATGTCAGTCTGATACTTCTTTCTTTGTAAGTAATTTTTCTTTTTTCTTGAGTTGACTTTAAGATCCTTTTTGTCTCTTTGTTTCTCTTTTTCTATGTTCTTTGTCATGTTTCTTAGCTATACTATGAAATGACGTTAAAAAAAGAAATTCTGCTAAATGTTCACGTGGTTTTTCGAATCTGTGTCTTGGAGTGTTGAATCGGTTCTGGATATTTTTCAATTGTTATCTCTCCAAATATTTTCTCTGCTCTCTTCTATCTCTTCTCCTTATGAAGCGCCAATTCAATCTGACAGGTCAGATATACTCACCCTGTTCTCCATATCTCATCCGTTCAGTGATTGCTAACAGCATTCCCCTCTCTCTTTCTCTCATAGATAAAGAAACCCAGCTTTGCAGATAAGAAAGAGGTTTTCTTTGCAAAGATAGAGGCACAAACTCCTTATTTGGAATCTCCTCATCCTTGTTTGATATACAGTCTCTTTGCCAGATGCTTCTTCTTGATGGATGTTTTCAAATCTGCATATGATGAAGTTTAGACAGTAAGAGACTACAAATACTTTTATACCGTGTTTCATTTCGTTAATTCCCTTGCTGCTACGTTTTTAGCAACTCTCAGTCCCAGCTCTTGTCCAACTTGGATGATTCCGTACTTCTGGCTACAGTGACATTCATTGAATTTCTTTGCTTGCTCAGATTAGAAGGGGTATTATCTCACCTGTAAGAGGGTCAGTGAACGAGGGGCAGGAGCACCTTTGCATGACAAAGTGACATCTCCTTTGTGTGTCATTAAGTTAGAATACTAGGAACTTCTCTGTATTTTATTATCATAGGCAACAGTGTGTTGATAAGAATTTAAAAAAATTCTTTACGAAGGTCCTGGAGAATTGGGATAATAAATTGTCTGTCATCAACATACACAAAGAGTTCTAATTAATAGCTTTTTATTTTGATGGTGGTAAATTTACTATATCTCTGCTTTATTAAAAGGATAATAAAGTTGGGTTCTTTACTTTTGTTTTTGATGACTTTTTTGAAGATAATCAATTCATATTGTTAGAGGGAGTAAGACAGAATGAGTTAGCAGGACTTGGGTTTACTTAAGATAAACAGGCTTTAAAAGAAAGGAAGTCTGTGTTTTTTGAGTAGATTCACTATTTTGGGCCAATGAGGACCACGAGAATGCACATTTTACCATTTAATCACTAGTTTTTTTTAATTGAACTTATTAATTTATTATTAATTAATTTTAATAATTTGCTAGTTTTATAAGCCAACATTGATAGCTTGTTTTAATTTTTATTTCTTTATATTGAGTGAACTCAAACATTATTTACAAATAATTATTGTGTTTTTCAAGATATAAGAAACATGCCAGACACATATTTTAGATGAGACCGGGCGCATTCAGGGTGGTGTGGCAGTAGACACATATTTTAGAAACAGAGATTTTGGAATGCCCAGTATATAGCATCGAGTTCCGAAACTGATTTCCCTTCTTTCAGGTGCAGAAGTTAGTAGCAGAAACAACTCAATGTAAAAATCATGGAATGCTTCATGAAGGAGATGGTGACTTGGAAGATGAGGATTTATTTTCATATATTGCCTAAAGTAGTGAGAATTAAATATCAAAACAGGAGACAAGTAAGTAGGTTGGAATTTTTACCCAGAGCATTGGTGTGGGTGGCATTTGTTCAGAGTGGGAGAGAGACCACATTGAATAATTTGATACAGAAAATAATTGTATGTGAACCAGAAATCTACATCAAACAAGTTAACACTTTGGGAGATTTCAGATCATCTGTAAAGTCTAGAGTAGCCTTGACCATGGGCTAGACTAGCTGAAAGGAGTAAACGAAGGAATTAAGTCTGGCCGGGAAGGATAAGTTTCACTGGCTTATGCATCTGCTCCCACGTCCTCTGGAGGAGAAGCCGAGTTGAGTAGACAGGACGGGGTTTACTCTGTGAACAGAGTCACGATGGGCTAGAGAGCTCCTCTCTGCTGAGCCAGGAGAGAGGATTTTCAATTTGGAAGTAGTCCAGCGTACTTTTCCTGTTTCACTGATATATAGATAACAGCTCAAATAAGACACAGAAGACCAAATCCCTTAACTTTTGTGCTGGAAAATATTA
The DNA here is from genome assembly GCF_036321535.1 of Camelus dromedarius. Taxonomy (NCBI): domain Eukaryota; kingdom Metazoa; phylum Chordata; class Mammalia; order Artiodactyla; family Camelidae; genus Camelus; species Camelus dromedarius. The sequence goes on along the minus strand of NC_087436.1, from coordinate 11,124,302 downwards.
TTCTGAAGTGGCTAGTCGAGTCAGACTGCTCTTAAGCACTCAGACACTGGACGTGACTGTTAATACAGGGGAGTGGGTGGGCTGGTGAATTGCTATTTATAATCTTCTCTTAGTGCTTTATCTCTAGTTTCTACTGCATGTCAAATCAAGGCTGTTCGAAAACAGTGGTTGGCTTTCTGATTACAGTTACCTTGCAGTTGCGTTCTTTCTTTCAAAGACCAGGGAGGTGGCAGAGCAGAAAAAAGAAAGCCTTCCCAGGTCGGCATAGACAGGGAAGACTGAACAACTGGAAACCATCCACACTTGGAGCATTCACCCTCCGGGTGTGTCAGCAAAGTGAAAAAGAAATGCAAGGGGAACATTGCCTTCCACTTCACCTTCCAGGCTGGACGGGGATGAGGTGGTGATGTCATCTTCCACGGAACTCCACGTGCTGCCTCATCCTTTGTGAGTCTTTACAAGCCCTGGTTAGAAACTTCTCATTCAGCTTTTATCAAGGAGAGAAACTGAATTTGCTGGCCAAGGTGAGGATATTTGTGATGTTTCTGATGTCCAGAATAAGGTAACAGACAAACCACTTCCTTTATGGAATGCTCCCAGCACGAGACCTGTTTCTGTGTGTGTGTGTGTGTGTGTGTGTGCACGTGTAAATCTTTCAAGGCATCACCATCACAGACAATTCACCCATTGAAACTGCTGATAGAAACAAACTCAGTCAGGAAAACAATTTTTTTTGGTGGCACTAGTATATAATGAGAAGGACGATAATATATTCTAGTGTCTTCCACTTAATTTATTGCTTTCTTCACAATCCTACCCCACTACCTTTTCTCTCTCCTCTCCATTCCAATAAACTTTTTTGCCTGTTCCTACCTATTTGGTTACCATTTTCTCTACCTCTATCCTTCTAAGTACTCTTTTGATTTATGTGGAGTTAGTTTTTCTTTGTCCTTTAAAACTCTCTCAGGAACTGCCACCGGATTCCGCGTTGCTGTTATTGGATGTGCCGACTGCGTTCTTGATCTAAAGTCTGGATTGTAGTTTCAGTTACACGGCTGAGGATTTACCTACTAATTGATTTGGGATATGAATTCATTCTTCAGGTGAACGACTTAAACATGCCTGGTGAAAAGCCTCTAATGTGGAGAAAAATAAAGCAAACAAAACAACACAAATGTCTTACTTGCTCATTTCTCGAGCAATGCAGGGGAGACATGTAAATAACGGAGCTATTTATATCAGCTGCCACTTTGCTTTACCCGAGAAGTAACTCTGCGGCTACTTTGAACATTGCTGCCTGGCAGCAATATGGATGGGCGATAACTGTAAAACATTCTCTGTGTCAAGAACTATACATTTTAATGCTATTTTTCATTTTAATGGAGTTGGAAGCTTTGGGAACAGTCCTGATGGAAATCTTCAACCGGCCCTGAATCCACTGTTACATTATACAGTTAAAGGTTACATTATACAGTTAAAGGAAAAGGCAACCGTTTTGTCTCTGCAAATACATAATCATGTGCACAACCAGCTCTTTAACCGAGAGTGAAAGAAGAAAAAATAACTTCAGTGTTTTGGAACATCATGTTTCTCATTGGATATAGGATTTCCCCCTGAATTAAACATGCAAACTTCTGGAGTATTTAAGTTTGTTGTTGTTTTGCTAAATATTTGTTGAAACGTGTATTTTGCTTTCTTGGAAAACATCCTCTGTTCTAGGCTGTGTGATTCCTTCCTGAAGTTCCTTTTCTTTTAGTAAATGTCTTTATTGAGCTGACAGTTCCTGTGCTTGAGGATATATGTTTTTATGGTTTTATAAGTGGATTCATTTCCTTTCTCCCTGTCTTTTCTATTGTTGGCTACACTTTAGAAAATCCAAAACACATTCAGTTAGCTCACTGAATACATATTTAGAGATAATGGAATGTAAAAATGGAATATTTAATTCTTTTCTTTGGTGCACAGTATTAAAAAACTTTGTAAATAGTTTTTGTTTTCTTTTGTTTCCGTTATACATTGGGTATTACAAAAATGGATACACTTTGTAAATTATTTTGTGTTCTTTTGTTTCATTTCTACACTGATGTATTATAAAAAAAATTGATACTATGCCTATATGGGAAAAAATTCTCTTCATTACTGGAACCAGGGAACCTGGTTTAATCCATTTTCAATGTGCACTGACACAAAAAAGAACAATTCTGTCTCTTCAAAAGCCATGCTGTGGAGCTGGTGTTCTGTCTTGAGAAAGTATGGTCTTTAGTGTAAAGAATGCATATATTCATAAATTGCAACCTTGTGCAGTTAGTGAGATTCCAGCCACAGCTTCTTCAGCGGCATAGCCTAACATCATTTCACTTATCTGGGTTGCATTTTCCTCACTGGTGAAACCGGAAGCCATACTGGTCTTAATTTGCCGAGTTAATCAATGACAAATGCTTTGCTGTGTGTGGCTCTTTCCCAATGCAGGAATTGAGTTTGTTTCTAACTTTGCACGTTGTCACTTGATAGCTCTTCTGTGACCTTGTGAAGCCCATGTGATGTGTCAGTGGATTTGAATATACTGTCAAGATAAGGAGATTGTCCCATCTTACAGTACTCCTGTGATGCATAACCAATAAAAAAGAATTTCTCTCTTTAGAAAAATCACGAAAGACATCGTAAATGCTACCCAGCAGTGTTATAATTCTGCCTTCCCATCATAGCCTCTGGGATTAATGCATTCATGAGTACCAATAACACGCTGGCTTTAGAACAGAGTAAGCAAATGTAATTTTCCTGCCCCTTCATGCCATCAAAATGCTCCTATTTCCTGAAATAGTTCATTCAGGTTTCCAAGAATTGATAAGAGTGTACATCATTTATTGTACATGTGTAACTCCATTGCTTAACATTTTCACAAACCTAGAGCATTCACAAACTTGTCGTCCCTCAGATTCACTGCTATAGGAACAAAAATAGAAACACAAGCTAAAAGGTGTTTAGAGGACATTCTTGGAAATGCCCTCTGATCATGGGGAGAAAACAAAATCTTACATGGTCAAGCGATTTTATCTGAAATCTGCTACTCACATGGAGTACCAATCTGCAATCACAGGAGGAAACTGGAAAGCCAAAAAGATGCACAGAACTACTTTCTAAATCTCCAAAAGGACCAGGTGAGAAACGGCATCGTTCAGACTCCTGTTGGAGGTCTGGGATGTGTTTGAATCACAGGGAAGTGCTTTCTTCTTATCCTGTCTCCGCCTTGAGGTAGAACTCAGCAACCTGACTCATCCTTTCCCAGTGTGCGCCTGCCCAAACCAGACACAATGGCACTGCTCATAGCAAGTTAATTAAATTTTACTTAAGGTTTAATGAGGAACAGGAAGGGTGTTAACACTGGGCACCACAGGGTGAACTTCACAGAAGTTGCCATTGGATGTCCTCCCCTCCACACTTCCCTCTTGCTCTGAGCTGCTTCATCTGTTTCCTCCCCCCCCCCAACTCCTCTGTATCCCCAGATTAAAGCTGAATTTTCCAAACCATCTCTGTAGAGGCAACCAGGTCATCCCGGCCTGTCCTGTTTAGCCAAACAAAACCCCAGCTGTCCCGACGTTGTCTTTGGACAGTAGGTCCATGACTGGAGAACACTGCCCCTACTGTCACTTGGGAAATCCTGCCTTTGGGGGGCTCAGGAGGGAACACAGAAATTCCTCCAACTCAAATAAAAGAGCTCCTGTAACTTATGAACAATTAAAAAAGTATTTATTAAGAACACACTTTTGTGGAACAGACAGTATATTAGGCATTTGAGGATGGCAAATAACAACACAACCAGAAACAAGGCTGATGCCCCCATAGAGGTCACTGCTGGGCAGGAAAGATAGTCATTAACCAAAAGATGACACAGATGAATGTACAATCACAATGGGGACAGGAATGAGGATGGAGATGATAACACAGGTGATACAATTATCCTGGCCAGGGGTGGCAGGGGACTCTTCTCTGAGAGGCTGAGACCCGAGGGGAGAGTATGATTTCAGTAAGCAAAGGAAGGGGTGGCTGGTGAGTTGTTCTGGACAGTGGGAACAGTATGGGCCAAGTAGTATGAGCATTTAATGAACCAAAAGGAGGTGAGTGAGGCTGGGGCATGGAAAGTGAGGGGGAGCATGGTGTGAGATGAGCCAGAGAGAGGAAGGAGCTGGTCTTGGCTGGTCCTTGCAGGCCAAGTTAAGGATTTGGGTCTTTAAGTCCTTTTGAAGGCTTTTAAACTGGGACGGGGCATGGGGAGAAAGGATGTGACACACCACATTTATATTTGGAATAGCTCTGAATAGAAGTAGGGAATGAATTGGTGGATGGGGGCGGGCAAGTGGATAGGGAGAAGTCACTGGAAAGCTCTTGCAGTGGTCCAGTGTGGACGGAAGTGGATACAGGTGAGAGCTGACCTGGGTTTGATAGGGAAAGAGAGGAGGGGAGGTCTCTGGGCTGACTGACGGGCTTGAGGCTTGCATAAGAGGACCAGGGAATTTGTCACGTTCGTGAGATGAAGACCTACTGGACACAGTCATCTGGGGAGGGAGGCCATGATGTCTGTTTTAATATGTTGATCTAGAGATGCATTTGAGAAATACTTGTGGAGATTGGCTACATGAGCCCAGGGTTCAGAGAAGAGGTCTAAGTTGGGTATATAATTTAGAATCATTCCCATACAGTAGCTTTGTTGTTGTTCTTGTTAACTTAAAAAATAGATTTACTGAAATATAGTCCACATACCATACAATTCACCCATTTTAAGTATATAATTCAGTGGTTTTTAATGTATTAAAGACATATGCAACCATCATCACAGTCTATTTTAAAACACTTGCAACTTCCCTAAAAGAAAATTTGTATGCTTTAATTATCACCCCAGCCTTCCCTCACCCCGAGTCCTAGGCAACCACTAACCCACTTTCTTTTCCCGTAGGTTTCCCTATTCTGGACACGTCATAGGAATGGAACTATACAACACGTGGCCTTTGGTGCCTGGCTTCTTTCCTTTAGGGTCACGTTTTCATGATTCATCCATGTTGTATTTCCTTCTTGTTATGTCTGAATCATGTTTCATGTACCACATTTGTTTGTTTCTCCATTTGTCATCCCATTGCTTTTTGGTGCCCTAGCGACAGGTGTGATTAAGAAAAGATGATGGTGTGAGAAGCAAATTCAGTTTCAGCCCAAACTTGAGGAGTTTCTCACATTTAATGGCTGAATAGCAGAGGATGAGTTTGTACAGGAGACCTTTCCAGCTGTTCCTTCTGTCTCCTGTACAAACTCATTCTAGATAGGAGAAAAACATGGGGATTTTGTCTCATGGAAACTACAGCATTTCAAAAAGGAGGGAGAGCTGAACAACGTCAAACCCTGCAGTGTGACTGACGTTCAGGGAGATGGAGACTGAAAAGTGTCTCTTACGTTTGTGGATGTGAAGTCCATCAGTGACCTTCGTAAGTGCCATTTTGGTGGAATGAGGGGGGTACAAACCATATTGGCGTCGATGGGGGTGCCCAGATGAGGAAATGGGGATAGAATAACAAGAAAAGAGAAAAAGCAGTTTGGTAGGTGGGGGATAATTGTGGTCAAGGAAGGTTTATGGAATCCTTACCAAACCTGAATGGTTGAGTTATGAGGGAGAAGTTAAAAACCCAAAGGAGACCTGAAACAAGTGAACTGTGCTCCCGCACAAGGTGGAAGAGAGACCCTAGACAGTAACAAGAGAGAGGGTGGATGGATACAGTCCCAGGTGGGTGTGCATATTTCACATGTGACAGATGAGAGAATTTCCCATCTGCAAGCCTCCACTTGCTCTGTGAAGCAGAGGGGAGTCATCTTCCGACCACGAGGGAAGAGGCTGAGAGACCAGGAGTTTGAGGAGGGTGGAGGAGGGGTTGAAAACGCCATTGTGGGTGTGGGAGGGTGAGCAGTCAGTAGAATTAGTGAGGCTGCCGGGCAAGACTGCGGGCTTGCGTGAGGTGCTGATTCTGAATTCCTAGTGAATCGATCAACAATCAGATATTTATTGTTGCCTCTCCTGGCAGTTTCCCTGGACTCCTTAAAAATGGGCTGCTTTCCTTCCATCACAGTCTATAGTCTTGAGCATGAGGCTTGGACTTTATTAGTGGTTTTAAGGCAGCAGGGAATGAATGTCAGCACACCAAGAAGATGCACTCGGTGGCAGGTTAATCACACCCGAGAGAGCTGGCAGCTAGCATCACAACTTTTTGTGCTATTAGAGCTCACCTTCCCTACTCTCCTGCAACTACAGTGCATCTCACTTATTCACTTATTGATTCAGAAATATTTGTTTAGTGCCCACATGTGCCGGACTCTCCACTACTTCAAGGATTGCCTATTCTTCCCTGACAGGCAGGGTCTATGCCCCCAACTCAGCCCTGAAGCAGCTGCAGAAGATGGACCTCTGCCCCTCTGCACCCCCACAGGGATATGGGAGTGAAATCTCGGAGCAAGGAATGAGACCAGAAGGAAGGAACCAGGGCATAGCCATTCAAGGACGACACAGCAGTGAGCGCCAAGATGGAGGAGAATTCAACTCCCAGTGGACCAGGAGGCCCAAGAGGGTGGGAGATTCGACCTTCAGTGGACCCTGAACTTCATTGTACACATTGTAATGTACCAGCATGGCGAGTGATACACCCGCAGGCGCCTTGACAGTTCTGAGGCTGACCAGGAAAGGTCAACGAGAAGGTGGTGGCCCAGCTCCTGGGGATCCCTACCCCTTCCCCAAAGTTAGAACAAGCCTCTCACTTGTTAACATATAAAAACTAGCAACACCAGCCTCATGGTTGCGGTGTCTCTCTCTTGCCTTCTGAGACAGCCCGCACTGTCTGTGGAGTGTGTATCTGCTTTTACTCTAAACTAAACACGCAACCCCACACCCGATACCTCTTGTTCATTCTCTTACCTTCTCTCTAAGTAAATCTACTTTTACTGAAAAAAAAAACCAAAAAAAAACCCCACAAAGATTGCCTGTTCCTTCCCACCTCTTTGTCCCTCACACTAGCCTTCTCCTGTTTCCTTTTTATTCTTTTTCCTCTTTGTGTCTCTATCTCAGGATGGGAAGTAGGAGTTATCAATATTTTCCTGGACTCTCACAGCTTTCATTCATGGACAGAAGGATATGACAAGCCTGCAGGTGAGGACGTGACATCTGTTACGACCCTCAGCCGGGCCGCCCGTGCGGCCTGTGTTACTGTGACGCCCACGTGGACCTGGGGTAGATTCTGCAGAATGTGTCTTATTTGAATGGTTTCTTCATGTAAATATCTCATTACTAGATGGCGAGTTTTTATGACAATTTCTGGATTCTATTAAGCACAATTTGTTTTCTTTAATAAATATTTATTGAAATACTATGTGCCTGTGAATTACTATGCAGAGGAGGGGATGAGGGAAGTCAGAGTATTAAGAAACAATCTTTATAAGGAGTTCAGAGTCCCTCAGAGAAGGTACACAGGAGAACACACACAAAATGTGTGTGAGGTCAAGCCACAATATACGTGTGCAAGAGAAAAGAATTAAAAAAGAGTGTGGGTTAGTCATGGAATGCCTTTTGGTGAGAGTGAAATTTGAAACAGAATTTGACTGGCGAGCTGTTCACCAGGAAGTAAGATGGGGCCGAGTGAGGGGGAATAGCAGCTGCTAAGCAGATGGATCTGGGCGCACAGCTGAGGCCTGGACAGTGTGGGAAGCCTGACTTGAGAAAAAGAAGGAGGTGTAGGCAGGAGCCAGACTGTGAAAGCCCTCTGATCCACGCTGAGTGTCTGGGCTTACCTGCGGGCAGTGGACGACGAGGGAAGCGCGCTAAGCAGTTGCAATGACCGCGTGAGCTGTTGCTTAGCAGAGCTGCTCCGGTGGCGGTGTGCAAGCCGGCCCAGCAGGACTGAAACTCTGAAGAAGGGGGTCAGTTATGAGTTTAGACAAGAGATAAAGAGGTCTGGAACTGGGCTGTGGGGCTGGGAACACTGGCCTTTAAAGCCAACTGGCCTGAAGGCTCATCTCCCTGGTGCGAGACCCCCAGGCTGGGGAGCCTGACGGGAGGCTCAGAGCTCTCACTCCCACGGGGGGACCCCTACACTGTAATTACTCTCCGGTTTGTGGGTCACTCACCCCGGGGTACGTGGGATTTGATTATATTACGTGTGTCGCGCCTACCCATCTCATTGTGGTTCCTCTGTTATTGCAGAAAGGGGAAGGGAATAGCCTCGATTCTTGTCTCACCCGAAAGGTAAGAATTCAAACGGGAGACCCAAGGCACTGTGGAAACAAAAGACTTATTAGCAAAGGGAAAGGACACCTCCAAGAGCTGAAGACGGACTGGTCCAAGGGAGGTTAGAAGTGACTGTCCCAGACCCTGCTTCTTTTGTGAGGTTGCCTAGGGGCTGTCGTAAGCTAATTTGATAGTTGACATCATTTGAGTGGCACGTGTGGGCTATGTAACTCTTTCCTTTCCCACAATGCGCACAGGAAAGCCCCTGGAGGAGGGGCCAAGCCACAAGGCTAATTACATCATAATGAGCACTGGCTCATGTCAGGTGGGGTCCTCCTGTCTACGGCACAGTTGCAGCTGTCTGGTTCTACCTGGTTTCTTTGTTGACACTCATTTAGAGAAAGTAAAGCTCTCTGAAGCCCCTTATTCTGAGCACAGGGGTACCATTGTCTTCTGGATTTTTCCCTCCCTTTTCCATCCCTTTGCCCAGTGCCTCTGTCTCTTTAACTGCTTAACACCTTATGTCTTTAGCTGTAGAAGGTCTTTTCCAGTAGGTTCCAGTCTTTTTCACTGATGGTTGTTCTGCAGTTAGCTGTGATTTTGGTGAGCTCGTGAGAGGAGGGGAGCTCACGGTTTTTCTGCACCATCTTGGTCGATCTCCATTGATGATTCTGAGTACTAGGTGAGAAGCCAGTCTGCAGGGAGAGTAAAAGATCAGTTTTAGATACGTCAGTTTGGAAGAGCCTCTGGAACGTCTAGGTGGAGAGACACAATAAGAAAATTTACAGAGATTAGGAAAGAGGTCTGGGGGAGTAATAAAGAATTGTAATTTATTAGTCTAAGAATGGTAATCAAAATCATGAGGTCAAATGAGGTTGCTAGGAAGAAGTAATAGTGAAAAAAGAAGAGAATGAAACATGGAAACCTGAAAAATACTGGTACTTAAGGGTCCGGTAGAGGAAAAAGAAATATCACCATGTAAAAGACTCATGAGGTAGCAGAGAACTAGGAGAAGCCAGTGAAGGGGTCAGATTAGAGGAAAAGGTGAAAAATGTGAAAAGCAGGTGATGTTGGGGTTAAGTCTTGTCCACCAGTCTGAGAATTAGCATGTCCTTAATGCCTTTTAGTACAACTCCAAAGTTAGGTGTGGGGAAATAGATGGGTGAGAAAAATCAATCAGATGTGACTGGGTTGAGGGATACACGGAGACTGGGGAATATACAAAATAGGGAGAGGGAATGGCTCAGTGGTAGAGTGTGCCTTTAGCATGCACAAGGTCGGGGGTTCAATTCCCAGTATCTCCATTTAAATAAATAAGTAAATAAATAAACCTCATCATTTTGCCCCACCCCCCCCCAAAAAAAAGGAGGGGGGGAAGAAAATACAAAATAGAGGGTAGGCATTTTCAAATCACAGCACAGCCAAGGTGATGAAAGGTAAGAATATTTGCTATCTGGAAAAAGGTTCATTAGGATTTTTCTTTTAAATACTCCTTGGGCCAATGCATGGGGGTAGGAGGTTTTCTGCTCTGCGTTCCACATGCTACTGCTGTCAGTGGTGAGCGGCTGTTACCAAAAGACAGACTCTTCTAATAATTAAGAGTTTTCAAATAGGAACGTCCTTCTTAGTAAGGAAGGAAATTCATTATCTAAGACATGTTAAGAAGAGTCTGAATAGCCTCTTATCAAAACCCTGGAGAGGTAGGTCCTGTACGATTTAAGGGTTTAAGAGAGTCTTTTTAACAGGAGACTTCATTAAATTATGACCTTTTGTTTATAATGGCTGACAATTGTAACGTGAATTAAATGAAAACTCTAGATTACAGACCTCTGACGTGCTTTATAATTCTCTTGTCGTCTTATGCGCTCTGTCTTTTTGTGAAACCCTCGCTGGTGCTCCCACCTGGGCACGCCTGTCTCCCACTTGGCACACAGGATCCCCAATTGAATGACGTGGTCTTTGTCCCATCCATATCATCTTTCTGTCCCTCCTGGAGCCTGCTCAGACTAGACTTGGTCCGTTCCTGTCACGTCAGATTCTCAGCCCTCTACTGCCGGCACGGGACAGATCCAACGTCCTGATCAAGGATGCAGCCCCCGTTTGTTAGGACGTCAGAAAGTGCATGTATGCTTTTAGATGAGTGGTTTGCTAACCTGGCTGGCAGTGGCCATCCTAAACCACCAGCCTCGAAGTCCATACAAAAGTTTAACAGAGAAAAGATGGACTTGGCTAACAAAGAGCAAATAGAGAAAAGCAATTGTTTTGAACAACTTTTAAAAATTATGTTTTCATCTGAAGGAAAAATTCACATTCAACTAAAAACAATAATGAGGAGGGCACAAGGACAAGGATGTGATTAACATTTTCTATTTCTACGTATTCATTGATTCATCGGTGGTAGTCCTGAACGGTACCTTTTCCTGGTTTATGTGCGTGTCACCCCCACTGTTTAGAATCATTTTAGGGAACTGTTTTCCAAACAGTTGAGGGCTTACCTCTTTGAGCATAAACACTGCTTTATCTTTCTGAAATATATTATACATTAAATTGCTTTCTTAAAGAGAAAATGCTGAATACAAATTTGACATTTTGCTGATTCAAAACGAGCATTATAAGATCAACTGACATACTCATCTCACTGAATGACTCATCCCTTTTATGGGGCTTTGAGGTTGGAGTGTGGAGGAGTTGCGTGCCCCTGATGGCCAGAGCCAGCTCCAATTTCAGACTTTCTGTTTTAGATTACCTTGCCACCAGGCTCCTGGTTTTAGGTATTTTGAGAATGGACTCGCCTCTAAGCAATATCCTTCTCCACCTCTAATTTTTGGATAGATTTTCTGTATCCATAATCAAAATGAATATATAAAGCAAGTCTATAAATTAAGTACAAATCTGCCATGAATGTTCCAAAGGGCTCTCCTTTGAGCAACTGCATAATTTTAGAGCCCAAATGTGTCAGCAGTTTTAGGTGCTGAGAAGCCACTATAAAGTAGAGATCAGAATTTCTGGAGAGAAGGCTTAAGAATGTATGTTTGTAATCAGCACCCCAATAGTTCAGATGTACTCAAGTTAGAAACCACTGCCCTAGAACACAGATACGACTGTGGCATGAGAGTTGATACATGCGATTGATACTCTGGGGTAGGAAAAAATGACGAGGGAGCTTTTGTTGGCAACTAGATAGGTGGGCTTGTGTGGCAGTGAAATGGGCTTCATACATCTGGTACCCCAGGTGCAAAGGCAATTGGGAAATAAGGTTTTTAACTTTCCATATTCTGCACACAGGACTGAACAATAACAGCAGGAGACTGGAAAAAGAATTGAACAAATCAATCCATAACATCTATCACCTTGTAAATGCAGACTCTTCCTGTGTCTTTGATCAGCCTCTTGACTTGGTTTGGTGTAGCAATGTGCAAATTCTTAAAGAAAATGCATTCTGGAAATCTACACTAAAATTATACCAAATAGCTAAAAAAAAAAAAAAAAAAGAAAGAAATGGGCTTCATAGTAAGACAGACCAGGATTTGACTGCATGATGCCTTGGGCAAGTCCTTTAATTTTCCTAATCCTCTGTTTTCCATGAAATGCACATGAAAGTACTTCTGTAAGAGGATCATGGTCATGAACCAGGTAAAGAGCCTGGCTCATCCAGGGTGCCTGATCAGTCGCCACTGTGACCGCTGACCCCTGTGAAAGGAGATTTTACCATGCTTCAGTTCTGCAACTCTAGATCCCAGAAAATTGCCGAGAAGCACAAAAATGACACATCTGAAGAACCTATTTTGTGAGCAGGTCCCCTAACCCAATCCAGTCATCATCAATACCATGTGCATGGAGCACAAATATGATTCCATAAGAACTTCATGGCCTGAGAGAAAGAAAAGAAAACTTGTGGCACAAACGTGGTCGAATAATGCTCACTTCCTGCTGCTTCGCACTGGGATGTGATTACGAAGGAAATGTGTCACATCCTGGGGAGCCGCAAGAAATCATTTTGACTAAATTTGATGGGTTAGAAAAGAGAAATGCTGCAGATAACAAAGAAACTAAAATTATAGCTCTAAGGAAATAGGAGATGAACGTCAAGTTTTTGTTGTGTGTGTGATTAAACCTCAGAGAAGCGTGACAAGACCTGAAGGGAGAAGGAGAGAAACGGAAGGTAAGATTTGTAAATGTTCAGTGTCCTGGTAGCAAATTGGAACACTCTTGTGTTTGGCTCTAGGAGGAAATTACAGTTCCAGGCATTAGGTCCCAATGAAGACAGATTGCACGTTATGATTGAAATATAACACAAGCAAAGGATTTTCTTAAAGATGGAGCAGATTTAGTCCTTTTTCTTCTCAAATTTAAAAAATGAGTATTTGGACATTTGGACGATTGTTACAATTTTAATAATTCTATACCTCTTTTTTTTTTTAATCGAGGGGAGAGGGTGGCAAGGGGGAGACAGTGCCTTCCTAGACAATCAGGGTAATTATTTGCAGTTTATTGAATGGTTGTTATCTCCAGTGTTGAACCACTAGAAAGAGAATATTCTGGTAGCAGTTAGATTATTGGCCTCAGGCAATTAGCAAAGAAAGTAAGACTTCCTTATAGATAAGTTGATGTGATTTTTATCCCCAGCTTTTTAGAAATATAATTGACATGTAAGGCGGAGCCAAGATGTTGGAGTAGAGAGACTCACAGCTCACCCTCTCCCACAAGTACACCAAGAATTACATCTACAAACCCACTGTATCACACAGAACACCTACTGAACTCTGGCAGAGTGTCTCTGGTTTTCAAATACAGGAGGATTCTCTCAAAATCCAATAAACAACAAGTTTATACTGTATAGCACAGGGAACCACATTCAATATCCTATAGTAATTTATGGTGAAAAAGAATATGAAGACAAAAATATGTATGTTCCTATATGACTGAAGCATTGTGCTGTGCACCAGAAATTGACACAATACTGTAAACTGACTCTACTTCAATAAAAGTATATCCAAAAAAGAAATATAATTGACATGTAAGTTGTGTAATTATGTGTATGTGCGTGTGTATATATATATACAAACGCACATACACATTCATAAGTTGCAAAATGATGATCACCCAGCCTTAGTGAACACCTCCTTCATGTCACATAATTACCATTTCTTTTTTTGTACTGAGAACATTTATGAACTCAGTTCAAATATACAATACAGTATAATTTAACTATAATCATCATGCTGTATGTTAGATCTCCACAAGTTATTCCTCTTATAACTGGAAGTTTGCATGCTTTGACCACCACATCCCAGTCTCCTCCAAGCCTCCAGTCCCTGGTAACTACCACTCTACTCTGTTTCTATGAATTTGGCTTTTCCAGATGTTACATATAAGTGAGATCATATAGCATTTGTCTTTCTCTGTCTGACTTCTTTCACTCAGCATGATGCCCTCATGGTCCATCTGTGATGGCAGAATTTCCTTCTTACTCACTCCTGCATAATATTCTATTGCACATACATACCTTATCTTTATCCATTCATCTGTTGACAGACACTTGGGTTGTTTCTGTAGCTTAACTATTCTGAATAACATTGCAATGAACATGGCAATGCAGATGTCTCTTTGAGATGCTGCTTTCATTTCCTTTGGATATATACAGAGAAGTTGGATTGCTGAATCATATAGTAGTTTTATTTTTAATTTTTTGAGAAAACTCCATGCTGTTTTCTATAGCGGCTGCACCAGTTTACATTCTCACCCACAGTGCACAGGGGTTCTTTTTCTCCATATTCTCCCCAGCATTTGTTATCTCTTGTCTTTTTGATGTGAGGTCATATCTCATTATCATTTTGATTTGAATTTTCCTGATGATGAGTGATTCGAATACTTTTGTATACCTTTTTGCCATCTTATGTCTTCTTTGAGAAACATCTGTTCAATTCTTCTGTCCATATTTTAATTAGGTTTTTTGTTTTTCTCTTATTAAGTTATAAGCATTCTTTATATACTTTGGATATTAATACCATCTCAGATATATGATTTGTAAATATTTCCATAGATTGCCTTGTCATTTTGTTCATTGTTTCTTTTGCTGTGCAGAACTTTTCAGTTTGATGTAATCCCACTTGTTTATTTTTCCCTTTTTCTTTTAGCTTTTGATGTCAAATCCAAAAAGTTATTGCCAAGACTGATATTAAGGACCTTACTTCTTTTTTCTCCAATTTTATTGAGATATAATTGACATATAACACTGTATAAGTTTAAGGTGTACAGCATAATGATTTGACTTATATATCGTGAAATGATTGACACAATAAGTTTAGTAAACATCCATCATCTCATATAGATACAAAATAAATAGAAAAAAAATTTCCTTGTAATGAGAACTCTTAGGATATACTCTCTTTACAACCTATGCATCTAACAACAGCAGTGTTAATTATATTTATCGTGTTGCACATTACATCCCTAATACTTATCTATCTTAACACATAGATTTGTACCTTTTGACAACCTTCATCCAATAGCCCCTCTCTCCACCTTCTGCCTCTGATAACTACAAGTTGTATCTCTTTTTCTATTAATCTTTTTGTTTTGAATTATAATTGACCTACAACACTATGTTCCTGTTAGTCAACAGCAATTCTATATTTCTATACATTTCAAAATGATTACCATCAAATGTCATTATGATGCCACCATACAAAGATATTATTACATAGTTATCAACTATATTCCCTACACTGTACATTCATACCAGCAACTCGTGTATTTTGCAATGGGAAATTTGCACCTCTTAATCTCTCTTTCTCATTTCTTCCCTGCCTCCCTCTCCCCTCCCTCTGGCAACCACCTATTTATCTCTGTATCTATAACTCTCTTCTATTTCATTATATTTGTTAATTTGCTTTGTTCTTTAGTGTCCACATATAAGTGAAATAATACAGTATTTATATTTCTCTGTCTGACATATTCCACTTTGCTTATACCCTCTTATTTCCCGTGGTCCATCCATGTTGTCACAAATGGCAAGATTTCATTATTTTTATAGCTCAGTAATATTCCATTATATATATATCACATCTTCTTTATCCATTCCTGTATGATGGACACTTAGGTTGCTCCTATATCTTATATATTGTAAATAATGCTGCACTGAACAAAGTGGTGCATATATATTTTCTAAGTAGTGTTTTTGTTCAGATAAATATCCAGGAGTGGAATTTCTGGATCATTTGGTAGTCCTATTTTTAATTATTTTGATATTGTTTTCCATAGTGGCTACACCAATTTACATTTCCATTAACAGTGCATGGGAGTTCCCTTTTGTCCACACCCTTGCCAAAGCTTGCTATTTGTTGTCTTTTTGATAATAACCATTCTAACAGGTGTGAGGTGATCTCACTGTGGTTTTGATTTGCATTTCACTGATGATTAGTGATATTGAGCATCTTTTCTATGTGCCTGTTGGCCAACTGTATATTTTCTTTGGAAAATTACCTATTCAGGTCCTTTGCCCTTTTTAAAATTGGGTTGCTTATTTTTTGATGTTGAGTTGTATGAGTTCATTGTATATTTTGGATATTAACCTGTTATCAGATATGTGATTTGCAAATATCTTCTCCCATTCAGTATGACCTTTTCATTTGTTGATAGTTTTCTTCACTGTGCAAAAGCTTTTTAGTTTGATATAGTCACATTTGTTTATCTTTGCTTTTGTTTCCCTTGCCTGAGGAGACACATACAAAAAAAATTACTAAGACTAATGTAAAAAAAAAAAACCTCTCATGTCAAAGAACATATTGTCTATGTTTTCTTCCAGAAGTTTTATGGTTTTAGGTCTTATGTTTAAGTTTTTAATCTATTTTGGATTTTGTGTGTGTGTGTGTGTGCATGTGTGAGAGAGTGGTCCAGTTTGATTCTTTAGCATATAGCTATCCTATTTTCCCAGCACCATTTATTGAAGAGGCTGTCTTTTCTCGAATGTATGTTCTTGTGTCTTTTAAGATTAATTGCCCACATAAGTGTTGGCTAATTTCTAGGCTCTCTATTCTGTTCCATCGATTTATGTGTCTGATTTTGTGCCAGTACCATGCTGTTTTGATGACTGTAGCTTAATCTCATTGAACTTTTCTATTGTTTTTTGTCTCTATTTCATTACTTTCTGCTCTCATCTTTATGATTTCTTTCCTTCTACTAACTGGATTTCATTTGGTTTTCTTTTTCTGGTTCCTTTAGGTGTAAGGTTAGATTTTTTTTTTTTTTTAAGATTTTCCTTTCCCTGAGATAGGCTTGTGTCACTATAAACTTCCCTCTTAGAGCTGCTTTTGGTCCATCCCTAGATTAAGGATCATTGAGTGTTCATTTTCATTTGTCTCCAAGTATTTTTTTATTCCTTCTTTTATTTTTTTCAGTCACCCATTGGTTGTTTAACAGCATATTGTTTAGCCTCCATGTGTTTTGTGTTTTTTGCAGTTTTTTTTTTCTTGTAGTTGATATCTAATCTCATAGCATTGTGGTCAAAAAAGATGCTTGGTATGAGTTCAGGCTGGTAGGTGGTGCTGGGTTCTGGTACTAATAAGCTAGAGGGAAGACTCCAAAATGGTGCCTGCCGGCACCAGTGTCCTCATGGTAGAATGAACTCCCCAAAATGGCAGCTGCCAGCCTCCAGGTCCCCAGGGTGAGCTCCAGTTCCCCCCTCATTGTCTGGTGGCTCTCCAAGATGAGCAAGTGAGTCTGACCCAGGCTCCTTTCAAATGACTGCCTCTTCCCTGAGGCCTGGAGCATGTGAGATTTGTGTGTACTCTTTAAGAGTGGAGCCTCTATTTCCTACAGCCCTCTGGGCCTCCTGAAAGTGAGCCCCACTGGCCCTCAAAGTCAAATGTCCTGGGGGATCATATCCAGGTTTGTTCTTCAGCTGGATTGCTTTGGCTGTTTTGGTCTTTTGTGGTTCCATACAAATTTTAACATTGGGTTTCCATTTCTGTGAAAAATGCCTTTGGACTTTTCATAGGGATTTTATTGAATCTGTTTTTTTGTTTTTAAGTAATGCCATCTGGGGAATAGATTTAACAGTGCTACTCTAGAAGTTTCGTAATGTCTCTGTTTCTGCCCAATGCTAGAATTGATTTTTAGATTAAACCCTTACCCAGAAATCCCTTCTGAAACAAAACAAACAAGACAAAACTCTTTTCCTATTGCTAGTAAAGAAGCAAACCACTATTAAACACAGCAAGTGGAGAGAAATCCATGGACAACAAAACTCAACAGGAAGTTATTCCGGAGTTTATGTCTACCTGACAGTTCAAGAAACATTGAATAAAGGCCAAAATCCCTTAGAAATCGGTCAATGAGGATTTAAGTGTTTGTGGTATTAACACTTGGCAATTATAGGCAGTCTGATCATGCAAATTTTTATGGAAAAATGTAGGCCACCCAAAATAGATTTATCAAAATAAAAAAAGGAGATCTCGGATTAAGCTAGAAGAAAATCACTCATTTGGCCATACCTAACCAAAGATTTTCACCATTTGCTGGAGATCAGATAGTTAACATGCTCCATGATATTGTTAAGCACCTGATGGATACCAGACACTTGCTGGAGAGTCAGTGGTGAATTGAGACATAGGCTATGTCATCAAAGAGCTTACAGTCTAAGGAACTGGAATCCCACATGGGGTGTGTGTGTGTGTGTGTGTGTGCACATGTGCCTACTGGAGTTTAATGCATTCTAAACTACAAATTGCTATTATCTTAAAGAATGAACTTTTTTATCCATTCTCTATTAGTCTTTCCACTGTATTTCATAATAAACCCTAAGACCACATTATTGAGAAATAGCTGGAAGAGGCACACTTACCTGATGGTTCCATCTGGATAGCAGGGGCTGATTACGACCAGGCCACCTGTTACACCCTCTGAGGAACATGGGCTTCACAGGCTTATTTGAAGTTGGAAGAGTTATACATTTTGAACAAAGACACATTATTCTTTCACAATAGGGAAAGAATCACTGTGAATAGTCGTACAGAAAAGTGATGTGAAATCCAATAGATAAAATGGTTATTAACCTTCCTTTAAGTGATTCCAACAAGAATCCAAATCTTCTTTTTATGGAGGAGAATCCAATTTTCTCATAAAGTGTATCATTATCATCTGGGCATAATTCATTGGCAGGGAATGAGTCCTCACGCAGACATTGGTGGTAACGTGGCATTTGCATTCTTCTTGCATTCTTCTGTAGCTCAGACTTTATGTTTAAATAACGCATAGAAGGTAAGGCTAGGGATAGCCGCCTCGTCGGCTCCTCCCTTCGCTGAGACAGCAGCACCTCTCTGGCATGGTCTCACTGTGCTCGTCCAGGTTGGAACAACCATTTTGCTAGTTTAAAAAGTATCTCTTCTAACCATCTCACCTAACACTTTAAAAGTGATTATTTCAGGCTCAGGGATGCCTTCTTGGTGGTTTTTGGCATTTCTGGTGGAGGAAGCTGGCTTTAGTCTGACATATGGTATGAAGAACACATCCAAATGGATAACAACAGACTTCAGCCAAAGGGCCTTGACATGTTCCTCTCAACGCTACTTAGTATCCTCAACCAGGCGGCTGCTGTCGTGCTTTTAAATCTTCCATCTGACTTGGAGGTGAGGAGCAGAGAGACCCAGTGTGACTATTTATATGGGTATATGCAAGTTCATTCGGGGCAATTGGCTTTTCCCCTCCAATTCACACATATGGTGTCACACGTGAGCAGCACCTTCAATTGTTCCCCATGATTGATTACCAAGCACCAAAGTCTTCCCCCAGTGCTCTGGAAGAGCATCTTTCTGGTTTGTAATTAATGTATTTCCTTTGAGAAGTCACCAGTAGGAGGTGGGAAGGAGCTTATTTTAAAGGGATAAATCGGGAGTTTGTGATGTGCAGGTACTAACTGTTATATATAAAATAGATAAAGAACAAGTTTTTATGTATAGCACAGGGAACTATATTCAATATCTTGTAGTAACTTATGGTGAAGAAGAATGTGAAAACAAATATATGTATATTCTTGTATGACTGAAGCATTATGCCGTACACCAGAAATTAACACAACTTTGTAAACTGACTATACTTCAATAAATATATATATAATAAAAATGTATATACTTGAAGCAAAAAAAAAATAGTGAACACACCTCTATTTGTCATAAACCCAAGCTGTGCATTTCATAGATGCTTTTCATTTTCTTTGTCTCTGCCCTAATAACCTCCAAACAAGGGGAATCTCCCTCTAGTTATGATGTGATTGAGGCACAAGGGTTAGCTTTTTAAAACACTCCAACACAACTTCATTCCTCTTTTATGAGGCATGAGGTCATAACTTAGAAGATGCCTAGATGTTCAGTCATAATCCCATTTATTAAGGTCTGAGAGAATAACTCTATCTAGTTAAATCTGGTTGCAGAGCACAAGATTTATTAGAGGGAACTGGAGTGCATCTCTGTAAAACAAAAGCTGGGCACATGCACCATACTCAGGGTTAGCAGAAATGGCGATTTAGCAGAAATGTGCAGAGCAGTTCTTTCTCCTGACTTACTTCCTGACGTTTTTGAAAATCTCAAAAATAATAAACTATAAAGTGAAGTTTCATCTCTCAAAGATTGTCTTGTGGGTTTGGCATTTGTCACTATCTGAAATGCATCACTGTACAATCTCTGCAGGTACACATGTCTGGCACAGCAGAGTCCTTGATAAAACAAGGAAACAAATTGCAACAAGCCCATTGACTGTGGCGTCAGAGGTCTTCTGATCTAAATTGTCCCATAAGGGGATGTAATCTTGGTCCTTTGGCTCTTGCATAACAAATTCTTAGCAGAAAAATCATCTTAATGGTAGATTTAATTCATAAATACTGTAATGAAATAGGCAACAACATATTAGTTACATGGCTAAATAATGGGGATGATGGAGATCACTGGTCAGGTTTTTTTTTTTTAATTTACCAAGAACAAAAAAAAATGTATGTTACATTGCACAAACTGTTCAGTGACAGTGGCCCTTCCTAAGGAAATGCTTGGACTAGGCAAGATCCTTCAACAGAGCATGATCTGTGTGAATCCAATAATGTGAGGAAACAGATTCATTGCATTCTGTGAACAATAAAAATCAATTAATAAAAAAAGACACAAATAAATTTATTTACAAAACAGAAACAGACTCACAGACATAGAGATCAAACTTATGGTTACTTGCGGGGAGAGGGCGGAAAGAAATCAGTTGGGAGTTTGAGATTTGCAGATGCTAACTACTATATATAAAATAGATAAACAGCAAGTTTCTTCTGCAGAGCACAGGGAAATATATTCAATATCTTCTAGTAACGTATAATGAAAAAGAATCTGCAGAGGAATATATGTATGTGTATGTATGACTGAAACATTCTGCTGTGCACCAGATATTGACAACATTGTAAGCCGACTATACCTCAGTTTAAAAAAAAAAATTCTTGCTTCAAAGGCAGATAAGGATGCTTTCCAGTCTAAGCTCCTCTAGCTGCCGTGCTGTGTGGCGCTCAACTGTTCTAATATAGAAGCACTTTTGAGCAGGAAACACAATGTTTTCTGTATCTTGCAGTTACTCATCTAAATTACTCAGACCCATGATGGAATGATTGAATAAGTTGATGTGAATTTTTTCCTTAACTTTTAGGTCTCTTTATATTTTTAATTGATACATAAAGTTATCAGTAATATGCAGAAAAAGCATATTAATGTCAGTGGCTGGAAATTCAATACTTTCCCAGTTCTTATGTATGAACTGTCTGCCTTTTGACTTGTGTACACTGCCTTTGGGCTCTGGGATGCTTTTTTTCTTCTGCACGAAGTATCCTTTGTCCTCTCTCCATTGCTGCTATGTTTTAGAAGCTTACTTTCCTGTTACAGAAATGTGTGTAATAACTTTGGGGAATATATCAGTCCATCTTAGTTATTTTTTCCTTCGTTAGCACCATTGAATGTTAATTGTATATCAACAACTCCTTTTTAAAAATTTTTTTAAATTATTGTATAATTTTATTTTATTTTAAATTGGCAGGGGGAGGTAAGTAGGTTATATTTTATTTTTTGAGGAGGTACTGGGGATTGAACCCAGGGCCTCAAGCATGCAAAGCTTGCCCTCTACAATTTGCACTATACCCTCCCCCCTCAACAACTCCTTTTTATTTTTGTGTTTTCTCATTGTTGTCCTATCAAGGAGGAATCCTTACTTTCCTGGAAGGAAAATCCTCAGTGGAATTATGACAATATATAGTTTATCTGGTTGTTTTTTTAAACAGAGATGTAATTTGGTCTGAATAAAGATGAAACATTTTCATTATGCTTTGAAATGAAAAGTTAAACTAAGAGGATGAAAAAAGTAAGTCAAATGAGAAGTAATTAAGAAAGAAGAGTCGTCAATTTTTTTAACAATTTTTTTTAATTGAAGTGTAATTGATTTACAGTGTTGTGTTAGTTTCTGGTGTACAGCATAGTGATTCAGTTTTGCATATATGTATATATATATTCCTTTTCATATTCTTTTTCATTATAGGCAGTTACAATGTATTGAATATATTCCCCTGTGCTATACAGTTGGACCTTGTTGTTTACCTATTTTATATATAGTAGTTAGTACCTGCTAATTCCAAACTCCTAATTTATTCCTCCCTCCCCTTTCCCCTTTGGTAATCATCCGTTTGTTTTCTATGTCTGTGAGTCTGATTCTGTTTTGTAAATAAGTTAATTTGTGTTATTTTTTAAAGATTCCACATATAAGTGCTATCTTATGATATTTGTCTTTGTGTGTCTGACTTACTTCACCTAGTATGACAGTCTTCAGTTCCATCCATGTTGCTGCAAACGGCATTATTTTAGAATAATCAATTCTAAATTAGCATTAGCTGACTATCTGGGTAAACACACTTTGCTCTCTTTCAGTCTCTGTTTCTGGCAGGTTTACAGATCAGACACAAGTAGGTTAAAGCAACATTCACAATTTATATATGTTTGTAACCCAATCACTCATTTCACAAGTAATAAAAATTACTACCATTTGTTGGTTAACTCTGTGTCGGTCTCCGTGGTGAAGACTCGACCCACATTAGCACACATTTAATCTTCACAGCAAATCTCTGAGTTAGACATAATTCCCATTTTATAGATGTGAACTCTGAGGTTTATAGAGGCTGCGATCATATGGCTACTTAGTGGCAGAGCTGTGGGACTCCAAAACCTGTCCCTGGAAACATACTCTTCTATGAATTCAACGGACACTACTCTGCTGAGCTTGGCGGACTTGGCAACACAATGCTTATGCTAACAGAACAGCCATTTTGAAACTCTGCTGATAATGATTGGTATTTAATATATTAAAGGATACATACAATATTTATAGTTGATTTTTACTTCTTTATTGAATTATTTACTACATAGGCCTCACTAAAAATTCCTTACTAGCTCCTTGATGAGGGTGGTGTTTTTTATATATACTTTTTGGGCTACTTCTCACTGTTACAATACAGGCTGGCTATGTTTTAAGTTATTTTTAAAAGCATCTTGGATATTTTGGTTACAAACTCTTCTAGGGCTGACTCGAAGGGCCTAGGTGGTTTTTAGCTATTTGTTTTTAAGAGGCAAATATAATAAACCTTTCTCTGCTCCAAACTCCCACACTTCAGTTTGTTTGGCCTCATGGTGTGTGGGGCACGTGGACTTGCCTTCAGCACCAGTTTGGTCCTTATAGGAAGATGGGGGAAGTCCTCAGGGTAGCTGTTGGGTCAGGTGTTCAGACAGTGAGGTTTTTTGACACAGGTTGTGAAGACATAAAACTTTTTATCTTTCAGTAAGAATATTGCTCTTGCAGATTTTGTGTCTTTTGTAGCTTCTCCTGTGGGATTGGGGTGTTAAGTCTTCTCCAGCTTGTGAGGATAAAGGCAGGGCTCAGGAGAAAGGGGACAGGGAGTTGCACTGAGGTGGGCTTTTACTGAGGGCAGGTCTTGAGATAGAGTGGGGAAAAGCAGGAAAGAACTTTCCTGGGGCTCAGGGAGTGCGGCTCTGGCTAGGAACAGAATATTCACATGCCTGGAGGTCATCATCTTTGTTGTAAGTACTCCCGGGGGAACTTGCCCAGTGGCTACATCCTGGGACAGAGGTGACAGAACTGGTGGAGGTAGATATCTACTCTCATGCCGTGGGAGACACGAGGAGCCAGGAATGCTGCAGAGAGAGGGGAAATGAGTGTTTGCACCCAGCAGGGAGTGACGGTCCTCTAATGCCCTGAGTGTGTCACTACCCAGGAAACCCTAACCTTTCCGACCTGACTTGTCACATTAAAAAACACAACAAGATAAAACAAGATCCAAGCTGTTATAAAGACAATAAATCAAGGTGCTCAGTATTAAAAGTCTTCTTTAAAGGCTTGCCCTTGGGATGTACTCTTGGACTGTCACTATGGTCTGTCTGCTCTTTAATTTCTAAGATGAAGCTTTGTTTGGGTCATATCTGATTTGGGGGGACACCGAGACCCCCGTGATCTCCACTTGCAAAGCAGTTCCACTGCTGAAGTGTAACATCCACCAGATGAAAAGGACACCTTAGGAGCCCGCCCAGGCGTGAGGGGGCCTGCCGAGGGGCTCGTGAACTCTCACAGGGGGATGGTTTAACCCAAATTTCATCCTGTTTAAGTTGACTGTTTAAAGGGCTGACCTTTTTATAATGTAGCGACTCAAACAGATCCCACATCTCTTTTATGACTGACTCGCTTTCTTTCCAACTTGTTATTTTTTATGTGTGAAAGGCTTTAGATCAGCTATCGAATCGCTCATAACACTAAAGGGAGCTTAATTAATGTCAACAGAAAATTCACAGTAAGAGGAAAATAACTTCATAGAAAGCACAGAAGCTAAGATCTAAAAGCTCCTTGGGAAGGAACCCAGGAGACATCATGCCTTCAGGATAGTCTATCAGATCAAGGGGGAGAGAATAAAAAGTTGAATCTGAGTTAAAAGAGAAATCCCTCATTGCTAACCCCCAACTCTGCAATCAGTATATTCTAAGGACCCAGACATCCCACAGAGTCAAATCCCTTTGCTTTTTGCTTTTTTGTTTATGTTAAATGAGATTTTTGTGATCTGTGGCATGTTATGGGACAGACCTCCTCGGAAACCTTTCATGGTTGGACATGGGGGCTTGGTCTGGGAGTGCGAGGGTGACGGAGTACGAGCACCTTCATGGCCTTGATCTCACGAGCAGAGTGCCCCTGTGGGTGACGCCAGGAGAGTTACCCAGCACTTTGTGTACATTGGGTCTATAGTGTTACCCCAAAAGGGGAAGGAAAAAAGACCCCAGTTCTTGTCTTACCTGAAAGATTAGTATTCAGACAGGAGACAGAAGCATTGTGTAGCAAAAGATTTTAAAGGATTTATTAGCAAAGGGAAAGTACACCTCCAGGAATGGGAGGTGGGCTGATCCAAGGGCGGATAGCAATGGTCTTTGTTTGGTCCCTTCTCTTATACCCTCGCTTAGAAGTGATCTCTTGATTGATTGACAGCTCTTGCCCCTGGAGTGCTCAGTCCTGCTCGTCCCCTTTTGATGCACACAGAAAAACCCATGGGCGGGGGGCAAAACCACAATGCTAATTATATTACAGTGAACATTAGGTCACGTCCAGTTAGGTCCTTGTTGCTACCGAGCAGTCGTGGCCATCGGGTTCTAATCGGTTTCTTGCTGGCACTTACTTAGACGAAGTAAAGCCCCTTTATGCTGAAGGCAAGCATCCCACCATCTTCTGGACCATCCTCTTTCTCTTCTACCTTATCTGCCCAGTGTCCCCACTTATCTAACTACCTATAGATTCCTGGGTCACTGTCCTCTTTTGAGTCTATAATGGTCTTGGTCCATCTTATTACTCAGCTCTTTTCTTGGTCTAAGCCTTTGGTGATGTGATGTGGCACAGGGGACCAATGCCAGTGAGAGTAACGCGAGGGGCTGAAACTGACAAGATCTTTAACATGGAAACATTTTCCTGCAATCTCTGATTATGTTTGCCATTGATGGCTCATGTGTTCCAAGGTCTAGGTTATAGAAAGAACCATACATTTTCCAAATGGCCATTTGGCTATTAGGAGTTCTAATAGAGCCCCTCAAGAGATTTTTGTGCACATTACACAGTTTGCTGTGGGAATGTTGTGAGCTTGAGGTCTTTTCCGTAGCACAGCAACCATCCCAGGCGTGACTGTCCCTTAGCACCTTCGGCATGCTTAGTGCTTTCCTCTGGAGTAGATTTGGCTGACCCAGAGTCTGACTAAGGCCTGGCCTTGACCGATTATACTGTGAGAAGTGCTAATAACCTGGACATAACTTAATTTGCTTCAAAGCATTCCCCTCTTCTTAATAAACTTGTGTTTAAGGATCTGCTATTATTTATGTCCACACACATGACACATACCTTAAGATATTAAGATAAAAGGTATCCTCTTATAGTTCACTTAAGATGATAGTTACAGAAATGTTTACTGAAAAAGGAGAGAGGTCCACTGGTGTGAGTGCCTGGACATTACTTAATAATTACTGGTTTAATTTGCTCCCCTCCCTTTGATAGTGATTTTCTCAAACAAAACAAACCCAAACCAAATCCAACTGAAACAAGACAAAAATAAAACCCTGCAGCAACAACAAACAGCTAACACATGGGCATCCTTCAGATCGTCACAAACAGAACTAAGCATTTCACTAGTATCATCAGGATCCCTATGAGGTGTTATTCCCATTTTGCAGGTGCAGAAATTGAGGTTCAGAAAAGTTATGTTATCAAAACTACAGAGGTGGAATTGGGCCTGGGTCTATCAGACGCCGAAACCTGTTCTGTAATCCACTGTCCCTCTTTCTCCAGGGAGGGACTGTGACCTGCCATTGTATGACTTAGTGCCCTGTGGCTCTAGGCATAGAGTAACTATGTTTGGACTGACTTGATCTAGCTTGACACAGATACTCAGTTAGGCTGTAACACTGTAGAAGGGGAGAGCTTTCTCTCTGTTTCTCTAGGCACTTTAAATTATATTTGGAATTCTTTTTGAGAAGTCAGAATTCCAGGAACCCATTAAAACTCAAGAATATTGCAGATTTGGCATAGATGGCAGTCTTCCTTGGGGACCACGCTCACACAACCCGCCTGACAAGTTGACAAAGGAGAGAAGAGAGGGACATTTTGCTGAGGGATTTGAGTGAGGCGAGTAAGCCAGGAAAGGAAATGGATAAATTTGTTGTTGCCTCAGAGGTTAATGGAAAATATCTGTGCTTTGCTGAGCATAACTCCCCGCATAAAATGTGTAGCAGAGTTGCTTAACAAGGTCACTCAGCTCTGGGGAGATTTTTGATCTATGCTCAATCAAGTCCTTTCACCTGCAGTGGCCGGTCAAATCTTGCAAGTGGAGTCAACCAAATTAGTCACCCAGAATTCAAGTGCTCAGATTGCCATTTCTTAGGACTTAAGTCCTGCCACTGCCACACCTGGGAATGACACCTCCTAACTGAATGTATTCAGCAATGCCCAGAGGCTCCTCTGAGATAAGCCCCGGAGGACACCTATTTATCTCATTTAGATTTAGACTATTTGCTGGAGAGAGGCATTTGTGTCAGCAAAAGGAGCTAGCTTTGGAAAAGAAGGAGGATTCAAACACTGTATTACCATCTAGATAAACAAAAAAGAAGCACAATTTTTAAAAATGTTGAAATCATAAAAATAGAGTTAAAAATTAAGACCAGTAGTTTTGGTCTCAGTTGCAAGTAAGGAGCAGAGTGCCTTGGTCCCGTTCCGAGGCACTCAGAATGTACGGTGCTTCTACCCAGAGTCCAGAGTAAGGAGGATGTTACTGAGTCCAAACTCACTCTGCTCGCCATATGACAGGCCTATACATCAGGAGATAAGATGTTTATTGGGGCAAGGAATAGTGACTTTATTTGGAAAGCCCGCAGACTGAGAAGATGAGGGACTAGTGCCCTAGAGTATCATCTTCTCCAGGTCAGAATTTTGACTCCTTTTATCCTAAAAAGGGGAGGGAGTGTAGTTGGTTGTTGCAAACTTCTTGCTGTCAGAATCCTTTGTTCTTGCAGCTGTCCACCTAGGTCAGGTCATGGTGTCCCTGTAAACCTCCAACAAGACAAATGTTATTTTCTATTCTGCAACTTTTTAATCTTTATATGAATGGGAAAGTAACACCCTTAAGGTCAGAGCCTTGTGAATGGGCTCTCCTGTCTATTTCAGGCTCTAGGCAACATTCTTTTACAAAAGGTGCAGAACCAACAGGACTGAGCCCAGGAAACAGAGCACAGGGTTAGAGGCAAAGAAACAGATCTACTGCGGAGTCAGATTTTTCTTCCCTACTACAGGGAGCGATGTTAAGACATCTACGTATAGCAATGTTGAGTTATTCGTGGCCAGTCTCCTGGGAATCCTTGAAACTTACTGTTTCAAATGATAGTGAGCTGTGATGACACACCTTGCCTGATTTAGCTTCTGTGTATTACAGCACACCAACTACACACTCTGATGTTTTAACAAGACTAGTTTTCACAGCTTTCGAGCTGTTGACTGTATTGGGGGGCAACACAGTTCTCCAACAGTTGTCACCACCATCTTGGCTGAAGTATTCAGTTTAATCACATCCCTCTCACCTGATCTATTGCGACTGAAGTGTAACTGGCTTTCCCAACTCGTCACTCCCCACACCAGTTATCCTATTCATTGCTGAGATACGAATAACTTTGCCCATGACACTTTTTCTCCACATAAAATTTTTATGCTTCCCTAATGCCTACAGAATGAAATTGAAAAATCTTAACAGCACCTCCCAATTATATGCCTCACACATTTAACCATTCTGCAGTGAAATCTAGATGTTTTCTCTGTGTGCAACATATATTTTTCTCCCTTATTTTTGTCTGTGCTTTTACTCTTGAAATTCCTGTCTTCCCCATCTTGTGGGCATTCCCTCCATCTCTAAGGCTACATTTTCCATGAAATTTCTGATGTTCTAAAAAAGGTTTATTTTCTTCCCTTTGAATCTGTGTACTTAGTATCTCTTATGCTAATTATCTTTATTTTTAAATTTTTTGTTCTATTTTTATTATTATTCTTAAATTTATATTATCCTCTAATCAGGTTGTAAGTAACATGAGGTTAGGGGTGATATATTATTTTCATTTTGCATATAATGGGATCTCAGTTAACACTTATTGAATTGAACTTTTGCTAATAGGACTGATTTAATTTTTCTTTTAAGCCTCCACTGGCTTCATTTCCATTTGGAGAATAGCGAGTGTCATTGGTGACAATCTAGCACTTGTAAGTTTTTTTTTTTTAAATAATATTTTAAATACTGATATCTATTGAATGTGATCCTTTCCTAATGTTAAAAGGAAATAGGTTAAAGCTCATGGGAAAATGTTACCGTTGTGCCTGAATTTCCCCCCGACTTTTAATTCACTTTATCATCAAGGGAATTCACTCTCTGCAGTGTTTAATTACTTACAACATTCCAAACCACTTGGCATTCCACAAAATTAGTTAAACACTGTGTCCTGTTGAAAATGATAAGTAAAGCTCATTTTCATGTAATTTTACATACATTCACTCTGGGAAGAACTAGGAAATGAGGCTGTATCCAGTAGCCTTTCTACATGTAATTATGTTGTTATCATTGCTGTTTTAATTCTCAGCAATCTCCTCTGGCATTTCAAGGAGAAACTGACACCTGTGAATTACAACGGTTTGTAGCTATGCTGAGACTTGATTGGAGAATTGTAGCATTTCAACTGAATTGAAATAAGAATTAATCTTAGAAGCAATCATGCGTCAGTAGGATGCACAGGACAAGAACTTGGCTACATGTTCAATGGGCTCTTCAGTGACATCTAGTTCTCTCAGGTTCACGTGCCTGAAGTTTAAAAAATATCTCAGAACCACAATGAAGTTTCAAGCAGAAACATAAATTGGAATAGGCCCTAAGTTCAAGCCTACTGTTCAAAATTATTCTGGCAGCTTAAAAGCCATAATTCAAGCTTTGCATGTAGACATATCTAATGTGGTCTGTTGTCTTGTACCTGTAGAAACTCAACAAAAACTAATAATCATTCCAAATTACTAACTTCCTTAACTTCTCTGTGATGATATCTTACTTTGCCACTTTTGACATTCAGTGTTTTTTTAAGGCTGTCTAGAACAATTAACTAATTTCAAGACAAAACAAGAGAAAAAAATCCTCTTCATTTTTAGGCATAGACTAGATGCATTTTTTTAGGACTAAGCAAGCTCTCTGAACTACAGCTTTTGACAGTGAGTCTCTTTATATATGTCTGTAGTTACCATCAAGGAAAAAATGATCATATCTATTCCTGATGACTTAAAATAGATGATGTATTTGCCAGCCCAGGGCAGCTTTGAGGTTTTGTCGTGATGGGCTTTTTACAAACTCTCAATTTCTCTTATTACTTCACCCTTAATAGAATGTAGCAGCATAATAAATGACCTTTAAAATAAACATGCGCTAATTTTGGAATAGTTTCTAGCTGCTCTAGAAATGTTAAGCCTTTCCTCAGGGACAGTGTCTGGAGACCAACCTTAACTAGTAAGAATAGTCACCCCCACAGGATGCCAGGTACTCTGAGGCGGCATCAGTTACCCCATACCACATCACGCGGTAACGTGCAGAAGGTTTGGGATTAGCTCAGGGACATTGTTTCATGATTGTAAATATCAGAAGGAGGCTCTTCAATGAAGAAGCAGCGAGTGGAGATTTCCATAGGAGACTACGTTTGAGAAAAGCAACCGATCACTGACAGCTGGCGATGGGCTTCATCTTAGTAAGATCTTAGCAGAAAAATATGTGACTGACGGGGCCACAGAATTAAAGAGAATGCCACATTTGGAATGTTCCTGAACATACTGACTTTGTATGAAATAAAATAGAGTAGTCTGATAATTGTAAGTGAATTCTTGATACTAATGCAATGTGCGTTCTCACAATTTAAAAATAAAATTTTTTATTGAGGTATAAATGCAATACATTATATTAGTTTAAGGTTACAACATGATTCGATATTTGTATATATTGCAAACTGATCACCATCATAAGTCTAGTTAACACTCATCACCATACATAGCTACAAATTTTTTTTCTTGTAACGAGGGCTTTTAAGATCTACTCTTTTAGAAACTTCAAATATACAATATAATATTATTAATTACAGTCTACATGCTGAACATCATATCCCTGCTTTATTTATTTTATAAATGGAAGTTTAATATACCTTTTGACCCCCTTTGACAATTTCGCCCTCCCTTCTGCCCCCCGCCTCTGGCAAATACCAGTCTGTTCTCTGTATCTATGCACTTGGTTTTTTGTTTGTTGGTTGATTTTTAGATTCCACATATAAGTGAGGTATTTGTCTCTCTCTGCCTTATTTTACTTAGCACAATGCCCACAAGGTCCATCCATGGTCTTGGTAAATGGCAAGATTTCATTATTTTTTCATGGCTGAATAACATTCCACTGTGTGTGTTTAGATGTCTTATAAAGATGTCACTTTTTCTTTATCAATTCATCCATTGATGAACATTTAGGTTGTTTCTACATCTTGGCTATTATAAATAATGCTGAAATGAACATGGTGGGTATAAGTCTTTTCAAATTAGCATTTTCATTTTCTTTGGATAAATACACAGAAATTGCTGGATAATATGGTAATTCTATTTTTACTTTTTTTTAGGAATTGCCATACTGTTTTCCATAGTAGCTGCACTAATTTACATTCCCACTAACAGTGCATCAAGTTTCCCTTTTCTCCACATCCTTGCCAACACTTGTTATTTCTTGCCTTTTTGATAATAGGTGAGAGGTGATACATCATTGTTTTGATTTTGCACTTCCCTGATGATTAGTAATGTGAGCATCTGTTCATGTGCCTGTTGGATAAATATCGTTTGAATATTTGTTTACAATCAGCTGTTTATCTCAATTTTATAAACTGGTAAAAACGCATAACTGACAATGCTTCAACATACTGAAAAATATCTCTTAATTTTTTCTTTTTTTAACATTTTTTATTGATTTATAATCATTTTACAATGTTGTGTCAAATTCCAGTGTACAGTACATTTTTCAGTTATACATGAACATATATATATTCATTGTCACTTTTTTTTCCTCTGTGACCTACCATGAGATCTTGTGTATATTTCTCTGTGCTATACAGTATAATCTTGCTTATCTATTCTACATTTTGAAATCACAGTCTGTCCCTTCCAACCTCCCCCCACCCCCTTGGCAACCACAAGTTTGTATTCTATGTCTATGAGTCTATTTCTGTTTTGTATTTATGTTTTCTTTGTTTTTGTTTGTTTTTGTTTTTTTTCTTGTTGTTTAGATTCCATATATGGGCGACCTCATATGGTATTTTTCTTTCTCTTTCTGGCTTACTTCACTTAGAATGACATTCCCCAGGAGTATCCATGTTGGTGCAAATGGCATTATGTTGTTGGTTTTTATGGCTGAGTAGTATTCCTTCATATAAATATACCACTTCTTTATCCAGTCATCTGTTAATGGACATTTAGGCTGTTTCCATGTCTTGGCTATTGTAAATAGTGCTGCTATGAACATTGGGGTGCAGGTGTCATTTTGAAGTAGGGTTCCTTCTGGATATATCCCCAGGAGCGGGATTCCTGGGTCATACAGTAAGTCTATTCCTAGTCTTTTGAGGAATCTCCATACTGTTTTCCACAGTGGCTGCACCAAACTGCATTCCCACCAGCAGTAAAGGAGGGTTCCCTTTTCTCCACAGCCTCTCCAGCACTTGTCATTTGTGGATTTTTGAATAATGGCCATTCTGACATGGTGACCTCATTGTAGTTTTGATTTGCATTTCTCTATAATTAGTGATACTGAGCCTTTTTCATGTGCCTATTGATCATTTGTATGTCTTCCTTGGAGAATTGCTTGTTTAGGTCTTCTGCCCATTTTTGGATTGGGTTGTTTGGTTGTTTCTCATTAAGTCATATGAGCTGCTTATGTTTTCTGGAGATCAAGCCTTTGTCGGTTTCATTTGCAAAAATTTTCTCCATTCTATAGGTTGTCTTTGTGTTTTACTTACGATTTCCTTTGCTGTGCAGAAGCTTGTAAGTTTCATTAGGTCCCATTTGTTTATTCTTGCTTTTATTTCTATTGCTTCAGTAGACTGTTCTAGGAGAACATTTTTGAGATGTATGTCAGATAATGCTTTGCCTATATTTTATTCTAGGAGGTTTATTGTATCCTGTCTTATGTTTAAGTCTTTGATCAATTTTGAGTTTATTTTTGTATATGGTGTAAGGGAGTGTTCTAGCTTCATTGCTTTACATGCTGCTGTCCACTTTCCCCAACACCATTTGCTGAAGAGACTGTCTTTATTCCATTGTATATTCTTGCCTCCTTTGTCGAAGATTAGTTGACCAAAAGTTTGTGGGTTCATTTCTGGGCTCTCTATTCTGTTCCATTGGTCTATATGTCTGTTTTGGTACCAATACCATGCTGTCTTGATGACTGTAGCTCTATAGTATTGTCTGAAGTCTGGGAGAGTTATTCCTCCAGCCTCTTTCTTTCTCTTCAGTAATGCTTTGGCAATTCTAGGTCTTTGATGGTTCCATATGAATTTTATTATGATTTTTTCTAGTTCTGTGAAATCTGTCCTGGGTAATTGGATAGGGATTGCATTAAATCTGTAGATTGCCTTAGGCAGTGTGACCATTTTAACAATATTGATTCTTCCACTCCAAGAGCATGGGATATTTTTCCATTTTTTAAAGTCTTCTTTAATTTCCCTCATCAATGGTTTATAGTTTTCTGTGTATAATTCTTTCACCTCCTTGGTTAGATTTATTCCCAGATATTTTATTACTTTGGGTGCTATTTTAAAGGGAGTTGTTTCTTTACTTTCTTTTTCTGTTGATGCATCGTTAGTGTAAAGAAATGCAACTGATTTTTGAACGTTAATCTTGTAACCTACCACCTTGCTGAATTCTTCAATCAGCTCTAGTAGTTTTTGTGTGGACCTTTTAGGGTTTTCTATGTATAGTAACATGTCGTCGGCATATAGTGACACTTTTACCTCTTCTTTTCCAATTTGGATCCCTTTTATTTCTCTCTCTTGCCTGATTGCTGTGGCTAGGACTTCCAAGACTATGTTGAATAGGAGTGGTGATAGTGGGCATCCTTGTCTTGTCCCAGATTTTAGTGGGAAGCTTTTGAGTTTTTTCACTGTTGAGTACTATGCTGGCTGTAGGTTTGTCATATATAGCTTTTATTATGTTGAGATATGTTCCCTCTATACCCACTTTAGTGAGAGTTTTTATCATAAATGGGTATTGAATTTTATCAAATGCTTTTTCTGCATCGATTCAGATGATCATGTGGTTTTTGTCCTTTCTCTTGTTGATGTGATGTATTACATTGATTGATTTGCATATGTTGAACCACCCTTGTGTCCCTGGGATGAACCCCACTTGGTCATGATGTACAATCTTTTTTATGTGCTGTTGGATTCTATTTGCTAATATTTTGGTGAGGATTTTGGCATCTATGTTCATTAGTGATATTGGCCTATAATTCTCTTTTTTGGTAGTGTCTTTGCCTGGATTTGGTATCAGGGTGATGGTGGCTTCATAGAATGAATTTGGGAGTATTCCCTCCTTTTCAATCTTCTGGAAGAGTTTGAGAAGGACTGGTATGAGTTCTTCTCTGTATGTTTGGTAGAATTCTCCGGTGAAGCTGTCCGGTCCTGGACTTTTATTTGTAGGGAGGTTTTTTATTGCTATTTCGATTTCATTTCTAGTGATCAGTTTGTTCAAGTGATCAGTTTCTTCTTGATTCAGTCTTGGTGGACTGTATGTTTCCAGAAACTTGTCCATCTCCTCTAGGTTATCCAGTTTGGTTCCATATAGTTTTTCATAATATTCTCATATGATATTCTGTATTTCTATTTTATTTGTTGTAATTTTCCACTTTCCTTTCTTATTTTGCTAATTTGTGCTCTCTCTTTTTTCTTCTTTGTGAGTTTTGCCAGAGGTTTGTCAATTTTATTTACTTTTTCAAAAAACCAGCTTTTGGTTTGATTGATTTTTCCCATGTTTTTGTAAATCTCTATTTTATTTATTTCCTCCCTGATCTTTATAATTTTCTTCCTTCTGCTGCCTTTTGGGGTTTTTTGTTCTTCTTCTTCTAATTCTTTCAGCTGGTGGGTTGAATTGTTTATTTGAAATTGTTTTCTTTTTTGAGGAATTCCTGTATCGCTATAAACTTCCCTCTTACCACTGCCTTTGCTATGTCCCATAAATTTTGTGTGGTTGTGGTTTCATTTTCATTTGTCTCAAGGTATTTTTTAATTTCAGCTTTGATTTCCTCATTGGCCCATTGGTTTTTTAATAGCATATTGTTTAATCTCCATGCTTTCCTTTTTTTCTCCTTCATTTCTCTGTTGTTGATTTCTAGTTTCACAGCATTGTGGTCAGTAAAGATGCTTGAGATAATTTCTATCTTTCTAAAATTGTTGAGGTTTCTTTTGTGCCCAAGTACATGATCAATCCTAGAAAATGTTTCATGTGCACTTGAAAAGAATATATATCCTATTTTTTGAGGGTGTAATGCTCTGAAAATATCCACCAAATCTAATTTTTCTATTGTATTATTTAATTTCTCTGTTGCCTTATTTATTTTCTGTCTGGAAGATCTGTCTAGTGATGTTAATGTGGTGTTAAAATATTCAACTGTGATTGTATTCCTATCAATATCCCCCTTTATCTCTGTTAGTAATTGTTTTATGTATTTAGGTGCTCCTATATTGGGTGCATATATATTAACAAGTGTAATATCTTCATCTTTTATTACTCCTTTAATCATTATAAGATGTCCTTCTTTATCTTTCTTTATGGACTTTGTTTTAAAGTCTATTTTGTCTGAAATGAGTACTGCAACACCTGCTTTTTTGGCTTTTTCATTTGCATGGAATATCCTTTTCCATCCTTTCACTCTCAATCTGTATGTGTCCTTCTCCCTAAAGTGGGTCTCTTGTATGCAGCATATTGAAGGTTCTTGCTTTATTTTCCAGTCTGCCACTCTTTGTCTCTTGACTGGAGCATTTAGTCCATTAATATTTACAGTAATTAATGACAGATGTGTGTTTATTGCCATTTTTTAATTGCAATTTGGAACTTATCTTTGCAGTTGATTTGGTATTTCCTCTTTGTTCCTTTCTTTTTCCTTTTGTGGTTTGGTAATTTTCCTTTGTATTATCATGGACTTTATTTAGTTTTTGTGACTCCCTTGTAAGTTTTTGGCTTGTGGTTACCCTTTTTTGTAAGTCTATTAGCCCATTACTACAACTATTTTTATTTAACTGATAGTAACATGATCTCAAACCCATCCTACTAAGAACAAAAAATTTAAAAAAGAAAGAAAAAAAATTCTATACTTTCCTGCCTCCCTCTCCCACTCTCAATGATTTAGATGTCTTCTTTTACAATTTCATG
The DNA here is from genome assembly GCF_036321535.1 of Camelus dromedarius. Taxonomy (NCBI): domain Eukaryota; kingdom Metazoa; phylum Chordata; class Mammalia; order Artiodactyla; family Camelidae; genus Camelus; species Camelus dromedarius. The sequence continues at coordinate 11,088,496 of NC_087436.1, read as the reverse complement.
TTTATTTTATTTGTAATTCATGAGTTATCACCTTTCTAGTTGTGAGTTTCTCATTTCTGTAGCATCCTGCTGCTTTTCTAGAGTAGACCTTTCAATATTTCTTTTACCATGGGTTTAGTATTGCTAAACTCTTGTAGCTTTTTCTTGTCTGTGAAATTCTTTATGTCTCCTTCTATCCTAAAGGATAGCCTTGCTGGATAAAGTATCCTAGGCTGCATCTTTTTTTCATTCAGGACTTTGAATATATCTTGCCACTCCCTTCTGGCCTGTAGTGTTTGTGTAGAGAAATCAGCTGAGAGCCTTATGGGGGTTCCCTTGTAACTCACTCTTTGCTTTTCTCTTGCTGCCTTTAGGATCATTTCTTTCTCCTTGACTCTGGCCATCTTGATTATGATATGTCTTGGTGTGGGTATGTTTGGGTTCTTCCTGTTTGGGACCCTCTGAGCTTCCTGTACTTGGATATCTGATTCCTTCTTTAAGTTTGGGAAGTTTTCAGTCATGATTTCTTCCAATACCTTTTCAATCCCCTTTGATCTTTCTTCCTCTTCTGGGACCCCTATTATGTGAAGATTGGCACACTTTATATTATCCCATAGGTCCCTTGTGCTATTTTCATTTGTTTTTATTTGTTTATCTTGTAGCTGTTCTGATTGGTTGCTTTCTGTTGTCTTGTCTTCTAGGTCACTTATTCGTTCCTCTACATTACCTAGTTTACTTTGCACAGCCTTTAGATCATTTCTCATCTCAGCCAATGAGTTTACCAATTCTACTTGGCTCTTTTTTATAGCTTCCATTTCATTTTTGACATATTTTATATCTCTAAACACTATCTCTTTTAGTTCCTTCAGTACTTTGATCTCTCCTTTTTTGAAATCTTGATCTAGTAGGCTATCGATGTCTGTTTCATTGATCGTTCTTTCAGGGGATTTCTCTTGCTCTTTAATTGGGAATGATTTCTCTGCTTCTTCATCTTGCTCATACCTCTCTGGCACTGTGGTTTACGGAGTATCAGTTATCTACTGTGGTCCTTAAGGAGCTTATTTATTTATCTATCTAATGCCTATGTAGGAATAAACAGGTTTTTGGCATCTCTGTCTTTTGAAGAGGACGATATTCTGTCCGAGTTCCGCGGGTGCTCTGGTTGGCTAAGTGGGTCTGTAGATGTGAGTCTTGGTGTATTTGTGGGGAGAGGGTGAGCTACAAGCGTCCTTCTACTCCGCCATCTTGGCCTCCTCCTGAGTTGAAGCTTCTGAGGTATCAGGCTCATTTCCTCCCACCTCTTCATACATCACACTTCAGCAAGCAGTTGCCCCTATTCAAAGAAAGGAGAAGGCAGGGATGATGGCAGCGGTGGAAGAGGTGCCGACCTCTTCAGTGGGGCTGGGGGCAGAGAAGGGAATGACTGGCCTCAGCCTTGAATCTTGGCAAAAGGAAACAGCACTCCCAACAAGAAAGCATGGAAGAAGACCTCGTACAATTTTTCTCACGTCCCTACCCACCTAATTTTTTCTTTTCTTATGAAAAAACAAATTTTTCTTTAAGCATATTAAAAGTAACTTGATTTTTCTGTTGATCCAAACAAAACCATTAATGAGAAAAAAGTGAATGATGTGGAGACGAGCATATCACAGTGTGAATGGTGGCACTTCATATGGATTGCCCTGGATTAGTTCTATGTTAAAGAATTTGTACTTATCCATCTTTTGGCCAAAGCCCTGGCATGAAATAGATGAAACTCTCTGTGGGATAATTGGAGAGAGTTTTGCCGAAGGGATTGTTTTATAGTTGTGAGTCTCTCAAGGTAACCAATAAGAAACTGAAACATTCTACTCATTGCAATTATGGGAAATTGTTACCATCTTTGGCTTGATGAGGCAACAAAGCAAATTTTTACTGAGACTCTGGGAGGACTGAGGCTGCAGGAAAGGGATATCCAACAAAAGAGGTGTTCAGCAACTGTCAACTGTATTGGCATAGAGGGAGCAAGGCTAGGAAGTCCATTCTCTTTCCAACAGCATTCCAATTTTCTGCTGTTATCCTTTGCTGGCCAAACCCAACCAGAAGCCAAAGACAAGGGAACTGGTTGATAGGATTCTTAAGGAACAGCCTCCTGGGGCATGGAACGTGGTGGCAATTGGAGTACAGTGTGGATCTGGAAGGGTGAACAGAAATGCCAGCACACCTATTATATTCTCAAATCTTTTAAATAATGATTATGAACTTGTTCATTCACATGAGTTGGTAGGAAATTTGGCAAAATATCTCAAAACCTGAAAAGTCCCAATTTTAAGAATGTATCATAAGAAAATGGCATAAATATGCACAATAACTAAGCTATAACAATGTTCTTCAAAACAGTGTTTATAATAATACAATATAAATTTGGAAGTAATCTAAATGCCTTAAAGCAAGAAATTGATTAAGTAAACTGTGATTTATCAATACAGAGAAGTAACATTAAGTCATAAAAATAATGTTGAAGTTTATCTTATGACATGGAACTACATTTCATCGTAACTTTCACAGGATAGACTTGTGGTATGACAATTTTTTTTTTGTAAAGAAAAAAACAGTATATATGTTTGTAAAGCACAAGGATTAGAAAGATAGTCATCAAAAATAATGTTTTTTTCTGGTAAAGTATAAATGATTTTTAAAATTAAATGTATTGGTTTGTCCATAAGTTTGGTATATTTTATAGTGAGTATAAATATTAATTTAGTTATTCAAATAATATTTTCAATTAGGTCAAATGAAAATGGTTCCATTTAAAGTGGAGCTCTTGAGAGGTCCAGATCAAGATGGTGGAGTAGGAAGACCCAGAGCTCACCTTCTCCCATGGACATACCAAAACAATAGCTATATGCAGGCTAACTACTCCAGAGAATGACCCAAAGACTAGCAGAACAGATTTTTCTACAACTAAGCATATAAAAAAGGCCACACTGAGCTGGGTAGGAGGGGCAGAGATGTGGTCCAGTCAGAATGCCCACCCTGGTGTGGCAACCCACTAGCAGAAGGGTATTACAACCATGGAGGTTCTCCCTGAGGAGCGAGGGTCCAAGATCCACATTGGGCCCCCTAGCCCAGGGGACCTGCACTGGGAAGACAAGCCCCCTTAACATATGGCTTTGAGTGTAAACAACTGGGAGAGATAAAGGGCTACGAAAAACTGAGACTCTGTTCCTGAAGGGCTCACACACAAACTCACTCACTTTGAGTCCCAGTGCTGAGGCAGCACTTGAAAAGCACCTTTGTCATATGAAGAGATTCAGGGACTAATTTACGGCATGTGCTGGAGGGGCAGAGATCTGGTGGAACTTCCTCTGGGAATGGATGTCTGGTGGGTGCCTTTTTTTTTTTTTTTTTAACATTCCTTCCACCCAGCTGGTTCAGCACTGGCAGGTGCCATATCTGTCACTCTCCATCAGCATCATACCCTGCCCCAGAATTCCCCCGAGAACCTGCCCTATTCAAAATGCCCACCCCAGCCAGCCTCTCCAAAGGGTCTCGTACCCCTCCCTGCCTGACAGGCAGCCTTGGCTGGCACTGACACCCCTCCAAAGCAGCTCCTGCTCCAGGGGGGCCAGTCTTGCACAATAGTGGGCCTGCAACATTTGTGTCCAGACCTCATAGCCAGTCATGACAGAGGCCAGCATGGTACATCAGCATGCCTGCAGCAGTTGTGGCCAGACTTCTCAGCCAGATGGGCCAAGGGCCAGCCCCACACACCAGCACACCTGCAGCAATCATCACCCAACCACAATAGAAGAGCATGCCCAGACCCCACAGGGGATACCCTTGGACACCTGGCTCTGGTCACCAGGGGGGATTGTGCTGCTGGGTCCCACAGGAAACCTTCTACATAAGGCCACTCTTTCAAGAGTGGGAGATATAGCTGATATATCTAATATATAGAAACAAAGAAAGTTAGTCAGAATGAGGAGACACAGGAATACCTTTCAAACAAAAGAACAAGACAAAATCTCAGAAAAGGAATTATCCAAAACAGATCAGCAATTTACCAGGTAAAGAGTTCAAAGTATAGTCACAAAAACTCTCACTGAATTTGAAAGACAAATAGATGAACTCAGTGAGAACTTCAACAAAGAGAAAGAAAATATAAAAAAGAACCAATCAAAACTGAATAATACAATAACTGAAATGAAAAACACATTAAATGGACTCAACAGCAGACTACAGGTTGCAGAACAGATCAGTGGTCCAAAAGACAGGGTAGTGTAAATGAGAACAGAAAAAAAAGGAGTATGAAAAGATGGACAGTTTAAGGGACCTTTTGGATAACATCAAACGTACTAGCATTTGCATTATAGGGATCCTAGAAGAAGAAGAGAAAGAGACAGAAACCCTATTTGAAGAAGTAATGGCTGAAAACTTCTTAACCTGGCAAAGGAAACAGATATCAAAGTCTAAGAAGCATAAAGAGTGTCTAATAAGATGAATCCACAAAGATCCACACCAAGACTCACAGCAATTAAAGTGTCAAAAGTTAAAGACTGAATTTTAAAAGCAGCAAGAGAAAAACAACTAGTTACATACAAGGGAAGCCCCATAAGGCTATAGGCTGATTTTTCAGCAGAAACTTTAGAGGCCAGAAGAGACTGGCATAATATAGTCAAAATGCTGAAAGAAAAAATTACAACTAAGAATACTTTATCCAGTGAGGTTATCATTCAGAACTGAAGTTGAGATAAAAAGCCAGGGTAGCACTGCTTATATCAGACAAAATTGACATTAAAACAAAGGTTGTAACAAGAGACAAAGAAGACCATTACATTATGATAAATTGATCAATCTAACAAGAAGATAAACATTTGTAAATAGCTATGCATCCAACATAGGAGCACCTAAATCCATAAAGCAAATATTAACAAACATAAAAGGGAGAAATTGATAGTAAACAATAATAGTAAGAAAATTTAACATACCACTTACATCAATAGACAGATTCTCCAGACAGAGAAACAATAAAGAAACACTGGCCTTAAATGACACATTATATAAGATGAAATTAATTGATATATATGTGGACTCTTCCATCCAAAAGCAGGAGAATAGACTTTTTTTTTCAAGTGCACATGGAACGCTCTCCAGGATAAATCACATGCTAGGCCACAAAACAAGTCTCAATAAAATTAAGAAGAAATCATGTCAAGCATCATTTCCAACCACGATGTTATAGAAATATAAGAAATCAGCTATAAAGACAAAATTACAAAAAACACAAACACATGGAGATTAGATAATATGCTACTAAGCAACCAGTGAGTCACTGAAGAAATAAAGAAGAATTCAAAGAATATCTGGAGACAAATGAAAACAGAAACAATGATCCAAAATTGATGGACCACAGAAATGCAATTTAAAGAGGAAAGTGTATAGCAATACAGTCCTACCTCAGGAAACAAACAAACAAAAAGCTCTTCAAATAAACAAATAATCTACACTAAAGGAACTACAAAAAGAAGAACAAACTAAGCCCAAAATTAATAGAAGGAAGGAATAATAAAGTGGATATAAATGAAATTGAGACTAAAAGAAAAAACAGAAAAGATCAATGAAACTAAGAGCTGGTTCTTGGAAAAGATAAACAAGATTGATGAATCTTCAGCCAGCCTAATCAAGAGAAAAATGAGAGGACCCAAATAAATAAAATCAGAAATGAAAGAGAAGTTACAACTGACACCACAGAAATACAAAGAATCATAAGAGTTTACTACAACTATATGTTAATAAAATGGACAACCTATAAGAAATTAACAAATTCCTAGAAACATACAATTTCCCAAGACTGAATCAGGAAGAAATATAAAATATGAACAGAACAAGTACCAGTAATGAAATTTAATCAGTAATTTTTAAACTTCCCAAAGCAAAAGTCTATCAATAGATGGCTTCAAAGGTGAATTCAACCAAATATTTAGAGAATAGTTAACACCTATTCTCAAACTGCTCCAAAAAAAATTGAGGAAGTATTCCACATTCTATAAGGGCACCATCACCCTGATACCAAAACCAGACAAGGACATAGCAGAAAAAGAAAGTTACAGGCCAGTGTCCCTGATGAACACAGATGCAAACATCTTTAACAAAATGTTAGCAAACTGAATTCAACAATACATTAAAAGGATAAAACAACATGATCAAGTAAGACTTAACCCAAGGATGCAAGGATTTTTCAATATCTGCAAATCAGTCAATGTGATAGACCACATTAACAAATTGAAGAATAAAAACCATATGATCATCTCAATGGATGCAAAAAGAGGCTTTTGACAATATTCAACATCAGTTTAAGATAAAATGCTCAACACAATGGGTACAGAGGAAATATACCTCAACATCATAAAGACCATATATGAAAAATCCATAGCCAGCATTATATTCAATAGTGAAAAGCTGAAAACACTTCCTCTAAGATCGAGGTCAGTACAAGGGTGCCTACTCTCACCACTTTTATTCAACATAGTACTGGAAGTCCTAGCCATAGCAATCAGGCAAGAAAAAAGAGATGATAGACATCTAAAATGGATAAAAGTAGTAAAACTGTCACTGTTTGCACATGACATGATACTATATAAAAACTCCTAAAGACACCATTAAAAAGCTATTAGAACTGATAAATGAATTCAATTCAGTGGCAGCCTATGAAATTAATATACAGAAATCTGTTGTGTTTCTATACAATAATAACAAAGACTTTAGGTAAACAAGCTCATTTACAATTGCATGAAAAGGAAAATAACTAGGAATAAATCTAACCAAGGAGGTAAATGACCTGTACTCAGAAAACTACCGTATAAGATTCTGACAAAAGAAATGAAAGATGTATAGATAAGTGTAAAGATATAGTGTGCTCATGTCTTGGAAGAATTAATATTATTAAGATGACCATACTCCCCAAGGCAATTTTCAGATTCAGTGCAATCTGCATCAAAATATCAATGTATTTTTTCTCAGAACTGGAAGCAATAGTCCTAAAATTTGTATAGAACACAAAAGATGATGAATAGCCAAAATAATCTTAAAGAACAAAGCTGTAGGTATCGCTTCCTGATTTCAAAACTATACTACAAAGCTACAATAATCACATTAGTATGGCCTGGCACATAAAGAGACACATAAATAAATGGAACAGAACCGAGAGCCCAGAAACGAACCCACACACATATGGTCAGTTAATCTATGCCAAAGGAGATAAGAATATACAATGGGGAAAAGACAACTTCGTCAATAAGTGGTGCTATGGAAACTGGACAGCTATATGGAAAAGTGAAAGTGGACCACTTTCTCACATCATATACAAAACTAAACTCCAAATGGATTAAAGACTTCAGTGCAAGACCTGAAACCATAAAACTCCTAGAAGAAAACATAAGCAGTACTTTCTTTGACATTGGTCTTAGCTATATATACATATATTTGGATATGTCTCCTTAGGCAAGGGAAACAAAAGCAAAAGTAAGCAAATGGGACCTATCAAACTAAAAAGCTTCTGCACAGCAAAGCTGTCAAGTCTAGTCAAATCTATCCTTTGCTATCATTTGATTTCGTAACCCCTTCTCCTTTTTAATGGTCTTTGTTCTATTCTCTTCCACCTGGGTTATGACAAAGGCTACCTATTGGATCTTCCTCACCACAAATTCCCATCCTGTAATGTTGCCTAGATATTGGCACTAAAGTGTCTTTCATCAAATGCATAATTAATTATTTTTTCCCTTACATAAAATGTCTTGAATGTAACCCTAATAACTTAGATTGGTGGGCCAGTTTCTTGATTATTTGAACTCTCTCTAGTTTTTGAACCTCTTTTCTCAGCTTATGCTTTTGTTTGTTTATTTGTATATTGGTGTTCCCAGTGTAACAGAGTATATGTGGTTTCCCATGTGGCTTTCTCTTACCTGTCTGGTCTGCTATTTCTTCTTGGGATACTCTCTCCTGTTCCCTGACTCCAGCTTGTCCTGTAAACTCCACTGAAGCATTATTCTAGTGGGTTGAATTGTGGCGTTCCAAAAGATATATCTAAGCCCCAAATCCTGGTACCTATGAGTGTGAACTTGTTTGGAAAAAGGGTTGTTGCAGATGTAATTTAAGGTAAAGATCTCAAGATGAGATAGTTCTGAATTAGGTCCTAAATCTGATGACCAATGTCCTTATGAGAAACAGAAGAGAAGACACAGGGGCACACAGGAGGAGCTGTGTGGAGGAGGAGGCAGAGATGGGACTGTCCTTCCACAGCCAAAGAATAGTTGATGTCACCAAATGGGGAGGGAGGGAAGTAAGGATTATGCCCCTGAGCTTCTTGAGGGAGTGCAGTCCCACTGACACACTGATTTTGATCTTGGGGTGTCCAAAACTATGGGAAAATAAGCTCTCTTGCTTTAGTCCATCCAGTTTATGGTAATTTGTTATAGCAACCCTAAGAAATGAAGGCAAGCAGTTTCGTAGGAAATTTCTATTTGGGAAGCAGTATCTAAACATAGCTGCACATGTAGACTTTGGGCTCAGGCAGACTCGAGTTGGAAGCTTGCCTTTTTAAGAATGACTGTGATTTGGGTCTAGATTACTTATCTCTCTGAGCCCAAGATTTTTTTCATCTGTAAAATGGGATAATAAATCTAATACTATTCAGCCATAAAAAAGAATGAAATAATGCCATTTGCAGCAACATAGATGGACCTGGAGATTGTCATACTAAGTAAAATAAGTCAGAGAAAGACAAATATCACATGATAACACTTATTTGTGGAAACTTAAAAAAAAAAGAACACAAGTGAACTTATTTACAAAACAGAAACAAACTCACAGACATAGATGACAAATTTGTGGTTACCAGTGGGGAATGGGCAGGGGGTAAATTAGGAGTTTGGGGTTTGTAGATACTACTATATACAAAATAGATAAACAACAAGGTACTATTGTTGAGAACAGGGAACTATATTCAATGCCTTGTAATAACCTACAAAGAATATGAAAAAGAATATATATATGTATAACTGAATCACTTTGTTGTACACCAGAAATTAACGTAAAATCAACTATCCTTCAATTAAAAAAAAGGGTAATAATATTTACCTTATAGGACTGTAATAAAGAATCAAACGAGACAATCGTGAAAAATGACTGCACAATGTAAGAGCTCAATAAATATGAACTGAGGTGTTATCACTCTTCTAAAACCCCTACCTCTAGTCAACACTAAGTGCCCCCCTTTTTCTGGGTTCCCATTGCACCTTTGGTCAATCCCTATTATAGGGCTCATTACTCTGTGACCCCCTTATTTTTCCCTTAAATATGTTTATAAATCTTTTCCCCCAGCTGCCTATTAAACTCATTAAAGGCAGAGCTGAGTCTTATTCCTTCTCATCTGCCCGGGGAGTCGTACAAAGCCAAGCAGATGGTCGGCAGGCAGCATAACTGAATGGAGGGATTGTGGCACTGAGATGCTTTCCAGGGTGGGGCCTGATACAGCACTGGGAAAGGATGAGAAGGCGCTTCCTAAGTATTATTCTCTGATGCTCACCAGGACTCACAGATCTATTGGACTTATGGAAAAAACTCTTGCAATTTATACAAAGACACTAATTCACCCGTATAACTCCATTTATTATCGGACTACATTATTTTCAGTTTTTAAGATCACAGACTCAAACTAACATGGGCCTATAGGTTCCTGAGCCTTGCTCGAGCATTTCCTGCTCTGTGAAGTCTGCACTGATTCCCCCTCCCCTCCCCAACCAAGTTAGTCATTTCCTTTTGTATTTTGTGTATGTTTTTGCTCTTCTGAATGGTCCATACTTACTTACTTAGCTGTCTAGGCTCTGCACTGCTTGAGCGCAAGCTCCAAAAATTGTTCATCTCTGCATCCTCAGTCCCTGGAATATACTTAGAACGTAATAGGCAACAATGACTATTTCTTGAATGAACAAATGAGTGAATACAATCCCACTGTTTACAGATGATAAAAAAAAAAATAAGCTCCAGAAATACTGAATTGCTTACAGCACTTATTTGAATATCTGGGGTCAGAACACAGAAACCCTGGTACCAAGTTTTGGGCTCGCTCCACTACATTGAAAGGCAAAATCTCTTTGGAGGGATATTGAGTAAATATCCAGGATGGATTCTAATTCTCAGAGGGTGTTGTATACTCTTCAACAGAGTTAATCATTCACCACTTCCTATTTATCAGCTCACTGAAACTTGGAACACAGAGGAATCATAAAGCCTGCATGGCTTGTCATGGACTAGACTTCTCCCTTCCCGCGAGGTTGCTTTTCCACTTAAATCGTAATTCATATGCTATGCATTCTTGATTTAGGCTTCACGGAATGTCAAACTTTTTTTTTAATCACAGGTTGCATAATGCAGTCCAGTTATGAATGGCAGTGGGTATAATAATCTTTTTCATAAGGCTAGTCCCACAGAGGGGAGGATTCTGTCATGACACTGTGATGAAAGCTAATTATGTCCCCCCTTCCGTAATCCTTCTTCCATCATGCCAAGAATGACTATCAGGAGATTGCCAGCTGGAACGCTCTCCTATTTCACTCAGACTCTGTCAAGAACTTTATTTACCACGGAGATGGAAAGTATCTTTCCTCCTGCCTCAGGGCTTCGACCTATCATTTTGACAGCCTTCACTTTATCAAGGAAATTGTGTCAATTTAAAAACTGTAGCCTTCCTTATCTGGTTGAATATCAAATTTTAGATATAGAAGTATCTCTTCAATGCCACACTTAAAAGAGAATTTGAGCCCAAATTAGTGAAGATTTCTACTTTTGAAAGACCATTACTCTTTTAATGAGCCCCGTGGAATTCCTTCAGAAGGATTTCCTTAAGTTTGAAATTTTCCTGGACACTACTATTGTCTTAAGCCATTAACAGGTATGCATGTCACATGTATGTCAAGCTACACACACACACACACACACACACACACACACACACACACACACACACACACATAAATATATGATCCCAATCTGCATAACTTAATGCAAGGTCTTCTTTTTATTAATTGAAGTATAGTCAGTTTACAATGTTGTGTAAATTTCTGGTGTACAGCATAGCATTTCAGACAGATATATTCCTTTTTATATTCTTTTTCATTATAGGTTACTACAAGATATTGAATGTAATTCCCTGTACTATATGGTATAAACTTGCTGTTTATCTATTTTATGTATAGTAGTTAGTATCTAGAAACCTCATACTTCCAATTTATCCCTTCCAACTCCCTTCCCTCCTTGGTAACCATAAGTTTGTTCTCTATGTCTGTTAATGTGTTTCTCTGTTGTAAATAAGTTCTTTTGTGTCTTTTTTTTTAAAGACTCCACATATGAGTAATATCATATGGTATTTTTCTTCCTCTTTCTGCCTTATTTCACTTAGAATGATAATCTCCAGGTCCATCCATGTTGCTGCAAATGGTATTATTTTATTCTTTTATGGTTGAGTAGTATTCCATTGTATAAATATACCACAGCTTCTTTATCCAGTCATCCAGACATTTAGGTAGATTCCATGTCTTGGCTATTGTAAATAATGCTGCTGTCAATATTGAGGTGCATATATCTTTTCAAATTAGAGTTCTCTCCAGATATATGCCCAGGAGTGGGATTGCTGGGTCATATGGTAAGTCTATTTTTAGTTTTTTGAGGAATCTCCATACTGTTTTCCATAATGGCTGCACCAAACTACATTCCCACCAGCAGTGCAGGAGGGGTCCCTTTTCTCCACAGCCTCTCCAGCATTTATCATGGACTTCTGAATGATTGTTATTGACTGGTGTGAAGTGATACCTTATTGTAGTGTTGATTTGCATTTCTCTGATAAGTAGTGCTATTGAGCATTTTTTCAAGTTATGCAAGGATTTCTGATAGAAGCACAGAGGCAAGCATCTCTGGGGTGGAGGCATCTTATCAAACGTCGGAGCCAGTGCCACTAAGGATTCAACGGATCCAATCCAAAGAACAGCAGACATGCCCTTATAGACCAGAGCATTCTCTGTATTTGGATTTTTTTCTGATTTGGGGGGATTCTATGTCCTGGCTGCACATTAGAAATATGTGCACATTATAAGTATCTGGGGGAGCTTTTTTAAAAGTCTAAGGATTGGGTCCCATCCTAGTCTAATTAAGTCAGAATATCCAGGGATGAGATCCAGACACGGGTACTTTTGAAAAGCTCTGTGGGTCATTCTGTTGTGCTTTAAAGCCATATCCAAGCTAAGGTTTAACTTGCAGTCACATTAGGGGGCTGACATAGTCCCCAGAAATGCATTCAAAACATCATAGCATGACCTTCCACTGTCAGTGGGCTACCAAAATGGTTATAAATTGTGTTCTCTTCCTTCAGTACCCTCCCTGCCCAGCACAGCAAACTCCCTCCCCAAGGCACAGCTTCCAAACAACTACAAAATGCCAATTTGACTGAAAGGTCAAATCAAAGTAAGACCAGGGTGAACAGCTGAGCCTTGTATTATGCCCAGAACAGCCTCTAGCTTGAAAGGCCTAAACACACAGACATGACCAGAGGGAGAGAAATGGCACAGCAGAAATGTTCTAGGCAGACAGAAGCCTTTTCTCAATCTCATTTTCTCTTATTTCAGTTGAGTCGGGTTGTCAGGGTTCTCCCTGTGTGCTTCCCGTGTCGTCGCACTGTCTTTTCACTGATGCTTCTGCTTAATTGTCTTCTCTTTCCCCAGAATTTGAACCCAAGGTAAAGTTACTAGGAAAAACCTTATATATCCTGAACCAGTTAATACTGAAAAACTTTATGTGATCAAATCAAGCCTTTCTGCCCAGCTATCACCCAGAATGCCCGGTCCACAGCACTCCACAGAGGCTGACTCCAGGGCTGGGGCCCACCTCTCAGGCCCACCATGTTTGGTGACCAGAAAGGAGCAGCCTTGGGCTGCTCCTTCCTATTTGAGATTCACCACTTGTGCTGACTGGAGTAGACAGATTGCAACTGTGGTAACACCTCTATTTGTTCCAGTTGGTTCTTTCACTCCCTACTGGGCCATTTTATAAATTGGCAGTTATAAGTAATGACAAAGAGACCCTCTTAAGGTTGGCAGGTGTGATGAGTCAGTAACAAGCCGACATCTCACTTGCAGTAAAACAGTCTCTCAGCTGTCCCCCTGAGATGGAGAAAAGCCTCTCCATCTTTATCAGCTCCCCCTCATAAGCCCTGAAATCTCAGTTTCTCTTGACCATGAACCTTGACTCTTGGTTTGATTTAATCTCATAGGAGCCTCTATTTTTTTTTTTTTTTTTTGCTCTATTAAAAGCCTAAGCTATTTAAAGGGAAATATGGTGAGCTGGTGCACTTATTGACTTCATTTTGGCACATAAATTCACTGGCTGCTAGGAAACATAATCCACCAGGATGGAAAGAGCCACTGGTGAGCAGCTCTTGGGCAGATTAGCAGTTCAAGGTTGGCTTGGTTGACGGCCATCAAATTCAACAACCCAGAGCTGAATCCACCAATTCATCATTGAGAAAAAAGCTCAATTGTTTATGGAGTCATCGTAATTTTACAGTTGAATCCACTCTATCATCTTGTCATCTATTGAACTTTAGAAGAACAGATTTATTATTTATTTGCATTTATTTTATTTAATTATATTTTGTATATGACATCAAAGGCAAATGGTGTAGATTTTAATCTAGTCTTTCACATAGTCTATTCCTGTGTTCCAGGCACTAGTAACTGATTTTCTAGAATATTAATCAAATCAGTTTAAACTGATGAAGGCCTTTGGTTTGGTAATATTATAATTCAAACTTAAAAAAAATTTTTTTGAGTGGCTGTTGGTCCTCATGGGCTTGTTTTGTTTTGAGTTACCACTTTTGGGCACATTTCTGGCACTAAATTCAATAATAAATTCTCTTCACTAATCTCCCAGAAAAGTCAGCTTAATTTTCATATACTTGGGACTGTAACAGCTTTTTAAAGCAATATGGATTAACAGGGAGGGTTCAGAATTCTTGACCTATTATTAAAAGGAGCTATAATCCATTATTACACCTATGATATCATTAGGGACTCTTAATCCAGTGATTATTCACCTGCCAGACAGAGAATGAGTCACACTTCTTTAGAAACACTGTGATTTATCATCTTAATAGGAATTTGAGTATTTTAGAAATGAGGTGGTCTATAATCTCAGGATTCTTTTCTGCTGTTGCCAGAATGGTTATTCCCTGGGAGGTCTGTATAATGAACAATTAGCAGGATACGCCAAATGAATGGTGCCTCTGCTGCTCATCCAGGATTGCTTTTTCATTTTTCTTATAAATCCCTCTAGGCATTAGGCCACCGTGGAGTAATGACCAATGACTTATTGCTTTTAAAGAGGAAAGGATCCAAATCCATCTCTGCTTTGCACCTTTCTCCTTGTTTCATAATACACATGACCCGATACCTGCAGTAGTCTTTCTAAATGAACACCTCATCTCTTTGTGGTCTTCTTTGTGTCTGTCAGCAGTCCACTCCCAACTCTTGGAACTACAATAAAGAGTAGGAGAACCACACCAAAGTTATAGACCAGGCATAGAGTTGACTTGCAATAAAGAAGGAATCCTGAAGGTCTTAAGAAAATTATTGTGTTTCTCGAGATTATTTCAACATCGAAGATATTACTTATTGAGTGTTGAGTTCTCTGTTAGAGAGCAAGCCAAGGGTGTCCCCGGCTCTATTTAGTTCAGATTCTGAAGATCACTGGGGACATTGGTCTGGGTTGGTAGTGGAGAAGCATGTCAGAATTTCTAGGATCAAGACCAGAAACATCTAAACCCTGCATGGCCAGGAATAAACAGTATCAGCCTTATTGATGCTTGAAATAGCAGTCAGAAGTGATGTCTTCCAGGCATTGCCCTGTTGCAGTAACTGGTTGAAAGTTGAGGGTTGGAAACAGCGGTGCTTTTTTGATAACAGGGACAACTACTGTTTTGTCCCTTCCCTTCCAGGAGCAGTTTTCTCCATTCCGTTAGGGAGCTTCATTTCCTTCCACTTCAGTTAATTTTTTTTAATTTAGTTCTTTTGGTCACAGGAATAATGGCATAACCCAAGCTGGAGTACTTAGAGTACTTGTTTATTTTTGATTGTTGCATGTGCTTTAGATGCTATAACCAAAAAAACAAAAACAAAAACAAAAACAAAACAAAAAAAAAACTTTTGCCAAGACAATTTCAAGGATCTTTTTCCTTATGTTTTCTTCCAAGAATTTTCTGATTTCTGGTTTCACATTTAAGTCTTTAATCTGTCTGAATTTATTTATTTTGTGATTGGTGTAAGATACAGTCTAGTTTTATTCTTTTACATATAAATATCCAATTTTCCCAACACCATTTATTGAAGAGACTGTGTTTTCTCCATTGAGTATCCTTGGCTCCTTAGTCAAATATTAACTACTGTATATGCATGGGTTTATTTCTGGGCTCTCGATTCTATTTCATTGGTCTATATATTTGTTTTTATGCCAATACCATTCTGTTTTGATTACTATAGCTTTATAATATAGCTTGAAATCAGGAAATGTGATGCCTCCAGCTTTTCTCTCCTTCCTCAGGATTGCTTTGGCTATCAAGTATCTATGATGGATTTTTGAAACATCAGGGAAAACAGCCACTATCACTAAAACTAATACACTCAAATGAAAATGTTTAATTCTAAGTATTTTTCCTCAGTAATAAAAATGTTTGTTCTATGAAGACAAATTTTGATTAAAACTTTAAAATATTGTACAAGTATGAAATATACTTTTTATTCATAAAAATTAATTGAGCAGTATATTGAAGTAAGGGATTATGCAATTTAGTTGTCACTATTCCTGTCTTAATTTATTTAAAGACTGAAAAAAATCAAGACAAAATATTCTGCCTTCTTCTTTCACAACTGGTTTCTATGTTTAGAATGAATAATCTCAAAAATAATGTTCATTTTTGGCTTCAGAAGCAGTTACTATTATCATAACTTAGACTATCTTAAATAATGCAAGATGTACGCAGTACCCGAGTGTCGTTCTGTGAGGTAATTGGGGAGTTGTACTTCAAAACCTCACCAGGCTCCTGAGAGTCATTGTGGTTGGAATGTTAGACCACATTTATTACATCCCTGCGTCGTTTGTGACTTGTTGCCCTGAGAGATTTTCTTTCAGTCACACTGATTGGGACTGAGATTTTGGAGGCATCAGCAAAGATGATCAAACGAAAGAACTGGGGTCTCTGCAGCCTGACAGGGTTGAGTATGAAAACAGAGAAAAAAATAAGATTCTTGTTTTGGGAGTGAATCGAAGCTATGTTTGGGTGAAGGGTATAGCTCAGTGGTACAGTGCATGCTTAGCATGCATGAGGTCCTGGGTTCAATCATCAGTATTGCCAATTATAAATAAATCAATAAATAAATCTAATTACCTTCCCACTCCTTGCAAAAAAAAAAAAAAAAAAAAAAAAAAAAAAAAAAAAAAAGACCTAAGAAAAGAAATGGGTACTTAAACCTGGGAAATTTGGTCTAAAGGGGTTAAAAAAAGGGGGGGGGGGGCAGCATGAGCATGCTGTTGGAAAAATTCAGAGTAAGAAGAGACCCAGATATCTGCTCAACTAGACATAGTTGGAGGTCTGGGTAAGCAAATTTGGGGAGGTTGGGAATATCCTGGGATGACTATTAGGGACCTGGATGTGGGAATATTGGGATATTCCAGGAATCTAGACTTCGAGTAGACACGGACCTCAGACAGGGAATTTCATCACTGGAGGGGCTGTGCTTAGTGCCAGAACCTGGATAATGCATGAGTTAAATCACCAAGGACCTGGGTGCCAGTCAGGAAGCTCATAGAGTACTGAATTTGGAGAAGAGCCCCATTACGGTGAATTCAGTCAATCCCAAATTGCTGTGGGCTTCCTATGCTCTAAAGAAGATGCTGGATTGTTTCCAACTTTGACTAGAAAAGGACTGAAACTAGTTTCACTGTTACTAATAGCAGCTAAGAATTACTGAGGACTTTCTATATTCTAAGCACCATCTAAGCTCTTCAAATGTATTAACTCATTCAAATCTCACAGCAGCCCTGTAAGGAAGGTTCTATTTTTATCTACATTTTACAGGAAAAGAAGTCAAGGCTGAGTAACTTGCCCACAGTCATATAACTGGTACATGGGGAATGTAACCAGGCAGCCTATGGTCATCGTCACGTTGGCATCGTGCGATTACAGTCTACTTAAGGTACCAAGGTCAAACACTGCCCCAGGTTGGGATTTCTGGGAAGCAGATTCTGAGATGGAGTTTAGTAGGCAATGTTTTTATTAGGAAGTGCCCTTGAGATCAACACCTGCGGGAAGGGAAGTGGGATTGGGCAGAGGAAGAAGTCAAACCCTCGGGAGCTCTACAGCTAAAATGGCCTGAGACAGTTGTCCTGTGCTGGAATGAAATGGCCTGAGCTGCCCCCAGGAAGGGTGAGATCTTGGGCAGGGAAGCCCTCTGTGGCTGAGCCTTCATGAAGGAGCTGGTCGTGAGGCTGCCTATTGACACTGCTCCTAGGAGATGGGGGACTTTCTTGGAGGGGTCTGATCTGGATAGTGCATCTCTATGTCCATTGCAAGGACACTCATATTTTCTAAAAGTACCTAGAAAACATTAATTAAGATTTATTCTGCTACTCTTGTCCCTTCGTAGAGTGACCTTAAATCCCAATTTGCTCAACTCAGTCATGGTTTACTCTTGTATTTCTAGGGTGATTAATAGCTTTGCCTTTTACTCTTGAAAGTATCCCGGTTGGTTGTAAATTATTTTGTTTTCCTGATGCTCTTCTGCTTCTCATTGACCCTCTACTAACAATCTTACATTAATTTAGTTTATAGAAAAAATTATTTTTAGAGAAATATGGGCCATGTGTTTACAAAATCTTTTAATGATAAAGCAATCACTGTCTGCCATGATTTATCTGTTATAAGCATATTAGCTGAAAGAAAAACTGGATTGCGGATTTGCCCCTTCACCTCTCAGGGCTGGGCTCAGATGTAACACTGATTGTGTTTTGAGCTTCATCAAGACCCTCCTGCCGCTTGCACACCTTGGTCATAAAAGATCACGTCTAGTCCCTGGATTGGGGCCAAGGATGAACCATCAATTCTCTCCATTCTCTTCTCCCTCTAAAGTTTGGTCTAAACACAAAATGTCTATACACAAAATGTCACAAGTAATATTTGCCACAGACACACAAACTCATGAAATAGATGTCTTGGGGTCACTTACCCATCAGTTTATCAGATGTTAAGATAACATTTTCAAAAAGTTAAATAGGTAAGTCTCTTAGTAGGTACATGTTAAAGATTCAGGGACCTATTTAACTTATTAATGATACAGAATGTTGAAGCTGATTACTTGTGGCAAATGATGGATGGAATAAGAAAGCTAAGTAATTTTGAGTCAAAAGTGGCTAATGTCCTACAGGACAATACAGTGGTGGTCATCTTTGGGCTATCTTATATCTTCTAATAGACAGAGATCATTTTCAAATGCCTGGACACAAATAATTTGCAATTTATCCATTTTCTACAAGACAATATCTAATTTTTCAGAATCTGAGCCCTAATAGCTAGAAAATAATAATTCACAAGTAAAAGAAGTAAAATCAAATAAAGTCATATGTCCTAGGGAGTCAAACAACCCTCAGGGAGTTGGATTCTCCTCAGGAGAACTTGTTAGAATTTGGAAGAGCCTGCTGGAATAAACTTGCCCTAGTTTCGAGTTTTGGACATAATGGATGCACCATGTTTTCCTAATACCATGACAGGATTCCAATTCCTTCTTCAGGCTGAACTGGTCTCCACACGTAGGAGCTCAGAAATAGAGTTCACACTTAGGAACACTTCTCATAGTTTACCTTAAACTGTGTTTGTTTGTTTGTTTTCTTTATTTATGTTTTTGTTGTAAGTATGACTTTTCACATAAGCTTTCTTATATCTGTTGGGAACGACCACTGGTTATAGAAAAAATTAGCAAATAAAAATACACGTAGTACATCAAATACCATGTAATCAGAAGTTTATAATGCTAACTTGATGAAAATGTCCTTTAACTTGAACGTGTCTATAATTAACGTAAACTTTTTAAAGATAAAATGATATAAAGAAAAAGTAAATCAAATAATTCAAAAATCAATTGCTTGAAGTTTTTAGTGATTATGAAAATTAGACTCTCACAAACTTCGATTTGAACTCTAGTTTTAGTCTGTTAGTTATATGACCATAAGCTAAGTACTTAAACTACAGTTTATTTCTTTATCTTAAAATGGAGTTAAGGTAACCAGGTGTTATGGGCAGAATTGTGTCCCCTCAAAAATTCATCTCTTGAAGTCCTAACCCCCAGCACCTCAGGATATGACCATCTTTGGAAATCAGGTGTTTAAGGAGGCTTAGTTAAACAGTGGTTATTAGTGGCACTGATCTGATATGTCTGGTGTCCTTAGAAGAAAATTTGAATACAGATGTGGATAGAGGGAAGATATGAAAAGACAGGGAGAAGAGGTGATCGGTAAGCAGACCCTGGAATAGATCTCTTCCTTGCAGCCCTCAGCAGGAACCAACTCTGCTGACATCTTGGTCTCAGACGTCTCGCCTCCAGAACTACAAAAAAATAATAAATGTCTGTTGTTTAAGGCAGGTAGACTGTGATGGTGGCCCTAGCAAACCAAGAGATCAGGGCTAATATCCGGCTGGTAGGTCACCTCCAGGACATATTGTAGTTATGATCTGTGTCTGTACTGGTATGTACTGATAAATCAATGCCTGTGCTGTGATTGCCGTCAGCATGTGAATATTATCTCTGATAATGCCCATCACATAGAGCCTTGTCAAGTGCCAAGCACAGTTCCTCCTGTACAGTAAGCACTCACTAAGCCATGTTGATTAACATCTACATTCTAATTAACCCTGGGTTAAGTTGATCAATACAAACAGGCCAGGTAACACATCTTCTCCCAAGTGAACGGCTGAGGAAACTAAATTTGTAGAGTATGATGAGGTGGTGTTTTATAAGAATGGAAAAGTTTCAGAAAGGTGAGAATATTTGATAAGCTGTATGCCAACTGGGAATTTTTCTTTTTTAAAAAAATAGAATTACTGATATCAGAGGAAGAACCAATTTTGAAAATTTTAATTCCACGTCTTTACGTCAAACTTTCAAGCGTACTGATTAAATTAAACACAATTGTCCTGAGAGTAGGATCTTCTTCATAAGAATATTAGGAGCCCCAGTAGCTCAATACGGGGACAACTTAGTTTGCATTACATTTTTGGCGAGATCATTGATTTCTGAAAAACTTCCCTAATTCTACATGTGGATACCATATGGCACATAACATATCAGCCCACTAGGGTTTCAAGGCACTTTCTGAGTTTTAATTAAAAATTAAATATTTTGTAAGTGCATATACTTTGTGCATATAAACATTAACAATAATGTAATTGTATGTAATGTGGAGATTTTTCTACTTTCAAAGCAGGAGGGAGTAAAAGAACTGGCTAATCTCCTGTTTGGTGCAGCAGCAGTTTTTGCCAACTGGCTTTTCTCCAGAACTATTACTTGTTAATATTCCTAAACGTGCTATGATCATTGCTGTCCAATATCAGAACAGTCTACGTGATCTGAAGTATCTACAATGAACCGAGGACAACATATTGCCCTCGCTTGTGGATTATTTTGTTCTTTTCTGTAGGAGGAAGCAAGAACTAAACTGATTAACAAGCAATACTTATTAATTATTTAAATATGTCTTACAGGCCATAGAAGGCATCAACAGTCAAGGGCAGTAGCTACTCATGAAGAAATTTGGAACTGGTTTTTCCAGTGAAAGGAAACTTTTACTAAATCCTAAGCCATTTTCTACATTAATCTACGTTTTTGAAGACATAGTTGTTTTTTCAGAGAGTATTGTCTCATTACCTATATTTTTAAGTGGCTCATAAAGGAAATGAGTCTTTAGATAGATCCCAGTCATGTTGAGCACCTTGCTTTACTCTGCACTGAAACTCACTTACTTACAAAAATACTCATTCATAAAGTCTTCAGAGTTTTTCCAGGAAGGCACAGAGTAAATGCAAACTATTCATTATCATGGGAACATTTAAACATTTTTCTCTGGTTGCTGTTAGGCTTCAGAGAATGTCTGTTATCTACTAAGAAGTTCACATTGACCATCTTTAAGAAATTTCAAACGATTGGTGGTGTTGAATCTAATTTACCAAATTACTTTTTTGTGTGTGTGCAAGAGTCACATTAACCTCTCTGCCTCCTAAATATTTATTTTATTAAACCTAGGTCTCTATCTGCCGTACTGTGGAAGTATCTTGTGGAAAATCACAGAAAATTAAACTTGGTTATCTATTGTTGATTTGATATTCCATCTTCAATGACTGCTTTCTCAGAGGTCATACATCCAAGCTTCTGTAATGCACATCACTGAATTGTTTTTACCAAAAATAGTATATTTCAGATCAGGGAAATAAGTTAAGATGCATCTTATTGAGGCCAACATGATCAGATTGCAAAAGTAATTCAGATACCATATATATACATATATATATGAATTTTTCAAAGTGACTGGTTTATAGTCGGTCCAAGTATCAAGAACCTGTATTTACCCAATTGTGCACAGCAGGAACAGGACAGAAGTCACACAGGACTAACAGCAGTGGGGAAATCAAGCCCAAACTGCTTAGATTCTTTATTAATTAAGCACTCAAAGCCAGGTTTCTTTATCCTGTCAATTCCTCACAAATTTGTTTCTTTGTCTAAAAAATATGAAAGCTGCCTGCTTTGGAACTTCTCCCTCGCCAACGAGCTCATTAAAAATAATGAAGTAGATCCATATTTCTAGAATGGAAGCAAATGGTAGACTAATATGTATTGGATAATACTAACCATTTAAACAAAATTTCAAAGATTCCCCTTTGTATGTCTTTGATCTTGGAAGGAAATCTAGAAATCTAGAAGTTTCCAGCGAAAAGCTGGGCTGTGGATTTGAGGGGGAAAACTTTACTTTTATATTCTTAAGTAATGCTTGATTTTTTTGTTTGTTCCTATTGCTGTTTTACTTTTATAATTTAAAAAGTGAATCGGATCATTTTAAAGATGAGTTGGTTTTCCCCGACCCTGCTTTCTCAATGGTGCGCTGTAGGGTGGGAGGTTTAAACTAACAGAAAATTCAACTTAAATCAGCTTATTCAAAAAGCAGGAAATGTTTTCATTTTTCATCTCTGATGTTCCCTGTAAGTTGGCCTCATCCCAAGTTCACAATGTTGTGAAGCGGAGGGCTGCTGCCAGCAGCCAAGCTCACGTCCTCATGGCCTTTCCATTGGTCCCTAGAGGACTTTTCTCCCCAGTCACATGGAGGAACTCTAATTATCACAGTTGTATGATTTGTCAAGACTCAGCGCCTAACACAAGGAGTGGCGTTTGCAGACACGTGTGACGTGACTTCCTCAAGACCCAAAGCCAACTATCACGACAAGGGAAACACAACCAGAGCAGAAAGGGTAGCCTGTTTCCCAAATAAGACAGAAGTGCTAGGCACGTGAAAACCACAACACACACACACACATACACTCAATATCTGGGAGGTATTTAGAGATATTATTTTGACTAATAAAATATAAATCATTTAAATGAGTTAATAAATCAATAGTAGCTTTTGTCTTTGTAGATTTTCTCAAGTATTAGATTCTAAAAATATAAGTTCCTTTTTGTAAAAAGGGATAAACCATTTTATTAATATTAAAAAATTTCCTCATGTTCAAAAAGTTGAAATCTCTGGTTGAGGTCTGAGCTAGACTGTTGGCAGTGTTAATGGAAAGGATGTTCAGTTGGAGAGGGATTTTAATAGTGGGAAGTAGAGAGGTTGGAAAGTGTCAATTATGAGGACAGAGAATAGGCAAGAGTAAAATCTACATTGTTTCATGTTTTGGTAGTTGTTTTAAAAACTTGACAATGAAATGAAAGGGTCCAGATATATGAAAGTCAAGAATCAAGCTTAGTAACAAATATTTTGTCTTTCTGCTTCATATTTTACTCAATACACTTATGGAGAAATAATATATCTTTATTATTGTTTATTTAAGACATGAGGATTATTGTGTGTAAAAGACAGCCTGGGAATGCCAAACTCAGGGAGAAATGAGCAAATTAGGGAGACACATGCAGGACTTTTGGATTTGGGCTTGGTTTCTGCAAGGAACATTTTCTATAGCAAATGCTTGATGGTACAACTAAAATACTTTTGGCAGAACTGTAGAGAGAAAATCCCTCTGGCTTCCAAGGACAAGAAAGAATAATTTAATAGTGACACTGTGTTCTGGGCTGCTCTTTTGGTCAGAGAGTGAGTATACTTGCAGCTGTGAGTAAACTGAGGTACACCAGGACCTGGTGCGTGCTAAGCCCACACTCTATCACTGAGCTACTACCCTCCCTCCCAAGCACTTTTCTGACCACAACGCTATGAGACTTCACTACAAGACACAAAATACTGCAAAAAATACAACATGTTGAAGCTAAACAAACTGGTCATGAAATAAATCAAAGAGGAAGTAAAAAAAATACCTAGAGACAAATGAAAATGAAGCACAGCAATCTAAAATCTATGGGATGCAGAAAAAGCAGTCCTAAAGGGGAATTTTATAGTGATACATGCTTACATCAGAAAACAAGAAAAATCTCAAATATACAACCTAACTTTACACCTAAAAGAACTAAAAAAAGAACAAACAAAACCCAAGGTTAGAAGAAGACAGGGAATAATATAGAGCAGAAATTAATGAAACAGAGACTTGAAAAACAATAGAAAAGGTCAATAAAACTAAGAGCTGGTCCTTTGAAAAGGTAAACAAAATAGATAAACAAGAAAAAGATAGCTCAAATATATAAATTAAGAAATGAAAGAGCAAAAGTTACTGCTGACACCACAGAAATACAGATCATCATAGGAGATTATTACAAACAATTACATACCAATAAAATGGACAACCAAGGAGAAATGGATATTTCTAGACACATACAATCTCTCAAAACTGAATCAGGAAGAAATCTAAAATGTGAACAGATTGATTATCAGTAATCAAATTGAATCAGTAATAAAAAAAAAAAGACCTCCAACAAAGAAAAGCCAGGACCAGACAGCTTCAGAGGTAAATACTACCAAACATTTAAAGAAGAGTTCGCACCTATTCTTAAACTGTCCTAAAAAATGGAAGCAGAAGAAATGCTTCCAAACTCATTCTACCAGGACAGCATTACCTTGATACCAAAACCAGACAGGTGTCACACACAAAAAAACTACAGGCCAATATCCTAGATGCAAAATGACTCAACAAAATCTTAGCCCACCAAAGTCAACAATATATTAAAAGATCAATCACCATGACCATGATCGTACACCATGGCATTTACTCCTGGGGCACAAGAATGGTTCAATATCCACAAATCAGTCAATGTAATACACCACATTAACATACTGAAGAGTAGAAATTATATGATAACCTCAAAAGCTGCAGAAAAAGCTTCTGACAAAATTCAACATCCATTTATTTATTAATTTTTGTTTGTTTACTAATCTACATTTATTAATAATTACTAATTTAAATTTTTTATTAAATACAGCTGCATATTAACATACAATGCCTGAGCTTCTAATGAGCTGAAATGAGCACATGGTAGCATGCTGTAGTAATTCATTTTATTCCGAGACTAAGAAACTGGATAATTTGATCAATGCATTCATTGTGTCATAAGTGAATGTGTGGTTTCTATTAGGGTATCCAAAATAGGAGCATGGTCTTCAGATGCTGACTTGCAAACCACTCATAGAGCCTTATTTACAAGTGAGGGGAAAATGGTCCATGAAAATAAAGTCACTTCTTCACAGTTAAAAGCAAATTGTAACCAAATGTGAC
Organism: Camelus dromedarius; assembly: GCF_036321535.1. Classification (NCBI taxonomy): domain Eukaryota; kingdom Metazoa; phylum Chordata; class Mammalia; order Artiodactyla; family Camelidae; genus Camelus; species Camelus dromedarius. Next base: position 11,063,520 of record NC_087436.1, on the reverse strand, counting down.
TAGACAACATCCATTTATGATAAAGACTCTCAACAAAATGTTTATAGAGGGAACATACCTCAACATAACAAAGGCCATATATGATAAACCCACAGTCAACATCATACTCAGCTGAAAAGCTGAAAGCATTTCCTCCAAGATCAGGAAGACAAAAACAAGTCAGACAGAGAAAGAGAAATGCTGTATGCTCTCATTTATACATGAAGTCTTCAAAACAAAACAAACAAAACAAAATGAAAATAGACTCATAGATACAGAGAACAAATAGGTTCTTGCCACAGAGGAGAAGGGTGGGAGGCAAGGAAATAGATGAATGGCTGAGGTACAAACATCCAGCTATAAAATAAATAGGCCATGGTGATGTAATATACAGCATAAAAATATGGTCAATAATATTGTAATAGTTTTGTATGGGGACAGATTGTTACTAGATTTGTTGATCATTTCATAGTATATGCAAATGTCAAATTACTATATATTGCATCTGAAACTATCATAACATTGCACATCAACTATATTTCAATAAAAAATAAATATAGAAAATTAAAACTCCATTGATAAATTATAGAGACCTAAGTAGATGGAAAGATAAACATCCATGAATAGGAAAGCTCAATATCATACAGATATGAGTTCTCTTCATTACTGATCTATAGGTTCAATTCAATTCAAAACATTATTTCAGCATGGTTTTTGGGGAACTTGACAAGCAGATTTTACAATGTATGTAAAGAGCACAGAGTCAGTGGTAAAAGACAACCAAATTGAGAAAAAATAGAATGGTCTACTTAATAAGACAGTGCAGTGCTGGCATAAAGATCGATAAATAAAAATAAAACAAAATAGGAACTTAAACCTACACGTTACTTGTAGCAGGGATCGCGTTTGCAGATTATTGGAAGAAAGAAAGGCCTATACAGTAAAATATTTGGCATTATCACCTATACTTGTGCTACAGAAGTTCCTTCCCAGATGTATTTTTTTAAGATAAACTACTGCACAAAGAGTTCATAGCAGCACCACTAAATAACAACAACAACAAAATGTATTTCTATTTCACTTTATAGAATTAATTTAAGTTTTTGAAAGAGTAAGGTTTAAATATAAAATCAAGATCTCAAAACTTTAAGGAACAATACTGAGGGGAAAATCTTCATAATTTTACTAATCAGAACAACAAAAGATAAAATTACTATGCTACTAGGTTGACATTAAGAATTTATTTCCTTGTTAAAGACACAATAAAATGTGACAAGACAAAAATATAAAAGATATTTGTGATACACACAACTGCCAAAGAATTCCTGTGTATCAGTAAGAAAACACCCACAGTCAAAATAACAGAATATGTGAACAAGTCTTTCACAGAAAGAAAACATAAATTATAAGTGAGCATTTGAAAATGTATTCATCCTTATTAATATATAGAGACATGAAGTGTAATATTATTTATAGCTACTAGATTTGCAAAACTTGAAGTCTGTTAATATCAAGTGTTATAGAGAATGTGACTCAGTGGGACATCTTATACATTGTTGGTGGGAGTATAAATTAATGCTACCAAGTTAGAACAACATTTGGCTTTATCATATACCCCATGATAGAGAAACTCCCATTTTAAATCAATTTCTAGACAAACTCTTACACAGGAGAAGTACAAAAATGTCTCTAGCAGCACTAGTAATCATAGCAATAATTAAGAACAACTCAAATCTTAATAAAAAGTAGAATTGGAAAAAAAAAATACAGACATTAATGGGGGTATGTCAAATGGGGCACAGAAGCCATCTCAAAGAGCACCCGGTAACCAAAGCAGTATTTGGTTATAATCCATAGTTAGAATTAGACAGAGATAAAGATTGCATACAACATTATGAATGCACTAAATGCCACTGAATTGTTCGCTCTAAAGTGGTTAATTTAATGTTTATGTGAATTTCACCTCAAAAAAATAAAAAAGAGATACTTAGCAACAGGATTAGCAGTAACCTCTGAAGAACATAGTAGCAAAGTCAACAGAGCAGCATGACTTCACTCCACATTCTTCCATAGCAGTCTCTGTTTTCTTAGGTTTCTAGGATCAAATGCGATGGTGGAAACTACTGGGTTTCCATGGTAAAGAAACAAGAGCACAGAGCACTGGTATTTAGAGATGTGGTCTATCTAGTGTATACTAACCAGAAAATGAAGCCTGGGTCATATCAACTCAAAGTATTAACAGTTACTATTAATAAATAAAGGGATCCTATACTTATTGAATTCATTTTTAAAAAGTGAGATACAAAAAAGCTGATTGGAAGTGCTTTGTGCACGCACAGGGCTTTTTAAATATAAAGTGTTAGCGGGGCACTGAATGTCAGTATCTTTAGGTCTTTTCTCATGGGCTGGTCAGATCCTTCAAACAAGTAGGTTGCCAGATTTAGCAAATAAAAATGTAAGATTCCCAATTAAATATTATTCTATGTAAACAAAGGGTAACTTTTTAGAATAATTGTGACCTGATTATTAAGGGGATATAGTGATATTGAAAAATTATTTATTCTTTCTCTGAAATTCAAATTTAATTGAGCACCCCAAATTTATAGAGCCAAGCCTCTTATAATTTCCTGCCTGCAATGTAGAATCCTTGCTGCCAGAATTCTTGGAGCTAGGCTTAAACAGGAGATGGGGGTTTCCACATTTCCTGTATAAGTTTTCAATTAAATGCCTGTTTTGATGTATAGTTTTCCACCATCTGTTTTACTACTACCAAGGAATAAAGTTCCAATCTTCTGCTGGGGTGGAGAAGATCATTTGGCAATTGAAATCTTATTAATCAGCTTTTAAACTTCTCATCTATTTTCAGTATCATGTTTACACCCACTTCAGTTCTATATACCCTCTTCTAGATGAACCTGTTACCACTAGTTCAAGAGTTTTGCCATCTGTGGTGGCAATTGTGTTTGTTCTTGGCTTTCTTTGCAGCCAGTTTAGGGTTAGGTTTACTCCATTTTCTATGACAGTTATCACTTATCCATCTATTTTTCAGTTTTATAAATCCATCCATTTGGTGAAGAAGTGGACGCAAATATGTATCTTCAAATTTTCTTTAACCAGAAGTCAAACTGTCTTAGTCTGTTCAGGCAGCTAGAACAGAACACCATAGACTGTTATACCGTACTGGTTATAACAGTAGAAGTTTATTTCTCAACATTCTGCAGACTGAGAAGCCCCAGATCAGGGTACCCACAGATTTGGTGTCTGATGAAGCCCTGCTTCCTGGTTCATATACAACTGTCTTCCCCCTTTGTCCTCACATGGTGGAAGGAACAAGGGATTTCTATGGGATCTCTTTCATAAGGACATGAATATAATTCATGAGGGTTCCACACACTAACCAAGCTCCCTAAGGTCTCAACTTCAAATAACATCATACTGGGGATCAGGTTTCAACATACGAATTTTGGGGACATGCAAACATTTAGTCTATAGCACAGATCTAGATATTTTAGTAGTGACAAAGAACAAATAATCTTAATCAAGTAAACTCTTCTTAGGAACAAAAAGTGAGATAATAATTACTGGCTCTTTTTATAAGGGAATATAATTCAATAAAAATATCAAAAAATATTTATGAGAAAATGAGGTTAATTTTTTCCCACAGATATTAGGAAACCATGCCAAGCAATTTATTTTGTATTATTTATATTAACATACTTAAAAACAACATCTTGAGCAACTTGAATTTATACTAGGAATGTAAGGATTTTTTTAACGTTAGAAAATGTGTTAATGTAATTAACCAAAAGATACAAAGAAATAATATATAGCTGTATCAAATAGGGACATTGGATAAAAAGTCCCACATTCAAGAGAAAAACTCACAGAAAATCAGATATTTAAAAATAAGGATGGACACAACATTGTAAACTCAATAAAATATCTTATTGTATAACTCAATAAGAAAAGTTTAAAAAAAATAAGGATGACTTACATTTCTACCAGATAGCAAGACTAAATTTCAACTGTATCTACCAAATATCAGAAATGAACTTTATATTTATCATTAGTAGCATTCTAGTTCATATCAAGAACAACAAAAGGATGCCCACTATCTCTACTACTAATCAAATTATACTGGAGACTTTACTCAGTTCAGGAGGTTGGGAATAAGCAATAAAAGATGTAAGAATATTATGAAAAATAAATACAGCTCTGTCTCTTTACAGATAGAAAATTAGTCTGACAAGGAAAATCTGAAAGAATCTACAGGCAAATTATTAAAAATATCTAAGAGAGGACAGCACAATTACTGTTGCACAGAAAATATACAAAATATAATTGCAATTTCATACATCAGCAATTTTTTTAAAAATTGAAAATGTAGGTTTTGAAAGAGGAAATGTAAGCACCTACAGGTACAATCTAACAAATGAGACTTTAGACTTTTATAGAGAAAAACTATAAAACTCTATGGAAACATATATTAAAATACTTGAGTAAAAGAATGTTTAAGTTTGCAAAATTTAAATGAATAGAATGTAACTTAGCTCTAAATGAATTTTCATTTTTATTGTCCCAGCCTGAGCCAAGCAAATGCTCCAGCACTGGCTGCCTCGTGTCACAGCTCCCCAGGAGAGCAAAGGTGGCCGTGACCAAGAAAAAGGCTTGGCTATGAGACACTGTGGAGGCTCAAACTCTAAGGGGCATCTAAGCAGGGAGAGAGTAGCCATTACAGGTGATTGCATAGGTAGTAAGTCAGAGGCAGATAAGGTCTCTGAACCTGGTCAGACCACAACACCCAATGCCCTGATCCTTGCTGAATACCCACACCAGCCCTTCTTGCTCCATTACTTGGAACAAAAAGTGAGATAATAATTACTGGCTCTTTTTATAAGGGAATATAATTCAATAAAAATATCAAAAAATATTCTCTGGGAATCAGGGTCAGGGTGCGTGGAGTGGGTAGAGCACACAATTAAAGGTAACTGAGCCAGCCTGGACTTGAACCTCAGGGTTTCTGTTCTAGCAACTTGGGACCCGATCCTCCCCCCAAGTAGGGTGGTGATAGCCACTGAGCAAAAGGGAAGCCCTGCCTCACACCTGGCTATGATCCTAGGTGCTCCTTCTCCAGCCCCACCTCTCATTAAGTTAATAGCCTCCAGCATATCCTGAAGAAAGACAGGACTTGTGTTCATGTCAAATCCAGCTGACTCACCAAAGTCAGCAGCACATGCAGACAGTCTAGAAGTGCTCCCACATAACGACACCTTTTCAAAACCACCATGGATAACTGCTTCACCTAATTTCATAGAGACAGAGAAGGCTAACCAAAACTGAAGACAGAGGAATTTGTCTCAATTGAAAGGGAAAGAGAAAAGCCCTTTAAAAACAACTATTGAAATAGAAATAAACAATTTACTAAATAAAGGATTCAAAGCATTAGTAATAAGAATACTAACTGAATTAGGGAAAAGAATAGAGGAACACAGTAAGAAATTTAACAAGGAACTAGAAAATATAAAAAGGAACCAGACCATAACTGAAATGAAAAACACACTAGAAGGAATTAACAGCAGACCAGGTGATACAGAAGAATAAATAAATGGTCTGGAGATAGAATAATAGAAATCTTCTAATCAGAGCACCAAAAAGAAAAATAATTTCAAAGAAATGAAAACAGTTTATAGGATCTTTAGAATACTATCAAGCATAGAAACATTCACATTATAGGGTCTTAGAAGGAGAAAAGAGAGAGAAGGGAGTTGGAAATGTATTTAATAAAATTATGGCTGAAAACTTCCTAAGTCTGAAGGAGCAAACAGATATACAAATACAGGAAGCATAGAGGGTCCCAAACAGACTCACACCAAGACAATTTATAATGAAAATAGCAAAAGTTAAAGGTAGAGAATCCTAAAGGCAGCAAAAGAAAAAGAAAAAAAATCATATACAAGGGAATCACCATAAAGGCTTTCAGCTAATTTCTCTGCAGAAAATTTGCAGGTGAGAAGGGAGTGACAAGATACAATTAAAGTGTTGAAAGAGGAAAAACCTGCAACCTAGGATACTTTATTCAATAAGATTATCATTTAGAATTGAAGGAGAGATAAAGAACTTCTAGACAAGCAAAAACTAAAAGAGTTCATCAATACTAAACCTATCCTAAAAGAAATGTTAAAGAATCCTTTCTAAATGGAAAAAAAAAAGGCTATAATGATAAGTGACAATCAATAGAAAAGGAAGAATCCCAGTAGTAAAGGCAAATATATTGTAAAAGCTGAGGATCAATCACTTAAATAAGCTAGTACAAATATTAAAAGACAAAAACATTGTAAAATCAAGCATAACTACAATAATCAGTAAAGGGATAAGCATGGAGACGTATTAGAAAGAAAACATGTGGAGGAAGGGAGTAAAACATGTAGATCTTTTAGGATGTGTCTGAACTTAAAGGACTAGCAATTTAAAACATATAGATATAGCTATAGGTCAAAATATAAACAACCTAGTAATCACAAATCAGAAAGCTAAAATAGTTACACAAAAACAAGAGAGAAAGGACACAAGCTTATCACTAAAGAAAATCATCAAAATACAAGGGAAGAAACTACAATAAGAAGAAAAGAATAAGGAAGATCTACAAAACAACCAAAAGCAAGTATTAAAATGGCAGTAAGTACCCACCAATAAATATTTACTTTAATGTGAATGGACTAAATACTCCAATCAAAAGACAGCATGGCTGATTGGATTAAAACAAACAAACAAGATCTCCCGACATGCTGCTCACAAGACTTACTTCAGAACTAAAGACACACAGACTGAAACTGAAAGAGGGGGAAAAGATATTTCATGCAAACAGAAATGAGAAGAAAGTGGAGGTAGCAAAGACAAAACGGACTTTAAAACGAAGTCTATAACAAAAGATAAAAGGACATCATATGATCACAAAGGGATCAATACAAGAAGAAGATATTACACTCATTAACATATTCACCCAATACAGGAGCACCTAAATATATAAAGCAAATGCTAACAGACTTTAGGGAGAGATTGACAACAGTACAACAATAGTAGGGGACTTTAGTCTTCCACTAACATCAATGGACAGATCATTCAGACAGAAAATCGATTAGGCAACAGTGGTCTTAAAAGATACAATAGATCAATCGGACTTAATAGATATCTACGGGACCTTCCATTCAAAAACTTCAGAATACACATTATTTTCAAGGGCACACAGAACATTCTCCAGGACAGATCACATGCTAGGTCACAAAACAAGTCTCACCAAATTTAAGAGGATCAAAATTACATCAAGCATTTTTTATGATAAGATAATATAAAACTATAAATCAAGTACAGGAAGAGAAATGGGAAAAGCACAAACACATGGAGATGAAACTACATGCTACTAAAAAAGCCATGAGTCAATGAAGAAATCAAAGAGGAAATCAAAAAACACCTGGAAACAAATGAAAACAGAAACACAATTTTCCAATATCTATAGGTTGCATCAAAAGCAGTTCTAAGAGGGAAGTTTATAATAATACAGGCCTACTTCAAGATACAAGAAAAATGCAAATAAACAATCTAACTTTCCACCTAAAGGGATAATTAAAAAAGAACAAGAAGAGCCCAACATCAGCAGAAGGAAGGAAATAATAAAGATCAGAAAGAAAGCAAGTAAAATAGAGACCAAAACAACCATAGCAAAGATCAACGAAACCAAGAGCTGGTTCTTTGAAAAGGTAAATAAAATTGGTAAATCTTTAGACAAGCTCATCAAGAAAATAAGAGGGAGGATCCCAATAAACAAAATAAGAAATCAAAGAGGAGAAATAACAACCAATATTACAGAGACACCAAAAAATCTTAACTAAAATACCACAATCAACTGTATGCCAACAAACTGGACAACCTAGAAGAAATGGACAAGTTTCTAGAAACATAAAACCTGCCAATCCTGAATCGAGAAGAAATAGACAATCTGAACAGACCAATCACTGGTAGTGAAATTGGATTTGTGATGAAAAAATCCTGGAAAATGGAAGTCCAGGACCAGACGGCTTTATGGGGGAATTCTACCAAACAAATAAAGAAGAGCTAATACCTCAATCTCTGCTCCAAAATTGAAGGGGACAGAACACTCCCAGAGTCATTCTACAAGACAATCATCACCCTGATGCCAAAACCAGACAAAAACACTACAAAAAAGAAAAGTATATGTCAATATCTTTAAAGAATAAAGATGCAAAACTCCTTAACAAAATATTAGTAAATTAAATTCAACATACACATGGTGTATGATATGAAAAAGATCATACATCATAATCAAGTGAGATTTATGCCAGGGACCCAAAAATGATTTCATATTCACAAATCAATCAGTATGATTCACCACGTTAACAAAAGGAAGGATAAAAATCACATGATCATCTCAATAGATACAGAAAAACCTCTGACAAAATTCAACATCCATTCATGATAAAAACTGTCATCAAAGTTCGTATAGAGAGAACATATTTCAAGAGAATAAAAGCCATTTATGACAAACCCTCATGAACATTTTTTTTAATTTGCTTGTTTTGAGGGGGGAGGTAATTAGGTTTGTTTGTTTGTTTGTTTATAGAAGAGGTACTGGGGATTGAACCCAGGACCTCATGAATGCTAAGCATGTGCTCTAGCCCTTGATCTATATCCTCCCTGCTAACATCATACTTAATGGTGAAAGGTTGAAAGCTTCTCCTGTAAAATGAGGAACAATAAAAGGATGCTTACTTGCACTATTTCTATTTAACATAGTATTGGAAGTCCTTGCCACAGTAACTAGACAAGAAAAAGAAGTAAAAGGCATCCAGATTGGAAGGAAAGAAGTAAAACTGCCACTCTTTGCAGATGATGTAATACCACCTATAGAAAACCCTAAAATCTCCACCGAAAAATTACTAGAATTAATAAATGAATCCAATAAAGTTGAAGGACACAAGTTTAATACGCAGAAATTTGTTGATTTTGGGTATACTAATAATGAACTATCAGAAAGAGAAATTAAGAAAACAGTCCCATTTAAAATTACTTCAAAGAGAATAAAATACCTAAAAATGGAGATGAAAGATCTATACTCTGAAAACTACAAAACACTGATGTTTTCCACAAAACTACAAAAAGAGAAAAATCCCAATTAAAAAATAGTCAGAAGACCTGAATAGAACCCAGTGGTTACCAGAAGGGAGAGGGAAGGTGGAGAGGCGATGTAGGGATAGGGGATTGAGAGGTACAAACTATTATGTATAAAATAAATAAGCCGTGAGGATATACCATACAGCACAGGGAATATAGCCAATGTTTTACAATAAGTATATATGGAGTATAACCTTTAAAATTAAAAATTGTGAATCACTATGTTATGCACCTGAAAGTTATATAATATTGTACATCAACTATTCTCCAATAAAAATAAAAACTAAAGTTATTTATACAACACATGCAAATGATTGAGGCATATAAATAGGAAACTTCAGGGGATAAGTGAAAATATTTGCTGTCCACTCTAAAAATGTTTAATCTTCTTCTTTGATTTTTTTTCAGTGGGCAATCTTTTTCCAGCCTGCCTCACTAATGAAAAAGTGCTCGTTATATTTTAAAAATCCAGCTGGAGTCCTGCTATAAGTCAACAGGCCCGTCTAAATGCTTTTATTGGCACAGAGTCCACTTGGCCATCCTCTCTCCTGTATCCAATAATGGCTGTTCTATTATCTTCATCACTTTTTCCCTGATTTCTCTCAGCCCCGCCTCTTTCCCGTTCTTGTCCAATGACCTTTCCCTGAGTGGACACTGGGTGGGTGTATCTCACACACCTGCATCTGCAGCTATCCCTGCCTTCCCCCTCGAGGCCCAGAGGATGACAGGCCCTCCTTTTATGAGCTTGCTGCTGCATTCTTAGGCATCTCTCAGGCACTTTTCCTCTCTTACTCAGTCCTCAACCTCTTCTCTTTGTCTTGCTTACCTTCTCTGAATCTGTTCTCTTATCTCTAAAATGAGGGCAATAAATACTCATTTTTGTTGTTGTTATAAGGATCAAATGAGTCAGATGACCTATGTAAATGTTCATTTTTATAGTAAAAGCAATGTCTTCAAGGAATTATTCATAATCTAGGTTTCTAAGGGTAGAAAGATTTTACTGACTTCCTTAGAAGGTTCTATTCATATAATGTTGGTCTCTAAAATATCTACAAAAAGCATTTGCAAAAATAAATTCAAGAACAGAAATCAGGGAAGGAAAAGAAAAGTAAATGTGTGCCAAAAGTTAAGAGGGAACTGCAGGGAAGATTTTAGAAAGTTTGCAGAGAATTACTCATTTGATAGTCCTTTGGGTTTCTCTTCACTCTACATTTTTTCCATAAGGTGGTATTTTCTTCTCCAGAATGAACAGAAGAATGTTTGAGTTTTGAAAGTACACATTTAAAAATTGATTTAAAAAATGATGAATTGTCTTATGTTCAAATTAGTAAATTGATGTAGCACTTTGAATGAACAGCAGGACATCAAAACATTTCTGAATAGTATTATGAAGCATTACAGATGCTTCTTTTGGACTAGTTGCTCATTTCCCAAATAGATTTATTTGATAGCTTTTCTCACTTAATAAAAGGATGAATTGGAAAAATATAAACAGATTGTAATAGCCAGAAATAAATGAACTTGACAACCTGGAAGAGGAGCAATTGCCAATGGACCGAATAATAATGAGAAGAAGTTTGGCATGCACTGTCTATGTATGAATAAGAAATGCAATTTTTGGCATTTCAGTTTAGAACAGACTGACTGGAAGTGGAGTTTGGAAAAAAAAGAACATTTTTAATATCCTAAAAAATGTTTTTCTAAAATATATAGTCAACTATGTTTTACTTAATAATTTAAAATATCCTGTATCTCTCATTCTCTTTCCCTCTATCTCTTCTTTCTTCCTTTCTTCACTTCAAAAATTCTGAGAAATATGACTATAATGAAGACAATAGTTCTTCCAATTTTGATTCCATAATACTTATAAAAAGGGAAAATTTTGATCTTTTAATTAAATATCTTGATTATAGTTAACATCTCTGAAAGCAGAATCATCATCTTTATAGAAAACTGGCATTTTCATTCCAGCCGTTTCCTGCTACCGGTGTGATTTTGAGCAAATCACTTAATATCTCTAAGCCTCATATACAAGAAGAAAATAATAATTCAAGACTGTTGTGATAATTAAGATGAAACAGTGCACCTGACAGAGTGTTAAAAACTATAAATTTTATAAACTATGCAAAAATAAGACATTTTACATATTTTCACACAGTATCATTTCCCCATTGGAATTGCCAGGCACCATACATTAGTGCATCCAGGTGACTGAGCTTTTCTTTTTCATTCATGTATTTGGCATTGTGTAGAAGCCTCCAAACAGCCACAAACCAACTGAGTCTAGTCAAGGAGTTAAGTACAGGGCCTTAAGGAGGTGGTCTACTCTCTTTGTGCTACAGCTAAAGAAAGACACAGAGCAGTAAAGGGAGAAACTCAAGGACAAACCAATAGCTCAGGACTTAGTGCTCAGATGTTCTTATCTCTCCTTAGGGTGAACTTTTTACTGTTTCATTCTACCCTCATTTTCATAGGATAATAATGAAAACCAGTGCTTCCTGTCTCTGAGCACTGTGTTAGGCATTTTATGTGGGTTCTTCCAAACAACAAACATTTGTTGAAAACTCACTGTCATAGGCAATGGGAACTTAAAAATAAAGAGAAGTAAAACACAACCATTGGCTGCAAGGGATCACAATGTAATAGAGGAACAAATATTGAAAGGTCTACTCTAAATAGAAAAGAAGCAGGAAGCTATAGGAACAGGAAAACCAGAAGTGGAAATGTAATAACTATAATGATTTGCAACAGAATAAATATGAAGTTGTTGAAAAAAAAAAAAAAGGACATCAAAATCATAAAAGGTGGGATGGGGAGCAAGAAAATATAGATTTTTTTTCTCTCTCTTCTCTTTTTTCTTTCTTTTTTTCCCTTCATTCTCTTTAGGATGTGTTTGCACCTACATGACTACCAGTCTGAAGCAAACAGATATAGTCAGATATAGTAAGGGGTTAACATACTTAAAAAACAAGTTAATCAAAAGCATACAATAGAGTCACAAAAACCAAAAAGAAACCAAGCTAATACAAAAGAAAATTATCAAAGCAGAAAAATACCATGGATAAAAAATAAATTTCTTTTGTATAGCATAGGGAACTATATTCAATAGCTTGTAGTAACCTATGGTGAAAAAAAATATTAAAATGAATATATGTATGTTCATATATGACTGAAGCATTGTGCTGTACACCAGAAATTGACACATTTCAAACTGACTATACTTCAATAAAAATATATATTAAAAAAAATGAACAGTATCGTTGATCATAAGTAATTTGCTCAAGCTAACTTCCTTCTTCCCTTCCTTCCTTCCTTCCTTCCTCCCTTCCTTCCTTCCTTCCTTCCTCTTCCTCCTTCCTTTCCTGTTTTACTTATAGAATAGTAGAATGGTGGGAAATACAGGCAGGCTCTTTATCTGTATATTCCACGTCCTTGCATTCAACTAGCTGTGGATGGGTTTGGTGGAACTCGAGGATGCAGGACCAGTGATACAGAGGGCCAACTGTACAACAAACATACCACTGCCAGTTTATGTGAGGGACTTGAGCAACTGAGGATTCTGGTATCCATGGCAGGTCCTGGAACCAACGCCCCCAGGATGCTAAAGGATGAAAGTGTTCTGTAAAAATTATGGAGGTAGAAAAAAGTTAATAGAAAGTTTAGTAAAATCAAGGGCTTGGTTAGTACCTGGAATCATTTAAAATTTTTCATATATATCAAAATAAACATACTATTTAATATATCTATTTTCTAAGAAAAAATAAGATGAAGATTATTGAGTTTTCCTATGTTTTACACGGAGACTAATCTATAAATAAGAAAATATCACTCAGATTTCTTGTAGAAATATTTTACTTAACTAAAGTAAATTTTATCAATATGTTACCAGGAGGAGGGGAATAAAAGTTACCTTGGTTCTTAGTCATCCCCTCAAAAAAGAGTTTCTAACAGGAGATGGAAAGCATGATATAAACAGAAGATTTTATTAGTGAAGTAAAAATGTAGTAAAACATAGTACGTCCCCTGAGAATTGGGGGTGAACCAATCCGGGAGAGGAAAAATGGTGCCGCTCCTTTGTTTTCCCTGTTTTTATGTCCTGGTTTAGAGGCGTTTTCTTGATTGACTGACTGATTCACAGCTCAGGTTCTCTGAGTGCTCAGGCTGACTGACAGCTCCCATTCCTCGTGCTCAGGCATGCCCATCTCTTTACGCATGTTCTTCCCCATGATGCACACCTACACAGGGGGCTCAAATTGTAACATTAATTATATTATAGTGAGCATGGTGTCAAGTTAAGCCAGGTCCTTCTCTCTACTGCACAGCTGCAGCATTTGATTTTAGCTGACTTCTTTGCTGGCCCTCATTTAGAGAAAGTAGAAGTTTTTTGGAGCCCTTTATCCTGGGTTGCTCCCACCCTCTTCTTCTCCCTTGCCTGGTGCTCATTTCTAACTGCCTAACAAATGGAAGCTTTGGTCAAGAAAAAAACAAAACCGTTTTCTACAAAAGTATATAATTTTGAATTGTATAATTGAAATATTTAATGGTTTATTTTAATTTTGGCAGACTTGAGAGGGGACCATTTTAGGGAATACAACTTTGGTGAAAGAAGTACAAAAAATTGCAGCATCTAGGTTTTCATGATGACACAGAATCAAATCGATAAATGCTTTAGTTTACAATTGCTCTGTAAATTTCATGTCTATGGACTAAATATATGTTCTACGGGTGTTCTCAACCATATGGTGTGTCTTCTTTTTTAAGTGCCTTGGGTTCAGTTGCTTTGAATAGTAGAGTAAAAGATGAGCTTAAGAAATTGTGAAAACTGAATCAGATGTTGCAAGTTGATTCAAGACAGATTTGGCTAAAAATGTTCAATTTTTTTATCTAAGAATAAATAATTATAGTACCCATCTGTATTAGTCAGTGTCCTCCAGTAAGTTAAAGCCAACAGAGTATGTTGCTGGAAGAGTTGTAGTTTTAGTCCAAAGGCAGTCAGCTGCCAGACTCCGTCTGTCAAAGAGAGGCCAATCTTTGTTCTATTAAGGCCTTCAACTGATTGAATGAGGCCCACCCACCATGTGGAAAACAATCTGCTTTCCTCAAAGTTCACTGATTTAAATGTTACTCTCATAAAAAAAAAAAAAAAACTTCACAGAAACATACAGAATAATGTTTGACCAAATATCTGAGCACCACAGCACATAAAATTAACCATCACACCATCTCAAAAGAATATTCTGAGTATTAAATGATTTAAAACAGGTAAAGCACTTAGGACATTGTCTGACACATAACATTCTTCAAATGTTAACTCTTATTGTTGTTGTTATTAATATGCAGTTACTTTGCTAGAATGGTATTAAAAATGACTACTGTTTTATAGCTTGTATGAGAAATGCTTCTATTGTTTGAATGATAAGAGACATTTTAAGTGATCATGGAAAACAGCAAACATGACGTAGATAAGAACTTCCTAGTAAACTGTCGGATGTTCTTATTCACATTGAACCTTTGCAAAGAGAAATACATTTGTGTATCTATCCCAAGGCAAATATACTGGGGGGAAATGTCTTTTATGCTTTTTTTCTTGGCACTTTTAGAGATACAACCCTTTCCTTTCCAGTGGTAGAAAAGTCTCCAGTCCTCAAATCTGATCAGGACAAGTGGCTTACTTCCTTTTAAAGTTAGAGTTTGCTTTTTTTCCTTCTTTTGCTACTGGTGGGAAATCTGTATAAAATAAAGGTCCATCTCATAAAATCTTAGGCAGAAGTGCAATTACATTATTCACACTTAGTCCAAATACAGAAGTTCATTACAAGCAGAGAAGTTATGAAAGATATGCGGCTCGCAGGAGGATCTGGCCTCCCACGAAAGCAATGATTCATGAGTGTGCAAGGTTAGGGACTCGCCTTCCTTTTCTGCTCCTATTGCATTGTAGGGTTTTTACTGCCTGGCTTGCAGATCCAACAACGCAAGCCCACAGTTCAGAGATCAGCAGTTTCCTGCTCTGACAGTGATGATGGTCTCCCTTTCTTCTTTGCTTGTGACTTCTGTTAAAGCTTTTCTAGTTTTTTTTTTTTTTTTTTTTAAATCACCGTGTGTGAGGAACTCTCTACTCAGATCCCTTAATAAATTATGGCTTTTCTCAAACCACTTTTCTAACTTCCCATGTAGTGCAAGATGATTTGAAATGACTATCTTTTATTTTGAACACCCTTGGCTTTTATGAGTTTTTTCCCCTCAGTCTTTGAACTGCTTATTTCCCCCTCGCGGCACACGGGAGTTCATTCCACGGGCAGACAGCTTTGCTGCTTCTGGTATGAGAAATCATTGCTCTGTGGCTTCTCTTCTGTCCTCTGTTCTTTGACTTTCAGCTTTATTAACAGCTAATCTCATAAAGGGCTCTGCTCACACTGCAGCGGTAATGGTCCTAAGGCGGGGCTGGTGTAACGCAGCCCGATGGAGTGGAAGGTAGGGCAGCTGGGTAGCTGCTCAATTTGGCAAATTGAGAAAATGAGGCCGAGGTGCTTGGGGTGCCCTTGGCCCTCCTCTTGGGTGCCCACCCCTCCAGCTCTTGAAGCTGGCTCCTCCCTTTTCCATTCCCCAGCCCCTTCTCTTCCTCTGCCTCAGGATTCTTCTATCTCTGAGAAGCTAATGTTCATTTAGGAGTTAAGGACCTCACATTACCTCTTCATTTCCATCATATATGAAGGCGGTACTAAGACAGCAATATTCAACCCAAAGAATTAGGACTTGAGTATTCAGGCTCCTGGGATGGATACGTGTCCTTTCAACCATATTATGTAGGCAATGACAGACTCTATTTGTCTGAAGGTCTTTAAAGAAGGTCTCACTATGAAATAGATCGTCCTGGAGTCCTGATAAGCGTACTGAATACTGAATGTAAAGGAGGCGCCCAATTTCCCACTTCGATCCCCGTGCTGTGCTGGTGTAGTCACCCCCCCCCCCCAGTTGCTTATAGTGTTAGCTGCTAAGCTCCACAGCTGTACTCTTCTCAAGAGAATTCCCATCCAGCAATTGAAGGCTCCTAGCCTGAAAATTTCTGGGCAGTTATTCCCTCCTCTGTGGGCTCTGGACAGCCCACAGCCATGGCCAATGGTTGGCTGATACCCAATACAAAATCCCAGCCACTTATGTAAAACTGGAACTACTGTGGGTCACCATTCAGGCTCCCAAACTCCTCATTGGCTCAGCCTGAAGCTACTTTCAGCTGAACCTACATCTTGGCTGAGTGTCTACCTAACCCTCTGCTGTTTCCTTCACCTCCTCCTCAGGGAGTTGTCCTGAGAGCACTGCCTCAGCATCACGTGCACAAGATCACACCCTTAGGCTCTGCTTTTAGGGGACATGACTGAGCATATGATTAGGGAACCTGCAAAGCATGGCACCTGAAAGAGACGAGAAACCTTTTTTTTGGAGAAAGAATTTGATATTTCAAATTTTAGAAAATAACATTGCAGCACGCACCATGTAGAAAATCAGAATGTTGTCTTCTGTTTTAGAGTTCTGTATTGTTTTTCTTTCAAATCACACCAAGCAGGGCACCTCACCTCCTGACTGCCTAGTTAGCCTGCATGTCTTAATCAAGCATTCATAGCAGGAAAGGGCATTTCTTGCACGCTTCTATTTGTTTTCCATTCATTCGAAACTGCCTGCCTCTGTGGATTCACGAAAGCAAAAACATACACAAATTGTGCAATTCACACATTTAACCATGTGCAATGCTCACAACTACAAATGAGTCTTGCAAAAACAGTGCATCAGTGACTTGCTGGGTGGTGATACCTACTGTCGGGATTTTGCACTTGGCCACTTGAGGAGCAAATTCTGGTCCAGAAAAATGCGAAAGTCTCTACAATTTTCTGTGTATCTGAGGTCAGACCACTTCCAGAACCTAGTCAGAACTGTGGGCTTGTTTTTTCTAGGCATCCTGTCTGGAAACCTATGTCAACAACAGAGAAAGTCAAAGAGTTTATCCTCAGTGGCAGCAGACTTCTGGTTGACCACAGCACTGTTCAAATTTAGATGATCCTCGTATTAGATGGCCCATATCCCTTCAGCTATTCCAGCCCAGAGCCATGTCTCTCTTTGCTCACATCTCACACTTAAGGCAGCTAGATTCACCTATGCAAGGCACACCCTATCATAAGATGGATACCTTCCTTGTTCTCATTCTGCATCTTTATGACTCTGCCCTGATGGAATGGTTTTACACCCTGTCTCTGGTTCATCCCTGGATCTTCTCATTTGACCTTGTTATCTGGATTCACTTGGTTGATTCCCTGCTCCTCCTTTACTTACCCCTCTTCCCTGCCTCCTCACAGGAGTTCCTGCAGATGGATAATCCACTTGGCTGTCTTCCAGGATAAGTGCACCAGCCCTGGCTCACTCCTCAGGCATTGCACTGCCTCATAATGTCTTAGAAAATGCCCTCAATGGATTCCTTATGATAGAATAAACAAACAGAACACAAAGTAAGCCACCAAATGGAAAGTGGGTTAAACCCTTAAATTCTACCACCTTTGCTCCGAGTACTGTGAGATCCCAGTTGAGAGAAAGGTGAGCTGATTTCTTGAAACTTTCCATTGACCTCATCTTGTCAACCAGGGTTTCTCCCTAGGGGAATGCCAGCTTACAAAACTCCCCATCCATGTTGCAATTACTAGAGTTCTGGGAACAGGGTCCACACTCTTTTTCTATTATGACTACATCTACTGCTAATTATCTTTTTTTTTAATTGAAGTATATTCAGTATTGAATGTTGTATTAATTTTTGGTGTACAGCATAGTGATTCAGTTATACATATATATATATATATACACACACACATATATATACACACATATATATACACACATATATATTCCTTCTCATATTCTTTATTGCACACCCACTAAGTGCCATAAACTGTGCCAGAGGCTTTCAGAGTCATCATTTTTAATCCTCATTGCTGTGTGCAGGGTAGGTATTATCTCCATCCTTCCACTGTGGGATGAATGAAGTCGTGGTTTAGAGAGGTTGAGGTCAGACATTAAGTGACAAACCTGGAAATAAACCCGCCTGTGTCTGAGTTCCAAGCCCATGTGCTATTATCTCCCTTTTTGTTGTCCTCCAGCTACTCACCTGAGCCCAGCAACTATCCATTTGCAGAGCCCATTGTATTAGGTATCTATTGCTGCATAAGAAGCTCTTAGTGATTGAAAGCAACACATGTCTGTTATCCTACAGTTTCCATGGGTCATGGGTCTGGCCATGATTAGCTGGCTCCTTGGCTCAAGGACTTAAAGCCTGCTGTCAAAGTGTTAGCTGGGTCTCCTTTCTTTCTGGAGCTTTGTATTCTCTTTCAACGGTTAGCAAAACTCATTTCCTTGCAGCTGCATGGCTGAGAGCCCTGGCTTCTTACCGCTGTTGTCTGGGGCTCACCTTCACATCCTAAAGGCCTCCCCTTTTCTGTCCCAAGGGCAGCAGGAGGGCTCTCTGCCTCCAGTGAGCTCTAATGGAGCCTTATAAACGTAACCTAATCAAAGGCGTGACAGCCCAACACCTTTGCCACGTTCTGTTGGTTAGAAGCAAGTCACAAGTCCCGCCCACATTCAAGGGGAGGGGCTCCTACCAGGAGTGGATTACTGGGGGGGTCACTTGAGGGGTTTCTGCCAGACTCCCTTGCCACAGTTCTCCCAGAGCTGCCAGTGAAGGTTAGCAAAGCACGGCCCAGAACCCAAGGGATGAAGTTCTGGCTGCAGCTGCTGGTCCCACTGCCGTTTTCCTCCCCCAGTTAAGTGGGGAGAATATTATTTATCTTCTTTGCTGGGGCAGGGTGACAATTTGGTCACAGAATGCTTTGATACCCATGATGAAAGGTTCTTTACAAAGCTAAAGTACATTTTTTCCCCTAAAAGAAAAATAGAAGCCATCTGTTGCTAAGGAAACCACAACCTTTCCCTGTGCTTATTTAGAAAAGAGACACATTTAAGAGTCTTCACTGCAGGAACAGAGATTGTGTTTTATGTTGGTGGGAATAAACAAAGAAAAAATTATTCCAGTCAATTAAAAAAGATCCATTATCTTGGGTCTTACAGAAAATACTTTATTCTCAGGGGTTCAATTCAAAGTTCACCCCTTTTTTCTCATACTATTTTTGTTTGTTTGCATGTGAAACTTCCTTTGAAGTCCGCAGAATCTTCGGGTCTGGGCAAAACAAGGGAAGCTGAAGGGATCCTGGGAAAACCAGCAAAAACCCATTCCAGAGTGGCCTGGCGAAAAAGCTCAGGGGCTCTGCACACCACCCCGTCAATCCATCTACCACGTCCATTCTAAGCCTGGGCACTAAGTCAAAAAGAGTCTCTGATCATTGTTTAAGTAATCACTCACAGTACATCATCACACTCCTCGTATTACTAGTAAACTATTACATTCTTGTTTTATTTTCTGGTGTCAGGAATTTGAGCTAAGCCCTGCCCTCACAGACCTTAGATCCAAGGCATTGCCTTTGGGGCAGGTGGGGGCCGCGTCCACCAGTCTCGACCCAACAGAGCTACTAGTTAGTGGTTTCCTGGGGATAATTTACTTGTAAAGTGTGGAGGAGAGGCAGGATGGGGCAAGGAGGAGCTAGTAACTAGCGCATTCTGACCTACGGAAATACTGTCCCATAACAATGGTGTGTATCTGGCAACATGCGCCAGCTTAGCCTCCCTTAAAGTCAAAAATGAAGAGAAAAGAGATCTGAGAAATGGAGATATTTGGATTGGCCTTGTGTGTATTTACACGAGTGGTTCTTCTGCTGTTGATTATTATGGGAAAAATATCCCCAAGTGGATTTTATGTCTTCTGTCCCTAGATGAGTGAGGTGCTGTGTGCTATTGAAGGTTGCCCTCACCTAGTCTTTCAAAAGGACCACATCCTCAAGGGGCTGGGGAGGGGGGTGTGGACTCAGGAGACAAACCATCCAAAAATGCATCTGCCAGGCAAGCAGAGCATGGAGAAGGGTTAGCTGCAACTGAAATGTACACAGTTAACTGATAGCGGAACCATTGTTTTATTCCTTCTGTTTGTCTCAGACGTCCTTTTCATATATATCTTTGCTCTGTGAGTCCAGGCCTGGACATTATTTTATTCATTAATTCAAGCTGTTAAGTTCTCTCTTGGAAAACTTCTCAAATCATTGCAACCATAGTTTACACTAAGAATCAAAAAACAATAGGAATAAGTGTGGAATCAAAAATTCATTCTTTAGTTCAACATCAGAGTTAACTGTAACTTTTAAATCAGTGGTTTGCTGTAGTCGTTTGTATCATACTAAGAAAGAACTACATGAACTAGTTTTCTAGTTATCAATAGGGTTTAAGTTTATAACTTTTGAGAGGGGACAAGCAACCATTTTGAACTCTGCATCTGCCCACAGAGGAAACATTACATGAGGCCAGATGTGTGAATTACTGGAAATTATACGGAATATTTTTTCTAGAGACTATAAGGAGAAAGTTTTCAAAAAGCAAATACGCCATGGTATTCCCTAATTTTCAATATTATTATACTAATAATTGAAGAATCAAACATTTTGGTTAGAGGCTAGGAGTGACAATGCTAAACAATTATAATATATAATATGTATAATACATACTCATAAATAAAATAAAATATAAATATATACTTATAATATATAAAATATATGTTCTATACTGTAATATATAGGGCAGCACAATATATTGCTAGTAGCACTAGATATACTGTTGGTATTAGGTAGTAGAAGAAAAAAAAAATGGAATCCAGTCAGTTGACAGGGCTGCCTACCAGTAAGACAGCTGTTTCTAAGCTCTTCTTCAAAAGTGAACTTCACAGGCTACTCAAAAAAAAAAAAAAAAAAAAAAAAGAAAAGCTAACTATATTCTATGTCTCAGATTTCAAGTTGCTGGGAGATAAAAAGCATCAAGAAGGTAAATGAATTAAGCAAGAAAAGTAAGAATAACTGCAAACACTTAGCCTGTTCTGCCTCAATAAAACAGAGTAGAGTGGTTGACAGTGGCAAATTCACCAACCAAATGTATTTATAGATAGCCCATCTATTTGCTATTTCAGATTGATTCACAGCCTACCTAACACCCAGGGGGGAGGTCATTTCATAAACAGGAAAAGAGAATTAAAGATTAAATATATTTCTAGAAAACAACTCAAGAAAAAATTGCTGAGTTTGAGAAAAACATATCTTTCAACATCAAATTAAGCCTTATTCCAGACTGCACACAAATGTTTTTCTTCTTTTAAAAAACTGTTGGAAATTGAAGTCATTTAATTACCTTGGATCAGATATCCAGCCACGGATTTGGTCTGCATGGTCACTGATTATAGGACTTGGAAATAAGATTCAGCAATCAAGGTTCTTAGCCAGTCAATTCTAAATGTCATGTCCTTTCCCAACCTTCTCCATGTACTCTGCTGCCTGTGAAGTTGTCCTGAAAATATTTTCAATAGAAATTGACAGTTGAAATGGTGGAGGTTTCAAATATGTGATTAGAGGATCTCCTAATCTTTCTTATCAGCTGGATAATTTTCTGTGACTTGACACTAAGCAGTGGAGTGGTGTAATTACAGATTCATTGACTCCACCTTGTTTTGCTCTGTGGAAAATGGGCAGCGATGACACCAGAGTTGTAGTTTTCAAATCCCACACTTACCGTGCATAAATACAAATGCAGATACAATATTTTATAGTTGGGAGGGACCTGAGCAATCAACAAATGATAGATCTGAGAGCCAGAGAGGTTCAAGTGATATGCCTAAAGTCACAAAGACAGATAGTATGGGAGCTGAGACCAAAGTGAAGATTTCCTGGTTCTTAGCCCAAGGCATTCACAGCAGTACTGAGGCATCAGAATTTCTTTTGATTGTGTGGAGTAAATATAAAAATATTACAGTGTGGTTTTCAGAATTCTTTGTGGACTTCCATGAGACTTGTTTTCCAAATGATTTTGGAAGCTTAAGTGAGCACCTGCTGCTTTCAGATACATGAAAACATTTTTTATTCTTTATAAATTTTCATTGCTTCCATTTTAAGTGTCAAACAACAATACACAAGCTGTCAGTATCTCCGTTTAAAAAAAAAAACACAGAAGTGGTTTAGAACATCTTATTAGGGAAGTGATGAGATGGACTAGGGCCATCTTGGATGTAGCTCTGTCTCCACTTGGATGTAACTGGTCACTAATTTATAGTCTTTCTTCTAAATGCTCAATACAGAGACAACAAGAAGATTAAAGAGTGATTTAAACATTTATAATTAAGGTTAGTATATTTAGAATGAAACAAGTAATGCATTGGGTAGAATTTTGGCCTTTTCAGTGAATTGTTTTAATTTAAGTGCTGGTGTCAGTAGGTTGTATGTTTGTTTTCACCTCACAAGTTTTCTTTTTTATTTACACATAATGATGTGAATTTTAAATGTACTTAAAAGCACTTGCAAATGTACAACAGTTATGTTATAACACATTGTCTCTTGAAACTTAGTGGGTAAATGCTAACAGCAAGGGTTCTACCCTGTATTTTGTCTGGGATCACAAATGTTTTATTTGATAGAACTTGAGTTCAAATTTGCCTTGTCAGATAGACTGTGGTAAATGTAGCTCATGGAAATCATTAGCAGGAAGTGATACTGGGTGGAACCACTAGATGCCACAGAAGAGTCTAAGTTATACTTCGTGTTCTCAATGAAGAGCAGGTTTTATAGGAACCACTTATTGGGAACCAGAGTTTGGCCTTGGCATCCTCAAGTTGTGCTGCAAATCTCAGCTGCTGTCTGACTAAAACTTGCCATTTTTAGTGCTTGCATGCCTGGTAACCATGAATCCATACTTACTGTTTAACATGATTCTGAGTGCGGTCAGGTGCATGATGGCTGAAGTCATATATTATCAAGGAATTTGACTTGCCAAAGTCAGTGGTTTGGAAATCTTCAAAGCTCCAAGTACTCTGCTCAAATGTCAATTAAAACTTTTTTTTTCCTGTCACATTCCAATCATTTCTATGATGCAATATTTTTGAGGTTTTTCAATCTAGATTTTTTTTTTTGAATACCCTTTAGTGGACCATTTTACTCTCAATTCTGTCACCTTGATGTTGTCACATGGTTCCATACAATAAGAATACACCCGGATCTTGAAATTAGGTACCTATCTCTTCACTCAGGTGAATAGCAATTCTGCCCATTTACTTTTGTAATGTGTAGAGATTGGTAAACTTTTTTCATAAAGGGCTAGATTAGTAAATATTTTAGCCTTTGCAGACCTTGGGATCTTTGTCACAACTGTTCAGCTCTGCTCTTATAATGTAAAAGTAGCCACAGACAGTAGGTAAATCAATGAGCACGGCTGTACTCCAGTTTAACTCTATTTACAAAATCAAGTAGTGGGCTGGATTTGGCCCAAGAGCCATAGTTAGCCAAAGTCTAGATTAAAGTATCTGGAGTGAGCAAATCCAGTAAAATTTGCTAAATTCCCTAAGCCTTAAAACTGTGTTTGCTAAATTCCTGGGAGGAGGATTCCGTAGACTGAGTTTTGCAAAAACAGTTATTTGTAAATGTGTTTCAAATCATAGGATATGTGAAGATATATTAAGATTAGTTGGTGGGAAGTAAAAAAAAATCTATTATTCTCTTCATTTAATAAATTATAAGGGAGTCTAAGGAGTATCTCTTGCAGAAATTATAAAATAAGTGTAACTTATTTATCAATGCCAAAAGCTAGAAGTGATCAATTTAGATCATTACAGTTTGGAAGTCAACTAAATAGAATGAATTATCCAGCCCATTAGTTTAAGAATTGGCTAGGGTTGTGAGAACTTCCCTAGTAATCGATACTCTCATTTGAATCTTGGTCAATAAAAGGATAACTTACCATTAGAATTGACCTCTTAGATCTTGAACAAAAAATAGTAACTCCTATTTTTTAGATATACTGTGTCATCTGAATTTACTCTTAAGAATTTATACTACTACTGGGTAAATAAACATTGGCCAACAAAGCTGGTTGAAGAAAACCAGTCATCCTGAAAAACAAAAAGACAAAGAACAAAAAACCAAAAACAAACACACAAACAAACAAACAAAAAAACCCTAAAATCAAATGTAGGAAAAGGTTGAGATATTCTACATGCTGATTTTATGATTATTTTGTTTGATTTTTAGTGCTTGTTTAGGGAACAGATCTATGAGAGTATTGTTTCTAGCTACACTCTATTTGTGTTTTTGTAACTTACACAACAAGTAGACTGATCAAGGCTGGGAGGTGTTAAGATTAAGAATGGAGTGGCAGGGTATGATGATAATAAAAGGACCAATACGCTTGACAATTTAAATAAAATTGTTATATATGTTCCTTGAATATCAATTGATCATAAAGGTATGCATTCATTTCTGGGCCTTCAATTGTATTCCATTGATCTATATTCTCTATTTTTATGCTGGCACCTTGCTGTTAAGTTACTAAAGCTTTGTAGTATAGTTTGAAAACAGATAATGTGATGCTTCCAGCTTTGTTCTTTTTGTTCTGAATTGCTTTGACTATTCATAGCCTTCTGTGGTTCCATATGAATTTCAGGATTTTTTTTTAATCCAGTAAAATTTTGTTAGGTATTGGAATTTTAATGTGATTGCATTGAATCTGCAGATTGCTTGGGGCTTAGTATGGACATTTTGACAATATTAAGTCTTCCAATCTATTAACACTGGGTATGTTTGTATATATTTGTGTCTAATTCAGTTACTTTCATGAATGTTTTATATTTTTCAGTGTACAGATCTTTCATCTCTTTGGTAAAATCTGTTCCTAAGTACTGTATTTGATTTGATTTGATTTGGTCTAATAATCGATTGAGTTGTTTTCTTAATTTCTCTTTTGGAATGTTCATTTTTAGTCTTTAGAAATACAACTCATCTTTGTATTTTGATTTTTCTTCCTGTAACTTTACTAAATTCATTTATTAGTTCTTACACTGTTTTGGTAGAGTTTTTTTGATTTTCTATACATAAGATTATGTCACCTGCAAACAGAGATGATTTTACTACTTCTTTTCTGATTTGGATGCCATTCCTTTTTTTTTTTTTTTTTTTTTTTTCCTTGACATATTGCTCTGGCTAGGAATTCCTGTGCTCCCTTGAATAGAAGTGATAAATGTGGGCTTTCTTGTTCCTGATCTTAGAGGAAAAACATTCAACTTTTCACTGTTGAGTATCATGCTAGTTTGGGGCTTGTCAAATATTATGTTGAGGTATGTTCCTTCTATATCCAGTTTGTTGAGATTTTTTTTATCCTGAAAAACTGTTAAGTTTTGTTAAATGTCTTCTCCACATCTGTTGAGATGATCATATGACTTTTATCCTTGTGTTGTTCATATTGTGTATCACATTGATTCATTTGCAAATATTGAAACATCCTTGCATTCCTGGGATGACTTGGTCAATCTGTATAATCTTTTAAATGTATTGTTGAATTAAGTTTACTAATATTTTGTTGAAGTCTTTTGCATCTGTGTTCATCAGGGATATTGGCTTGTAATTTTCTGTTTTTGTAGTGTCTTTATCTGGTTTTGGTATCAGGGTAATGCTGAGTTTGGAAGACTTTCTTCCTCTTCAATTTTTGGTATAGTTTGAGAAGGATAGATATTAATTCTTCTTTAAATGTTATTATTTACCTGTGAATGTGGCTGCTCTTGGACTTTTGTTTATTGGGAGTTTTTTTTTATTTCTGATTCAATTTCATTACTAGTGATCAGTCTGTTCAGATTTTCTGTTTCTGATTCAGTTTTGAAACATTCTAGGAATGTATCCATTTCTTCTAGACTGTTCAATTTGTTGGCATATAATTGTTTGTAGTAGCCTCTTATGGTCTCTTGCATTTCTGTGGTGTCAGTTGTAACTTCTCTTTCATTTCTGATTGTATTTATTTTCATCCTTTTTCTTTTTATCTTGAGGAGTCTGACAAAAGGTTTACCTATTTTTTTAATCCTTTAAAGAATCAGCTCTTAGTTTCATTGATATTTTCTATTTTTTTAAGCCTCAATTTCATCTATTTCTTCCCTGATCTTAATGATTTCTTTCCTTCTACTATAAGTTAGATCTTGTTTGTTCTCCATTTTATAATTCCTTTAGGTATAAGATTAGGTTGTTTATTAGAAATTTTTCTTGTTTCTTGAAGTAGGCTTGTATTGCTCTAAACTTCCCTCTTAGAACTGTCCTTAGTCTGTCCCATAGATTTTGGATCATTGTATTTCCATTGTCATTTGTCTCAGAGTATTTTTTTTATTTCCTCTTTGATTTCTTTGTTGACCCATTGGTTGTTCAGTAGCCTATAGGTTATTCTCTACATGTTCATTTTTTTTTTCATTTTTTTCTTGTTGATTTCTAGTTTTATACAGTTATGGTCAGAAAATATGCTTGATATAATTTCAGTCTGCTTAAATTTGTTGAGACTTGTTTTGTGACCTAACATTATTAGTATTTTGTTGAGGATTTTTGCATCTATATGAAGACAGTTGGCATTAATTCTTCTTTAAATGTTTGGTTTGATTACTGATTTAATTTTCTTACTAATTATTGGTCTGTTCAAATTTTCTATTACTTCATGATGTAGTAGGTAGGTTGTATATTTATCCATTTCTTTTAGATTATCCATTTATTCAGATATAGTTGTTCTTTCCACTTGCCCTTATTTCTTTTCCTGGATTGACTCTCCTGCATCTGGACCACCTGTATTTCTCTTTCTTGGTTTAATCCCTCTTTTGGGGAAAATATAGCCTCCAGTGTCATCTTGGAAGAGGTAAAGATGAAGTATAAATTATCTAACCTTGTATGTCTAAAAATGTCTTTATTCTCTCCTTGTCTTAGATATAGTATTAATCCACTGGTGATGAATTCTCTCAGCTTTTATACATGTGAAGTTTTTATTTCTTGTTCTCTTCAATGGCATATTACTTGTGCATGGAATTCTAGGTTGATTTTTTTTTCTTTCCATGCTTTAAAGATGGCACTACATTCTGTTTTGACTGTCACTGTTTCTGACAAAAAATCAGCTGCCATGCTTATCTTGATTCCTCTCAATGTCATGTGGCTTTTGCAGGGCAGAGAGGGTAATTTTAGGGTTATTTTTCTTCATCTCTGGTTTTAAGAGGATTGTTTATGACATGTCTTGATGTAACATTTTTTGTATGCCTTGTGCTTGGGGTTTGTTTAGCTTCTTGGATCTGAAGGCTTACAATTTTCATCAAATTTGGGAAGAGTTCAGCCACTGTTTCTTCATTTTTTTTTCTGTTTCCCTCTCTCAACTTCCACAACTCATTCTTTTTTCTCATTCCATAGTTCATGCCATAGTCCATTTTTTCTTAGTGTTATTTCTTTCCCTGTTTAATTTTGGATAGTTTCTATGGCAATGTCCTCATAATCATTAAATGTTTCTTATACAGTATTTAATCCACTCTTAATCTCATCTAGTATATTTTTCTTTTCTTTTTTTTCATTTTTGGAAATTTGATCTGGGTTCTTCAACTGTCTTCCATGTCTCTTATTATGCTCATACATTTCTCTACATTCTTGAACATGTGGAATATATTTATAATAGCTTTTTCAGCATCCTTGTCAACTATTTCTATCATCTGTAGCATTTCTGTGTGTTTATGTATTCATGGCATATTGTATATTCCTGCTATTTGTATATATGTTATTTTCTATTTGGATGCTAAACTAGATGTTGCAAATTTTACCTTGTTGGGTGCCAGAGTTTTTATTTTGTATTTCTTAAATATTTTTGGCTCTGTTCTGGGGTGAAATAAAGTTAATTTGAAGCAGTTTGATCCTTTCAAGGCTTAATTATAAGATCTGTTAGATGACCCAGGGCAGCCTTTAATCTTGGGCTAATTTGATAACACTACTGTGGCGCAACATTCTCCTGAAGACTCTACTTGATGCTTTATGTGTTAGAAAGTGTACACACTCTGGCCAGTTAGAACATGAACTATTCCTTGTTCTTCTTAAGCTCTGAGTGTTTCTGCTCCTTCCAAGTGTTTCTTTTCCCAGGCTTTGTGGTTTTTGTTTTTTTGTTTTTTTTTTTATGGTATGCACTGATCAGGTGAAGCCTCAAGGAATACCCTATGCATATCTCCACAGCTCTTTGGGCAGCCCTGTCCTCTTCAGTTAACTGCCTTAACAGTTCTGACAGCTTAGCCTTCCTGAACCCTGAACTCTGTCTTCCCAGCCCAAGGAAACTACTGGGCTCAATTTGGGTACCCCACCTCCCTGCACTTCATCTTGAGAACCTCTCTAGGCAGTAACCTGAGCATTTTTAGGTCATATGTTGTTTCTTCCTTTTCTTTCAACACTGCTTGCTGTACAATGTTGGAAAGCTGTTGCTTTATTTATTTTGTCTAGCCTTTTAGTATTTTAGGTGGGACGGAGCAAATCTAGTTCCTGGTATTCCCTAAAGGATGAAAGTAGAAATTCTGGGTCAGAGGTTTTACTGGCAGATGGGAGATGATCTTTCCTGTGATATGATTTTATATCTAGGATATGAGGTAAGAGTGTACAATAATGTAATTTACTTTAAAAGTAAGATCAATTTTAATGTTTTTCAGATACATTGATTCTTCCCTCTCATATCCTGTAGGAACTGTTATTAAGATTATAATTGGCAATTATTTGCCTCATTAAGTAACTCTAATTTTCTGTTTAGCATTTTCTTACAGCATTTGTTATTAATTGAAGAATTGAAGACAATGTATTATTTTTTTCTGTTCGTATTTTTTAATTCTATATTTTTAAAATTCCAGAAGTTAAAAATATTTTAATTAAATTGTATTTTTTCTATTAGTAACTTTTCCTTTAGGTGTTAATCTTTTTCTTTTTTTTTACATTCTAAACTACAAAAATAATTAATTTATTATTTAGTTGACAGTATATAGTTATATTCTTTAAACAAGAGGCCTGAATCAAATGTATGTAATCCTGAATTTCCCCAGGAGTACTAGTTTTGGGGCACAAGTGAAATCACATTTATTTTTATACCCCAGTTCTGATGATTCGCAATAATACCCTTCATGTTCAAGCAGTGTCTCAAAGCATTTCTCAGTTATTTCTGGGAGGCCCCAAAGGCATACCTCATATATGCCTCCAAACCAGTTTTATGCCAATGAATCACTTGCAGTTTTTGACATCTGCTGTGTATAAACTCACTCCACAAAGCTGGCTGACATGGCTGATGGCACTCATGGGGGAAATATCACAGTTGTCTCCGTGGGCATTATCTCACAATTGCTGGAGTGATAGAATCCCATTGGTTTAAGTGCAGAGGCAGGGAGACTGTGCTTAGAGTTCCTCCCAAAGTCTCTCTTAAAATAGGTCAATTTCCAGCATTTATTCTTCGCATGGAATCTTATCAAATGTTTTATGAAAATAGTTCCATCAGTGTCTAGCCTTTATTTTTCTAACCAATGTGATTCAAATTGGTCTGGAAGAGCCTGAAGGATAATAGATATAATAAATTCTTTTGTGTATCCTTTTTCCCTTTTCCTTGGGGAAACCTGACCTAACCAAGCTACTACCTCCTCCTATGATTATGGAAAAATCCCTTCCATGTGTCTTAGAGTGCACAAATTATGTACCAGAAGAGGATGGGTAATATTGAACAAATAATGTTTAGTCTCTTATAAACCACGAATAACTATTTTTGAAAAATCAATATATATTAACAAATGAGCTATTTCCTGTATCTAGATTGCGTAGTTTGCTTATTTTCCTGAGTGAATAATTATCCACTGCTCTAAGTGCTTTACACGTATTAACCCACCTAATCTTCACAGCAACTTAATGCATGAACACATTTATACTTCCATCTTACAACCTGCCTTAGTCTCCACAGCTAGGAAGTAGATGGCTGGATCAGAACTGTTTTCATATTGCTATGGTATTTTGTTCCTTTAAAGAAGGAGCTAGTGTGCAGTTAGTGAGGCACGTCATGGAGGCAATGAAGGGTGTGGTCGGGGAGAGGCAGGTGGTTCAGATTTGAGTGCATAGGGCATTGTAGTATGTAGCTTGGAGACACTAAGTGTCTGCCATGGTGGGATGGTTAGAAGAAGGGATGAAGATGAAGGACAAAAAAGGAAATCATGGGTAATTCTTGTTTCAATATGTCACCACACTTAAATTCTGTTCTCAGCTGAATTCCCGGGGGCCCATGCTATAAGCCACATCTTTAACTCCCCTAGATACTTCCACATATTCTAAACCCGAATAATATTTCTTTTGCCACTGAATTTCCTGGATAGTCTTACTTTTTTGCTATCATCTTTAATTCTTTGTTGATTTAGACTAAGATTTCTTTTCAAGTCAGTTCATTAATAGCCACCAAGTGCTAATATTAGGTTATTTTACACGTCTAAAAATTTGAGTATTATGTAAATAAACTATACTGAAGTAGCTGAGAAGTGGCTTTGCAACTGACAATGACCCACACTAGAATAATCTTTGTGTCAGAGGCTAGTTTGAGGAATTTGTTTTGTCCTGTTCTGTACATGGAGCATGGCCATCCACACAGTGTGTGAACAGGTTAAATGCCACCACCAAAGTGGTATTTCAGAAGGACCAGCCTTCTTGCCCTACAAGGCTGTTAGCTGTGGAATTCTTTACATAGGCTTTAGCCTGACTTTGTCTATAACTTATTGAATATATTTATAAACAATACTGAATATATACATTCTAGTCTTTTTTCTCTCTGATGTTTTCATTCCAAAGCAACTGGATGATTCAGGGTAAGGTACATGTTAATGTATGTTCATAATCTTTAAAATATAAAGATTATAAGAAAACTAAGTAAGTGATTTTTTTTTATTATGAATTGAATGAACACTCGTCTTAACTCATGGGGACTTTTGTTCTTGTATTATACATAATAAATATATAACTGATATCAAGCACAAATATTCATACCCATATGTGTAACCAATAGATGTATACACGTGTGTAAACATGGGAATGTGCCCCACAGAGCCCTTCCAGGGAAGGAAAGAAGCCAACTGAGAACCTCCTGCAACCCCTTCAGAGATACCGCAGCTTTTGAGTCAAGGTCATACCATTCTTGAGGTGAGCCTATCAATGACCAACCAAGACAGTGGAACCAAGGCCTAGCCAATTCCACCCCAATGTGACCTTGACTGGGATAACCTCTGCTTCTGCTTCCCCCTGGGAAAGAAGAGACTCTGTTGGATCTGTAGTGCTGTATCACGGCTCCTGCTGTCTGAACCTGCTTCTGCTCTTTTTGCTTTCAGATGTTGCTGCCTAACCAGCTTCCTGTATTCCTAATTCTGTCCCAACATCTGCTTCTTGAAGTCAGAACCCAACTACCATAGAGTTTAAAGTTCACCTTCCACCTCTATTTTTCATTTTGATCTCCAATTTCTCCCTAGAAATGTAGAGAGGAAAGAGAAAATGTAGTATAATTCGGAGAACTGCTATTATTGTTCCTCCTTGGCCTTCTGGTTGGGGGACGGAGTACAACCAGCCTTTATAACTATACCTATGCTTTCTTGGACTAAATTTCAGTGCTGCAAAATGAGGGTGGAGATTTGCAGACCATTAAACTCAAATTTAAGCACTGTCTTGTCCTTTTCATTAAAAAGAAAAATCCAGCCTACGTTTCCAGCTTTAAAAGTAGACGACTGCCTTCTAATTGGTCATTTTAATAAAGGAGGGTGACTTGTAATCATATAAGCTTCAGCTATTAAAATACGTTGCTTCAGTAACTGCTATACACACCTGCTCTAATAAACTCTTCTAGCTTCTATGTGCTAAGAGATTCATATGGGTCATTTAAAGTCAATTCTGTGAACCTTTAAACATTGCAAAATGATGCTAGTATCCTATCTGAAGGCTTCTAAATTTTAAACTAGGGCTGAAAGTTTTTTATTAAGTTATTTGGCTCAAATATGAAGTTTATAATTACCAAGTGCATGCAGCATAAAGGGAAAAAAGATAAAATTCTGCTTTTGTAGAAAAAGATAAAGCTATTTACAGTTTCAGTTGGCTAACTGTTGAGATATTAAAGAATAAAACAGCAAAAGACCCAGGAAATATTCTGCTTCCTGGAATATTTTTATTCTGTAGTTTTCTAAAACAATTATGGAATTTCCACCATAATACTTTTAAAAGGCTAGATCTAAAATCAGCATATCTACACTTATATCATAGCCCTACTACTCACCTGCTGTGTGAAAATGGTATCATTTAACTTCCCTTAGATATGATACAGGAAAATGGGGCATGAAAGGATGGCTGTGTCCCAGGGTTTCAACTGAGATCCTGGGACACACCCCATCAAGTGAGGGTCCTGGGTTTCACGCAGGAAAGAATTCAAGAGTGAGCCATAGTTGAGTAAAAGTAAATTTATTCAGAGAGATGTACACTCCATAGACAGTGCAGGGTGTCCCTGAAGGTGACAGAGCAAGAGGCTGCGAGGCACGGTGTTGCTAGTTTTAATGGGCTCAGTTATTTCATATGCTAACAAGTGGGAGGATTATTCTAACTACTTTGGGGAAGGGGCTGGGATTCCCAAAAACTGAGACACCATTCCCTTTTTGATCTTTTATGGCCAGAACTGTCATGGAGCCTGTGGGAGTACCATTCACCACGCTATTATATTATAATGAGTATATAATGAAGCTCAAGTTCTCCTGGAAGTCAAATCTCCTACCATCTGGACCTCAACATCTAGTGGGAGTTGAATTTTCCACCATCTTGGTGCTCATCGCTGTCATTCCTTTAATGGTTGTACCCTGCTCCCCTTTCTTCTTATCTCAGATTTGGGGTTTTTGGTCTATAAAAGACTTCTTCAGAAGATTGTTGTGATCACCAAATGGGAAGATGTACATGAAGATACTTTGTAAGCTTAACAAGATTTATGCTGGTTTCAAATATTTTTTCTATATTATCAAATCTAGAAAACAGATCTGACTTATTTTGAGAAAGGTTATTAGGTATTTGTAAGGAAGATGAGACAAATTTGATATTACTATCAAGACATCGCTATTACTTCAACCAGAAACAACTTGAACAGCTTGTAAAGGTGCAAAGTGACTGTGACTCAAATCTACCAGTTTCTACACATTTCTATTCTGTCTGTCATAGAGTTTGCAACCAGACACTAGTCTCGGTGCCATATTCATTTGCTATGTGACTGTGTATCTCTGAACTTGAAATATATTTATTTGAATGTATTTGTTAAGAATTTTGGGGTTTTTATATAATGTACTCTTGCTCACATATTTTTATATATGCAGATTCTAGTCTTCCTTCTCCCTTTCTCTTCCTTTTTCATTTTACTTTTGGTTAAGAAATACTACTAGTATTGAGTCATGTGTGGCTATATGTGTAAAATTACATAGTGAGGAACCCTTTTTATGGCTTTGCTCGAACCAACATTGTTCTCTTTCAGTAGGGTCGCCTTTCCTCATAACCATCCCTCTGCATCCTGGAGCTCATTTGTCTGACTGTATCATTCTCCCACAAAGGGAGTCAGACTTTATTAAGAAAGGGAGTGAGTGACAAAATGTTTTCTGAGATGTGTCTTTGACAACAGGAACATGGTATTCAATGCATAGGGTCATATATATATAAATATGTGTGTGTTTTGTGTGTGTCAGAAACACTATATATAGGTTAAAGTCCCTACGTCAAAATATAGTTCAATTCAAAACCACAAATTTCTGTTCAGTTAACAAATATTTTTAAATATCTACTATGTGCTATAAAGTTTTAAATTGTTTTCCCTCATAGCTACTGAACAAAGGCAAACAAAATAGCCACTAGCCCCTCAACAAATTTTCTTTAGGTTTTAAGACAAAAATTAATACACTCACTTCTCTAAAGGAGCACAATTTGCCATCCCAAAATGTGTTTCTCTGGCATGAGGATTAATTTGGGCTGATTATTCTTAAGAAACAGGAGACTCAGAAAGGTTTTCTTGTTACCTTCCCTTTAACTGCCTGAAGAATTTAGACAAAGGACTTATTCCCAGAATAGAGCTCTCTCCAGAGCTATCTGTAAAGAGTATGGGCTGGATATGGTGGGAGAAGCTGGGAATCTCCACAGAGCCTAGAGATTAAGAGTCTACTCTGTGTCCCACCGTCTCTTCACGGCCCAGCAAACATTTGTTTACCTAATATTTGATTTTCCATCTCCATATGAATTATCTTCCTTCCCTTTGAAGTCCCAACCACTACCCCTAACATCCTCTGTTGTCTTTAGCTGAAGGTTGTATATAAGGTGAGAGTTTCAGCCATTTGGGTTTTCCTGGGTCTCTCTCATGTATGCACGTTATTAAACTTTTATTTGACTTTCTCCTCTTAATCTGTCTCATCTCAGTTTAAACCTTAGACCAGCCAGAAGAACCCAGAAGGGCAGAAGAAAATTTCTTCCTCTCTGGCACTTTATTAAAATTTCATACATTACACAAGATTAACATAAAATGCAATCTTCCCGTCCTCTTTCCTCCCTCAAAAATTTCCATTAACACTCCTTGAAAATAGCCACTCTTAACAGTTTATTGTGTATACTTTCAGTGTGTGTGTGTGTGTGTGTGTGTGTGCATAGGTGTGTGTGTTTGTGGGTGTGTGTGGGTGTAATACTGGCCTGGTCAGACTGCTGTAATGAAATACCATAGACTCAGTACATTAAATAATGGAAATTTAAGACATTGATTTTTCCCAGTTCTAGAGGCTGGGAATTATAAGATGCAAAGCCATTTTGTTTCCTGGTGAAGGCTCTCTTCCTGGCTTCAGGAAGATGGCTGCCTCTCACTATGTCTTGAAATGGTCGAGAGAAAGCAATCTCTCTCTTCCTCTTCTTATAAAGCCACCAATCTCTTCATAAGGTCCCACTCTGATGGTTTCATTTTGCCTTAACTACCTTCTAAAAGTCCCATCCCATTGAGGGTTAGGATTTAACATTTCGATTTGGGGGGGACACAGTTCAGTCCATAGTGTATGTATCTGTATACACACACACACACGTGTATATATGTAGATATATTTGTGCATGTTTATAAAACAATTTGAATCATATAACAATTATAAAGTTTTCCACTGGAGTAATTTCTTAAATAGATTTTATTTTCAGAGCAGTTTTAGGTTCACAGCAAAAGTGAGTGGGAGGTAAAGAGATTTCCCATACATCCCCTGCCCCCCACCATACATAGCCTCCTCCATTATCAACATCCCCTACTAGAGTGGTACATTTATTACAGTTGATAAGCTTACATTGACACATCACTATCACCCAGAGTCTATAGTTTAAATGGGGTTCACTATTGGTCTTGTACATTCTATGGGTTTGGAAAAATGTATAATCACTTGCATTCATCATTATAGTATCATAAATAGTAGTTCAGATGCTCTGAAAACCCTCTGTGCTTTGTTTGTTCTTTCCTCCCTCTTCCCTAACACCTGACATCCACTAATCTTTTAACTGTCTCCATACTTTTGCTTTTCCAAAATTTCGTATAGTTGGAATCAGACACTATGTCGCCTTCTCAGATTGGCTTCTTTCACTTAGTAATCTGCGTTTGAGGTTTCTTCATGTCTTTTCATGTCTTGATATCTCATTTCTTTTTAGCACTGAATAATACTCCATTGTCTAGATGCGCTGCAATTAATCCATTCACCTACGGAAGAAATCTTCGTAGGTTCCAAGTTATGGCAATTGTAAATAAATCTACTATAAACATTCATGTGCAGGATTTTGTGTCAACATATGTTTTCAGTTCCTTTAGGTAAGTACAAAAGAGTAAAATGTCTGGATTATATGGTAGTAGTGGGTTTAGTTTTGTAAGAAACCACCAAATTGTCTTCCAGAGTGACTGGTGCCTTTTACATCTCCACCAAAAATGAACGGCAGTTGCTGTTGCTCCACCTCCTCACCAGCATTTGATATTGTCAGTGTTCTTGATTTTGGACATTCTAATAAGTGTGTAGAGGTAACTCATTGGTTCAGTTTGAATTTCCCTAATGACATTTGACATGGAGCTTCTTTTCATGTGCTTATTTGCCACCTGTATATCTTCTTTGTTGCAGTGTCTTTTTGGATATTTTGCCCATTTTTTTAATTGGGTTGCTTGCATTCCTACTGTTGAGTTTTAAGTGTTCTTTTTATATTTTGGATAGCAGCTCTTTACCAGATAAGATTTTTTGCAAATATTTTCTACCAGCATGTTGTATGTCTTGTTATTCTCTTGATAATGTCTCTCACAGAACATAAACTTTTAATTTGAATAAAGTCCAGTTTATCAATTCTTTTTCTATGAATCATGTCTTTGGTGTTGTAACTAAAAAGTCATTGCCATACCCAAGGTTATTTCAGTTTTTCTCTCCTATTATCTTTTAGGAATTTTATAGCTTTGTACTTTGCATTTTGGTCTATAATCCATTGTAAATTAACTTTTGTGAAGCATATAAGGTTTGTATCTGCATTCCTTTTTTTTTTCCTGTGTGTGCATGTCCAGTTCCTGCCCTATTTGTTGAAGAGACTATGTTTTAACCATTGCATTGCTTTTGTTTTTGTCAAAGATCAGTTTGCTATCTTTATGTAGGTCTGTTTCTTTGCATTCCATTCTGTTCTGTTGTATTGTTTCACCAATACCACACTCTGTGGATTACTGCAGTTTTACAGTAAGTCTTGAAGTTACGTATTGTCAGTCCTCCAACTTTGTTCTTGTCTTTCAGTATTGAGCTGGCTGTTCTGAGTCTTTTACCTCTCCAAAGTTTATAAACTTTAGAGTCAGTTTGTTGATATCCACAAAATAACATGCTGGGATTTGATTAAGATTGCATTAAATCTATAAATCAATAGTTTGGAAGAACTGACACCTTGACAATATTCAGTTTTCCTATGAATGAACATAGAATATCTTTCCATTTATTTAGTTTTAAAAAAATTTTTTTTCATCACAGTTTTGTAATTTTATTTGTATAGATCTTATACATATTTTGTTATCTTCATACCCAACATTTTGTCTTGAGGGGTCATTTGATTAATTTTAACTTGGGTAATTTTTATCATATAAGTAATGCAATAACAACATTAAGAGAAATTCAAAAAGCTAAAATCACCAAAATAATGTTACCCATATAGTTTTGCTTATTAATATTCTCTTCCAGTTTGTTTCCATATAAGTATCCACCTTGTGTAGGTATAATTGTATTACACACACACTTTTGAATCCCATGCTTCAAAATTGACATTGATGTGAATATTTTCCTTGTGACTATTCAGTCTTAATAATCAGACTTGTCAAAATTGCAAGTGTGTATATCATTATTTATTCCTACTGATAGCTGATGTTCTTTCCTTATTTATGACTGAAAAGTTGTTTTAAAATTCAAAAATCACTGGAAAAGTAGTATGAAAATATTCATATTTGGCTACAAGTGTTCTTTTACTTTCTAGCTGTCTGACTCTAAGTAAGTTCAAAGCTTAACTATATCTTATTTTTCTTAATTATAAAGTGGGTCCAAATAATACATTTACCTTTTTCCTTGAGTGTATTGAGGGGTGACCTCATAAATCATTGTAATCCCTTAAACTATTCCCAAGGTATGGGCTAAATAAATGACATATGTATCTATTTATTAATTAAGGATATTATTAACAAATGCTTATTTGAATAGTTTAACATATTTTACATGTTAGATATATGGTTAAATCAACATCAGAAGATTTGAGGTCCACAAACTAAAATATCAACCAAAAGACACTGCAATAATTCTAGCAAAAGAAATCCAATAATAATGAAGCTTTTTTTTCTTCTCTTAGCACTATAATGAATAGACCAGTCATGGATGACTCAACTTTCTCCATTAATTAGAAACTTACATTGACTCACCTGATTACTGACAATTATTTTCTGAATATTTACAGAAGTCAGTGAATTGGTAACCTATAGAAAATATCACTATGATAAGATTCCACATAAAAATGCAGTAGACAATTAAGATTTTACTGTATTTGGCAAAAACAAAACAAAACAAAACAAAACACAACACTCCTCGTACTGTATCCTTGCTGGGAATGAAATAGTAAGTCTTTATGCCTAAAATGCTCATATTCCAGAGAGACGGATGTCTTATTTCAAGGTTCTCCTGACCAAGCCATGAAGAAGAGCATTAGCTGACCCTTGGGGTATGGCTGACTTTGCTATAAAGGGCAGCGAGAGCAACCTCAATTCCGTATCTGTCAATGAGATTTGTAATCTGACTATAAAAGGCAAAATGCAAAAAAGGGCATTAAATGCTAATAAAATTCACAATAAAAAACCTTACAAGGAATATGCTTATGCATGCACACACGCACATAGGCACATACATGGATGAAATTTGGCTGCTGTTTTGCCAGAAAGAGGTACAGAAAAGCTTTCAGTGTATGACTTTTCTTGATCCAGAAATGATGAAAAAATATACTTTAAAGTAAAGTGTGGCCTTATACCCTTTCTTGATACTTCTAATGATCCTGAAAATGTCCTTTAATATTTTCTGGTTAAGAAGAAAGTTTGAGTTGGTTGGATCTCTGCATAATTATTTTATGGTTGAGTAAAATTTTATGTTTCACTACAATAATCCAAGAGAGACTAGGATTTCTTCCAGGAGCTGTCCCATGCTTCATTGATTTTAAGGCCACCTTCAACTGCACAGATCATAGTTACTTAAGAATAATTCTTTTATCATAAGGACAGATCAAATTTCTTTTGGATATTTAGGCATTTGATTCTTTCCCAAAAATCATAGGGAATGCTTGCTGAAATTCTGGGAACAGATACAAAACTGAACACATACACAATTGGGATGATCTTGCTTAGCCATAGTTTATGTAAAAAATATTTGAGTATACTATTCATTAGAAATTGTTTCCTGCTGGAGTTAAAAGAATCAGATTGGATTTTGATAGCACCACTTGCAAATTAAAGAAAAATCAGAAGTCAAAATTTGAGTTACCACCTAATGTTTAATAGTCTAAGAACTCTAGTCTTGTATCAACAGAACTTGGGATAAAAAGATAAGAAAAAATTTACTTTGCATGGAGATTTTTCAGTTGATAGAATTTTAGGCTTTAATGGAGCCTGGACACCAACCTCCTACCCTGTCACATTAAAACGCAATTTCCTATATTTGTCATGGTGCTTTTATCACGTGGTCATTCAAATGTCTGCCTTAATATCCCAATGTAGGGGAGCACAGCTCACCTCCCCCAAATGTGTCTCTTTGGCATAAGGATTAATTTAGGCTAATTACTTTTAAGAAACAGAAGTCTCTTAGACTTAGATAGAGTCTGTTCTCAGAAGAGAGTTATCTGCACCAGAGATATTGCAGTGAACGTGAGCTAGGTGTGGCGGATGAACAGAGCCTAGAGATTAGAGTCTACTCTGTGTTCCATTGCCCCTGCCTGGCCCAGCAAACATCTATTTATCAAACATTTGTTTTTCCATATCCATGTGAATTGCCTTTCTCTTCTTTGAGGTCCCAAACCACTATCCCAATGTCCTCTTTTTTTCTTTAGCTGGAGATAGTGTTTAAGGTGAGGGCTTCAGTAATTTTGGTAAGTGAAGCAAGTTTTCATGGGCCTCTCCCATGTATATGTGTTATTAAACTTTTGTTTGATTTTCTCCTGTTAATCTGGCTCATGTCAATTTAAATCTTAGACCAGCCAAAAGACCTTAGCAAGGTGGAGGAATATTTCATTCTCAACGCAGCAGCTCCACTCTTGGACACATCTAGTTGCTGGAATCACTTACAGGGAGATGAAAAGAATGGGCCAGAATGCCCACTATTTTTTCCTGGTTCTGCTTCTGAATGAGAGAGAAGATTTGTTCCTTTTGTTAAATTAAAATAGCTTTAGGAAAGCTACCATTTTTTTCCCCAATCTTTACTCACTCAGACTAAGCAAAATGACATGCACATGTTTGGGAGCCCAGTTGAGAGAAAATTCGCTCCTTATCTCTTAGTGTTCTTGTCTGTAAAATAGCTACAAAGCAACTCACTGTATACATCTTCTCTGAGGATTAACTCACAATGCAGGCTCTCAACAGATGTTAGCTACTATTTTTATTCTCTTCACCCATTCCTAGTGTGACTTAAATCCTTAAGAGCTAAGATAGATCCAGATAAGTTGGATTTGAATCCATTTCTTTGAAAAACTCAGTATTTAATTTCTGTATATTTTGGGGAGTGGAGTGACAGAGGGAGAGAGAGTGAGAGAGGGGTGTGTGATGTGGTTGTATTTCTCTGGCATCTCAAACTCTGGTATCTTATCTCCTCTGTAGTCTTGCTTTCCACTGTGTGGGCTATGAAAATTTTCTTTATTTCTCCTGGAGTCAGTTAATCATGAAATTCAGCCCCTTTCTGATTACATACATACACACACACCAAGCCTCTGAATAGGTAGCAACATCAATAAAAGTTTGAGAAGCTAAAAGTGCTTTACTTTCCCACATATGAAAACATGAACTGAATATCTGACATGTTTGCTCTTGTGGGAGAGGAAAAATAATTTTCCCTTTATAGTCTTCTATGTTCTTGTCTGAGACTCCTCTTTAATATAAGGACAGATTAATAGGGGAAAAAATCCAGAAGTTTAATAACATATATACCTCCAGCATACATGAGAGAGACCCAGGAAACCTGTGGAATGCCCCTAAATGACCCAAGCCATCACCTTAAATATTATCTCTAACTAAAGACAAAAGAAAAAATTGAGGAGTAAGGGGAGAATTAGTTATGGGAGTTACCAGGAAAAGTACAGTAAAAAAAAGGATAACATTGTTATGAAATTTTAAATAGCTGCCTTCCCCATTGATAAGAATATCTAGAGATTTAGAATCAACTCCCTGGTCCTGGCACAGAGAGGGAGACAAGTGGAGATTTGCCTTATGTATATAAATGTCTCCTACAAAAGGGTAACTTCTACTCAATTTTCATATGTCTACTTCTTAAAAAAAATCAACTTACTTGGGGGTGGCAGATTCTGCTCTTCTTTGCCAGTTAAAGAATGTCACTTGCCACCTGATTCTACAAGGATTCAGTCATTAGTCACTGCAGTTGCTGACCAACAGTGCATCGTGGAAAGAATTCAGGGTGGAAATCAGGAATGAGGCACTTTATCCTCTGGGAAAACTGACAGAACAGACCCTCAGATAGATATTTTTAGGAGAAAATTTTATGAACCCAAATTTTTGCATCTTCTCACACTGAGAAAAGCACTAGCATCATTAATTGAGATTATCTGTTCCTCTTGACTAACAGTAACCTTCTACCGAGATATATGCTTGACTGTGGGTAATCCTCCCCAAAGTCACATATAGCTCCCCTTACCTCTTTGGAGCAGTTTTTCAGCACTATCTGAAAGTCTGTGTCAGGGCTACTGTCCTCAGTAAGTCCCTCAATAAAACTGAAACTCACAGTTCTTGTCATTTTTTTTTCTTTCCCTCAAGTTGAAATCTTCATTCTAAGATGTTTCCTATCTATTCAGCTCTGTCTTTGGCACCTTTTCTGGTCTACTTCCTCTCGTCCACGGGCAATCCACCAAAATTCCTCTGAAGAATGAGGAGTGCTTCCTTCCTTAAAATATTCAGATTCTTAATATTTGATTGGTTAGAGTCTGAGGGTCCTGGTGACAGGCATTACACAAGTGATTTGGCTCTAATGAATAAACTCCCTTTTTTGGAGATCTTATTGCTTTACAAAATTCAGTAACCAAAGACTGTAATCCTACAGAGAGCTTTTTGCACTGCCAATTTAAGGAGGCAGGGTGGCTATTTATGGAAGATCTTTAAACAAGAACAGTTTTTATTACTTTGAAATCACTTGCAGATGTTACTGAGTATCTTTGCAATCGCCACTAGATCAAAACTAAGACGGCACTTGTTACAGCCATCTGTTTAATGTTTTGTTGAGAAATCTCATTCTTCTAGTGTTTTTAGGATTATTTTTGTGAGTCCAATTCTCAGCTAAGGTCAATGTTTAAAATCATTTCCTCTGCAAGTACCTAAGTACCTGTAGAATGTAAATCTGGCTTCAGTCCTACATAATGTTGTAAATTCTTGAAGGGCAAGAATTATGAGATTTTTCCCCCCATTTTTGTTCATCCCTTGGCACAATGTCTTGGCATATAGTAGAGTTTTGTTGTGGAGGAAAAACTTTCCTCTGCCCTTCTAAGTTCGTCCAGCTGGTCTAAGAATTAAATCGACATGAGACAATTTAACAGGAGAAAATCAAATTTTAATTTCATACATAGGGGAGTTTATAGAAATATCAGAGTCAAAGAATTGATTAAAGCAGGTAGCTTTTCTACTTTTTAGACAAAGGAACAATACATTTATGAAGCATTGACAAGACAAGGAGACTTAGACTTGGGTACTGATTAGTGAAGGAATCACACAGAGTTTGGTTAAATAGCCTCTGGGCCCTGAATTCCCTGTTTCTGGCAATAAGGATGTCTCTCTACTTCCTGATGCAGGGAAGGTTCCTTTCACATGGGAGATTTATGTAGAGATTTGAGGGGGACAGAAAGGAGAGTCAGAGTGTCTTTCTCACATCGACTGCTTCTCAAGTAATTTTAACTCAAAAGAATCAATATGCCAACATGTCATTTTGGGGGGCAATCTGCCCTGAACCTAACAGTTTCCATATACATTGGTTGAATGAATAAATGAATAAATAAGCAAAATGAAAAAGGTTTGTTACATAATAAAAATGGCAAAAAGTACCATTAATTCATTTTTAGATGAAGGAAATCAAGGCCTTTAATATCTGTCTAGTTGTCCAGTCTTTCAAAAATTAAAATGACCATTTTAATAATTATAAGCA
The DNA here is from genome assembly GCF_036321535.1 of Camelus dromedarius. Classification (NCBI taxonomy): domain Eukaryota; kingdom Metazoa; phylum Chordata; class Mammalia; order Artiodactyla; family Camelidae; genus Camelus; species Camelus dromedarius. Next base: position 11,020,457 of record NC_087436.1, on the reverse strand, counting down.
TTGTGATTGTGATTTAACATTAATCATAATCTTGACTAATCATAGTCAAGGAATAATAATCATTATAATCATAATGCCTAATTATGATTTGGCATTAAAATAAAAAGTTATGGAGAAAAGCAAAGAAACAGAGCAGGAAGGCCTAATTTGAATTATTTTAGTAATGACTGAGATTTCTTTTTACTGCTCACATTAGAATAATAATTATTGGTGAAGAATGGTATAGGAGTACCTGTTATTGTTTGGATAAATATAGATATGTTACCCCAAAAAGGGCAGGAAAAGACCGCAGTCCTTTTCTTACCCAAAAGATAAGAATTCAGACAGGAAACAGAAACATTGTGTAGTGTAGTGATTTTAAAGGATTTATTAGCAAAGGGAAGGTACACCTCCAAGAATGGGAGGTGGGCTGATCCAAGGGCGGATAGCAATGGTCTTTGTTTGCCCCTTTCTCTTGCATGCTCACTTAGAAGTAGTCTCTTGATTGATTGATGGCTCTTGCCCCTGGAGTGCTTAGTCATGCTTGTCCCCTTTTGAACATGTCCTTACCCATGATGCACACAGAAAAACCCATGGGTTGTTTAAACTGTAATGTTAATTTTATTACAATGAGCATTGGGTCATGTCTGGTTAGGTCCCTGTTGCTATGGTGTAGGTATGGCTATCAAGGTCTAACTGGATTCTTGCTGGCACTAGTTTAGAGGAAGTAAAGCCCCTTTAAAATGCAGGCAGGCATAATGCCATCTTCTGGACCATCTCCCTCTCCTCCACCTGTTTGCCTGGTGCCCTCACTTATCTAACTATCTAACAGACAGAATTTTCACAAGACCCTTTTGTTAAAAATCAAAGCACAGCCGTCTCCCTCCTCTCCATCCCTCCCCCAGTAAAAGGCAGTTTAACATAGAGGTCCAAGAGAGTGAACTCTGGGGCCAGGCTGTCTGGACCCAAAATGCAGCTCTGTACCACCCTAGTCATTACTTTCTGGGAAGGCTGCACAAATCTGATGATCTCAGTTTCTCACTTAGAAAATAGAGATGATAATGTACCTTCTCCCAGTGTTGTTTACTATTTTAGAGCTCTTGAACAGTGCTCTTTCTTCTCCCCCCTCTTCAACCCCCTTTTCTCTTCTTTCCTTCCTTTCTTTTACTTTCTCAGTGATATTCCCTTAACTATTTTTTTCTATAATAATTTTTTAATCTACTTTGTATTAAGTTGAAGCATAGCCTATGAAGTGTCTTCAAAGTTGAAAAGAAGCAGAAAAATCCCGCCCCAAAATATGCCTCTCAGGCAAAAGGATTATTTTTGGCTGATTATTTTTAAGAAACAGCAGATAAAGGAGAAGCTTTTAAAATTGAGTAGAAGTTCCTTTGTGTAGGGATATTTACAATCATAAGGGCAACTTCATTTGTAGGGTGCCTCTGTATAAAGAAGAGGAGGATGACTTCAAATTTCTAGAAACTTATCGATGGAGAAGACAAGGACTTAAATCTACATAAAGACCTTATGTTTGATTACGGTGTTTCTCCTGGTCACATCCCATAACTGGTTTCCTCCCATGCAATATCCTTTATTGTTTTTAGTTACAGATGGTATTTAAGGTGGTGACTTGGACCATTTCAGGGAGCTATTAATTTTCCTGGGTCTCCCCCATTTATAAAGAGGTATACATGTTTTTAAATTTCATTTTTTTCTCTTGTTAATCTGTCTTTTTATTACAGAGTAATCTCAGCCAAGAACTTAGAAGGGTAGACAGAAAATTATTTTTCCTTCTCCACAATGTTTTATTAGGAACTACAAAATGAGAATTTATAGCCATCAGAAAGAAGATATGTAAATTTAAATAAGCAGGTAAAAAATTAAAGTCATGCCTAGATGATGTTTAAATGAAGACTTAGTTTATTCTCTGTCTTCCATATAGAACTCTTTTCCCCCATGCTGAGTAGGACAATAGTAGCTATCACATTAGTTTCTCTATGGCTTTATTTGTTTATTTTAGTACTTTTTCACACTTCAATATCTCTGAAATTGGGATGCATTTTACAATCCATAGTCTGGTAGCTGCTGTCAGCCAGGAACCAGAGAGTGGCTGTCATTATCTTTGTGTACATGAACTTAGTCAGAGCTATGAACACTGTCCTGCCTGCACTAGGGTTATACACTTTGCTGACACTGCACATTTTGTGTTTGTGATCTTAGATGTCTAAGATGTATTAACTTATGATTTGGTATTTTTAAAAAGCTATGGAAAAAAAGAAACAGAATAGTGAGACCTACTTTTGATATTAATTAAGCAAATATTCATCATTACAGTTATAATCACAATGACATTATTTTCTTGGAAAGCATACCCAAGTCCTTTGTGGAATCTAATAAGAAAGGAGGCTCAGAAGAAGATGAAGTTGTGTTATGTTTTGTTACTGAACTATTTTCAAAATGATTGCACCTTTCATTGTGATGCAACTGTATTTCTGTGGTGTCAGTTGTAACTTCTCTTTCATTTCTGATTTTGTTTATTTGGGACATCTCTTTTTTTCTTGATGAGTCTGACCAAAGGTTCATCAATTTGTTTATCTTTTTTAAAAATGACCTCTTAGTTTTATTGATCTTTTCTGTCATTTTTATTTCCATTTCATTTATTTCTTCTGTAATTCTTATTTATTTGCCTTACTAATTTGGGGGTTTGCTTTTTCCCCCTTATTTCTTTTAGCTTTAGATTGTTTATTTAAGATCTTTATTACTTTCTGAGGTAGGCTTTGTTGCTATAAATTTCCCTCTTAGAACTGCTTTTTCTGCATCCTGTAAATTTTAAATCATTGTCTTTCCATTTTCATTTGTTTCAAGGTATTTAAAATTTTTTCTCTGATTTATTTATTTGTTTGCAATATATTTGTTTAGTCTCCATATATATATATATATATATTTTTTTTTTTTTTTTGCAGGGGTTTTTTTTTTCCCCCTGTAGTTGTTTTGCATTTCATGCCATTCTGATCAGAAAAGATGCTTGATATAATTTCAATCTTAAGTTTCCTGATATTTGTTTTGTGGCCTAGCATGTTACCTACACTGGAAAATATTCCATGTACACTTGAAAATAATGTGTATTCTGCTACTTTCAGAAGAAATGTTCTATATCCATTTGATATAAAGTGTTATTTATTTAAAGCCAGTGTTTCCTTTTTGATTTTCTGTCTGGATTATTTGTCCATTGATGTAAGTAGGGTGTTAAAGTCTTGAACAATTATTGTGTTATGTGAAGTTCTCCCTTTCTGTATATTAGTACTTGCATTATGTATTTAGGTGCTCCTATGTTGGTTGCATATACATTTACAATTGTTTTATCTTCTTCTTGATCCCTTGATCATTATATATTGCCCTTCTTTGTCTCTTGTAACAGTCTTCATTTTAAAATCTTTTTTTTTTTCTGTCTAAGTATTGTTACCGCAGCTTTCTTTTCTTTCCATTTACATTAGATATCTTTTTTTTCTTCCCTCACTTTCAATCTGCATCTTTAGATAAGTGAGTTTGTTGTAGGCAGCGCATGTCAGCATATATATGGGTCTTTAAAAAAAAATTATTTAGCCACTCTGTGTCTTTTGATTGGAGCATTTAATCCATTTACATTTAAAGTAATTATTCATATTGATGTACCTACTGCCATTTTATTCATTGTTTTCTATTTGGTTTTGTAGCTCTTTTTCTCTCTTCCTTTGTGAGTTGATGACTATCTTTAATGTTATGTTTGGATTCCTTTCTCCTTTGTGTTTGTATTTTACATGTTTTTTGTTTGTCATTATCATGAGGTTTATATAAAAAACTACATATATATGATTATTTTAACTTGGTAAGCTTTTAAGTTTTTTCATATTCTAACAACCCTGCCTTTATTACTCCCTCCCCATATTGAATGTTTTTTGACATCACATTTTGTACATTTTTTGTTTTTTACATTCTTTAACTACATATTGTGGGTACATATGATTTTATTACTTTTGTCTCTTAACCTTTGTGCTAATTTTATATGTGGTTGATTTATTACCTTCACTGTATATATGCCTTTACCAATGAGGTGTTTCTTTTCATAATTTTCATACTTCTAGTTGTGCTCTTTTCTTTTCCACTTAGAGAAGTCCCTTTAACATTTCTTGCAAAGTCAGTTTAGTGGTGCTGAACTCTTCTTTAAGATTTTATTTGTCTCTAAAACTTTTTATCTCTTCATCAAATCTGAATGAAAGCATTACTAGGTAGAGTAATTTTGGTTGTAGTTTTTTGTTTGTTTGTTTGTTTGTTTGTTTGTTTGTTTGTTTTAATCACTTTGCATATGTCCTTCCAATCCCGTGTGGACTGCAAAGGTTCTGCTGGAAAGTCTACTGACAGTGTTATGGGTTTTCCCTTATATTTAATTGCCTTTCTCTTGCTGCTTTTAAGATTCTCTCTTTATGTTTAGCTTGTGTTATTTTAATTATCACATGTCTTGATGTAAATCTCTTTTTAGTTCCTCTTGTTTGGGATTCTCTGTGATTCCTAGACTAAATGTCTGTTTCCTTTTCCAGATTAGGAAAGTTTTCAGATATTATTTGTTCATATAAGTTCTTTGTGCCTATCTCTTCTTTTTCTGTTAGTATGCTAATGTCCTAGATTTCTCTTAAACTATCCTCATTTTTTCAGTTTTTTTTTCTTTTCTCTGCTCTGCTTGTGTGATTTCCTCTCCAATTTGCTGATCCATTCCTTTGTATCATTTAATCTACTATCAACTTCTTCTAGTTTATTTTAATTTAGTTGTTGCATTCTTCAGCTCCATTTGGTTCCTCTCTATACTTTCTTTTTTTCAATCAATGTACTTCTTTATATTTTATATCTCTTTGTTAAAGTTCTCATTGTGTTAATCCATTCTTTTCCCAAGTTCGTTGAATCTCTCAATAACCCTTACCTTGGACTTTTTATTGTACAGATAGCTTATCTTCATTTAGTCCTTTTTACAAAATTTTGTCTTGTTTCTTCTTTTGGAGCACATTCCTGTCTCTTAATTATGCCTAATTATCTGTGTTTATTTCTATGTATTAGGTAGATTAGTTATGTTTACTGATCTTGGAGAAGTGGTCTTATGAGGTAAACATCGTATGGAGCCCAACAGCTCACTCCCTTCTGTTCGCTAGAGGTTTATGCTCTGGGGGTGCCCTCTCTATGGCTATGTAGGCCCTTCTATTGTGGTGGGGCCAATTACTGTGAGTGTGCTAGTATGTGTGGCTGGTCCTCAGCCTAGCTGGTTGCAGGCCATGCCTCATGAAGTGGCTGCAGGGCCCAGGGGATCCCAAGGCTGGAACCAGCCTGCTGGTGTGGGCAACTGCTTCATGGTCCAGGGTCATGGACTGGGTCTGGTGCTGACCCACTGTTGCCTAGGGACAGTACCACAGGCAGCTGGCTATGGAGCTTGGAGGGCCCAGGTCTAGTGCTGATATGGTTGTGGGTGGGTAAACCCCATGCACTAATAGGATAGACGAAGGCCTCTAACATGTCACTTTATATCACTGATGTCCTTGTTATAGACAAGCTCCCCAAATGCATGCCATAAGTGTTCATATCACCAGGAGCAGTCTCAGTTGCCACTTGCCTCTCCAGATGAGTTTCCAAGGTTAGCAAGTGGGTCTGACCCAGGCTTTTTTCAAATAACTGCTTCTGCCCTGGGATTTGGACATTGTGAGATTTTGTACAGCATTTTCAAGAGTGGGGCCTCTTTTTCCTACAGCCGCCTGACTCCCCCATATGCAAGTTCCCTTGTGTTCAAAGCCAGGTGTTCTGGGGGCTTGTCTTCCTGCAACAAGAATTCTGATATGGGGCTTGGGCCTCTCACTCCTTGTAAAGAGCCTCTGAAATCATGATTATCTTCCTGTTTTGGGGTCATCTTTCCTAGCATTTTGTTATATACCATGTCTTTACCCCTCATACCCATCACTTTTGTGATTCCTTCTCTATATCTTTAATAGTGGAAACTCTTTTCTGCTAGTCTTCAGGTTGTTTACATAGATAGTCATTCTGCATGTAGTTGTAATTTTGGTGTGCCTGTGTGAAGAGATAAGCTCAGGGTCTTCCTACTCCACCATCTTGGACACATCTCTTATATGCCTCTTTTTCGTTCTATTGTTGATGACAACAGACATAATAACAAACTTTGACATCATATCTTCTTTTATTGACCTTTGTCTCCCTGGATACCCAGCAGTATTCAAAATCAAGCTCACCATTGTCACCAAATTAATTTGTAAATATTTAAAATGCAATGTTAAATAATTTTTCTTTTATTTTCAATCAATTCTTCTGCAAATAGTAACTCCACTATGCCACTAACTGCACTGATTATGTAACACAAAACAATAGAATTTTTACGAGATTTGACCATAATAATTTTATACATTAGCATTATGAAATCAGTTTTATCACAACTCTGAAACCATTAATAATATGTATTCACTACTATTTCAGACAGCTTGTAATCCAAACTGTATTTTATGGAATGTTCCTTCATAGAGTTCCATATACAAAATAAGCTAGGGGAATTGTGAGTACAATATTGAGAAGAGCTATCCACCAACATATCAGATAATCTAGATGAAATGGTTAAATTCCTAGAAATACAATAATTATTTCTACTATGATGAAATCATGAAGAAATAGATTTACACAAACCAATAAAGAGTAATCAGTAATCAAAAACCCCTAGCAAAGAAAAGCACAGGACCATATGGCGTCAAAGGGTGAAATCTTCCATATATTTCAAGAAGAATTAATGTCAATCTTATTCAAATGCCTTCAAAAAATTGAGTAAGATACTCTTCCAAACACATTTATGAGACCATTATCACTCTGATATTATGGCCAAACAAAGATACTGCAAGAAAGCAAAACTACAGACCAATACCCCAATGAACATAGGTGTAGAAATCCTCGATTAAACACCAGCAAACAAATTTCAACAGCACATTAAAAGGATTATAAATCAAGACAAAGTTGGGTTTATCCCAGGGAGGAAATACAGGTTCAACCTATGCAAGCCAGATAATGTGCTATACTACACACAGTCAGATCAATTAAGCAATAAAAATAAATAATGGAGAAATATCTATTCAAGTCCTTAGCCTGTTTTTAAATCCAGTTATGGTCTTTGTAAATTGCTTTTTAATGAAACCTAATTTACTGTGCAAAGGATTTTTCCAACTTATTTTGCTTGATCAGATAACTGAAATATACAGGAAAACTGACTGTTCCCTTGTTGGATGCTTCCTCCCCAACTACTCTCCTTTCTTTAATTGTTCTTAAATCTGAGATTCATTTGAAGTAAAAAGGAGTAAGGACTCCGCTGTCAGAAATTCTCTCTCATCCTGGGCAAGTTGGTGGCTTTTGCAGTCTTACTTGTAATCTGCATAAGGATAACAGTAATAGTGAGCTCACTGGATTGTTTGGAAGATTAGATTATAGCACATGACAGTGTCTAATGTTGGCTAAGTGTACAATATAGTCTTGAAAATGCAACTCCTTTTCCAATCTAATTTGTACTCTTCCTGCCCAGGTTTCTCATATTCCAGTTGACATTTAGCTAAGTCTTTGCAATGTTTTTGTCTGCAGCCTACTGCACAATTTCTTTCACATCTTAATCCTTATGGTATTTAGGTCCTTCGGAAAATACAGCCCACCACTGCAAGAACCTGTAGCCAGGCTAGACGCAGCCATTCTTCTACAGACAGTTTTCCTTTGTAAGAGAAGCTGAAATCAGAGTTTCCTGAAACATGAGAGTTTTCTGTGGCAAAATCCCTAAGGAATTCTTTATATTCTCCAGTATGTTTAAAACAACAAAGACAGTATTTTGGAGATAATTTCATTATTTCATGGCATCACCAACCAACTCTTGATTTTTGTGGGAGTAATCTTTAGTTTGTAGTTTCGTTTTCCTTGTCCTTTATTTCCTCTGCCCTTATGTTGTCTGCCTCTTGGCTCTTTTGACAGCTCATTAGTGTCTCGGTCAGAGGCTGGGAAATGAAAGTAAAAGAAGATGAAACTCAAACTCAGGCAGTACCTATGCAATGCAAAACGGATCTCCAGGGATGAAAGGAGACCCACTGTGCTGTCTGTGGGGATCTTAACGACTTTACGATGCTCACTATTTGATTTCAGACTGTTATCCGCAGGTTGGCTACTTAAACTCAATTTTCTCACAATTCTTAAAATGGTTTATCAGTATTTACTACTACAGTGATATCCATCCGGCACCCAGGCCATCAGGAAAGCTGAGTGAGAGTCGTGGTCTTTGACTGGTGGGCAGGTGTCTTCACAGAGCTTCCAGCCTCATCCTGGTCTGTATGGTATCCACTCAACTCAGTCTCATTCCACATCTGCCTGTTAGGGCTTTACATCTCACGATGACTTCAAATTAAGTGGGAACCTGTCAGACACACGGATATCCTGGGAACCAACGTAGCGAGTGACTTCCAGGACATAGGAAGCATTGACTTCATTCACTTTGGGAGCTGGAATGAAGGTATGATTGGTTTACATTCTTGAATGATCACTTCTGCATAAGGTTTGGCCACCAAAACTTTTCCATTTTTTTTTCCTGATAGTTTGTTTTTCTATGAATGATATAGCCTTGCCAAAAATAAAACCTTGACAAAAAACTGATTTATTTTCCAAATCATCAAAATTCAGTTTATTACAATCAGGTACACCATGTATAGTTATCTCAGTGTTATATTTTGTTAACACAGGTTTGGTTGTGGAACTATGGATGTTGGTGGATTTCAAGTAAGTCGGCTTGAACTTATGAGCATGAGAATTAAGAGTGAGATATAGTCAGCTGAATTGTGTGTAACTAAGCTATTGTTTAGAAGCAGCAATAAAAAATTCTTGGCCAGAGTGCTCTTGTATTGTTTAATAAAATGAACTTTAATAAAATTTTTGAAACACCTATATGTGAAGTGTTTCTTATAAAGTCAGTGTCTCCAAGTGAGTCTTTGTTCCCATAGAAACAGGAAAGAAAGAAACCATGAAAACTCTAAGTCAATATTTGGATATTTCAATTGCCTGTTGTTGGCTAAATACTATTCATTCCAATTTTCAAATCTTACTCAGGTTCCAAAAAAAGTGCACTTGAAAACTGCAATATTAAATATTGGGATCCCCCCGCCCCATTGGCTGAAATTGCCACAATTGTCCTCTAAATGTTGGAAAGACCCTAGTAAGGAAACTGGGAGTAACTGTGGCTGAAGTCTTTTCTGGCAACATCTTTGCACTATTTGGACTGAAGACATTCATAGCAGGACATGCTAAGAAGGCAAAGAAAACTGCGATTAGAAAGAAAAGGAAAGACAAGAAAATTAATGAGAAATCTGCATGAAGAGCAAGGAAGAATAAAGCTGTAGTTCCCCCAAATTTAGGGCCATAGGAATATACAACATGTCCTGCAGTATGAGAGACAGGTAAGCCAGTTGCTGAAAGTCTGATCTTCTTTGAATAGCTCTTCTGTATTATCATTTTTTTTAATAATTAGGCTGAAAAGAAAATGTGTAAGGTAAGCTGGCAAAGTGTAAAATTCATGTCACACCCATTACTGGGTCTTAAGAAACTGACTCAAAGATTTGAAAAGGCAAGTCACTGTATGTATAAGGAGCAATGACCTGGTCTTGAAGACATGGCCCTGGCAGACAGTAATCTCATTGTGAAAATTGAGTACAGGAGTGAAATTAATGAGCTGTTTCCTCCAATTGTGTGAGGTGCAGGGAGAGTCAGAACTCAGAAGAGCGCTCAGCAGGGGGCACAGGCTTCCAAGAGGAACAAGGAAAGGTTGTACTTTTCTCTCATCGAATTGTCACGTTCATGTCACAAAGAAAATGGATGAAAACATCAGAAAAAAAGGCACTTTTTTTATCCCTATCTGGAGCATTTAATTGAGATCTTAGGTTGCTTTTAAAAATGAAATATGGGATAATTAACTGTCTTATCAGACAACAGCCAGACTGCACTGATTACTTAGGAGAGTTAGAGAGGGAGTCTGTTCTAAAGTCAACATGACCTTTATCATTTATTAGGCTGTTTATCTGCTTGCTAAAAAGTTGTTTTCAGAAACTTTTCTTTTTTAACTACATGAGTAAATATCTTTGTAGTCTTTACTAATTGATTTTTAAAGTCACATTCAGAGTTCCACGCCTTGCATTTGCAAAGGTCAGAAATGTTTTGAACATAAATGGCATTGTGGGGAAGTGGGGGAGGTTCTATAAATAATATTTCTGATTTTAAAAGGTCACATGAGAAGGAAGAAAGAAATCCATCTTGGTACTTCATATGTCTCAGACATATCATGTGCTTTTGTCAATGAGTGCTTTGCTAACATACCTTATAATACGCTCTTCCTAATGCTCATCTTTCCCCCTCCATGATCTGGATTTTACTGTAACCAGGTTAGAAGGGAAGAGTGTATACCTCACATGTCTCAGTAATTGGTGCACATCTAATTAGGGGAGTGTTTGGAACCAAAAAACTTTTAGAGTTGGGAGGAATATTAAAGACTAGCTTAAATATCTTCTTTCACCAAAGAAGACATGAAGACCAGGCATGCGACATGACTTGTTCTAGTAAGAGAGCTAGTTATGGCAGAGTGGAACCAGAACCCAGGTACCCTGATTTCCAGTCTGTACTCTTTGTTGGCACAGTCTCAGTGAGCTCCTGGAAACGCTTCCTCGGGAAGGAAGGGCTTCACGGAGTTAATTCTAAAAAATTAAGTCCTAATTGGCATTTATTTTATTTTATTAATATTTTATTTAAAGTTAATCTTTATTGAAGTATGATATAACTACAGAAAAGTGTCAAATGAAACATGCCTAGCTTGATGACTTATCACAAAGGAAACTCATTCATGGAACCCAAATAAAGAAATGGAATATGGTCCGCACCCCATAAGCTCCCCTTTGGGTCCTTTCTCAGTCACTACTATCGCTTCCTCCCCTGAGACAATACCAATCCTGATTTCTGTCTCCATAGTTTGGTTTTTGCCTGTTTTTAAAACAAAAATGAAAACCCCAGAAAGCTCAAACAGATTGGTGATTGCCAGAGGTGAGGGGTCGGGGATGGATGAGATGGGTGAAGGAGATTAAAGGTACAAAGAAATTTCTAGTTAAAAGATAAATAAGTCCTGGGGATGTAACATACAGCATGGTGAGTGCAGCTAATAGTACTGTATTGCATATTTGAATGTTACTAATAGTAGATCTTAAGTTTTCATCAAAAGAAAAAAATTATGTAAATATGTGTGGTGACAGATGTTAACTAGACATTGTGGTGACCATTTTGCAATATATGCAAATATCAAATCATTATGTTGTACACTAATGTGATATTATACATGTCAATAATACCTCAACAATGAAAATCATTGCTTTTTATTTTATATAAAGGTGCTATTTATATATGTTCAGTTCAGATAAAATTTACAATATTTACTGACATTCATTATTACAACATTTGTAATGATGAAAGTTTAATTCAAAGACTACAAGGGGACATCTTTCCTTTCTGAGGTTGTCTGCCCGCAGACTATTGGCACTGAAAGAATCCGTGTTTTGCTTTTTCCCCATTTACATTTCAGGTGACACTTTAGGCTCCCCCACCCACTTTGCCTGGTAACAGAATGGAGGCTCAACCATGCCTGCCACGTCTGATGCACAGGACTTAAGTCCATGCTTCAGTGAGTGTGTTGATCCGACCTGATGAACGAGGGAGCTTTCCTCCTGATGCCCCGTCAGGAGAAGCTCCAGAAACCAGGTCTCATTACGTATACTTAGAGGCAAATGTGCAGCTCTTTCTCTCAGATCGATGGTCAGAAAGATTCCGGGCTTAACAAAGAAGCCGCAGATAATGAGAGGAAAAATCAAGGAGAGCAGGGCTGGAGTTAACTCATCTTTGTTAAGAATCTTCATGGCAAAAATATTGGCAGCACCAGCCGTGAGAGTCTAGCTGAGGATGAAAGGAAGAAACTCCTAATTTTCATTCTCCTGGGGAAATAAGGACTAAAAATGAGTTGGACTGTGGGGAAAAAAGCTTGTAGAACATTCTCATCTGATTGATCAGATTTCTTCATGAGGCTGCGTATCTAAGACTTTCAACTTGCTCCTGGAAAGAATTGGAAACATGGAGAGATGCAAATTATAGTCGCAGTAAGAATGAAAGTCAATCCCACAAAGCTCTCATTTTTCTTTCATTTTAGTGAAATCACTGCGTTTCTTAGTTCCTAGTTTCATTTTATTTGTATTAAAGTTCCTGTACTTCTTAGTTGGGACTGCAAAGATCAAACCATCAAGTCTCCATCCGTGCTAATGAGTAAATGGGAATCTTTTTCTTTGGTAACATCAGGATTTAAATGTTCCCTCAGTTATGAATTGTCTGAAAGTGGAAGTTAACCTGATGAGAGTTGAGAGCACTTTTGCACTAAAGAAAAAATATATCAAATTTATTTAAAATCTCAGAATTTTAATAATGAATTATTTTATGTTTAAAAAGACAGAATATAATCTTGATTTTATTTTGTATATATCTTTTTAAAAGTATCAATACTTTTAAAATTAGCTTTATCAATCAATTAGCTTTCTCCTGGATCTAGGTGAGTTTCATGTGGGATGAGCTATGATGAATATTTAGTCTTATATTAGGTAAATTGGACATATGGAGCGGCTTCCTTTTTTATAGGTGCTGGTAGGTGTGGTGGTGAAACTTATCAGGACAACGTGAGAAGGCCCACGTTCTAAACCATCTCTCCTCTGCCTGTCCCAAAATACCGGCTCCAGTTAAAATGGCTAATGCTTTGTCATTGCATTTGTCTGTAGCAAAAAAAAAACTGTCTTGCTGCAGATACAGTTGGCTATGTAGTGCAACTGGCAAATTAAATAAAAGAGAATGTGGAAACTTCCCAGAATTCTCAAAACACTTCTTCATTTGACCGAATGCTAAAAGTAAGTCATCTTGTAGAGGTAACAACAAATTCAAATATTTAAGGCCAGATATATAGGTGGGTTGGAACTAGATTATATTTCATTAAAAACCCTTCTATTTATCTAGTCTGATTTGCTTTGTCCAATCAGAATGATATAAGATCAGAAGACTAACTGTAATTTGCCTACTTATAACTATTTTTCTTTAGCTCCACTGAAAATAAATATGTCCTTACTTTAGTGCTGTCTATGAGTAATACCTAACAGCTAACATTTACTGAAAACCCACTTTAGACAGAGTTTTATAAGCACTATCTTATTTAAACTCATGACACCTTAAAAGATAGGTTCTGATTTTGTCACATTTATTTCATGTATGAGAAAACTGAGATTTAGCAGTGTAGGGCTAAGGTTTGAAATTAGACTTTTCAAAACCCGGAAGAAATTAGGATTGGCACATTTCTGGCAATATAGGCAGATAGCCAATGAATAATTAATATAGCTCTCTATCAATTTATCTATTATCTATCTATCATCTATCTATCTACCTATCTGTCTACTTATCATCTATCTTCTATCATCTCTCTTGATCATATATCTGTCATTGATTCTCAAAGAAATATGCACAAAAATTATGAGTATACTTACTGTGAATAGATGGTGTGTGCATGAGTTTTTTTTCCACAAAGGAACATATTATTGAATTTGTTTAGCTCTGTAAAGTTTCTTCATGTCTTTCTTAAGATTAAATTACATAGTATCAGTTAGGGCTCTTTTAGTTACAAGAGATGAAAGCACTTAAATTAGCTTGAGTAGAAAGAACAGTTGTAAAATACTGACTTACCTAACTAAAAAGTCCAGAGTAGCACAAAGGACAGCTTGATCCAGAAGCTCTAGTGATGTTATCAGGACCCAGTGGTAACCTTGCTGCCATCGGTCTCAGGTTTTTTTGCTCTGAGGACAAACATAAAAGAAAACATGTTGGCTTTTTTCTCTAGCAGATCCCCTCACATCCCAGAATACAGTACTAATCCTATTGAATCTGATTTTGTCTTGTGACCATTTTTAAGCTAACCATTGTCCTAGGGATATGTTACACCTTACTTGTCCAAGTCTGTCTGGGTCATATATTTACTCCTGTAAGTGGGGTTGAGGGGGTGGGCAGTCCTGGGCAACCCATGTGGACTAATTATGGACATTAGGTCTTCAAATGAAATTCAACAAATTATCAGAAAAAGGAGAGATGGATTGTATTTGGCAAAAAACAAAAAACAAAAAGCTCCAGTTATACCACAGTGCTCCTCATAGTTAAAATGTTTCACAAGAGATATGGAATCCTTTCATAAGAAAGTTGTGGTATTAAGGCAGAACCAATTTTAAAAATGCATATCAAATACTGAATTTTATGATAAAGAGTTTGAAAATGCTGACTTTTTAATTGAATACTAGAGTATGATTTTGGGGAGTTAGCTATATAAATGATGGATAATGAAAAAAATCATCTCTTATAATTGCTGACTAAAAATAGATGCATGATCTTGCTTTCTTAAAAGTTTTTCTTCCTCTTATACTCTCTTTCTTTAAATTGAAATAGTCAGTTTACAATTGTTGTATCAATTTCTGGTGTACAGCATCATGTTTCAGTCATACATATACATACACATATACATATACATATACACCTACATATACTTGTTTTCATATTATTTTCATTGTAAGTGACTACAAGATATTAAATATAGTTCCCTGTGCTGTACAGAAGAAACTTGTTTATCTATTTTATATACAGTAGTTAGTGTCTGCAAATCTCGAACTCCCAATTTATCCCTTTCCACCCACTTCCCCTACTGGTAACCATAAGTTTGTTTTCTATGTCTGTAAGTCTGTGGCTGTTTTGTAAATAAGTTCATTTCTGTTTGTTTTTTTTTTTTTTTTAGATTCCACATATAAATGATATCATATGGTATTTTTCCTTTTCTTTCTGGCTTACTTCACTTAGAATGATGATCTCCAGGTCCATCCATGTTGCTGCAAATGGCATTACTTTATTTTTTATGGCCGAGTAATATTCCATTGTGTGAGTGTGTGTGTGTGTGTGTGTGTGTGTGTGTGAGTATGTGTGTATACACAACTTCTTTATCCAGTATCTGTCAATGGACACAATCTTGCTTTATAGGAGGGTAAGATGTTCTACACTGAACTAGGAATCTGGTCTGTCCTCCAATCCAGAATTTTCTGTGGCAGGTCTTTGTGGAGAAAACAAATGGTAGATACCCAGAGCATCATCTTTTTCTAAATGATCTCATAACAGTATAACTCCAGTGTCAACACACCTCACAAGTTGCCTGAGTCATTAGTTTCAGGATTATTGTCTTTGCTGGGCTGTATCACTTCTCCTGGAACTTGGGGTGATGTCTGAGATATGGGACTGGTATATTCTATCAATCCTCTTACCAGTACTCAACACGAGATTATTGGAAACAGAGTCCAGTTAGTAGGAAAATAAAACAAATTTCAATAGCGGAAAACTTAAAGAAACTGAAATCCTCATGTCACCTCATGCCAGTGGTTTCCGTGTATGCTCACCTTCCATGTCTGAAGAGGCAAAGAGGATGCTACTGACATTAGAAAGTAGGTACAATTTAACCCAACCTTTCCAAGTGTTGGTTTGATTCTTTCCTTTTCAGGTGATTAAGTTTTTTTTGTTGTTGTTCTGTTTTGTTTGCTTTGTTTTTGGTCATTTTATGGCTGTTATGAATGGAAGAGATTTTAAAATTTTTATTTTTCAGCTTTATTGAGGTATAACTGACATACAACATTGTGTGAATTTAAGGTGTACAACATGATGATTTGATAAGTGTATTTATTGTGAAAAGACTATCACAATAAGTTAGTTAAAACAGCCATCATTTCACATAATTACTATTTTCTGTGCATGGTGAACGTTTAAGATCTACTCTCAAAGCAACTTTCAAGTATGGTAGGTACATTTCAGAGCTATTGCAGGTTCAGATCTAGATTCTTACAATAAAGCAAATATGTCAATAAAGCTGGTCAGATGAATCTGGGGTGTTTATAGTACACATAAAAGTTATATTTATATTGTACTGTAGTCTATTAAATGTGCAATACCATTATGTCTAAAAAACCAAAATATTAACCAGTATTTGACAATGCAGGTTTCCCACACAATATATATCTGTGAGGCTCAGTAAAATGAAGCAAAATAAAATGAGATTTTCCTGTCATACAGTATTGTTAACTAAAGTCACCATTGTTGTGCACTAGGTCCCCAGAATATATTCATCCTATAACTGGAAATTTGTGCTTTGGGGCCATGTCCTGATTTCTGTATCCCTACCCCAACCCCCTGGAAATCACCATTCTGCTCTCTGTTTCGATGAATTCAATGTTTTTTAGATTCCACATATGAGATCATACAGTACTTGTCTTTTTCTGTCTGACTTATTTCACTTAGTAAAAATAGCCACTAGATCCATTTATGTTGTCAAAGATAGAAGTATTTAATTCTTTTTATGGGTGAATAATATTCCATTGTGTGTGTATCTATATTATATATGTATAATGCTATAGTATATATATATGTCACATTTTATTTAACCATTAATCTATTGATGGGCACTTAGTTTGCTTCTGTGTCTTGGCTATTGTGAATAGTGCTGTTGTGAACATGACGGGTGCAGATATCTTTCAAATTACTGATTTCATTTCTTTCAAATATATATCAGGAAGGATAGCTATATCACATTGTAGTTCTATTTTTAATTTTTTGAGGAACTTCCATACTGTTTTCCATTGTGGCTGCACCCATTTACCTTCCCACCAACAGTGCATAAGGGTTCCCTTTTCTCCACATTCTTGGCAACACTTGCATCAAGCAACTCTATTGGGGCCATTTTTCTATCAGCATTGTTTTTTAAATTAATGCTGTTTTTAATGTTTTTTCTTCCAGTTTTATCAAGATAATAATTGACATAACAGTACTACATAAGTTTAAGATATATAGCATAATAATTTGATTTATATACATCATGGAGTGATTATCACAAGTTCAGTGGAAATTCATCATCTCATATAGGTTCAAAAGTGAAGAAACAAAAGATTTTTTTCTTGTGATGAGAACGCTTAGGATTTACTGTCTTAACAACTTTCAGGCATAACATGCAATAATGTTAATTATATTGATCATATTGTACATTACACCTCTAGTACTTATTTGTCTTATAACTAGAAGATTGTACCTTTTGTCTGCCTTTATTCAATTATTCACCCTGTCTCCACCTCTGCCTATCACAAATCTGATCTCATTTTCTATGAGTTGTTTGTTTGAGCTGGAAATATAATTGACCCACAACACTATGTTAGTTCCTATTACACAACGTAGTGGTTCCACATTTCTATTTATTTCAAACTGATCATTATGATCAGTCTAGTTATAATATGTCACCATACAAAGGCATTATTGACGATTTTCCCCACACTGTGCATTACATATCTGTGCTGTTTTTGTTTCATTGATTTTTAGACATAATGCTATCACACACTTAATGGACTTCAGTGTAGTGTAAACATATCTTTCTTTAAATTTTATTTTATTGAGTTATAGTCAGTTTACAATGTGTCAATTTCCAGTGTAGAGCACAACTTTTCAGTTATACATGAGCATACATATACTCATTGTCACATTCTTTTTCACCGTGAGCTACCACAAGACCTTGTATATATTTCCTTGTGCTATACAGTATAATCTTGTTTATGTATTCTATATATACCTGTCAATATCTACAAATTTCAAACTCCCAGTCTGTCCCTTCCCATCCACCCACTCCTGGCAACCACAAGTTTGTATTCTATGTCTGTGAGTCTGTTTCTGTTTAGCATTTATGTTCATTTTTCTTTTTCTTTTCTTTTCTCTTCTTTTTTTTCTTTTCTTTGCTTTTCTTTACTTTTCTTTTCTTTTCTTTTTCTTTTCTTTTCAAATTCCACATATGAGTGATCTCATGGTATTTTTCTTTCTCTTTCTGGCTTACTTCACTTAGAATGACATTCTCCAGGGACATCATGTTGCTGCAAATGGCGTTATGTTGTCATTTTTATGGCTGAGTAGTATTCCATTTTATAAATATACCACATTTTCTTTATCCAGTTATCTGTTCATGGACATTTAGGCTGTTTCCATGTCTTGGCTATTGTAAATAGTGCTGCTATGAACATTAGGGTGCAGGTGTCATTTTGAAGTAGGGTTCCTTCTGGATTTATGCCCAGGAGTGGGATTCCTGGGTCATATGGTAAGTCTATTCCTAGTCTTTTGAGGAATCTCCATACTGTTTTCCACAGTGGCTGCACCAAATTGCATTCCCACCAGCAGTGTAGGAGGGTTCCCCTTTCTCCACAGCCTCTCTAGCATTTGTCATTTGTGGACTTTTGAATGATGGACATTCTGATTGGTGTGAGGTGATACCTCATTGTAGTTTTGATTTGTATTTCTCTGATAATTAGTGATACTGACCATTTTTTTCATGTGCCTATTGATCATTTGTATGTTTTCATTGGAGAATTGCTTGTTTAGGTCTTCTGCCCATTTTTGGATTGGGTTGTTTGTTTTTTTCTTATTATGTCATGTGAGCTGCTTATATATTCTGGAGATCAAGCTTTTGTCAGTTTCATCTTTTGCAAAAATTTTAAACATATCTTCTATATGCACTGGGAGCCTAAAAAATGTGTGACTCGCTTCATTGAGTATTCAGTTTACTGCTGTCGTCTGGAGCTGAAGCTGCAATATCTCTGAGGTAGGCCTGTAGCAGTTTTTTGGTGGAATCTTTAGAATTTTATATATTTAAGATGATATCATCTACAAACAGAGACAATTTTAATTCTTCTATTCTGATTGGATGACTTTTTTTTTTTTCTTGACCAGTTGCTCTGTCCAGAACTTCCAGTACTATATTGAATAGGGGTGGTGAGAGTGGGCTTCCTTGTCTTGTTCCGCATGGAGGAGGAAAAGATTTCAACTTTTCACCACTGAGAATGTTATTAGCTGTGAGATTATCATCTATGGCCATTGTTATGTTGAGGTATGTTCCTTCTATATCCAGTTTGTTGTGTTTTTATCATGAAAGGATGCTGAATTTTGTCAGATGCTTTTTCTGCATATGTGGTGATGATCATATGGTTTGCATCTTTCTTTTATTAATGTGGTGCATTATGTTGATTAACTTGCAGATGTGGAACTATCCTTGCATCCCAGGGGTAAATCTCACTTGATCCTGGTGTACCATCCTTTGAATGTGCCATTGAGTTCAGTTTGCTAGAGTTTTGTTGAAATTAGTGCATCTATATTTGCTGGAGATATTTGCCTCTAGGTTCCCCTTCTTGTAGTGTCATTATCTGGCTTTGGTATTGGGGTAACACTGCCTTGGAGGAGGGCTGACACAGGTAAAGTGAAACTGTTCCTCTTACCCTCTCCCATGCATCCAATTTTGGATTTTTTTTCTCTGACAGTGTGCTGGAATTCCTGTTTTGGATTTCTGGACTTTCATAAAGGCTCCCTTGTCCTTGAATGATTGTCTAAACCAGTGTTCTTCAAGGGGAAGGTGGTAGGAAACTCTTATCTTGCCATGTTGATGACGTCACTCTCCATTGCCAAAAGAGATTTAAGCTAAGGCCAGGAGAACTTTGAAAAGCAATTGATTAACTAGAGGAGAGATAACTTCACTGGAGGTTAAGCAATTAGTGGACTAGGATGCTTCCTTCTGAGGCATAAGAGTACAGAATTTTTCCTTTATCTTTTCATTGGGTACAAGTTTACCATTTCATTAATTTTGGCGGATGGGGAAGAAGGTGTTTATTTATTTATGGAGGTCCTGGGGATTGAACCCAGACCTGGTGCTTGCTAAGCATGTGCTCTACCACTGAGCTATATCCTCCCCTCACCACCATTTCAAAATAAATAAAATAACTTTTGAAATGTTTGATTGGCTTTAGTTCTCTGGAAGTCTTTTCTGCATTGGTAATAATTACACTTTTATGTGCTGATGTAATATTACTCATAATACTATTACTAATAAATAGAATTCACTCTTACTGAATGTTCATGTGCTTTGTATTTTGCCAAGCACTTTTTAAGACTTTTTCTCAGCCCAGACTCCAGAACAGAAACCCAAATGTGTGTATTTGCCTACTGGACACCTTCCTTTGGGGATTTTTAAGCCCGCTTATCATTTTCAGCCCCAAACTTTCTATTCTTCTGTGTTTTCTGGGTTGGTGAAGTGCATCCCTACCTACTCAGCTCCTCCACCTTGTATCTGGACATCATATTTGGCTCTTGTTCTTTCTCTCCATCTTGATTGTTGAACATCAAGCCCTTGTTTACAGAGCTGTTAGTTCTAGCCTTGGAAACCATCCTATCCTTCTTCATCTCCATGCCTGTCACTTGGTTTACACCCTACATGTCCCATTGCAAGGGGCTCTTTGTGGATCTCCTTACACCCACCCTTTGTTGCCCTCTGACCAATGCTCTACTCCTTAGCTGGAAACACAGTTTAAAAAGCCAACATAGTCATGTCACTTCCCTATGAAACTCCCTTCTGTAGAATAAACATTTACTTTCCCATTCTGCCTCATCTACTGCCTCCTGCCCTATTGCCTCCTCCCCTACCCACCCCGTACTTTAGCATTTTTGAACAATCAGATCTTACTTTAAAGGCATAGACACTAATGAATGTATCTACAAATCAGAAACAGACTCACGGATATAGTAAACAATCGTATGGTAACCTGGGGGAAAGGGGGTAGGAAGGGATAAATTAGAGGTTCGAGATTTGCAAATATTAGCTACTATATATAAAAATAGATAAAAACATTTTTATTGTATAGCACAGGGAACATATTTAATATCTTACAGTAACCTATAATAAAAAAGAATGTGAAAACAAATATATGTATGTGTATGCATGACTGGGACATTGTGCTGTACAGCAGAAATTGACACATTGTAACTGACTATACTTCAATAAATTAAAAAGTAAAAAAAGAAGGCACTTCTTCAGAGGGACTTCCTTGATTCCTTAGAAGTGTTTTGGTCTCTCTCTCCTGAGTCCACAGTACATTTTACTTTTCTATTTTCACCCCTCACAATTTTGTGTACACTGACTTTCTTCCCCACAAGACAGGGACGGCAGGAAGGCAGGCAATACAGTCATGCTCACCACATTATTTACATTGTTTGGCATAATGCAAGCACTCCATAAATGTTCTTTGATTGAATGAATAAATTCTAATGGGTCCTCCAGGTCCAAGTCTGGGCTCTTCACAAGATGCCATTCTGCTTTTAGACACACATTTTGATTTAATTTTCAAGTCATAAAAATTCAGTGTTTCCCTCAGGACTCCAAGAGTATCACCCAATATATTCAATATAGACATTTACATTCTGTTTTCTATTTAGGCAATATCTCAGTTTTTCTTAGTAAAATGTTCCATAGACTCCTTTTGAAATCCTTAGTAAAAAGATCAAGGAAGAATGGACATTGTTAAGTGAAAGTGATTAAAGTATATTTTAAGTAGTACTAGAGTATCCTAAGGCAAACTAAAAATGTGTTTCAAGCAGGTGATTTTGACTATTACCATTTCTTGAAAAAAAAAGTAATCCTAGTGGAAAAAATTGGAAATTTGTTAAGCTTCCTAAAACTCATCTTGATGTTTATTACTGATTTCCCTTTTAGTTATACAAGGGGGTACAATAATCTTAAAATCATAAATGCCTTAAAAGGACTCGGTTTTGAATATTTGTGATAAAGAAAAATATTTGATTTTCTACGTTGTCGAAACCAAAGTTCTTTCACTTTTTATAATAATAATAAAAACCAAGCAGTATTGTATCTCAGACTATGGTAGGTATTTCCTATGTATTATCTCTAATTCATGTTTCCATGGGAATTAGGTGTTATCCCCCCAGTCTTGTAGGTGAGAAAAGCGAGAGGGAGAGCGGGCAGGTAAGGGGGCCAGCTCCCAGCCTGCACGCCTTCTGGCAGGTGGCACTGTTCACTCTGTGTGCTGGCGATTCCTTCCTCCTCTTCAGATCCATCCTGATGAGAGTTCCAAGGCTGACTATGTGGCAGGATTGCTTTTACTGCTCCAATCTGCTTAAATTGGCTCTTACGCAAACCTGAAGTGCAGCCCTAGCAGCTCAATAGGAAATCTATAGGTTCCAGCAGGCTGCCCACAGGGGAGCAGCGGCAGTCTAATTTGTAACAATCAGCATCGCAGGGCAGGTGGCAGGGCTGCTTTGAAGAAACAGACATGAGTTTCAGGCACTGGAGCTGACAGAACAACTGAGATTTAGTGTAGAAACTAAGCATTTCCTTTAGAATCAGTCCTTCTGTAGATCTGGAGTCAACACATAAATTTCCTTTATTCAGGACCTGGTTTTTTCACTCACTGATGTTATTTACATATTTATTTTTATTTTTTCTAAAATTAAAGTATAGTCAGATTACAATGTGTCAATTTCTAGTGTACAGCATAATAGTTCTGTCATACATATACACACATATATTCATTTTCATTATAGATTGCTACAAGATATTGAATATAGTTCCCTGTGCTATACAATAGAAACCTTTTGTTTATCTATTTCATATGTAATAGTTCATATCTGCAAATTTGGAACTCTCACTTTATCCGTCCACCTATTTTTGCCCCTGGTAACCATAAGTTTGTTTTCTGTGTCTGTGAGTCTGTCTCTGTTTTGTAAATATGTTTGCCTATTTAGGCAGAGACCAGTATTCATAAGGCTATGGATAAAGTTTGAGTTAGTAAAATAGTTCCCATGGTAAAACCATTTCGATCCAATAAAACACACTGAGTAAATCAAGTTGACCTGAGAAGATTTGGAAATAGCTATGAGTGGAGGAAATGCTACAAGTGTCATTTGTGGCAGTACTTCTTGAAGAGCTGGTCTACCTCAAGAATCTCTCAGAATCTCTGGCTTCCTTCCCTGAAGTAGACCCTTGAAGAGGCTGGGGTCAGCTCTAGTTGCTCTCCTTTGGTGACACGGGTGTATCCTGAATGCCTAGAAAGATTGCTGGAGCTGAGCTGGACCTGGATGGGAAACAAATGTGTGTAAGTTTGTATGAGTTTCTGAAGACATGCATAAGAAACGTGGTAAGAAAAGTCATTAAACCATGTGGTGTTTCAATCACTATAAAATGAATATCTAAAAACCAGTGAACCACCTTTACGTGAAAAGTAGAGTATAGAGCAGTAACATTTGCCCTTAGTTTTAATTTACTAGAAAATTTCGTTTCTTTTTTTTTTTTAATTTCATTTTATAATGCCTGAGTCTAAGGCAGCTCTTTTCTTTCCCAGCCAACTCCCCCTGCTGATTACTCAGCCTCTCCCACTTTCTTAATGCGTTCCCATCCCCTGAGACACCGCTTGACTGACTGACTTTCCACTGGAAGCCTCCTTGCCTCTTCATGTGAATTTCAATGAGTCGCAGTGGCTGTGACTATTTCAACAGCTCCGCATGCAGCTAGTTCTGTAGCTGCAAATGCATCAGCTTTCTCCGTATCCTGGAAAGTGATGGTTAGAATATGGTGTTAATAAGGCCACGTGTGCTTATATTCTTGTCAGTTAACTAGTATCACTCAGAGACACCATCTTTTCTAAGGGCAGGGACTCTATCTCTGACCCCGGGGATTGAGGATGCCATGCATATAAGTTGAAGCCAAGTTTGCCTTCATCTCCTGATATCCATTCTCCATTCACTTTAGTAAGAGTGAATAAATGCAAAGGGAAAAAGCCTAGGACAGCATTTCCCAGCTTCCCTTGCAGCAATGTGCAGTCATGTATCCAAAGCAATGATGTAGGAATGAGAGTGACAACCTGGAAACACTCTGGGTACCAGAAGCTTCAAAGCAGGGGAGTGTAACCCTACACTGCCTACCTCCAGCCTTCTCTGTGAGAAACAAACTAACTCCTCTCCCCTTTAAGCCTCTGTTATTTTGGAACTTTGTTACTCAAGAGTGAATCAATCCTAACTGATTTATAGGGCAACAAGCATGAATATCCCAATGACTGTTCATAAACTGTTAGTTTTATTTAGAACTTATGTCTTCAAAATATTAGTCAAAGTGATGAAATAGTTAAGCACAATGCTTAATAAGTGAGCATTCAGGATTATATTTGGCATTGACTTTATTTAACAAAAAATTCTTGCATTATCTATTACATTAAATTAAATGAGGACATATATAGTTCATCTGATTAAGCACCAAGTACATAGTGAGTCTCAGTAACAATCATACGCTCGTGCTTCTAAATAAAGGTACTGTGTTTCCTTTATAAAGCTCTTGGTATTTATTTTTATTATAAACATCATTGTAGTGAAATAGGGACTCTTCCTGACCTGCAAGCTTCCCCACTATAAAAGCACTCAGATAATCTGGTTACACTCCTCTAGAATGATTTTGTCTAAACACACAAGTTGTTTATTTCAAAGTAGCAATTTTTTTCCCACAATGGTACATGGTTACACTGGTTTACCTCAATGAGCCATGCCTCCTGGTAGCCATACCAGCATGTGTTGATTGTCCCCTCCCATTTTGATACTGGACGTGGCCAGGTGATTTCTTTTGGCCAATGGGACATCAGCAAACACATGGTAAACAGATTTTATGTATGCATGCACTGGAGCTTGTTCTTTGGGGATGTTGCTGTTCTCTCTTGAGGAGGCTTGGACTAGCTTCCTAAAGGATAAGAGATCAGATGGAGAGAAGGGCCCAGCTATACCAGCTATCCCACAACAACCCTCCAGCTGAAGACAGCTGTTTATGTGAGTCTATGTGGGATCATCAGGAGACCTAGAGTCATAAGAAAAATAATAAATCATTATTGTTTGACACTAGTAAGTTTTGGGTTGATTTGTTACTCAGCCAAAGCTGACAGACACATTAACATGCACAAACTTCTTTTATGTGTATGATGTGTATATATATTTTTTATAGGAAGAGATAGAATAAAAAAGGTAACTTAGCTAAGCTTTACATTTCTCCTTATATTTTGATACAAACTTAGCAAAAAGACTTATTCTGTGTTTTATGTGTTTGACAGCAAGAAATTAGAGGAAACTATTAACTATTAAATTTGTGCACTGCACAAGCTTTGACCAGTGACTGATGCTTTGGTTAGTTACATTAGAAGCCTATCCACATAATAACACACTTTAAATTATAGAAAAATGTATTATAATAAATTTTAAATTTAAATTTCAAAAACTTTAGTGGAAGCTAAATTCCAAGATGGGAGGGAGAGAGAGAAAGAGACTGAGATTGTCATTCTGGTTATATTTTTAAGAAGCAGAGAACTGAGGAATCAATCATAAACTCACCAGGCTGTTTCCTTTTTTCTAAGAGTCCCCTTTGAGTTGAAGGGAAGCAGAACTTGTCACCATATAATATACTTCTCTGGTATATTGATTATTTATTTTAGCCTGGTTTTTAAGAATCAGCACACAGGTGAAGCTCTGAAAACTGAGTAGAAGATACAGTTTTGTAAGAGACATTCACATTTATAAGGGAAAATTCAATTTTGCAAGGGTGGATCCCTTTTTGAACCAGGGAGAGAAGGATGTTTCTAGAAAATTTGATCAATGGAGAAGGCAATAGCTTAAATCTGGATAACAAAATTACCCTTGTTTACTAACCATTTATAACTCATTTTCTCCTGGCCCCCAACATCTTTTGTCTTTACTTATAGATGACATTTAAGGTGATGACTTGGGCCATTTCAGGAAGTTATTTTTCGTGGGTCTTTCCTATGTTTACAGGAGGTATACATGTTATGAAATTTGTTTGTTTGTTTGTTTTTTAACTGTTAATCTGCCTTTTTATTACATGGCCATCTCAGCCAAGAACCTAGAAGGGTAGAGAAAAAATTATTTTTCCTCTCCCACAGTTTGGGAACCTAGGATGGGACTTTCTAAGACACCATATTCTTTCTGGAGATTGCAGCCAGGATACTAGAAAACTGGTAGAAGCCAGCAAAGGATAAGAATTCTTATCCAAGTCAACTGTCCTGGATGTCATTCTGCAGTGCCCAGTCAAGAGAGGAAGGTAAACATTTCTTGTTCCTTCCTTCTCAAATTGAAACTATCAGGGCACAATATTTGTGTGAATTAGTTCCTTGGGTGTAGTAACTTTGGTAAACATTTGTTTTGAGTGTTCTTGTTTTCTATTGATCCCTTTTCTCACAGAGATGGTCATCGTTTTCTTTTGTCTCTGTCTTTTGTGTCATTTGTCATAAGGAGGGGAACCACAGATGTAAGGAAGTTTTCCTTTCATCTTGTTCTGTGTCTTCAGAGCTTGGCTTTGTGACCAGTGAGAATATTCTGTCTGGTTCTGCCAGTTGAAGGATGCATGTGACAGCATGCCTCTGGTGGCATAGGCAGTGGATCTGAGGAGCAGCATTCTCTGTCCTACCATGTGACTGCTCAGAGTAGTTTGTCATGAGTGGTCCTGGTACATAAAGGGCCATTGTCATCTCAACCTTCATCATCTTGTTACTGCTGGAAATGTCCCATTCCAGCTGTGTTTGCCCAGTGTCACAGGTGTGATTGGAGGTGTCTCACATTCTTGTGGGAAACCAGAGACACTGTTGTCACTGCACCTTTGCTACCTCCTTTGACATTAAAGATCTTCACTTTCTTGGACAAACTTTGGGGTTAAACTTTCTGGATCCTGTGAGAATTGACTTTTACAGTAGATATTTCCAGTAGATATTTGCAAACCAGGTGGAATTGAGTTCACATTTGTTTTCCTATCATGGTAATCTCTTTTCTAGACTAATGTTATGTAAATGTTATAGCTTGAAGTATCTTTAGGACATATGGAAACAAAATATAAGCATTTGTTCCATAATTTCAAAATCCTCTTTCCAGAAATAAACTATTCTCATCATTTGCAAAACAAATGAACTCACTCCTAATGAATGTCTCTCCCCTTGATTCAATTTTATGGTAACTTTCACAGTAAAGTATATATTTTATTATAATTTTATTACTTTGTAAATTAATTTCTTATAAGTATTCCAAGGATCTTTTTTATATGCATAATATTGTGGATAAATACAGAATCCGAAAGCCAGAATTCCTGAATTCTAGACTAGATGTAACATTGCTTAGTCACATGATTTAGAAGCAAGCAATTTAATTTCTCTGATTAGTTTTTAATTTAAAATATGGGCTTAGTAATATCTTTGTATTCTTCAAAAGATTTTTGAAGAACCAAACAAGAGCACATATGTGAATTTATTAATTAATATTAATGATACCTTATAAATTTGAGAGAATATTATTGAGGAGCAATCAAATTTAAATCTGGAAAAATAAATGCATGAGAAAAGGCACATTACTATAAGGAATCCTGTGCCCAGTTTTGAGAAATTTCCAAAACCATGATAGAATTATTTGGTTTTTGAAAGTGTTGGTTAAACACAATGTGAACCTTATTCAAAGTGGCATTTGATCTACCTTAATACATTTCAGTTACAGCTGAATTTCCTGCTAATATTTCTTGGCATTTGATAAGTGAAATGTTTACCATTTCCTCTGAACACTAAATTTTCTTGGTACAGCAAGCACTTTGGGAAAAATATCCTAGAATATACAGGAAAAAAAGTATTACAATGTTATTTGCATACCATCAATCTTCTGTTTGACTTCAAAAACACTGCTGGAATCATTTGCATGAAAACAAGATCTTTGTCTTTGAAGTTTATCTTCTCTTGCTATTTGTCTTATGCTGGATTATGACTTCAAGTGAGGGTAAAACAGCGGGAACAGATGAACCCTTAAAAATAAAGATCCTGTTTTCATGCAAATACCTCCAATAATTACAACAGAGAAATGGGAAAGTTGTACACAAATTGTCTGACAAAATCCAATAGAGTTTTCCAAGAATAAAAAGGCTTTCATGATGTGATTTAACATCTGAAGTCGGTGAAGTCTGCATATGTTACTTTGATCTTTAAAACCCTATGTAGTCTTGGTCCCGGAGACTTTCAGTGAGGCCTCTCAGGCATTCTGCAGTTCTCCTGCTCGAAAGGGCTGAGGGAAAACTCAGCATCACTGTTCTCTCTTAGAGTTTAGTTTGCAAACATTTGTTGTATTTGAAGATGATAATAATAGTGTGTGGTATGTTACAAATATATGTGTATATTGTATTTGATAAGCTGTAAAAGTTAAAACATATTTCTCTGACAAAATAGTAGTTTCCAGGCATTTCAACGATAAGAATAGTTTTTGTTATCAAGTCATTTCTAGTCCCATCTCCACAAGATAAATGTCACATTTTTGTTTATTCTAAATTTGGACAGTGTTCATTGCGTATATAGATTGTCAAACCTCTTTTCTTAGCTGTGCTTACCCTACTCCTCTTTCCAAAACAGCCAACTCAGTGTATCTTTGATTTGCCTACTTATTACTGCATCTCTGCTCTGCCGAGATGTGGTGGTGTCCACAGGGTAGCTTGGCTGGGTTGGTGGTTCTGCTTCCACAATGACTCACATGGCTGCCAAGGGCGGTGTTGGCTGGTGGCTGGGAGCTGTGCTGGACTGTCAGCCAGGGGCCCGTTTACTGTCCACGTGGGTCTCACCACAGGCTGCTTGGGATTCTTCACAGTTTGAATGCTGGGTTATAAGAGGGAGTGTTCCACAAGACAAGAATGAAAGCTACTGATCACTTAATGCCTGGGCTTAGAAATTTGTCACAGCATCCTATCTCCTGTATTTTATTGATCAAGAAGTCACAGAGCCCAATCAGACTCAGAGGAGGGGACATGGACCCCATTCTTTGATACAATGATCAGCATTTCTGCCTACTTTTAATGCACCACAACTTATATTTTTTAAAATGAATCAGGATCCACATGTTGGCAACCAAACTTTACTTCATCCTTTCCAAAGACAAGCACCCTCTGTCAGTCACTGTGGTGGGCTCAGCACGTTCTGGAAGGCCTGCTCTGCTGCCTCTGCCCTCTCCTGTGTAGGGCCACTTGAGGATGCAGAACAACTTTCCAGCTGTATTAACTCCCACAGACAGTCTTCCCGGGAGGTGTTCCCTCACCCTGCATCCTTGGACAGAGAGCTCAGTCCCACAGTTGAGGTCCTTGGTGACCCTCTGGCCTCACTGGGAATAGTCAGACCTCCTGTGGCAGCAGTAGCCAAAGAGTGATGGAGGGAAATCCGACAGTAAAGAAAAGCATGGAATCCGTGAAGCACTGGCACTGCTCATCCTCTCCTGGAAACTCTGAGTGCCTGATCCTAAGGTCAGTTCTCTTTCCTGCCCACACAGGCATGAAAAGGATTGATTCTTCCTCTTTTCTTTTTTTTTTTTTTTTTTTTTTTGGCGTGGTGGGTGAGATTCCTTGTTATTTCTTTGCCACACCTTTTAAACAGCAAGAGGCCTTACCTGAGGAAGCTAAAAGTGAGCTCAAACTAGGAGTACTGGATTTTGTATTCAAATGAGTGAAATGTTGCTATTTGTGGGTTAGATGAGCTGTAGCTTATTCAGTGGCCACCATTTCAGTGTTACCAGGGTATATGAATGACATCTGGGACAAAGGGTAACTTTTACAAGCAGCCCCTCTCCCTTCCCAAGTCTTCACCTTCTTGGAGCCTCCCACATAGTACTTCTTTCCTCCTGTCATCTCAGGCTTACTATAAAGTTTCCAAACCTACCTCTTTCCCTTTTGCTTTGACCAGACTTTTGGAGGTTTGATATATACATTATATACATATATTTAGTGTGACTTTGTTTTATTCATATTTAGATAGAATAGGGGTAGGTGGAAGAGGTGAACTCAGTATAAAAAAAAATGGCCATGATGCTCCGAACTCTTAAGTTCAGTCCTCTAAGCAGATTGCATTTTCCTCTGAAACAGAAATAACCAGCCAGGTCAATCCCAAAAGTATTATGCTTTTCAATTATATGAACTAAAAACAGTTTATGAGAATGACTGATTTTTGTTTAA
This sequence comes from Camelus dromedarius, assembly GCF_036321535.1. Lineage (NCBI taxonomy): Eukaryota > Metazoa > Chordata > Mammalia > Artiodactyla > Camelidae > Camelus > Camelus dromedarius. Next base: position 10,990,441 of record NC_087436.1, on the reverse strand, counting down.
CCATTCAGTTTGGTTGTGCCTGTCATATTTTAATTTTATGATAAATAATGAAATATGCAGAAGCAGTAAGTTGATTTCCAATTGTCCTCTTGCCTATAAATCTCTCAAGAGCCATTCACTTTCTTTAAGTCGTAAATTTGACCTAACATACAAGAATAAGGAGACACACCCATAGGTCTGTAATACCTTAGTAGGTCTGTGTTATCATAGCACAATCAGATGTTATCCTAAATATGTGACCGTGGACCCTCCACGGTCAGTGAAGATGTGTTCATGAGTGGCGCACACTGTACTTTCAGACTGACCTTGTCAATCTCACCCTGTGAACATTGGACCTTTTCTCCTATTCTGGGCCATTAATTTAATGTATCATCAATTCGTTTAGTGTGAGAAATGCACCATTTTTAGATTAAAGCAGCTTTGCCTGTGAATTTCTCAGATAGAATGTTCAAAATTAAAGAGTATACTCATGAGGGGCTAAAAATGCTGACATTTTGGGGACTGACTCTTCCTTCTAGCCTTCTCTCTCCCCCTAATTATTACCTCCTTTGTTCACCATAGATGAGTCATTTTTCTTTTCTTCTCTTGCTTTTCCATTCCCTTTAGATTTTGAGCAAACTATTTTTGTCTAAACTTTTTTATTAATGGTGCAACTTTAGATAATAATCAGAACTTTACTAACTAAAACCTTCTGTGATCTGACTCCCCAAATAAGCAAATTTTAATTAGTGTGTCTCTTGGTGTTGGAGAATTGGCTGCAGCAAGCAGGGGAAATTTTCTTCTTCTAAAAACCTTTACCAAATGAGCTACCTGATTGACCACTGGATATTAACAAAGGCCTGTGGTGTGAGACACCCAATTTAAGCGCTGTAATAATGAAAAGGTGAAGAAAGGAAAGCCTGCCTGTGTCAACTATCAAAATGAGATAAAAATACTTCTTCTGAACTTTTATTAGTTTATTAACACTATCTTTACCTTATTTAAAACTTCCATTGGATTGAAAAGAATAGTGAAGACTTAAGGGAATGTTTGATTAAAGGGTTATTCTTGGTTGAACATCTGCAGAGAGCTCCCTGGGGAAAATACCTGTTACTTCTTCACATAAAGCACTTGCATTCTGTACCAGGATGTAGTCTGTTCACTCAATCCCATCTACTTTGCTTCCTTGCAGGGCTAACCCATAAGTATGGACGTCCAAAATACACGTTAAAAAAGAGAAACAGGCATGGAGTCCCTTGTGCTAAACCCTACATCATCAAACCAAGACTTAATACCTAACCTGATTACAGTTTCATCCTGTCCTAGAAGTGTAATCTTAACCAGTCTGTCTGGGATTACCTGGCCAGCACTAGTGAGGTAATCCTATTGATACCCGCTGCCTTCTCCCAAAGGAAGGTGATTCTGCCTGAAATAATCCTTTTGTTTATGACTTTTCTGTCTCACCCTTTTTCTGCCTTTAAAAACCTTTCCTTTCCTGCAGCTCTTTAGAGCTCCTTTCTATTTGCAGGATGGGTTGCTCCCTGATTCAGGAATCCTTGAATAAAGCCAATTATATCTTTGAATTTACTCAGCTGTATTTTGTTTTCAGGCAGATGCATAACAGATCCTTGCCCATTTCCCCTCTCTTATTCCTAGTCAACTTTCTCCTTCCAATGTAATAGCTACATCACCTAATGGTACAATGGTTAATTTCTTGTGTCAACTTGGTTGGTGATGAGATGCCCAGATATTTCATCAAACATTATTCTGAATATTTCCGTGAGGATGTTTTTGGATGAGATTAATATTTAAATCAATGAACTTTCCGTAAAGCAGATGCCATCTATAATGTAGGTAGGCCTTATCCACTCAGTTCAAAGCTTGAATAGGATAGAGAGACTGGCCTCCCCAGCAAGAGAGAATTTGCCGGCAGACTGCCTTCTCCTGACACATCAGCTCTTCCTGGTTCTTCAGCAGGCAGACTTCAGACTCAAATTGGGACATTGGCTCTCCTGGGTCTCCAGCCTGTCAATCTGCCCTGCAAATTTTAGACTTGCCAGTCTGAGCCAGTTCCTTAAAATACATATATACACACATACATAAATACATTCATACATATGCACACATGCACACACACATACACACACACCTTATTGGTTCTATTTTTCTGAAGAACTAATACAAGTGAGTTTCATGGTAACTACAGCTGGGTTATTCTGTTACCAATTAGCAGTCATTTATACTTGGTTTAATTTCTCCTAATCTCTGTTGAGTATCTTTCTTTAGATCTTTCTAAGAATATTGATACATAGAATAAAATATTTACACACAATACTGAGATGTGTGAAATTTTAGTTTTCTTTTTTGTTTTTGTTATAAAGGTCCAATTCTTGTTAAAGAGCCACCACCCCACTAACTTTTTTAAATAAGAATTTTAAAATGTTATCTTAGTTTGTTTTGGATAATAATTTAATAAAACTGAAAATTCAACAACCAGTTTTGCTTCTCTCCAAAATTTTTCCGGTTCCCCACCTCTTCCTCGGGAAGTGGTACTCAGATGTGGGAGAAAGCTCATGGTGATGGATTAGGGAATGCTGGAAAGTCTCGTCTGCACTCTGGCCTTTGCATACTTCTCACTGACCTCATAGAAATGTCCCTAGTCCATCTTGGTCACTGGGAATGCTATTGGAATCTGCTGTAGACACACATCACTCTTGAAAATCATGACCCGTCCTTCTTAAACTGACAAAAGTCCTGGGAAGTTCGAATCTTGCCCTCCATGGAGGAAGATCCCATTTTCATTCTGGTTGGCACTAAAGAGCCCTCTAGTTCCAGCTGTGACTTTCATTCAGTCCTGGGCGTGGTGGTCCACCCAGTCATTTATGGTACAAGAATATTTTACCTCTGCCACAGTGACCACCACTAGTACTACCCATTAGCAAGCTTGCCAGCCACGTAACATCTGCTTTCTCCTAGAGTTCCTCCTACAACACACGGGATTTGGGATGCCTTTTACGCTATACATGAAACTAGGGAGGTCTCTCCACTCATACTTACTCTAGGTATTAAATTCCATAATGTACCCTTAAGGGTCAGAGTTATAAGGGAAAGAATTGGACTAATATGAAGGAAAAATACATTGGCTTAGTATTTTTAAAACTTGATTATTACTATTACATTCTGATAGTCACAATATTTCCATGGATCACTTGACCACTATGACGTCACATTGCTATTTTTATGTCTTGTACAGTGGGAACCAAATTATTTGTGTTTAGTTTTTTTAGGTTTTACTGAGAGTCGAATCTGAAGAAATAAAAACAAGTCAATACTCTATAGATTCTGTTACTTAATATATAAGGATTTTGGATTCTGTGAAAGGTGTTAGTAAATCTTTTTTTAAAAACTAAAAACTTTATAAATTATTTTTTAGGTATGTGGCTCCTTAACATAAGACTACCTTTAAAATGATTAAAGAGTCCAAGTTATTTTGTGGCAATGTTATGGTTAACTGAAATTATCAAACCCTGTCAATGCTTAACTTTGAGATGAATATTGTACAGTCTACGAATTTCTATTACCACATTCTATACTTTGCATATAATGATGATTTAGTTATTACTTTTAAATATCCCAAAAATTGGAATGAGTTCTGCTATGGCTGGATATTTAAAATGCTTTTGCAACATGCATTAAGTGAGGTTTATGATGTAAGTGGGCTTTTCCCTGAGGAATAATCTGATCTCAGCTACAGGGTCTCATGGAAAAAGAAGAAAGTCTAGGTTTAATAGCTAAAAGTCAATGTTCTGTGTCCAAGGAGGCAGAGGAACTCAGTTCTGCATGGACAAAGGAGTTCTAAACTGGTGTTTTGGGTGCTGCAAAAGATTAGGGTGGGTCACATCTAACGTGAGATGGGTGGAATAATTAAGGTGTGATAAACAAGATAAAAAGAACCACAGAGGTACAGGAATCTGTCTGTTACATGAAGGATTACTGAGATATAGTAATAAAGTCCTGATCGGTTACACTGAGGTCAGAAAGGCCGATAGTCCCAGTGAGGGACATGAAAATCCACTCATAATTTTTACTAGAGCTTAGAAAATATCGTAAGGGTTGAAGGAATGTTGTGGCCTGAGGGAAGAAGGGAGTGATTCAGACACACTCCCTTAGGTGGCGCCAGCCTTGGTGGGATGGTTAGTTCTACAGTTCAATTGCCTGCATGTAGGAGTATGGTCAGCATTGGCTCTAGAACAAATGGTGCTAAGCATGAAAGTTGAAGATATAAATACATACAGCTGAAAAAGCCTGGAGACTAACAAAGAATAAGGATAGATGTCTAAAATATAGCTTTCCTGGTTTATCTAGTTCTCATTAAAAAGTTGACCTTATTTGTCCTCATGAAATACACAAAACCCCTGGCTTTGCTAGACATCCCTACTCTTGGCTCTGTCATTTATTCATTCAACACATGATTATTTGGTTCCCACAAGTTTCTAGGAACTGGGATTTGGGGCTTAACAAAATAGGTTTTTCATCACTGAGCAGCCTTTCTAATGATGAGATAGAGACAGAAATCAAGTAAGTGAGAAATCAAGTAAGTGAGATATCAGGAAAATTGTATGATGAGAGGGGCTCAGTGAAGGAAATGAACTAGGTAAGTGAGAGAGAGTGGCCAGGTGGAGGGACTTAAGGTAGGGTGGTCAGGGAAGTCACCTGTGAGCAGAAGCAACTGCTGAGCAGAGGCATGGGGGCAAGATCAGAGACACCACGGGTAAAGCATGCAGGCAGGAACATCTTGGGTCAGTTGGGTTGTACTGAGAAGACCTGTGAGGTCGGACCATAGTGAGAGGGGGAAGAAAGGTCCATTATGAAGTAGATACAAGTGAGGCCTAGAAAGCCATGGCAAGGAATCAAAATTTCATTCTAAGTACAAAGAGAAGTGTTGGAAGATTTTAAACAACAGTGTGATGTCCAGATAATAGTTTAAAAAATTGCTCTTTTTGGGAGGAGATCGTGTTAAAGAAGGGAGATTGATTGCCTGGTTTCTCCACTCCAAATGTACCCTTTCCCCTTTGCATACACATAGTAGGTAGGTCTCTAAGTCCAGCCCACATTCAAGGCAAGGGGAATGAAGATCCACTTCCTGGAAGGGGTTAGCTATGTATATCTATGCATATTTGGAAATATTTGGACACTGTTTTATGCGTATTATATACTGAACTGTCAGTAAAATCCTATGGGATACCTGTGCTGTTATCAAGCTCAGGTGAGCAGCTGCCCTGAGTTTCTTCAGCAAGTTGGTTACATAGAATGTAAAAATGAATGGGCAGAATATTCACTGGGAGAGAAGGGGTTTGGGGATTGTATTTCCTGATTTTCATCTCAACTCCACCTTCCTGAAGGGAGGAGGGATTTTTGTCCTTATTTAGTCTGGATCAGAAGTGTCATGGTGTTGGTGCATGATGGGTACTTCTAATCTTCAAGGCTAATTTTATTGAAATGAGGGCATAATGAGCAAAAGGTTACATTCAGACATGAGATTCCTGCCTTTTCCCACCTTTCTTTATCAGCTTCCAGGCCCCTCATCATCCCAAAATGTGTGACTGCTTATCAGCCCAGAGGTACCTGCTTTTCTTTCTCTGCCCAGGGACTCCTGATGCTTACATGATATATGGTTTCCTGCATTTGGCCTGTGCCCCTCCTTTCTGCCCAATTCCTGCCATGTGGCCTGTGTCTCACTTTCTCTGTTCATATCTAGCTATCTGCCTGCTCTAGAACTAATACTATAGCTCCCCATTGAGCCTGATTAATAAAAGATAACCTGGAAAATCAATTATAAAAAGAACATAGATTTATGGTTCCCTATCCAATACCATTAAGAATAAGAATAGAAGTTACTCTATTTTCTTTTTTAATTATTCTATTTTAATTTTTAGTTATTTTAATTATCTTTTAAAAATCATCCTACTTCTTTCTGAATAATAATAAATTATAATTTATTCTTGATGTTCCTTGAAATTTTTGAGAACCTGATCACTATTTCTGTAAGATAATAATATATTTCCTAAGGTTTAGAATTTTTTAATGTATATTTGACCATTTAGAAATGTAAAGAATTAAAAGAAAATACAGATAGGTATGCATGAACCAATTTATGGCTGTTGTCGTATCAATTCTACTAGCATTATTCTTAGTTTTAATAAGACTAGTGTTTCCGTGAACTCATTTATAACATTATTATGGTATTAAACATCATAATATGTGTGAATAAGCTGATAATCCATAAATATGGCTTACTCTACTTTGTTTACTATTTTTATATTATCTATCTGGTAATTACTTGTAATAGAGAGGAGATTGTTTCTATGGCATTATTCTAAAAGCATGAAAGTATTGTTAATAAAAAATATATTGCTTAGGATTTCTATTTGAGGTGATGAAAGTGTTAAAAATATTAATTGTGACAATTTTACTACTCTGTGAATATAACTAAAAACAATGAATTATGTGCTTTCAATGGGTGAATTTCATGGTATAAAAATTATATCTCAAGTTGTTTTAAAAAAGGATATTGTTTAATTCTGTCACAATAATGAATGATGTGTAAGACTTTTTGCTTTAGAGCAGCCCACTCTAAGGCAGAATGTCTGTCTCAGCTTTCGAGCTTGTACCTTCTCCTGTGCCATTGGCAGACAGTGTTAGGAAGGAAACAACAGGTCCCAGAATGGAGTCACTTGTGCTCAGCCCCATGTCAGCAAATTATGACTTCATACCTAACCTAACTGCAGTTTCAGCCTCTCCCAGAAACTTGACCTTTACCCAGTTAGTCTGAAATTACCTGCTCAGCACTAGTGAGGTAATCTACCAGAAAGATCACACCTTCCCCCAAAGAAAGGTGACCTTTCCTGAAGCAATCCACTCTGCTAGAATAACGTCCTTGCCCCTCTTGGTACTGCCTATAAGAGTCTTCCATTTTGTACCAGATGGAATGCTGACTGATGCATTGAATAAAGACAGTTAGGTCTTTAAACTTACTCAGTTATTATTATTCTTTTTTTAAATAGCAGATCAGACTTGGGAGCCCTGTTGGTGGAAACAGCTATTATTAGTGTCTGAATTCTAATATGCCAGACCCTGTACTGAGCATTTATATGCATTAATTTAGTTAATTTACTGAGATATGTAAGTGTTAGTGTCTCTGTTTAACAGATGAGAAAACTGAAAAATTGTTAAATTATTTAACTTCATTTGCAGAGATGGTAAATAGTAAAATCAGGCCAAGTGACCCAGGTCTGCTTGATTTTGAATACAATACTTAAAATTCCTGTCCTCTCACAAGATACCCTATGGTTGTGATATTCCCTTGCATTAGGGTGGTGAGGCGAACAGAATTTGCCACCCTAAAATATGTCTCATTGGCATAAGGATAATTGTAGGCTGATTCATTTTTAAGAATGAATGAAGAAGAAACAGCAGACACAGGAAAATCTCTCAGAATGAGTAGCAGTTACTATTTTGTGACAGATATTTATATTTATAAGAGAAATCTCTATTTGTAGGGTGTTTCCCTCTCTGTACCAGGAAGAGGAGGATGACTTTAAATCTCTAGAAACTTATCAAGAACTTAAATGTGCATAATGACCATACCCTTGATTATTGCGCTTTGCCTGAAAAACTCCCATAAGTGCCCCTGCTTCTTCGAACTTCTATTATCTTTCATTACAGATGGTTTTTAAGGTGGTGACTTGGGCCTTTGGAGAATTACTCAGTTTTCCTGGGTGTCTCCCAGGAAATATTCACAGGAGGCATCCAAGTCATTAAACTTCTGTTTGTTTTTCTCCTGTTGATCTGTCTTTTTATTACAAGGACATCTCAGCCAAGAACCTAAAATGGTAGAGGGAATAATTATTTTCCCTCCCTCATGATGGGAAATAGTTGAAACGATTACAGATGTTTTCTTAACAGTGGCCTTTTCTTCTGGGAGTTCTTCTTTCCATCTCCCACACCCTCCTCCTCTTCTTCCTCCTCCCTCAACCTCCTTTGTTTCTAATTGAAAACTAAAAAATAATGGATGACTTTGGACAAAATTAGAAAACAGAATATGTAATCAGGAGTAATGGTAGGAATTAATTAAATTCTGGCTCCTTTCTGCAAGTTTTATAGAGGAAAAAGATATGATCTTGGACTTTATTGTACTATAAAATCTTGACTCTAATTCCTAAAAATAGACTTTCTTTTGAAGGGTTACCATCTGTCTGGTAATGGTTCAAAGTGGCTGCAGATCACTGGACTTGTACAGTGGGACGTTCTGAGATGGGGACTGGAGCAGGGGAGGTAATTGTTACTGTGTTTGAGGGTGAAACAAATTGTCCACTTTTTCATGGGAATGTTATCCTCCTTAATATCTAGAAACATTTGCATTCATAAGAAAAAAAACTCCATTTGTAAGGGTGCCTCCCTCTTTGTACCAGGAAGAGGACCAAACCTCTTATCAATGCCAGAAGGCAAATACTTAAATCTGTATAACAACCTTACCTTTGTTTACTTGGATTTTCTTGGTCACCTGTCATAACTACACACCCTCCCACATCTTTTGTCTTTAGCTGGAGATATTATTTAAGGTGATGGCTTGATGGTTTGGGCCATTTCAGGGAGTTACTCATTTTTCTTAGGTCTCTCATGTAAACAAGAGGGATACATGTTATTAAACTTCTGTTTGTCTTTCTCCTGTTAATCTATCTTTTATTACATGGAGGTCTTGGCCAGGAACCTAGAAGGGTAGAAGAAATATTTTTCCTCCTCCACAGGGCAGAAGCACCACTGCCAATACCACCTTACTGGCCGAGCCCCACAGTGTCAAGGGAAGGTGGGAATGGTAGCAGCCAGTGACATGGGGGCTTTTCCAGAATGAGAGGGCAAGAGCCAAAATACTGTGGGAGGCCCTGGGGCCAGGGTGACAATGGGCCTCCTCCTCCACCAACCAGCTGGAGGGCAGGACAGTTCAGGGCTCTCTCGTTGTCATGGAAGATACCCTGTGGGACAATTCAGGTAGTATCACAAGATGAAGTGTCACAAGGCCAATGAGTCTTAGAAGCATAACAAGAGAGCAGAGGTCAAGAATAAGCACCTGGAGCTGCAGACCTCGGTTTCCTTCCTGGTTCCCTGACTTGCTGTCTATGTGACCCCAGGCTTCAGGTCCATGAAAAAAGGGAAATAATAGGATGTTGAAGGAGTAAAATAGAATTAACACACCTAAAATGTATAGAACAGTTCCTGACAGAATGATGTGTTAGCTAGCATTGTTGCTTCCAGAAGGAAGGACAACGCATTAGAGTGCTCAGGGATGTGGCTAAGACAAGGGAATCACTTGAACTGGGTTTGCACAAAAGGTTCAGATTTGAATAGAAGGAACTTCTTACATTTCAGGGGAACAAAACTTGTCACCCCAAAATGTGAATCTTTTCACTGAGGATTATTTTGGAGCGATTGTTTTTAAGAAATAAAGGGCTCAGATGAAAAGGAATATATAGATATAGATATAGGTATAGATATATGTCTAAATGAATCACTATGCTGCACACCAGAAATTAACACAACATTGTAAATCGGCTGTACTTCAATAAAAAGAAAGATGAAAGAGAGAAAGAGAGAGAGAAAGAGAGAGAGAGGGAGAAAGAGAGAAAGAGAAAGAGAGAAAGAGAGAAAGAAAGAGAGAAAGAAAGAGAGAAAGAAAGAGAGAAAGAAAGAGAGAAAGAAAGAGAGAAAGAAAGAAAGAAAGAAAGAAAGAAAGAAAGAAAGAAAGAAAGAAAGAAAGAAAGGAAAGAAGAAAGAAAGAAAGAAAGAAAGGAAGGAAGGAAGGAAGGAAGGAAGGAAGGAAGGAAGGAAGGAAGGAAGAAAAGAAAGAAAGAAAGAAAGAAAGAAAGAAAGAAAGAAAGAAAGAAAGAAAGAAAGAAAGAAAGAAAGAAAGAAAGAAAGAAAGAAAGAAAGAAAGAAAGAAAGAAAGAAAGGAAGGGAGGGAGGGAAGTGAAGGAAGGAAAGGAAGTGAAGGAAGGAAAGAAGGAAGAAGGAAAAAGAAAGAAGAAGCAAAGGGCTCAGGAAGAGTCTTTAGCCTTCTCCCTTAACTGCCTAAAATAATTTAGATTAAAGACCTCTTCTGGAAGAAAAACTATCACCATAGACAGCTACAGTATAGTATAAATTAAATGTGGAGAAAGGCTTGTTTGATCAAGTCCTCTCTGTGTCCCATCGTCTCTGCACAGCCCAGCGAACATTTATTTGTCAGACATTTGCTCTTTTCATTTTCCTGTAAAATGACTTTCTTTCCTTTAAAGATCCAAAACTTCCCTCCCTTCTCGTCCTCTCAGATAGCAAGTACGCTTCAATTGCCTAACTTGTCCTTGGGTCCCCTATTTTTATGGAATCCCAATATTTGCCTAAGTAAGTTTGACTTTTTCCTGTTACTCTGTCACATGTCAGTTTAACTCTTAGACCAGCAAGCAGGACACAGAAGGGTAGAGGAACTTTTTCCCCTCTCCCCCACAAAATCAAGACTGTAGAACAGTATGTGTGAAAAAATAAAATGTGTGAAAAACGGTATGGTGTTTGTTACCATGTTGTTGCAGTGAATTTTGTCTCTTCTGTGTCTCAGCCAGTATAATAAATCGTTCCAGGTAAAAGCTATTAGCACCTGCTATCAATTATGGAATGGTGGGCAAGTGTTCGAGAATCACTGTGGCTAAGCATTTCTTGAACTTGACGAGAAGTGGCCATATGTAGGACACTTCCTATTGACCCAGCAGCACATTCCCCTTTAGTCACCATAGAGTTGCCTCTTACGTGGGTTCTGGGGCACCTCTCTGTTGAGGCAGGGCCAATCTATCCCTATGCTGGTGGCAGGGCTGGCCTCTCGCTTCCTTGCTGTGCCTTGTGCTGTAGTTGCGCATCCCAGGGGGCCCCAGGGCTGGTTTCATCCTGCTGGTGGGAGGAGCCAGGTCCTGGCTGGCTAGGTAGCCTGAAGGGTCCTGGGGCTGGTGACATCCCACTTGTGCATGGAGCCATGTCCCTGCATGGCTGTCTGTGGGTCTGGGCTGGGGCTGGCCTGCTAGTGGGTGGGGCTGGGTCCCTGCATGGTTGGCTGCTTGACCTGGAGGTCCTGGGGCTGGTGTCAACCACCTGGTTGGTGGGTAAGCCCCCTGCACTGATGGGATGAAGGGGAAGACTCCAAAATGGTATTTGCCAACACCAGTATCTTTGTGGTAGAACGAGCTCCCCAAAATAACTGCTGTCAGCATGTCCCAGTTTCCTCCTGCTTCCCCACGAAGCTCTCCAAGATCACCAAGTGGGTCTGACCCAATATCTTTTAAATTACTGCCTCTGTGCTGGGTCTTAGAGCATGTGAGATTCTGTGTGCAGCCTTTAAGAACAGTCTTTGTTTCTCACACCCCTCTAGCTTTCCCTTACTCAAACATGACTGGCCTTCCTTCTCAGAGCACATCTTCCAGTGCAGGATCCCTTGGCTGGGGAGCCTGATGTGGTGTGTAGATCCCTCACTCCTTGGGGAGAAATCTCTGCCACTGTGACTCTCCTCCCCTTTGTGGGCCACCTAATTGGGGGCATGGGTGTTGGCTAAACCACATCACCAACCCTCCTTCTGGTCGCCTTGTGGTTCCATCTTCGTATCTTTAGTTATAGTAGGTCTTTTCTGCTGGTCTCATGTCTTGCACATCTATAGTTGCTCTGTAAGTAGTTGTAATTTTAGAATATTTGGAATTTTGCCTGTGGAATGAGGTGAGCTCAGGGTCTTCCTACTCTGCCATCTTGGCCACACTTCTTCACCGTGGTTTCTAATGACATTAATTATGGTCAACACAGAGCATTTATAATGGACAAGGCATTGTCCTACGTGCTTTATGTACATATGTGATTATATTTTATCTGAACAATCCTGAAGGTTGTTTTACTTTTTATTTTTCAACAGATAATTGAACAGATAGTTTAACAGGTAGTTGAGAGACAAGGGGAGGTTAGGGGATTTGTTTCTGGTGACCCTGCTGGGAAGTGGTGGAGACAGGATTTGAACGCAAGAAGTTAGGCTTCAGAACCTTCATTGAATTTAACTCATTAGTAAGGGGAGGAGATAGACCTACACCTGTGTAGATGAGGGGATGTTATAAGGCACAGATTTTGGTACCCTTAAAATTATATCATTTAGACTACTGTCTGCTCTTCCCCTGGGCGATCAAAGTCCTGGTGTTGGTAAGTTGGGAAACAGAGTGGGTCAACCAACCTGATGATTCCAAGCCACTGCATCAAATGTGCTAAACAGTTACCAAATCAGTAAGTCTAGGAGTAACTCCTCTATACTATTAACAGTCTCTTTAATGTGTTACCATTGGTTTAAAAACATTAGTACTTTTCCATTATATTCCAGTTTACACATTCACATTCACACATGCACAAATCTGTTTCTCAACATATAGACAATCCCAAAAATTAGCCTTGAACTTTGCACTTTATTAGGTGGCTGGATACAAGACCTAGCCTGGAGGCAGGAACATTAATGAAGATACCTCAGGAGAACCTTTCCAGAACTCTGATTCTTAGGTTATCTAACAATTTGACACAGGGAGAAGAGGTAACTCTTGGAGTAATTTCTGGAGCATCAAACTCCACTTGTCATTTCATGTTCTTGACCCAGAAAAAAGAGAAGCTATTTGGAGGCAGTGGCTGGAGTTTTCACTAAGTAAATAAATAAAATTAATGGAGCACAGTGTGTGGCTCTGTGTGTGTGTGTGTGCGCGCACACGCGTGTCTTTTCCATCACTATGTCATATGTCACAAATGATACAGGGAATTCTAAGCAAGTTGAAGCAAACAGCAAATCAATTTGTAATGCAAAATGTAGATTTATTCAGCAAGGTAATACTTTCGACCAGATAGAAATGGTGATAGCTCTTTATCGGGGTTTGTAACGATGATACTAGACTGCCAAGATTGTCTGTTTGAATAATAAATAAAAGCTGTCAACACTTGCCAAGAATCATTAATTTACTCCTACCATATGGATATCAGTATACACTGTAAAAAATTAGAACATCCACATATGGCTAAAATGAAGAGACTTTAGACTGAAGAAGATACAAATAAAGGTGTACCATTTCCCATAGTTTGTTCTTGTCATTTGAATTCTACTGAATTTTATTGCCAGTTACTTTAAACTGGCTTCTTTGCATATTTCCTAACAGGTCTAAGAGAGCATTGCTCCTCAACGACTGATGATCAGAATTACCTGGAAAGATGTTTGTATAGAGCTTTGAAAATTATCCCTTATAATTCTAGTTCAGTAACTTTGGGTCAAGTTGCAGAAATTTCAATCTCGATTATTTTATGTTCATTAAATCAAATGGAATTTCTAAATAATTGCTTCTATAAATGATCCAAAAAGGGTTCCATAAACCACGACTTAAGCCCAATCTTCCCAAAGCCCTTTGGCACACTTAGTGGAAAGAAAGCACAGTATTCAACAAAGGTCCACTGCATGCACAACAATTCATTTGCATTCAAAAAAATTTAACTAGTTGTCAAAGAGGTTAGGTAAACATACGTTCACAGAGCTGGTAGACAGAGTCAGGACTGATCCTATCCATGGTATCAGGCTATTTCTCTGAAGTCATTGTTTTGGATTCATAGAAGGGTAATAATTAATTGGATAAACACTTTCTTTTTCAAGCATTTGTTTCCATGTTTACATAGCAAGAAGGTGAACACCTTTTTGCGTCATTGGTGCTCAATGATTAAATAGGATAAAATATTTGTTAAGACTCAAATAACAGATGATAAATATTTCAATGATCAATAATTACAGGGCAATTCAATTAAGCAGTCTTCAGAAAGACCAATATTTTATTGTGGCAGTAAAAATAATTAAATATTTTTGTTTCTTTTTCAGATAAAGTATTTTGAAATTTTACGAGTACCTGGACTTTTCTGTTCTAGAATTTTCTGATATATCAAATAAATGGTATTTTGTTACATATAAATAAATTAAACCACTTCTCCAAATGTACATTATTAGTATACATTACTAGGACATTTGTAGTAGAATTCACAGTTTTTCTAATCTCTAAACCCACTGATAAACACCCTGGCAATATTTGATACAAATAAAACTGTGATTTAGCTATCATTTAGATTTATTTGACTACTGAGACATTTCATAATGTTAACCAAGCTTCTCCTTTAAAATCAAACCATTGTTTGGGCTGGGAATGTTTCTCTTGTTGAGATGACATTCTCTAGGAGGATATAAATAAAGAAACTTTGGATTTTGAAGAAAATGGTTTTGGACCTTCAAGGAAGAGCCAGGGTGGGGCCCAGCGATCCTTCTGCCGCAGGCCCCTGGGACTGCTGACACGCCAGTGTGTCTCCAGGAGTAAACGCCAAACTTCGGCTTGTAGTTTTGTGATCCGTCTTTGAGGTACACTATCTTTCCTAATATGGTAAACTTTCCTTTTATCCTCATGAGTTAATGGACTTTTGTTTTTCGAATTTGAACAATTTTAATATTTATATATGTAATTATATGGGAAATTAGTATCAGGACAATTCAAATAAGACAAAAGCACATGGGAAAAACCTGCTTGTGTTCCGTTAAACTCATTTCTCTTTGTCCCACCCCTACGCTTGGTATGTATTATGCTAAGTCTTTTCAAGGCATGTGCTGTTGTGGACGTTGGTTTTTTTTCCCACATGTATGGAAACATTTTATAAAACTTTTTTTGTTATCTTGCATTATAAATCTCTGAAATGGACAGATTTCATTCTTTATTCACGTTGTTATGAAGAATATTGCAATAGACATCCCCACGCATGTAGTAGTGTGCACGGGTTACATCTCTTGTAAGACAGCTTCCTAGAAGTGGAACTGTTGGGCCAAGGGTTATGCATATTCTGAATACTGAAAGATATTGCAGGTTGTGTTCTTTTAATTCCATCCATAGTGTGCAATAACAGGTCCTGAATACTACACCCATTTCGAAACACAATTTTATGTATCTTTTAAATGTTTCAATTGAATATCCCAAAATCTGGTATCTTATTTTTGTTTTGAATTTCTTTGATTATTAAAATGTTAAATATATTTGTATATTTTGATATTTGCAGGTTATTTGCATTTCTTTTTTTTTATAATTCTTTAGAAACCTTGCCCATTTTTATTGGATTTGTAAGAGCTCTTCATAAATTATGAAAATTTACCATTTATCTGTTACATAAACTATTTATATGTTGAAAATATTTTCTCCAAATTTGTTGCTTGTACTTTAATTTTACTACAGCATTTATCGAAAAAAGTTTTAAATTTATAGACAATGAAATCATTGTCTATAAATCTTGTAAATTTATATACAAGAGAAATCATTTAATTTTCTCTTATGACTGCTGAGAATTGTTTAAAATTCCCAATCTAGAATTATATTAAAAAATAGTATCTTATATGGCCTTCTAATTTTTTTTCAGATTTAAAAAAAAATTTAGATGTTTAAATCTATCTGGAATTTATTTTTGAAAATTATATGAAATAAAGTATAAATCAACTTTTCCCCAAATGTACAACTAATTTTTTCAACATTACTCATTTAACATTCCTGCTTTGCAAAATATTAACATATATTTTCATATGTTTACATATCTTTACATGTACTGTATATTTATACACATACTACATAAGAATGCAAGCAGGCTGCATATATACATATACACACATACATAGTCTCATATACATATAAATGTATAGTCTCGTGTGTGTATATACACATGTTACTTGCTGAGATTCATATATAGTATATTTATATATACACTTATATATTGGGATATTTTTATTTTATTAATGCATATTTGTTATAATTTCTGTGCTAATAACATTATTTTAATTCATGTATTCTATAACATATTTTGGTATATTAAAAGGCAAGTTACTTATTCATCATCATTTTTCTCATATTTTAGGGAGTATTGCTGTACATTAATTTTCCAGATTAATTTCAGCATCATCTTAAGATCCATTTAAAAATTCAATTGAAATTTTGATTATGTTTGCATTGAATTTATAGGTCGATTTGGGGATAATTTATATCTTTATAATACTGAGTATTCTCAACCTTAAAATTAACATAATTCTCTACTGATTCAAGTATTCACTTATATCCTTCATTAAATAAAGTGTGTTTTACATACGTCTTTTACATTTCTTATTAATTTTGTTCCTGGGTATACCATCTAGGACTAGATTTGGCAGAGAGTCAAGGAGGCTCAAAGTAGCAGTGGCTTAACCATGAAAGAGGTTTATTTCTCTCTCCCATGAAAGTGTCTCACAAAGTGCTGACCGGGCAGCTCTACCCCACAGCCTAGGGGTTCAGGTTTTTTTCTGTGTTGCCTGGTCAGTTCTGGCCCTCGTTATTCAAGATCATGACAAAAATGGCAACCAGCATATCTGGGCTCCAGGAAGACTGAGGAAAGGGCACACAAGAAGGAGACAAGGAGAATGTCAGGATATCTTGCAAGCAAGGCCTCTGGAAATGGACACAGAGTAATTCCATTTATGTCCTGCCATATCCCACTGGCCAGAGTTAGATGTCTCATGGCCACCTCTTGGTGGCAGGAGAGCCTGATAAATACTTCCTTAATTCTGCAACACCATGAGTCAGAAAAAAGTCCAGCATTATATTAGTATGAAAAAAGGAAAAATGAACATTAGTGGACAACTAGTGGACTCCACCATAGTAAATACTTTTTAGTGTTTGTTGCTATAATAAACACATATTCTTCTGCATACGTATTTTTTCACATACTTTTTCTTATGATTATGTAAACGGAGTTAAACTCAGTTATACCTTGTGAAGTAGTGTACCCGAAAGTTCTATCTAATAAAATGCAGAATCACAACGTTGTGCAGTTAATGAAATGACCAAGGTGAGACTATGTTACAGCCTGATGGAGTTCTAGGGTCAGGCCATATGATCTGAATTCAACTTGGTGCTATTGGGGACTGTTCTGTGCTCTGCACCTGGGTAGGCTTGCCAGGGTGTCTGAGACAACTGAAGGAACAGTCAGGTCAAATGGCACCGCTTTGTTGATCCCATTTGGGAAGATCGGGCTGGTAGAATCTGGAAACCCAGGAATCCACCCTTGTCCTCTCCTGCAGTTCCCTGTCCAGCATCCTTGTCTTTCCATATGCCCCCTCCCCAACAGGTAAAACTCTAGCCCATCTTTCATTTAGAACTGGGACTCAGAGGAGGACGGTATTATTTGCATTATGTACAAATTCCCATCAAGGGGAGACATGTTACAACAGTTTTTCAATAACACATGCACGTTGTTATAACAGTGAAAACAAAGATAAATATAAAAAGTACTCAGAAATCACATATAACCCCATAGGTTGAAAGTAGGAAATATTAAATTTTTTCTTCTCTCTAGCCCCTTCCTTCTTCCTTCTCTCTCTTTTTTTTTCTTTTTCTGTAAACTGACAAGATGACGGTGAGATTGACTTGCACAGCTTTGCTGTTGAGTCACCCATTCTGCCACCTATAGTGTTCAAACCTTTCCCATATCATTAATCTCAGCTACTGAGCTGATGGGAATTGGACCCTACAAACAAGTTGTCTGCCAAAAGGAGATGTCCCCAGGTGAATGTTTACAATATTCTTACCCAGGAAGCCAACTTTTTGTGTTTTTTTTAAACAAACCAAATCAAAACAAAAATAACAATCTGTTTTCCCCATGGGCTGATAAAATGGCTCAAAATATGCTGGAATTGAGATGAAAACAAATCACTTCTGGATACCTTCGGGGCTTGCAAAGTCTAAACTAATAACTAAGGTGAAAATGTATGAATTACTAGGCAAAAAGACTAAATTATACTTTGGCAAGTGAACATTCTTGCCTGGAGTTAGATAAAACCATTCATGTCACATTCCTCATGGGCGTCATTATCTAAGGCTTGGTGGCCAAGGTGATGGCTCAGGGGTCAGGCAGAGCTGGTTTATAATTTCACTTCACCCATCCCTACAATCTTGGCTACATGATTTGTTCCTGCTTAGGCTCAGTTTCCTCATGTTTCAGTTGAGGGTAATAACAAACTTTCCCAGTAGTGGTGTTGTAAGTTTTAACTGAGATAATTCATGCAAAGATTTTAGAACATAGTGAACTCAAGAAACATTAGCTATTGGGGGGAGGGTACAGCTTAGTGGTAGAGTGCATGCCTAGCATGCACAAAGTCCCAGGTTCAATTCCCAGTATGTCCATTAAAAAATTAAATAAATAAACCTAATTGCCCCCCCAAAACAAATAAAAGTGCTATTATACTACATAATAATAGTGATTATAGTCATATTATTATATTATATCATTATTATTTGTACTCCTACTTTGTGAAGGTGTAAATCCAAACTCCAGTGAATCATACTGCCCTGTTTCTATGACTCCCTGCAATGTAACACCGCCACTTCTCCCATAATAGGTGGAAACTATCTCTATATTCCCTGAATCTGGACTGGCCTTGAGATTTGCTTTGGTGAAAGTGATATTGGGTGACTCCCAAGACTAGACCTTAGGAATTCTTGCTGCTCCACTCTTGCTCTCTTGAAACACATCTGCCATTATATGGAGAATCGCTGCCTAGCTTCCTGGAGGTGAGAAACCACGCGGAAGACAACCAAGGCACCCCAGGCAACGTCCAGCGCAAACCACCAGATACGTGGCCAAGGCCATCTTGGATCACCCAGCCCCAGCTGAACCATCGGATGACTGCAGCCCCATAAATAATCTCAGGAGAAACTGGCAGGGGAGCCATCCACCTGCACTCAAGCAAAACTGCTCATGAGCAAATAAAACCATTCATGTTTTAAGTGATGTTTGGTGGTTTGCTATGCAGCAATAGTTAACTGATCCAGTTTCATGTATTATTTTCGTCTACAAACTCTTGTCACTTAAACAGTTTAAAGGCTCGAGGTTGTGCATTCTTTAAAACACATGTGCTGGATTCTACAATTCTAGGACCTAGATGTTCCAGCTTATCCCTGCTAAGTCACCGTTCAAATGGAGAGAACTTACTTGGAAAGGAGGAAAGTTGCAACATACTAACCATAAACCATATGATCTAAGAAAGAACAAGATAAGTTATATTTTTGGTAATTTCCACTTGAAATCTAGTGAGAAAAATCCTTTGCACTGATCTTGCCAAAATAAAGTAGAACATGTGCTAAAATTTTAATAATTAGAATTCCCAAGGGCTATTTTCCTCAGAATGGCTCTTGAAGCTTTGGAGGAATCAGGAGAAACTGGGACATAAAACAAGAAAGGCTTAACTGTGCTTGGTCTCAGGGAATATGAATTATCTCTGCTTTGCCAATGACATGGGAAACAGAGATAAACCCAGGTGAGATGCAGGAACTTAGGGAACAGTCCAGGGATAAGCCACATTCTCGAAAACCAAAACAGAAAAGGTGAAAGTATGGGAATTTCAAGGGTTGAGAACTTTGAGAAAGAGTAAAAGATGGGTGTTTAAAATAAATATGGTTCAACCTAAAGTCTGAAAGAAGAGAAAAAGGAGGGAAGGAAGAGAAGAAGGAAGGAGACGTGGAGGGAGAGATAGAGGGATGAAGTTTTTGTGATCATAGTAGGATTTTCCCTAAAGTTCCCACCAAAGCTTACAAAGAGCACATTAGTCGAAGAATTAACGCCTCTTGTTCTTTCAGGATAGTGAAAGCCCTTGAGAAGAAACTAAAGGGCTTCTCAAAGGTCTCAGAAGATTTGTGGACGTTACCGTGTAGTAAGTTGATTTTTCTGGCAAACTTCTTTGGGTTCATGTTAAATGAGTAATTGACTTTGATTTTCATCTCACTTTGAAAAAGCGAGTAATTGAAGATCACTTTGTTTCTATTTTCCCACTTTGTAAACCTATTTGCCTAAGGCAAACAAGTTAAATATTTCACCTGTATTTTAGTTTGACAGTACTTTGTTGTAAAACTAGAGGAGAACTCAATCTTAACATAGATGATGCCCTCTCATTCCATCAGCATGCAATTTATTGAGAAATGTATCACACGCTATCTTCACTTCCATTTTCTTTTAACTGACTGCAATACATTTTTACTCCCTTATCAGTCATTGACTCTTCTTATAAGGTCCCTGAGTTTGCAATGGACACATTTTAGTCTTGATTTTCATGACTGGTGTAGAGCAGTTGACAATAGCATGCCCTGCATAAAATTTTCTCCTCCCTTGATATCCATGATGCAGGCTCTCCCGTGTCTCTCACTAGGGTCCCTCCCTCTCTTTGTCCTTTAAACACCTGTGACCCCAGGTTTTAATTCTATTGTTGGGACTCTTTACATTTTTATTTGTCATAGTTTTTCTTAATATTATCCATCCCCTTCATAGTTAAAATTTTTCTTTTATTATGTAAGTTTCAAGTGTACTGAGTTATGATTTGACACCTGTATACACTTCAAAATGATCACCATCAAAGTTTCGTTACCACTCATCTCTGTACAGCAGTTGAGCCCATTCCACCATGGTTTTTATGTCACCAGCAAGTTGTTTACTCTAAGATCTGTGTCTTTAGTCTTCCATCTTAAGCTTAAAATGTGTATATTAAACTGTCTTCTGAGCATCTACTGGAAGTTCCTGGCATCTAACACTAATTTCATTTTTCTTTCCCCAAATTTGTTTTCCTCCCACTCCACTTAGTACCAAAATGAATTAATCTTGTCATACAAGATAGAAACTTGAGTCATCTTTGACTTTTTCCTCCTTATTACCTTAAATGCTCAATTAGTTACCAAGACCTAGTGACTAATTTCAACTCTAGGTAATTAGGGAAATATATTTAGTCTTTCACTTCTCCAATCCAACTATATTACCTTTTGAGTTCTGTTTGTAAAACCCAAATAAGTCATAATTCTATTAGAAACGTTGGTGGTCTCTCATCCTCCGTCAGGTAGTTTACGAATTTTTTAGCCTGATAGAGGACACAGCCTTCCCCCGGTGGCTTTGTGGTACACTTCAGCCTCATTTGTACCCACTTTCATTGCAGTTAATACTACTGGCACAGAACTATTCTGCATTTCCTGGATAGATCACGTGACATTATGATCCATATCCTTGTATTTGCTAATCCGTTTGCATGGCATTCTTCCTCTATTCCATCTGGTTATGGGATAGATTAAGGAGGAAGCACAGCTCACACACAATTTGCAGTATGAAGTCATCCTTAACAGCCTAAATGTTTCCTTTTAGTCTCTTACATGGAATTTCACATAGAACTTATCACATTGAATTATAATCATTTGCTTGTCAACAACGATGAACTTCAAATATCCAGTCTCTAGCACAAAGATTGACCCTTAGTATGATAGTTACATATAAACCAAGCAGACGGTTTGTTAATGAATAATAACACTTGATTTTCTTGTATCAGACTCTCATATTCCTTGTCATACTTCTAATACACACTTTTGAGCTGAAATAAAAATGCGTGACTTCGTGATAGAAATATAAATGTTCCTTATTTAGTGTTTCCTTTCAAGAGAATGTGCTAGTAAGATTGACATTAATAAGACAAATGTTGATGACTTGATGACTTCTCTTTTCTTCCCCGCACTCTTGAGCTAGTTACTGAATCCCGGGGTTACTGATCACAATACTCCTGGCAATGGTGATTTTCATCATGTTGAATGTAAATTATAGATTCAGGTCTCTAGCCAAATCAAGGTTCTTTTTCATCCGATTTAAATTTCCACATCATGAATAACTGGCATTTTGCACTTTCACTGTGTTTGGTTAACTTTGTTTGGAGGCTCCACACATGGTTTTATACACCTTACTGAAAGTTAAGTGCAGTAGTTCTTTAGAAGATTTTAGAGTGACTGATAGGTCACTTTTCAAAATCCTAAAAACAAAACATATATTGGCTTTTTAATGGTGATTATTGATTTTATTTAAAATATTCTTTAAAAGTTTTTGCCTTTTCCTGGGTCAGTGAGTATGTAATTAAACAGAATATTCTGGTTAAAATGGTATCTGTTAAAAGTTGAAATCCAGTGATTTTTATTTTTATTTTGCTCTTTGAATGGTTACATACTATTCAGCTGAATAAATGAATCATAATTTAACTAGAACTTGACTGAAGGACATTTGTTTTGCCTCCAAGTTTTTGTCATTACCTGCAGTGCTATTGTGAGCACCTTTTAATAAGAATCTGTTGTACAACTCTCAAATTATTCCCAGACTGATAGAGGAGAAATGGTATCTCAAACGAGTTTTAAAATTTCATTTTTCATTATCAGTGCTCAAGATCAATTACACATCTTATTGTATTTTTAAGGACCATTTGTGCTTCTCTTTCCACAAATTGTCTGTTCACATATCATGCCCATTTTTCTATCTGATTGTTGTTTTTCCCTTCTGTTTTAAAAAGCTACTTAAATATTAGGATTGTGAATACTTTAACAATGATAAGGTATTTAAGTTGAAAGAAAAAGTTAAAAATAATTTTTCTGGTTTTCCACTTTTTACATCTTGATCATGATAATATAAAATGTTTCCATACACAAGAGTATAAATTTTGAAATTTATTTAACTTTAACATTTTATTTAGTCCAGTTTATGAATCATTCTCTTATTGTATCTTGATTTTGAGTATAGTTAGAAAAGGTTTTCTGAGCCTCAAGTTATGGAAGAATTTAGCCATATTTTCTTGTAGTACTTATACAATTTCATTTTTTTGCATTTAAATATTCAATCTATTTAAATTTATCATTGTATATGGGAGTAGATTCAGTTTTATATCCTATTATTTACTGTCAAGTTATTTCAGTACCATTTATTAAAATGTCCATATTTTCCTCCATGATTTAAGATCAGCCTTTATCACGTGCTAAACTTTTATATGAGATTAATTCTATTCTGTGTTTTTCAGTTTGATTCCATGGGTCTACCAGCTTATTCATGCTCTAACGCCACACTGTTGTAATTACAGAAACTATATGTTTTAATATTTGAAACAGCCAACTACTTCCATAATGATTCAGTATTTGTATGTATTGAGAAATGATCATCACAATAAGTTTAGTCAACATTCATCACCATACACAGTTACAGAATTTTTTTTTCCTGTAATGAGAATTTTTAAGATTTACTCACTTAGCAACTTTCAAACATGCAATACAGTATCATTAACTATAGTCATCATGGTATGCATTACATCCCCAAGACATTTATCTTATAAAAAATCATGGTTTATACTTTTTAACACCCTTCACCCATTTTGTCCATTCCTTACCCTATCTAGCAACCACCAATTTGTTCTCTGTATCTATAAGCTTGTTTTTTTTATTCCCTCCAAATATGAGATCATATGGCATTTGTCTTTCTCGACCTGACTTATTTCAGCCCATAAGGACTTGATAAACATTAACCCCTCCAAAATTCTATGAAAAGATATATGCACACCCATATTCATCGCATCATTGTTTACAATAGCAAAGATACAGAGATAACCTGTGTCTATTGACAGATAAATAAATAAAGCAGATGTTTATGGAGCATTATTCAGCCATAAAAGAGAAGGAAATTCTGCCATTTGCAACAACATACACAGACCTTGAGGGCATCATGCTGTTTTAGTTGAGTTGATGGAATGAAGTCTTGATTGGAGTGACCTAGACCGAATGAGTGAGTGTGAAAGCGGAATCAAGAAGTGTGGACAACTGAAGTTTTTCTTTAAAGGAGGGCAAAAAAATCAGGCAATAGCCTTAAGAGAATTTTTTTTTAGATGGAAGAAGCAACATTACATTTGTATGCCAACCTCAAGATCCAGAAAAAAGGAAAAAAATTAATAGTGCAGAATTGAGTCAGAGTACTCAGAGTGGGTTACCTCTTGGGCACATGAGAGGAAATAGGATCTGGGGGATAAGTAACATGATACTGAAAAAAGCAGGTGTACTTTGGCCGTTGTACAGATGATACTTTTGTGAGAATAAATATCTAATGACAAGAACTTCATCTGCATGTGAGAAGGGAAAGAGGGGTTAGGGATTCAAGAGAGAAAAGCTAAGAAATAATTGTCTGAGAAAGTCAGATAATGAATGATGAAGGCATTGTCATAGGATTGCAGGCAGGATGAGAGTTGTCTGTGATTGGAGTGGCATAGGATAAATTGACAAATTACAAACTTGAGCTCGATTTGGGCAAACACAGATACACAAGCAAATCCAATATGGCAGATGAAGAGTCTGGCAGTTGTGGTCTCTAACTGGCAATCATATTTAAGTTTCAGTAAATGGTCATATTAGTTTCCTGAGAATTTTTTTTTTTAATTTGTAGGACACCAGGGCTCACAGAGGAATATACACCACACAATTCCCCTTGTCTGAAAGAGGTTATCTGATATTACATTTGTTATCATGATCAGAACAGTCAGTTAGTGTTTAGAGGAGGCCTGCATTCCAAGGAAGAAACATGGAGTAATCATTCCACAAACTGAGGCAGAAACCTGATCTTCGCCATGAGAAGAAAGGAAGAAGAGAGAAGTGCGTTGCTAAGAGGGGATCCAGGCAGCCATGATCTACCCAGCTCACTGGTTCCTGGATCTAATGTAATATATCTTATCTCAGAGCAGAAGTTCTGGCCAGGTGGGGCTTCCTCATACATTTCTTCTCTTGGTCAGGTCAGGCTCAGCGTCCATGGGGGATTAAGTCTCCAAAGAAGGGCCAAGACAATGGCAGATAAATGGAGCCATCGAAGAAAGCAGGATTGGAAATGGAATTTTGAGGAAGTTTACAGATTTAATGATGAATTAATTAATGAAAAAAGAATATAAAAAGGAATATACATATGTGTGTGTATAAATGAATCACTGTGCTGTACACTGGAAATTAACACATTGCAAATCGACTATACGTCAATAAAAAAAAGTAGCATCAAAACAGAACACACACCTTCAGTCTCTGCAGTTTAGAAGAGCAGGGAGGTGAATAGTTTGCTTTTAAGTAAGCCAGGATACGGTAAAAGTTAAGCTGTTGCTTAAAGATGAGCTAAATATTGCAATGGCTTAAAAAGAATTAACATCTTTCCATATGCAGAAAAATCAAACATAATAAAAGTCTAGGTGGGCAACAACAACAACAAAAAAGTTCAAAATTGTGTATTGGAAGTATAAAATTGAATGGCACCTTTAAAGTCACCAGAAAAAGTAAAATGTTTTCAAGACCAGAATTGAATTACAATGTTTGATGCATAAAGGTGACGCTGTTTTCATTCAGATAAAATTTAAAACACAAAGAAACACAGTCTTCATCTTGTGACAGCTGAAAGAAGGCACAGCCATTTAAGAAGGTGATTTTTTTGTTGAGCAAATTGATCATGTGTGTGTTTGGATGGAGGACACTGAACGACAGAGGGTACAAAAATCCTTAGGCACAGTTTTACCATCAGTAAGGAAAGCCTGTATAATTTTTTTTTTAAGTCACGTTCGCTCTCGGATATCAAGTACCATAAATGAGTTCTGAACAGGTGTTGGAGTACATTCAACTTGGGTTCAAATCCTATGAGCACTCCTGAGAGTACAGATATTACACACAGGTGATCACAGTGAAGCCGGGTGATCAGATGCCCAACAGGAGGGACACCGTGAGACAGCAGACACAATGTCACACCGTCCATGTGGGGGGTGTTGCTGCAGCTCCATGAGGGCCTCCAGGTAGTCCCGGAGGTGGAAACCTCACTGAGGCTGCTGCACCCGTCCTCAAGGGGAATCTTAACTCTCCTGTAATTTCCTGTTTCTCTGCCAATCAATGCAGTGTTGAATGATTTCAAGCTCCTTACATAGAAGGATTTGATGATAAATTTGAACTCAGTATTTTTTATGGCTTCTTAGATCAACGTGACAAAATTGATTCACATATTGTGAATTTCCCCTAAAAGGGGTTTTCCTATGTATTCTATGCCAAAAAATAAAATAAATAAAAAATTTTTTCCTTTTTTGCTTGTATCTTATATGGGCTTTATCCTGTATAATCCATTATATAGAAAAAGAATCTGAAAAGAATACATGTATGCATAACTGAATCACTTTGCTGTACACCTAAAACATTTTAAATCAACTATACTTCAGTTAAAAAAATAATAATTTGTTTATTTTGAATATTTAAATTAGGTAGTCTTTATATTTACTCAGTTCTTTTTAAAACAAGTCACTTTCTAGGGGGAAAAATATCTAATCTGATATGTGGATTATGTATTTTATCCTTAAAGTAAACATGTCTTGTGTAAGCATACTTTCAGATTTCCTTTTGTAACAAGCCATCCCACCTGTGGATTTAAGAAGATGAGAGCGTTTATTTTAAAAATTAAATCCTTTTAAGGGGGAAATATTAGCACTAACTTTTTGGTGGTCAGCACACCAGTCATTAAACAAACTTCTGCTGATAAATGTTTATACTTTATTATGACAGCTATTCATAACACACTGACATAGCACCATCATTCATTGTTACCTATTTTCAAAAAAATCCTGACACAGCTTGACACTTTCATACAATTTTAAAAGCTCAAAAGGACCTCAGAAATTATTTAGACCATGTTTAGATAAAGTAACTAAAGCCCAGGAAGGTTAAGTGGCTTTTATAAAGTTTTATAGTTACCCCTGGCAGAATTATGATTCTGACTTAAAGTTACCTTGCCAAACAGTGAATTTTCAAAACCTTTATAGAGAAGGCTTCTCAGTTTTGCTTAGTAAGGAGAATATATATACTCTGGTGATGTGCGAATAGAAGGAAAAATATTTTACCTCAAAAATAAATAATACATTCAACTGAAACATTTATACCCATAATTAGTCACGTGGTGTTGCACTGAGATTTAAACACCCAATTAATTCTACACTATAGCAAGAAAAACATATTATCTTTAAAATAAAGCAGAAGAATATGCAATATATCAAATAGTAACTGAAATAGTTGAACGTACTGCATAAAGGATTTATCTTCCAAATCAAATATTCATTCTAAAAGGGAATTAATGAAAACTGGCCACTAGCAGGTTTCTGTGTGCTCAAAAAGTATAAATTATATAAAAATCCATGTGCACACACAGAGGCACCTGCACACACAGAGACGCATACACACACACACACACACACACACACACACACACACACGCTGTAAAATAGCTGAGTCATCTTATGTCTAAGATTTCTTTTAAAAGAAAGCTGCATGAAAGTATCAAGATAACATAAATTTTTCTATTACTTAAAATGTAGCTATATTTGGGGGTTATTATATTTCTAATAGCCAAATTCTTTGGGTCTTAACTTGTTTCATATCTATTCAATGCTTTTGGTAAATAGAGTAATTTTTTTCTTCTTTTGGAAAGTAGTCATTATTCATCTGCCACAAAATCATGCTGATAAAAAAAAGTTAATATGAGATTTAATAAAGCACAGTCTTAATAGCATTTATGGTCAATGATGGCTATTACAAGATATTGAGTACAGTTTCCTGTGCTATACAGTAGGTCCTTGTTGTTTATCTATTTCTATATACAGTAGGGTGTGTCTGATAATTTCAAATTCCCAATTTATCCCTCCTCCCTCTTCCCCCTGCGGTAAGCATAAGTTTGTTTTCTATGTCCAAAATAAACAGATTGTTATTGACAAAACCAGCTCTTAACAGTTTCAGATTTCTTTCTAATGCATTTACTCATTAGGTCCTCATACGGTCCTCATACTGCATCAGTGAGAGATACAGTGCCCATATTACCATTCTAATTTATGTAAGAGGGAAATGAGGGGGAGAGAGGTGAAGCGTACTTTCTAAGGACTTACCAGGAGTGCCGATGCATGGCCCTCCCACTCCCCAGGATGTCCCTGTCCCCAGGGGTGCAAGAGGGAAGGTGGGACACAAAATGCAACCTCAGGCTCTCTCAGACTGGGGCCGGTGGAGGTCAGCAGCTTCATCCATTCATCCTCTGAGATGCGGCTGGAGCGCTCTCTGCCTCTTCTTGCTTGGAAACCTGCCAGAGCATCAGAAATCAGGCATTGGCTTCTCTGAGGACTGCCTGCCCCAGAATAAAACACACAGTTCTCTTGAAGGTTCAGATTCATATTATACAAAAATATTAAA
The DNA here is from genome assembly GCF_036321535.1 of Camelus dromedarius. NCBI lineage: Eukaryota > Metazoa > Chordata > Mammalia > Artiodactyla > Camelidae > Camelus > Camelus dromedarius. The sequence goes on along the minus strand of NC_087436.1, from coordinate 10,962,281 downwards.
GAAAAAATATGTAAAATAAACCAAGAGTGTTGACCTTATTAACAGCATTTTCCCCATTTTACACAAGAAGGGAAGTCCTCGTAGTGTGGTGGAGTCACCCTGGTGTAGATTATTTTGATTCCAAACTGACTTCAGTTCACGCAGTGATGTAGCCTGTGTGTAGGTGTATGTGTACACACACATACATGCACACGTACGTAGATGTATGTATAGATATGTGTCTATAGGTATACAGACATAGTATAATATTCAGCTTTCACTATTTCATGTTGCCTTTCAATTTTGTAAATCTCTGGTTGTTACTTTCATGAGAATAATTGCTATGAAAGACTTTACCAGTGTTTTCCAAGACTTCTAGTTTCCCCTTCTTGCTGCAAACCTACCTCCTCGAAACTAGGTGTGGTAAAGGGACTTGCCTTGGGCAATAAAACTGGAATGAAAGTGATGTGTGTCACTTCTGGGTGGAAGCATTTAAAAGCTAATGCAGCTTCTTCATTCGCTTACCTCTTGCTGTGATAAACCATAAAGCCTTGTGTTAGGATGGTGATGTTACGGGGTAGAGACAGACTTCTGTCTCTAGTTGAAATTTGTGTTCAGTGTGAAGACTGAGTGAGAAATAAGCCTTTGTAATTTTGAGTGAGACTTTTTTTTATTCTAAAAAAAGTGAGATTTGGGGGTGTCTATGAGCACAGCATAACCTAGCTTATCCTGAGCATCCTAACAACTCTAAGTCACCAATATCTTTTAATTTGTCAACTCCTTCAACTTACCTTCTTCTACCTGGCTCTTCAAATGCTATTTCATTCTACTGAAATATATATCTTTTACTTATATGGCTTGGAGGGATGTTTGTGTTTACTTGTTTTTATACATACAAATTCTGCCACAAACCTCATGCTAAACTTGTTGTCTATTTACTTCCTTCTGTATATTTTAAATACACAGTACATTCTGAACCCAATGGCACAATTTTTAATATTGCTACAAAGGGGTTTTATGAATTCTTTGAAAATATTTGAGAATACGATAGAAGACGAATACATGAGTGAAATTCATAAGATGTGTGAGGTGTGGATATATAACATAACGTGTGAGCAGGTAGCTTGAGAGATGTAGCAGATAAGTAAGGCAGTAGGCAGAGCCTGCATGAGATGAACATAGATATAAAAAGACAGAAAGACCAAAAGGCACCTAATAAGTGTGGTGCCCTAAATATATGGGAGACACATGGTATTCATCAGGCACTAAACACCTGTCAGCCATTGAGTGTCCCTAAGGTTTTAATTTGGTCACTTATTGGTAACATTCATTCTGGCCTCGTATATCTTCCACTCAAGAAACACAAGTAAAATCCATAGCTTATCACAAGCTGATTCCAGTGAGCTTCTCAGTGGGCACGGCCAGTGATTGGTCAGGTACAGACGTACGTGTGCCGGTCCCAGGCCTCTTCTACTGAGTTACTCAAACCTCAACTTGGGGTTTATAACTATACCATTAAGGGGGTAGGGCAGTTCAGAAAAGAGAGAGGACAAAATTATGCAAGAGATACACATGCATCTATCTATTTATCTATCTATCCATTTATATAGAGAGAATTGTGTCACCCAGAGGTTAGGTGGAGTGTGTTCCACTCTGCACACTATTTCAGGTGTATTAACCTATGTCATCTTTTCCCCGTTGCTTCTCTGTATGCGGTTTTTTTTTAATTGAAGTTTAGTCAGTTTACAATGTTGTATCTGTTTCTGGTGCACATCATAGTGATTCAGTTTATATATACATATGCTTCTTTTTCATATTCTTTTTCATTACAGGTAACTACAAGCCATTGAATATAGTTCCCTGTGCTGTACAAGGACCTTGTTTATCTATTCACAGTAGTTTGTATCTGCCAATCCCAAACTCCCTATGTGTTTTAATTGACTAAGTAAATCACGTTATTTGAGCACTTTAATTTGTTCTGTGAGTCTTTCTTTTCCATGGCCTTTGGGACCTTGTTGAGAGTGGATTTGGAGGATATCAGAGCATCAAGATCATTTACTTTATGACAGCATTTTTCATAGCAGGAAACAGTCTAAGGAAGGACTAATGGATATTATAGCAACACTGGTCTGGCTGCTATGTTTGATGATTATTAATCTTGCTACACAGCCTGTGTAATGTATTTGTAGAAGTGCATTTTTATTTTATTTTTCTGAAAGTTACCAAAAGAAGAATGTTCTGAATACCACAAAACATCTTTCAGCCCATACTTCCTTAAACATGCTGATATTCAAAATACTGATAAACTTTGTTTAAGGACCTTTTATGTGTAGTGCATTATGTTAGGTGATGTGGAAATTACAAAAGTGGAGGAGATATAATTTTTGTCTTCAAGGAACTGATGTCTAATAGGGCAAAGAATGTTCATATGAGGTGAAATAGTGCAAAAAGTATAAAATATAAAAATACACGGCAATAAGAGTGCTGCAGGGCCTGGAGGAGCAATCCAGAAGAGGGAGAGACATCATGTACGAAAAGGGAATGTGGAAAGGCTTTATGAATTTAGGGATAGAAGGCACGTGTAAAAATAAAAATTTGCCAAGAGAGCCAACTGTCTGCTAAGGAAACTTATGTGATGCCATTATCTCAGAGAGAATTTACCAAGTGGTAAGGTCAGTTCAGAAGCTAATTTGATTTATTTTTGGGTGCACAGAAACAGAAGCAAACTTAAGAATTCTGCTGCTATAGTAGGAACACACTGAGAATTTATAATTCTATAGTAAAATATTGATAAACATGAGTGCAAACATCTTTGAGGCACAAGGCATATATTGACCATGGAATTATCTTCTAGAGAATGATATTATGCAGTTATTCTTAAAATATCCTTTATTTTTTAAAATGTTGGTCATTATTGGTATTTGTGTAAATTTTATTTTAATGTAATTTCAAACTTACAGAAAAGTTGCAAGCAATTCCCATATATCCTTTATGCAGTTATTTTGACCATTTATTTTGTAATTTTCTCTTTCTGTACTTATGTGTGTATAATATACTTAATGTTCTATATTCTGTGTGTAGATATATATATACACACACATACACCATACATAGCAGATAAAGATGTACATACGTGTATTTTTTTTTCTGAGTCACTTGAGAATGAGTTAAAGACATCATGCCTTTTTATTCTTAAATACTTTGATGTGCATTTGTAAAGGCAAAGATATTCTTTTATGAAACTACAACATAGTTATCAAAATTATAATATCTAACCTTGATATAATGCTGTTATCTCATCTGCAGTCCATATTCAAATTTCACAAGTTGTTTCAATCACGCCTCCTTTATGTCTATTTATTTTTTCTGTTCCAGGGTCACCCATTGCATCTAATCATTATGTCCCTTAATCTGGAAGAATTCTTAAGCCTTCCTTTGTGTTTCTTGAACTTGGTAATTTTGAAAAGCCCAGGCCGGCTGTTTTATAGAATGATGTTACTCAGATTCTCTTGCTGTCCTTTTTATTAGTTTCAGTTAGGCATTTTTGGCAAGATTACTACCAAGGGGATTTGTGTCTTTCTCGGAGTATCACAGCAGGAGGCACACAATGTCCGTTTTCCCATTTATTGGAGATGCCGTCTTTGATCACTTGGTTTAGGTGGTGTGCACCAAGTTCACTCACTGTACAACTGATATTTTTAACTTGCTATCAAAAATTAATTGTGGGAAAATACTCTGAGTCTATGTTCTTATCCAGCTTTTACCCACTAGTTTTCATCCATTGATGATCTTTTTACTCCATGATTCCTTCTTATTAATTGGTCCACTCAAACTGACTGCCCTGTCTTTTAACATGTCTCCGTCTGTCTTTGAGCAGGGTCTTACTTTCTGGAAGAACAAGATATTCCAGGCTCATCTTGTATTTTTTCTGCTCTAGCAATGAATCAACCATTTCACCAACAAGTCCTATTCTATTTTATACACCATAGCCATTCTAACAGTGTGAGGTCATATCTCATTGTAGTTTTCACTTGCATTTCCCTGATAATTATTGATGTTGAGCATCTTTTTGTGTGCCTTTTGGCTATCTGTATGTCTTATTTGGAAATATCTTTTCAGACTCTCTGCCCATTTTTTAAATTGGACTTTTTGAGATTTTGTTATTGAATTTTATGAGTTCTTTATATATTTTGTTTATTAATAGCTTATCAGATACATGATTTGCAAATATTTTCTCCAATTCAGTAGGTTGCCTTTTCATTTTGTTGATCGTTTGTTTTGCTTTGCAGAAGCTTATAAGTGTAATTAGGTCTCATTTGTTTATTTGCTTTTGTTGCATTTGCTTTTGGAGTCAGATCCAAAAATTCATTGCTAAGATCAATGTCAAGTAGCTTACTATCTATGTTTTTTTCTGGAAGTTTTATGGTTTTAGATCTTACATTCAAGTCTTTAATCTATTTAGGGTTAATTTTTGTGTGTGGTGTAACATAATGGTGTAGTTTCATTCTTTTGCATATTGTCCAGTTTCCCCAACACCCTTTATTAAAGAGAATATTCTTTCCCCATTGTATATTCTTACCTCCTTTGTTGTAAATTAATTGACCATATATTTGTAGGTTTATTTCTGGGCTCTCTATTCTGTTCCATTGATTTATGTGTCTGTTTTTATGCTATTACTCTACTGTTTTGATTATTATAGCTTTGTGATATAGTTTGAAGTCAGGGAGACTGACACCTTCAGATTTGTTTTTCTTTCTCAAGATTGCTTTACCTATTTAAGGTCTTTTGTGGTTCCATACAAATTTTAGAATTGTTTATTCTATTTCTGTGAAAGATGTTACTGAAATTTTTATAGGAATTGCATTGAATCTATCTATTGCTTTGAGTATATAGCAAATGTAAACATTTTAACAATATTAATTCTTCCAATTCATGAACATAAAATATCTTTTGATGTTTTTGTATCTTCTTCAATTTCTTTCATTAATGACTTATACTTTTCAGTATAGAGGTCTTTCACATCCTACTTAAATTTATTCCTAGATATTTCATTCTTTTTGATGTAATTTTAAATGGAATTGTTTTTTTAATTTCTCTTTCCACTGGTTTGTTGCTAATGTATACCAATTTTTATATATTGATTTTATACCCTGCAACTTTATTGAATTCATTTATTAGTTCTAATAGTTTTTGTTGTTGTTTTTTTTTTCAGTTGAGTCCTTAGGGTTTTCTATATATAAAATCATGCCATCTGCAAAAAAAAAAAAAAAAAAAAAAAAAAAAGACAATTTTACTTCCTTTCCAATTTGGATGCACTTTCTTTTTCTTTTCTTTTTTCTTAGATTTCTATTACTATGTTAAATAAAATTGGAAGGAGTAAGCATCCTTTTTTTCCCCCACGATCTTAAAAGAAAACTTGTAGTTTTTCACCATTGAGTACAATGTTGGCTGTGGGCTTCTCACATATGACCTTTATTATATTGAGGTATGTTTCCTCTATACCCATTTTGTTGAGAGTTTTTATCATAAATGGATTTTGACTTTTGTCAAATGCTTTTCCTGCTTCTATTGAGCTGATCATACAATTTTTGTCCTTCATTTTGTTAATGTGGTGTAACAAGTTGTTGATTTGCTGATGTTGATTCATCCTTACATCCCCAGAATAAATCTCACTTGATCATACTATATGATTCTTTTAATGTATTTTGAATTTGGTTTGTTAATACTTTGTTTTGCATCTGTGGTCATTAAGTATATCAGCCTAAAATTTTCTTTTTGTTTTCTTTCTTTTTTAAATGCCCTTATCTAGTTTTGATGTCCAGATAATGCTGACCTTGTAAAATGAGTTTGGAAGCTTTTCTTCCTCTTGAATTTTTGTAAGAGTTTGAGAAGGATAGATATTAAATCTTCTTTAAACAATTGGCAGAATTTACCAGGGAAGCCATATGGTCCTGGATTTTGTTTGGAGGTTTTTGATTACTGATTTAATATTCTTAATAATGATCTTTTTATTTAGATTTTGTTTCTTCCTGATTCTTTCTTGGAAGATTGTATGATAATAAGAACTTATTAATTTCTTCTGGGTTGTCCAGTTCATTGGTATATATTAAAACATCTTTAAATATAAATTTCATACAGTGTATAGGTTGCTATTAATTAAAATAAGACATACAACATTATTGCTAATTCTTACCAATTTCATGAATTCTGCCACTTTAAATACTGTAAGTTCCACTGCAATAAAAAATAAAAATTAATGCTTTAAAAAAACTTAGGAAAGTATCAAAACACACTCTTAAGGTGCAGCTAGGATTATGGGAACAATATACTACTGCTAAAATTTTAGCTATTCTCTTCTTCCTTATTTAGATTTTGCTTGAGGTATTTGGCTATTATAATGGTCTTGATTTCTTGTGAATAAAATAATAAATGGTGCTATATATACAAATGATTGATAAAATTATATACACGTGTGTGTGTTCTTGCTCAAATTTCTGAAAAATACTAGATTTTTGTCTCACTGCGCCTCTTTGCTGAAAAGTCTGGGTCTGCAAAGTGCTGTCCATGGTGCTGAACTCAGTCTCCCTGACCCAAGTGCGCAGCTTCACCATGAATCCATAAAAGCACTGTCTCCTGATGTACACTTATGTGACTACAGTAATTTCAACTACATACCAAATAAACTGCCATCAATTTCTTATAGATGGCTCACAAATTAAAACTTAACAGTCAATGAATTCTCATTCTTGCATACACTTAAGAATTTTGAAAGAAAATTCATTTTAGTAAGTACATAACAGACTGATCTATACATTAGAATAATAGTTTATTAATTTTCACATAAAAAGTATCTAAATGGATGCCTTCCAAGGGGATAAATAATCTCATTTTAGTCATAAATTACTAATAACTAGCATTTAGTCTATGTTAGGTACTGTTTGAAGTGCTTCATATATATATTAAGTGATGAAATCATCACAGCAAACCTATAAAATAAATACTCATTATTTTTACTTTATAGATAAGAAACTTCAAGTATATAGGTAGACAATAGTGGAATTTTGAGAATCTTGTCCCAAGAACGAGTCAGGTCAGGAATGTGGGTTGGGGTACTCCTTTATTTCTACTGTGTGTGTATGTGTGTGTACTCACTAATAATAATTGATTCCATTTGCTGTTTCTTTAAGTACAGGCAGTATTGCATAGTGATTAAGAAAATTCAGAGGACAGATTTCCTGGGTTCTAAATACCACCTAGGATATCAGTAGTTTCACACATTTGCAAGTTGCTTTCCATTTCTGCACCTAAGTTTTCTCATCCATAAAATGTAAAAAATATTAGTACCCAATGCATAAAGTTGTTGTGAATGTTACATTGATGAACGAATGTGAAATATTCATAAAAATACCTTGCATATATCAGAACTCAATAATAATAACTATGAATTTTGCATATTTTCATGATATTAATCTGATTGCAATCAGATTTTTGATAAATCTTATCTTGTTCACAAAAACTTTTTTGGACAAAGCACATGATTTCAATATTTAATTTTCTTTCTTATGTATTTCTTTTTTATGGTTTAAATATAGAGATTTGCCTACTCTTCCATGCCGCATATGCATCTTCTAAATTTGATCTCTGTGGTTGGGTAAACAAGAAATAGCACAAATTACAAATGAAGACATCCAAATAAACAATGTTTTTCACTGTGTAGATAATTTACAATATATGATATTGACAACAGAAAAGTAATCACTATTACCATTTATATATGAACCAAGTCAATTAAAGGCAAAAGAAAAAAATCAGTGTTTCTTGACACATATGATTAGTTAATCATTATTTGGCAACTAAGAAAAAAGTGGTCAGTTGCCACAATAAGATGGTCAAGTGAGACAAAATAGATAAATATCAAACCAGTATTGAATCAGGGATATAAACAAAATAAGCACTTTGGAAATGTTGCAATGCAAGAATTCCTCATAGATATTGTTTTACTCTAATATTTAAAACAGTGCCATTCATTTATAAAGCATTGATTTGATTAATAAATTACTCTAGGTTTGATACCTAGATACTCTACTTTTTTTAATTGAAGTACAGTCAGTTACAATGTGTCAATTTCTGGTGTACAGCACAATGTTCCAGTCATGCATATACATACATATATTCGTTTTCATATTCTTTTTCAATAAAGGTTACTACAAGATATTGAATATAGTTCCCTGTGCTATACAGAAGAAATTTGGGTTTTTATATATTTTTATATATAGTGGCTAACATTTATAAATCTCAAACTCCCAGATTTATCCCTTCCCATCCCCTTCCCCCTGGTAACCATAAGACTGTTTACTATGTCTGCGAGTCTGTTTCTGTTTTGTAGATGAATTCATTAGTGTCCTCTTTGTTCTTTTTTTTTCAGATTCCACATATGAGTGATACCACATGGTTTTTTTCTTTCTCTTTCTGGCTTGCTTCACTTAGAATGATGATCTCCATGTCCATCCATATTGCTGCAAATGGCATTATATTATCCTTTTTATTGCTGAGTAGTATTCCGTTGTATAAATATACTAGAGCTTCTTTATCCAGTCATCTGTCGATGCACATTTAGGTTGATTCCATGTCTTGGCTATTGTATATAGTGCTGCTGTGAACATTGTAATGCATGTACTTAGATACTCTATTGAATGCTGGTATGCAAACAAAGGAAAAACCAAACAAACAAAATGTGAGATGGGGTTTTCATCCCTAAAACATTTGAGGTCAGTGGGAGAGATAAGTAAACAAATCATGGCAAGAGAGTATGAGGAGGGATGTATGAAGTGGCTTGGGAATGAAAACACAGAGTGGCATGTGAGTGAGATTTCAAAGACTATGCAACTTTTTTTACCCTCTGGACTAGCATCATAAGAGAACATACAGTTTAGTTTTTAAAGTTTAAGCCTCAAGTTTTAAGTCTTCATTTTATACATTATGGTTGTGTGAACTTGTGCAAACCCCTTAAGCTTCATCTCAGCTACTGTAATAAGTGTTAAATGAGATAATGCACATAAAGTACTTAGCTCAAACTCCAGCATATTGATTTTCAGTATAATGTTTCTACTATGAAAGCTGAGAGAGAATTTGCCAGGAAACTGTTATGGAGTGTGGGTGGGTTCCTTTCAGACCTAAAACAAAGACACAGAGAGAGTATGGCCCTTAAGTAAAATGTAAGTGCACCTGACTGAGCAGTAGAAGAATAAGCTAGAAAATTAAAAAGAGTCTAGACTTTATGTTGAATATAAAGATGCTTTTAATATACATAATGGAAGATTTAATTGCCTAGGAAACATATAATGACAAGGTCAGTATGAAGTCAGTCATGTTTTAAATGAGTTGACATTTAATTAATCACAGTAGCACAATTTAAAAAGAAGTAGTGTGTGTATATATAAGGCTGATTATTTCACAGAAAATCTGAGGGTATGTAAGGATTTGTAGACCGTTTGCAACAACTCTGGTTGGAAACTACTGCCAATGATTATGTCAAATACTGTAGATTTTGCTCAGGGGAATGACATTGTCAGGTTTGCATTTGAGAAACGGTACTCTGTACATGGTTGAAGGATGTTGTAAAAAGGTTGGGGAGAGGGTGGGGCTGTAGGCATGAACTCAATCAGAGGCTATTTCAGTGGTTTGGAGAAGGGTTATATATCGGTGTGTCTCTTGATAGGAAACAGAGCTCACAGCCTGTTGGAGTTTGTCACAAGACTTTTCAGTAAAGGAAATACTGATATGTGAGTAGAGTTAAAGTAACCAAGAGGTTAGAACTAGCAAGAGTGGAAGCCATTACTACTCTTAAGCCTTACCACTCTTCCACTCCTAAGGTAACATTAGAGCCTGGTTGAGGGCTGAAATCATGGGAGAAGCTGTAGGACCTGATGGTTATGACACATCCCATAGGACTCCACCAGTACACACGATAGAATATTTGATTGGGAAACATAATGACAGAGTTGCATGATGCCAGACATGTTTTAAAAGGACTGGCATGTAATTAATCAAAATAGAATAATTTGTTACATAATATTTGTATGTGTGAATACAAAATATTAATTATTCCAATGGGGTACAGTGAGAGGAAAGATCTTGCAGTGATGTCTAGATTTCTTGCTTGAAACTTTGGATGAATGGTGGAATTGTTTATCAAGAAAAGGATTACAGAAGGGAGAGGAGGAAGAAAGAAGGGCTGCAGATGTAGTTAAGAAAAGGAAGATGCATGAGGTTCATTCTTAAAGGTTAAAATTGCTCTTTTATTATACTCTAGTTGGGTTATTCTAGTTCTCAAAGGATTCAAAGTTAATACCTTTCTAAAGTTGCAGTACTAACAACTTATTTGGAAAGAGGGGCAGAGTACAGGGACATAGTGGAATATAATAATTTTATAGCTCGTCATCACTTACTGATGATGAAGTAAGAAAGGATCCCACTGATCAGGACAACTACGGAGAAAACTCTCTAGCTTAGGTATACGGCTTCAGGGTCTCAGGTTCCTGGCAACAACTCTGGAGAGCTTACTAATGTGATATCAGGAAACTAAACTATGATTTTACAACATTGGCAGTTCTCTTAGGCTCAGCAGTGTGCCAAAAAATGGTATATTGGTTGCACCAAATAAATTTTTCCTCTTCATTAGTTTGAAGCTATTTTATTGACATTATGACTCTGGACCTTAAAAGCACTGGTTTCCTTTTTTTTTTTTTTTCTTCTTGATATTATAAATTACTCTTTAATGAACATCTTTGCAGATGTTTCCCATATTTTTCAGGTTATTTCTCTATAGTAAATTTTAAAAAATCAAATTACTACCTCAAAGTCTATGGGAAATCTTAAAGCATTTGGCATGTATTACAAGTCATAAAAATATTACTTGATACTTGAAAAATTATATCTCAGTTTTTAACTTTGAACTTCAGACTTGAATTTTCACACTTTTTTTGCTACTGGCATTCCTTTTTTTGTGATTTTTTTTTTTTTTTGTCTCTTTCCTTCTCATCTGCTGAGGTCTTAGCACTGTTTATTGATTTGTATGCTCTCTCTATATGTTTAATATGCCAACAATTTGTTGCAAATGTTTAAGACAGTTTATTAAACTTAAAATTTTTGATACTCAAGAAATTTTGTTATTTAATAAAATATGTTACTCTTTCAAGGTTTTTATTTCCTTTATTGCTTATAGCTTAGAAATTCCTTTTCTACTGAGATAAATGTCTATCAACATATTCTTGTTCATTTAATTTTTATTTTTACAATGTTTAACAAAATCCTTCCAGACTTATTTTGGTTCATAAACCAAATAGAGCAAGTGATTTAACCTCTTTGTGCATCAGGTTTCTCTTCTATAAAAATGGGAATAATAATGGTACATACTTCAGAAGTTTGTTTTGAGGTTTAATTAAGTTAATTACATAATGAGCTTGAAGCAGAACCTAACATTTAGTAGGTATTCAATAAATATTAACCATCATTATTTATAACTATTTGTCTAAATTCTAAAATCTAGAAATCTCTGAATATTGAAAAAAAATTTTGTGACTTATTTGCACAATGTGACTTGAACAGACTTGGCTGCTTTTATCACGAATGGTGTGAACTTTGTATATTATGCTGCTGTGTTTGATTTCAGGGTGCTGACTCGAACCCCTTTGGAGATATAACACAAAATACATTATATAGCAAATATTTTCTCTCTTATAGGATAAATGAATAAAAAGCTTTAGAATGCAATTAGTCTCCGAATCCAGGATTTGGTGCTATATTAGTTATTCATCAGCTACTAAATGCCAGGCATCATCTTAGGTATTATATATATATATATATATACATATATATTCTGTAATTTTAGTTAACCATCATGATGACTCAGTCATACACTCACTCATTCAACCAACAATCTCCAAGTTCTGTTCAGGATGTTTGGATATATCATTAATAAAGCAGAGCAATTTCTCCCTCCTTTTTTGAGATAGCGTTGTATTTCTTTGAGACTGTATCACCAATTATTGTTATAATTAATAACTTTTAAGAAGTGGTAAGAAATAACACTGTATTAAAATTACTCTAGAGTTGTACACACCTTGATTTCAGAAACATTGCAATAAATTGAGAAAAAAACTTAGTTGTATTTTACAGGACAAAGTGAGGTCCAGAGAGATGAAGATATTAATCAAGGAATAGTGAATGCCAAAACTGGAGTTAGAACCTTTTCGAAGGCCAGCCTCTTTTCACTGCTCCATTTTTACATCTGTTGGAAAGAGCCCCAACAGAATACATCTTCCTTTTCCCCCTTCTCCTCTTCTTTCTCTCCCTTCCTGACCTAGTCACCAAAATCAACCAAACATAATTGACTGTTCCTTTTATCTGTACGAGATACAGCTCAGGAGACCCCATTTAGATCTGTTACAATTATTACTATCTTTGTATCACACTTCCACTCTCTTTTCTCATAAAATCTTCTCAAGTAAGACAGAGGTCATTAACTTCCTTTCTCAAATGAGAAAGATAAAGTGGCTAGGTTAAATGAATTGCTTAAGCCATAAAATACATCACTAGGAGAGTCAGGTCCAGAAGCAAGGTTGTAGCACTTTGAGTCCTTTCCATATGGCTCTTGCTGTAGTTTGGGAATTAAAGTAGACTTCAAAAATCATGAATGCTTATTGGAGTCTTTCCTTAGTAAATATGTTTTATCAGCATTTTTCTCTCATAATAGTTAAAAAAATGTAGTCTTAGAAAAGTAGTCTGCTATAAGATTAAGAACTATGATTCAAAAATCAGAGAACTATCTTCCTGTGTGTGAATATTCTTTTCTGTGTTGTTCTTAATTCCATGCCTGTACAGGGGATCAGCAAAGGTAATTGAAGAAATTTGAAGATATATACATGATCACAAGATCTGGGTGGAAATATTGAAGGCAGATCACTGATGTTACTATAACAGCTGAATATCATGAGCATTTGACTAAGAAAAATTCCCACTTAATATGATGAGGAATTGACATATGTTTAGGAAAACCAGCATCTCTATTTTCAGAATACTTTAATTTTAGGAGACATTGTATACGTACATTTTTTCATAGCCTGCTGTTGTACATAGTTTCCTTTTTCTTGTCGCAAGCATTGTGCCCGTGTCGAGACTTTTTCCTCATCATTTCCTCTACCTTTAAACAAGTGTTTCCTCTATGATGACCACTTCTGTGCCGTGTTACTGCCAATGACCGGCTACAGACACCTGAGACAGAGCATCTGGAAAATGAGCACCTGGAAAATGACATGGGATGGGCCACCTGTCCTGTAAAATAAGCATGTTTACTGACAGAAGGACATACTGAAGCCAGAGTCAGGATAACATTAATATTTAGATCACATGTGTGCAATAAATTAATTTCTCTGCTTACATAGATTATGAATATAAGGATTCCCATTATTTGTTTACATTTTTATTTCATAAATAAGAAATCAATAATACAAAAAGCTAGGTTAGCAGCATACCTTCAAAGAATGATAATCTGTAATGTGTACCTTTTGACCTTTCCACAAATCCATTCAAATAACCCTTGTGTTGCTGAACATCAGCCAATTATCAAAAAAGAAAGATAAAAAGGGACTTCAGGAAAAAAAATCTATATACTAAACCTTTCTATTTAAAGAAGCTTGGTTATACATCTGTGTCCAAGGAATATTATTTTCAATGATACAAACAAATGGATCCTTTGAGATACAATGTGTAAAAGGATCGATTTTCCTTGTTAATATCCACAGTAGGGAGGGAAGCCTCCCTTTGGATGTGTGTTTGCCTTCCCAGATCCACTAGTGGACTCATTGTATGGAAAAGTGAGTTGCTGAGGTAGACTTCGTCTTTATTTAAGTTGTTTATGGTTCTTTTTTCAAATTTCATTTTACTGTGATCTGTCTCCAAGTATAAAGTCACCACATCTTGCTTTCGGTCTGAAACTCTTTAAGGAGAGATAAGAAACTAAAATTTATTTGGTATCCTGAGATTTCTTTTCTTTGTAAATAATTTTGGAAGTGTTTCATTAACAGGGATAATGGAAATAAATTTTTTATGATGGATTGAGTAACTGATGGAAAAGTTCACAAAAGCATGTTGTCCACCTTACTAAGTAGAATATGTATATAGAAAATCATCGTGGTTTTAATTTTTTTAGAGAAAAAATTATCTAAAACTTGCTAGTATGCTATTACAGGGACAGTCTTTATGTGTTAAGTTGATAGAATAAAATCTTAAATCCGACTTGCTACTGGTTTAGTTGCCTGGACAATTCTTGTAACCTCTTCAGGTATCTGTTTCCTCATCTTCAAGAGCAGTTAATAAGATATTCGTGTCATGGCAGTTTTAAATTTCAAGTGGACTAATGCATGTTAGCACTCAGCACAGTATCTGACATGTCATAAGGGCTTAATAGTACTAGTTTTGCTTATTATGTAATAATAAATTCATACCTAGGAAAACTTGCTTTGAAAAAGTTACTAGCTATTAGTGAATCTATTAATTTGGATAAAACCAAAGAATAAATATTTCATATTTCGTGAAATCCACAAGGGAAAATACTAAAATATGTTTATTTCCCCCCAGAACAGTCACTGTTTTTGTGCAGACAATCATGTATCAGTATGAAACAGTGCAGCAGAGCATCAATAATTGAGGGAGAGTTAATATTTCCACTCTGAATCTTCAATTTCAACCTTTAATAATATATTCACCATTTAAATGAAATTAGAACCCAAGTTAGGTTTGCAAGATTTGAGTTTGGATGTCAATTTTTCCTAAGAATTTTGAGACTTCTTTCGATGTAACAATTGGATGCTTTATTTTAGTTATTTATAGCTACCAACTTGGATAAAAAATATCTTGAAATATTCAAGCAGCACGACTTAAAAATTACAAATAAAGAAAAAAACATGCTCAGAAGTGGGAAATGTCAGTGGCATAGGCAAGGATCTTGGTAGGTTAACACACACTGAGAAAGAAGTTCTTGAAGAGATGTAGTAAATTTACTTTGCTAAAATCAAGGGCTGTGGTGAGGACCACGACACAATAAATTTAATTCTCAAAGAAGGCCAGAATCATACAACTTAAGACTTTCCTTAGGACCAAATAAATGAACACATATGAATGCATTTCATTTTTCTTAAAGTAAGAGATAGAGATTTTGCTTTAACCCTTTAAAACAGTGGTTAAAAAAAGTTGAAGGATACATTTTCTGATCTTTTTGGTTGTCTGAGTTCCCCAGATCTGCTAACCTTCTACTGACCTTGTTCTTGTCTCCCATTTGTGTATTAGGCCAGTGAATCGAGAAGAACAGTAAGAGAAACAGAAGTAATGAAGATAGATGGGGCAACAGAGAAGCAATCTAGGAAAGAAGGTTTACAACTTAACCTTCTGATATACTTAGAACAGCATCATTAACAGTTCTAATTACCGCTTTTCAAGCAATTAGATTGTTTGTGTATTCTCAAAGATGGTCATTGCTCACATTACCAAATTCTTACCTCTCTTAGTTCTTTTTCATCTAGTTGCTGTAAATTTTAAAATTCTTCATTATTTTGACCTTTAAAAATATTTGTTTCTAAAAGTTTCTTATGCATTTTATTTTATTTTTTACTGACGTATAGTCGGTTACAATGTGTCAGTTCCTAGTATACAGCATAATGTCCCAGTCATGTATATACATACTTATATTCCTTTTTATTAAAGCTTGTAACAAGATATTGAGTATAGTTCTCTACGCTATACAGAAGAAATATGTTTTTTTATAATCTATTTTTATATATAGTGGCTAACATTTGCAAATCTCAAACTCCCAAATCTACCCCTTCCCACCCCCTTTCCCCTGGTAAACATGATTGTTTACTATGTCTGCGAGTCTGTTTCTGTTTTGTAGGTGCGTTCATTAGTGTCCTCTTTTTAAATTTTTTTAGATTTCACATACGAGTGATATCATACGGTATTTTTCTTTCTCTTTCTGGTTTACTTCACTTAGTATGACAATCTCCAGGTCCATCCATGTTCCTGCAAATGGCATTATTTCATTCTTTTTTATGGCTGAGTTGAAGGAAAGTACAAAAAGACATGTAAAATGCATGCTACTCAGCCATAAAATGTATTTTTTTAAAAGTAAGGATGTTAACAAGGATGCTAAGTATTTATTTCTAATATATTAATGATACCCAAAACATTTCAATTTGAACATAAATAAATGAAAACTAACACTTGCAGATTTCCTGTATTATTTACAAACTATATGCATCATGGCCTTTTTGATACTTTATTTTTAAAAACAATTTCTGATTCTGCTTTTTTACAATTTATTAACTTTTCCTAAGAAAAATCCTGGTGGATCTCACAATTTCATAATGTATAATAACATCTGTTTAATACAGTGATGAGCCTTCAAGTTGTTATTATATTGTGTCCTTGTGTTTACAAAGATTAAGGAGTTCCTCATTGCACCCGTATTTTCAATAAATGCTGTTCCTCGTCTCTCCTTATAAAGGGTGATGGTGGACGAACCTGGTGGCGAAGTGCCTGTTCCTACCTAGGACTCTCAGGGCAGCCTGCCTTATCAGCATTGTCTGCTGGTGGTCTCCTCTGGGTCCTTAGCGTCTTCCAGGAGAGTGGTAGGTAATACTGTGGACCTCAAGAGATTCTTTGAAGCATTGATTGATAAGGGCACAAGCTATCACTTGTTAAGCTCTGTTCTCTGAATAGCCAGAATTTTTTAACATGAAGTCATCCTAGATTGATGTAGGACTGGATCTCAGGTCTGGGGTTGTGTGTGTGTGTGTATGTGTGTGTGTGTGTGTGTGTATGTGTGTGTGTGTGTGTGTGTTTCCCTTAATACCAGGGAAACTTCAGAAGTACTGAGGCTGTTTTCTTATTCCTCTGATAAAAACGTCTATTGACATTATATAGAATATTAAGCAAAAAATTAACAACACATCTTTTATGGCTCTTAATGAACCTCTTGCGATTTAAATGGTTTTATCAGCTGCAGCTGTCCCTGGGGCCAAGCCAAAAGGAAGTCATCTCTAGGGTGTCCAACAGTATTTGGTGGGGAGGAAAGGCGGCACAAAGCAAGGCCACGGATGAATTTCTGCTTTTGGCTTCTCCCTAGGGAGCCGCAGTCTTTTCCGTGTTAATTTCCTGGGTCATCGCGGCCCTTAGTTTCCCAGCGCTTTGTTTCAGATTCTTTCGCCCATAAACAGTACACGCCTTTTTCTTCATCCTTCGAGCTGCTCGTCCCTGAGGCTACCACCGGCCAGACATCCTAAACTTTCTCACTAAGGCTGGGGCTCCGGAGTCCTGGAGGTTCTGGTCGTCCTCCTGGCTGCAACGTAGGTGTCCATTGGCGTGCTGGGGCGCAGGAGCCTCTGAGAAGCCAAAAAACTTTCTCCTCGCCCTCAGCATCTGCTGTCAGTCTGAGCACCTTGGTAGGCATCCTTGCAGCAGCACCCGCACTTTTCGTAGGCTCCACCCCAACCCTGCCCGCACACACCCTGGGAGCGACCTTTCGGCAGACCCCTCCGGGTCCTGTCCTTGACTCCCGCGATCCTGGCCCGCCGGGCTCGCGGGTGCGCCTCCGGCTCCACGCCGCCTCCGCCCGCTCTGCGTCCCCGCGTGCGCGCCGGGTTAGCCAGTCTTTGAGCATGGCAGATTTCCACCGGATGACATCATGGGAGCGAGTGAGTGCCGGCTCCGCGAGGGGGACGGAGGAGGGGAGGGGGGAGAGGAGGGGAGAGGCTGGGAAGAGGAGCCGGAGTCGGCTGCCTGCCGCCGGCCGTCCGTCCGCCAGCCGGGGAGGAGCGCTCCGCCCGCCGCTGACAAAGGATGGGAGGATGCCTGCGCCCCGGGATGCGGGCGGCGCGCAGCCCCGCGGCCGCCTGAGCGGCTTCGCTCTCCGCCGGTGAGTGACCGTGAAGATCCTCCAGGCAGCGCCGCTGCGAGTCGGCACCCGCTCAGCCCGCCGTCCCGGGCGCCTGGGTCCACGACCCGAGCGGGGCTTGGCGTGGCGCCAGCGCCAGAGCGCAGGCAGCAGGTGCCGGTGCCCGGAGAGTCCTCGCAGGAGCGGGGGCCCCCAGCCCGCGTTCGCGGTGGTGCTGGGACCCACCTCCTCCGCGGCTGCCTGGGCGGTTACCCTTGCCCACCTGCCCGCCGGCGCTCGCCCTGCGCGCCAGCGGTTTCTGGTGGGTGCCCGGTGCGCGGCCGCTGCTGACACCCGCTTCATGCTAGTCACCGACCGCGCCCCTCGGACAGCGCGGAATAGATGACAGTCCCTTGACAGGCTCCGGCGTGGGCTTGACGGGCTCGGACACCGATTCTCCGCGGAGGGCGCGCCGCCGGCCGCAGAGCGCAGCCTTTGTCTTGGGTTGGCGCCGGGGCGCTCAGCCCTGCGTCGGGCTCTCGGCGACCGTCGAGGGGGATCGGGTCCTGGCACCCTCCGCCCGACAGGGATGCCAGCGCGTTGCTACTGCGGGCGGGACTGAGACGCCAGAAGGGTCTTGCGCCCACGGGTGAGTGTCGCAGTAGTCCAGATGCAGAGCGAGCTTCTTAAGCTCCAGGAAGTGAAGTGACCAATCGAGGTAGAAGAAACCCAAGTTTTGTCCCCAAGTGTTCTGAGTGAAAGAGCAAACTTAGGGAGACTCACTCTCGCTCTGTTTTCTGGTTGCCAAAGCGCTTTTCTCCAGGCTTGTTTGTGGCAGGTGGATGCAGTTGGAGGCACGTCCAGTTTATAGTTAGGGGGATCCGCGTCTTCCTGCAATCCCTTTTGTTATTCAGTAGTTCCGGAAGAGGTTTGCTTTGTAAATATTTTTGAGATCCGGAAGATGGTCTATGACAGAGCTCTGCGGGCTGACAGAGGAAAGAACTGGGAACCGGCTCAAGTCCCTTAGATTAGAGGGGTGCCACCTCTGAGACTGGTAACCGCCGTGCCCGCACCCACGCCTCCGCGCCGCCTGCGGCTTTCACGCATGTTTTACCGATGAATCCTTCCTGTTTGGGCAGAGTCCAATGTTCAGATCCCAGAAAAGTAGCCATACCCATTGGCGTATTTGATTTTAATGTCAATTTATTTCCAAAAGGAAACCTTTGTGAATAAGGTGGAAGGAAGTGAAAGTTTGCTACTTCAGGGTTCAGTTACTTCATTTTGGGGGAAGTTTCATCCACTGCCATTGGAATCTAAAATAATTAAAATTTTAAGAGCTATTTCATATTCATGACTTCAGTGTATAATAAGGGATCTCTGAATACTAACGAGATTCTTGGTATGCAGATTTGATATTTCAGCATTTAAGATAATATTAGGGTATAAGAAAGTAACAGTCACGGTTATAATCCGAAGGGTCATTTTAATTTCTTTTTATTGAAGACGTGCTGCTTTTCTTTCAGATTGTTTATTTTTCTTTAAAGACAGGTGTACCTAAGTAAGCTTTTCTCGGCCAGAGGTATCAAAGTAAATTTTCTTCATCAGTGATTGCTCTTCTGATAAATTTGAGGTCTTTGCAGAACGGATATGATAGAAAGTGATTGGATTAAGAAATGTGGTGGAAGTGAAAAAGAACCTGGATAAGATAATGGGAGGAGGTTTTACTAAATATAAACGGCGGAACTAAGATCTATCTCAGAGGATGTCACATCAGTTTTGCTCGTTGTCGCTTTTACACGCTTGTCTCTCCTCCTGGGAAGGGCGTAACTGAATGTTTGATTGTGTTGTGTTACATGGAGAGACCCGTGATGTAACCAGAGAGAGCCATTCTTTATCCAGGACTTCAGGGCTTGGCAGCAACATCATCTCAGAAATAAACTTTTTACTTTATTATTTGTTTTCTGACTTCTTATGACAAGGGCTCCACCTGTTTCTTCAAAAGTTTTATTTCTTCCTAACTTTATTGTACTCATTTCTTTATAGTAAAGCGTAGAGACCTTTACCTGAAGTTTGCTAGAGAGCCTGTCGCTCTCATTGGCTGGTTTCCTTAAATACTGTAGTCCCAGAATCTCTTTAAAACTCGCTCAGTGAACATACAATCTGCTGATGTGCTCATGGGATGGGCTGTACTCGACATAATAATGTACATTTCTGTAAAATGCATATAATGCTGATCTCACAATCAGCCAACAGTGATAAGCAGGAGGTATATGGTAACTGGCTCATGGTTTCTGGCCAGTGCTATTTCCTTTAACATTAAGGTGTTTTACCCCCTTTATATGGAAATGTACATTAAGGGTAACAGGTTATATTTTATATTGGAAATCTTTCATCATATTTCAAAAGTGTTTATCCCAGAAGGTCAAGAATATTTTGCTACTTCACTACACATGTACTAGAATATGTGAGGAAAGTCCTTAGAAAATGTAAGTATCTTATAAACATATATTGTTTGGTATATTTGATAGGTGGTACAACATTATTTTTGAAAACATATGAAGTAACATTCTCCTAACTTTTTTTAATGTGGTTCACAAATATTTTGGCTATTTTGTTACACTAGGACTCTGAATTGGGAAAGATGAGAGGAAGGGGAGGGATCTGTGTTACAAGACAGTAACAAAACTATAATATATATAGTACATTTTCCAGAGTAGGCAATGGTGATGTCCCAAGGTCATGGACAAGAGCATTGTGTCAGAATACTGGAAGATTTCCAAGAAAAGATTATGTCTGAGGCATTAAGTTTATACTATTTTGTGGCCCCTTACTTTCATTGTTTCAGGTGTCTGATTTGAACAGATAATGTAGGATTTCTGTGATACAGTAAAACTCTCTTCACTTTCCTTGAGGCAAAATTGTGTCTTGAACTCAATCAGAAATTTGTTTTATGGTCTTTTCTGTGGTGTAATTCAAATTCTAGCTTAAGGATGCTTTATGGATCACAAAACATTGTGATTTTAACTTTTGTGTAGGCCTTGGATATGGAAATTGGTCAGTAAAAGCTTTTTGGCTGAAAGGTTTTGGCATTTCAGCTTTTTCTGGAATTATAATTTCAGAGTGAAAAATCAACAGTTTTGGAATCATTAAAATATTTAGGAACATGATGATATCTTATTAATAGGGCTAAGATAATTTTTTATCTTATGATTTTTAAAGGGACATTTTTTTAATGAGAAAAAAATTCCCAGGAGCCAGAATTATGCCATTGTTACATATTGGACACATTTTGCAACTTAATGGACTTCCTTGATACTATTAATTCAGTTTCCACTTCCCAGTGTCAGAGTGCTGAGCACTGAGTAGGAAGCATGTGTTCTGGCTTTGACTTGGTCTTCTGATTGAGGGTGAGCCTCTGAGCCTCTTGAATAGTGGTATCATTTTACATAAAATAAAGATGACAGTATCCTGCCCTGCCTTTCCCACAGGGAATGGTGCGCAGTAAATGAGAGAGCGTGCAGAAGCGATTTCAATACTAGAGAAAGAACTATCTAACAAATATTGTTAATTAGTTAACTGTTAAACTTCAGATATTTTCAGTTAGAGAAGTAATGTTCTATGAAGGTTGAATTTAGTTTGTGCTTTCAATTTTAAACATCTGGTATTTTCAATTAGGGGCATTCTCAATGATTCACTTGTTATAATTTTCATAAAAATTGTTATGTAGGTTGTCATATATCTTTTTTATTGCACATTTCCTGTCAACAAACTATCTCACTCTCTATGTGTCTAAAATATTTTTATATAGCCTTTATTTTTAAAGACTATTTAATCTGGGCAAAGAATTTTTGTTTGGTAGTTATTTTCTTTCCACATTTTACCTTGGTTTTCTTTCTTTTCTTTTTTTTTTTTAATGATAGTTAATTTTTTTTAAAGTGACATGTAGTCAGTTACAATGTATCAATTTCTAGTGTACAGCACAATGTCCCAGTCATGCTTATAAATATACATATATATATATATATTTGTTTTCATATTCTTTTTCATTAAAAGTTATTATAAGATATTGAATATGGTTCCCTGTGCTACACAGAAGAAATTTGTTTTTATCTATTTTTGTTTATAGTAGTTTCCTTTGCAAATCTCAAACTTCCAAATTTATCCCTTCCTTACCCTTTTTCCCAGTTAACCGTAAGATTATTTACCATTTCTGGGAGTCTGACTCTGGCTTCTGTCAGACCTGCCAGTCTTCCATTAAAGGTAATGTGTCTTTTGGCTGATTTAAAATTTTTCATTTGTCTTTATTATTTTTTTTTTTTTCAGTTTTACTTTGGTGTTCTTACGTATGATTTTCTTTTGGTTTATCTTTCTTGGAGTTTGGAGAGCTTCTTGAATTTGTGGGTTGATGTCTTTCATCAAGTGAAATTCATGGTGGATTTTTGATATATGGCTCTCCTGCCTCCTTTTCTCCTTTTCTGAAATCTCAATTATACGTTTAACACATAGTTTCACTGTGCCCAGCATGGCTCTTATATTTGTTTCACTCTTCCACTTTTTATTTTTCTCTATGCTTATTTGGAAATTCTCATTTGACCTTTTTTTCTAGTTTACTAATATTCTCCTTCACTGTGCCTGTTATGCTGTCAGGCTCGCCTGTGGGTTGTTACTCTAATTACTATAGTTTTCTGTTTTCAAATGTGCATTTCATTCTTTCTGTGGATACTAATTTCTCCATTTTCTCCATCTTTTTCTGTGACTTTGCACATGCTAATCAGGATTATTTTTAAGTTTTTGTCTGCTATTGCCAACAACTGAATTACTGCGAGCTTCTTTTCAGTGGCACTCTTTTCTCTGGATTTTAGTAATTGTGTATAAAAATTGTAGAGGCTCCAGATGATTCATCCAAGTTCAAAGAGTTGTCAACATTTCTTCTGCTAAGCAGATAAAATGGAGAGGTGGCCAATCATTGCCATCCATCCAATCAGTGATCGAGCTAACTCTAGTCCTAGTGGACTCTGTCCCCTGCAGGGGTACTCAGCTGCCGAGGCACAGACATCCAGAGCCTTCCACTGGTGTATCCACAAGTACTAAGCACAGTTAGTCAGGGCAAGACCTCTGAGAATCCTGCCCTTCATTTCAGAAGCTTTCTTCTTAGTGTCTTAGACGCCAAACGCATGTGCAACTTCAGACTCTGCAAATATCATAAAGAGTGAAAACAAGCATGTGCCATCTTCGTGTTTGGTCACTGTGATCCTGGCTCCTCCTCTCACTAATCTTTTATCTTTGGCTCCCAAAAAACAGCCAAAATTTCTGCTGGATTCCCTATCCCACATCAGTAGTCCTTTTCTCGGGCTGTGTGTTTATTATTTTATTTTATTTTAACATTTTTTAGATTGAGTTATAATCATTTTACAATGTTGTGTCAAGTTCCAGTGTGGCGCACAATTTTCACTTATACTTGAACACACATATATTCATTGTCACATTTTTTTTCGCTGTGAGCTACCATAAGATCTTGTATATATTTCCCTGTGTTATACAGTATAATCTTGTTTATCTATTCTGCATTTTGAAATCCCGGTGTGTCCCTTCCTACCCCATGCCCCCTTGGCAACCACAAGTTTGTATTCTATGTCTATGAGTCTGTTTCTGTTTTGTATTTATGTGTTTTTGTTTGTTTGTTTTTGTTTTTTTAGATTCTGCATATGAGCGATCTCACATGGTATTTTTCTTTCTCTTTCTGGCTTACTTCACTTAGAATGACATTCTCCAGGAATATCCATGTTGCTGCAAATGGTGTTATGTTGTCAGTTTTTATGTCTGAATAGTATTTCATTGTATAAATATACCACAGCTTCTTTATCCAGTCATCTGTTGATGGACATTTAGGCTGTTTCCATGTCTTGGCTACTGTCATTTTGAAGTAGGGTTCCTTCTGGGTATATGCCCAGGAGTGGGATTCCTGGGTCATACGGTAAGTCTATTCCTAGTCTTTTGAGGAATCTCCATACTGTTTTCCACAGTGGCTGCACCAAACTGCATTCCCACCAGCAGTGTAGGAGGGTTCCCTTTTCTCCACAGCCTCTCCAGCATTTGTCATTTGTGGACTTTTGAATGATGGCCATTCTGGCTGGTGTGAGGTGATACCTCATTGTAGTTTTGATTTGCATTTCTCTGATAATTAGTGATGTTGAGCATTTTTTCATGTGCCTAGTGATCATTTGTATGTCTTCCTTGGAGAATTGCTTATTTAGGTCTTCTGCCCATTTTGGGATTGGGTTGTTTGTTTTTTTCTTATTAAGTCATATGAGCTGCTTATATATACTGGAGATCAAGCCTTTGTCGGTTTCATTTGCAAAAATGTTCTCCCATTCCATAGGTTGTCGTTTTGTTTTACTTAAGATTTCCTTTGCTGTGCGGAAGCTTGTAAGTTTCATTAGGTCCCATTTGTTTATTCTTGCTTTTATTTCTGTTGCTTGGGTAGACTCTTCTAGGAGAACATTTTTGAGATGTGAGATAATGTTTTGCCCATATTTTCTTCTAAGAGGTTTGTTGTATCTTGTCTTATGTTTAAGTCTTTGATCCATTTTGAGTTTATTTTTGTGTATGGTGTAAGGGAGTGTTCTAGCTTCATTGAGTTACATGCTGCTGTCCAATTTTCCCAACACCATTTGCTGAAGAGACTGTCTTTATTCCATTGTATATTCTTGCCTCCTTAGTTGAAGATTAGTTGACCAAAAGTTAGTGGGTTCATTTCTGGGCTCTCTATTCTGTTCCATTGGTCCATATGTCTGTTTTTGTACCAATACCATGTTGTTTTGATTACTGTAGCTCTATAGTATTATCTGAAGTCTGGGAGGGTTATTCCTCCAGCCTCTTTCTTTTTCTTCAGTAATGCTTTGGCAATTCTAGGTCTTTTGTGGTTCCATATAAATTGTATTATGATTTGTTCTAGTTGTGTGAAATATGTCCTGGTTAATTTGATAGGGATTGCATTAAATCTGTAGATTGCCTTGGGCAGTATGACCATTTTAACAATATTGATTCTTCCAATCCAGGAGCATGGGATACCTTTCCATTTTTTTTAAGTCTTCTTTAATTTCCTTATTCAGCATTTTATAGTTTTCCATGTATAAGTCTTTCACCTCCTTGGTTAGATTTACTCCTTGGTATTTTATTACTTCGGGTGCTATTTTAAAGGGGATGGATTGTTTCTTTACTTTCTTTTCCTGCTGATTCATCGTTAGTGTAAAGAAATGCAACTAATTTTTGAATGTTAATCTTGTAACCTGCTACCTTGCTGAATTCTTTGATTATTTCTAGTAGTTTTTGTCTGGACCTTTTAGGGTTTTCTATATATAGTATCATGTCATTGCATCTTGCTGTGTATTTAGATTGGCAAATGCTCCCATTCTCCACCCCAGGGGAGAAAAGCAACCTCAAAAATCCAAGTGACCTCTTAGATGCTGCCTTCATTTGGAGTCTTGAAGCCTCTAGTCTTTAACAGAATTATTCTTTTCTCTTGCTTTTCTGGTTGTTCCAGAGAGTAATGTTGGTCATTGTGAGTTGCTCCACCATACTGCCAGCTGAAGTGGGCCATTACTTTTCACTAATTACAAAAATAGATGTGTAGAGATGCAAGATAAAGATGAAGACCTGGTGATAAAGCTGGAGTTAGGAATCGCAGTAATCTCAGCCTACAGGCTCCTAGGCAACACAGCTGACTCCAAGCCGATTTGATTTAAAAAAAGGATTCCTATAAAAAGAGGTCAGATTCTACTAATTGATTATATTATATACAATATGATTTGGAAACAGTTTGTTTCCTTTTCAAGGTAGAACTTAGCAACAGTGAAACCCAATAATTCAAATGGCTAGTAAATTTAAATTCATGGTAAGTGAACACAATTGGCAAAACTTTTCTTTTCTTAGGAGTGATACACACACACATTTGTGTATAAAAATTAACACTGTCTGAATGTAAGTGCCCCATGATTTAGGAATCATCCTAATCTTCAGATAAATTCTACATATAAGGAATAAATAATATGTGACATCTGGAGCCTCCCTCTTCTTAGGAACAACTGTCCTTTTGTTTTTCAAATTGTTACTCCAAAAAGCGGGAGATACAGACTGGTATCTCATCATATGCGTATAACAGAGTTAACAAGGTAATAATATATCAACTTTTTTTCTAATTGGTATATGGGTAAAACTCAGAATACATTTCTTCCAGAATAAATGTAATAAATCATGGTCAGTTGTATTAGAAGTCATGTCTCTAACGATACACTTAAAGCATGACCTAAATTAATTATACTTCTATGTATTAGCCTAGAAGTTTTGTTGAATCTGTCTAGGAATGGATGGGTACTCAAGGTGAACGAAAACATGTAATGCTATTTCTAAGTGACTGTATGTCTCAGGCAACATATGAGAAACCACTGGCTTTTCGGGACACAGTCAGGTGGAAGTTGGAGAGTGCCCAGATGAGCTCTTCCATTCAGGGTTCTATGGTCCATCAGGAAATTCAGTGATGCTTGGTGAGAGTGATCAAACAGGTACTGTGCAGTTGCTGGCTCATTGTTTGGGACTGACACTCCAGTGAGTGATACTTTTTTTTTTTTAACCATTATTTTAAAAATTGAAGTATAGTTAGTTACAATGTTGTGTCAATTTCTGGTGCACAGCATGGTTTCAGTCATACATACACAAACTTTGATTCTCATAGGTGTTTCACGTGCCTCTTGGGCCCTGCTTGACTGTGAGTGTCTGTCTATGACTGTGGCAAACACTGTAGGCAGGCAGTGACTCAGCCCTGCTGAATTCTTACCTTGAGCTTGTGCCGAGTATCTTTTGCTTTCTGCTCTTATGTCTCCCTCTGCCCCAGGAAATGCAGCCTAGAAGTAGGAGGAGCGGAAATGAAATAGAAACAGTTCTGAGAGGCTTTCTCTAGGGCCCCAGAAGATCCAGGTTGGGTGGAACCTCAGTTGGCCATGATCATGACCCAACTCCACACACCTATATTGGCTTTTTTTTTTTTTTTTTTTTTTTTTTTTTTTTTTGCCTGTTTACTTGAGCTGGTGCTTCTTTCTTATCTCTGGGATCACCTTCTACTATTTGTATGTAAGTTTTTCTTTCAGACACTGCTTTTGTAGGAAACTTGGCCTAAAGAATGTGGTAAATAAGCTTTTATTCTTTCAAGGAGAATGGAAAAAAAAAAAGCAAGAAAAAGAATCAGCCTTAAAGCCTAAGCCACATCCATTCATAATGAGAGGAAATGATAAGAAAAAAGCTAGAACAAAGTATTTCTCAAAGTACTTTATTTACAGAGTCATCATTTTTAGGTCACCCAGTGGGATTATTTAAATAATTTTTTTAGTAACTATGAGGTCATCTGTTTATCTAATAATTAATTTCCCACCCTCTCTCCTTTTTAAGTTCCCTTTAATATATACATACTGGTGATCTACGCTACACCGTGTATTCAGTGAAGTCTTGGTGATATGTTGATTCAAAAATGTGGCAGGATTCCTGTCTCTTTGGAGAGTTTTACTTTGTGAAATTAATTAAACAATCACACAAGCAAATGCACATGTGCAAGACTGAATGCACCGAAGGACAGGTGCATACTGATGAGAAACCCAGGGGAGTCTGACTTAGTTCCACTGTGGCAAAATGTCCCAGATATTAAAGAATGAAGTGTGTGTGCGTGTGCATGATTGTGTTTGTGTGTGCTGGTGGCAGTAAGGAGGGTCGTCACCAATACATGAGATGCTATATTAGCAAAAAAAGAAGTATATGAAGGATCTGGGGAGAACACTGTATGCTGTATACTGACTAACAAAATTGAAAGTAAGGAATATTTGGAAAATATGAGAACTGTAGGAATCGATCATTTTAAGTTAGTAAATTTCTAAATAGAGTTGAAAAAAGGGAGGGAGATATTCATTTATTTGTTGCTCAGTTTCTTTGTCCTAGCTTGTGATCTCCTAAAAATCGTATCAAAGACTTTATAAGTTCTACATATCTAAGTAGTGTAACGTTGTTATAAAATGTGGGTAGCTTCACTAGTTATCTGTAGATTTTTAGGGGGGTGGAATTATTAAAAGGTAGACTTTTCTCTTTTAAAAGTATTTCAACTACAATTTGACGTGAAGTTGCCTTGAACAGTGTACACAGGAGTCTGCCTGCCCTGAAGCCCAGGGCGCGGCCACGTGTGGTTAGTCCCAACTCAGTTCCTGCACTGAGGTTTAATAGAGTCAAATTGCCTATTTACTTACAGAGGCTTGGGTTTGGGTTCTGCTAATTTCTCCCAAGTTTGAAATTTAAGGAACTAAAGACAAATTATTTCCCACTTAGAGCTATATTTCCTTTGATATTTCTTAGCAATTTTGCCTTAATAGAACCCAAAGTTTTATTCTAGACACAGTGTGAAATGACCCTTTAAGATTTAGCATAGTATATATATATATATATTAGCTCTTGCTAGTTATTCTCCCATTTTGATGAGATAGTTTGGTTTATTTTTATTTATCATTATTATTTTTTAGTTTTTTTTGGGTAGTGGAGTTAATTAGGTTAATTTATTCTTTTTTTTTTTTTTTTTTTTTTTTTTTTTTTTTTTAAGAGGAGGTACTGGGGATTGAGCCCAGGATCTTGTGCAAACTAAGCATGCACTTTACCACTTTCACTATACCCGCCCCTCCCAACTTGGTTTATTTTTATAGGTTACTTTTAAACTTAATCTTTTATGAAATCTCTTAATCCTGTGAATATGTCTTATTTTTAGACGTATAATAAATAAGTGGATAAGCAAGTATTGATTTAGCAAGTACAACATGTAAGAAAGATTTGTGCCATGAGCAATGACAGGGAATAAGACAGGAATGGAGGAATTAATTGGGCAGATTATTAAGATATTGAATAACAAGTGTAAAAGGTAAAGTCTAGGACTTTTTGATTTGTTTCTTGTGACATTCATGGTAGAAGATAACCACCCCTAGACAGAAAAACAAACTCAGAAAAATATTGAAATCCCTATTCACTAGTGAGGTGACTAATGAAATTGCTTAACATGTTTGAATGCTGGTTTCCTTATCTGCAAAACATGAATACTAGTGCCTTCCCTATTTTTTAGACCAAAAGTAAGAAAACAAGTCTTAACAATAGTGATCATAGACCCTCTTTCTATGGACTTTTGTTATGAGGCTGAACCATAGTTGGCAACTTACAGAAATTGTTAACAGTGATGCAAAAGGTGTTAAATTTTTTTCCATCATATATTTCCCAGGAACCCAAAAAGCCCAAAAATATATTTTGGGGACAAGTGAAAGGGATCTTGGTATTTGAAGTCTATGTACAATAATCTGCTTTTCATTAAACAATAAAAGAAAGTATTTCAAAATGTTGCTGGTAGTCATAGGACTATAGTTAGTTTTTCTCTCCTATTTTTCTTTACTTTCCAAATACATTTTTCATAAGTCTGATTTATCTGCATAATAAAAGTGTGAATAAATATTTCTTGAATGAAAAAAAAAATGAGTACCTGAAGCACAACTTCAAAGTGATAACCTCTTAAATTTGAATGGTTCTTTTGTGGGTGTTTGTTATTTTTTAATACTTTTCTGCATGTATATGTACATTTTTATGATAAAGTTATTTATAGAGAAAAAATGATGTAAAAAGAATCTTCTATCGCTTGCTAAGTTACACTCTATGGCGATACATCTAGTGCAAAAATCTCTTTGAATAATTTCCCTCTCAGCAGTAGGAGACAACATATGCTTGGCTTTTTCTTCCTGGGATCCAAGAATTAATGTTTGTTTCCAATAAACTGTAGAGGAAACTGTTGATTATCCTCACTAAGTTGTCCTAATAAATAACTAAGAGAAGAATTTAATATTGCCAAGTTTTGCTTTTATGTGTTTTCATGAAGAGTAAAGAGTTATCCACATTTTTTTGCCTTCCTTTTTAATTTTTTTTTTTTTTATGGTGGTAAGAACTGCGTGAATTACAGGCTCTGAACTCACAAACTCCTTGGTCCTGCGTGGGCACCACAGGGGTGGTAATCTGATCATGCCCACTTCATCAAGTGGGTGCTGGGGTGGGGAAGGGGGGGTTGTCTGTGCTTTTAGAGGTGAAATTCTTTTAGTTAGTTCTTCCTCAATGAGTGAAAAATGATTATACTTTACTTGGGGAAATATTGGTCCGTAAATAAATTTTGGAAATTGGTTTTAAGCAGAAAGACTGTTTCCCTATGAGAGGAATGGTAAACAGTGGCAGTTGGAAAAAGCTCAAACTCTATGCCATATTGAAATCCTCACTCACTAGTGAGGTGACTAATCAAATTGCTTAACGTTTTTGAGTGTTGATTTCCTTATCTGCAAAACATGGATACTAGTATCTTCCTACTAGAGTTGTTATGAGCATTGAAGGTAGTAAGTAAATTCTCTAATAAACAGTAGGTATTTAATGCAAGTAATTCATTAATAGTTCATACCATTATAAAAACTAATATTATATACTCTTTAAATTATCAGAAATATATAAATATGTGTATGTATTTAAATAAGATCTATGTTACACATTTTAAGCCTGAGTTATTCTGGCACTTTTTAGATGTGGATGAAATTTGAAGGTTTAGCTGCATGAGAAACTAAAAAGTTAACAACGACCACCACCACTATGAATGAATGAATGAATAAATGAATGAATAGTATTAATTGGTATCAGTTTATAGTGAGTGCTTTTATTTTTCCTTTTTCACTTTTTTTTACTATTAAATTTTCAATGGTGAGAGCATATCACTTTGATAATAGCAATATGAAGGAAGCTTTATTTGGATAATAAATAATTTGCTGAATTGTTAGTTTGTGAATCATATACAGCATGAACTTTCAATCTGATATCCAAGGGTATTTTTACTATTTAATAGTAGGATAATAAACACAATGCAAAAGAAAAGAACAAATATGAAGTTTTTCAATGTTTTTGTAGCTGTAAAACTACAAAGTCAAATAGATTAGTTGTAAAAAACTTAAATAATAGGAAGTATTAGAGTGAAAAGTCAAAGTCCCTCTTTAATTCCCTCCAAACTCAAAAGTATTGACTTTCTTGCTGAGATATAGCCAAAATTTAGACATTTTATGCTCCTATATATCATATATGTTTATGCTCAGATATATTAGGACATACACGTTTTAATAAACACATGCTGTGTCTCATCTTTTTATCATTATCTCTCAGATATCTTTTTCATGTCAATACAGTCTACCAACTGTATGTTAATACATTTTGGGCATATTTAGCAATTTAACTTCTAGGAAAATTCTTTCATGTGGGCACAAAAAGACATGAGTTTATGGGAGTATTATTTGGAGTAATTTAAAAATTCTAAAAATCACCGATTACAGTATCAATGCAATTGAATGCTGTATAGAAGTTGAAGTGAATGAACAGAAATTTGTATGTTGAAGTGGGTCAATCTATGAAATTTAGCTTGAATGAAAAAGAAGTTTGTAAATTATAATGTTACATCACTTTTACAACTTTACAGACAAAATGTAATTCTATATATTAGTTATAGATACTTAAATTTGTAGTAAAATTGTTAAAGTGTGGTCACAGTGTTGAGAGAGCAATTTCTATTTTTAGTAGACCTTTGTAGCTTTATGAAATTTCTGTCCATAATGGTTGTACTGGTTTACATGCCCTTAAGCAACTGGAGTATAAGACTTCTTATTTTATTCCATGTATGTTTATAGCTTTGATATTTTCTTTTCTTTTATTTGGCTGGTACTGTTGAGCATCACTTTCTATTTATAAGAATCTTTCAATTTTGTAAATTGTCTTTTAAATACCTAAACCAACCCCCTCTCCCCACTCCAAACCCCACACCTGTGTGCATAACCAATTGTCCTAGTTTAATTTTTCCTTTTGATTAACTCTGGCATATATTACAGGTTTATTTTTGATTCTCTATTCTGTTCTATCGGTTTATTTGTCTAATCCTGTGCCAATTTGATACTCAGTTCTTTATAATCCTTTAGACATTATAAGCAGTCTTTATATCTGTTAGGAAAAGCTCCACTCCTCATGAAACTGAGGGTAGTTATCCGTTTGCCATTAATAAATAATAAACTGTAACCTGCCTTCACTAATCAGGTTCTTTTAAATTGTTTTTAATAAAAACTTGCAAGTCCTGGCTAAACATCAGATCTCTTCTACATAGCACAGGCAGCTATCTTCAATCTGTTGTATTATGAAAAGGAATACATCATGACTGAAATACGCTGTACACCAGACATTGACACAACATTGTAAACTGACTATGCTTCAAGAAAAAAAAAAAAGAAAAAAAACCTTGCAGGTCCTCCACGTGGCATGTAGCCTAAACAGTAAGATGCTTGCCCAAGTTGCTTTTTAGGAACTTGGAGTCAGCTGTGTCCGGTTGGACCTACAGCTGAGAAAGACTCATTATGACCACCGCCCTCCAACTGGGCATGCGCGAGTGTCCATTCGTGACCTTTTGAGGTTAGAGGGCAAAAAGCTACGCCCTCGGGGCATGCGCGTGCTGCTGCTGTCTGCGCATGCGTTCCATGGAAACGCCTGGAGGGTGGTCGCGCCTGCACAGAATGATCGTGACTTCACTGTCGTCTTATCTCCAATTACTTTTCCCCACGCTCCCCACGCCTCAGCTTTATCCCAGGAATACGCCGAGCCCCTCAACTGGGAGGCAGAGCTGAGGCTTGTTCTCCCGTCTCCCACTTGGCTGCCTCCTGAACAAGCCCTTTCTTTGCTGCAAACGTCGGCGTCTCGGCATTTGGCTTGCGGCGGGACAGGCTGGCGAAACTGGTAGGGTAACCTTCATTTAAAAAAGTTTTCTTGGCTGTTCTTATTAACTTTTCCTGGTTATTTTAGAGCCTGCCTGTTAAATTCCACAAAACATTCTCTGTGATGGATATTCTTTGGTTGCTTCTTTAGATCATTTCTCCGCGGAGTTACATCCCTTGTGCTTCTTTGTCTTCCGACTAGTAGTTGAGTTGAGCCACAGCGGGATTTGGCAGCAGAAGATTGGGGTGTCGGAGAGAGAGAGGTAAGAGAATTTATTCCTCTGGCCCCTTCTCTGGTCCTTGGCAGATTGGCAGTAAATGCATCCTTCTATGCCTGCAAGCCCTTACACAGTAGGTACTTGCTTTGTCTATGGTTTTGCTTTCTGAGGTTTCGGTTACTGTGGTCAGCCTCCTTCAGAAAATATTACATGGAAAATTCCAGAAATAATCTATAAGGTTTAAATTGTGCGCCATTCGGAGTAGTGTGATGGAATCTTGCACCTCCCAGCTCATCCTGCCCAGGACTTGAATCCTTGTCCGGTGGACCAACGCTGTTATACACTACCTGTCTGTTAGTGCTGTAGGAAAAAACGTCGTGTATTTAGGTTCGGCACGATCTGAGGTTTCGGGCGTCCAGTGTGGGATTTGGAACATATGCTCAGTGGATAAAAGGAGGCTAGCGTGTTACAAAGCTCCATCTGCATCCGGAGGCTGTAACACCGTTATCTTCCCTTTGCCCCATCAAGCCTGGGAGGTAGTGGTGGTTGTGGCAGCAGAGGGGTAAATACCAGCATCCTTCTCTCAACCATCATTACGCTTCAGCACTTAGTCCCTTTGGTGGTGATAGCTCTTTCCTTCAAGCTTCTGACATACACCTTGTCGGGATTGGAAGTGCATTGATTCTGTAGTTTAATTTGAAAGAACTGTCATTTTTACGGTCGAGCCTTTCTACCCATATATATGTTACCGTCTCTATTTATCTAGTCTTGTGTGCTTTCATGATGTTATCAACTTTTTTCTATAAAGATCTTGCTTAGTTTTTATGAGATTTATTCCCAGGATTACTATCGTTTTTGTGGTAATTGTGAATGAGCTGTTTATAAAGATACATGTTCTAAATGGTTTTTGGTGATGGATATTGATTTCTACATGTTGGTTTTCCATCCAGGAAACTTACTATTTTATTTCTTCAAATAGATTTTTTAGAAGTTCTCTTCTGTAGGCTAGGTCGGTAATCATATTGTCTCTGTGTAATAAAAACATTAATAACAATAATTACTAAAATTTATTGAGAACTGACTTTTTAGAAAGACATGCTTTAGTCACTCACTTAATCTTCATTTCAGTCCTGTGATATGGAAATTATTATCTTGCGTTTATATTTTAATTTTTTTATTTAAAAAATTTTTTTCAGCTTTATTGAGATATAATAGACATACAACATTATGTACGTTTAAAGTATACAATGTGATGACTTGATATATTTACATATTGTGAAATGATGACACAATAAGTTTAGTTAACATATCCATCCTCTCATATAGTTTATTTTTTGTGTGTGGTGAGAAATTTAAGGTCTACTGTCTTAGCAAGTTTCACATATAGAATACATTAACTAGTCACCACACTGTACATTACATCTCCAGGAGTAACTTAACTTATAATTAGAGTTTCCGCCATTTTACCTCCTTCACCTACTACTGCGCCCCCCCCCCCCCCCCGCCCCAAGCCCCAGGCAGCCATCATCCCACTCTCTGTTTACCTGAGTTTGGGGGTTTTTGATTGTGCACGTAAATAAGATCTGTTTCTCTGACTTACTTCACTTAGCTTAATATCTTTAAAGTTTCAGCCTTAAGTTGTTGCAAATGGCAGGATTTCCTGTTTTTTAATGACTGAATAATATTCCAAAATACATGCACAATATGCTAATATATATTAATATATACATATATATCATGTTTTCCTAATCCATTCGTCTATCAATAGACACTTAGGTTGTTTCCATATTTCCATGTCTTGGCTATTATGAATAATGCTGCAATGAACTTAGGGGTTCTGATATCCCTTTGATACAGTGATTTCATTTCCTTTAAATATATAGACAGGAGTGGAATTTCTGGACCATATGGCAGTTCTATTTTTAACTTTTTGAAGAGCCTCCATACTGTTTTACATGATGGCTGTAACTGTTTACATTCCCACCGATAGTATACAAGGCTTCCTTTTTCTCCACATCCTCACCAGCACTTGCTATCACTTGTCTTTTTAATAACAGCCATCCTAGGAAGAGTGAGGTGTTATCTCATTGTCATGTTGGCTTGCATTTCCCTGATGATTAGTGATGTTGAGCACCTTTTCAGGTACCTATTGGCCATTTGTGTATGTCTTCTTTGGAAAAATGTCTATCCAGGCCCTCTGCCCATTTTAAAAATTGAAATATTACTATTATTTTGTTGTTGTTATTGAGCTGCATGAATTTCTTAACATATTTTGGATATTAACCCCTTATCAGATAGATGGTTTGCAAATATTTCTCCCATTCCATAGGTTACCTTTCTGTAGGTTCATTTTATTGATTATTTCTTTGGT
This sequence comes from Camelus dromedarius, assembly GCF_036321535.1. NCBI lineage: Eukaryota > Metazoa > Chordata > Mammalia > Artiodactyla > Camelidae > Camelus > Camelus dromedarius. The sequence continues at coordinate 10,926,953 of NC_087436.1, read as the reverse complement.
TGTGAAGAAGCTTTTTAGTTCAATTGCAGTCCCACTGGTTGATTTATTTTTGCTTTTGTTGCTTGCACTTTTGGTGTCACATTTAAAACTTACTGCCGAGACCAAAGTCAAGAGTTTTTTTATTGTGTTTTCTTCTAAGAGTTTTATGGTTTTAGATCTTACATTTCAGTCTTTAATCCTTTTTAATTTTTGTGAGTAATGTAATATATAAGAATCCAGTTTTGCTAATCAAGAAAAAAAGAGAGAGCACTCAAAATCAGAAATAAAAGAGGAGACATTATAACTGATACCACAGAGATACTTCAGGAACATGAGACTACTATGAACAATTGTAGGCCGGTAAATTGGACAGTTCTATCAAATGATTATTGGTGTTAAAATTCAGAACAAAATATCAGGAAAATTAACATATATGGATATATTAAAACAATAACAGTATGATGGGAGGGTATAGTCTAGTGGCAGAGTGCACGCCTAGCATGCACAAGATCCTGGGTTCAATTCCCAGTACCTCTGTTTAAAACACACACACACACACAGAAAATAATAACAGTATGAAAAAATGGGGTTATTTCTAGGCATATCATGAAAGTTTATTTTTGAATACCTATTAATGTAATTCTTCCAATTAATATTTCAAGGATAAAATTTACCAGAAATTTTCAATAGGTACTCAAGTCATCTTTTGCTGTGAATACATTTCTGATTAAAAACCATTAGTAAAACCCTACAAGGACATGTTTTAGCCTGTATGAATACACATCTAACCTGTTACAATTTTGGAATGCCTTTTGTGAAAGACTAGGAATGATACGTGAATCTCCACTCTCACCATTATTATTTAGTATTTTCCTGTGAGTGGTGGTCAAAAACTAAGCAAATGTAATAAGCAGAAATTTTGACAGTAGGCAAATCGATTATTTTTGGAAACCTGACTATCCAGTGTAGGGTAGCGGCTCCTGTGAAAACTCTCCCTACCCGTGGTGCTTGGGCCTCTGAACAGATGTCATTCTGTGACAAGATTATCTTCTTTTGGTAACTAGACTGCACCTAAACATACTGAAGCACTGTAGGTCTTGTGTTATGACATAATGATGCAACTTTGCTATAGCAAGTGATTCGAATTTAGATACAAATGTTATGCATCTGTAGTTGGTGATGATACAAATGATGAACTAAGCTGCTTTAGAACACTCAGAAATAAGAAAATCATCCTAGTTTTTATTGCAGACATAAACCACATGTAAATTTAAATAAACATGCAAAAAGGTTTATGATGTAAAAAGATACACTAAAAAGCATACTAAAATGTGTACGCTCTGAATGAGGTTCTGTAGATAACCAGCAAGCATTACGCAAAAATGTAAGTGTACTGTTACCCTGATAAGATTCTGGTTGATTTTTTTTTTCCTTTAAAAGATGTGTTTAATATTGTTAAATCATCTTTTTAGTAAACTGTTTCCCCCAAATCATAGTACCTGTTACATGACTTTGCAGAAGGTTAATATGAGACAAGTCCCTGCTTCCTGTGAATTTGAACACATGCAATGTAAGGAAAAGAATCAGACAATTTTAACCTTCATTTATGTTACTATTTGATGGTCTAAAAGATTATGTTTACGTGCACTATTCAGTTATGTTATAACTGTAGTCTTTTATGTACTGGCCTTTCAGCTGAAGTGTAAGCTTTAAATGGGCCAGGATTATATAACACAGAGCCCACCACAAACCCTGGCCAAAATTAGTGATCAGATACGGATTCATTGGACTGTTCGTTGGAGTTGAGAGCCCCTATGATGTTTGCAGAGAAGGATTATTCTTGTGAATTCACATATTTTTATGAATGAGAATCTTGTCTGGAAAGGTTCATGATCGTGCCCTAATAAGTGTTGGCAGAAAGCATCCTTTTGTATTAGGACCTGTTCTTGTGCTCACTGGGTTGTACCTCACTGATAACACTGGATGGTCGCCACATTCTCTGCTCAGCAGGAGAATCAGAGAGGTGGTATGTGCCGTAGGCCCAGGGTGTGTATATGTGTATGCGGAAAGACACACACACATGCCTCTTGATAATAATATACTTGCTAGAGTAAAAGATACGGGGCAGTTACATTGAATGCCAGTTTTGTTTATAGCTCAGTGGCTGGTTTGAAGCAATCACTTTAACTCTTTTACTTCTTCAGTAGCCTTGACTCTGCTTTTGTTACTGATGGCCAGTTTGCATGCCTGACACACAGTGAGGCCAAACAAACCAAAACGCTGGAGTATGGAGCAGAGAAAGGTTTATTGCAGGACCAAACAAGGAGAATGCGTAGCCCATGCTCAAAAGACCTGAACTCCCTGATGGTTTCGGGGAGGTTTTTATGGGCAAAATTTGGGGTGACGGCTGCAGGGTGTGTGGCTTTCTTCTGATTGCTGGTGGTGAGGTCACGGCAGTGCTCCAGGAATCTTGTGCTCAGCCTGAAATCACCATCCTCCACCTGGGTGGGGGCCTTGGTTCCTGCAGAACTCAAAGATATTGTTAAGCATATTCCTTCAGAAGGAACCAGGACCCTGCCCCAAAGCACTATTGTTTCTTGACCGTTCCTCCTTTGTTTTGGCATGCCCTCCCTTCCTTGATGAGCAACTGTTTGAATCTGCCCTTTAGATCTCAGGGAAGGTCAAAGGGGCTGAATGAAGCCTGTTTCCTACAAACAGAAATGGGAGACACAGAAAGTATTTGCACCTGGGAGGGCCCTGCAGGGTCCTGCTCCATTTCACTTTTGTTCTTTCTTTCTCAAGTTTCATGCCCCGGGGTCCGACTTTGCCGGCTTCTCCACCATTGAGGTCCCGTGAACCTCTTTTAGCCACTGGCATTACCCACTTACCCACCACCTGCTCTTACATTGCCGGCTACACAAGGTTCGCCAGTGTTTGTTTTAGGAACCTGGAATCCTCTTTCAAAGATAAGAAGTTGTTTCTGTTTGCTTTAGACTGTTTGTCAAATATTCAATATTCATGTTTTTCTCACTTCTCAGGGGAAAGAAAACTGACCTGTCTTACATATACCTGGTTTGTGCCCTCATTTCTTCTCAGATTCTATCTATATTTAGTAAATTTTTTATTTTACATTATCTGGAAATATTTTCTTGTTGCCAGAGAACAACTCATCTCATGCAGGAAAGAATTCAACTGCAAGGCACAGTAAGGTGGAAGTAAGTTTATTCAGGGACATACACGCGCCATAGACAGAATGTGGGCCATCTCAAAAGGCAACAGAGAGACTGAGAGGTGTGAGGTGTTTAGTAAAGTCAAAGTAGGTCCATGCTCCCTAGAGTGCAGGTGGTCTCAGAATTCCAGAGAGAGTGACCACAAGGCATGGGGTTGTTAGTTTCTGTGGGCTGAGTAATTTCATATGCTAATGAGTAGGAGGATTATCCCAACTATTTGGGGGAAGGCGTGGGGATTTCCAGGAATTGGACCCCACACCCTTTTGACCTTTTATGGTCAGCCTAGGCGCTGTCATGGTGCTGTGGGTGTGGCATGAAGCTCAAGGGCTTCTGGAAGTTGAATCTTCAGCCATCTTGGTTCTAACCAGTGTGTCCTGTCCTCATGGCTGTGTCATTCCTTTGGTGGTGCCCTGCCCCCTTCCTTCCTGTGTCATTTTCTCATACAGTTTATTGGTTATGTAAAAGTTTGCCACATGTAAGTTAAACAGAATGGAACACATGCATGTCTTGAGTATACTAAATTGTCTTCGTGTGGGATTTACTATTAATGAGTCTTCCACCTCCTGGAGCACGGGATTGTGAGGGACTATGGCGATGTCTGCAGCAAGAGTCTCTGTACCCTCATCTGTGATGTTTCTGTTGTTGTGAAGAATGACTCTAGCAATTATATTTTACAGAAACACATGCTTCCAGAAAAACAATTGGAGGAAAAAATGAGGCAGTCTGGTAGGATTGTAAGTAAAAGAAAAGAAAATATCAAAATGAGAATTGGAACAGAGGGGACGCCTATTTGTAGGTGATACCATTCTAGTTTATGTCCCTCTTGCTCACTAAACTGTGTTAAATTTTATTACACAGACTCCCTGCCCTTTTATATCTCTGATAGTATCTGCACCTGTCTTAAGCAACTAGCCTTTGATAACTCAGAAATAACTATTTGAATTATATGTAGTGACAGAAGCATACCATCTGAACGTCAGCTGTTTTGGCTATTACTTTGTGTTGCAAAAGAACATCCCTGGCTTCCTCTGGGTAGTAACATGTGCCTGTTTTCCAATCCAGGTAGTCTTAGGTGTCTGTGTGTCTGTACACTTTGGTACAGCCCACTGGTGGAGGCACAGCTTCCTGTGTCTCCCGTGTGGCTTTGACCATCATCCACATAAATCATATGCCCCCTAGACTCATGTTCCCCTGACATTTGCACTAACCAAAATAATTGTTTTTCATGTAAATCCTTCTGATGCAGAATACACCACTGTTTTCCTCCAGTAGTTCAGAAAATAAAGATTTGGTTGTTTTAAAACAAAATAGAATTGTTCACACGTGTTTGAAGGATTACCTGTTTTAAAGTATGTGTATCTGTGTATTACACACGTAACTGTCCATAAACTTTAGATATTATTCATTGTTCCTTAGAAGTAAGTTGTTTATTTGTTCATCTGCTTTGTCTTTTACTTCTCCACCTGAGGCATACTTAAATTTAAACTTCATATTTGGTGATAAAATCCTCTGATGCTTACTGAGGGGGAAAACATGAAGAGCCAACCTTAGAATTCTACAAATGCTTAATGTACCCGTGAATTGTACTGTGCCCCAGACACCCTGGATTTATGTTAACACTTTTGGGCCAACTAGGTAAAGATACATGGTTAGAATTGTTGATGTTCATTTTTGTAAGTGAAACTGGACTACATGTGCTATGGTCATTACAGTACAGTGTTACATATGTGATTTCAGAATCCATTCCAAAAATTCTTACCATCAAAGGCAAAGGTCTGCTTCAGTAAGTTGCCTTTTGAAATTGTACGTGTTTCAAAGAAAACCTCAGAAATGCATGACACGAGTTAGTGTTTGATTAGTAAATTCTCATGGTGAAGGGTTCATTCTAGTATATTCACCTCTTCCCACCCAAACCAGCTTCCTGTAGTTGTAGTGAAATACAGGCAGAGCTCTCAGTGGCATGAATGTCTACAAAAATTAGAGAACAGTGTACAAATATTGAATCATCATGTTGTACATGTTGTGCACTTGAAACTAACATTATGTTCTACGTCAGTTGTATCTTAGTAGAAACAAGAGAGTGATCACAGGGCCAGAGCTCATGAGAGGGAGGAAAACTGAGTCTGTTTTCAGACAAGCAGGAGTTGCAGTAAATACTGCAGGTACTTTATAGCATCCCTCCTGGAGGGACACAGATCTGCTTATGGGTTTATATTGTACTGACCCATGTAAGAGCAAACTGGGAGGAATGAATGGAGGATGGTGGCTGATGAAGAATTTAACTTGATTGGAACTTTTAACTGTAAATGAAGAGAAGAAGAAGTCTCGTAATGGATACCGGAGGTTTGGAAGTATAGGGAAATAGCTATTTTGAAAAACAAGTGTGGAACACTGTAGGAAAGAGAAGAGAATTAGCCAATAAAATGTCAGAGGAGAAAGAGGGTATAGTCAGGCCTGAGATGCCTGAGCTGTGTTTAGCCAAGTGTCCTTTATGTGAATGAACGATCATTAGGACCAGCACCATTGCCTGTCATTTGCTTAAGTTAACTAGTTTGTCAACAACTCATATATATATGTTTACTACCAGTTGTTGGTTCAGGTATTCGTCACTATTTCTGTTTCTGTAAAATTTAGAGCTAGCATTATTATTATTATTATTATTATTATTTTTGCTATCATTATAAAAGAGTATGTGAAAATGATCATTACAATTGAAATTCTGGTGCCCATAGCAGGCAGGACAGAGCCGAGGGCCATTTTCTTTGACATTTCTCAAAGCACATCCACAGAGAAACTTCTAGAAGGGCTATCAAATGCACTCTTTGGGTGGAGCTGAGAAATCTTATATTGAATCAACTCTATGGGGGATGCTTACCTAATGAGCCACAGCTTTATAGGACAGTGTTAGAATACAGCCTGTTCCTGTCTGAGTAGAACACACACCGTGACCATACGGTTAGCACAGAGTAGGTTCTTGCCTTGTGCAGGGAAGAATTCAAGACGGAGCCATAGCTAAGTGAAAGCAAGTTTATTTAGAGAGATGCACATTCCGTGGGCAGAATTCAGTCCGTCTCAGAAGGGAGAGTGGCCCTGGGGTGTGGGGATGGTTAGTTTTTATGGGGCTGGATAATTTCATATGCTAACAATTGGGAAGATTATGCCCATTGTTTTGGGGAAGGGGCAGGGCTTTCCCAGATTTGGACCCCTCCCACTTTTTGACCTTTTATGTCAACCTGAGAACTGTCCTGGTGCCTGTGGGTGTGTCAGTTAGCATTGTAATGTGTTACAGTGAGCCTATAATGAGGCTCAGGGTGTACTGGAAGTTGCATCTGCCGCCATCTTGGGACCTAGTAGGTTCTAACCTGTTTTTGTTGTATCCTCAATGGCTGTGTCATTCTTTTAAAGGTGGTACCCTGCCCCCTTCCCTCCTCCTCCAATACCCCAGGCATTCTATTTTGTCCTATTTTTCTTTCAAGCCTTCTCCCTGAAACCATTTTAAAGTGAGAAATAATAGAGACGGATAGATCTGCAAATACCAGAAATGTTTTTACAGATTCTCTAGAGACTAATAATGCCCATTCTCACTCAGCAGGGGGCCAGACGTATGAGAAGTCATTCTGCCCCCGGAAGTACCTCAAGTGGCCACCTGCCGTCTTAAACAAAGTGCAAAACTTGGGAAAAAACAGATTGTTTTCCCCATCAGATAAAGCAGGTGGCTTTTATCTTGTAAGGTAAAGCCAGTGGGAGGAGAGCCAGGGGCTCTGCGGGATCTCGAAGTCTCCATTGTGATGCTCCCGTGAATGACTACCTGGGACCATTAATGGGTTGGGCTGGGGCAGACGTTGCTGCCATAGGGACCTGGTAACTGCCCAGCATGCTGGTGTGGCTGGTCCTGGGGGCCCTGCTTACACTGGGTGCTAAAATATAACACTTTCTGCAATAATGCCACGTTTAATTTAAAAAAAAATCTATGTCCATGGTGCTCAATTTTGGTGTGAATCATAAGCACCCGGAGAACTGCTCAAGCTCCAGATCTCTGGGCTCCCCTCCCAGGGATTCTGACATTTGGAGTGAGAACCTCCACCATCTGACATTTTCCCAGCAGCCTGTGTCTCCCAGGAAGATGGACTTACAGGTGGTAGCTACAATGTAAGCGCTTGGCGTAGCATCATTTATACTTGTGCAACTATTTTTTTTAAAAAAATAGACATTGTTACAGCAAAAAACTCACTGTAAGAAGAAAGATGAAGCTCTAGAGGGTGCCTTATTTATTTCAAGTGCGGCTAGTACGTTGAAATTGCAGCATAAATAATTTGAATTTTCTGTTGTGAGTGCAGTTGGCTAAACTGTACATTCACTGTGCGTGGAATCCGAACTGCGGGCTTCCGTGATTTACTCACAGTGCACCAGGAGTAAGGACTTTGATGAGTCTAGCGGGGCATCGTACCCTTTAGAAAATGTTTCTTCTCTACAGAAGCAGCGGCTAGGGGACCTGCCTTGGTGTGTAGCAGAAAGAGTAGCTTGATTGAAGGGTTTTGCTTCAGACCTGCTGAAGTTCGATTAGAGCTTTTAAATGCATCCGGCAAGATTTAAACAGTCAGCAAATGAGGGAAAGAGTGAATTCCTCCCGAGACGTCACTTCTTGAGTAGAGCACTGACTCTGAGAAGTGAGCACACACACCGACACACATCGCTGGAGTTAACAGAATGCTTAAAGGCGGGATGCAGATGACCCTGTCTTCCAAATGTTCTGCAGCAGCGGGTTCAAAGGAATGAAATTGTCTTCCTTTTAAATACACCTACTGCTCTCACAGTGTTCACTCTGAATCCCCAGAAGAAAACAAAAACCTTTGTTATTTAAGGTCAGCTTTTGTAGAGTAGTTAAACTCCTTTCTTAAATGGATTGCGATACCAGCAGACACGAACATATTTTCCTCCAAATATTTTAAAGAAAAATGCTCTTGCTATAAAAGTACATGGAAAAAGATTAAATGACATTTGGAGCTTCTTTTTACATTTCTGTTTTTTTTTAAGGTCCAGTTGCTGAATGTCCAATAGTATCAATACTTAGAAAAAGCCAGTTCTTAAAACAACAAATATTACTAAGTATTTTCTATTTCGTAATCTATGCTGAACTTGGTTTCCTAGCTAGATTTAATTTTCTCAGGATGATAATAATAATATTAATCTAATTACAACGTGCTTTAAAACCAGATGATTGTGTTTACTGACTACCTTCCTTGACGATATCTGCTGAAATGACAAACTGCTTAAATTAGCCAGGTCTTCCAATCCTCATTCAGCAGGAGTCCTTTCCACGGACACTTCCTTTGCACTCTTTTTATGTCCCCAAAGCAAAAATCATGTTGAAAATGTCGTTTATTTTTGTCCCATTAATTTCAATATTCTGTTTAGTACGTCTCATTTTGAAATTCTTGCTGCTCTGTTTCTGATCTCAGTTTTTTCTTAAACCAAGCCGAGGTTTATTTTGTCTTCTAATTCTTTCTCTAGTGCAAAGGAGTACACGTATGTCGTGTTACTTGTCCAGTGACTTTCTCAGCCCCTACGCCTCTCAGTCCCGTTGGCTATCTCGAGGCTATATCCACTTAGGACCTCTGCCCATTTGTAGTCATGCCAGGAGCTCCTGGCACCCATCGAAGCCTCCCCTCCCCCCGGACTCCCAGTCCCAGGAGCAGATGTTCCCCAGCACAGGATGCTCCACAGTCTGTTCTGAGTCATATCTTGGGCTCTAGTTATAAGCTGTGGACTGACTATTGTCATCTCAGTGTTGTGGTGGGGAGGTTTTTGTGCCTTCCTGGGGAGTGAGTCCTATTCTATTTATTAGGAAAATACAGCCAGTGTATCATTTCTGCAGTCTTTCCCTCTCTGTCTTGTGAGTCTCACCTTGCCCCCTGTCCCCTGAGCACTGGGAATTTACAGAATCTGCGGGAGAACCTGAAACTCTTCCTGAGGCCATAAGCCCTTTCAGAAAAGGGATGTTGCCTCTTCCTTCTGAGATTTGGGGGAAAAAATTGTTTCTCAAATACCTTTTTTGTACAAACTTAATACATAGCCGGAGGTCTTATTTTGTCAATTTTGGGGAGGACAGAAAAACATTGAGTCCAGTCGTTATAATCACAAGATATTTACCAACTGACCCTCAATACTTATGATAAAATCATAACTCAACATTCATTTTTACAATGTCTCTTTCATTACAAAATTCAGACTTTCTCCCATATTGAAAATGAATTGACCTAGAATCAGAATTATTTTCTTAAGTGTATTTTATTCCATTATCATTTGCAATTTCTTTTTTCTTTTTTAGTTTTTTTTGGGAGGATTTAATTAGGTTTACTTACTTACTTATTTTTAGAGGAAGTGCTAGGGATTGAACCCAGGACCTCTTGCATACTAAGCATGCACTCTACCACTTGAGCTATATCCTCCCCTCCATTGTCATTTTTTTTAAATTGACATTTCTTATGCATCTTACATGGGTGTGGCCATGGAATAATGGCTCCCTGCCCCCAAATCTCCATTTCCTAATTCCTGGAGCCAGTGAGTGTTACTTTATGTGGCAAGAGAAAGGTTGTGGATGTGAGTAAACTAAGGATCTCGAGGAGGAGATACTACCCTGGACTATATAGGTCAGCCAAATGTAATCGCAACAGTCTTATGAGAGGGAGATGGAGGAATCAGAGACAGAGTTGTGATGACTGACAAGCAGAGAATGGAGCGAGGTGCTCGGAAGATGCAAGAAGAGGCAGCAAGTCAAGGAATAGAGGCGGCCCCTCAAAGCTGAAAAGGCAAGGAAACGGATTCTGTCCTCAGAATCTCCAGAATGAGCCAGCCCCGCCTCTATAACCCCTCAGCTATAGCCCCTGGGGAAACTGAGTTTGGATTTCCCACCTCCACGACTGTAAGATAATAAATTTGGGTTATTTTGGGCTGCTAAATTTGTGGTAAGTATTTGGAGCAGCATTAGGGAACTAACACAGTCGGCTTAAGTATGTAGGAGGGTATGAGATTTGCCTCTCTCTGATGATGAGAGACAATATCTTACTGTACTTGGGTTTTATATGAAACTAGATTGACTCACGTGACTTTTAAACACAGCCTCTTTGCACATGGGAGGCGGTTTGGATATTTAAAGTCTCAGGGTAATACAATAGTAACTTTTTCTTTTCTAGGATTATTGAAAATGTGTGTATATATGTTTGCTTAAATATGTGTGTGCTTGTCATGGAACACTAATAGATTTTAAATGCATTACAAAGATGATAATTTAATCCTCACAGCTCTGTGAAATAGGTGCTGTCATCCCAATTTTATAATAAAGAAACCAAGGGTTAGTTGACCCAAGTGGTAGACTTGAAATCCCAGCTATGATGTTTCTGGTATTTCAAAATCCAAATATTTATTTTACAACCATGTTACCTTGTCTTCTGTATGTTTGACATTTCTTGAAACCTTTTGAGCAACACAAGATGATACATTTGAAATGCATCATTACATGTGACTTTACTGGTTCACTTCAAATGCAAAAGAAATATTCTTTCCTCCTTCCTCCTTGTTTCTTCCTTTATATTAAATTTTATTTTACAGGTAACTACTGTGTACTGATAAAACATCTCTGTAAGTATAGTGACTCTGATTATGATATTTGAGTTCCATAAATTATAGAGTATTTGAAGTCTTATGAAAACCCTTACTGTCTAAAATTGCATTAATCTCAGATGTATTCCTATAAAAAGGGTATGAAACCTCTAATATCAGACAAACACAGGAAAATAAATACTGTGCACTGAAAAGGATATACTAGAAAAAAATACCACCAGAATTTCTTATATCAAGATTGGTTGTTTGAATAAGATTGTTAGTGGAAAAAGGGTACTTTAAAATTGGGAGATGTTGAGTGATTGATGGTTTGATATTATTAACTTTGTGCTTTATTTTAATAATACTGTCAGAGATGAGAAAGAATGGAAATACAGAGGCATTGTGACTTTCATCAAATTTTACTTCTGTTCAGGAGTTGGACCAGAACATATTCTTACAGGTCATAGTCTATTGCATTTTGAGAAGTACAGATAATTCTTTCAAGTCACCAGTATTGTTTTTAGAGGACATACACGATACACCATAAAGTTAAACATAAACTTGTGAATTGGCAGAGTGCAGATTAGGTTAGTTGGTTAGTTGGTTGGTAACTACGGCTAGTTGGTTAGTAAGTATGGTTAGTTGGTAACTAACTGCATATTGATCTCCAGAATGAATGCAAGAGCTCTGGCAGGGAGAGGGTTTTCGCCTTCTCCCCCAATGTTCCACCCTGCTCTGTGTGCGTTGGTACTACCCGGACCATCAGGAACAGTACAATTTCCAGGTCAAAGATCTTCAGGTGTACAAAAGCTTTGCCTACCATACAAAAGGTTTGTTGGTCATAAACTGACTGTCCTCACTGGAGTGAAAGATGCTCTAAGACAGAGAGCTTGTCTGGCGTATTCTTTGTGGTGATATCTTCATTCAGTATCTGGAAAAGTGCATGGAATATATTAGCGTCTCAATAAGTAATGTCTGAATGTATGAATGAATTGACCAAACCTCCCCTTCCATGGTCACATATACACCTACAGACCAGGAGATCATATATATATGTTTAGGTAAGAATCATGTCTCATTTAAAAAAAATTTTTGCTTTGTTTCATGATGCTTGCTTGTTATCAGTTCATTCTCTGAGCATAGTCTCATTTCTGCGTGGCAGTGATCTTGCTATTCACCCCCGTGGAGTTTAGAGCTTCGTGGCTCTCAGATCAGGCTCTGTGTTTCTCAGAAGGGTATGTTCTCTACTATTTGGGTTCCTTCGTGAGGATCTGAGAACAGCAATGTCTCCTTATAGGCAAGCTGTCATATATCTGTGTCTTGGGCCCCCCTAGATCATGGAAGCACCATCAAACTCAGAAGTTGGAATTAGACAAATCCCAACTTCAACATTGGACGTAGAAGAGTCTTGTTCTTAGAAGTAAATATTTTAATTAAATGAGGAGTATCCCTCTCTTCCTCATTTCTTATTGCAGCTGATCAGTGTGGACTCCCCGTTCCTCCCCATTCCCTCCAAGTAAAGGCAGTTTATGAATCAACGTGGCCTGAAGTGCAGTCTCACTACTGAGCAAGCTGTATGTATGTAAGGCTGATCTTCTACAAATAAAGTCAAACAAATTCTCTTGATGCCAATTATTGGGCAAAATGTCTACATTTTTCTCTCTCCCTCTTCTACCTACTCCTAGAAAATTTCAGGAATATCAGATTACCATTCCTCACGTCCCCTGCCCCTGCCCCCAACACGGGCAAGTGATCGAGTCTCTCTCATTTGATTTAATTTATTATTTCATCTCAACTGCTCTCCTTTTTAAAAACAAAATTTTAGAGTCTAATAGAATTAGGGATAAGGCTAACTTCTTAAATGCTGTGTACTGACAAAACACGTGTATAGAATACATTGTGTGAGATGTCATGAGCAAACATTTTCTATTCATTTTAATTAGCTCTAAAATAGATTCTTTTCATTTTGGTCCTCTGAGCATATTGATTCTGGCTTCCGGTTTACCCTACTATCTCCAAATTAATGTCCACAAAGTACAGAAACTCCTCGGTGACTGCAGAACTCATAATTAACAATTTTCCTTAGCACTGTTCTCTGTTCAACAGCTGTTAAGACTTTCATCGTATGTTTCATTTTGGGGACTAAGATTAGGAATATGTTTCCATTCTTCTAAGAAAAAAAAAAAGCAGCCTAGTGCAGACACAAGAACTAAATAATTTACCCACTTTAGGAAATGGGATAAGCTGTCTTTTATCAGTGTGATGAATGAAAAGGAAATAAAAATAGCTAAGAACAGGCCAAGGAAATCAATTCCACATCATTCATTAACATGACACAGGAGGTTCAGGGGGGCCCTGGGAAAAGAGGGGTGATTGAGAGCAACATCTGTCCTCTTTGCTAAAAGAGACGCTTGTTTCTGGCAAAGAAAAGCACTTCCCCAGTTCTCCACTGCCCCAGTTCTGCAGGCCAGTTCTCAGCTGGGAAGTTACCAGGGGCCGTTCTCGCTCAGCTGTGTTTGGAAGGACACAGAGCAATGAGGTGTGGAATCTCTGCCAATGCCAAGTGAATGATTAAATAAAAATGAACATATTCGAAAGGGGTTTCCTAGAACCTCTTTTTTTTTTTGAAGGTCGATGTTTTCTCTTCATATATACAAGACACATTAATCCATTAAATTTGAGGACACGGTACAAAAAAAAAAACCACTTTAAATAAGTCATGTGACAATGCTGTTCACAGTCATGATGCCATTTTGTTGCTGCTTTGTTTCCTAACAATAAAGGAGGAGACTTGGGGCTCCCACCTCCCCCACCAAACCCCGACACCACCAGGGTGAACAGCAGGAGGAGCAGGAAGGGAAGGGCCCACAGCAAAGTTCTATAATCTTGAGTGCAAGGGGAGAGGAGGAGAGGAAAGGAAGAAAAGGAAAAGAATATGAATCCTATAACACATCACTTCTTCATTCAGCTTCGTGCAAAATCAAGCTGTTTCCCACAATGTATGTGGTTTTCATTTATTCATTCAACAAACGCTGGGCACAGAGGTGGGGCTGGACTCAGTTCGAGGGGAAACGTCAGTAAATAAACAAAGCTCCCCTGCACCCAGCTCCCCCTCACCCACTCCCTGAGGGGTAATCCCAGCTGTGAATGCCAGGACGAAATGAGCTTAAAAACATCCAGAAATGTGAATGCTGGTTTATGAGCCTAAAACAAAAGCAAAAATAAAAACCTGGAAATCTCTTTAAAGAATTAAATTATTTTACTTCCATTTACATTATTTACATTATTTTCTTAAGGACACAGAAAGAAGGATGGTCTGGACTCATTTAGGCAGTATGAAAGTCACTAGAATGTACGCAGCTCTTTGTAAATCTGCATTCATTCCCTCACTCATTTATTCAACTAGTTATTAACCCTGGTGCCAGGTACTGGCGCTACGTGCTGCATGATTAAAGCATCTTTTAAAATGACGCATCAACACATCTCTGAAGTGAGAAAACTAAGTACTCGGACTCTATATTTAAGTTCATACACACACACATACAGGTTTGGGGACATCTTCATTTGACAGGCTTGTTCAGTACTGCACATGGTTCCAGAGATGCGGAGAGGGCCTTTGGGTCTCGCCATTAGACGTGGTCTTAAAAGACTAAGTGTGTGTGAACAAGTCAACTTAGATCTATTGTCTCTTCAAAAGACAATGGATTGTAGAGAATCATGAAGTATATTTGCTTTTTAAAAGTATGGGGAATTTTTATTTTATGGCGATGAGTCTACCTATTCAATACCAATATTCCTTTTGCCTCGTTATTACTTGAGCCCAATACCTAGGGGACTCCTTTTCTGTATCCTCACGTTGCCGGGGCCTTGTATGCTTAGGTCTGCTTAACTCGTGTTCAGAACTAGTGAGAACAGAGTCTCAGCTCTGACCTTCCCTGCCTGCTCCTCACACCTGGGGGTGTGAGTTCATGGGCTGTACACTCGCCAGATTAGCTCTTAACCGTAATGCGACTTTGTCTCAGCAGCAATCAAATCGTTGGCCTGACGGAATTCCTGTTATTGTTAAAAATGCTTTTCTATAAATACCCGATCTTATTTACATAATTACTATTAAGAACATTATGAATGATTTTTATTATTATGAGAATCATGAAAACAGGTTTTTTTATTTCACAATTTTTTCATCGATGGCATTTATCTCATGGTTAACATGTTAGTTATACTGTAATAATTATACTTCAGAGAACTTTCTGCTTTTGCAATGTATTATCAGTTTCTGGAGTTCTGGAATACTTTAGTGTTGGCAAAAGTGAGAAAATAAACAACTTGGAAAGAAATGGCAGCAGATGATAAAAATAACCAAAGTTGCATTTAATAGGGAAGTCAAGTCATAACATTAATATTTGCAGCTGACCACAGCACGTAATACAGTAGTAAGCCGTCCCATCTGTGGGATGGAACTACAAGAAGAATTTAAAGTTGTGGCCTGTTGATTATAGATTTAGTACCTAGCAGAGTGCTTGGCACCTGAAAACTGTTTAAGTACTGTTTGCCAAAGGGAGAAGTTAACTAGTGAGTCCATGAATTGCTTTTGGTTATGCAGAATTTTTAAATACAGAGAGCCAAAGATTTCTTTAGTTTAATAATCTGTTTCCTTAACTTGTAGGCCTAAGTGGTGGGTTCAGGATGGGTGTGTTCCTTTGTTGGAGGTTAGCAAACTCAAGTTCAGCTGCTCACCACTCAAAACCCAGTAATTTGGGAGGCAAGTGTCAGTAGAAAGAAAAGGTGCTTTAATTGGAAAAGCCAGCAATATGGGGAGAAGGTGGACTCATGTCCAGAGACCATCTCTGAAGATTCTGCTCAGCTGTGACAGTTTTTATTTTTATTTTATTTTATTTTTTTACTTTTATTTTTATTGAGTGATAGTCATTTTACAATTTTGTGTCAAAGCCGTGACAGTTTTTAAAGGGAAAAGTGGGGGGAAAAATCTCAGTGAATCATCAAGGCAGGAGGTTGGGTTCTGCATCATCTCTGTTGTGTGCAGACTGGCAGACTCTTTCTTTGGATGTTATCTTGCCCTCGTGATCTGCCTGCAGGATTGCTGAGGGGGCTGTTGTAAGTAAGATCTAATAATTCTTTAACTGCTTAATTCTTCTTTTCATCTAGGAAAAGAATCAGTGGGTTAGGCAAGGCATGGTTTGCATTCAGGAGAGCCTAAGTCAGGAATTAGTTTCAATTGCTTAGTGATATCGTTCCTATAATAAGGTTATTTTAAGATTAGAGGGTGACAGAAATGGGCAAACAGGAAAGGGCAATGAGCTTTCAGTTCCCCACTGTCAAACATCATTCTGCTTTTATGGGATTAGGGGTGAAACTCTGTCTTCTGTGACTTCTTCATGCTGACCTGGGGCACCGTGTTCTCAGAGTAGAGGATGTTGATGTGGGTCTGTAGCATCTCTTTGCTGACAATTACATATATAGGCAGAGCAAGCTACAATTATTTTGATGCCCACAAAGATACAGATTATTATGAACAGAAGCGTCAACCCCATTCTCTCAAGGCCAGTTCTTGGACTTGTGCTAAACATAGACTCAGTGCTGCTCAAGACAGAGCAGCCTGTGCCATGGCTGCAGCCTGGGCTTCATATGGTTGGTTTCTCCTCCGGGAAACTGCTCTGTAAAACAGCTCGGAGCGTGCATCAGACACTGAGTCTGTGACTCCCCTGTCCTAATTGTTAACGGCTCAGTTTTGTACTGAGTGGGGAGGGCTGCACAGTTCTACTCAGTTTCAGTCAGTGAGAGGACATGTCTGCAGACTGATCTGCAAGCTCCAGGCTCCCTGCTTCCCTCGCCCACTTCCCCTGTTCTTAGGATGTATGTTCCACACACCATTCCCTCAGTGGGAGCTATTTGCAAGGATGCAACCTGGAGAGAGCAGTGTGTTGCTGAGACAGAATATGGGACTGAGCCCTGTTAAGATCTCTATACAGACTTGTAAGATTCTGGCGGATGAGTGCAGAGATCTACTGTCTTCTGCACCCAAGACAAGCCTCCTGTGTAAGATTCCTTGCTCATTGAAAGCTGCCACCTGCCAGTCTGGAGTGGTGCCTCTTCCGTCCATCTTTCTTTGCCCTTTGTGGCCAGGGCCAGTTCCAAATTTCACTCTCTCAAGATTGCAAATAAACACAGTTGCTATGTTTAGACCTATTTTGTAGGTGTGCAAATGAATGGATAGAGAAGTTAGGGTTTGCCAGAATTTATAGTTAAGTAGTGGCAACAGGAAAAGAAATGGCTCTTAGGCTCCAAACTTATTTCATTATACTAGCCCATTAATATAGGGCTTTCTAGATCTTTTTTTCCTCCTTCCTTGCTTCCTTCCTTCCTCCTGCCCTCCCTTCCTCCCTCCCTCCCTCCCTTCCTTCCTTTTTTGGGAAATTCTTTCATTCTCGTTGTGTGGTGAAAAATGGATGGGCAGAATTTTCCTGAGCCATTAAAAAGCCAGTTAATATAAATCATCACTAACTTGCCAGAGAGAAAGTTTTCTGTCTGAAGCCAGCCCGATTTGAACCCCTTTCCGGTGATGAGACACATCCTTTGCTCTTAGTCCCAACAAAGCAGAACAGAGTAACCTGGGGGTTAGCTTTGGGAGGTCACCTGCCACACCTGCAGGAAGAGGTGGGAAGGGAGTGGACTTCCTACTGACAACACTTACAGACTTTCTCCGAGGTGCAAATGTAACCTTAATACAAGTATAAGCAACTCTTACTGTGAAAGAAAATGATCTTGCAGTAAGTTGGTTGCAGTTTCCAAGATGTATTATTTTAAAATATGAATGTTTGCTTTACAAGGAAAGAAAAAATAATTTTTCCTATAACCCCTGCTACATATTATAAAATAAATGGAGTAAGGAAACTGATATGCGTGAAAAAATGATGGTAAGGGACCTCTGGGACCTTTGAAGCTGCTAGTTTATTTTACAGTGGGCATTGTATATTCCGTCTGTAGCCCAGAAAACAAAATCCTTTCTGGTTAATATTTCTGTTCTCTTTGCCTCGAATTAATACCAGTATTACCTCTGTGCTTTAACACCGCTCCCTGCTGTTTACTGAACATCCCTACCTGATACCTTCAAGAACACTGGCAATTCTCCTTCAAGAACACTGGCAATTCTCAGAATAGTCAGTTTGGTGGTTTAGTCTCTCATCTGCCAAGAAGACAGCACTTGCTTTCTCTTGGTGGTCTGGGTAGCAAATCCTCCCTTTTCCAGCTGTGAACCTTCTGGCTCAGCGTTTTGTATTCATGAGGTTGATACTAATGCTGTCTCTTAGTACAGCAAATGCAAGTTCATTAACTCCCATTGAACAAGTAACTCTGTTCTTTCCTCAACTACTTGTTTTTAAGTAGAAAAAGGAAGAGGTTGCTGTTGAAAATATTATATAGTATACTAAGCCTGCCAGATTGGTGATTGGAAGAGAGAATGTATACATGTGCATATGTATATATGCATAATTTTATAATACAAGATTTACATTGCATCTTATCTTTCTTATGTAAAATCTGAAGCACATACAATGTTAGAGAGGACAATAGAATGAACACCCACATTTCTACTGCCCACCCTCAACGATGATCAACTCGTGGCCAGTCTTTTTTGGTCTTCCTTCCACATTCCTCCCATCCCCCCAGATTATACTGAAGCAAATCCCAGACGTTTCATTTTGCTTGTATATTTCAGTACATATTTTAAGACACAAGGACTCTCCCATAAAAATTAGCACCGTTGGAAGCATAGTTAATAGAGACAGCTCCTAACCAACTAATTATGTTGAAGTGTTTCCTCTTTCCAAGTCAATTTGCAGAACCTCTCACTCAAAACTACAATCTGATGATGCTGAGTTGGCATCTAGACTGTATCACAGATGCCCAGTTAATCAAGACGCAGTTCAAGTGTGGCACAAATTGCACTGAGTTCTAGGTGCTGAAATCAGGGCTTTTCTTTCCTGTGCTCAAGGCCAGTCCTAAAGTCTAAAGCTCATCTTTTCTGCATCTGGGAAGCCAGCTCTGGTCTGCAGATCACCCGCCCCGCCCGCTCTGCTGCCCCCACTCCAGGGCTCCCAGTCTCTTCGACCCTCCACATTGCTGCCTGCTGGCACCGCCTCGCTTACTCCCAACCCCAGAGCGATGTCTGCTTCTCTCAGAGTCCCATTTCCAGAGTGAACTTTGCTAGAAAGGCAGCCCGCATTCACATACACTAAGATGCATGAATTAGAAATAATAATTTTTCTAAATGCATCCTCTTCCTTGTTATTTTCAATCACAGTCTTTGACAAGAAAGACAGGAATATCAGAGATCGAAGCTGGCACAGCAGACATCTGTGTGTCTGGGTCACAACGTGTGCACTCCGGGCTTCCTGAAAGCGGCAAATAGAGAAGGCACAGCAGAGGCACGTTCTGGCCCATTATTCTGTCTTCTCTTCCTGTTTGCACACCCAGAGTTTTTCTTTGTCATAGCTCAGTAGGAATAACCAGAATAAGAGAAAGAATAAGTTGGAAGGAGAAGAATAAAAGGTAGAAAAGCAAGACAGAGGTGAGGGAAATCCAGGAAGGAGATGGGTGCTCTGTGGGACGTTGAATTATGTAGGGTCCTGGTAGATTTCTCACGAACGAAAATGCATTCATTAAATGATTTTTTTTTTCATGATCAGAACACGAGAGTTTATTTTATTTCCTTCTCTGCTATTGTATATGTTTGAAATGTTTCATAATACAGATAAAGATAAGCTAGCATATAAATATAATGTAAAAGAGGTCATGTTGTGGGGAGGGATTGCTCAGTGGTGCTTAGCATGCAGAGGTCCTGGGTTCAATCCCCAGTACTTCCACTTAAAAAAAAGAAAAATGAATCCTCAAAAAAAAGAAAAAAAAAAAGAGGTGATGTTGCGATTGAGAAGAGTGAATGAGGTATTGAGATTTTCTCCTTACCAGTGTGCATAAGATTTATCCTGAAAATTATAAATTATAGATGTACGCATATAGATAGATATGTGCGTGCACACATTCTCATAACTCTAGATATGAGTGTGACCAAAAGAGCAGGAACATGGGGTCAATAGGAGTGTTCTTTCAAATCTTTACAAAGTGATCGATTAAGGCCCATGATTTTTAAGAGAAAGAACTTGGAAGAGCACTCCTCTGGAATTTTAATGGCCTGGTAATAATACCTAAAAATTACATGCATATATGCATGTCAAACAGAAAAGACTGAACAAAAGAAATGGAAGCACTAAAATCCAGGTGTACAAGCAAGGAGTCCAGGATCACAGAGGCGTGCGTTTTCCCTCTTTCTCTTTCACATCTTGTGTTTTAAAAAGTTGTGTGGTGAAGCCTTTTAAAGAAGGCTTTAACTCACCCCATTTTCCTTTTCTGTCTTTCACAGGCCCTTAATTATTCACCATTGTAATTAAATCTGTGTTTATACTATTTTTTAATTTTACTTATTTTGAATGGCTTACTATTTACTTTTCTGTTACTTTGCCACCAGTAAAATCTCTAAGATTATAACAAAAGATGAAGTTATTCACTTGGAAACATATATTAAATAAAAGGGGATAAAAGAAATATTAACCAGTGTTATATAAAAAACCAAAAATTATTTGAAAAATGTTTTCATCAGAAAAGTGTCAATGATTAAATATCTCAGGCTTTCAAGCAGCCTGATTACTGACTGACACAAAAAATGCAAAGCTTTGATTCAGGAATGGTTGTGCTTTTATGTGTCTGCAGGTAACATGCGAACTTGCTTTTATCATCATCGTTTTATCTAGGGCTGCCCCTGGTAAAAATGTGACTTATGTTTTTTAACAAATGTAGGTATAGTTTGAATGCTGGGGAACTGCTTTATTTCTCAAGTTGGGGGAAAGCCCTGAGTGTCGTTGAATAATCCTTAAGGCAAGAGCTCTATTGCCAGATAGGATGGCGGGGTTTTGGCTCCTGGAATCCTACTGCGTATCAGTTAGGATTGCATCTTTGGAGACCCTCTTAATGCTTCCATGTGAGAAACCAACCATGTGTATGTTTTTCGCTACATTTTTGTAGTAGTTTTTACTGTATCTTCACATTTGAACTGTCTGTTCTGTGTATTTGTAAGGGAAACTATCAGCTTCATTTTCTAACTGACAGATTTAATGATTCTGAATTTCACAACTTGCACCGTCTGAAGCCCCCTGGGCTTTGGCTGTGGGACGGGGTAGTGGTTGGGCCCTGGTTTGTGCTGCCCGGCCTTGAGCAAGAGGAGGCGTGGTGAGGGGCGTGGTGGGGGGCGTGGTGGGGGCGGTGCTTGGTGGAGGTCCTGGGACAAGCACACTCCCCGCCTCCTTCTGGAGCGGGCTTGTTCCTACGCTGGGGATGAGACAACCACCCAGTCAGCTGTTCTGGAAAGACTCTGTGGACTCTGAGCAGACACCGCACTGCTGTGAAGTTCAGATGACAAGAAAGATGTGCAGGTGAAAAGTCCCTTTCTTCTCACATCTCCCACTGAGCCAACCAGCCAGGTGTCTTCAGAAGCAGAAGGAGACCGCCCCTGGCTTGGACTTGGCATTTTCACCAGGAGGCTTTCTCTGTGTTCACCCCAGTGGAGGTGCTGGAGCAAAAGAGGAGAACAGAGCAGGTGCTGTCACTGCAGCTGGCAGACTGCTGTGTGAGCTGACGGTCCTATCAGAACCCCAAGGAACACCGGGGACCCTTGGAGCAGGCGGTGGAGATGTTATGTGAATAGAGGAGGTCTTGGAGACTGGAATTTGGGCATTGATATAAATATGACTTCTTTTCCCTCTTCTCTCCCCACCTCCCTGCCTCTCTGCCTGCCTGCCTCCCTCCTTTCCTTCCTTCCTTCCTTCCTTCCTTCCTTCCTTCCTTCCTTCCTTCCTTCCTTCCTTCCTTCCTTCCTTCCTTCCTTCCCTCTCTCAAGTGGCTAAAACCAGGAGCAGATTTACTACTATTCTTATATTTTAATTGAAATATATACTATTTTCACACTTTTGGCAGGAGAAGCTTATAACTCTAAAAAGATTTGGCGGTCACAATTTCCATAAGTAAAAGATCACCATGGAGGTCAAGAACAGTTTACTTCTGACAAAGAACATTTGTTAATTTCTGATACTGATAAGGATATTATTTGTTTCCAGCAGTTTTTAAGCTTCTTCCAGGAATCCAGTGACAAAGTTCTGTGGAAAGCCTCCTTCCTTCCTTACTGGAGGTAAAGATGCAGAATGTTGAGGGAATCAGGAAAGGATGTTCAAGTTCTAAACATACGATGCATGACATGTGCTTAGGTTGCTAAGGTGTTTGAAATACATTAGTAATCCAGCCAGGAAAAAACAAAAGTCTTAATTGGAAGTTTGTTCTGTGTGAGAGATGCTGAAACTAGGGATCTTTTGTGATTTCCTGTGCTCCTCGTGAGGGTTACCATGTGAATGACGTAAATTAACATTTAATTTAAAAAATAGCTATTTGGTCTGTCTAAATACATGGCCCATGAGCTGGCACACTGACTCAGCTATACACTGGCTCTTTGTTCCTCAGTTGCCATATTGTGGTTAGTATTTGGCTGCTTTAAGAAATAAGTAAAGGCTGATACTGAAATAATTTTTTCACACCTGACTGGGTAAAAACACTCCTTTCTTTAATCATTGTAAAGTTTTAAAATATCTCCTTGCATTTGACATACGGTTGTGGAACGCATACATCTAAATATTACTCTGGAGTTTTACGCATAAATACCTGAGGGTTGTTACCATTTCGTTATCTTTCAGAACACGTCTGATTTGTGGGGTCATTTTTCCTTATTTAAATATGAGAAAATATGCCTTGTGAGTTGTTGTAAATTTGTTTCCCCCAAATTCCTCTATCAGATTAGAATCCTGGTGTTAAAGATTGGTTTCCTTTGTTGCTGTTTTTTTTTCCTCTACTGACACTGCTTTAGCATAATGGTTCTCAGTTCTCCCTCAATTACTGATGTGACATTTGAAGTGGCCCCTGCTTCCAGTGTCACCGTCTCCAGCCCATCTTGGATGCTGAACACACGGGTTTTGAAGCTTGTCACTCTTTGACTTAACAGCCTTTCAAAATCAGGTTCAAATTTCCCAACTTGGCCCTGCTCTTTTCACCCACTGCCTTTAGCCCATACATTGCCCACCTTCCTCACTCTTGCCCCCATCTTCCCTCCTGCTGTTACAGAAGTACTTGAGATCCCCTCTATAATTCTGTGATGCCTCATTCTGTCTCTGTGTGCACAGACTCTGCCCTCCAGTGTCGCTCCGTTCTTGCGGACTTTCTTAAGAGTCACGTCTAGAAGGGAGTTTGTTGACTGTCACTGAGCTCTGCCTCTGTTTTCTCAGAGGACCCTGCATGGACCCAACAGAGGATTTATAACTCTGGTTGCTTGTCCCTCTCCTCATGAGATCACTTGAGGTTAAGGCTGTATTTCTTACTACGTTTGTATTTCCAGTGCTAACATAGCATCCGGAACATACTAGACGCTCAAATATATTGTGGCCGGCTGAATACGAGATGATGATACTTCATTAGTAACCTATGCATGTGAGGGATTGTTCTAAGCCCTACACATGTTTTCACATTTACTCCCTCACCACAAGCCTGTGCAGTAGGTACTGTTATCCACCCTACTTAACTGATGCGGAAACTGAGACACAATGAAGTTAAATAAAATACCTAGGGTAACAGCAAGTCAGCAGAGAATCTGAGATTAAACTACAGGCAATCTATTTCCCAGCTGTTTGGTATGTTTCTTCTAAAATTGGTTTTGTGAGTAAGTTTTCTTTAACTCCACAATCTGTGCTCTTATATGTAGGAATAAGTGAACTTTGTGGTTTGGTTCAGAACTTTGAGTTACTTTAGAAAATTTGTAGTTACCTTATAGCCAGATCTAGTTTGTAGAAATAAAACTGTACAAACAGCACTTTGAATTTGTCAGACAGGTATTGCTCTGCTCTGTGTGTCCTCATATACTAGCTTCCTGTAGTCACTTTGCTGTGCTCGCAGTTTCTGTCCTACCAACCAATTCCTGGGCTCTTGTCAGTTCCCAGGCCCTTGTCAGTTTCTCCAGTATAGTTTCCTCTCTGGGAGCCACAATTTTCCTGTCAAATACCTGATAGAGTCACATGTTGTGTTATTTTTATTATTACCTTCGTCTCTCCAGGTATCACATTAATCCCTGTTTTTAAAAAAATAGTGTCTTTGCTATAAGAACTTCCCTTTCTTCAACATTTAAGTTCCTTTTGAATGTGATGGAGACCTGCCGGATGTCTGTGTAGGTCAGAAGAGGGTCTGGATGAAAAGATCAGGGCACTTTGCATCTCATTGTGCTGTGACCACGCCCACGTTGTTTTTGTGTTGTGTTTAACCCTGTTAAAGAACTTGCTGTTTCCATCATGGTATCCACAAAGGAAAGCTCTCATCCTAGTGAAGCCAAGAATTAAAATATAGATGTATATAAAAAGAAGAGAGATCTGAGAAGTGAAAAACGTAGTTTTAAACTTAAAATAGTAGCAGCTTTATTTTGCTGCCTGATGAGACAATATAATGGTTTGGGAATTTGGAATGAAAAGCATTGTGGGTTCTCTCACTGTTAAGACTAGCACAGGGAACTGTATTCCATATCTTGTAGTAACCTATGGTGAAAGAGACTATGAAAACGAATATATGTATGTTCATGTATGTCTGAAGCATTGTGCTGTGCAACAGAAATTGACAGAACATTGTAAACTGACTATACTTCAATAAAAAATATATTTAAGAGGTAGAAAAAGAAAAGTTTTAAAGCACTTATAACTGAGAGTTTTAGAAAAGAAATAAAAATGTAAAATGATGAACTGTGACTTTACTCACTGTTCCATATAATGTGTTTTTAAATCCTAATGAAAAATGTTTTTATCTTTGCTTTTATTTTTTCTCTTTCTACTAGATAGCAGGGACTTTCTGTGTTGTATCTTTTGCCATATTATAAATTTTTTATAAAGTGGAATGTTTCTATCACATTTTTATACATCCTAGGATGCCTATTTTAGTCAAGGTCTGATTTGTACTTGTAATCTCTCAGCTGTTTGGTACGTTTCTTCTTAAACTGATTTTGCAAGTAAGTTTTCCTTAACTCAAAACTTTTTTTATTAAAATTTAACTTAAAAATTTTTAAGTTAAATTTTAAACCATCTGAGATTAATTTTTGTATATGAAGTCTCGAATTTAACATTTTTAAGTGTGTAGCTAGTTAAGCCAATAATTTATATGCAATCTATCATTTAAAAACCCCTGTAAACAAGATTATACTGTATAGCACAGGGAAATATATACAAGATCTTATGGTAGCTCACAGAGAAAAAAATGTGACAATGAATATATATATATGTAACTGAAAAATTGTGCTCTACACTGGAATTTGACACAACATTGTAAAATGATTATAAATCAATAAAAAATGTTAAACAAACAAACAAACAAAAAACCCCCTGTATTCAACTACAACTTTTGCCATAAACTTTTGTATGTATATATATACATACACATATATAAACACATCCATATAATATGAATTTCTTTCTTTCTATTGATTTATTTGTCTATTCCTATGCTAGTAAAATATCAGTATGATTATCCTGTAATATCTTATAAGGAAAATATCTTCCTTTTCATACATATAGATATATATTGTATATATTATATGTAACAAATATATTTGGTACTCTTCTTGGATATTCTTGAAAATTTATTTTTCCATATTAGCTCCAATATCATTTTATTTAATTACAATGTATTGATTTTTTTACTTTGAGTTGCTGTAAACTTATATATTAATTTTTTGAAAATTTATATTATTGTTATATGTCATCCAAAAAATCACAATACATCTTCATTTCATTGCATCTTTTTTGAGTCCTTCAAAATGATTTTATATTGTCTTCCTATAGATCCTGTGACTTTCTTGTTAAATTTATTACTAAAGATTTTATACTTTTGTTGCTCTTGTAAATATTTTTTCTCATTTTCTTTCTAATTATTTATGGCTAAATAGAGAATATTGGTTTTTTTCAAGCTATTCATATATGAAGAAATTTATCAAATTATCGTATTAAGTATAACGATTTTTAAGCCTAGAATTTCTTGAGTTTTCAAAGTATAAAATTGTGTCATTCATTTTTTACACAAACTTTCATATATTCTTTTCCATTATTTACCCAGGGATTACACAAGAAAATTTCATTTTCTTGTCTAATTATTTACTACACTTCCGAGTTAATGATGAATGATACTGTGATTCCCTATGCAATCTCCAATTATAATTGCAATTGTTTTAATATTCCAATATTTGGGATCATATTAGCTGTTGATTTTTGTTAGATAGTTGTCATTCTGTGTCGGTTGTGTTCTGCTATTTCTGTGTCACTTAGGATTCCTTTCAGGGATATATGAAACGTATCAAATGCCTTTCCTACCTCTAATGTTATGATTATATGATTTTCTTTCTCTGTTTATTGGTAAAATTGATTATGTTATCAGATTTCCTGAAGTATTTTTTGCATATGGGTGATTCAACTTCAGGAAATCTGATAACATAATAACTTTTAATAATTTATATTCTTTGCATAAACCCCTACGTGGGACATGGGATATTAATCCCTTCATACAGGATTGGGTTCTAATTATTAATACTTCATTTAAAATTTTTCATTGAAATCATTTAAAATGCTTTTTTTTTGTGATCTTTATTAAGTTTTGGCATTAAAGTTTGCTGTCTTAAAATCAACCGAAGAATTTTCCATGTGCTCTCACGTTGTTGAATATTTTAAATAACTGAAAATATTTGTTCTTTAAAGACTAGAGATTAGATTGAATTTGCTATGAGTTGATCTAATCCAGATTCTTTTATAATAGATTTTTCATTACTTTCCAGTCTTTTTATAGGTAATCCGTATGTTCCAAAATTTCTACTTCTTTTTAGATCCTGCTTGGAAATTTAAACTTTGCTATGAAATGTTTTATTTCCTGTTTAATTGAAAATTTATTGCCATAGTTTCAATTATAATTTTTTTATTCATGTAATGTCTTCAGTTGCTGATTATGTCTATTTTTTCAACCTTAATCCTGTATATCTTTGCTGTCCAACCACTCCTTAATCAAAGGTTTTATATGTTTCATTAGTATGTTTATAGAATTTTTTAATTTATTTATTTTCTCTAATTTTAATTAATTTCTGCTTTGATTTATGTTAATTTCCCTTTCCAACTTTTTTGGTAACTTTTATTAACACTATCTCTGTTTCTTGTAAGTTCTGTGTTTATGTGCTTTCATCTTTAATAATGATAAAGGCACTAAAAACAGTATGTTTTTCTAAACATAGCTTTTGCTATGTTGCGTGTATTCTCAGATAGTGTTTCCTCATTTATATGCTTTCCATATAATTTATATTCAGTTTTGCTTTCCTCTTTTATTCAGGGATTATTTTAGGAGTATGTTTATTAATTTGAAATTATTTAAGATTATTTAACATTCTCTAATTTTATTGGAATATGGTCAGCATATCTAATCCCTAAGATTTTCATAAGGAAAAACCCCACAAACTTTCCTCGTGGCCAAGTATATGATTTATTTTTGTTAGTTACTCATGAAAACACTAAAAAGCATAAGTTTTCTAATTGAAGAATGTAAGTTTCAATTTATAGCTATTAAATAAATTTTCTCAATGTTTAAAAGTAAATTCTTTGTATGTATGATTTCCATTTATATTTTTTCCTGTTTTTAATATCAGTTGATCTTTTCATTTCTTTTTTTATTTAATGCCTTTTATTTTGGTGATGGCTTTACTGACATATAATTCACATACCATACAATTTCACAAATTTAGAGTGTATGACCCAGTAGTTTTTAGTATATTCAGAGAGTTGGTCAATAGGCACATGAAAAGATACCTCTTATTTTGCACATTTTGCTAGTATGTTTTAGTATCTTCAGGTTTATGGGTGTCGTGTCTCCTACAGTTACATAATGTTTCCCTTTTTACCTGTGTGGCTATTTGAACCTTAAGCGCCACCTGATCTGATGATACTATTGCCATTCTTGCATTATTTTCTTTGCATTTATACCTGTTTTACTTTCCCAATCCTTTCATGTTAAGTCTTTGTTTATCACTTTGATTTTAGTGAGTCTTTTACAAATAGCCTTTAGCTGAGTTTTGGCTTATAACTCAATTTCTATTTTTTAAGGGGAGAATTCAGTATATGAGTAATATATATGATTTTATTTTTTTCGTGGATAACAACTATTTTCCCTGAAAAGAAATTGCCCTTCCTCAACTGTCTCCCTGCACCACCGCACACATCAGAAGCAAATATAGAACATTTTTCCTTCTCCTCTGCCTACTTCCTTCCTCTAGGTTGAGACATTTTACGTCATTTTCTTCCACCCACAACTCCTCGTTTTGAAGTCACTGTAACAAAAGTTATGGGTTGTTGTGAGAATTAAATGAAAAATAAATGCTTAATACATTGCTTTTGATATGTAAGCAGTCAGTAAGTGTTGTTTGCTATAATTAAGACTATTCATTCTGGTATTTTCCACTTGGATTTATCTGTTAATAATCATGTTACAGGGCATTGGTCACCATGATTGACTGTCCTCTTCACTTTCCCATCTTAGGTGTCTTGTGCTGTCTGTTCTTCTTTCACTTGGAGGGTGGGGGTAAGACACTTGCAGATTCCTTGCACGGCCTCAGCAGTCCTCCTTTAATGCTAACAGTTGAATGGGAGTGATTCTTGGATCGCTGGCCTTGATTTTCAGTCTCATGTTTTTCCAATACCTTCCTGCTTCTGATGCTGCAGGTGAGAAATCAGATGAAAATCTGATCACTTTTTCCTTTGCAGATAACTTAGTCTTTGTGTCTGGGATAGTGGGATATTTTTTCTTTCTATCCTTGGTGTTCAGACATTTTACCAGGATGTAGCATGATTTTTATCCCCTTGTATTTTTTCTCCATTACTAAAATATTCCTTTGATCTGATTTTTCAAGCCACTAAAGCAGGTTGTAACAGGATCTATGCACTCTTTACATTTGTCTACTGAATCCTTTCCTCTGGAAATCTTAATTTTAAAAATTATTTTGTTAAGTATTGTTTTCTCCAGTGAGACTTTTCTTTGTATTGTATTTGTATCTCCTTGGGTATTCTGATTATAATTTTTGTTGGAGTCATCTGCTGCCTTCTCCAGTAGTTCTCTATCACCAGCATGTGTTTGTTTGTTTTTAGTCTCTCTGTCTTGGTAATTAGGTCCCTTTAAATTTAAATATACTGTTAGGTTACTTTAAAATCAATCATCTCTGTTGAGCATCCCACGGGGTAATTGCCTCACCTGTATCAGATCCCCAGTGTTCACCAGGTCCTCACCCTGGCACTCAGGCTGGTCTTCAGGCTGTCACTCAATCTGAAACTGAGAAAACCCAGATCTGTTCTTTTATCTTGAGACTCTAACCAGCACCTCACACTTGACTGGCCTTTGGCTCAGGAGAGGCTGTGAGGCTGGAGCTGGGAATGGAGGAGCAGGAAGCCATGTCTGGAGTCCATCCCTGACCCCCAAACATTGAGCTCCCCACCATTTTTTAATAAATCTTATTCACCTGATCATATTTTAAGGACATGACTATCATTTTACCTATGGGAACCTTTTATCACTCTGGGGTCACCAGTTCCAAAGGCCTGGATTTTTTTTTAAGGATCTGAATCTCTTAATCTTTACCGTGTCATGGTTAATTTATGCATTTTCAGTTTCCAGTCTTCTCTCTGCTTATGCCTGTAATGTTAATGTATAACTAGGATGGCAAAGGGTGTAGATTTTATAAGTTTCATAAAGGAAACCCATATTAGGCCAGAAACCTGTATTTGCTTATTGGTGGCTCTCAGCTTGTGGGTGGAGAGTGGTGCGTGAGGACAGCCTTACCCTTTCCTTTCAAAGCTGTGTAACTTATGTGACTTCACTCTTTGAGAAGGAATTCATCTTGTCCACTCTATCTCATCAATTTAGCAGGAATTACTTTTTTCTCGTGCTTCTAGTGTTCTCCTAGGCCTTTCCACTCACTGGAGATTTTGGGAAGTATCCTCTGGCAGACACCTCTATAATTAATCCCTTAATGAGCGAATTCTAGCTCATTAGAAAAATTTCATGATTCCTACACAAACTAAGTAGAACAGAAACTCCATGAAGTTAGGAACATTATTTTTGTCTCCATTTTTTTCCCCAGCATCTAAATTGATGTCTGGCATAAAGTAGATGCCAATAAATATTTATTGTATATAAAGTTGGATTCAGTAATTCAATAAAAAACAATGCATTTTATTTTGTTATTTTCGTCCTGGGATGCAAATATGACCCAGAAAATAAAATGGACAAACTAGAAGAAATGGACAAGTTGTTAGAAAGATACAATCTCTGAAAAATGAACCAGGAAGAAATAGAAAATGTGAACAAACCAACTACCAGTACTGAAATTGAATCATTAATTTAAAAACTCCCAACAAACAAAAGTCCAGGACCAGATGGTTTCACAGGCAAATTCTACCAAACATTTAGAGAAGAGTTAAAACCTGTCCTTAAATTATTCCAGAAAATTTCAGAAGAAAGTATACTTCTGAACTCATTCTTTGAGGCCAGCATTACCCAGATACCAAAACCAAACAAAGATATTACAAAAAAAGAAAATTACAGGCCAATATGAATGATTCAAGAATTCTCAACAAAATACTAGCAAAGCAACTCCAGTAATACATCAGAAGGATCACACAGCACGATCAAGTGGGATTTATCCCAGGGATGCAAGGATTTTTCAATATCTGCAAATCAGTCGATGTGATACAACACATTAACAAATTGAAGAATCAAAACAATGAAGAATGATCACCTCAATAGATGCAGAAAAAGCTTTTGATAAAATTCAGCATCCATTTATGATAAAATCTCTCCAGAAAGTGGTTATAGAGGTAATATATCTTAACATAAAAAAGGCCATATATGCAAACCCACAGCTAACATCATACTCAACAGTGAAAATTTGAAATCATTTCCTCTAAGATGAATAACAGGATAAGGATACCCTCTCTCACCACTTCTATTCAACACAGATTTGGAAGTCCAAGCAGCAACAATCAGAGAAGAAAAAGAAATAAAAGAAATCCAAATTGGGAAAGAAGAAGTAAAACTGTCACTGTTTGCAGATGATGTGATTCTATACATAGAAAATCCTAAAGATGCTACCAGAAAACTACTAGGACTCATCAGTGAATTTGGCAAGGTTACAGAATATGAAGTTAACATACAGAAATCTGTTGCACTTCTATACATTAACAGTGAAATAACAGAAAAAGAAATTACGGAAACAATCCCATTTAACGTTGCATCAAGAAGAATAAAATACCTAGGAATAAACCTACCTAAGGAGGCAAAAGAGCTGTACTCCAAAAACTATTAAGATGCTGATGAAGGAAACTGATGATGACACAAACAGGTAGAAAGACATACCATGTGTACTTAAATTGGAAGAATCAATATTGTTAAAATGACTATGCTCCCTTAGGCAATCTGCAGATTCAGTGAAACCCCTTTCAAGTTACCAATGTTATTTTTCACAGAACCAGAACAAAATAATGTTAGCTTTGTATGGAAACACAAAAGACCCCAAATAGGCAAAATAGTCTTTGAGAAAGAAGACAGAGCTGGAGGAATCACACTCCCTGACTTCAGACTGTGCTGAGAAGCTACCGCAATGAAACAGCATGATACTGGCACTGAAACAGACACATAGATCAACAGGATAGAAAGCTCAAAAATAAACTCACTCACTCATAGTCAGTCTTCCATAAAGAAGGCAAGAATGAGCAATGAAGAAAAGACAATCTCTTCAGTAAGTGGTCCTGGGAAAATTGGACAGCTACAAGTAAAAGAATGAAATTACAACACCATATACAAAAGTAAACTCAAAATGGAGTAAAGACCTAAATGTAAGACCAGATACTCTAAAAGTCTTAGAGGAAAACATAGGCAGAAAGATGACTCTTTGACATAAATCACTGCAATATTTTTTGGATTTGTTTCCTACAGTAAAGGAAATAAAAACAAAAATAAACAAATGAGACCTAATTGAACTTAAGAGATTTTGCACAGCAAAGAAAGCAATAAAAAATGAAAAGGCAACCTACAGAATGGGAGAAAATATTTGCAAATGATGCCCCTGACAAGAGATTAATTTCCAAAATATACAAACAGGTCATACAGCTCAAAGTAAAAAAAACTAAATAACCCAATTAGAAATGGCCAGAAGACCTAAATAGACTTTTGTTCAAAGAAGACATACAGATGGCCAGTAGGCACATGAAAAGATGCCCAACATAGCTAATTATCAGAAAAATGGCAATCAAAACTACAATGAGGTATCACCTCACATCAGTCAGAATTGCCATCGTTAAAAAGTCCAACAAATGCTGGAGAGGGTGTGGAGAAAAGGGAACCCTCCTTCACTGTTGGTAGGAATGCAGTTTGGTGCAGCCACTGTGGAGGACAGTATGGAGGTTTCTTAAAAAACTAAAAATATGCACTCCTGTGCGTATAAAGCTCTTAATTCAAGAAGATACAGGTACCCCAATATTCATAGCAGCACTGTTTGTAATAATGAAGACATGGATGCAACCTAAATGTCCATCAACAGATGAATGGATAAAGAAGATGTGGTATATTTATATATACAATGGGATGTTACTGTGTCATAAAAAAGAATGAAATAATGCTATTTGTAACAGCATGGATGGACCTAGAGATTATTATATTAAGTGAAGTAGGACAGAGAAAGACAAATACATGATATCACTTATATGTGGAATCTAAAAAAAAAAAAAAGGTACAAATGAACTTATTTACATAACAGAAGAAGACTCACAGACATGAAACAAACTTGTAGTTACCAAAGGGGAAAGGGTGGGGTGAGAGATAAATTAGAAGTTTAGGATTAACAGATACACACTACTATGTATAAAATAGATCAACAGGGACCTATAGTTCCAATAGGGAACTATATTCAGTATCTTGTAATAACCTATAATGGAAAAGAATCTGAAAAAGAATATATATATGTACAAATGTGTATATATAGGAGTATATACATATGAATATGTGTGTGTGTGTGTGTGTGTGTGTATAAAAACTGAATCATTTTGCTGTAGACCTGGAACTAACATGACATTGAAAATCAACTCTACACTAATAAAAAACAAATTAAAAAAGAAATATGACCCAGGCATGGTCCCAATCTGTGTATAAAAATGCCTATTATCTCATTTATGTCCGTTTTCCTCTGCAAATAAATTATCTGAACTAAAAAGTAATTCTTTAAGAGACGAAGTCGAACTTCAAGAATAAAACATTTTTTGTGTTCTTTCCTTACATCATGACAATTTAAAAGATATATATACCACACATGGGTATATTAAAATCAGTCTTTTTTTATTAGAATAATTTTCTCACTTTGTGGAGGAACTATTGCATGTAGCACAGTTGAGGGGCATCAGCTGGGGGAATGTACCTTCTGTCTGAGATGCTGGCTGTTTTGTTTGCTCCCTGTGGCATCACTAAAGAGTAATTGTCTTTGGGAGTCCACTCAATTCAGACCTGGACAACACGCGAAGAGGTGCTTTAACTCCATGCTTTGTAATGACAACCAAACACAAAGAGTATTATCAGGTCACAGGATGCGCTGAAGATTATATAATCAATTTAAGAAGACAAATGTGTGTTCTTATATGGAAATGTATTACAAAGGAAATAGATGAGAGTTCTGGTATTGGATTTCAATTTCTCCTCTAAAAAGTACTTTGGTGGCCAAGTCAAACGTAAGAGCAGTGCTTTGTAATGCAGGTTCCGTGGGGTCGGCCCACCTCGTGTTTGTCACAGCACACACCTATCCCACCCTGCTTCAGGGCACTCAGTCCCAGCCGCCTAGACTCTGCAGTCAGTGAAAGGACTCAAGGTTCTACTTTGCAGGTCGCCACTCAAATGCGTTCTCCAGACCAACTCTCCTAACTCCTCACTGTTTGCAACTCGAAACAGTTCCTTCTGTATTTACCATGTTCTTAAGTGCCTGCCACTCCTGTCCTCTGACGTGTTTTCTCTCTTTGTAGGGTGCTGTTCTCTCTGACACCTAGGTCCATGTCCTTCTACATAACATCCAGTCATTTTCACATCACTCTTTCTGAGTCATGGGGCAGCAGTCTGAAGATTTTGTGGTGTCTCACACTTTAGAAGGGAGAATCAGTTTCAGATGGAGTATGACAAAACCAGAATCTCCTCCACCAACATCAAATACTTCCTCTGGCTGTGGTTTTTACTTTTTAGCCATTACCTGTATGATGGCAGGTTACACTGCCCTGTCTTTTTCCAGAATACAAGCCTGCAGTTGATAAGAGCTAACATTTCTTTTTGGAACAGTCACCATGTGCAGGGACCTGCTATAAATGCTTTACATCTATAAATTCATTTAACTCTTACACCAACTCTATCAAGTAGATTTTATTATTCCCATTTTTGTAGATGAGGAACCTGGGGGTAGAGAGAGATTCCTCATCTGCAAAATTTAGTAACTTGCCCAACTCACACTTTTAGTAATAAGAGGAAGTGAGGTGGAAATTTCAAGCAATCAGCCTCCCCAGTTTGCACTTGTAATTGTTACACTATGCTGCCTCTCAAGACCTTGGATTTTCACTCTTCCTGGAGTTAACAGCAAACTGCAGTGTCTGTCCTGTCAATAGCCACTATATATTTAGACAAAGAACATGGAATCAGGTTGGAGTCCTCAATTCTAAGTGAAAATGATCCCAAATTGCACAGAGCTGGGTCCGAACGTGTTATCACCTTACGAGGAAGGTACAAGTGAGCAGAGAATCAACACACAGTCCACCGAGTCCACATCACCCACCTACTCAAGCCTGTGCAGAGCTACGCATCCTTTGGTCCCCGGCTGCTGCTAGCCACAGTCAGTACAACTGTGCTGCCCTCCTGCGACAGGCTCATCTCTTCTGCATTGTTTGATTTCCTTCCTGAGGCAGAGTCTCCTGGTTGTCTCCTGTTATCCACTCTCCCTTCCTGAGCAAAAGAGCGACTCAGCCGAGATAATTTCCAGCTCCATTGTTTCACGGGGGCGACCAGGTGACCAGGTTCCCGTCAGTGAGATGCGAGCAGATGTGTATGGAGTATGTAAGGAGTCTAGTCTTCTCAGTCATCCTCTCGCCTGGGTGCTGGCTGTTAGGGCTGCAGGTCTGGCAGTCAGCTTGGACCGTGAAAAGGGGCATCCTCTACGAATGGCTGTGAGGTGAGCTGGAGGGAGGCGGGGTCTAAGTACAGCCTTGAGGGACCCCTCTGCTGGCCATGGGCTCCATGTGTCCAGGTGTTTTGATATAGAAAAGAAAGAAACTTCTGTCTTGTTTAAGCAACTCTTATTTCGGGCTTCATTGCATCATACTGCTGAACTGAATGGATACATTCTTTAAGTAGATGCCGTAAGTTTTGAGCAATGGACAAAAAAAGGACAATAGAAAATCAGGTAAATAGGATGACAGTAATTTGCACATGAAGTAGTTTAGAGTTAGTTGCTTTTCTTGGAATAGAAATTTATTTATTCTACTGGTACTGCTTTTCACAGAAAATAGTATTCATCAGAAGAATGTCTTCAGGATATTATCCACGAGAAAGAAAATATAGTGATCAAAGCAATATTAGAATAACTCAGCATAAAAGAAGTGTTTTTTTCAACAAAAAGATATTCTTTGGTAATCTTACAGATGATATCTTTCCCTTTTCTTAACTTTTTTTTATTGTTGTAATTATTATTGTGTGTGATTGAAAGTGTAGAACTTGGATATTTTAAAATATTTTAGGCATGTGTTTTATTGTTTTTTTTTCCTTTATTTTTAAAAACACAATATTGGTACTAATATTTAAACAAAGCTTTCCTTCCTTTCTCATCTCTTGCTCCTAAACCCTCTATGAATTTGTTGTCCCCTAAAAATGAGTCATCTGAGATCTGAATACTAACTAGTGAACAGAAGTCTTTTGTTGCTCTAAAGATTAGTTGCTCGTGTGACCCATTCATCCTCAGTTTTACCAACACCCCCGCCCCCAAACACTCAGGTCATTGTCACCTTTGGCATGACTCGCTAGCTGGGATGCTGGTAGGTCCAGGAGTCTACAGGACTTTCAGTCTTGACTCTGCCACTGAGGACTTGAATGACCTTGAGTCATAATACCTGCTAATATGTTGGGCATCAGTCCATGGCAGGCACTTGTCTGATCTTTCTGCATGTTTTAGCTCATTCAGTCCACACGACAACACACTGAGATGAGCATCATTACTTGAGGATTACGTAGTAGGAACTTGAGACAGAGAGTAAATACTTTGCTCAAACTTTTACAGTTAGAAAGTGAAGGAGCTGGACTTCAACTCAGCCCAGATGGTGATGGATCCTGCATTCATAGCCTCTACTTGGGAAGTTCTATAACCACTACAGAACCCTATACTCATCTCTTACATAAGGATGCCTCTTAGCCAATCGTTTTGATAGCTTCTGTTTCAGAGTTTGTTATTAACATAGTGTCAATAGATTATAATTGGGCATGACCTAGTCATGAGTCACAGAGATCTCATGTAACTGACAGTCTCCCAATACCCTCCAGTGCACCAGTCAGATACCTTGTGAAAAATAAAATTTCCGGAGGCCACCAAAAACCTTCAGTTTTCTGATACAGGTCAGTAGCTGGCCTGGAATAGCTACAGCAAGTTCTAAATCATCTGCAAAATGGACTGTTAATTCTGACACTAGCCAGTTTCGTCCCCATATGCTTTCTTACTTGCTGTAATCTGACAATGACACGTGGGCATGTCTCCCTCCCTTCCTTATGATCCTGTGGTTGGCTGGATCCTGATGGTACGGAACATAGTTTTGTGGAGTGATTTTTACCTGGCAGAATTAGACAGCTTGGATCTAAACATTGCCTACTGATATGTGAAGTTCTCACATATCTACCATTATTTCCACAGTGGTTTGCAAACTGCTATATCAAGAAGTTAATGAGTCTTTTGCATTGCTTCAATATTTTCCACAAGATGGTACTGTAATTGAAAGTTAAAGGTCTGTGGATTTTTTTTTTTTGGTTGAATTAACCTAAAATAGAAGAAAGCTAAAGTGGCCTTATTGGTTAGTAAGAGATGTGTTTATTGGCATTGTTCACTTGGTTTCAATGAGGTCTGGAGTGTTTTATGGAGCGTGGACAGTCTTGGTGCTTAGCACATAAAATGTTGCTTGGCCAACTCCTTCAGCATCCTGCCATACTTCAGTAAACTCCACAGGAGTTTTCTTCTTGTGCCCTATTTGATATTTACTTGGCAAGTGACTTCTAAAACCATTTCTGCAAGTTGTTGTATTGGCACTGTTACAGAAAAGGGTGTTTGGTGAAAGTAATCAAAACATATAAATGTTCCAACATTCCCTTGCTTAAGCCAAGAGAAAAGGACCCGGGAGACTTCATTTTACTTAGCACAGTAGAATAAAAGCCATTACATGATAAATGTAGTGAAGATAGCGTTTGTCATACTATAACGATTCAAGATATGTTAAATATGTGAATAAGAAGTAACAGGAGATGGTAAGTAACACATGATGGCAAGGACCACATTCATAAATTACCAAGAAAAACTAAGAAATATTTACATAAAAGTTTTGCATGACTTAAAAATTGCATAACACCATGTAGCACTATGTCTCTAGAACATGGTAAATTTTCTAACACATATTCTTATTAATTGTATTTTAGTTTGGTTGGATTTCTCCACTGTTAAAATCTCATCTATCCCAGTGGATGCGTATCTAAGTATTGATTGTCAAAACTTCTGTTGCCTGCAGTAAAAAGATGCTTCTAAGTATAGCAAAGGGGATTCTTTAGAGTCAATAAAAAATTTTTTAGGTCAAATAAACAGTGAAGTCCTTCACTCTAGCCCTTGGGTGATGTGGAGAGAGCACTTATTTCCAGGTCACTTTCCCTAGAGAAGTGTGATGCACAAGATTGGTCCAGTGGGTTCTGTCATTGTAGGTCAAATAAAGGTCAAAGCTAATTAACCCAATGACAAGTTGTGATGAATATTCCATCTTAACACCTGAATTTTGACAGAAAGTGTATTTTTTTCTCTAGTCTTTACCGAAGTCATGATGAAAGAAATTATCCATTCTGATATAGACCAGAGAATGCCAGGGAGCAATCTGGGAAAGACGACAGTCACAGAGCAGGCTGAATGAGAGTAAGTGAAGGAGCCTCTATAGAAGTAGAAGGATATTAACTTTATCTCCGAAGCACTGAAGGATTTTAAGCAGGAGCCTGTTGGGATTTGATTGGTTGGTTGAAGCCCTTCCTCTGGCATCTAAATAGAGAATGGATTCAAATGGATGCAGTTGAAGCTGAGGAAGATGTTTTCTTCCAGGCAGAAGATCATGCAGATGGGAGCTAGGGCAGATTAGTAGGTATATGGGAGAGGTAGTAAATTTGAGAATCACTTATAAGAAAAAAAGTGTGTCAGGGCTTGATAATTGATTGAATGTGAGAGGGAGGGGACTCATTCTAACTCTCAGGTTGCTGGAATGGGGAACTGGGTAGGCTTAATTTTCAGTCACTGAGTTATGCAATCTAGGGAGAGGGATGTTTTGGGAAGATGATGCGTTCAGTTATTCATGGCTTTTGTTCGCTTTGAAATATGGATGATTTTGGAGACGAAACTCATTAAGTGGAGGAGCTATTTAAAGCTGGTGATATTGTCATTCTGGATCTTAGTTGAAACTTGGGGGTCAAAGGGAAGCAAGATGGAAAATAATCAGTCCAGAATAAAAGACAAGAGAATCATTATTCAGAACATTAATGAGGAAGCCATAAAACTCTTCTCCATCCCAGGAAAAACTTCAGAACACATTTCATCATATTATTCAGCATCTTTATTATTTGATGCATAAACATTGTTACAATCTAATTCCTAGTCTCTGGTGTAAATATATATTTCTGATATGAAACACATCTGCACCACAAATTCTTTGGAAGTAGATGTAATCCAGATGGGACTGCAAATTTTTGACAAATTTTATCTAATCAGATTATGAAAAAAATGTTCACACACGCACAAAATCATCACCAAGATTAATGTGACTCAAAATGATATTTGGAACCATAGTTTTTTCCCCCTTAGTTCCATAGCAACTGGGAGCTAACAACACTGATCTCTTTTTAAATGTTTCAGAATTTAAACACATGGTTTGGACAGATGGTCAGTGGAAAGGTTTCTTGAAGAATTGCTCAATGAATAGTAATCTTTAAGAAAATGTTATTTTTCCTTAAAATATGCAGAGTAGAGGCATCAGTAAATTCTATGTATCCTGTTCCAAAATGTTCCAAAACATTTAACTTTGGTTACTTTCATATTGAGTCATAAAGCTAAAGAAGCTGTTTCTGTAACTGAGATTCATAGTTTTTTTTTTCTGCCTTTTTCTGCCCTAGGATTACCTTTAGAGAGTGACTGAGAGCTTATTTAGAGAATCTTGGGTGTTAAGAATAGTAATCCTCATGATAACTTTGTACATGTCTGTCTGCAATTCAGTATAGAGCACAGTCAACTAAAAAGGGTAACTCTTTCAAGAACAATCACCTTTTAGCATGATAAATATATAATAAATAGTAACTCTTTTTGTCTCTGGAGGCAAATGCAGCATGTACAATGCTTTTGGAGTGGTTCCAATTTTTCCTTTCTCTGGAATTCTTTAAAATGAAAGAAAACATTCACAGGGGAAAGTTTGGACACACAATCTTAGAACTAGGTTTTTAAAACTGAAATCTATTTCAGGTTTTAATGTAGACCTATACATTGCTAAATGAAGAAAAGAATCAATATTTATCCTCCACTGTCATTATTAGAAAAATTTCTAAACTCTGTGTGATAAATATATTTTTAAATTTTTTCAATGATCTCATTTGCTTTGTTCTCTAAGTTTCCTTATGAAATTATATTTCTACTGTTTTATTTAATGATTTAAAATTAAGAAGCTATGACTAGTAGCTTTAAGCAATGAAGTAATTTCTTTCAGAACCAATTGCTACACATGGTAAAGAATTAAACACCACGAGATAATAATAATATATTGTCTACCATTGTAAATAAATTTTAAGTTTCTAATAAAGATAAAAACACATTTTCATAAACAGAATGGTTTTAATGATTTCTTAAATCAACATGTTCTTTATAAAAATGCTTTCTTCCCCTAGTAGTTCAATAAAACTCCAATTCTATTTTTCCTAATGACTTGGAAAATAATTTAAAAGGAACATCATTTTACGTGCTTGTGTTTTTGAATAAGAACAAAAACAGGATTTGGTGTTTTTGCAGAGAATTCCTGCATCGCATGAGTTTGGTTTTACACATCTTCTTGTTGAGGGAGTTGTCAGGCATCAGAAAAAGAGTAAGTGATGTAATTGCAGTCTGTGATTGACCATTCAGTTATTAAACAAAGCACAGGGTTACCCCTACCTGGCTTGCCCAGAAGTCCCTCCTACATATCCAATTTCTGGTTTAGTTCTTTTTCCGCTTTGTATCTTTGGGAATGCCATAAAATGGATCTTATTCTGTTGAACTTTGATTCAATTCCACAACTAGTTATTGGTTGCTTACTATGTCCTTGAACTATGCTAAGCCTAGAAAATAGAAATAGGAAAGAACAGGAAGACGTGAATTGCTTCTGTCCTCAAGGTGCTTATAATTGTGTTAAGAAGGCAAGTCATAGTTTATTAATTTGTAACGGTTGTGACATCTACCACCATAGCCGCTTCTTCTAAATTATACTGCCTTGCCCCAGCCCCCGGCCTTAGGAATCTCAGGCTACATGTTCTTGACCCAGAGGTGAGTGTTTGACCCGCAGTGTACCTACCATCTGTGGACTTGCCAGCAACTCTCGGGTTCACTGGAAGGGTTCTGCCAACAAGGTGTCATTATCATTGACTTTTTAGGAAATGCAGAGCATAGAACAGGGCAGACACACAGAGAGAGCAGAATGATACAGACACACACATACACACAAAGTGCTATATTTATATTCACATGCATAGTATATGTGCTGCATATATAGAGATTATATATGTATATATACTACGTGTGTATGTATGTGTGTGTGTGTAAATATAAAATATGGGCTATGAATTCACCAGCACTTGGCAGCTTCCCAGAATTATAGAGCTGAATAGGATTAAAAATGTTTTTGCCACATACACCAATGATAAAGTAGACTGTTAGAAATATCCAGGGCAGGTGATTCTATAATTACATTTCTATCCTCTTTTCAAGTTTATTTATTTTCCCTGCTTAAATTTTCTTTATGCCTAAGTTGATACTCCCTTTGTACGATATAGATTTTTATTATCTACCTATCTGTCCATCTATTTTTACTAATATGACATTTTATATAACACCGAGATAACCCTCTTTTTCTGTTTCTTATTCTATGAGATCATTTTATGACTTCATACACCTTTAAAAATTGCACTTTATTTTTCTTAAATAATAGCATTTGTGATCATCTTGCATAATGAGTTGATCTCTTCTGGAGCTTGGGTAAACTGAGAAGTATGAGGAGGGCAAAGTGATTTGATTTTCTAAGAAGATGGTCATGCTCACCGATCTGTGTCTTTAGAGAGTGACTTGAAATCAATAAATTCCAGCAGTGATATCATTACAATTTTCTACTGATTTCTTTGTCCTGGAATCCAGACAGGAAAATAGCAGAGAATTTATACCCCACATCTGCTCTGTGGCTCAATGTAAGTATAAGCTTGAAGTTAATGTTCACTGATGTATCTTATATTCAACGTCACGATACTCTGTGGATACGTCAAGTCATAGCATCATGGTGATTCTGTTCTATTTAGAATTAACTGTATCATGTTAAGCCTTGTGATCTTTGAAAGGATGCTTGGTTTAAGTTCTCTAGGTAGAGAGACATATTTTCAAGTCCTGTCACTCCAGCTTTGCTTATACATTACTCTGTATTCATTAGTGTAAGTTACTCCATCTGGCAGATGTAAAAGAGACAGCATAGCTGTGAGACAA
The DNA here is from genome assembly GCF_036321535.1 of Camelus dromedarius. NCBI lineage: Eukaryota > Metazoa > Chordata > Mammalia > Artiodactyla > Camelidae > Camelus > Camelus dromedarius. The sequence goes on along the minus strand of NC_087436.1, from coordinate 10,884,917 downwards.
CTTGAAAATTTGGCATGTTTTAGTAGGCTCAGGGGGCCAATAATGTGAATGAAGACATGATTTGAAAGCATTTACAGCACAATAGTTTTGAAGACTTGCATGTGAAGCTCATATATTCTTCCTGAAAAGAGGCAGATTAGGAAGTTGCAACCATCTTAGTGCTTCTTGGTCTTGTTACATTGCACAAGTTTCTTTACATTTTTGTTTACTTTTGTTCTGCCTATACTCTGTCTCCTAACTGTACCATCAATTTAAAGGAATCAACTTTTTAAAAAAATTAATCTGTATCTTCAGCATTTAGCAGAGTCCCATGTAGAAGGTGACTGTCCCAATCCATAAACAGTATTTCTGTGATTGTTGTTGAATTCAGTTTCGAGCTGGGGGTCTTCATTCTTTGAAGTAGCAGAAAGGAATTGGCATTGGATTCAAGCTTTCCCTTCCTTTTGCCCAGGGGGTTGCGGGTCGGAGATAGGAGACAGTGAGACAGGACCAGGGTGACACAGGGTTGGGACTGGATATATAATCCACTCAACTGCTAACACGTTCACCATTTATCTCAGAGTTAGAGGAGTGAACTGGTTGCTGCTAAATTTCCCTTCCATGGCTGTGCTCAAAGCCCCTTCAGATCCATCCCCTTTAGATGTTTCAGAGTTAATTTGGTTACACCCTTAACATGCTGGGCTGTAAGGAACTCTGTGAGGCTTTGTCGACCTAAATACTGTTTTTTTCTTTTCCTTCTTCTTCTTCTTCAAATCTTTGAGAAGCACAGCTCAGTTTTTCCCTGTTCCATAGATTCATAAATTCATTCAAGGGCTCTGTCCTCAGTTCAGAAAATCTAGAAAAGCTATATCCTGCTGGACAGGAGATGAGTTGTCCATTGTGAGGGAGTCTGGTTTCTATTCCTTTTGTGTTCACCAAAATTTTTTAGATCTTTTTGTTTTAGCAAGAGATTTTCCTGTTCCTCCAGACCTAAGGGCTTAAAATTTAAAAGTCAGAAAGAAATAATTTGATTAGCGGGCCACAGTGTAAGAAAATATAGAAAATGAACATGCAACATCTCTAAATATTACCCCTCGATCCCCCAACATTGAAAATTTCTCAATGAGTTAATGTTATCACTGATGATGATTTGTTTATGGCACACTGACTGCCTAACTTAATATCTTTTGTATAAATGGCTAAACTAATATTTTCTCTTTTTATTTTATTAAATATGGTCCCTCTTTTCCAGGTGGGTGATAGCTGGGCACAAAAGGACTAATTGTTTTGTTTTAACTTATACATTTTCTGGATGTGCACTGGATTATATTATGACACTCATTTCTCTTTTAACCATTATTTTTCCCACCTTGGTTTTAGGAGGAGTGTCTTTACCTTTGTCACAGTAAAGATTATAATCTAAGTTTAAGGAGTAGTAGAGAAAGGCGTAGGAGATAATTTGAAATCAAGTGACTATTACTGAGTTCCTGAAACAAAATAATGTTGCTGCCCTGAGGAGACAATTGTGGAAAGTTGGACGGTGTGCAGGGAGGGGATGCGACCAAGGAGGTGAGGGAACAGGGGAGTGAGTTTAGCAGCAATGGCAAAGCAAGGCTTGATTTCTGACTTGGACTGTGACCTTTGACTAGTTACCTTTTCTGTCTGGAACACAGGTTCTTCTCTAAAAAGTGAGATTCGTTGCTTGAGAAATGAGCTGATTTCTCAAGATTCTGTAGACTTCTATAATTTGAATAAAAAGTAAAGAATTTCATCTGAATAAAAATGCTACTGATACTGTTGAGATTAATTGACCTATGTTTTTCTTTAATGATTATAATCTTCTTAACATGTTAAGGAAAGGTGAACAAATCTGGAGACTACAATCTTTGAGAATGAACTTTTCTGGGGGAGAGTATGGTGCAGTGGTAGAGTGCCTGCCTAGCATGTGCAAGGTCCTGGGTTCAATTCCCAGTACCTCCATTAAAAGTAAATAAATAAACCTAATTAACCCCCTAAACAAACAAAAATTAAAAAAAAATCTTAAAGAGAATAAAGTTTGCTGACAGTGATACGTTCCAAGAAATGTTTTAAATTAAATGTATTAAAATGTATTTAAATTAAAATTCCTGGCTACGTTTAGTTTTCTCTTCTAATTGCATTTTTATTTCACATACCATGACAATAACATGATTTCACCTTAATCTAATTGTTTGTGAATGAGACATATGTTCATTAATAACAGTTGGGAACATCTCAAAGGTTCAAAGCATTATTAAATATTTGAAGTCAATTTGTTATTTATCATGCTGTAGTATATTCTTTTGTATGTAATTTTAAAATTGCTACATGAAAAATACACAGAAGTTTCCATTGTTAGTTCTTGGTTAATATTAAATGTGGTTATACAAAATAAATACTTTAAATAAATAAGATAATTTCATTTTCTGTGAAACATCAATTTACCAATCTTTGAGGTAAAGACTAGTCATGAAAGCTTGGGGTTTAAGAGTTGGGAGAAACGTGCCTTTTTCTCAGCCTCCACATTTGCTCATGCTCTTAAATTATTGGAGCCACTGGAATGGGATCCCGGTGCTCTGATTTCATTGCAGTGCTGTCTTGATCATATACTAATTCATACAACTATTCACATAACTAAGGCCTTCTACTTCTTTCTGACATCTGGTCTATTCCCCATGTTCTCTCCTTGCTTTGGACCCTTGCTCCTACTTAACTAAATGCCCATCATCCTGAACCTGCCACTCAACACTAACTAGTCATTCTCAAAATAGTCTGTCCTTTCCCTTCATAGTAGTTACTAATAATTTGTAATTTTTATATCTGTGTATATATATTTATTTGGTTAGTATCTATCCTCCCAACTAGAGTGCAGTCCACTTAAGGGTAAGGAATCTGCTTTTTTTGGACAACAGTTGTTTGCCATTTCCTAAGACAGTGTCTGGTGTGTATAGCGAACATTAAATTTGCAACGAGTAAACCAACGTGTGAATTGATGAATGAAGGGGGTTGATCAAAGCAATGTATTTGGGGATTTTACAAATGATGTTGGAAACTCAGACTATGTTTACATTCATAAATCTGTTTGATGAAAACATTTGGATTCATCAAACATCTAAAAATCTAAACATACCTTTTCTTAAAAAAGAAAGTGGTTTATGTATTAAATTTAACTTTCTTCTTCCCACAAGCAAAACGAAGCAAACAGAAGTCCTCCTGTGGCTGCAGCAGCCACAGATGCAGTCTTGCTGTTCGAGGACATTTATAAAGATCTAACACGTAAGCATAATGGATGCATCAGGAACATAACATTTTGAAGTATTTATGTTATTAAGAAGCATTCATAAGTTCTAGGGTCACAGGTGTTTCATTGGACTTTGAGGAAGTTCACTTATCTTGTTATGTGCCTTGCCACAACCCATTTCAATATAAGGTATTTCCATCAGAGTTACTTAACACTTGAAATCCAGAACAGACGACTCTTTGAGAATTCATATAAATTCTCAGAAATTATCCGTAAAGAACTCTGAGCCGTGTTTGACCACTGCTGCTCTAAACAGTTCAAAAATGAGTAAAGACATGAAGAAGTGGCAGGGGACACGACTTCTCATTTATTCCCAAATGCACTTGCAGCATATGTAAAGGCTCTTAGCTAACACGTAGTAACACATACTCTACATTTTTGGGCTTTATTTGCCTCTGGGGAATGTAATCGACCCAGTGTGTGTTTTTCCCCTTGTAACTTGCTCTGAGTTCAGGGATTATCTTGAGGGATGTCTCCTACGTATGATCCTAATTGCAAGCTTCTGTACTACTGTGTGGCTTGCATTCTTCCAGTCTTTAGGGATTAATTTATAATTTGATTGTCTTGAAGAATGGGTTTTAGGATGAAGTAGCTTGCAGTAGTCCATTTGGAAGGGCTTCAATAACCTGTCTGCTGGACATCTTAGATGCCAGCGGTGGTTAGGGGTAGGGGGCTTTACTAAGACTCATCACTCACTCAGGGTGTTGATTGTCCCAGTAATGCCCGGGGAGGCTGCAACTTTCTTCTTTCCTAATAGCAACTAAGAAAATAAAATTCCCTTTGCTTGTCTATCATGATTTCCCTTAACATCCCAGACTTGAAATGTGTGCACGTCTGTGTTGGTGGTGTGGTTCGGAAAAATGGGGCATGGGTACTTTGAGTAATGAGGGCTTGGTGAAGTGAAGTCAAACTCCACCAGCCATGTATTTAATTAACATTACTTGTGGGGTACAAGAGCATGTGAAAGGGCATGACAATTCCAAGTAGGGGTGAAGGATGGTGATTTGTGGAGTGCCTGCTCTCTGCCAGGCACGCTGGCAGGTGGTCCACACACGATCCCATTGATCCCTCATTTAATCCTGTGAGGTACCAAAGATGAGGAGGAGGATGCCAAGTTACATCACCTGCCCAAGCTGGCCCCTTTCCTCTTGGTGTTTCCAGAAATTGTTCTTTCTCAAGACAAAGACGTTCTTCATTTCTTGGAAGAGAAATATGTGCTTTTAGTAGAAGATTGTGGTTTTTAGGAATATTGTACAGAAACAAATCATAAAGTCTGGTCGCAAATCATAAAGCAGAGAGGGGCCTGCCAAGTTCCAGGGGCCCTTTGTTGAAAGAAGGAAGGAAAAGATGAACTGGACAGCAGACACCATGCACGTTCACAGGTGAATGTCCTGGATTCCAAGCCAGAGAGAGAACGTAGCTCAGCTCAAGTGGCAGAGATAAAATGATAGACCCCAGCGCGGAATGAATCATGTCCAACCACCCCTCCTCCAGAAAGATAAACATCCATTAAGTGATTTTAAAGTTCTCTTTTGGAAGCCTTCTATTTGTAAACATGAAAATATACTTCTAATTATGTCTACCTGAACTGCATTTTACAGATAGATTCTTTCTCCCTGCCTTAATTGAATATTCTTAAAAGAATATTGAGGCCTAATTAGAATATTCTCTACAATAGAACTCATGCACATAAAAAAAGTGCTGTTAGACTTTCTCCCAGCCTTATCTTCTGTAACTGAAATTCTCAATTTTTTAGGAGTTGCAATTAATTTTGTCTTTCATACTTCATTTTCACTCCTCTGTCAAAATCAGCCAAATTCATGACCCCTGTCAACCTTCAACCCTTCTGCAATGTTTTTCCGTCCACTTGGGGACATTTTCATTCTTTTTGCCATCTATGATATTGAACATTTGACATTCTTCCTTTTTTTTATTGATTTTTTTTTTTCTGTTGGCTTTCTTCTTTGATTCTTTGTGTACTCACTCACTAAATATATGAGTTCCTTAACTTTCTGACACTGGCCTTCTTTATTGGCCCAGTGATTTCTCTTTGCTTGATGCACCCACTACCAGGGCTGAGCTATCGGCATTGTGCTTGTACGTTCCTGATGCAAATCCAGTCCTGCCCGCTTTCCTCAGCTCCATAGGGGATGTTCTTTCTGTCGCATGGACTTATCCCCTCTTTGTTCTATAGAATTCAGCACGGTTAGATCTAAATCTAATTTAAGACAGCCTTACAGTTATTCTGTGTCTTGTAGCTATTTTTCACCCAAGCTAGAAAATAAATACGTAGTGTTCCACTTTCTTTTCCTCATTTGTCGCGTCCTGGCAATTACAGCTTCAAAATACTTCCCTTTTCCATCCCATCTTTCATTTCCATCGCCATTGCCATCAGTCAGCATATCCAGTTCTCCAGTCTCTAATGCCTTTTCCCCTCTAGCATTTTCTCATAGTCCTGTTCCTCTGTGAAACTTATGTCTCCATTGTCAACACATTAAATGCTGAATTATGTGATTGGCCATTTTAAGATCTGGTCTCGTCTTAATTTTTAGTGTCTTTGTTATTTATATCTCTCCAAATTAGGTAAATCAGGTAGGCTCGTATGCACATTTGTGTGGATTAGCTTTTTCTTTTGTTTTCCCATCTTCTCTTTCCCTTCCTACTCATACCTTCCTTATCCTTTAATGTACAGTTTAAATGCCACCTCTTTTTTGTCAAAAAATGAGTAAATCTCCATCTTTTATCATTTTGCATGCAGGTATGTGATCACTGGTGCAGTTATTACATTGAAACTATCATCACTGTTAATTTCATGCATATTGTCCTCTACCAATTTCATAAAAATATTAGTTCAAGAAGTGGAAACTATCAGGAGCTGGAAAGTCTCCAGAGAGAAGATTTGGGGCCTTGGGGAAAAATGCCATTTTTGGAATTTCAAGTTATATTGAGACCTCCATGGACAGAGAGAAGGCTAGACATGGGTTTTAGGATTTGTAGGTATCTCAAAAGCTCATTATGGACAGCAATAAATGCCCATAAGGGTATACCAGTTGGTTCTAATCAGCCAGCTGAATAATTCATTGCTGGAAATATTTCTTTTCAGCCAGAGCATTTTGAAGAGCTAAGAACAGCCACGGAGGCAGACTCTTGGCAATACTGAAGGTGACACTAACGATGATGATGTTCTGTGGCGGGGAAGGAGGCAGCGGGGAAGAAGAGGCATTCGGGACTGAATCGAATGCCTAGTCCTTTATAAGTGTTCTGGTCCTGGAGAGTAGGCTTAGGTATCTGAAGTTTTGATTTTTATTTCTGATATTTATAAGTTCCAAGGCTACAAGTGTGTGCCATATTTGTTTGATTTTTAGGTATTTTTCTTCCACTGAACACATTCACTCATAGAATTTTGATAGCTAATATGAGAATTCTATTACAAATTGAGACATTTTACTTTGAATAAGACATCTGTTGAAAATCGGCCCAGTAGCCAAACAACTCAACTGCTGTCCAACCTCAGAAAATCATGAAAGATGGACTGGAAGAGTGTTTGGGGTATAGACGCTTTTCATCAGTTGTACCAAATAGGAAATCTCTCCTTTGTACACCTAGGGCCTGTGCAGCCGTGGCTGGAATGCCTAGATGGAAGGCCAACAAATTGTGCCTTATATACTTTTGGTTACTTGACTTGTTTGCCTTCAGCTAATACTGCATTTCAATAATAAAGGCAATTTCTAAATTTCCCTTTTATTACCTAAGACTTGCTGCTTTCAGATGCAGTGATTTCTTTCCATTACATTATTTCTAAGATTTCCATTTAACTTGTCAAAGATGTCAGGACTTTTAGTGCTAGTTTTTTTTTTTTCCCTTCATTAAAATGTAGATTTGTGAACTATAAATTATTATGGACAGCGAAGGGATTTGGTTTAGGAAGCTCTGGAAGGAACACAGCTCTAATAGAAAGAAAATAATGCTCCCTTCTTGTGCAAAGCCTAGCACGTAGTGGACACCCAATACATAGTTGTTGGATGAGTGCGTGCTTAATACATGTTTTTTAACTGGTAATGTTGGAGCAGGTATATGATTAATATGTCTGTGTCAGGAGGAATATCTGTGGGATAGGAGGAGTGCCTCCTTTAAGGTGTATTTTGTTTAACATGTGAAGATGTTAAAATCCACCTGAAACCCATTTTTCTATGCCTTACTTTACTTTGACCTTTTTTTATCCTGAAACAAAATCTATCATTTTCCTCTATAGAGTACACCTGAAAGGAAAGCGAATTTTCTCTTCTCACTTAACTCCCTCTGACCACAGCAGAATACCTCACTTTGCTTCAATCTTGGTGTCGGTTTAACTTGGAGAAGAATAAAGTATAACCTCTTTCTAGAGATGCTCTCAGAAGATCAAGTCTTTCCAGTAACAAGAGCATCATTTGTCCACAGAGACAATAGTATATTACCCATTACCTTAGAGAGGTAATGTCTTTGTAAGCATCCTGAAAGAAAAAGCCTCTTTTAAGCTCTGGTGGGAGTTGAGCGTAACTTTGTAGAAAAGAAACCTGAAAGGCCTTTAGAGAGACACACTCATAATGTTTCAGGGATAACTGTAAATCCATGCAAAGGTATTGTATCACGTCCTGTTATGTGAAGCAAAATATAAAAATGGTTTAAAATTTACAGAAGGGAATCGTCCGTATTCTGGGCTGTAAATCAGGTGGTAATGGGTTACTCCCTGTGGGTATTCACTGCTCAAACTTTGAAGAAGTTTATCTGTTATGGAAAGATTTCAGGGTGCTAGGGTTTCTGTTTTTGTTTTCTCTTGTACTTAGAGAAGTGCTACTTCATTAACCTGTTCAATATATTCATCCTCTCTTTGCAATGTGAAACAATGTTGGAGGGGCCTTTATTTTATTTTATTTTCCTCCCATTTTTTTAATTGAAATATAGTTGATTTACAATATTGTATTAGTTTCTAGTATACAGCGTAGTGATTCAGATATATATATATTCTTTTTCATTACAGGTTATTACAAGCCGTCAAATATAGATCCTTGTGCTATATATTAGGACCTTGTTTATCTATTCTGTACATGGTAGTGTGTATCTGCTAATCCCAAACTCCCAATTTATCCCTCCCTTCCCACTTCCACCTCTGGTAACAGTAAGTTTATTTTATATGTCTGTGGGGGCTTTTACTTTTAATCTATTTCTATTTAGCATTTTAACTTCTTTTTGTGTACTTGTTCCATATTTGAATTTTCTAGAAAAATACTACTTGGTAGTGGGCAGTTTATATAAAAAAATGCATTCATGCTGAAACCTGAAACATCCAAGTTCTTTCACTTATAAGAGTAAAAATTGTTAATATGTTTGGAGTCTTTTTAAACTCTATTTGGGTCTTGTGTTTTAACCCCTATCACTTGGCATTGTATTAAGATGTTTTCCTCGATCAGATAGGTGTGGATTAAGACCTGACTTGTGAAGTTATCAGAATTCAAAATTATAAGGTCTCAAATTGAGGAGATTCATGGTGTCTATTTAATATTTAAGTAAGCATGCTTTAGGTAAATTGAGTCATGTGGTTTCCATGTTTTATGGCTTCCCCACCGCTGCCTTTTAATTTAAATTTTTGTTTGTTTTTTGAGGGGAAGGTTTATTTGTGTATTTATTTTAAGGGAGGCACTGGGGATTGAACCTAGGACCTTGTGCATGCTAAGTGCACACTCTACCGTTGAGCTATACCTCCCCACTGCCTTTTTAATAGATTTTTTATTTTGAAATAATGTAAAACTTAGATTTACAGAGAAGTTGCCAAGATATTATAGACAATTCCTATACACTTCTCCTCCATTTCTCCAGCTTTTAACATCTTTACATCACCATGGCCCATTTATCAAAACTAAGAAACCATTAGCTTCTACTGCAGGACTATTAACTAAACTCCAGGCTTTATTGGGACTTCACTGGCTTTTCCACTAACCTCCCCTTTCTAGTCCACAATCCCAATCAGGACATGACATTGTGTTTAGTCATCTTGTCTCCTCAGCCTCCTCTGGTTTGTTACAGTTTCTCAGTCTTTCCTCATTTTCATAAATTTAGCAGTTTTGAGGACGACTAACCAGCTCTTTCTAGGATGCCTCTCAATTTAGGTCTGTCTGACGATTTTCTCACGAAAGACGCGGTAGAACACTGCAGAGGTGAGGTGCTCTTCCCGCCCCGTCCCCTTGGGGGTGCATGCGATCGATATGATGCATCACTGCTCATGTGCATCCTGGTCACCTGGAAAGGGACATGATCACCAGATCTCTCCACCCTCCAGCTGCCTTCCCTGCCCTTCCTGTACTCTGTTCTTTGGAAGTAAGTGTTAAATTTCAACTGGCACTCAAGGCTCCAGACCCATTTTTAATGACTCAGGGAATCTGCAGAGGAAGTTTCCTTATTGCTTGCATGGCAGAAATTTTTAATAATACCTGCCTTTTCTTTTGTGCTTTCTATATTCAATCCACTGTGCTAAACACGATCTATCAATTGCTTTTCTTAGTACTACAAACTTATAAGATAGAGGTTATTATTTCATTTTACAAGTGTGGAAACTAGAGTGAGAGAAAAGCAATTGCACAAGATCATATAGAGTGAGGGCGTGAACCCAGGTCTCCTGGAGCTACAGCACTTACATTAACCACTGGGCTATACCGCCTCCTGGGTGGACATCCCAAACCTTACCAAATCTGGCCCTGAGAAATTGCACACACAGTCTTTGGCTTCTTGGGTCCCTCTACATTAAAAGAGTCATATTTGGGGCAAGTATTTGTGTATTAAAAAGTTTACATAACTTGAAATTTCACCTCTCCTAAATACTGTATTTCTGTGACAACTGCTGTGCAATCATATATACAACATGCATGTGGGATCTGGGTACGCAGAGTGTCTGCATTCAAGTGTGTGGATATTAAATTATAGAAGTTGAAGCTCTTCCATCAGTTAAAACTTCTGGAACCAACAATGGAATATTTGTGTTATTGGTTAGAAAAGTCAACAACTATGACAGACATGGAAGAAATGTGACTCATCTTCACAAAGAAATGTGAGGTGGGGTGGGGCTTAAGCATCAGTGATTGATTTTGCGACACTGGTCTTGAGTCATAAATCGATAGCAACTACATCAAAACTAGTGTTATGGCTAATTACTTTTTAAATTAAAATGTATTTTTTTTAATTTGAGAATTTCAAAATGCTTCTTGAGATGATTATAGTCTAATTATTAATTTTTTATTTTTTAAACTTTTTTATTGAGTTATAGTCATTTTACAGTGTTGTGTCAAATTCTAGTGTAGAGCACAATTTTTCAGTTATACATGAACATACATACATTCATTGTCACATTCTCTTTCGCTGTGAACCACCACAAGATCCTGTATATATTTCCCTGTGCTACACAGTACAATCTTGTTTATCTATTCTACATTTTGAAATCCCAAGAAACAGGGCTGGAAATTTCTGTTTAAGGGATTTCTACTTTGTATTAAAGTGTCTGATTTCTCTCCTTTAATTGATGGGGGGTGTGTGTGTGTGAGAGAGAGAGAGATAGTTGTTTTGCTTTCTGATTCATCCTTAATTATTCTTCATTCCACACACTGTATTGAATCAGTTATCAAGTGTAATTGATTGTAACTCTCAAAATACCCTCCCTCCTCCACCTCTTTTGCATTAGTTTAGGTTCTCTTCTTCCATTTCCTTAGCAAAGGTTGAAGCTCACCAGCTGGTCTTCCTACTACTACTCTTTCTCTTTCTTATGAGAACTATCTCGATCATAGAACATTTCTTCTTACAAATTCCAGTGCCTCTTATCTTATGTGAAATCAATATTCAAAGGTATCTGCACAAGCTTAAAAACTTGAAACCTATCCAGTGGTTCTGCATTAATTGCAGCAATTGCTCTCTTGGAATCTTATACTCCCACCATATTGAATCCAGTTCAGTTCAAATAAAATCTTGTTTTATTCTTCTATGACTTTTCAGATACTGTTTTCTTGTATGAAGTGTCCTTTAGTTTTCTCTATGACTTAATCAGTATTTAAGTTGTGTGTTTAAATTGTCACGTCTTTAAAAACTATTCCAATTATTTGTATGTATACATGCCTCCCCTTTCAGTCTGTCAATTTCTTGAGACCAGGAGTAATGAAATATTTTACTTGTGTCCACAATTTCTGTGACAGTGCTGGGGGTGTCATGTAGACATTTGATAAATATTAAATTGAGTTGAAGTGTATAATATGTGCAATGGATATATTTTAATTGTGTGAACCTGCTTCATAGAGAAGGCAGAAGAAGAGGATTCTAAAGGAAAGGAAAAAAGAAATTAAGAAAACCTTAGGAACCAGGTGGTTTGTGTAGCATATGAAAAATACATACAGTCTAGAGTTGGGACGGCAAATAGATTCTCCTTGTAGTATTGACTCGAGTGAATCCATTGTGGCTGAGTCATGTGTGAGAAGAATGGCAAGTCTATGGCAGGATTCAGGAGGAGAGAGAGATACAGCTGATCTGTAATGCTGCCAGGGGCGCAGGAGGAAGGATGGGGAGGACCTGAGCTTTGGATTTGTTGAGTTACATCTGGAGCAATAATGCTCAGGCTATTTTGTTGTCAAATCGATATTAACAAGGGAAATTTACATGTTTGGATCGAGGCAAAAGTAAGATTCTTTTCAAGCTACCTGTCCCTTAGATTCTCACAATTTTTCATGACACCACAGTAAGATGACAAACATTATGAGAACTGCTGGTCTTCAGCAGTGGTTCCAAACCATGGGCCTTAGATTCCTGAAGGGCCCTGCAAGGCTCCTTCATGTCTGTAGCACAAGAGACATTCTCTTAATTTTTAAAAAATGTCATTCGATGATATGTACTGTAATTTTAAATTGTGTATATCAGCTATTGTGATTCATAATATAAATAAAATTTATCTAAATGGTTTATTAAATGTATAGTAGCTTCTTGTCATGATAGGTTTTTTAAATTAGTGGCCACTAAAAGGAACACATGATACACTTTCCATGTTCAGAGGGTTTCTTATTCTCAAAGAAAATGGAAATTACTGGTTACGAAAAGATACTGAACCAAATTTGACTTTCATGGGTATTGTTGAAGGAAAGGGAGAGGATGCTTGAATGAATGGTTAGAAGAAAGAATTAGTATATAGTATTCTGAATCTTAGAAATTGTTGAAGGTTTTAAGAGGGGTGACATTGTATAGCAACGTATATGAAAGGCTGTTTGCCAGTTGAATTTGAACTGATTACAAAATACGTGAACTCCTAATTTTATTATCATAAAAACACATATTGAAAAAAGTCTGTTATTCTAATATTAACATAAATATGTGGCCACTGTTTTATATTGATTCTAAGACGCACATATATTACACATTTTATCATTTCTGAAATTGATATGCAACCTCACAGTTCCTATTGGCCAGGTAGAAGTTGAGACACAGTTTTTTAAAATCTTTTTTTTTACTGAACTATAGTTAATTTACAATGTAATGTTAGTTTCAGGTATATAGCGAAAGTATCCAGTATTTTTATATATATATATATATATATATATACACACACACACACACACACATATATATACACACACACACATGCACGTATATATTCTTTTTCAAAATTTTTTCCATTATAGGTTATTACAAGATATTGAATATAGTTCCCTATGCTATACAGTAGGTTCTTGTTGTTTTTTTCTGTTTTATATATAGTAATGTGTATATATTCATCCTGAACTCCTAATTTTTCCCTCCCCACAACCTCTTTCCCCTTGGGTAACCATCGTTTGTTTTCTATGTCTGTGAGTCTATTTCTGTTTGTAAATAAGTTCATTTGTATCTTTTTTTTTTTTAGATCCCACATATAAATGATACGATATTTATCTTTCTTTGTCTGGCATATTTGATTTAATATGATGATTTCTAGATTCACCTTTGTTGCTGCAAATGGCATTATTTGATGCTTTTTATGACTGAGTAATATTCCATTGTACATATATACCCCATCTTCTTTATCCATTCATCTGTCAGTGGACACTTAGGTTACTTCCGTGTCTTGGCTATTGTAAATAGTGCTGCTGTCAACATTGAGGTACATGTATCTTTTCCAGTTAGAGTTTTCTCCAATATAAGCCCAGGAGTGGGATTGAAGAATCATATGGTAATGCTATTTTTAATTTTTTAAGGAAACTCCATACAGTTCTCCATAGTGACTGATCCAATTTACATTCAACCAGTGGTGTAGGAGGGTTCCTTTTTCTCCACACCCTCTCCACCATTTATTATTTGTAGGCTTTTAAAATGATGGCCATTCTGAATGGTGTGAGGTGATACCATATTATAGTTTTGATTTGCATTTCTCTAATAGTTATCAATATTGAGCATTTTTTTGTGTGCCTATTGACCATCTGCATATCTTCTTTGGAGAATTTGGAGAAATGTCTCTTTAGGTCTTCTACCCATTTTTTACTCAGTTATTATTATTATTACTTTGCTATGTTAAGCTGTGTGAGCTGTGTGCATATTTTGGAAATTAATCTCTTGTCAGTCACATCATTTGCAAATATGTTCTCCCAGTATATAGGTTGTCTTTTCATTTTGTTTACTTTCCTATGTAATAGCCTTTAAGTTTAATCAGATCCCATTTAAAAATTTTTGCTTTTATTTCCATTATTCTGGGAGATAGACAGATCCAAAAAAAAATTGCTGTGATTTATGTCAGAGTGTTCTGCCTATGTTTTCCTCTAGGAATTTTAGAATATTCAGTCTTACATTTAAATCTTTAATCCATTTTGAGTTTATCTTTTCATATGGTATAAGAGAATGTTCTAATTTCATTGATTTACATGTAGCTGTCCAGTTTGCCTAGCACTGTTTATTGAAGAGGCTGTCTTTTCTCCTTTGCATATTCCTGCCTTCTTTATTGTAGATTAATTGATCAGAAGTACATAAGTTTATTTCTAGATTCTCTATCCTATTACATTGATTTATATATCTGTGCCAGTACCATACTCTTTTGATTCCTGTAGCTTTGTAGTATAGTCTGGAACCAGAGAGCGTGATTCCCCCAGCTCTGTTCTTATTTCTTAAGATTGTTTTGGCTATTCAGGGTCTTTTGTATTTCCGTACAAATTTTAGAATTATTTGTTCCAGTTCTGTGAAAAATGCCATTGATAATGATAGGAATTGCATTGAATTTTTAGATTTTCTTGGACGGTATAGTCATTTTAACAATATTGATTCTTCCAATTCAAGAACATGTTATATCTTTCCATCTATTTGTGTCATCTTCAATTTCTTTCATCATCTTATTTTTTCAGATCACAGGTCTTTTTCCTCCTTAGGTAGGCTTATTCCTAGGTATTTTATTCTCTTTGATGTGATGGTAAATGAGATTGTTTCCTTAATTTCTCTTCTTGATATTTCGTTGTTAGTGTGTAGAAATGCAACAGATTTCTGCATACTAATTTTGTATCCTGCAATTTTACTGAATTCATTGATGAGCCCTAGTAGTTTTCTGGTAGCGTATTTAGGATTTTCTATATATAGTATCGTGTCATCTGCAAACATTGACAGTTTTACTTCTTTTCCAATTTGGATTCCTTTTATTTCTTTTTCTTCTCTGATTGCTGTGGCTAGGACTTCCAAAACTATGTTGACTAAAAATGGCAAAAGTAGCATCCTTGTCTTGTTTTTGGATAAAAGTTTATCAATGTTGTTTATTTTTCAAAGACCCAGCTTTTAGTTTCATTGATCTTTTCTCTCTCTCTTTTTTTTGTATTTATTTCATTTATTTCTGGTCTGATCTTTGTGATTTCTTTCCTTCTCGTAACTTTGCATTTTGTTTGTTCTTCTTGCTTTAGTTGCTTTCGGTGTAAGGTTAGGTTGGCTATTTGAGATTTTTCTTCTTTCCTGAGGTAAACTTGTATTGTTATATACATCCTTCTTACAACTGCTTTTGCTGCATCCCATAGGTTTTGGATCATCACATTTTTGTCTTCATTTCTCTAGGTATTTTTTTATTTCCTCTTTGATTTTTTAGGTGATCCATTGGTTTGTCTAGTAGCATACTGTTTAGCCTCCATGTATTTGCAGTTTTTGCAGTTTTTTTCTTGTAGTTGATTTCTAACGTCATATTGTTGTGGTAGGAAAAGATGCTTGATATGATTTTGGTTTTCTTAAATTTACCAAGGCTTGCTTTGTGGCCCAGCATGTGATCTTTCCTGGAGAATGTTCCACCTGCACTTGAAAAGAATATTTATTCTGCTTCTTTCAGATGGAATGCTTTATAAATATCAATTAAGTCCATCTAGTGTAATGTTTCATTTAGGGCCTGTGTTTCTTTATTGACTTTCTGTCTGGATGATATGGCCATTGATGTAAGTGGGATAGTAAAGACCTCCACTCTTATTGTGGTACTATCAACTTCTCCTTTTATGTCTGTTAACATTTGCCTTATATATTGAGTGCTCCTATGTTGGGTGCATATATATTTACATTTGTTACATCTTCTTGAATTGATCATTCAGTTAATATGTAGTGTCTTTATTTGTTTCTTGTAACAGTCTTTATTTTATTTTTTTATTTTTAAAAAAATTTTAAAATATATTTTTATTGAAGTACGATGTTGTGTCTATTTCTGGTGTACAGCACAATACTTCAGTCACATAGGAACATACATACATTCACTCTCATATTCTTCATCATAGGCTATAAGATATTTAACATGGTTCCTTGTGCTATACAGTATAAATTTCTTGTTTATTTATTATATATATATATATATATTGGTTAGTATCTGCAAATCTTGAACTCCCAATTTATCCCTTCCCATCCCTTTCCACCCCTGGTAACCATAAGTTTATTTTCTATGTCTGTGAGCCTGTTTCTGTTTTGTAAAGATGTTTATTTGTCTTTTTTTTTTAGATTCCACATATAAGTGATATCACGTGGTATTTTTCTTTCTCTTTCTGGCTTACTTCACTTAGAATGACATTCTCCAGGTCCATTCATGTTGCTGCAAATGGCATTATTTTATTGTTTTTATGCTTGAGTTGTATTCTGTTGTATAAATATACCACAGCTTCTTTATCCAGTCATCTGTTGATGGATATTTCCATGTCCTAGCTATTGTAAATAACACTGCTATGAACATTGGGGTGCATGTGTCATTTTGAATTAAGGTTCCCTCTGGATATATGCCCAGGAGTGGGACTGCTGGATCATATGGTAAATCTATTTTTAGTTTTTTGCAGAATCTCCATACTGTTTTCAATAATGGCTGCACCAAACTACATTCCCACCAACAGTGTAGGAGGGTTCCCTTTTCTCCACACCCTCTCCAGCATTTGTCATTTATGGACTTTTGAATGATGGCCATTCTGACTGGTGTGAGGTGTTACTCATTGTAGTTTTGATTTACATTTCTCTGGAGTCTTTATTTTAAAGTCTGCTTTGTCTGATGTAAGCATTGCTATTTGAGCTTTCTTTTGATTTCCATTTGCATGGACTACCTCATCTATCCTCTCACTTTCAGTCTGTATGTGTACCTAGATCTGAAGTAGGTCTTTTGTAGGCAGCATATACATGGGTCCTGTTTTTGTATCCATTCAGCCAGTCTTTGTCTTTTCGTTTGGAGCATTTAATCCATTCACATTTAAAGTAATTATCAATATGTATGCTTCTATTGCCATTTTGTTAATTGTTTTGGATTTGTTTTTGTAGGTCTTTCCCCCACTCTTGTTTTGTTTTTTTTTCTCTTGTGAGTTAATGACTATCTTTAGTGTTATGGTTAGATTCCTTTTCTTTTTTTGATGTGTATAACCATTATAGATTTTTGTCTTGTGATTATCATGAGGTTTTTGTGTAGCATTTGATGTATATACATGCTTTTTTAAAGTCATTAATCTCTTAATTTCAAGTGCATTTTAAATATTCTACATTTGTACTCTCCTTCCCTCACAATTACTGATTTTGATATTATATTTTACACTTAATTGTCTGTGCATCACTTAACTGCTTATTGTGGATACAGATGATTTTTACTGGTTTGTCTTTTAACTTCCCTACTATCTTTGTGTGTGGATGATTTCCTACCTTTATTGTATGTTTGCCTTTACAGTGGACTTTTCCATTTTGTTTTTTTCTTGTTTCTAGTTGTGGTCTTTTCAGTTTCACCTAGAGAAGTTCCTTTAGCATTTGTTGTAAAGCTGGCTTAGTGGTGCTGAATTATTTTAGCTTTAGTTTGTCTCTAAAGCTTTTGACTTCTCCATCAAATCTGAATGAGGGCCTTGCTGGAAAGTGTATCCTAAGTTTCAGGTTTTGTCCCTTTCAGCACTTTGATTATATCATTCCTCTCCCTTCTTGCCACTAGAGTTTCTGCTGAAAACTCAGCTGATAGACTTATTGGAGTTCCCTTGTATGTTATTTTTTGTTTTTCCCTTGTTGCTTTTTAACATTATCTCTTTATATTTGATTTTTGTCACTTTGATTACAGTGTGTCTTGGTCTGTTCCTCTTTGGGTTAATCTAGTATGGGACTCTTCATGCTTCCTGGACTTGACTGTTTCCTCTCCCAGGTAAGGGAAGTTTTCAGTTATTACCTCTTCAAATATTTTCTCAGGCCCTTTCTCTCTCCCTTCTCCTTCTGGGACCCCTATAATGTGAGCATTGTTGCACTTGATGTTGTTGTGGAGGTCTCTGAAACTGTCCTAAATTCTTTTTATTCTTTATTCTTTTTTTCTGTTTAGCAGCAGTGATTTGCACTACTCTGCCTTCCAGTTCACTGATCTGTTCCTCTGCCGCATTTAGTCTACTGTTGATTCCTTCCAGTGCACTTTGGTTATTGTATTTTTTAGTTCTGTTGGTTGTTTATATTTTCTAACTCTTTGTTAAAATCTTTGAACTTTTCACTCTGTGCATCCATTCTCCTCTTGAGTTCTTTGATCATCTTTACAGTCCTTTCTCTGAATTCTTTCTCAGATATATTGCCTATCTCCACATCACTTAATTTCTCTTCTGGGGTTTTATATTGTTCCTTTGTCTGAAACACATTCCTCTGTCACCTCATTTTGTCCAAATTGCTATTTTTTATTTTTATATATGTGGTAGGTTAGTTATGTTTCTTGACCTTGGAGAAATGACCCTCCGAAGGAGACATCCTATGAGTCCCAGCAGTGCACTCTCCTCTCATCACCCAAGGGGCCAGGGACCAGCTGGTTCTTGGGTAGTGTCTGGCCTACATTTGCAGTTTGTATTTTTCTTGCTTCTGGTGTCTGCCCCCTTGTGGGTGAGGTTGGTCCAGAGGCTTGTGCAGGTTTCCTGGTAGGAGGGGCTGGGTCCTGCCCACCAAAATGGGTGGAGCTGGGTCTTGGCCCTCTGGTGGGCAGGGCTATGTCTGTAGGCAGCCTGTCTGCTGATGGGTGGTGGTGTTTTCCTGCCTAGTTTGTTGTTTGACCTGAGGCATCTCAGCATCAGAGCCCACAGGCTGTTGGGTGGGGCCAGGTCTTGATGCCAAGATGTTAGCTTCCAGGAGAGTTCATACAGATGAAGGACCCTCAATATGTGCACCACCAGTGTTTATGTCCCCAGGGTGAGCCACAGCTGCCCACTGCCTCACCAGGCGAAAAAGCCTAGCAGGTAGGTCTTGCCCGCAGTCCTGTGAAATTACTGCTTTTGCCCATGGTCCCAGCATACATGAGATTTTGTGTGCCCTTTAAGAGTGAAGTCTGTTTCCCCCAGTTCTGTGGAGATCCTGCAGTCAACCTCCCCCTTCGAAGCCAAATGCTCTGGGGGCTCCTCTTTCTGGTGCTGGACCACTGGGCTGGGGAGCCTGACACGGGGCTCAGAATTCCTCATTCCTGTGGAAAACCTCTGTAATATAATTATTCTCTAGTTTGTGGTTTGCCCACCCAAGGGGTATGGGATTTGATTATGTCACAATCAGCAACACCCCCCCCACACCTGTCATGTTGTGATTCCTTCTTAATGTCTTTATTTCTAGATCTTTTCTGGAATGTTCTAGTCTTTTTCATCAATGATTGTTCTGCAGTTAGTTGTGATTTTGGTGTGCCCATGAGGAAGTGAATTTAAGGTTCTTCTCTGCCATCTTAGCTGCTTCAAGAGAGTTTTTATTGCCTTCGCATGGGTAGACTTAGTTATGGCCTGTGTCATTCCTGTTGGCAGTACAACTGGCAATATATATATATATATATATATATATATATATAGTCTTGGCAAATTATAACAAACCACATGAAAAGCATTTGAGAAGGAAAGTGATTGCTATATGTTACCTGAAAACTGTTCATTGACATCTTCTGGTAAGATCAAGAAAGAACCAGCATCACAACCTGTAGTGTGGGTATAAGAAGCCTGGGAGAGTACTAGAACTCTCTTTTAAGAACTGTTGCTTCACTGATCTCCTTGGTGGCACAGAGGATCATTTTGTATGGGGGAAAAAGAAACAGCATTGATCACATTGAATTATAAAATGTTTCAGAGGATTTAGACTCTGAATGAAAAAATTTTAGAAATACTCTTGAGCAATTTATTTTGCATATATTTTTCAACAGGGGTTAGTAGAAATCTATGTATAAGTAAATCTAAATTAGCCTTTTCAATAAGGATACAATAAATATTCTACATGACAACAAATTACAAGGTCAAAGTTTTAAATCGCAGATGTGGCTTTTTCCTCCTTAGTGGCAAATAAAATAACAAGAAATTCATAATTTATGGCATCTTAAATTTAATCAAATATGATAAATTTCTAGTAGCTGGAACTATGTAAACCAGAATCATTCTTAAAGTTAGTACTTTGGCAAAATTTATAATACAGCATCAATAATATATTTGGGATGAATGAATGAATGGATTATAGTACCTATAAATAATATTAAAGTACCTGAGAAAATCAAATATATTTAAAGAATCTCTGAATTGTCAAGGAAATACGGAATTAAGTTCAAATAAATAATTGTATTATATTGCATTTAAAATAGTAATCCAGACATCACTCTTTACAAGTCAGATTTTTTTTTACTAAAACAGTGAATCTGCAAACCAGTAGTTTAAACAAAATTTATTGAGTTTAAATTCATAATACTACAAATAACATGAAATCAATGATTTTACTTCTGTGTACAGACCTTCCTCGATTTTCCATGAGGTTACATCCCAATAAAACCATTGTAAATTGAGAATATAGTCGAAAACGCATTGAGTACATGTAACCTACTGAACATCACCCCTAACCTAGCCTACTTTAAACGTGCTCAGAACACTTACATTAGCCTATAGTTGGGCAAAAGCATTTAACAGAAAGGCTATTTTATAATAAATTGTTGAATGTCTCATGTAATTGATTGAATACCATACAGAAGGTGAAAAAACAGAACGGATGTCAGGGTCTAGAATGGTGGTAAGTGTGTCAGTTTTTTCCCCTTGTATCCGTGATTGGCTGGGAGCTGCGTCTCACTGCCACTGCCCAGCATCACTAGAGAGGATGGAAATACACATCACCAGCCCAGGAAAAGATGGAAATTTAAAACTCAGCATTCAAAGTGAGGTTTCTACTGAGTGTGTCTAGCTTTCTCACCATCATAAAGTTGAACCATTGTTAAGTTGAGGACCGTCTGTAAGTGAAAATCTATTACATTAGATCTTTCCTGAAACAGACTTCCTCTTGTATTACTTCAATGTAGATTTATCTGAGGGATCAAGACATTTGTTTGATCTGTTGAATTATAAAAATCAGAATGGAAAAGCTATAAGCAATCTTTCACAAATTCTTAAGCATTTAAAAATTATAATCTGAGGATGTGCTTTATCGTCAGCAGAGTTTTGAGTCCTCTGATCCTTAATCGTATTTTTGGAGCTACTGAGTATTTTTTTTTTTAAGTTTCAGTGTAAAAATTAAGATAAATAAACAATTGTAATACTATAGATCATCATATTAAAAAACATGTCTACTTAAAAAAATTAACACATTTAAAGGCTTTAAATAAGATTCTGGTGGCATATTTGTAACTAAAGTTATTTTGATATATCTTCTTTGTCCTTGTTGAAAAATGCATATATTTCTAGAGGTGAAATAGAAATAGATTTTAAGGATAATTTTTCATGATCTTTCCTTCATGGGCTATTACATGACAATTTGAGATACTGAGCACAAAATCAATTCTTAGCTTGCACAGAAATAAAGAATGAATCCTTTTCAAGTTATTTTCATTACTTGACAGAATTTTCCTCTTTGAATTATATGATTAAATATTCATCAATGCATTTTATCTTTAAGCTACATAATTGAAATTTTCATTTATAGATTATTAGCAAAAATTAGGCAAGAAAATAAGAATATACATCTGGAGAAGGGAAATTCTTGAGTTCTTAACTTCCGAAGCAGTCTTTTTTCCTCCCAATTGTGATTTTAATTTAATGACATCACAAGAGTTTAGAATGGAGAGAATCAGTTTTTGAACTTGGGAATGATTATGAATATAAATGCCTGACTTGAAAAGCAGCTTTAGTAAGCCTCAACAGTTTATATAACATTTTTGTAATGTAGTATCTTCTTTTTGTTTCAACTGATGAAACTTCAAAGATGTAGGAAATAATAGGTAGGTCTCCTTGATTTTTTAATCTTAGAGACATCATTATTCATCCATTCATCAGACTAGTACTGCGTGACTGGCTAGCCCCAGGGACAAGTGAAGATGCCAGGAATGCCCCTGACTTGAAAGAGTACATCTGTTAGTGGGGAAGACATATATGCAGATAAATAGCTCCAATTCCCCGTGTGTGAATGCTGCTATAGAGACGAAGCAATGTGCTTCAGGACACAGGGAAAGACATTGTCGTGTGTGATGAAGGATTTCAGAACAATTTCAGAGAGAGGGTGAAGCAAGAGAAGACAAGAAAATTCTGTGAAGGCATAGACTTATTAGGAGATAGCAGGTCATTTGTTATGGCAGAAGTATTCACCCTAGTGGTAGGCGAGGCCAGAAAGACAGACTGGGATTAGAGCATAAAGAGCTAAGTATTTTGATCTTTATGTTTGTAGTGATGATAAACCACTGAAATGTTTAATGTATGGTACGATATGTCAGATTTTTGAAAGGTCTTTATAAGAACAAGATTGAGGGTGGAGTGGTGGAGAGTGATCAGAGACATGAAGGCTTGTAGCCTATGAAATTCTGATCAACTGTGATGTAAGGGAGGTGGACGGCCAAAGTTGATTCTGTTATTGCTTCAGTCAGGGGAGTGATGGCCTGAAAAGAAAGTCTGTTTTTTCTAATCAGTCCCCATAGCTCACTGACTTCCCTCCTGCAACCTGTTACCTCCTTCCATTCACACAAAACTGGCTACATCAATGAAAATATGTTTGCAAGTCAAATCCTACTATAAAAAATCTGTTTCATAATGAGTATAAAACCCCAGGTAATGATCAGTATATTTCATGTTCATTTCAAAAAAAACACCTTCAAAATCCAACTTAACAAAAAATCTAAAACCACCTATAAAACCAGAGTATCAAGCTGCACAGAAATCCTTCCTAAGGCTGAGGCCACACTTGGAAGTCCCTAGACCTCCTGGGACTGATACCAAATAGCACCAGGAGTGGGAGTCACTTACTGTTCATCATTGTTTGGCTCCAGTGCAGAAAGCCCAGTTACTAGTTTTTGTTTTATATAAATGAGCTTTGATACACATGCAGCCAGAAAAATATCTATAGAAAATAAATGAGGACATCAACTTAATTAGGATAAATTTTCACATAATTTATTTACCAAAAAAACCCCAAACAAACAAACCAACAAAAAACAGTATAGCAAATACCAAAACAAACAAACAAACAAAAAAACCGAAACAAAAACAAACAAAAAAACAAACCCCAAATCCATTAAGTATTTTATCTGGAACATTCCAGATAAAGTCTCAAACATTCAAGATTTAAGTAGTTTTTATCTAACTAATTCTAGCAAGTGCAATGAAACACTTTGGATAGTCAAGAAATGAGAGAGAGTTGGAAGTAATAGCAAGTAATAGGATTAGTTCCTAAGTCTTCTCTATTGATTGAGAGCTAAATTGATATATACTTCAGTGACAGTGAGTTACCAATGTTAAGTGATTTTTGAGAATTTAATGGTGAAACTCTGCACATTTACCCTGAGTCTGTCCCAACAATTTCAAAAGGACTCCACTCATGAATAGAGCAGGTCTCTAGAAAGTGGTCAGAGATGACAATTTCACTGGTGCTTACATTATAATATGACTATGAGGAGAGAATCATGATTATTGGATGGGAGGGAAATCTCTTTTGTATTTGTTATCTTTTATGATATTTCATCTGGCTTGATGACTTTCTTTTTTATCTTCATTCACAATTAGTTTTGATCCATTTTGCCTTCATACCTAGCAATTTGTCATTCTGTTTATTTCCTTTTTCAATTTCTTGTTCATACAGGTAATTCTTTCATAATGCTGAACTCCACCACAGTCTTATCTCCACCCTTAGGAGGAACTCTGTGACCCACATGGCTGTTGCTAAAAGCCCTTGGCAACATTTGCCTTCCTGTTTCACTTCATTTCTTGGAATTAATTCCCATAGGTTAGCTTTTCTAACCCCTACTGAAAATACTCATTTTAAAAATTAAAAATTTGCAGGGAGAGGGTATATCTCAGGAGTAGAGTGAGTGCTTAGCATGCACAAGGTCCTGGGTTCAATCCCCAGTGCCTCCATTGAGAAGTAAAGAAAGAAAGAAAGAAAGGAAGAAATAAACCAAATTATCTTCCTCTGAAAATTAAAAAAAAAAAATCTTTGAATTTTAATCTATTTTAAAGTATTCTTAGTAGTTCTGGCTCTTGTGGTAAGATTTTTTTTTTTATGTCTGCCTGTCTTTATCCTTTGCATGGTGATATTGGCTGCTTCTGAAGTTCATGAAAACTCAGACCTCAACACTGAGTCTCTTACCTTGAGAATTTGCAAGCCAGGATTTCCAACCATACGGATTCATGGAGTTAATCTTTGCCTGTGACATTTCTGTTTCCTTCTCACACCCACACAACATTTCTTTTTTAGATACTCATAATCTTCTCATAGCAGCCCAAGTTAAAATTATATCTTTTTTTTTTCTGGACCAGTTTATATTAACAGTTGTAGAATTCGTTTTAGTGTGCTCTGATTTTTAGCTTCTCTGGGAAATAATATCACTGCAATCTAATGGTTTAGTAACAAATTTCTAAGAATTTTTTTCCACATGCAATGCCTTACATAATACAGTTTACAAGGAAGTATTCTCAAGTGACCTTCAGGAATTCTTATGAAGACAAAGACATTGGGTTAGTTTTTATGCTGTGCCAGCACCACTTACACCACAAGGGCGAAAAAGATGTGTTTCTTTTGCACATCCTGAAGTGAGAGATATTGTGAAGATCTCGAAATCTGAATAAAGGATTACTTTTCATTTAAGTCCTGTTAAAGCTGCACATAACACAGCCAGGGAGAGTGGGGTAGTCTCAGTGATTTACTAATTTGACTGACTGATTGTAAGAACTGCTTTGGAGAATATTCTCTTAAGACAGCCAGTGCCAAGTCCACTGTTTTGAAACCGAGGCTCTGTTATCACATGACTACTCCGTCTTAAACTGTGTTGTCAGTTAGCTTATCCTGGAGGCTGTTCCTTTGGAGTGACAGGCAAGGAACCTGACAGGGAAAATGATGTCAGGTAGTCCTTGACTATTTTCCCTTAAAGTGAGTTCATTTTCTATAAAGATGGATTATTTGTACCTTGTTTCCACTCTGATGAAATCTTTGTCACATACTTAACTATTGATAACAGTGACTTTGCATAACCCTTGACCTGAGCTATTAAAGACCTTTAATGCAGACTTCTACCGTTCTACATTTTATACAATGTAATTGTATACACACGCATGCACATCTATGATGTAACATATATCATAGAATAATATAACATCTGCACGTGTAAATAATACATAAAATCATCTAACAAACGTATTCATGATCTTTAAAGAGGGATTAACATTCATAATACCGAGGAATTGAGTCAGTTTTTCTGGGTGCCTCTAAAGCTTTGTATTTTCTAAAGAAATTTGTTATTCTGGGAAAATAGTTGGAACAAATGATACAGTAATTGTAAGTTAATTGACATTATACATTACCAAAATATGTGAATAAATTTGTAGGTAGTAGCTAGTTTCAAGGATGTTGAGGGATTGATAAAAGAAAACAAAAGATACAGTTCACTGACTGTTGGATTCACATTTTTAATACAGTAATGGTCATATGGAGAGGGAAAAATTTAACTTTAAAAACAAATGTAATGCTGTATGTTGATTTCCTACGTATGTTTGCCAGGTAAAATTCAAGAGGTCCAGTGAATTTACGTTTCAGATAAACAAGGAATAATTCTTTGTGTGGAAGTATGCGATATTTGGTTATGTTATACTAAGAAAAATTCCTTGTTAATCTGAAATTCAGACGTAACTGGGTGTTCTGTATTTTTATTTGCTAAATCTGTGCATAATGTTTATTCACTGGTTAAGAAAAGAATTATCTTTGATCCCTTGCTGGAAAGTGGCTTCTCTGCGAGATGTGTTTCCGAACATGCCGCTCATAAGAGTCACATATGGGACTTGGGAAATATTTCCAAATCCTGTTTTATTTACCCAAAGCATGGGGTCTCTGGAACTGTATGCCATTCACAAGCAAAGAAGGTGCAGTCTGACTTCTTCCTGTCTCTGAATCTTTTTACCGAATGTAGGCAGGCTGTTTGTCTTCACAGTCAGTTCCAAGTTGTTTATAATATATTGTTATTGTTATCACTGATATTTTGTTACTAGTATTTGTCAGTGTGTCTACTCCATTGAATCCAAAGTTTAACCACTGCCCACTTATCTCTATTTGAGGGCCCTGTTGCTCATTGCTCCTTATGAGAATAATGTTACAAGGATTATGATGAAATCCCACATTGGGAAGGGGAGGAAAGAATAAAAATATAAAATCACAAATAAGAGTTTGCACATTTTGTATAAAAGCTTTTGAACTTTGTATTTTCCAGGTAGTCGATGCTTTAATTTGATTATATATTAGCTCTTTTCTAAACATATGAATTAAACCAACAAGGTGGCTAAATCTATACATGTGAGCTCACAAAGCTGTATATTTTCTGCTCACTTTATTGGATAAATACGTATTTTTAACCTCAATGGTGTCAGGATATATAAAGAGCACTACTCCAAATTAGCCTTCCTTAAAAATGAATGTGGTTTGGGTGCACAAATTATTCCCCTAGGAGAATCAAGGAAGGAATTTGTATATTTTTTCACAGAGGTAAGGCAAAAATTTAAATTATGTCAGCTAACAGAAGGAGAGCGAGAATGAAAATTCAATTGTGTTTGAAATAAAAATGAGCTGTTATCTAAGAGACTCGATGACATGTGTCAAGAGACCCTGCCTCTGTGTGTGCCAGCTTTTCCTTTTTAAAATTCTTTTCCATTATGGTTTATTATAGGATATTGAATATAGTTCCTTGTGCTATACAGTAGGAACTTGTTTATTTTATATATAGTAGTTTATATCTGCTAATCCCAAACTCCTAATTTATCCTTTCAAGACAGATATCATATGATATCACTCATATGCAGAATCTAAAATGTGATATAAATGAACTTATTTACAAAACAGAAACACACTTACAGACACAGCTCTTCCTTTTAACTCCATGGTTCTCTACAGGAAAAAAGACAACAATAATCATTAAAGAACAAGTCCTATCAGGTTATTAGTTTGCTAACTTAACTTAGATAAAATGTTTTATATTTGTTTTTTAAAAATTCCTTACGGAATTATTTTTTAATCATGTAAACTAACTTGCATTGCAGTAAGTAAGCCCTTAGGAATAACAAAATATGTGAAAAAGTTTTATTTTAAAGCTAAAACTTAAGCAAATTTCCATGTATCTTATTTTTGTTCTCAATAAAATATCTTAACCTATATAGAACAAGTGAGATAATATATATAAAATACTTGGGGTAGATGACTGACAAATACTAAGAACTGAGATGTCAGATATTGTGGTGGTAGTGGTTTATTACTCACATGATGAACTTTCTAATGTAAGTTTCATAAAAATCATATAGCCAGGGCTTATGGCTAAAATTTTCCTTGATCTTTTGGGATGTTGAACACAAGTAGACTGATCTGCTGAATACTGGGGGAAAAAACTTCTATAGCCATTTTGTTGGAGTGATTTCAATTTATGAAGTATTTCCCTTGTTCTTCCTATCAGTTAAATTTAGGTTTTTATATTGGTATTTCATTGTTTTACTTGCATGTTTACTTCTCCACAAGAGTGCTGTTAGGGCTAAGATGAGACAGAAGTAGTCTGGTTTGCTACTTTCTATCAGAAATTCTGTTGAGAGAATGTTATCATTAAATTTTCACTTTATATAATCTGTGGCTTCTGTTTAGCCTCTTTTAAAAAAATATAGTGAAGATGATAAAATTATTAGGATATTCAATTAAAAAATAAAGTAAAATAGCTTGATTAAGTAAATAGTTCCATTTTTGGCTCTTTTTTGGTTATAAGGAAATGATAGTTCTAGTGACATGCCTTATAATTGTCTTTGTTCTGAAGCTCTCACAGTTCTTAAATTTTTTAATCATAGGCATGTTACTGTTCAGCAGGGTCAGGTAATTATTTTTTGTTATAAATAACATTTTATATTCCCCACTGCTGTAGTAAAACTAATTTTGTTAAATGCTAAAGAGACTGCCATTTTATCTATTACGTGATCAGTTGATGAAAGAGAAACTAAATCAGCCACTGGAGATGCATATGTATTTTAGCTAAGGTCACTGAGAGAAGTTTCATTTTTGTTTTGTAAGTTAAAAACCCCAACATACTTGGATTACTTTATATCTAATTTTCCCATGTTGCATTTGGAAAAGATGTGCCAATATATATAGATATGTTATTGAACTACTTTTGTTACTGAGTCCAAACTCATTCTGCTCGCCACATGACAGGTCAGTAAACTGGGAGATGAGGTGTTGGAGCAAGGAATAGTGACTTTATTTGGAAAGCCAGCAGACCGAGAAATTGGGGGACTAATGTTCTGGAGAATCATCTACCCCAAGTCAGAATTCAGGCTCATTTTATACTAAGAGGGGAGGGGGTGTGCTTGGTTGTTGCAAACTTCTTGGTGTAGGAATTCTTTGTTCTAGGAATCCTTTGTTCTTGCCCTGTCCACCTGGGTCAGATCATGGTGTCCCTGTAAACCTCCAACAAAATAAACGTTATTTTCTATTCTGCAACTTGTTATCTTTATATGAATGGAAAAGTGTTAATATTCTTAAAGGTCAGAGCCTTGAGAATAGGCTCTCCTGTGTATTTCAGACTCTAGGTAACATTCTTTTTACAAAAGGCACAGAACCAGCAATGTTAAGTGTGAGAAACAGGGCACAGGGTTAAAGTCAAAGGAGCAGACCTAATACGGAGTCAGATTTGTTCTTTTCCATTACAAATTGAGCCAGACCATCTATCTTTTATCTTTTTTTTTTTTTTTTTCTGTCTTCTTTAGCTGAAGGACTGGAGTAAAGGGAAGTTGAGTGGCCTCCTACATGTCTTTCCATTTGGTCTACACTTCCATCTGCATCAGAATACTCAAGTATATGAATTTTCAAAAGCATTTCATCTTACCTCCCATCCCAGCTAACAATGTGTTTTGTTTTTTTAAATTAAATCCACTAGGTGATTTTAAGAGCCATCTGTCCAAAACCTTATTATCTCCTTCCTCATTTCAGTATCTTTTATTTCCAATCCATTGCTAAGTCTCTCCGATGGAAATATTTCAAACATATCACAAAGCAATTTTAATTGTTGAATCAAGCTGTCTTTTAAAAATCAGTCATTCTCAGTAACCCCATTGACATTTAATAATTCTGTTTGAACCAGAAATAATCACCGATTCCTCTGTTTATAACAAAATAGATCCTTGCTGAGCAAGGATCAAATGCAAAATCTTCCTCATTTTTGGAAATACCATTCTCCTTGGTTGCTGTAATTATTCCCGGACCCCATCACCCTCCATACACTCCCCTACCCCAGATTTTCTCCTATCTTCTTCTCCTTCCTCTTCTTTCTTTCTCCTTTCTTTCTTTCTTCTCCTCCTCCTCCTCCCCCCTCCACCCTCCTCCTCCTCGTCCTCCATCTTGGTCTTTGTTAGTGTGTCTGGACTCTATGCTGCTTTTTGCTTACTGTATAAATCTCTACGGGAGGTCTAACTCCTACAGAGTCTTCTTTGAGTACATGTGTACTGAGTCATTCCCAAGACTTTCCTGAGCCACTGGCACTACTGAAAATGATGCTCTTGCTGCTCTGAGCACCTTCTCTTCTTGTCCTGTGCTCTGTCTCTTAGTGCGTAGCATCATCTTTCCTCCTTCCCCAGGCATCTTCCTTGAGGGCAAGGGTGGAAACAGATAGACTTTGTGAAGAACGTGAGCAATTTCCTCTAAAGTGGTGTATGTATGATGTGAATGTGGCTGGGAAGGTATGTCTGATACTGAGGAGGGAGGAAAAGTGTGACATAATAAATGCAGAGTGGAGATGAAATGAACAAATAAAGGAACTACGTTTGGGGGACAGTATGGCTAATTTTTTCCCCAACACAAGAATAGAATGATCAATGGACTAGCATAGAAAGAGTGGCAATAAACCTAATTAAATAAACTACTGCAGTATATCATCAAGGTGGCATTTCAAATTAGTGAAAAGAAATGAATTATTCAAGAAAAGGTGTTGGAACAACTGGCTAGACATTTGGAGAAAAGAATAACATTGGTTCTTTCCTTGTGACATAAAACAAAATACACTCCAGATGGATTACAGATTTATGTTCAAATATTGAAACCAAATTTATTACACTTGTCAACTTAGTCCAGAAAAATAGAAGGCTGGAATTTTTTTTTTTTTTTTTTTTTTTTTTTACAAATTGAGGTACATTTCAGAACCAAGTAAGAGATCCTTTAAAGTGTGTTTTCAGATTTCTGTTTTCCATTTCAAATTTATTAAAATTAATTTTTCTAATATTATCAGACTCATGATACTAAGTGATTAGATAGTGCAGAAGTCAGTGGATAAAAAATTTTCCTGGTTCTATTAGAACAAAACTGGTGACTACTAAGAGAATCATTGAGCAATTATACAGTACTTCAGGGAATGAAAAGAGGACTGAATGGGATGTCTTCTAAAAGAGCATTTATGTCTCAAGACAATATAGAAAAAAATACATTGCTTATAATCAGCCTGGATACTCAGAAGCAATCTGGATTCAGACAGCTCTCAATGGCTCTGTTATATTCGTATACCTATTGTGGTGCATAATCTTCAGAAACATAAGCATCCTTTATTGTGTAGCAAAAATACAAAGTGACTAGATTAGTGAGATCAATTACCTAAAATATGCAAGCAGAAGCCTGATTGTGTTGTGATTGTTTTTAATCTGTGCTGTTCATTCATGCCACAAATAAGTACTGAATAACTAACAACCACATGGCTTTCTTCTTAAGGGTTGGGTGTGCAAGTCACAATACTTTCCATCAGAGTGGGTACGTTAAAAGTCAAGGATGATGCAGTGTAGTAAGTACTCTAGTAGGAATAAAAGATGGTGCGGGAGCACTAATCCAGTACTGGTGAGTAAAAGAAGGCTTCCCCGAGGAAGTGATGTCATGAATGATGACTCCAATTGTCAGCCAATAACGGAGGTAGGTGGAGTGAGTGGGAAAGGCATTTTCAGGCAAGAAAAAAAATGTATATAAATCTGAGGCAAGAGCTAATATGGAGGACTTAGGAGAACTCAGAGTGGTTCAGTATGGTTGGACTATAATGTGCAATGCTGAAAGGTGACCAGAGAGGAGGTTAAAGCATCTGGGTCATAAAGTACCCATACTTGAAGCTAAACTTGGAACTTTATCAGGAGGGCACTGTGAAATATCACTGTGTGGTCCCCTTCCATCAAGGGGTGAACAGTGTGTACCACTCGGCTGCACATGACACTCACATCACAGTGGGCTACGGGGCAGTTGGTCCATCCATCTTCTTCTAAGAGATTATCTGAACTAATTGCAAAATGTGTCACACTTCTTCAAATTTTAGTGACACCCGTATGTATAATAGATCTCTTTGGCTTTCAATTACTGTAAGATTATCATCCTGACATGAGTTCCAGATCCCTCATCCTCCCTCCACCTGTTCACTCTACACCCTGGGCCTCCCAGCTTCTAATTTATAAACTTTCTCCTAAATAGCTCTCTTGCATGAACTCAGTTTCATTTACATGAAATTTGTTTCTTCTCCCTCACATCATCCATCTCATGGAAGGATCCTCCTTGCTCTCAGTTAAGGACCACTTTCAAATCATTTTGACTCTTTGGTCCCACAACCCCTGTCACTGTCAGGGCTCAAACCATCTGACAGTACCACTTTGCTCACTCACCTCATCCCTAGCTCTCTAATTCACCCAGAGTTTTGACTCTTTGCTCAAATCTTTTTCAGCTTTTTCATCCTATATCCTGGCCTCCTAGGTCCTTGAAGTCCTCACTTTATCCACCTTGGTCACCCATTGGCATCATGACCCCTGCACCCTTATCGTCACCAGTCGTGGTACCATGTCCAGAATCTCTGTCTCAATGATCTGCCCTCAGACCACTGCCTCCCCACTCCATTTACGTAGGAGCAGTATGTCACCTCGCTATCTCCCAGTACATTTACCCACACGACCTCTCACCATCTGGCACCACTGTATCCCGTCACTGCCATGTGGTTCTCACTTTCAACCCTCTTGTCCCTCTTTCCCTCAAAACACCCAACTGGTCTTTTGGTCAGAATGCTTTTTTGTTGCAAGTGTCAGAAACACAAGTTAACTCATCTGAACAAAAAGGGAAATGTTGTTTCTCACAATTTGGAAGTCTGAGAGTCCACAACAGCTGGATCCAGAGGTTCTAGAATGATCACCACGCTCTGTCCCTCTGCTCTCTGTTCCTCTGTGAGAGTGCTATTCCTAGGAAGGGAGAATGACTCCCCAATAACACTATACCTAAATAATCCTTAAAATCCTTGGCCTTAGAAGAAATTTACTTTTTATCTATTTTTATATAGTAGTTAATATTTGCAAATCTCAAACTCCCGAATTTATCTCTTCCCACCCCCTTTTCCCTGGTAACCATAAAATTGTTTGCTGTATCTGTGAGTCTGTTTCTGTTTTGTAGGTGAGTTCATTAGTGTCGTCTTCTTCTCCTTCTCTTTCTTATTTTATTTTTTGTTTTTTTATATATAAACATTTTTTATTGAGTTATAGTCATTTTACAACGTTGTGTCAAATTCCAGTGTAGAGCACAATTTTTCAGTTATACATGAACATACATACATTCATTGTCACATTCTCTTTTGCTGTGAGCCACTGCAAGATGCTGTATATATTTCCCTGTGCCACACAGTACAGTCTTGTTTATCTATTCTACATTTTGAAATCCCAGTCCCTTCCCACCCCATCTCCTTCTTCTTTTAGATTCCACATATGAGTGATATCATCTGGTATTTCTTTTTCTCTTTCTGGCTTAACTTCACTTGTAATGATGATCTCCAGGTCAATCCATGTTGCTGCAAATGGCATTATTTTATTCTTTTTTCTGGCAAAGTAGTATTCCATTATATAAATATACCACAGCTTCTTTATCCAGTCATCATCTGTCAGTGGACATTTAGGTTGTTTCCATGTCTTGGCTATTGTAAATAATGCTGCTATGAACATTGGAGTGCAGGTGTCTTTTCAAATTAGAGTTCCCTCTGGATATATGCCCAGGAGTGGGATCGCTGGATCATATGGTTAAGTTTATTTTTAGTCTTTTGAGGAATCTCCATACTGTTTTCCAGAATGGCTGCACCAGACTACATTCCCACCAGCAGTGTAGGAGGGTTCCTTGTCTCCACACCTTCTCCAGCATTTATCATTTGTGAACTTTTTAATGATGGCCATTCTGATTAAATTATTTTTAAATTTCTGGAATAATACATACTTAGTTAGGTATTTGCTTCATGCTATACAAAGCTGGTTTTAATTTGATAATATTCTATTTAGGATTTTTAATTTGTATTCAAAACTAAGATTGGTCTGTGGAACTGTGATTTTGTTTCTTTCATTGTACTTACTATAAAGGTAATTTTAATGACATACAGTGATTAGAGAGGCACTCTATAGTCTTCTGCATTCTGGAGTAGTTAAAAAATACAGGAGTTACTTCATTGATAGTTTGATAAGACAAAGCAACTCAGTGTCAAAGAACATTTTTGGTGGCAATTTTTTGACAAAATTTTAAATTGCTTTTTGCATATTTTATCCATTTCAGTTTTCATTTTTTCCTAATTAAATTTGGTGTATTTATCCAAAACTGTTCAATTTATGCATGTATACTTTTATTATTACAGAATTTTAAATATAATTTCTCTCATTTTGAAAAATGTTCATTTATATTTTTAACACCTTTTATTTATTTATTTTTAGTAGTTTTGACAGAGGTGCCATGTTTTATTGTTCTTTCAAAAGAACTCTTACTTTATCAATTCTATTGTTTTTCTATTTCTTATAATGTATTTATTCACTTATCTTTTTAAAAATCTTTATATTCTGTTTTGTTTTCTTTCTATAATTTCTTCAATGATTGTTTTTTTTCTGCTAAAATATTTAAAATCTTGTGTAAATTTTTATCAGGGTAGAAATTTGACTGCATACCTTATTTTTTATATATTCTAACTTTTGGCTTCTTTTCCCTAATCTAAGAGATTATATAAATAACATTTTAAGTTGTATACAGATTTTAGTTAACCATGTAAAAACATATGTAAATTTTCAGGTTGACATAGAAAACTGACCGATAGTGACAAAAACTGTGAGTGGATCTAACTAGTATACTACTAGCTGTGTATATATACAAAAGTATGTGCAGATTTTGATAAATCTGTGTATGGTTTATCTTGGATTTATTTTTACTCTTCCTAACTTATTGCTTAGTCTAGACCCTGAGAAGCAGGTGGGAACACAGCTATTAGATGATGTGAATAAGAAATTACTCTAAGTGTGTATGTAGAGTCAAGCAATTATTTTGTTTTCGCTCCTCACCTCCCTCCACATTTCTTTAGTTTAAAGGATTGACTCCCCAAAGGAATTAATCCATGTTGGGTTTTGTCATACATGTTAGGATTTCAGAAGCTCTGGCTAACAAAATAGGGATCCAGAATAACTTTATCTGCTACTACTCAGATACGTTTTATTTCAAAAACATACACTGAAGCATTGCTGATAGATAGATCCTTAGGAAAACATGTTCATGTGTAATTTCCAATCACACTGAACAATCTTCAAAAGATTTTTCAAGGTCAACTTTAGCTAGCGTAAGTTAATGTTATACCATTTAATTCAGGAATTATTTTAGCATTTGATTAATACCATATACCTGATACATAATATAATTTTGTGATTGATAAATCAAATTGTAACTTTATTAGGTTAATTTAGTGGCTTAGGAGAAAGCTTTAAAAATCTTTTCTCCTAATTTGTTGCTTAGTTTTCTGTTTTGCATTTTAAAAAATTCTCTTACTCATTAATTTGAAGCCTTCCTTGTAATAATGATTCCCCTTAGTTGGGAAGTAACGTGAAAGCATTACAATAATTTGGCCAGTTTTCTGTATACGAGTCCTGCTGTCCTAATTTGAAGATACATCAATTCCTTTTTCCTGTATTCATTCCATCACTCCTTATGCAGTACACCTAAGTGTATTCAAGTGCAGTTCTAAGTTCTAACTCCTGCACTCAACATTGGACAAATCAGTGGTGAGCAAAAATGGAGTCCCTGCTTTCAGGAGACTTACAGTCCAATGTAGGAAGTATAAATTGCCACAACGTGAAAGTGCAGTTGAGGTGCACACAGTGTGCAGCACATGCTGATAAGTGCGCACACGACAGATGAGCGGGATGCCAGGGCGTTGCAAAGAGAATGGATCTTCTGCTGAGATCGAAAGTTGAGTGGGGATTCACTAGGCAAAGTGGAGAGAAGATCGTTTTCTTTTGTTCTTTCCTTCTTACTTTTTTAATGTGGCTAGGATATTTAAAATAATATATTTGGCTTGCATTATATTTCTATTGGATTGTGCAGTATTATTTATTTTTATTTTTAATTGAAGTATAGTTGATTTACAGTGTTGTGTTATTCTCAGGTGTACAGCATACTGATTCAGTTATACATATATATATATATATTTTTCAGATTCTTTATCATTGTAGGTTTTACAAGATATTGAATATAGTTCCCTGTGTTAAATAGTAGGACCTTGTTGTTTATCTATTTGACATACAGTACTTAGTATCTGCAAATCCCAAACTCTTAATTTATCCCTCCTCCCATTTACCCCTCTGGTAACCATTAGTTTGTTCTCTATGTCTGTGAGTCTCTTTCTGTTTTGTAAATAAGTTCATTTGTGCCATTTTTTCAATTCTACATATAAGTGATATCATATGATATTTGTCTTTCTCTGCTTGACTTATTTCACTTAGAATGATCATCTCTAGGTCCATCCTTGTTGCTACAAATGGCATTATTTCATTCTTTTTTATCCCTGAGTAGTATTATTTCATTCTTTTTTATCCCTGAGTAGTATTCCATTGCATATATACCATATCTTTATCTAGTCATTTGTTGCTGGACATTTAGGCTGTTTCCATGTCTTGGCTATTGTAAATAGTGCTGCTGTGAACACTGGGGTGCATGTATCTTTTCAAATTAGAGTTTTCTCCAGATACCTGCCCAGGAGTGGGATTGCTGGATCATTCAATAACTCTATTTTTAGTTTTTTAAGGAGAGAAGATCCTTCTTGGCTGGAAGAGGAGCTTCTGCAGGGCCCTGCAGTGGGAGGAAACAAGGTCTATATAAAGAACTGAGGAAAGATCTAATGTGGCCTGGATACTGAAAGCCAGTAGAAAGGGCATTAAAAAGAGGCCTGAAAGAGAGAAGCCTCCTGCGTTCTACAGGGCATTGTATTAAGTCAGTGCAATGTGAGGCCAAAGAAGTGCTTTACAGGGGTGATATGATGGGATTTAAATTGATCTCTTCACTTAACTAGTATTCATGGAGTAGCTACTGTTTGTCAGACTTTAAGCACAGGGGATACAGCAGGGGCTAAAACAGACAAAAAGGCAATTGTCCTCATACATCTTACAATGCAATGCAGTGTTTAGTAGGACAGAGAAATCCTCACAGAGGAAGTGACAGTTAAGCAAGAATCTGAAGAGAATGAGATTCAGATAAGGGAATGAATGATACAGCAACTCTGGGAATACACGTTGGCCAGACAGAGCCTTTGCAGCTGTCCTGACCCTGGACTCTGCAGCTCAGATGGACTCTGTCCCTCCTGCCTATTTGTTCTCTCTCTCCAAATACATGTGCGTTTTTAGTGTGTACATCCATGCATGCACATATATGTGTGTGTGTGCACATGTCATGTACACTAATTTAAGCAATGGACGTGAAGAGAATAGGCTACAGAGATAATACAGAGTGAGGAGGGAGACAGATCACCACAAGACTTTTATGACTGGATGGAGAAAGCTGGAGTGGCTCTGAAGATGGGAGTAAAAAGCCACCAGTGTGTTGTGTGAAGTCAGGGAAGAAGGAAGGTGGTGGTTGCATCATTCAATGCTGCTGACAGGGAAGGATAAGAACCTCAGCGTATTTTGGGTTTAGTGACTTCAGGGTTACTAAATCCTGTTTGGATGGAGTAATGGAAGCCAAATCCATTAGAATCAAACAAACAAGAAATGGAAAGTGTGAAAATAGCTACAGTTTGGAATTTTTTCAAAAATAAGTAAAGAAGAAGAAAATAACATAGTATCTGAAAGACACTATTGAATTGAAGAAGTTTTTGTTTGTTTTTAATGGGAAAGAGTGTATTACATTTATTATGTAAGTTGATGAGATTCAATTAAGTTGGAGATGTTGAATATACAAATGAAAGGAGGAAACATTCATAATAGTGTAATGGGTAACTCGAACCTAGCAAATATTGTAGGCTTTTGTGGAAGCAGGAGTCTAAAGGCAATGTCTCTCCAGTAATCATCACAAAATCATCACAGTAATCAATTCATTTATTCTTATCACTTAAATGTATGTTTCCAGTATCAACTAATCTCTATTTAACTAATGATGTTACTTTTTAAGGAAAAGGGAAAAATGCCTTTATCTTTCTCTTGGTTGAGTATTTGACTTAATGATTTACTGCCTCAATCTTTCTTCACCAAAGATAAATGAAATCTCCGTATTACATGCTTTTACAATGCATGACAGTGTATACAGAGCTAAATTGAAGCCACCAATATTAAGTCCTTGAGTGGATCTTAATAAACCATTAATCTCTTTCTCACTTCTGTGTTATTTATCAACTTTGTATCAAGGGACAAGGAAAAATTATCCAAACATTGTTTAGTACAATCATCATTAATAGTTAACACTTATCCAGAGGGGTTTTTAACCTTTTTGTCTCCCAAGGGCTATTCTAATATCAGAGTAGAATAAAAAACATCTGTAGTGACCCTTACCTCTTCCAGACTCTAGATTTATCCCATCAATTAGCTCTCTCTCTACCACCGAGGAGGCGAACAGCTGGTTGTGGGAGTCTGCAGCCACAGTAGAACAGCAGCAGGAAAGGAACACAGTTCCAGAACATTCCTTCCCAATTCCTGTTTTATCATTTAAAATATTTGACATGATTAGTGACCTGTCTTTCATTACTTTCCATGTCTTCTCTTGGAACTCTTTGTTGACATGCAGTTACAGTATTTCCATTAAGGACCAATAAGTCTCATCTTTTATCATATTTTTACAACTTTCAGAATAGTATCTGCTTTTAAAAATGGATTCTGAAGCATATGCTGCATGTCATGTGGAGTGTTAACAAATCCTGGCCCAATGATGACATTTCAAACCTAATCAGCACCACCATTCTTTACTTGCACAAATAACCATGAATGAGAGGGGATTTGAGAATGGTCTTCTCACATCTAATATAACTTTCAAATTGATTTACCTTTTAATCATTTTTTCCCCCTGGCTGATTCCTTATTAAGAGAAATAAACTATCCAGGATTCACTGAAGAATCAAATAGCCCCTTGTTAATCATTCAAGGAAATGTTGCAGGCTTAGGCAATATTCGATGTAGATATTGAACCTACTTGCTCTAAGCAAACTTTGAAATACAGATAAGACCCTGTGAGTCAGCATCACGAGCTGAAAGGATGGTTAAACTGCCAAATCAAGAATTATGATTTTTTTACCCACTTGCTAAACCAATGAGGAAAAGCTCTGGATAGAGTGGAACCTGAGTAAATAAGGCTTGTTTGTTTCAGCAGAAAATAATTCACCATCTAGTTAGTTTTAGACTAGATAAATCTAGTTTTGTGATTTATTGCCTAAGTCATTTTCTTCTTCACTGCAAAGCCTCATGTTAAAAGAACTGACTTTGGAGGGTTGGTGGCCTTTGGTAAATTACCTGTAATTCTGGCAGTTTGAGCTGAGTATTGATTTCTCTATTCCTCTTTTAAGAACATTTTTATTTGTTTATTACTTTAAAAAAAAAAAACCTTTGGACTAGATCTAATTTGCCTGTTTTCCTCTTCTTATCATGGTGTTAGGGATTTGGCTCGCTTCTATGAATAAGTTGGAACATCTTCAGAAATTGTGTGATTGAAAATACCACCAACGGAGTTTCATTAAATTTCAGTTCCTGTGACTAGTGAAACATATATATCTGTCTCACTGAGATTATTCTACTGTAGTTAAGTTATAATAACAGCTCTGTTTATGATCAATAACTGGAATATTTGCTAAGGTTTTGTACATGTTGGAAGTTAATTTTCTTAGGAGGCCATATTCTCTCTTTTAGCTGAACAGATGAATTGTATGTCTCAGCATAGATGGTTCACCACTTTCTAGTTGTTCTGTAATAGGAATTCTAGAAAAACAGTAACTTGAGGTGGGATCAAGATGGCAGAGTAGGAAGACCCTGGGCTTGCCTCTTCCCACGAACATGCCAAAATACCAACTACATATGGAACAACTCTTTCTGAGAACAAACTGAAATCTAGCAGAATGGATCATGTATAGTTAAGGATATAAAACAAAAGCCACACCCAGATGAGTGAGAGGGGAAGAGAAGTGAAGTAGTCAGTACCCACACCCCTGGCGGGCAACCCAGAAGCAGAAGGGAATGTCAGAAACTCAGAAGTCCTCCTTAAGGAGTGAGTAGTTTGAGTCCCACATTGGACACCCCAGCCCTGGGGGCCAGCCCCAGGAAGATGAGCCTCTTTCACTGGTTTTGAAGACCAGCAAGGCTTATAACTGAGAGAGCCTGGGGCTGTAGGAAATTGAGGCTCTGCTTTTAAAGGACATGTTGCAGAAACTTACTCACTCTCAGTCTCAATACAGAGGCAGCAGAATGAAAAGTGCCTGGTGCTCTAGCTGGGCTGCCAAGACCATCCCAGAACGTCTCTTAGCCTGCACAGGGCTCAGCTCCAATCCTCCCACCCCCTGCTAAGGTGGCAGCTCTGACGAGCCCCAGGAACAGCCGTAGCTTCTGCAACTCCAGCTCCACTCCCTGCGAAGGTGGTAGCTGCCAGTGTGCCCTGGGAGAAGCACAGACCTGTGTCAGGCTCCAGCTCCATCCGCCATTACCTGTTCCAGCTCACCCTCACCGAGGTAGTGGACCAGCACGTCCCAGAAAAAGCCAGCCTGCATTCACTTCAGATCCAGCTCTCCCACCAAAGCCAGTGGGTACATACAGACTGCATAGAGACACTCCTATATAAGGACACGCTTTCAAGAATGGGCTAGGTAACTGTTTTACATAATTTCATAGAGACAGAAAAAGAGATAGTCAAACAAAATGAGAAGACAGCCACCAAATATGTTCCAAACAAAAGAACAAAATAAAACCTCAGAAACAAACAGAGAAACTTAAGGAAATGGAGATTAGTAATTTACCTAATAAAGAGTTCGAAGCAATGATCATAAAAATGCTTAGTAAACCAGGGAAAGGAATAGGGGAACACAGTGAGGACCTCAACAAAGAATTAGAAAATATTAAAAAAAAAAAAAAAGAACCAATTTAAAGCAGGATAATGCAATAACTGAAATGAAAAATACACTAGAAGAAATCAATAGCAGATTAGGTGATACAGAAGAATGCATAAATGATGTGGAAGGGAAAATCACTCCATCAGAACAGCAAAAAACAAAAAAAATGAGGCTAGTTTAAGAGACTTCTGGGATAAGATCAAGGGTACTAACATTTGCCTTATAGAGGCCCCAGAAGAAGAGAGAGAAGATAAGAAAATGTATTTGATGAAACAGTGCGTGAATCTTATCTACGCTAGAGCTCTGGCTCCAACCCCACCACCAAGGCAGTGGCCCCAAGCGTGCAGTGCAAGAGGCCTCAGCTCCCGCTGGGCCCCGCCTCTAGCCAGACCAGCTCCCACCCACCTCCACCGAGGCAGCAGTTTCCACCATCCCCAGGAGAAGCCCTGGCCTGTGCTGGCTCAGTGAAATTCATGGATTTAATACTGCAGCTTTAACATAGGTCTCAAAACTTGTTTTTAAAGTTTTTACTACTGCTTTTATCTCTTTAGAAGTAATTTGACTATTTGGTTCTTTTGTCTTTCATATACATTTTAAAATCATTTTGTTGAGTTTTAAGAAGAATTCTAGTAAGATTTTGATAGGAATTTAATTTGGGGTAAATTTTGGAAAACTTGATATTGCTATCACTTTTAGTGTTATATACACAAATATGGTATATCCTGTCTTTTTTCCTTGTTTGATAAGATTTTTTTTTAAAAAATTGGTGAGTCTTCAATTGTATCAAATGCTTTTTCTGCCTTTTCTGGTTTTATTGTGGTAGTTATATGATTGGCCCCTTTAGTTAATTGATGTAATGAATTACATTTATGGATTTTTATAACTATTGGAAAAACCTTAAATTTCTGGGATAAATGCAACATGATATTTATTATGTCTATTATGTTATAGATACTTTCGGAATAGACTAGAGAACCAAACAGGCAGAAAGACGTGTCACTATGGAAGTTACATTCCAGAATTTGCAGACAGACAATAAACAAATAGACATGTATATTTATAGTTCATGAAGGATGATAAGTAAAATGGAAAATACTAAAGCAGGAGAGATATTGGAAGTGTAAGACTGTAATTTAAAATAGGATGGTCAGGAAGGCTTCTCAGAGAACAGACGTCTGAGAATAGATTTGAAGGACATGAGAAATCAACTACTATGTTTATCTGGGAGAGATATCTTCCAGGCAGAAGCAGTTATAAAGGCAAACACCCTGAAGTAGGAGCATCTTGCAGTTTTTCTTGAACAGCAAGGAGGCCAGAATGACAGTGGCAGAATCAGCCAACAGAGAGATTAGAAGATTAGGTCAGACAATAGTTGGATACCAGTTAGGGGTCGTTTCTCAGGCCAATGAAAGGATTTTACTTTTACTATAAATACTGTGAGAAACCATGAGAGATTTGGGGGCAAGAGAAGTGGCACAATCTGTTACATGTTTTCATTGAACACTCTAGCTGTGTATTAAGAATCAGTTGTAGTGATTCAGAGCAGAAGCAGAGGGACCATTTAGGAAGCTACTGCAAAAAAATAAAATAAAATGAAATAAAATCATGAGAAGACCAGATCACCAAAAAAATAAAAAATAAAT
The DNA here is from genome assembly GCF_036321535.1 of Camelus dromedarius. NCBI lineage: Eukaryota > Metazoa > Chordata > Mammalia > Artiodactyla > Camelidae > Camelus > Camelus dromedarius. The sequence goes on along the minus strand of NC_087436.1, from coordinate 10,842,733 downwards.
AAATAAAATAAAAATAACAGGCCCAAACTGAAGTACGGAGAAATAGAAAATCTGAATCTTACCTTCTTATCTTGAATCAGTAGGTTAAAACTCCCCATCTCCAACTAAAAAAGAAAAACTAAAACCGAAACAGCTCAGACAATTGCACTGAAGAGTTCTAGCCTGTAAAGAGTAGTTAATTTTACCCTCATAGAAATTCTTCCAGAGGCCAGATAATGGGGCACACTCTCCACTAATTTTATGATAGTAGTATAATCTGCCCATTAAAGTTAGATAAAAATAGTACCAGAAAAGAAAATAAAAGGCATATCCCTTTCAAGAAATAAAACCCCCAAGTCATTAGAAAATGGTAATGAATAAGAAAGCTTGGACATTATTAAAGACTTTGCAAACTTGAGAGAAATTCTAACCTTCCCTGCACTATCACCACCAACCTTTTCTTCAAATAAATGGCAAATCTTTCTAGCAAGTTACTGAGGTTTCTACTGCCTGTTTCATCAAATAACATTCAGAATTAACCCACTTCACATCACCTCCACTATATAATCATTCTAGTTCAAACAGTTCTATTATTTTCATTTTTAAAAGTTTGTGTATTATAGTAACCTATAATGAAAAAGAATCTGAGAAGGAATGTACATATGTGTATGTATGACTGAGACATGATGCTGTGCACCAGAAATTGACAAAATACTGTAAGATGACTATACTTCAATAAACTGAATTCATGATCCAAAAATACATATTCAAATATAAAAAATAATTTTTAAAATGTGAAAAAAGGTTTCTGTAGTTCTTTCTCATATCTTTCTGGGCAATTTTTTTTTGTATTCTAATAGTACTCAGAGTTTGATCAGGAAAACAGAAACCATGCTACATATTCCAGTAATAATGGCTTCATATTAATTAGGGGCTGATACTATTGGAAGAGCTGGGAGGCAGTGAAGACATCAGGAAAGCAGCTAGAGAAGATTAGAGTAGCTCTGTTTTATATCAGAGATTTCAGTCTAAAAGACCAGAGAGTGGGTCCAAAATCCAGAGCTTATGGAATTTCTAGCATCTGTAAATCCTAGCTAGACTGACAGTGGGGGCTCATGAAGTGGTCTGCAAGCCATCACATCCACCCAGCCTGCCATGGCTAATCCCAAACATCCTGAATATGAATTCCTCCTCTTCACTTTCCCTCCCAACTTTCATGAGAGTCTTCATTAGCAAACTCAAATCTGCAAGGATGTACATGGAAGGAGACTTTGGTCAACACAGTTCCCAGAATTAAACAAGAGCAGAGATGGTGCAGTGACTGTTCAACATGGTTTTCTTGTCCTTTACTCATAATTTTGATTCCTTTTTTAAAAAATTTCAACCACATGAACATATTATTTTATAATCTATATCCAATAATACAGACATTTGCAGTCTTTTCAGGTTTGAGTCCACTGCTCATGTTTCTGCTAACTCTTACTGCCTTGTATTAATGTTACTGAGGCCAAGCTCATACTCCTTGCAGCATGACAAGCAAGTAAATTGAAAGATGAGTTGTTGGGGCAAGGAATAGCAACTTTATTTGGAAAGCCAGCAGACCAAGAAGATGGTGGACTAGTGTCCCAAAGAGCCATCTTCCCCAAGTTAGCATTCAGGCTTCTTTTTCTAAAAGGGGAGGGGGTGTGGTTGGTTGGTGCAAACTTCTTGGTACAGGAATCCTTTGTTCTTGCAGCTGTCCATGTAAGTCTGGTCACAAAGTTCCTATAAATCTCAAACAAGATAGATGCTATTTTCCATTTGGCAACATTTTATCTCTATATGAATGGAAAAGTGTTATACCTTTAAAAGTCAAACCTTTGGTAATGGGCTGTCCTGTATATTTCAGGCTCTAGACAACATTCTTTTACAAAAGGCACAGAACCAGCCTGACTGAGCACAGACAGCAGAGCACAGGGTTAGAGCTAAAGGACCAATCTAATATGGAGTCAGGTTTGTTCTCTGTTACATTAACATGTATTTTATGATTTTTGTCTTAGAGAATCATGGTCTTTGAGATGTTATATATAGGTTTCTTGGAGACCTGGTTCAATGTGGGCATTCATCCAGAGAGAATTTATTTCTAACAGACACTTGGATGATTACCAACCTGAGACCTCTTTGTTTTTTTAATTGAAGTATAGTCAGTTGCAATGTGTCAGTTTCTGGTGTACAGCACAATGTCCCAGTCATGCATATACATACATATGTATATTCATTTTCATAGTTTTTCATTAAAATTTATTATAAGATATTGTATATAGTTCCCTGTGCTATACAGAAGAAACTTGTTTTTTTTTAAATCTATTTTTATATATAGTGGCTGATGTGCAAATCTCAAACTGATAAATTCATCCCTTCCCACGCCCTTTCCCTGATAACCATGATTGTTTACTATGCTGAGACCTCTTTGAGATGAAGTCTCAACTTACAGATTTGGGCAAGGTACACGTAGTGTGAGTTCAGGCTGAAACCTGTTTGAGAACTGAATTCTGGTTAGAAATGCACAGGACCATTTATCCTTCCACAGATAGCTGAGACCACAGGAAAACGTCCTACTGGCTCTCTTGCAGAGTTTATTTTTTATTTCTACTTCACACTTTCACTGAGTGCTTATGTGAGGATCTCAAAACCAGTTCTGTGCTTTGCATGAACCCTGGCTTTGTCCCTCCTGCCCCCGCCTCCTATATCCCATGTGACTCAGGTGACAGCTATTGCTGCTGTCATCTTGAAGTTTGATGGTTCCTCTTCCAAGTTCACTCTTGTGATGCTTGGTTAGATTTAGTTCCTCTCAAGTTGTTGGACAGAGGTAGTCTTATTCCTTGCCACGTGGACCTTTCCATTGGGCAGCTCACAAGGGAGCAGCTGACTTCATCCAAGTGAGTCACCAAGAGGGAGGAAGTGGGGGAGAAAGGGAAATCACAATATTTTATAACCTAATTTTGGAAGTGACATCTCATTACTTTTGTTATATTCTACTCAATAAAAGTAAGTCACCAGGTCCAGGCCACACTCAGGAGGAAGGGACTACGTAAGGGCATGAGTACCAGGAGATAGAGATCATTGGGAGATAGTTTAGAAGCAGCAATGACATCTTACCCAGAATATATCTTACTCAGATCTCATTCATGATCTTTTGTGGTCACTCTTAACAGGAAATTACTCTCCTACATCTCCTGTCTCTCAAATTTTCTCTAACTCTCAGCATAGACCTCTGTGTTAGAGATCTGTGTCTGTCTTGATTTTTCATGAATATTGCACTGTAATATTCACATCATTTCATCCCACCAAACCTTACAGCTCATTCAATATTGAACATACATGTGGCTCTGAATGAATATTTCTTAAATTGCTGAATTGAATTAGTATCGTACCTCCTTTATTTCTCAGCTAACAGGAAGAAGAACTGATCATGTCTTTATGATAGTGACTTGTTCTATTGAAAAGTTTCTTTTGTCCATTTTATTATTTTAGACTCAAATACAAATATTTAAGGCTAAAATAAATTCTCAAGATTTTGTTTGAACAGTAGCCCTTGGTTTATATATCTAAGCCATTTTCATATGCAAATTTCCTCTTGAAATGGACAGCCATTAGAAGAAGTTCATCAATCCTCTTTTTCTTTTCTAAACTATAAAAATAAATATTTAATTTGCAAATATAAAAGAACTAACCAGAAAGTCAAAGGGTTGGGTGGGTTATGATACCAGCTGGTACCACATAACACAATACTGATAACATGGACCCAAGAACTCTGTGGGTTTGAATCTCAGAGGCAATACGTGAGCACTTACGTGTTTCAAGAATGGACCTAAGTAAGTGGTTTAAGGCTGTCATAGCTATTACAGTTCTTAGTTGGAAATGTCATTGGTTTCTGATTATAACAATATTAATGATAATAACCACAGCTGCTAGTTTTATTTTAATAGTGATTTATGGGTTTTCAATGCCATTTCATTCATCTCATTTGATCCTTAGTAACAATTTGAGTTGGGCAAGATAGCAAATGCTATGGTCCATGTTATCTCGTCTTTATTTATGTTTAATGTAGCAAGAACAAGTTAACATGAGATCTACCCTCTTAACAGATGTTTAAGTATGTAGTACAGTCTTGTTATCTGTAGGCAGAATGCAGTCCGGCAGATCTCTAGAACTTATTCATGTTGCTTAACTGAAATTTTTAAAGCTTTGATTAGTAATGTCCCCTAAGACCCCCTTTCCCCTTCTCTCCTGGAACCAGCACTCCAGTCTCTGTTTCTGTGAGCTTGACTATTTTAGATCCCTCATGTAAGTGGAATCATGCAGGAATTGTCCTTCTGTGACTGGCTCGTTTCACTTAGCATAGTGTCCTCAAATTTTATATATGGTGTCACATATGGCAGGATCTCCTTCCTGTTTGAGGCTGAATACTATTCCATTGAGGGGTCTGAAGTTATGAGAGGTTAAGAGACTTCATGGCCAAGTGTCCGGGGTAGACTGGATCAGATTTGTATCTTTCATGAATGACCCGTGTGATGAGAGTTTCATGACCCCTTTAGCACTCTGTTCTAAAAATGAGGCATCCACTTACTTGACTTATTCATTCATTTCATGCTTGTTTGGCATTTACTGCATATTTTAGGCACTGTGTTGACTATATGTAGGAGTGAACAGAACAGGGATGGTCCCTGCCTTCACAGAAAAACAGTCTCTTGGCAGAAACAGAAGTTAAACATGAAATCTTTTAATGGTTTTAAAATTATAAGTATGATGAGTATGACCACACGGAGGCTCCCAGTTTAATTGGAGAGGGGGAGGCAGTTATGGAAGGCTTCCTTGAGTCAGTGCCGTTTAAACTGAATTATGATCGATGATTAGTAATTTGCTAGGGAGAAACAGTCCAGGCAAGGAAGAGCAGGTATCAAGGCCTGATGTGGGAAGAGTTTGTCTTGGTAGGTGTCTGAGGGGCTGGAGCAGAGTGAGGGTGGGGAATGTGCTGTTAAATGAGGCAGGTTACAGACAATTGAGAGTCTAGGCAGGGACTGAAAGCATAATTCCATAAAATACATATCTCCAACAAAATATATCTTTTAAAACTTAAACATGTACAGTGCTCATTTTTAACAAACATGAAGTGCCTAGTATTATCTTGCTACAGTCCTTAGCTACTTTGAATGAAACATATATTCTAAACTGGCAGAATTTCTTCCATAAAGAATCCAAAAAGGGTGATTTTTTTTACATTAAACTTTACATTTTTATTTAAATTTAAAAAAATTATTTATTGATTGATTTTTTATTGAAGTACAGTTGGTTTCAATATGTCAATTTCTGGTATACAGCACAGTGTCCCAGTCATGCATATGCATATATATATATATATATATATATATATATATATATATATATATATTTGTTTTCATATTCTTTTTCATTAAAGGTTATTACAAGATATTGAGTATAGTTCCCTGTGCTGTACAGAAGAAAAATTTTTAAATCTATTTTTATATATCATGGCTAACATTTGTAAATCGCAAACTGCCAAACTTATCCCTTCCCACCCCCTTTCTTCAGTAACCATAAGGTTGTTTACTATGTCTCCAAGTCTGCTTCTGTTTTGCAAGTGAGTTCACAGTGTCCTTTTTTATTCTTTTTTTCTTTTTTAGATTCCACATATGAGTGATATATGGCATTTTTCTTTTTCTTTCTGGCTTAGGTCACTTAGAATGACGATCCCTTGGTCCATCCATGTTGCTGCAAATGGCATTATTTTATTATTCTTTATGGCTGAGTAGTATTACATTGTATAAATATACCACAACTTCTTTATCCAGTCATCTGTTGATGGACACTTGTTTCCATGTCTTGGCTATTGTATATAGTGCTGCTGTGAGCATTGGGCTGCATGTATCTTTTCAAATTAGAGTTCCCTTTGGATATATACCCGTAAGTGGGATTGCTGAATCATATGGTAAGTTTTTCTTTAGTTTTTTGAGGTATCTCCATACTGTTTTCCATAAAGGCTGCACCAAACTTCATTCCACGAGCAGTGTAGGAGGGTTCCCTTTTCTGCACAGCCTCTCCAGCATTTATCATTAGTGGACTTCTGAATGATGACCATTCTCACTGGTGTGAAGTGATACCTCATTGTAGCTTTAATTAGCATTTTTTCTGATAATGATATTGGGCATTTTTTCATGTGCCTATTGCCTATTTGTATGTCTTCATTGGAGAATTGCTTGTTTAGGTCTTCTGCCCATTTTTGGATTGGGTTGTTTGTTGTTGTTGTCGAGTTGTATGAGCTGTTTATATATTCTGGAAGTTAAACTTTTGTCAGTCACGTCATTTGCAAATATTTTCTCCCATTCTGCAGGTTGTCGTTTTATTTTGCTTATGGTTTCCTTTGCTATGCAAAAGCTTGTAAGTTTAATTAAGTCCCATTTTAAAATTTTTGCTTTCATTTCTATTGCCTAAGTAGACTGCCCTAGGAGAACATTGCTAAGATGTATGTCAGAAAATAATTTGCCTATGTTTTCTTCTAGGAGGATTATAGGGAGTGTCTTGTCTTATATTTAAGTCTTTCAGCCATTTTGAATTTATTTTTGTGTATGGTATGTGAAGTGTTCTAACTTCATTGATTTATATGCTGCTGTTCAGTCTTCCCAACGCCACTTGCTGAAGAGATTGCATTTTCTCCGTTGCATATTCTTGCCTCCTTTGTCAAAGATTAATTGACTATAAGTCTGTGGGTTTATTTCTGGGCTTTCCAAAAGGGGGTGTTCATAATAGAGTCATCTGAATATTTTATAAATTCCTTGGAATGATTTTTATTTATAGTACTTGGTAGAATTATAATTGGATATGAAATAATCATCATATAGTTTCAAAATCTCTAATTGCTTACTATATAAATATTTCCTCCATAGCTTTATCAAATTCTGAATAACTTATTTCAAGTTAATATTTAAATTAAAATAAAACAAAATCACAAAGTTACCCTCTATATTATGAATGAGATTTCCAAAGGAGCATGACAACATATTCTGCTGTGGTTGTATATAAAATAATGATAATGAATGGACAATTAATAATTTGACAAGTACAAAGCTGTGAAATAAATCAAAATTAGAATCAATTTTCCAGTATTAAAATTGGATTTAAGAGCAGGTCTGAAGTCCTCAGCAATGGGAAAATTTGCAAAATGATGGTAGCAGATCTCCTGTTTTAAATTGGATATATACTAACTCTCCACACCTCAGTCTCCTCACCAGAAGAAAGGAATGAATAAAAGTAGAGTGACTTTCCTCCTATCCTACAGATGATAAGATCCGAGTTTTCCATAAGTGTATGTATTGAGTTGAACTGCCTTGTTCTAATCTTGTGATGATTTTTCATTTTTTAAAAGTATAAAGAATAATTAAATGCATATTAACTCTTTAAGTGTATGTGTGTGTGTGTGTATCTATATATGTAATTTGCAAAGATCAAATGTGGTTTTGTGGTTGACATTCACAGCATACACTTCTTTCCTCCCCACTCCTGCCATTCTGCCTTCTGTCTAAGTGTGTCTCTTTTCCTTCAATTTTGTCTCTGTAGGTCTCCCTCTGTCTGACTGTCTCTCACTCACTAACACACATACATAGGACTTGAAAAGTACCCTCTTTTCTTTTCCTTAAAGCTTCTCCCAAACATCCTTAATGAAACCAGCCCTCGTGAGCTCTTTTCCTTCTCAACCATTCCTCTTGTTGCCCCATTTTAATTCACAGCATTACACTCAAAAGGGGAAGTAAATACCCACATTCCTTCCTGTTGTCCTTGTCATTACCTGATGTTTGTGGTCCCCATGGATGAGGAGCAGGACTCAGTATTTCTTTGCTTCTCTCTGAAATTCTTCCCACTCACCACAAATACCCACTTCCTCCTCCTTCTATGTTTGAGAGTTTATAACTGTCATTATTATGACCAACATCTTAGCATCAGTGTAACTGAAAACTATTTCCCCGTTTCATATCCCAAACAAGTGCTGGCATCCCACTTGCTCAAAAGTTCAGCCACGTCCAGTGGTGGTTTCTGTATTGTCCACCCATACTTGGTCTGTGGAATGGAAGGAGATTGGTTTCCCATCTGTAATAGCGATCTCATCTCTGTAATTAGAAAAAAGATAATTTGGTTAAAGATACAAAGTGACTTGAGCCTGATTGGGAGTGGGGAGAGGAAATGACAGAGCAAGATCCTTGCTTGTTGGGGATCTAATTTGGTGAGCTGAGGTGTATTTTCCTCCCATGCCTGACACATGGTCATGCGTTACCTATTAAAAAGCTTTTTTTTTTTTAATACCAGGGACTGTTCAGGCACCTCTAGGGAGGTGCACAAATCAATAAGACATTCTTTCATGCAGCATTCTTTCCATTTTAATAGAGAAGGATGGTCAATCAAAGTTTTTATCAATTGAAAATATATTAGATTGTTATAAGAACCATGATTATATATTTATAAATTTATATAAATCTGTAAATAAAACAGAACATATTAAACAGTCTTTGTGGTCTGGAAGCCTTAATTGTAGAAGTGATATTTGAACGGAGACCAAATGCTTGAAGTAGCTAGCTCTTTGAAGAGTTAGTGGAAAGGTATTTCAAGTAGAGGAAACAGCAAAAGCAAAGGACCTAAATTGGTAAGCCCAGCTAATCTGGGGAGAATGTCATGATTTAAGAGGAGACTGGTACAAGAGGATGTCATAAAGACAGTCGAGGAAGAGTTCATGTAGAGCTGAGATCAGAGTGTGGGGAGAGAGAGAGCCATTTGAAGATTTAAGGCAAAGATCTAACATGACTTGCAATACATTTTTAAAAAGTTGTTGAAAGAAGAATGCATGAGAATGAGTCAAGAATGTATGATTTTGGACAAGTCCCACAATCTTGTTGGCATATGCAAAACGGAGATAACTACAGTGTCTATAGTATTGGTTATAAAGTGTACTTGTTTTTAGGGTTGCTATAACAAAGCATGTCAAATTGAGTAGCTTAAAGAAATGTCTTGTGTCACAATTCTGCAGACGAGCAGTCCAAGATGAAGGTGTTGCCGATTCCCTGTGGAGCGTTAGGGAAGGGTCTGTTCCAGGCCTCTCCCCTGACTTCCAGGAGGTGGTTCCTTGGCTTTCAGGGCATGACTCCAGTTTTCACATAGCATTCTCCCTGTGTACCTCTTTCTGTGTCCAAATCCCCCCTCCCCTTTTTAAAACTAAGGACACACTCACAATGGATTAGGCCCCTCAACTAATGCCTCACATTTCATCTGTAATTTCCACATAAGTTCAGATTTTCAGGTACTAGGGTTTAAGATTTTAACATGTGAATTTCGTTGGGGCACAGTTCACCCCTGACAGGAAGATTGAATGGATTGGATATGTAAAGCATTTAACAAAAGAGCTTCCAGAAAAGAAAACAATCAATCTTTGTTATCTCAGTGTATATAGTCACACCTCTGTCACACTGTTGGTGTGTATGTAGCTTGTTAAAGGTGGAGTTACTCATCTTGTGTTCTCCCCTCCTTCACAGCTGATAGCCTGGGACATCTGCAGACTCCTATATTGCATAAATATGATCAATGCTCTTTGGTCCTGTAGATTTTGTTACACAGTTAGCTTCTGTATGTCTAATAAAGTTGATGTTTCTTTGAATTCCTGTGTTCATACGTGTTCACTCCAGTAAATCTCTGGAATGAGGCAAAGTAGTGTGAGCGAGATTATTGACCAGGGTTTGCTGAGTTTAGCTGTATGTCACGTTTGGTTGGTCAAGAGAAATATTGAAGGTGAGGTGAGGCCCCTGAGCAGCTGGGGTAGGTAAGCACACCATGTGGAACTGTTACTAGAAAAAGGTGCCAACTGGAGAGAGTTAGAAAAAGGAGAGAGGGTTCATTTAGAATTTGCTCAAGTGAAGAGTGAATCAACAAGTTCCACAGAATTTAAGTTGTCTTAAAGGACATGCCATTGACAGATTGATCTCAGTCTCTTACTTTGGGCTAGGGTTGCTCCAAAACAAAGCAATTTATTCAACCCAATGGTCTCATTCTTCTGGAGGTGTGTAAAGTTACACATATCTGGGGTTTTAATACCAAAAAACCGAACACCTTTAAACCTGACGGTTACTCAATCCATGCAAATGCCAGGAATTATATCCGTACATTTATTTCAATGGTCACATAGAATTTCCATATCTAACCTATATCAAGGGTCACAGAGATTCACCATTCCTGAAGAACCAGAAAGTTTAATAGTGCAAACTGCTGAATTCTATTGGCCTGATATTTATTACAGCTACACATCTTAATTAATTATTGTAGAACAACCAATGTTGATGGGGTTGTTGATTCACAGGGATGGCCTGAGGTTGGGGGAAATGTTATCAGCCTCTTCACTGTGGAAGATTCAATTTCATACAGCTTTACTCTTTATTGCTAAATTTTTGCTGGAAATATACCTAAATCTCCTCTTTAAATATTATAAACATGATGTCTATTGTACAGGATATTCAGTAGGTTTTTGTCTGTTTTCTTTTTTTTCTTTTAAATGAATTAACCATTTGGCATAAAGGATGGGAAGACCTTTAATGATGATGTACTTGATTTTATAATCTTTTCTATGTTAGCCCATAAATACTGAAATATTTTCAGGGCCCAAAGGTTAGTATTGGCTTATATAATTCTGAAATATAATTATTTCTCACCATTAATAAAAGCTTTAGACTTTAAAGATGACAATTCCCCCGAATAATCAAACCAGAGCTATGAAAGTGAGCAAGAAAATGATGAAAAATAAATCCAGACCTTTTTTGAATACATATTTGTAATCAAAGGACTACACTATATTTTGAAGCCTAAAATGGAAATGGACTATAAAGTGTCTGCATAAAATGATCAAAACATGAGCCCCAAGTGCATTTCCTTGAAACCGTAATTCTTTACACATTGCAGAAACTCATTTTAACAATTTCCATCCAGTGGCAAAGAATGCTAAGACTCAGAAGTAAGATTAACTAGGATCCCTAGGATGGAAGATGATTAAAGCCTTGACTTTGGAAGAGGATGTCACATTCCTATTTAACTCTAGAACAGAAACCAGAACTCAGATCTCCCCACTTTTATTGACATGGTGTTGCCTTCTGTGAGTCCAGGCTACTTTCCTTAAAAAGGCTTTCTTACTCGTATCTTGTAATAACCGATAATGGAAAAGAATTTGAAAAAGATTTTATATGTACATATCTACGTTATGTATAACTGAATCACTTTGTGTACACCTGAAACATTGTAAATCAAGTATACTTAAATTAAAAAAAAAGTTTCACAAGGCTTTCTCACTCACTTGCTTTTATGCTAGCTTTTCCTCGTATCATTCAAAACAGGAAAATATAGCAGTTTAAAAAATACTGTTTGTATCTTAAGAATTTATGAAATTTAATTTTTCTGTATTTTCCTTCAGAACTTCTCCATATACACAATTATATTTAATACAATTTTCATTTCTGCATTTTACTAAATATTTTAAAATACTTTATACATCATATATTTAACATATTGTATATTTTATGTTTTTATATACATATTTTATTTATTGCTAACCCATGTTTTCCTCCTAAATATTTGAATAATCTAACAACTAGTTATTAGGTCACAATAAGATTTAACCTAATAAAATATAAGACAAATATATTAGAAAGAAAAAAGGAACATAAAATGGAAATGGCACTTTATTATAAGATAAAATCATTTGTTCATGATTGAGCCTCCAATATAGATCTAAGGTTTTTAACAGTCATACTAAAGGGAAAATCTAACATCCAAAATGTATTATGTCTGTAAGAAAAACAAGAGAAGTCATTCAATTATGTACCTTTCTTTTCTTTTTTTTTAAATACTAAGATAAAATTAAGTGTATAAGTAAATAATGTGGATCAGCCTAGGATAGATACATTTGTGTTTATATTGTGAATAGACCGCCTTTCATCTCTGCATCACATTTTAGAGTTTCACTGAGTAACTTCATGTAATTTTATTTATTTACTCATCTATATTTTTAGCACCTTCATTGTGGTATGATTCCTGTGCAGTAAACTTCATTGTAATTTTAAGTAAGAATGAACCTACTGATTAATATATACTTCTAATGTTTGTAAATATGTGATGGACAGTTTATGTGTAGCTTTTCCTTCTTTCGTCTACTTCATAAGGAAAAATTCCCCTGATGATGAAATTCTTTAATTTGTGTGTGTACTGTTAGGCATTTTCTACAGGAATTGTGACAGATACACCAGTATAATCAGGGTATGGATATGTCAGCTTCCCTACAGTCTCACCATCTTAGAATATTTTTTTCCTTTTTAAGTACACTTGGAAATAAAATTAATAGGTGATAGTGTATGAACATTTACAAAAATAATTATGACCAAAATGCACATCAAATTGGCTTTATCAGATTGTATTCCTGGCTGTAAGTCTGCTTTGAGGCATGGCTACTGAAGTCTTCTTTTAATTTTATTTTAAAGTCCTTGGTCCAGTCATGTTTTCAACTTAGTCTTGGAACTATTTTGATGAGTAACTTCTTTTTTTTTAAGTTATCCATATAAACTAGATTTCAAACTTATTTTAATAATATTTTTCATGATATTCTTTTGTAATACTTAAGAGTTTTCTCAGTGTCTGAAGTGAAGTTCTAGTTTTCATTTCTAATAGAGCCTGTTTTTGCCTTCTTTCCTATTATTTTCCTGCGTATTCTTGTCTGTTGAATTAGTTCTTTGGAAAAACCAGTGCTTTTCATTTTGTTAGTCAACTCGCTATTGTTTTTACCTTCATTATAGTCTTTTTCTTTTTCTTTTTCCCTCTAACTTTTTGTGTTACAGGTCAGTATACATTTTCAGTCTTTGGGCTTCACCAAGATGTGTGTAGGGGTATAAATCTTATTTTAATCATCACTTTGGATATATTCTAACTTAGTGGAAAATAGTGACATAATTTTCATTCAGTTCATAATTCCCTTTTATTTAATATTTCAATGATAAAATTTCCCAAACTTGGATTTTTATTTAACTCTTAGTTTGCTTTCTAACTATTGTATTGTGATCAATGGTTAGATAATGGCTTTTAAGATATAGTAAGTACTTTTTTTTGCCCTTGGAATGTCTTTGTGGTCTACTAGATAGTCAAATTTTATAAATACTCCTTTAGTATATGGTTAGAATATTTATTCTCTACCTATTGGAGGTATAAAGCATATAAGCCATTTGTTAATTATATCAATCATCTCCTCAATACATTCTTTATTTTTTAAGTATTTCGTTCACTAATTTCTTAGAGAGTTATATTAAGTTATCAAATATGACTTATAACTGTTGACCTTTTCTGAAATTAAAGCAGTTTTTTTCCTTATATATGTTAAGGCTATTCTGTAAGGCACATGAATATTTGAAACTCATATCGTTTGGTGTCTTTGTCCATTTGAAAACTTTTTCTCTTTGATTTTAATAATTCACTTTTATTTTGTCTTATGATATTTCTCTTGGGACTTTATTCTTTTCAGCATTCCTCTACCATTTGATTTTAAGTGGGTTAGTTACAAGCAACAAAAGTTGGATCTTGTCATCTGTGAGAGTCTGCATCTTTTTAATATGTGAATGTAACTCATTTTCCTGCATGGTACTGTTGAAGAGTGTGGACCTACTCCTGCCATATTATTTTGTCCTTTCTTCTTCTTTTTGCTTATTTATTTATTAATTAACTCATTTATTTCCATCTTTTTTTTGCCATTTGTTGCATCATTGCATTTTTCCCTTCACTGGTTGGGCAGTTATAATTTATATTCTTTTGGAGGCTATAATTAGATTTTTGGTTCTTTTTAAAAATTTTTTTAAACTTTATCTTGAAATAATCATAGAATCACAGAAGTTGCAAAAACAGTGCAGAGATATCCATGTACCTATCACTCAGTTTCCTCTAATGGTAGCATTTTACAAAACCACAGCATTATTGAACCCTCCAAATTGGCATTGGTATATATAATCAAATAGACTGTGGATTTCACCAGTTTTTGTATGTTTCATTTTGTATGTGTGTGTGTTGTTGCATGACATTTATCACATGTATAGATTTGTGTAAGCAGCACTGCAGTCAAGACACAGAGCTGCTCTACCCACAGAGGAATTCCTCATAGTACCTTTCCTGGTAGTTCCACCTTCCACCCCACCGTGTTACTCATCTGCTTTTTCTCTAAACTGTGTTATGGCAAGGATGTTATGTAAATGGAATCATCCAGTCTGTAAACTTTGAGACAGTGTTTTTTCACTCTACATCTAAATTTTGTGTGATTCTGTAGTTTGTCCCTTTGTAATGCATCCATTGTATGGGTGTCCCAGATTTCGTTTATTTTGGGGCTATTACAAAAATGCTGCTGTAAATATTTATGGGCAGATTTTGATGTGAACATATGTTTTCATTTCTGTAGAATAAATGCCTAGGAATATGCTTGCATTTTTAATACAAAATTAATCTTGTATCTTTTTAAACAGAGTCTAGATTTAATCAATAGTCATATACTCCCTCCCCCAGACAAATCTGTGTACTGAATATACTAAGTAGATTGTACCTTTGCTGTAATCCACTGCTATTATCCTATTGCCTGGAATTTTAGTTCCAACTTCTTATTACAAACTTTGTAATTGCTACCTATTTAAGTGTTATAATAGATCTTTATTAATTCAGTTTTTTTTATTTTTGCATCTTATTATTTCCTTCTAGCATTTTTTTCTTCTTGGCTTTATTTAGAAAAGGTTTTGTGTGTGGTTTATTTTCCAAGTCCTCAGATGTCTGCAAATGCTGTTATTGAGCTCATCTTTCTTGAATAAAGGTTGGACTATTAGAGATTTTTAGATTTCTATTATTTTTTTAAAGATAAATATATTCTTTTTTGAAGATACTTTATTTTAAAGGTACTGTTTCAATAGTTCTTGTATTCAAACTTTGCAAATCATAAGATTGAAGGAGTGTATTTTCTCCATTTCGGAATAATCTATTCTCTATTTGCATGCTTTTAGATTTTTTTCTTATCCTTTGTTTTCAAGTTTCATTTGGACCATGTTCTTAGGCCCTATAATTTTGCTTTAATTCTTTTCATTATGCAGTGGGCTCTTTCCATTGGAGAACTTGCCCCACCCTTCCCCTCCTCCCAGCTTTGAAAAACACTCAGCATTATTTCTTCAAATATAGATTAATTTACATTCTCACTTATATTATCTCTTTTATTTCTTCTCTAGAGCTACTAAGAGATAGATTTTGGAAACTTCTGAATCTGCATTCCCCATTTCCTTCTTTAGTCATTTGCTGAGTTTGCACTATGGCAATTATATATAGCATTTTTAGTCATTTTATTACTGTTAGATTTTTATTGCATCACTTTCTATGCTTATTTCATGTAAACATTTCCTTCCTTTCAATGAGAATGTTAACTTACTGATTTTAGTAAGTTAATATTGATTGATTCATCTTAGCATTCTAATGTGTGCAATTTGTTGATTCATTCTGATAGTGTCGATCTTTGTCAGTGTTGCTCTATGTTTCTGATAGTGTTGGTCTTTGTCAGTGTTGCTCGGTGTTTCTGATAGTGTTGGTCTTTGTCAATGTTGCTCAGTATTTCTAACAGTGTTGGTCTTTCCCTGGGCTGCTTTTGGTACTGATGCACATGCTGAGCGTGTGCACACGTGTGGGAACTGAGATACATACCTTCAGGATGAGGCTACACGGGGCGGGGGGGGAGGTCCCAGCGCTTCTCAGGTGGAAGTTTATTGCCGGGGTGTGTCTCCTCCCTTTCCCTGGAATTACCTCTGCTGATTCTCTTCCTTTTTAAGGATGTATACAGTTATTAATTAAAAATATATATCCATTCTCTTTTCTAAAGTTTTGGTGCAGAATGGGGAGAATATAGTTTGTGCCTAGTTTTCTTGTAAGCTGAAGCTTTTAACATATTCCTAGTAACAGTCGCCTAAATCATACTTAGTTATGCAGTAAATGTTAAAAAAATTATATTTTTTAAGTTATGGAGGCAAATCATCTCTTTTAGGATTGTTTTTGTTTTTGTTTTTTTGGCAACCCCATTTAAGCTGGTTTAAAAAAAGTTCAAATCCATTTGAGGTTTAGTAATTATATTATCTCTAGATTAATTTGAGTATTTTTCTCCTCCAGATGTTTATTTTGCAGTGGCTTATTTAAGATGAAAATGATTGCTCCCTTGAGCTATCAAAATCATTTAAAAAATCTATTGGTGTTTTGTGCTTTTTTGGGGATATAGTTCTTAAATTACTTTTATATTTTTTCTTAGCCTTCCTAAAATTGAGTTACCAACTTATTTGTCAGTTTTGAAATGTATTCTTTTATTTCTACATTGATTTCCATCCTGCTAAGATTTATTTATTAGTATGCAGCAATGGCGTGTTGTCTTGTTGTCTATTGGAGAATTCTGCTGAAAGGGACAGGAACGCAATACAGAAGGATTTTCATTTAAGCCAAGTCCTGGATTTTTTCAAAATCACTGTGAATTATAAAGGAGGCAACAATAAAAAGTCTTATCAATACTACATGAAGTAATTTGCCTTTACCATTGTCCTGATACAGAAAGTGCAAAACCACATTCATTTGCACGCTGTGTAAAATAACAATGTAAAGACCGAAAGTGATCATTGTTTCCGTGTGAATTTCCTTTGGCCTGATGCTAAAATTTGGCATCAATGTGGTTGTGCAGGATTTGACTAGAAGGAGAAGGGCCAAGAAAGGAATGCTGCCAGGGCAAACATTACATTTTGTTACGCATAAGCACCCTCCAATGTTCTCAGTCTCATGGCTTACTCTGTATCTTTATTCTATTGATTATCTCATAAAATGGAAGTAAAACATTGTGAATCTGAATTGGATAAATATAATTATATGTTCTATGTTTGAAATGGTATTAAGCCTTAAAATTGTGGAAAGAACAGCATTCTGTGCAATGTTAAGCGAAGAGCAAATTCAAATGGATTTTGCTGAGGAAATTCATTTCACAAGTGTATAACTCAGAGAATAAGAACGTTAAATCTTATATTAAATATTTAATTGTGTACAATGACTAGCACATTAGTGATTATTTATTGATATTAAATCGTTATGCTAGTAATTGTTCATGGTAATATATTTCCCTATTTTTGTTGTGTGTCTATTAAATATTAGTAAGAAATGACATCATTCAAATCTTTTCAGAGCTCTCCTCCCACATTAAAAAAACGGCAAAACAAAACAGGTAGGAAATAATGAATTCACTCAATTAAGACACATTCAGATACTCCTGGTTTATGGATTTGAAGGCCTTGATTAATTCTTCCCTGTCTTCATTTCCCTTTTACATTATAATTTCGCCTTTTTCTTGTTCTAGTCAGTGTTGTTAAAATACTTTATCATCCTACTTACCTACATTCTAGTTATTTTTTCTAAATTTAAACTGCTTTATTGTAACAGAGAATGCTGTTGCTTTTTGAGTATCTAGAAAACCAAATTCCAGTTCATCATGCTTTATGAAATTTATGATTAATTATTGAATTATTTATTTAATCAACCTGGGATGACCCTGGGGTGAGAAATAATTTCTCAAAATGTAATTAAAATAAATATCATTTATTAATATATGTCCTGTTAGTTTAATTAATTAAGAAATCTTGATGCGGAAAATTGAATTACTATTTTCCCTCTAGATTTATGTCCCAGTTTACTCAGTGACATTAAAATATACTGAAACTGTTTGGCCTATGCCATTTTAGGGTTTATGTTTCATATTATCCACATTCAGAGCATCTTCTGTCTTGACTTCATAAGAGAAAATTTCTAAAATCTGGTAACAAATGAAGAGCTGTAAGATGTAGTGGTTCATTTGACTCTTTACTCTTAAAAATATTTGCCTTCTGTTTTCTTTGACTACCTCCTTGTTTTAATGCTATGTTCTCTCCATTAAAATTCTGTAACTTAATGGCTTTTGCTAGGCATGAGACTCATTCAAAATCTGCTTTGGATCCACCCTTTTTCTGGAGCTCCAAACTCATTGCTCAGTAGTATCCCCTGAACTTTATACCTTTTCCTCTAACTCAGCATGGCACAAGTTGACCTCATGGTCTTGCCGGGATCTGTCACTCACTCATTGTGTGATCTTGGGCAAATGACTTGAACCGTCTGTTTCCCCAGCTAGCGTGAGGTTAACTGAGATAACACCAGTAATGTGCTTAAGACTGTGTCTGGAGGTGCCCAATGATTGTTTGCTCTTATGGCCAACTCTTCTTTCTCTGACATCCTCTCTCCAAGGGACTTAAACATTTCTGTCAGTGGAACCACCATCCATTCACTCACAAAATCATCACTTTCAGTTTGCTTTTTTTTTTTTTTTTTTTTTGCCTCACACATCAAATGCATGAACTCCCACCAATTGGTTTTCTTTGATCCCAGATGGCTGCACTCTGGGTCAGGATCCAATTGCCTGGGTCATTTCCTAGTTGGCTTTTACTATTCTTTCCGATACGTGGGTCTTCCTTCCTTACTTAGTTTTTATACACTGTTAGGAAAAACCTCTGAAATGCTGTTTTGTGTATGAGTAAGGAAGCCCTACTAGTAACTTTTCAAGGGATTCCCCAGTACCTGCAAGATAAAGCCCAACTTGCACTATTTTAGACTCAGGACCCTCAATATTGGGGTGCCTAGGCATTTCTGTCTTTACTGTTCTCTTGGCAAACCTCCCCCATCACACGCTGCGGCCTTGATTGCACACAGACACCACATGTTCTCCTTCCTCAGACTCTTTTTTTGTGCTCCTCCCTGACTCACTGCCTCAGAATATTTTTCTCCTTACGTGGGTATCGCCAAAATCAGGTACAGCTCCAAGCCTTCCTTCTTCCCAGGGATCTCAAGTAATCTAATGATTTCTTAATCTACATGTTCACTTCATCTGTATGTTTCGCACTTTCTGCTCTGTCTTAGTTACATGTCCTCTTTCCCCATTTGTCTTAAATTTCTCTCAGTGACACAGATTCTGTATCTTCATCTCAGTATTCATGCCAGGGCTGTAAATCAAACTCTTTACCTACTGCTTCATAAATATTTGTCAGATAAATAAATGGATATGTGCTGATTTAGTTATTGCTCATGCGATTCCCAAAAGGATGTAAGAAAATTTATGAGGAAAATTTAATGAATGTAGCTATAAAACAATGTGGAGTCCTTGTTAGAGTAGATTTTCTGTAATATGAGAGTAGTCTCAACGTTTGCCACTCATTGGTTACAAAATACTTTGAGACTCTGAATGAATTCATTTTTACTGTGGTTTTGAACTTACATTCAAAATTCCTAAGCCAGTTACATCTTAAAAACTAATTTAGAGTCAAAGATGTTAGAAGCATTCCTTTGTTTCTTTTGCAAAATATTTTCAAAATGAGATATTTATTAAGCAACCTTAGCACAATGGTGTTTCCCATTCAGTAAAACACATCATGGGAGGGAAAGTATTTTAATTGATGATAATTTTTAATTCATGGGTAGTATTTATTTCTGAATAAATATCCTGTGAAACTGGGACTTCCCAGATTTTATGGCCATAAATATTCAATGATATTTTAACAGCGGTTTAAATTCTTAACAACTTTACTGAAAGATTCTTTACGTTTTCAACTAAAGTACGTAATGTGATTTGCAAAGAGATAACAAACTAGAGTGAACTCTTCTCAAGATATTTTATGAGATACAGAAAAGGTTATAATAACCAATAGACTTAACATTTGTTGTCTAACAGGTGAACTTATGAATTTTTGAGAATGTTTTTTAAAGCATACTTTTCAGTGATTCATTTAGCCAAAACATACTCTGCCCTTTAAAAAGGAACATCTCTGTCAATGCTCCAAATGTATTCTATAATTTAAGCTTCTAATTAGTTGCTTTACCACACAAAGTTTGCATTAGGAATTTTGGCATAACATAAATATTGCACATTCTTGGTTTTTCAGTTCCCAAGACATACAGTTAGCCATTTGCATGAGTTGAATTCATAAAAGGAACTGGTAGCTTTTCTTTAATTTACTTTGAAATAATTATTGAATATCTTAAATTTAATTACTGCTTGGTTTTGTTGTATTATTAATAGTGGTATAGCTTTCACTATCCTGATGAATGTTTACATAGTAAATGTTTTATGTTTATAAAGGCTGAAGATGGAGGAAAGGCCTGAAAGCTAATCATGGTGAATTTTAGTCCCAGTGTTTTCATGTGCTCCCTCATTTATTAATTTACACATTAGTATATTCAACAAGTATTTTACTGAGTACAGTAAGGAGGGATTGGAGCTGCAGAGATACTGGAAATACCCCCACCCCTAAGTTAGAGTTAAGAGGAAGAAAGACTCATGGCTTCCTGAGCTTAGATTAGTTGTCCAAATAGAAAGCAGTGGAATCTACTCTGAAACTCAGGTCCAGCCTTTCCATTATGCCATGATCCATTGTTATGAGGTCATTAAATCCCTTACCCTGCACTCTTTTATGTTAAGTGAAGGAAATATTCTGGATCTTCCCAACCAAAGGAATCTGGTGGGTTAAGTGAGATCATGTAATTGAATGCTCTTCGAGTTTCTGTGATGAATGATTCCATGAAATTCTAAGGTATCATCATGCAGTAGTGGTACATTTTACAAACCCACGATCTTTTCCTCTGTAAAAGACTGAAAGTACTGATAGTGTTAGCTTGTGATCCAACAACCCTTATGTTATAAACTGTTGTAGAGTCTTGTATAAAATATGAAAGAATATGTATTATTTGTAGTGTCTGGTTTGGTATTGGTGTCTGTTTTTGTAGTGTTTGGTTTTGGCCTCTTAAAATGAATTCAGGAGTTTTCCATCTGCTTCAATTTTTTGTAATAGTTTGAGAAAGATAGGTGTTAGCATTTCTTTATATATTTGATAGGATTCCCCTGTAAAGCAACCAGGTCCTGGACTTTTGCTTACTGGGAATATTTTTTTTTTATTATTAAAGTTTCAATTTCGCTGATTAGGGTTGGTCTCTTTAGATCATCTATTTCTTCCTGATTCAATCTTGGAAGTTTGTATGTTTCTAGAAATTTGTTCATTTCTCCTAGGTTATCTAATTTGTTGGCATATGACTGTTTGTATTATTATGTTATGATTTTTTTTATATCTCTGTGGCATTGGTTGTCACTTCTCCTCTTTAGTTTCTTATTTTGTTTATTTGGGGCCATCTGTTTTCTTCTTGATGAGCCTGGATATAGAATTATCAATTTTGTTTACTTTTTTACAAAACTAGCTCTTGGTGTCATTGATCTTTTCTTTCTTTCTTTCTTTTTTGTCTCTATTTTATTTATTGTCTCTTTGATCTTTATTATTTGCTTCCTTCTGTGGACTTTGGGCTTTGTTTATTTTTCTAATTCCTTTAGATGTTAGGTTAGGTTGTTTACTTGAGATTTTTCTTATTTTTTGAGGGAGGCCTGTATCACTATTAACTTCTGTCTTAGGACTGCTTTTGCTGCATCTCATAGATTTTGGAAAGTTGTGTTTCCATTTTCATTTGTTTGGAGATGTTTTCTGATTTCCTCTTTCATTTCTTCATTGACCCATTGATTTTTTTTTTAGTAGCATGTTGTTTAGTCTCCATGTGTTTGTGCTTTTCACATTTTTCTTCCTGTAATTGATTTCTAGTTTCATACCACTGTGGTCAAAAAAAATGCTTGATATAATTTCTATCTCCTAAAATTTATTGAGACTTGTTTTGTGGCCTAGCATGTAATCTATCCTGGAGAATATTCAATGTGCATTTGAAAATAATGTGTATTCTGCTGTTTTTCGATGGAATGTGCTATAGATATCTATCAAGTCCCACTAGTTTATTGTGTCATTTAAGGCCATTGTTTTCTTACTGATTTTCTTTCTGTCTGGATGATCTCACCATTTGCAACAAGGTGGATGGACCTAGAAAGTGTTATGCTTAGTGAAATGCATTGGGCAAAGAAAGACAAATACTCTATATTATTACTTATATGTGGAATCTAAAAAATAAAACAAATAAATGTATATATTATAGCAGAAACAGACTCACAGATATAGAGAATAAGCTAGTGGTTACCAATGGGGAGCGGGAAAGCGGAGGGGCAAGGTAGGGGAAACTGCTATGTGTAAAATAGATAAGCAACAAAGGTGTATTGTACATCACAGGGAAATATGGCTATTGTTTTGTAATAACAAAAAGTAAAATATAAAATAGGAAAGAATAATATTAGAGTCATGGAATACAGATGATGACTACTGATATGTAACATGCACTTGAAGTAAACAAACAAACAAGCTTTGAAATTAAATGTATAAGTTTGGCTTTGTTGTTGCTAATATTGTTATTAGCAGACGGGGAATAATGGGGGAGGAAAGTATGTTTTACCTTCAATTAAAAAGATAAATCTTGTTTTGGAACTGTTAAGATTAGAGTCTATTTGTTCTTTCACTGATCTCATGAAGTAATTTCTGAACAAAATGCCAGCAACACTTGGTAAATAGTTTTGCCTTTGAAAAATAAAAATCATATCTTTAGGGGATCAGACTTGGTTTGTTTACATATTCCAGTGAATTTATTATTAATTTATTTAATAGACTTTATTCTTTTAGAGCAGTTTCAGGTTCACAACAGAACTGAGCAGAAAATACAAAGCATTTTCACAAACCCCTCCCCATGCACACATATGTATTAATTTTAAAATTTTCTAGTGCTTATATATAAAATAGTATAGTACATTGTGATCTTAATTTTTTAAAGTCTCCTGATTACAGGAAAAAATAAATATGAAGGAATAAGTAACAATTGCTTTAAAAATGAGACATTTCCATTAATGATTTTCACTTTATTGACAAATGTTCTTCTTAATTTACATTGCCAGTGGTAAACGCTGGGCAATTTATCATCCCCAGGAAACAATGCAGAATATATTACTGAATTTCTTAAAAACTATTATTTATTCTTGCCTTGTTTATTTTCCTCTTGACATACAAAATAATTATTTTACATATAGAAATTTAGATTGAGTTTCAGAAGCTTCTTGAAAATTTGTTGGAACCTTTGATAATGTGGAGAGAAAATGGAGAGGCACAGAACTTAATTTTTAAGAAAAGTGTTGTAATCATTTTTATACCAAGAATCCCTGTCACCATCCCCATTGTAATCATTGTACAGCCACTACTAGGGAGACATTTAAAGAACTTCAACAGTGGAACATTTGCTCTCGCAATGCACCTTCGGATTAGTGCATATTAAATGCAGCTGCTGAAGCTCCAATTTGGTAAGAGACTTGCTCAAGATCACAAAAAAATCAATAACAGAGTTATAGAAAGAACTCATAAAATTATATTAGTAGGTCAAGTGTTGGTCACTAAATAATCTTACTCTTCCACCAGTGCTTAATGAAAAAAATTGTGTGCCATGGTTTAATATATCTGGCGATAATACAGTCAGAGTACAGGTCAATTGTTTATTTCTCTAGGGCCTGACTTTTGTATAACTGTAAGCAAGTCATTTTAATTTCTAGATCTTTGAGAGTGTGATGTTGTTCATGAATGGCTTCCTATGTTTACCAAGTGTGGATTATTATGGGGTGATGTGGGCAGGTTATATTTTTCAGTATGGCCTCAACAACATCTCACATTGCACATACGCTTGAGCAACGTGACTTTGCCATTCCCCTACGAAGGGTAGGGGTCTAATCATGCTCACCTGAGATCTAGGCTGGTCTTAGTCATTTACTTATAACCAATGGAATGCACCAAAAGCGATGCTGCATGAATTCCCAGGCTGGGTCAGAAAAAGCCTGGCCACTTCTGCCTTGGTCTGATGGAGAGCACTCACTTTTCCTCCTCTCAGATTCCCACTCTGGGAACCCCAACTCACCCTGAGGGGCCACATGTAGCATTGACAGTCCTAGCTGAGCTCAGCCTTTACATCATCCCAGTTCTCATGCCTAGAGAAGGAGCCTCCAGATGATTCTAGACTCCAGCTCTTGGAGTTATCTGAGACCCCAGATAGCACAGACTAGATGCAAGCCATCTGCACTGCACACTGTCCAAATTCTTGAACTATAAAATACATAAGGAAAATAAAATGGTTATTGTTTATGCTATGAACTTTAGGGAATTTGTTATGCAGCAGGAGATAATTTGAATAGATGGTAAAAATGAACTCTTCAGACAAAATAAAAATTTTGCTATCTATCCCTTAAAATGTCTGCTGGAGCAGAGAAGTGTTGATAGTGTTGATAGTGCAGAGATGAAGCGGTATCGCTGCCACCATGTGTGTTGAGCATCTTACACACAGAGACCTCCTATCCCAGGATGTCAGTAGCCTGACCAGTTGCACATCTTTCCCACCGAGACCAGAAATTTGTGAGGGAGAAAACTCATCTCCCTCACAAATTCTGCCCATGTGGATCGACAAGATTAAAAGTGTAAGCACCGATCTGGAAAGTACCTACAGCAGTGGATGGGCAGAGGTCTTTGCATTTGGGACAGGCCCAGAGGGAATAACAGTCCTTGTGGAAACTTCAGAAGGTGGAGCCCATTTTGACGCAGAGGCAAAGTCTCTTGGGAAACGGTAACCTGGGCTGGGGAGGGGAAGTCCCTGAACTTACCCAGAATCCCTCAGAAGGCTCGCTCGATCTGGTTGTTTCTTTCAACTACCCCTCTTTCCAAGGTTAATTCAAGCAATAGTAGAAGGGTTTAAGTAAACCTCTGAAGAAGACAGTGAGATTCTAATCAATCTGTATACCACAATTCCATTTTTGTAAAAAAAAAAAAAATGTGTGTCTGTATGTGTGCATGTGTGCAGGAAATCTGTGTGGAAGAGTGAAAACCACATTGTTGAGACTGAGTTCTTACCTCTCTGGAGAGAGTCAGAAGAGGTGAGACAGCAGGCTAGGAAAGGAGGGGTAAAACTCTGTGTCTCTCCTTCCACCCTCCCCACTTTCTCCCTCTTGCACTTGGTATGGCAGAACCAAGTCATGAAACTGTAGATCTCACCGTGGATTTCCTAGATCTGTGTTGTTTGAGACTTGGTCTCCTAGCAGCCATGTGTGTTCCACACTTGATCAAACTTCACTTGCACGTCACTGAAGATGCTCTCAGTCTCTTTTGTTTCAACTAGTACTGAGTCAGCCGGGTCCTTAGAGGCTCCTGTAGACTCACTCAGGTGCTCCGTGACCACCCCTCACCTTCTGCCCGAGCTCTTTTCCCTGCCCAAGGGCTGCTTTGTTGACTTCAAAGCCTGGAGTGCTTAGCACACATGCACACAAAACTCAGAAGTGTGAGGGATTCAGTAGTCCCTCATAGACAGTTTTGACCCTTAGAAAAGGGAGGCAGTAGATAAAAATTTGCCCCTTTTCCTTCCTAGATGGATTCTCGTAAGGTGTAGTTTCTGTGGCTACTCAGAAGATGATTCTAAGAGATTGCAGTCACATTGCCATGGTCATTTTGATAAAGCATCCCATCCCTTCTCCTGTTCTGATTTCAGTCTCCTTGCCTGGCACTGCCATTGCCTAGGATTGCATTCCTTATGAAGTGGTAGCATATGAGTCTGTGCTTCAGGCTCTGATTTTTGCTAAACCCAAAATAGATGCAAAGAAAAGAGGAATTCCTTAATTTCAAACCTCTTGGCATAACTTTGAACACATATCATCTTGACAAACAATTGTCAGAAAATATTACGATGATGGCCAAATATTAATCAATCTAAGGCTTGACCTCAGGACATCAATGTATCCCAAGTGACCACTCGGCCAAAATAACAAATGCCAAAAGTGAGAATTATAATTTTGCTCTAGTGGAAGCCATTTCTTGGTAGAGTGATTTACAGGCTCTAAAATAAGAGTGGCTAAGGACCACATATTACCTAAGGAATTAAGAGACAGGCAGAGGGAGAAGAGATAGTTCATAGTTCTTATTAAAAATGAGCACTGGGAGAGATGGGGGAAATTCAGGAGTGAGTGACAGTCTGGAAGCAGAGTTCACATGATGCAGGGATGTAAAGTGAGATGAAGAATGAAAAGCCTCCATTGGAACTGGCCCTGGAAACTTGTCCAGGCAGCAGTTTTATTGTGAACTGCCATCTCGAAACTATAGCTAAACCAGAGCAAAACCAAATACAATAAACAACAAAATATATTCAAGCTACCCTGCACGCTGGTGCTTAGTGGTCACTTCTAATGACTGGTTTACTACGTATATTCTAATGGAAAAAATCTGCAATTTGTGAGCTAAAAGTGAGCTTGAAGAAACTCATTGAAGGGGTGGAGATAAAGGAACATGGCTGACTGGTGGCAGAACAGGGCGGAAGTCCAGGTCTCCTGGTTCTTGCTCTGTGTCCCGTGAGGTCACACAGCCCTTGAATTCCTTAGGTGAGTCCTTGAAATGACCAGTCTGTCTTGTCCTGTAAGTCCAGTGTCAATCTCAAGGCTTAGCACCTAGAAAGTGCTCAATGAGCATTTATTGAATTAATAAATAGTTATGACCACACCACAGATGTTTAAAGCAAAGCTACTCTATTGCTATATTTAAACAGGTACTTATCAATGTAAGATAGGGAGGAAAGAAATGCTTTCTGTAAAATAATAGTGTTTAGAGTGCTTGCTTGCTGTCAGAAAGATTTTCATCAATATGAAATCAACACTAAGTCCTGCAAAATTGCTAAGGAGGTCAAAGATATAAAAGAAAAACAAGACACGCACAGACAGCTTTTAAAAAAACATTCTGTGAGGTTTCAGGTTTTCAAGAAATAGTCTATTTTAACATCAATGCTTACTTAAGATGTCATCAGGTTTATTAGTGGAAATATTGACGGATTCGTGATTTAGATGGGTTACCAAAGTCTTTAAGTACAAGGCATTTTCAAATTTTGTCAGAACACTTCTTGCACTCAAAACATGTTTGAATTACTGGTAATGTACTGCTTCCTGACAAAGCATTCTGAACTGTGTAATCCAGCAGGAAAATTAAAGATGTCAAAGACAGCCTCACTCTAGTCCTGTCAAACCACACGATTGGGATAATCTCTAGGAATGCATCTTTTTCTTGACATTTTCCTGAAAGTTTCAAAAAGTTCTCAAGTACTAAAAAGTCTCATAGTAAAAAGAAAAATTGACTACTGGCAAATTTGGATATAATGGTTTTTTTTTGAAACCACAGTAAAGCCTCAAGTACCTGGCATATAGGCAGGAATTAGTAAGTAAAATTACGCTTTTGTCCCAGCAAAATAGATGTTTCAAAGTTCTTGAAGTACATGACACAAACACTTGTCCCTCAATCAGGGCCTATTCACTTTTATTGACGTATAATTTACATAGAACCTCAGCCTGCAGATCAAGAAGGATGACAAGGAAAACTTCAAAAATTAAAAGGTTTGATACATTATAATAGGAAGTCTTTCATTTCATCAGAAATAAAAGTAGCAAGCTTGGTCAGAGTTTGGCCAACTAAGGTTTTATTTTATATGTTTATAAAATACATATAGTTTTAATTAAAGACATGGCTTCTTTCTTCTAGAAACTTAATAACTCTAGATTCAATTATAATATTGCTACTTTAAAAATACCTTTTTTTACCATATTTTGTTAAAACCATAAAATGGGATAAACGGAACTCTTTTAACCTCTTACTTTTTTAGGTGATATTTAACTTCGTATCTACTTTCTAAGGAAGAATTAAAGGCATAAATGCATATAAATTGACTACACCAGTGATCAAAATGTAACGTCATCAAGCATGCGGTATGGAGGACTCAGTTCTTTCCTTGGAAAGAAATCCAAACTGTGCTTAAGTAGTAGGGTGAAGATGAGTTACTTATTCGGAAACTTAAGTCTTTTGGTATACAAAAATCAATACAATGTCAGTATGAATAAAACTAACCAATTCTTGATTCAACTTTCTGATGGATTTACCATGGTTTTTCGCTGTTAGCACCCTCTTTCTACTCCAGTATTTAGTTACTACTGACATGGAGAGGAGCGGGTTCCCAAGTGCCTGGGTTGGTTGGTTGGTTTGTTTTTTAATTTACTTTTGAATTAGACTCAGAGGTATCCAGTCAATAGAAATAATGAGTCTTTTCAAGAAAAGACTGTAGAATCCCTGGTCTTAGGAAATACCAGTGTTTACCTGGTTTTAAATAAATTGACTCCATATGAATTTCTATTTAGAGCTTATAATAGAGACTTTGTACTAGTATTCTAGAATCATTGACCATTTTCTTTCAACTTTTAAAATTGTTTTGAAAATAAGACTATTAAGAGTTTTTGAATTCTGGAAGCATCAGGCAGGGAGAAAAAAAAAATGTTTTATTTTTGTTCACGGAGATATATTTTACCGAAGTACTCTAAGTCATAGGTAGCTTAAGAGAAAAAAAAGTTAACCTTCAATCTGGAAAAACAGGCCAGTAAAAATAACCAGCAATGTTTCCAACAAAAAGGTCATAAAAACTATAATCATCATTAGTTCATTCAGTGCCATGTGATTAATTCTTGTTGATCTTGGTCTTCTGTTAGCAGTTTTTTTGAATCCAAGGTTTTCATTAGACTTCTGTAAATTATTACCAAGTTCAGTGGTACTATCCTAAAGTTATCAGAAACCTATGTTTGTCAAAAGTCCTTTCCATGAATCACCTTGAGGTTGAAGCATTTTTGCAGGAATAATTTAACAAAAGCATCTGAGTGAAACAATGACTCTCTGTAAATGACAAAAAACTTAAAAATTTCTATGGTTAAAGATCTTATGAGAGTTCACTGTAATGGAATTGACAAGGAAATTTGATTATTTCTGTAACATTACACATTTTAAGATAATAATTGGAATTATGACTGATAACATTACACAAAGACATATCAGAGTTTTAGGAATTTCACATGATTTCTGAAACACTTATAACATATAGCTACATAATTTGACGATGCTTCTCATGTGATCTAATATATCAAACCTGTGCAATTAGTTTAACATCTCTCTTTTTATAAGGAGAGAGAACAAATCTTTTGAAATCTTCTAGGGGCCTCTGGAAAATTTCCAAGTTAGTTTGAGGTTAAAATAGACTTTATCTAGAATTTGATTTTAGGAAGTTTGTCAAAGATACCATAAAGGTTTTAAACAGTGGTTAAATAGTCTCAAAAATCAGCATGAAACAGTCCTTAGATACTCATTTAACCAAAATGATGATAGAAGATGTTAAAAGCAAATACAGAAAGTTAAACAGTTGTGAAAAAAACTTAGTTCTTTTACTAAAGAAGATTCAGCTCTGTAAACAGAAAATTCTGACAAAACACAAAATCCTTGTTTTTCAACAGTCTATTTTAAAAGGTACAGAAAAACTTTTCACAGTGTCTTATCAAGAGCAGACCAATAACCCAAGAACTTTGTTCTTTCTAATTTTGCACATCTTACTTTTGATATTAAAACTTACTTAATTAATTAAATTTATTTCAATCTTAGAAAATCCTGACCACAAATGAAATTTCTTTTCCAATGACTCCTTTTTCATGAATCTTCTTTTACCAAAAACACACATCCTGCTTTCATTGCATATGGGGATGTTTTCCTTATTATTTTTAGTAGCTTTAACCACATATATTAGGATTTTTTTGAACCCTTAGAAACCTTTTATTTCTAGTGAAAGCTAAAAAGTAAGCAATTATGAGCTATCTTGTACATTAACTTTCTATGGATTGGCAAACTTATACTCTTTATGCTTTCTAGAAACATGTGTTTTCTCATAGAAAATTTCTCAGTGTGACACCAAACATATTTACTAGTAAACGTACATATCTTTAGTGTCTCTGTAGGAGGAAGCCAAAAGTGGATAAACCTATGTTTTCAGTAATTACTGTTCCAGTATTTCATCTTATTTGGGAATGATTGAAGTATTCAATGGTTATCCACGATTTAATCTAACTTAACACAACTTTAAGGTTTAAGGTTTCCAGAAAAAAGAAAATGGCGAAACTATTTTGAAAGGCCACCTAGAAACTTTTCTCTCACTTACATCCATTTAATTTCCTTAGATTGCTTCTGAAAACTACCTCGTGCAGGTTATTTTTCTTATTGACAAACATTGTAACAGAGATAAAATGAGCTTACTTGACTAATACATCCAGGCAGAAAAAGAGTTGTATGTCTGCATTATATTCAATGTTGATAACTGTAAAGCTATGTGCATTTTATTTAAACCAACAAACTTAAATTAGGTGTAATGCCAAATAATTTCCCAGATCGTGTTAACTTGGAAAGCATTTAGGTTAGTTTCTATTTATATTTCTGATAATTTTACAATACCCAGTTCTTACAAGTACTTGCCTTCAACCCAACTAAATAGAATTCATTATAAGTCAATTTTGACAAATCCATCTGAAGGTAGAAAAATATCACACATCACATATATGAGAGAGAAAAAGAAACATACAGATAGATGCAAATAGAGATGTTACCGCTTCTGTGGCTAAAGCTTTTTATCACTAACATTTATGAAGAATATTACTAAGATTTTCGTTTGGCTAGTTTCCAGTCCACTTCTACTCACCTTTTTTTTTTTTTTTCTCCTGAAGTGGGTAATTTTTCTAAAGTTAGCATTTCAAAGAATGGCTTTTAGGTCCTAGAGCAGATAGGCATAGAAGATCTACACTACAAAGGCACTGAGAAATTCTCTCAGAGATGGAGTTTGGGGGCATATTTGACTATTATCAGAGATCCAGGCTAATTACTATTTAAATTTTTTCTTAAGTGCAGGACAATCCTCGTTTTAATGTCTCAGTATCTTCAAGCATTTTTAGGTGAATAGAGGAGGTTTGGAGCTTCGTAAAACTTTATTTCTGGAAGCACACCTCTGGTTCTGTAGAGACTGGATTTGTAGAACAAGGACAGCTGTTTTTAATTCCTCAAAGAACTGGATTGCTGCCTAAATTGTATCAAGGCTCTGATCTGCCCATCTCACTACATTGATCTCCAGTTTGCTTCTTTTCCTTTCCGTACAGAATTTCTTGAAGATCTGCTCCTGTCCTGGGGATATGAATTCTTTGTTGGGGGAGGGACAATACATCCACAAAGGACATTGTATAGGAAGACCTGAAGCTGGGAGAGCCTGATTTCAGAGCCCTGAGAAATAGGAGGAATTGTAAAGGACAGCAGAGCAAGCCCTACTGTCTCTCTTGGCTGCTTCTGCTAAGTTTATTTCCTGAATTTTACTGTTAACACGAGTAGCCTGTATATTCCAGACCTGGAAGTCAGGCTGTACTGTTCTCTGTAAATCTTGTAAAGAGAGGGAAATCAAAACAGGCAGCTGAGCCTTTAAGGAGTTCCTGGGGGAAGTGGGAGTTATTTAGCAATCTAGGGGAATTTGCTAAGGCAGCGGGGCTGGATTTTGAGAGATCTTTAGACAAGGGGCCAGAGATCCAAAAGATCTTCTGAAGGGTTGAGTAGGGAGTTGTGGATAAATGTGCATAGAAGAGGGTGTGATTTACATTTATATTTAGATTTGGATTTTAATTTTCATTGTAAGTTGAGTTTTTGTTCTTTCATCTTGGTAAGGGAGTCTTTAAGGCTAGCCATTATGCTGCTTTGTAGCCACTTCTTAATTTGGTTTTCCCATAGGTATCAATGAGACAGTTTTTAGGATGAGAGTTTTCTACATAAAAATATATATATATAGCCATTTAAATTATCCATTGTCTGACCATTGATGAGTAGGATCAATTAATCTCAATAGCGGCTCAAACCAATCAGGCTTTTGGTGGCTTAACCAAGGTTGCAAGAGGTGTCCTACAAGAGAGTGCAAGAATACAGCCCTCACAAGATCCAGAAGTTCACTCCCAGAGGCAGCCTGAGAAGGTAAAGACTTCGTTGTCACAGGTGGTAAAAACGGGGCAGTGCAAATAGTGTCTTCTGTTTCCCATGAGAATATGAGGAACCTCTGGTCACAGACCCACTAACCTGTGACCCCAGGCAGGTACTACTGGCATGGACTTTTCCAGCACTAACAAGACAATGAAGGGTGAGATGACAAAGGCCTCTGATAGACCTGGACCTTTATGACAAGCTCCCTTGAGAGCTGGCATGACCAGACAGAGATGCCAGGCACAAGTCCAGGTTGTCACCTGTGTTTCTGACCAATGGCTTATTGGATCCACAGCTGTTCAGCTGCCTGCCAGATACACACCAGTGCGTACATCCTGCGGTTGATGGAGACCCAAAAGAATATTCTCATTGGTCATAAAGCCAAGTTCTTAAGACAAAGAGCCACATGAGAGAAACAAAAGAAAACAATGATTATCTCTTGGGGGGGGGGGGGTAAGGGATTAATAAAAAGCAGGAACACTCCTAACCAGTCTTTACTGAAGTCATGATATCCAAGGAACCAGCTTCCATAAATATTTTCTCCTGTTAATCCAAAGTTAGAAAGTGAAGAGGATTCTCACCACTTTTGCTTCCATTGGGCCCTGCAGGCAGAGATGTGGGAGACGGATGTGGTAAGAATCCTTATCTTCTGCCTGCTTTTTGCCAGAGGTCCCAGGGCCTCTCAAAGAGCCCCAGAGCAAACAGTGTCCAGCCAGTGAAGTATCCTGCCCACTGTGACAACTGCTGGGGAGGAACAGCCTTCCCTTTTTCCCTTCTAGAGTCTTTGGCTGGTTTAATAATTAAATTGATAGAAGGCAGGTTAACAGGAGAAAAACAAGCAAATGTTTAATAACAGGTATGCCCCCTGTATATAAATGGAGAGACCCAGGAAAACTGAGTAACTCCCTAAATGGTGGAAGCCCTGACCTGAAGTACCATCTCCAGCTCAAGCAAAAGAAGATGTTGATGGTGGGAAGTCAGTTATGAGAAGTTCTCAGGAAAACCCCATTTGAATTAATTGTTCTTTTTTTAAAATACTTTTTAGCATTAAAAATATGTATAGTAGGTTTGTAAGTTAATCTTTGCAGAAATACATACATATTCTTGAATCATTTCTCCTTTTTAATGTTCATAAAAAAACCCATATCTGAAAAGTTTTTCATTGTGTAGCTTGGCAACCTTTAGGCCTATCTCTAGGGTAAGCACAGAGCACTAAATTGCATTTTAGAGGGAAGGTTTAGGGCCAAAAGAAGCACTTTCTGAGAGGCATTACTTTAAAAAAAAAAACAGAAAAAAGGAAATAATGGAATAGAAAAGCAGTATCAGAGTGTTCTGCAGTTAGTAAGGGGAAGGATTATTCTGCAACCCTTTATTTGAGGTGTTTTTGTGTTTCTGTGTGCATGTCTCTGTGTGTGTGGGTGTGCATGTACTAAATCATGGTATAAAAGGTATTGGTTATTGTGGGTTGTAGTCAAAAGGTGAAACTAAAACAATTTAGTTAGCACCTTAATGTTTTTATTCAGGAGGAAACAACCACCCTTAGCAGTGGGGTGCTCTTTCTGACGGGTTTTGGGCAAGAGTGAGGTTTATACAGCATTCAGTGTGGCAACGCAGAACTAGGGCATGATTGGCTGGGGTTGCATACCTGGTCTCACATAGAAGGATCAAGGAACAAGGAAGTAAGTACAGAGCCCAGAGTTGATGGCATCTGGGGGGACATTAAGTCTCATAACTGATTCCCCACCCTGAGCATCTTCTTTTGTCTTTAGCTGAAGATGGTACTTCAGGTGATGGCTTCCACCATTTCATGGAGTTTCCCTGTTCCTGGGTCTCTCCATGTATACAAAGAGTATACCTGTTATTGCATGTTTGCTTGTTTTGCTCCCGTTAACCCATCTTATATCAATTTAATTATTAAACCAGCCAAAGAACCTAGGAGGGAAGAAGAGAAAATGGTCCCTCCCCAGTTGTTGTCAGAGTGGGCAGGATACTTCATTGACTGGACACGGTTTCCTCTGGGGCTCTTAAAGCTGAGAGACCCTGGGACCTCTGGCAAAATGCAGGCAGAAGAATTCCTTGGTGGCATGTGGGGATTGGCTGACTAGATATACTACATTTCTGGTCATTTAAAGGAAAAACAAAGCAAAACGAAACAAAACAAAACACATTGACATGGTTCCTTGGGCACGAGTGTTTCCATCTCGGGTCTAGAAATTTATCTCAGTGTAGTCAAGATGTTTGAATGTCTTTTGTCTTAGAAAAGCCTACAGATAGTGGGAAAGAAAACAAAGAGGAGATGTCACAGAGATGAGGAAGCAGCAGCAGGGCAGATCAATGTTGAATAAGCAGGAAAAGCAGGATGCTCGAGGGGCCAGAGCATCTGAGAGCCGCGGCGGCAAGTGCTCCGTGTTTAAATGGCTGAGCCAAGGCCATCAGATTTGGCAGAAAACAGGCTCTTGGTGTCAATGAAGAATATAATTTTAATTGGGTGTTGGATGTAGTGGCCAGATTTTTAAAGAATTACGAGCTATTAAGGAGAAAAGTCATTTATCAGATGCAAATGACTGATTCAAAGATTTGAATGTAAAACAGAAAGAAAATGAAGAACAGTTAAGGAACAGGGCATTGTTGTTCAAGTGGTAGGAAGTGGAATCTATCTGAAAGCAATGCTTGGATTTGGAAATTTGGGGAATTAAATGAGAACAATGACGGTGGAGTAGTTCTGTGATGCTGACAGTCACAGTGCATTTACTGGCATGAAGTTAATGGAGATGGACCATGGCCAGTGAAGTGCAGGATGGTCAAATAGGAAGATGTCAAGAATATATCAAATTAACCTAGTCTGCAGGAGTCAAAGAAAAATTGTGGTCTTGAAGAAAATTTCAAAGCCGTTTAGAAGGTGTTCTAGTTCATGAATTCTATATTTCTGAATTCATGTATTCACTAAAATGTATTTGTAACCCCAGAAACCATACTCCCAGCCCTCTCAGTGTTGCCCACACACAGAGGAGCAAAGAATGTGAGTGCCAGATGCACATGTTCCCAGCTGAGGTCCAACAAGGGGGCATGCTACCTTCTGGTTTTGTTACTGAACTCAGGTTCCACTGCTCACAGATTGAAAACCTGCCTGTCCTTGGGAGACGAGTGTTGATGGGAAGGAAAAGTTGCTTTATTGAGGAGGCCAACAACCTGGGGAGATGGCAGACTCGTGTTCAAAACCCAGCTCCAAAGATTCTACTGGATCATGAAAGTTTTTAAAGTGAAAATAGTTTGGGGAGGGGGTCCGAGTCTTTGTCATCTTCCACTGTGGGCAGGCTTTCTCTTGAGTTGTTGGGGTGAAGTAACAGGGCTGTGCTCCAAGAATCTTGTGCTCAGCCTGAAGTCACCATCCTCTACCTGGGTGGGGCCTTAGTTCCTGCAGAAGAAATCAAAGGCTTAGTTATGTATATTCCTTGAAGAGGAAACAGGACCTGCCCCGAGGCTGCACTATTGTTTCTTGACTGCTCCTCCCTTGTCTCTGCATTCCCTCCCCTCCCTTTGTAGCAGCTGTTGGAGTCTGCCCTTTGGAACTCAGGGAAGGTCATAGAGGCTGAACGAACAGAAATGGGGGACACAGAGAGGATTTATACCTTGGAGGGCCCTGCAGAGTCCTGCTCTGTTTCAGTTTTAGTCTCTTTGTGGACAAGTCTCCCTTTGGTAATCTACTTGGTGCCATGTATATCACATTTGAGTTTTGTTGGTGATTCCACTGTTTAAAATGGCCCTGAGCATAGTGCTCAAGTGCTGAGTAGGGTTCCCACGGGCAAGAAGGCTGTGATGTGTCTTTTAGGGAAAATAAATGTGTTAGCTAAGCACTGTTCAGGCATGAGTTATAGTGCTGTTGGCTGTGAATTCATTGTTAATGAAGCAACAATCTATATGAAAGAAGGTGTTGTAGGGCAGCACAATTGAGGACTAATCTAGGCTGATTAGTTTTAAAGAACAGAAGACTCAGGAACTGTCTTTCTGGTTACCTCCCCCTTAGCTGCCTTAAAGGCTTGAAATAAAGGGCCTGTTCTTGGCAAAGAATGATCACCAGAGGACATGGCTGGGTGTGGTGGGGGAACAAAGCCTAGATGCCAGAGTCCACTCTGTGTCCCGTTGTCTCTGCCTGGCCCAGCAAACATTTATTTACCAAACATTTACTTTTCCATCTCTATGTGAGTTTCCTCTGAAGTCTCAAACCACTACCTCAACATCTTTTAATTCTTAGACCAGCCAGAAGAACCTAGAAGAGTAGAGGAAAAATTCCTCCTCATGACAGTGTCTTTCAACAGAAGCAGATATAAAACAAAGTTATTTATTGATCAGTGGTGGAAATGTGGCCAGATGCTCGCAGGGACCTAATCCAGTATCTCCCCTAGAAACAGAGGTTCTGTGTTTGCTAATCCGTGTTCGCAGTGGCTGTTCCAACATAAGTACTGCCAGTGACAAGAACTGACTGTTCTTTTAAATAGTCCATACTTAACTGGCTTATTAATATGGAATAGTGATAATCCTTTAAAATATTTCTCGGTTCTGTGTTGTCTGCCATTATTTATACATATATAGTATTTATATATATGTATATATAGTATTTATACATAATATGTATTTATATATAGTATTTATATATAATATAGAAACATTTATATATAAAACATATCATATGTATATATAGAGAGTATGTATAATATAATGTATATGTATAATATAATGTATATATATAATACACACATGCATATATAGTGTGTATATATTATATATAATATAATGTATATATAAGAATATAATGTGTCTATATATATTGAGTGGGGGACATGGTAATTGATAAAACATTTTTCATAAGTTTCTATATCAAAGCCAAGAAAATGTATTTGATTATCTCTTTGCAAAAACCCAAACTGATTATTTGGAAGAAATTTCAGAGTAATTTATTCATTTGTTATCATCTGCTCTTTCAGATAATAAGCCATTAAAAATGGATTGTCTGCTAAAAGGATTCTTAAACAATGTATTTTAAAATATTTTAAATGGTTTTATCATGTTAATGGACTATTGGTATGTGTGTTTTCTTCATCGGCTTTTGTATTTTTAGTGCACATCTATATCTAAAATTCGATCAGTATGAAGAACAATTCCTTAATGTTTTCTCAGCCATCTGTTTCATTGGTTCAACTATTTTTCCTTTAAGCATTTCTGAGATGATGTTACCATTTGTATCATCAGCTAGGAAACCTGGTAGAGAAGCAAAAAGAAGAAAAATAAATACATTACATTAAATTAAATCAGTGGGCTTTACAGCAGTTTTTGAGGGAACTATGGGACAATAAAGTGTCTGAGAATAGCCTTCATATATCTAACTCTGCTGTGCTCCAAAGAGAAATCACATAACAAGTTAGTGAGTTTTCCCTGCTTGAGTCAAAGGACAGTGCATGACAGCATTCTTAATATTTAATATAGACCCTTTTGAGAATTTAACAGACAGGCACAGGATATTTGTCAGTTTAACAAGCATTTAATAAACCAAATGAGGTTAAGTGGATGAAAGCAGGCTTCTGGGATAAAAAGGTAGAAATGATTAGAAGGAGGAATAATCAGGTGAAGACTGCCAACTCCATAGAGACTCTGAGCCAGACCCACTCAGCTCAGCACTTCCAAACTCCTGACCTGCAGAAAGCGTGTGAGATAATAAATACACGGTGTTTTATTTTAGATTTTAGAATTCAAGCAGTGCTGTTTCCCCTTGTGTGAAAGGCCAGGACATGAAGTGGAGGAAGGAGGCCCCCCCAAAAATGCATTTTCTTTATGTCAATATAAAACACTGGCTCTTTTCACTAATAGTTTTCTGTAGCTTTGGTGGAGAAGGAAGAACTACAGAAATTAAGCTAGAGTTTAGTAAATTACCAAAAAAAAAAAAAATCTTAATCTGAGGAGGTTCTGGATCTCAGCACTTATCATAGGGGAAAAATACTAGGGAAAAATTTTAGGTTAGAATCAAGAATTTTTCTGGAATATATGTTCTCTTGTAGTTGAAGGGAAGCAAAATATACCTCTTTAGCATATTGATTATTGTAAGCTGGTTATTTTTTAAGACACAGACACAGGTGAAGCTCAGAAAACTGAGTAGAAGTTACCCTTTTTGTAAGAGACACTTACATTTATACAGGAAATCTCCATTTGTAGAGTGTCTCCCTCCTGGACCAGGAGGAGGATGACTTAAAAATCTCTAGAAACTTATCAAGGCAGAAGGTAAGGGCTTAAATCTGCATGACCAACCTTACCTACATTTTTTTGTGCTTTTCCCGGTCACCTTCCGCAACTGGCCTCCCGCCTCCCAACAGCTTTTGTTTTTAGCTGTAGATGATATTTAAGGTGATGGCTAGAGATATTTCAGGAAGTTCTGCAGCTTTCTTGGTCATTTCCCATGTACACAGAAGGAAAACATGTTATTAAACCTCTCTGTTTTTCTTCTGTTGATCTGTCTTTTTATTGCAGGTGTATTTTAGCCTAGAATCTAGAAAGAAAGAGGCAAAATGATTTTTCTTCCCCATGTAATCAATCTAGTACATTAAAACTAATATGAAGTAAAGTGCAACATGCTATGGAGTGAGTTGTTGCTTTTGTGTATTTTTGTTCTACAGATTGGGAGTTTGAGACACAGGGATATAGGGACTGTTCCCACAACCCTTGTGTATGGAGCAGACAGGAACTAAGCTGGATATAATCAAGAATATTTTCTTGGAAATGTTACTGAACGCAGGTTTGTGTGCCTGATGCTCTGTGAGGCCAAACAAACCAAAACATTGGATTTTGGAGCAGAGAAAGGTTCACTGCAGGGCCAAGCAAGGAAAACTGGTGGCTCATTCTCAAAAAATCCCTGAATTCCTTGATAGTTTTTAGGGAGAAGTTTTTATAGGCAAAATTAGGGGTGAGGGCTGTAGAGTGTGTGACTTTCTCCTGATTGCTGGTGGTGAGGTCACGGCGGTGCTCCAGGAATCTTGTGCTCAGCCTGAAGCCACCATCCTCCATCTGGGTGGGGGCCTTGGTTCCTGCGGAAGAACTCAAAGGTATTGTTATGTATGTTCCTTAAAGAGGAACCAGGACCCAGCTTTAATCACTGCACTATTGTTTCTTGACTGTTTCTCCTTTGTTTCCACATCCCCTCCCTTTCCTGATTGGCAGCTGTTTGAATCTGCCCTTTGGAACTCAGGGAAGGTCAAGGAGGCTGAATGAAGCCTATTTCCTACAAACAGGAAACAGGAGCCATGGAAAGGATTTGTACCTGGAAGGGTCCCACAGAGTCCCGCTCAGTTTCAGAAATTTACAGTGTACAGATGAGGAGAGAGTGATCTGGCAGAGAGAAAAGAGAAGTCCAGGGAAAAGTTTTAGGGAAAGTCTATCTGAGACATGACGAGAAAGAGGTGTGAAGAAAGGGAAATTAGAGCTAAACTGTAGCAGCAAAAACAGAATAGGGTGTCACAAATGTGTGGCTACCTCAGCTGGATTTAAGATGTAATAAAACTTAATTCTGTATAAAATCACATTTCTGCTTTTCAGCTTGTCCCAGCAAAGACCATCAGAATCTCTTTGACTCGGTCATATCGCTGGGTAGAAATTTGGGTGCTGAGGTAAATAAGGATCCTGGTAACACTTGTTTCAGTGGAAACTGTTACCATTTTATCTGATGCTGAAAATCTTAAAAAAAAAAAAAATTCCATATCTGTCTTTGATTTTAGATTTTGCAGTGCCTCCAGATCACATTATTTTCATTGTATGTTTCTGTGGATTTGAGACAAAGGAGAGTTAGTCTAATAGCAGGCCGTATCTTGAAAAAGCCTGTTCCAAGTCAAACCGCTGTTAAATTTCATCACCTTTATCTTTGACCATTTCCCTTAGAAGTGTATTAAATTTTTCTATTTTTCAAGGAAAAAAAGATCAAATATACTGAAACTCTGTATTGGTCATTTATTATGACTATCCTAGACGAGTCAATAAAGTAATTTCCCTGGCTAATGCCAGGTTCTAACAGTTTTCTTGTTTTTATGATCATCTCTTGTTATTTCATTTGAAGTTTCTAGCCAAATATATCATAAAAAAGACACAAAGACATTCTATTATATATATATATTTTCTTTTTTTAACTGAAGTATAGTCAGTTTACAATGTGTCAATTTCTGGTGTACAGCATAATGTTTCAGTCACACATATACATACATGTATTTGTTTTCATATTCTTTTTCATTATGGGTTACTACAAGATATGGAATATAGTTTCCTGTACTACACAATAAAACTTACTATTTATATTATATTTTTGTAGGCATGTACCATAAATGCTCTTGTATAATTTATTCAGCATGTGCATACATTGTAAGATGGTATAAAAAGATACTAGAAGGCCATCAAATAATTAATATTAAATGTTTTCTCTATTGTTTATCCAGGTATAAATAACTCTAGCTCATTAAAGCATTCTGTAGCATCCAGAAGATAATTTTTGTCCTTCATAGTAATTTTAGATAGGAGCCAACTCCACAGGGATTTTCCCAGAGATAATCTCCTTTATCTTAACTCATAGTGTCATGTAGAACTCAACAGATAGAAACATTCCAGAAAGAGAAATCTTAAGTGTGTGAGCTTAAATTCTCACTTAAAAAATATTTCAGAAATAATCTGTCATCAGATTTGAATGTCAGTCTGTAGTATTCATGGGGCAACTAAATTGTTAAAAAAAAAAACAAACTTGACTTTCTTGTAAATGAAGATATTTGTAAAATGACTTTTTAGAGGTGATATTCAGATTTTATGTTTCGTTTTCTTTCTTCGTGGTGATGGTAGTGTTATATCCTTTTTTAAATTTCACCAAACATGATTTAACTTTCAAATATATAAAAGGAAGGAGATATTTTTGTAAAGGCTAAACTGATCCAGAAATTAATGTCTTAGCATCTATTCTTCTTGGCTATTTCTTCTTAGTTGCAGAGGAAAATGGCCTGCTGGGAGGGACTGGATGCACAGTCCAAAGCCCAGTATGGAGACAACCTGCTCAAGGCCTGGATTTTAAAGTCATGGACACCATCCATAAGCACCAATCCTGCTGCATTTGGGCCCTGAGTGGTTATGTCCAAGATAATGGTGTTTCATGGCAGGTAAAAGAGACAGGATCTTATGGATGTAAGAAGGGAAATGAATAGAAAAGTCAGGCAGGCAGCCATGCACAGAGGTTCTGGTCTGTGGCAAGATCCTAAATTCTCAGTTCTAACTAGAGAGATGCTTGAGGGATTTGAGATGTTGAGGAAGATGTCAGGACCCTATACTCAGAGAGATTATGTCATTGGGTAGGTTAATAAGACAGCAATTTGGAAGTGGTGAGCAAGGTTGGTTATCAGTACCCTGTGAACAGTAGGGTTGTCATTTTAGAAATAAGTAGAAATCCAGTTACGAGGATTGTACCCCAAGCTGAGACAGTGTAGACTTGCTGATAACATTTACTCTTGTATTTATTAAACATTTACAGGGATGCTTTTAAACACCAAATACTCTGTTATGATTCTGAGTCCTAGAATACTACTTTTTAGGGGTGTAAAAACCTTTTTAGGTGTGTGTGTGTGTATGCTGAGACCTTATAAACACAAAGACACCTAAGTAAATTCGGCCATAGTCCCAGGAATAATATTTAAGCATCGTATGGTGTTTTATAGCAGTGGGTCTAAAGGATGTTTGATAACTCTTTATATTAACCTTCAAAAATTAGCAGTCACTTTTGTTCAGCATTCAAGTGAAGACAGTGATTAAAGCCAAAGGATGATGAATGAAAATGATGTTGCTTGATTAAAATTAGGTTTTACTAAAATTAGTACCGACTTTGTTCTTTGTGAGCTAATCAAGCTTGTCATGTAAGCGGCTGCCTTCTTTTCTTTAGAATAGACTTTCTGTAAATGAAATATGATGATTTAATTGCAAAATTTCTCACTGGTCAGTCTTTCTATTATATGTTTTATGATGTCGTTCTGTGAGTTAACTCACAACGTTTATTGATGATATGCCTAGAGGTCATTCAATCATTTTCATTACAATTACAGAATTAAAGCATATACGTTGTCCATAATCAGTCATGAGTCTGCAAGTAGAGTTGGTTATGGATTTAAGAACTTATTCTCCTGTCAAAATGCATTAGTCTCACTTAACCTTTATGAGTCTGACCTATAATATTAGAGTTTCTGGGAAAAGTGTATAGGAGAGAATACAATTTTTCAATAGTTTAATGTTGGGCACTTATGTGTAATTTGGGCTGAGAGCTAGGAGCAAAAGACAGGACATTTGGTCTAAAGCCAATAATTTTGATTCTGCAACTCTTAGTCTCAAACAGCATATAAAAATACCCACACACACTTATGACACTTTAATTCTGTTCTTCACTTAAGAATGTGTGTGTCCAGCACTTCAGAATGTCCTTTTCACACGTCTTTGCTGGACTTAAAAGATGACATGTTAACTGTTCCAAAATTTGAAGGATTTCTGCGGTAAATTTGTTGTATTTCTATCCATATAGCAGAAGTGTGTTCCAGGGGGAAGGGGGTTCTAACCTATGAAGAATCTCACAATTGGGGTTGCCAAATTTTTGCATGCTTTCAAAATAAATTGACTAATTCTCCATCAATGGAATAATGAAAGAAGCAGCCACATTAGGATATATCAGAAATATTGTGGAGGAAAATTCTGTGGAGGCTGAATTCTGTGATTTGTTCTTTTACTCCACCTCAAAATTTTTTTTTATCATTTTTTTTCTTACTCTTTTAGGATCTCTTTTATGCTTTTTCTTCCTCTATCAAAGCAACATATTACTAGTGTTGCAGATGGAATTTGGACAGAAGTTGAGAAGTTGAAGAAAATACATTATTTCCCTTTGCTGTTCACTTTAATCCCTAAACTTTTATATCCATCTCCATCTTGTTCATGAAACGTGGAATCTACTAGTTGTAAGGAGGAAGCAGGATTCCCTAACCTTTTGTGTTCTGTTTTTATGTATGTATTGTTTGCAGGTTTCTAGACAGCAATGCTTTCAGGGATAGGATTATTCTGATATTCC
Source organism: Camelus dromedarius (assembly GCF_036321535.1). Classification (NCBI taxonomy): domain Eukaryota; kingdom Metazoa; phylum Chordata; class Mammalia; order Artiodactyla; family Camelidae; genus Camelus; species Camelus dromedarius. The sequence goes on along the minus strand of NC_087436.1, from coordinate 10,799,683 downwards.
AGGGATTCTAAAGTTTTGGTACTACTGAAATGGAGCAGGACCCTGCGGGTCTCTCCTGAGTACAGTTCCTTTCCATGTCCCCTGTATCTTGTTTGTAGGAACTAGATTTCATTCAGCCACCTTGATCTTCTCTGAGCTGCAAAGGCAGATTCAAAGATTTGCTCATCAGGGAAGGGGGGAATGCAGAAACAAGGGAGGAACTGCCAAGAAACAATAGAGCAGCCTTGGGGCAGGGTCCTGGTTCCTCCTTATAAGGAATATATATAACATACCTTTGAATTCTTCTGCAGGAACTAAGGTCCCCACACAGGTGAACTGTAATGACTGGTAACTTAACTTTAGTAACTGATAACTTTAGATGGTAACTTTAGTTTGAGCATGAGATTCCTGGAGCATCATTCTGTTACTTCACCACCAACCAATCAGAAGACAGTCTACACACAGTGGGAGAGAATGAAGACTCTGACCCCCTCACCAAATGATTCTCCCTTTAAAAGCTGCCATGGTCCAGCAGAATCTTTAGATTTGGTTTTTGGATACGAATCTATCTTTCCCTCAGGTTGCTGGACTCCTGCATAAAGCAACATTTCCTTTTCCAACCAATACTTGTCTCTCAAGTTTTGGCTTTTGAGTGGCGAGCAGTTGAATTTGAGTTCAGTAACACTGTACTTGTTTGAACGAATATTTCATTATGATCTCATAAATCAGCATGCTAAGCTATAAAAGCAAATGCACATTTAAATTCTTTACTGAAAGTAAGAGTAGCAGCATGTATTAGTTATTTATAGCTGCATAAAAATTACTCTCAAATTTAGCAACTCAGAACAACTTAGGAGAGCCTTAACTTGGTGGTTCTCACTGAGTCTCTGATGCAACTGCAGTTAAGATGTCAGTCTGAGCTATAGCTAGCTGGGGCCTGAGCTGGGGCTACAGGTTCCACTTTCAATCTTGACCAAAGACTCAGTTACTTATTGGCTTTGGGCTACTGGCCTCGGTTTCTTGTCATGGGGGCCATTCCAGTGTGCTCCTCAGAACAAGGCAGGTAACTTCCTGTAGAGTGAGTGATCCAAAAAGAGAGAGCGCCAAGAAAGCCACAGAGTCACAGAGACAGCTTCTATGACCTGCTCTCTGCAGTCACACCCTAGCACATCCATCTTATTCTATTCATCATTAGAAGCAATGTGCTAAGTCCAGCCCCAACTCAAGAGGAGGGAAAGCAGTCTCTGCTTTTGTTTTTGGTTTTTGTTTTTTTTTTTTAATTGAAGTATAGTCAGTTTACAATGTTGTGTCAGTTTCTGGTGTACAGCATCATGTTTCAGTCATACACGTACATACATTCATTATCAAACTCTTTTTAACCATAAGTTACTACAAGATGTTGAATATAGTTCCCTGTGCTGTACAGAAGAAATTTGTTGATCTGTTTCCTATATAGTAGTTAGTAGTTAGTATCTGCAAATCTTGAACTCCCAATTTATCCCTTCTCAATACCTTCCCCCCCCGTAACTGTATGTTTACTAAGTCTGTGAGTCTATTTCTGTTTTATAAGTAAGTTCATATGTGTCTTTTTTTTAGATTCCACATATAAGTGATGTCATATGTATATGTCTTTCTCTTTCTGACTTACTTCACTTAGAATGACGATCTCCAGTTCCACCCATGCTGCTGCAAATGACATTATTTTATTCCTTTTTTTGGCTGAGTAGTATTTCATGGTATAAATATACCACAGCTTCTTTATCCAGTCCTTTGTTGGTGGACATTTAGGTTGTTTCTATGTCTTGGCTATTGTAAATTGTGCTGCTGTGAATATTGATGGGCATGTATATTTTCAAATTAGAGTTCCCTCTAGATATATGCCTAGGAGTGGGATGGCTGGATCATATGGTAAGTTTATTTTTATTTTTTTGTGGAATCTTTGCACTATTTTCCCTAATGGCTGCACCAACTACATTCCCACCAACAATATAGGATGGTTCCCTTTTCTCCACACCATCTACTGAATTTATTGTTTGTGAACTTTTGAATGATGGCCATTCTGACTGGTGTGAGGTGATACCTCATTGTAGTTTTGATTTGCATTTCTTAGTGCCTGTTGACCATTTGTATGTCTTCATTAGAGAATTGTGTGTTTAGGGCTTCTGTCCATTTCTGGATTGGGTTGTTTGTTTTTTTGTTAAGTTGTATGAGCTGTGTATATATTTTGGAAATTAAACTTTGCCATTCGTATCATTTGCAAATATTTTCTCCCATTCCTTAGGTGGTTGTTTTGTTTTGCTTATGGTTTCCTTTGTTGTGCAAAAGCTTATAAGTTTAATTAGGTCCCATTTGTTTAGTTTTGCTTTTATTTCTGTTGTCTGGGTAGACTGCCCTAGGAGAACATTGCTAAGATTTATGTCAGAGAATATTTTGCCTATATTTTCTTCTAGGAGGTTTATAGTGTCTTGCCTTATATTTAAGTCTTTAATAGGCTCTGCCGTTTGAAGGGCGAAGTATCAAAGGATTTGTGGACATTTAAAAACTACTACATAGCACTGCTGTTAATAGTCACTGCCACTTAGCGGGAGCTTATCATAAATTAAACACTGTTCTCTGTAAGCACAAAGCTAGTTCTGCGTCACTCTTCCTTTCTCCTTCAGATTTGCCTGGTGCCCACAGAAGCCCCTGCCTGAGTACCTCCTCACAAAGCTATGGTCTCCCTCTTTCATGTCTTACTCTGTCCTCTTCTCCTTCCTCTGAGACTGAGATTCGGTCTCCTACCCTAGAAGCAACTGTTTGTTTTCCCTGATCAGGAAGGTGGATAGGTTTACACCCATTTGTTCACATGAGCTAAGTTTTCCCCAAAAATCCTTAGCAAAGGGACTAGATAATAGAAGTGTATCCTTCCCTATGCCGTATCTGAAGGCGAGGGATTCGACAAGGGCCATGAATTTCCTTAGATGTCTTGTTTTCTTTAAAAAAATAAGAAAAAGTCAGATATCCACTCTCAGCCTATTTCTGGCATTAGGATTAAGGGACACTTTTTTTTCCTCCCTCAACCTTACAAACTTGACCATCATTCAGTCTAGTGCTTTTTTGGAGAAACCTCCATGGTAAACTAAAAGTTTCCATATGAAGATTAACTGCTAAAGAGAACTTTTCAAAGTAAAGCCTGTTAACCATGATAATTAGTAGAATAACGCTACTTATTATAACATTCCATTAAACCCAATTAGGGAAACTCATGTGTTTAATTCAATCTATGGTTATTCTCTAATAGATTTAGACATTTTTTAAGCTAATAGGGCCAAATAAGTAAAATACAGTGATAGCAAAGGAAATTCAGCCTTCCATCATCAAGGGGAGAGTCTGTGCCTCTAAACTGAGCTGGAATCACTGTACTGTCTGTATTGTGTGGTTTGTTAAACTGGGTGGGTGCCCCCCTCGAGTGCTGCCTTCATTGTTGCCATCCAGAGCATCACCATCAACATTTACTGAAGACATTATTTTGAAGACAATGGATTATGTGACTAATATTTTGCAAACATTCTGTAATTTAACTATAAAAACATGTCTATAAATTAACCCCCTTAAAATATCATTTTTAAGTGAAGTATAGTTTTTTCAGTTTATTATTATCTTTAATATTATTTTGCTTTTTATTGAAATGTAGTTGATTTCCAATGTTAGTTTTTGCTGTACTGCAAAGAGATTCAGTTATACATATACACAGATAAATATTTTTCAGATTTTTTTTCCATATACGTTATTTCAAGACATACAACACAGTTCCCTGTACTATACCGTAGGTCTTTGTTGTATACATTTTATATATGGTAATATATATATGTTAATCCCAAACTCTTTTTTTTAGTGAATTACAGTTAATTACAATGTGTCAGTCTCTGGTGCACAGTGCAATGTTCCAGTCCCACATATAAACACATATACCCATTTTCACATTTTCTTCCATTAAAAGTTATTACAAGATACTGATCAGAGCTCCTTGTGCTATACAAAAGAAACTTTTTTAAAAATCTATTTTTATATATAGTGGCTAACATCTGTAAATCTCAAACTCCCAAATTTATCCCCTCCCACCCTCTTTCCCCGGTAACCATAAGATTGTTTAATAAGTCTGAGAGTCTATTTCTGTTTTGTAGATGAGTTCATAGTGTTCTTTTCTTCCTTTTCTTTTCTTTTCTTTTTTAGATTCCACATGTGAATGATATCATGTGGTGTTTTTCTTTCTCTTTCTGGCTTACTTCACTTAGAATGATGATCTCTAGGTCCATCTGTGTTGCTACAAATAGCATTATTTTATTCTTTTTATGGCAGAGTAGTATTTCATTGTATAAATATACCACAACTTCTTTATCCAGTCATCTGTTGATGGACATTTAGGTTGCTTCCATGTCTTGGCTATTGTAAATAGTGCTGCTGTGAACATTGGGGTGCATGTATCTTTAAGTGAAGTATAGTTGCTTTACAATGTTGTGTTAGTTTCTGGTGTACAGCAAATTGATTCAGTTATTTATATACACACACACACACACACACACTTATATGTTTCACATATATACTTATATGTTTTATATATATGTATACACACACACACACATACGCATACATGCATACATATACTCTTTTTCAAATTCTTTTCCAGTATGGTTTATTACAGGACATTGAATATAGCTCCCTGTGCTATACAGTAGGCCCTTGTTTATCTGTTTTGTATATAGCAGTGTGTATCTGCTAATCTCAAACTCTTAATTTACATTTCTAGGAAGCTATGAGGGGACCTCAAGTCCACGAGTTGTTAAGTTATCTATGCTGTTAACCCCTGACCATGTCATAGTGCTTTCTCCACATATGAAACGACCTTTACAAGCCCTCCTGGCTCTATCTTCTATCACAATGTGGTAAGGTATTTATCTTCCTCTCAAACCCTTGGCAAAGGAAGGCAGTCCTGTGATTGGCTGAGTGGACAGACATAGATTATGTTTTATTGGCAACCTTGGGTGGGGCACACCAGGATGTGGTGGGATATATCCAAGATGATAAGAGCACACCTCTTGTCCTCCTCTTCCACACTATGTAAATAAATAAATAAATAAATAAATAAATAAATAAATAAATAAATAAATAAATAATTTAATTTAATAAAATAACACTGAGGGCATATAATGCCTTTGGCTAATTTTGATGCATTCATCAACATTAAGTGCTTTATTCCCAGCTTAGTTTGTGTAAAGAGACATTCCTGTCATCAAATATCAGCAAATGCCATTCTCTTCAAATCCTTTGACATCCTGACATCCTGACATCCTTGACCATCCTTGTCCAGCTCTTGGGTTACTGTTAACAACTTTGTTACTTAGCTCTGCTTGTGTCCTACATTTAGGAATGCTGGGAGGATTGGGTGTGATGGTAAAATTGGGGTTGGGGGAACTTCTCCCAATTTCTATTTACAGATTCTTGCTTTCTGTTTCTAATTGCTTAGGGAAAATGGTGTCGTAGGAAAACCTGCATTTCCATATTTTCATTCATAGACCTTTTTGGCTATTTGATTATACTTTCTGTCAGTCACTATGGATCATAACCTTTCACCAGAAAGCAAATTAATGTCTGAAAGATGGGGTGGGTGCAGGGAAGGAGAAAGACATACAGTGCATTGTTATTTGATGTGGTCCACGGTTGTTTGAAATATAGTGTTTGTATTCTCTATACATTAAGTGCAAGGTTCTATGTAGTATGTTCTATTATCCATCGTTCCATTATATATATTGTAAACTATGTCTAGTAAGACATATACATACATACATCTGTATGTGTATACACACACATAGACACATGTATGTATGTGTACTTGCTGCCTTCACCCCATCTGTATATGTAGATGTGTGCACATATGTAAATGTGTGTGTATATATATATATATACACTTTTCATTTGTTTGAGCTTTTGCACTGAATTTTGCAGGAATCATTTGGTTCAATAATACGATTTTTCAGTTAAGTTTAGTCTACTCCTCAACCTATTTTGCTTTTATTTGTTTTCCATGTATTTTTATTTTGACAGCTCTTTCCCCCCTCAACAGTTCTAATAGTTTCCTTTTTTTCCCCCTTAACTTTCACTGTTGTTGATTCATGGAGGTGATAGCTTTTCACATGTCTCTGAGGGTACTAATTACATTTACTGAATTTTTTCTGTTTTTCTGTTTCCTTTATTAATGATGTTTTTCAGGAGTTAGTCTGTTTGCTGCTGAAATTTGTAAATAGCTTAGTCAGGTTCTTAGTGTTAATTTTCTTCAATTTTGTGGTGATTTGAGACTATCAATTTCTATTTGTGGTTAAAAATTTACATAAAAAATACTGGCAGCTGGAATGCATTTTAAAGTCTAAATGGAGATTATAGAAAATTAATTTTGTTGCTCACTGGTTGCAGGGGGTGTGGGGAGGTACGACCATGAGCAGGATAGGTACAAGCGTGTGTTTTCTGAGTGCTGGGCCTCTCAGTCTCAGCTTTTGGCTACAGTTAGCTGAGAACACTGTTTCATTCTGGAACCCACTGACAGTCCCCAGTTCAGAATTACAGCTTGAACTATACACACATAGTTTGGGGGAGGCTTAAAAATACTTATCTAAGTAGTTAAAACTATACAACATATGTGTAAATACAGTTAGAACTATACAAAATAAGTAGTTAAAACTACAGCAAATGAGCAGTTAAAACTGTACAAAATAAGTGCAAAAAAGTGTAAATGAATCAATACAAACACAAACAAAAGAATTATTGAGAAATTGCTGTGTTCTAGATAATATCCCAAATGAAGACAAAAAGCTGATGGAAAGGGGAAATGGGAGTGGGTTCTAGGGAGCAGATGGGTATTCAGGAGAGAAGCTGGTAAATCACAGTAAATGGAAGAAAGCTGTGCTGTGATCTCAGTCTTCATGTACTCTGGCATTATTTTTAATTTCCTAAGCTGAAGAAATTGTAAAGCATATACCTGTTATGCTCACAACAGATTTATAAGTTCTAGCACAGTAGGTGTCAACATCTAAAGCATGGAACAGTGCTAGTGGTTCAACTTTGTGTCCCTACTGCAAAGCCTGAGTCAGCGTCTCCCAAGAGCTGTGTGCATCCACCTTGTATGTGGAGTTTCTGAAACTTTCAGATTCATGGGCCACATGGTGGAGCCCAGGTCTTTCTTTTTAGAAAATGTCTGTGTGTAGTTCTAAGGGGCATCTTGAATTTAGAATCAGTGGCCTGAATACTGCCCAAGGCAATTTACAGATTCAATGCAGTCCCTATCAAATTACCAATGACATTCTTCACAGAGCTGGAACAAAAAATGTTAAAATTTGTATGGAAACACAAAATACCATGAATAGCCAAAAGAGTCTTGAAAAAGAAGAATGAAACTGGAGAATCATGCTTCCTGACTTCAGACTATACTAGAAAGCTACAGTAATCAAAACAGTATGGTGTTGGTACAAAAACAGACACATAGATCAATGGAGCAGGATAGAAAATCTGGAAGTAAAGCCACACACTTATCGTCAATTAATCTACAACAAAGGAAGCAAGAATATACAACGGAGAAAAGACAGTCCCTTCAACAAGTGGTGTAGGGAAAACTGGACAGCTACCTGTAAAAGCCTGAAATTAGAACATTCTTTAACACTGTACACAAAAATAAACTAAAAATGGATTAATGACCTAAATAAGATCAGATACTATAAAACTGCTAGAGGAAAACATAGACAGAACACTTGCAGACATAAATCACAGCAATATATTGTTTGAACCAGTCTCTGGAGTAATGGAAATAAAAGCAAAAATAAACAAATGGGATCTAATTAAACTTAAAGCTTTTGCACAGCTGAGGATATCATCAACAAAATGAAATGACAACCTACAGAATGGGAGAAAATATTTGAAAATGATGCAACTGACAAGGGACTAATTACCAAAATATACAAATAGCTAATACACCTTAATATCAAAAAACAAACCAACCAAACAAACAAACAAAAACAAAAAACAAGCAACCCAATCCAAAAATGGGCAGAAAACAATTCTCCAATGAAGGCATACAAATGGCTAATAGACACATGAAGAAATGCTCAGCATCGTTGTCAGAGAAATGCAGGTCAAAACTCCAACGAGATATCACCTCACACCAGCCAGAATGGCCATCCTTAAAAAGTCTACAAATGATAGATGCTGGAGAGGGTGTGGAGAAAAGGGAACTTTTGGTGGGAGTGTAGACTGGTGCAGCCGCTATCGAGGACAGTATGGAGGTTCCTTAAAAAACTAAAAATAGACTTACCATGTGATCCAGCAATTCCATTCCTGGGCATATACCCAGGGAGAAGTAAAATTCAAAAAGACACATGCACCCCAGTGTTCATAGCAGCACTATTTACAATAGTCAAGACATGGAAACAACCCAAATGTCCATCAACAGGTGACTGGATAAAGAAGATGTGGTACATATATACAATGGAACACTACTCAGCCATAAAAAAGAATAAAATAATGCCATCTGCAGCAACATGGATGGACCTGAAGATCATCATTTTAAGTAAAGTGGGCAGGATAGAAAAAGAAAAATGCCATATGATATGACTTATATGTGGTATCTTAAAAAAATGACACAGATGAACTATTTATTATTTATAACTTAGATGATTGATTTCTTGAATATGTGTAAACACATTTGACTGTCCTTTATGATTGGATTACCACATTCTGTTGATTCTTTAAAAAAAAAAAAAAAAGAATCACTGACCTGAGCGAAAGAGAAGGAGAAAAGGGAGAGAAATATAAGTAGAATATAAGAAAAGAAATAAAACTAAAAATGAAAGGCAATAAATGATTGGGGTGAGTTGCTTATGTAAAATGCATTATGTTACAGTTGATGGTGTAAAACCCCTCCTGCACTCTCCATTTCTTGATTCCCTAACACTACTGTCATTAACAACCTCCCTGTAAGATGAAATGACTGAAAGTTACTCAGGATAGGGAGAAATTCAAAGCAGAAAATAATAGGCTTAAATTTATGGCGTGCATTAAAACCGGTGGGAAATATTTCAAATGGGTGCTTGAGCCTGACAAATTGGTGAAGAATTAGAAGTATGTGTTATTTATAAGAAACGGCCAAACTGTTTTTCCATATGGCTGTACTGTTTTGCATTCCCACTAGTAATATATGAGAGTTCCAGTTGCTTCACATGATCACCAGCAGTTGGTTTTGTCTGTTTTTAAAAATTATTGTTTTACCATTTAAATTAAAAACTTATAAATTCTAGTATTTATGTTGCAGAAAACATAAAAATATCAATAACACCAGATGCATGAGGAGCATGTCTTCCTAGCTGGAAAAGGCACACCCTTTCATTTGATCTTAATATACAGTAGAATGATCTAGGAGGAATAATGAAGTCAGACATCAGTCAAATAACTAAGTAACATGAAGAGAACATGTAATGATGGTTGATATGCTCATTAGTCACTGTGTATTTTTTCATGTGTTTTCCTTGTTTACAATCTTCAGTTTCAGTTATCAGAAAAACTCCATAAGAGGGTATCAGTCTTGTCACAAGATGCCATCAGCAAAGAGAAATAGGCAGTTGATGAAGTTTCTTGAATGCCTATAATTATATGCCAGTTGATTTCATAAAGTTTCTTTTAAAAGCATATTGACAAGAGAATAAATTTGAGACAGAACATAATCTATGCATTGAACAAATGCTTCTTAAATGTCTGCTTTATAAAAGGCATTCTGTTAAGCACTGCGGCAGACACAAAAGAGAATGTAATTTGGTGCAGGCAGGATAAGACAATTATACGATTATCTCTGATCCAGAGTAGATTGTGAAATGTACCATGGGAGATACACACCACAGAGCTGCGGATCTGGGAAGCAGAGGAATGGCATCTGCTAGAGGGAATTAGGGAACGCTTCTTGACAATAGAGAAAGTCAGCTTGGCCCTGAAGAATGCATAATGGTTGGTCTGTTTATTTTGTTTTAATTTTTTGTAATAAAATTAATGTTATTGTAGAAAGTTTTGAAGATCCAGATGCTTAGAAAAATGTAAAAGAAACAAACAAACAAAAAACAAATCTAAGATTTCACCACCCAGATAAAACCATAAACACTTGACTATATTTCACTGTAGACTTTCTTCTCTGAATTACCATTACCAAATTCAGGTCTGGCTGCTCACCACTCTAAAGCCAATACTCAGGAGATAAGTGCTGTTGGGAAAAATAAAAGTTGCTTTATTCAGGAGGCCAGCAACCTGGGGAAAAGGTGGACTCATGTCCAAACACCAACTCTGAAGATTCTGCCTGACCATGAAAGTTTTTAAAAGGAGACTCATTCAGGAGGGTGTCAGAATATTTATTGTTTTCCACTGTGTGCAGACTTTCTTCTGATTAGTTGGTGGTGAGGTGACAGGGTGGTGCTCCAGGAATCTTGTGCTCAGCCTGAGTTACCATCCTTCACCTGGGTAGGGCTTTAGTTCTTGCAGAAGAACTCAAAGATATTGTTATGTATATTCCTTGAGGAGGAACCAGGACCTTGCCCCATGGCTGCACTATAGTTTCTTGACAGCTCCTCCCTTATCTCTTCATTCCCTCCCTTCCCAGATTAGCAGGTATTTGAACTTTCCCTTTGGAACTCAAAGAAGGTCAAGGCTTTGAATGAAGCTTATTTCCTACAAACAAGAAATGGGGGACAGAAGAGATTTGTACTTGGGAGGACCCCCACAGTGTCCTGCTCCATTTCATTACCTCATATATTTGAGAAAATAATATGCTTATAATTGTATATGCTACTTTTAAAAATTAATATTATACTAACAAATGAATAAGTAACTTAGATTCTCACCATGTTTAAAAACTTCTTTATAAGTATTATAGTGTTAATGGTTGTTTATTCCACCTTTCTGAATATTCTAAATACTGAGCCAGCCCTCTCCTGTAGGACCTTTAGGTAATGTCTTAGCTTTTGCTAATATAAGTTACATATTGAAAATCCTTTCTGGTAAAGCCGTCTTCTACATTTTAGACTTTTGTAGGCTAGATTATTAGAGGAGAGACTACCAGATCAATGTTTGTTGAACTTTTTAATGCTAGTGATATGCAGGTAGCCTGGGGAGAGAAGGAAGGGGTGGGTGTATAAGTAAGCAAAAAGAGAGAACACAGAATTAAAATAGCAAGAGAGATAAGAAATCTAACATATATGTGGAGAGTGTCAGGTTATCCACTCAACTAAAGGATAGTGTTTGGAAGGAAGAAATTGTCCTTTACCCTTTTAGGTTCTTCTGGCTGGTTTCAGAATGAAATTGACATGAGACAGATTAGCAGGAGAAAATCACACTAAAGTTTTTGGGAGAGAACCAGAAAATCTGAGTAACTCACCCAAATGGCCAAAGCCTCTACCTTAAATACTATCCTCAGATGAAGACAAAAGAGGATGTTGAAGCCAGGGAAAGGTAGTTATGGGAGGTGACCAGGAGAAGCAAGTTAACAAGAGTATGGTTCTTATGCAGATTTAAGTACTTGCCTTCTCCATTGTCAAGAGTTTCTAGAGATTTGGTCATCCTCCTCTTCTGGTACAGCAAGGAAGACACCTTAACAAATGGAGATTTCCTTTATAAATGTCAATGTTTCTTACAAAAGGCTAATTCTTACTTGGTTTTCAGAGTTGTGCCCATGTCTGCAGTTTCTTATAAAACAATCAGCTTAAAATAATTAATATCCCAAAGAGACATATTTTGAGATATCAAATTCTAATTCCCTAAAATAGTGCATATGTAAAGGTGTTGTAAAAGAGACTCCTAGAAATGCCTTCAGGCAAGGCTAAAATTTCCTAAATTAGAATATTAGTTTCTTTGGATGCCAGTCGGTAGCACTAGAGAGTGTTCTGAGTACAAATAAATTCAAACAACTGAATAATCAAATTTAAAAAAATTGCAATAATTTTTGGAGACTTTAATATGTTAATATGAATCATTCTCTAAAAAGAGAATATGATTTGTTAATAAATATGTTTTGTACATCTATTTTTCCAAGGAACATTCTTTTTAAAGAGCAGGGTTAGTATTTCACCGAACACACTTTGGAAAATGACAGTCTGTGCAGAAGGGATTGATTGCTAAGGAATTCAAACTCAGTTTGATGGGCATGAAAATCACACTTTTACAATAAATGGTGAGATTTTTATCTTTGGAGCTTCTTCCAAAACACTGGACATAGCTCACATGAATATCTGGTGGTAGAAGAATGAATTCAATGTTTTTCATCTGGTTTTCCAGTAAGTTTGTTATTGTATTCTTTATTCAATCTTTTGACCCTCCTGGTGCCTTTTGAAGAGATGCTCAAGTCCTTAAATGTTGTTTTAAACAGATACAATTGTCACCCTGTACATGCCTTTGCATGACAATTTCCAGCTTTTCTGTTAATTATCCTGGTTAATTAAGAATGCAATAATAAAATCGTATTTCCACCCTGTAGGTTTGCTGTTGTCATTTTGCGTTTCTAAAACTTCATTATTGGCTCAACTCTCACCTCTACAACATTCCCTTTGAGATCTTCCTCAAATTTTCCCACATGCTGTATTACTCCTACTGACTTAACTGATACAGAATTCACACCCTCTATCAAATATTACCCTTAAGGTAGTGTAACACATATAAACAGTGAACAGTCATAATTTGTAAAACTGTCATCAAAATCTGCAGTCTATCCTTACTATTCTTGATTAGTCAGACTTTTTTTAAATAGATGATCCATCTCCCCCTTTATCCCTCTCTTTTTCTCCATCCCTCCCTTTCTGTCTCCGATTTTTATACTTGGCAAACTCTATAGAGCTATCTATGGGAAATACTAACTATGGAAATCTGGGTGAAGGGTATCTTGCCTACAGATGCCAACAGGACTTACTATTTCTGTTATTGCTACAAGTCTACACTGGTAAGTCCTTTTTCTTTTACAAAATTATTTTACTTATAATCCGGCCTGCTTTCCTTCATAATATTCATAAATCATATGTTTCTTTCACATACTTGAAGAACCACCTATCTTTATGATGCCTTTCTGAAATATTTCCCATAAATTAATTTCCTCAAACACAGAAAGCATAGAAAACATAATCTAAATGAACAGGAAGGCACGATAAAATAAAAAGACACATGCTGATTTAAAATCTAAAATGCTAAATATCAATTACTATTCTAAAGAGTGTTGACAGGTGGTATTCAAATACATTTTGTAAAATAAAATGACAACAAAACAGCTTGTATTTATTTTTTATAGAGAATATAATAATAAATTGTACCTGCCTAACAGATTGAACTAAAGGTCAGCTATATAAAATTTCAGTCCTTCTAGTTTATTCAATTATAGTCAATTTCTGGAGGCTATTTAATAGCAGACACCAACTCTTGTCTTCCCATCATCTTGTCTCACCATGTCTTTTTCTTTGTTACCTACACACTGATTTCTTCAAGTGCTGGCTTACATCCCTTGAACTCAGGGAATGCGGTTCAGAGGATGATCATAATTGATCCAAACCTGTCCTGATAAGTTATTTTTTTCTTGGCCTGTTACGGGTCTGAGAATGGACACATCATCCAGTTATTGCCAGTAGAATGTAAACAGAGCCTGCCAGTTAGTATAGCCATTCACCTTTTCTTCTTTCTGCATGGAACACTGATGTTCAGAAGTGCAGCAGCAGCTGTTTTGTGGCCATGAGGCAACATGCAGTATAAAAATCAACAAAATATTGATGGTGGAGGAGAGAGAGGAAAAAAAAATCATGTATTTCTGAAAACATCACTGAACATCTGTAATCACCCCTGGATTTCTTTCTATGAATGTCTGTTTACATGAGAAAAATAAACAATTATTTGATTAATTCACTGGAGGCAGGTTGGCTTTCTTTTCAACTAAAATCGTTTCTATTGGATGAAAATTTGATGCTATATATTTGTTTTTACTTAATTATGGTTTACATAAATGTAAAGGACTCTGAAAACTAAGTAATCCTATGATTTTATGAATTTTATTTTCTACTCTTCCATCAGATATTGATTGTTCTCTCTGATAAGTTCAGTTCTCCCGTAACTACTATCATAGTATCATATATTTCTCCTTTTCAGTTATAATTTAATTTATATAATTTCTTATTTAATAGCTGATTTATCCATTAGATATCTGCCATTTCTGAAGTTTTGAACAGTGGAGCACAAGATATTCTTTCATGTTTAATCTAACTTACAAATTTAACACAATAATATACAAATTGGTTTTCATGTATCTTCAAGAATGGTTTCAGTGTGGAAGTTGTACCCTTATTGTCAACAATTCATCAGCAAATTCATAGACTAGTCTGGTTATACACACCCTAAATCAAGTGTACAAAATGTGATAATGTCCAGTAGTGTATGTTTAAAATTATGGGATACATCTTTTGAAGGATAAAACCAATTTTGAAGGGAATGGGAGGTTCTATCTTTCTTCTTCCTTTCCCCCTCAGCCTACTTTTTTTTCAGACTCCACTATGAGGAAGAGCAGAATAAACAAAACTATTTTGAGGCAGGAAAATATAGTTGCCTAAAATGTCATGAAATTTTTATTACGTAGTATCCCTGCTGCTTTATTTTTGTTTATATAATGGACTTTATTTGTAATAACTTTGACTATGATCTATCTGTAGGGATAGAGAAAATACAATTTTCAAAAAGTTTTCAATAATTTTGAGAAAATACAATTTTTAGAAAGTTAAAAATATAACCCCCATTCAAATACAAGATTAGAACTATTTTTTTATTCAAATCATTAATTATGTAGGGACAAATAAGATGATAAACCTGAAAAAAAAAAGATGGTAAACCTGATTTCAAGTACCTTTGAGAAACAGGGATTTTGGGGAAGTATTTTAAAATGGTAGGATAAGATTGCTAGGTTGGATACACATAAAGCTGATTATTGCATCTTACAAGGCGGTGAAACCATAACCTATGGGTATATTCTTTGCTGGACAGCAATCTGTAACTTAACGTATAACTTCACACTGTCTGTAATTAGCTATATTTGAATAAAAATAGAACTATCAAGCACAGGTGTATTCTTTTGGAGATTTAAGGAATCTGTGAGGAGTTTGTTAAACTATGTCATAGTGTAACATTAAAAGAATATATTGCGCACCATTTTTTTCTGAGTCTCAATTAAATTTTAAGAGGTTAATCAGAGACACTGCAGTTAATAACCTTTGAAAATGTGCAGAGGTACTGAATTTTTAAGTAGCTCCCTTTGTGACTTGACAGCTCTTGCTTCTAAATCATTTTTGTGTTATGAAGGTGTAGCTCAGACCCTACTTCCTACCTTGTGATAACATTTCGTCAGTGAGAATGAATCGAAATACTGGGTGATCCATACCTCTGAAATTTATAAAATGAAAAACCAGTCCAACATAAATGTAAATACATTGGAGTTTCAAGCTTTATATTGTGAAACTTGATTTTATGATACACTTGATACTGATATCTGACAAAGAGACTTTATCATCTAAGATGTCATAAATCACTTTGGGAAAAAAAATGATTTCCCCCTTACTAATAGGTTTTTCTCAATTCTTAGTAATACTAGCTGGCACTTTTCTGAAAACTTACATAGAGATTTTAGCTTTTTTTTTTCAATTGAAGTATAGTTGACTTACAATTATATATTAGTTTCAGGTATGTAATATTCAGTATTTTTATAGATTATGTGCCATACAGAGTTATTATATTATTATTAACTACACTTCCCATGCTGTACCTTACATCCCTTTTTACAAATGGTGTGTTGTACTTCTTAATCCTATTCACCTATTTCACCCAACTCTCCACATTCCTCTCCTCTGGCAACCACTCTTCTCTGTTCTGTGAGTCTTTTTCTATTTTGTTACATTTGTTTATTTTTTTTTAAATTTAAATTCCACATACAAGTAAAAACATACAGTATTTTTCTTTCTCTGCCTTATATTACTAACATAACACCTGCCAGGTCCATCTTGATCCTGAACTATGATCCTTTTAATATATTATTGAATTCAGTTTGCTAGTATTTTGCTAGACTTTTGCATCTGTGTTCATCAGTGATTTTGGTGTGCAGTTTCCTTGTTTCCTGGTGTCTTTGCGTTGTTTTGGTATCAGGTAATGTTGGCCTTGTAGAATGAGTTTGGAGGTATTCCATCTTCTACAATTTTTTTGGAATAGTTTGAGAAGGATAGGTACTAAATCTTCTTTAAATGTTTTATAGAAGGCCCCTGTGAATCAGTCTGGTCCTGGACTTTTGTTTGTTGGGAATTTTTTGATTACTGATTCAATTTCATTACTGGTAATCAACATTTTTATATTTGCCATTTCTTCCTGATTCACTCTTGGATTCGTTTCCAAGAATTTATCCATTTCTTCCAGATAGTTCAATTTGTTGGCATGTAATTGTTTGAAGTATTCCCTTAAGATTGTATTTCTGTGGTACTGGTTGTAACATTTTCTCTTTCATTTTTAATTTTATTCGGGAACTATTTGTCTTTTCCTCTTGATGTGTTTGGCTAATGTTTTATCAATTTTGTTTTACTTTTTAAAAAAAAAAGTCCTTAGTTTCATAGATCGTTTTTATTATTTTTTTGGTCTCTGTTTTACGCTGATCATTATTTCTTTGCTTCTGCTTTGCTCATTCTATTTTTTATAATTTCTTTAAATGAAAAGTTAGGTACTTGACTGAGATTTTTCTCATTTCCTGAGATATGCTATAAATCTCCCTCTTCAAACTGCCTTTGCTGTGTCCTGTAGATTTGGGGAGGTTGTATTTCCATTTTCATGTGTCTCAAGCTTTTCTTTATTTCTCCTTTAATTTCTTTGTTGATCCTGTTTTTTTAATAGCATGTTTTAGGTCTTGAACTATTTGTGATTTTTTCCAGTTTTCTTCCTATAATCGATTTCTAGTTTTATTCCACTGTGGTCAGAAAAGATTCTTGATATGAATTTAGTCATCTTAAGTGTGTTGAGACTTGTTTGGTGGTCTAAAATGTACCCTATCCTGGAGAATTTCTATGTACAATTGAAAAGAATACATTCTGCTTTTTTGAATGGAATTTATGCAGATATCTATTAAGTCCATCTGATTTAATGTGTCATTTTAAGACCACTGTTTCCTTATTAATTTTCTGTCTGGATGTTCTGTCTGTTAATTTAAGTGGGGTGTTAAAATACTCCACTATTACTGCCAATTTCTTCTTTTATGTCCGTTCATATTTGATGTATATATTTAGGTGCTCTTATGTCAGATACATATATATTTATGAATGTAATATCCTCTTGTTAGATTGACCCTTTTATTATATTTATTTTCATTATATTATATTTTATTATATTTTACTATATTATAATGCCACTTTTTTCTTTATTACAATCTTTGATTTAAAAGTCTATTTTGTCTGATATGTGCATTGCTACCCCAGCTTTCTTTTCATTTCTATTTGCATCTTTTTCCATCCTGTCACTTTCAATATGTGTGTGTCTTTAGCTTTGAACTGAGTCTCTTGCAGGCAGCATATTGATGGGTCTTTTTTTTTTTTTTTTTTAAATCTATTGGGCCATTGTTTTTGGATTTGGGTTTTTAGTTCATTTACATTTAAAGATATTATTGATAAGTACTTACTTATTGCCATTTTCTTTGTTGTTTTCTAGTTGCCTTTATTGTTTCTCTCTGCTCTTTTCTTCTTTTAGTTTCTTCCTTTGCAGTTTGATGATTTTCTTTAGTGTAATGTTTGAGTTTCCTTCTCTTTGTTTTTTTATTTTGTATCTATTGTTTTTTGGTTTCAGGTTCACATATACTGGTATATTGAATATATATAAATATATATATTCTTAAACTGATAGTCATTTAGATTCAAACATATTGTAAAAATTCTGCATGCTTTACCCCCATGTTTCATGTTTTTTTATATCATATTTTACATCTTTTTGTGTATTCCTTAACTACTTATTGTAGTTATTGATGCTTTTCAACTTTTGTCTTGGAATCTTCATCCTAGTATTTTAAGTGTTTGATACAGTGCCTTTGCTATATATTTGCCTTTACCAGTGAGATTTTCTTCCTTCATACACTTTAAAATTTCTTGTACCGACCTTTCTTTTTTGCTTAAAGAAGATCCTTTAACATTTCTTGTAAGGCTGGCTTAGTGGTGATGAGCTCTTTTGGTTTTTGCTCTTCTGGGGAACTCTATCTCTCCTTCAGTTCTGAATGATAACCTTGCTGAGTAGAGTATCCTTGGTTGTAGGTTTTTGGGCTTTAAATATCCCATGCCATGCCCTTCTGCCTGCATGAATTCACCCGCAAAATCAGCTGTTAACCTTATGGGAGTTCCTTTGTGTGTTACTCTTTATTTTTCTCTTGCTGATTTTAAAATTCTCTCTTGATCTTTAACTTTGCCATTTTAATTATAATATGTCTTAGTGTGAGTCTCTTTGGATTTATATTGTTTGGGACTCTCTCTGCTTCCTGGACCTAGATATTTGTTTCCTTTTTTAGGTTAGAGAAGTTTTTGGCCATTGTTTTATCAAGTCTATTTTCTGCCCCCTTTTTCTTCTCTTTCTGAGAACCCCATGATGTGAATGTTGCATTTTGATGTTTTCCCAAAGGTCCCTTAAACAATCCTCATTTAAATTTTTTCTTTTTCTTTTTTCTCTTCTGATTGAGTGATTTTTACTACTCTGCCTTCCACACTGCTGATCCATTCTTCTGTATTACCTAATGTACTGTTGATTCTCTCTAGTATATTTTTTTCATTTTAGTTATTGTGTTCTGATTTCTATGGTTCATTTTTATATTTTTTAACTCGTTGTTGAAGTTCTCACTGTACCTCCATTTTTCTCCTGAGCTTAGTGGGCGTTTTTATGACCTTGGCTTTAAACTCTATTGAGTAAATTTCTTATCTCCATTTCATTATGGGTTTTTTTACCTGACGTTTTACCTTTTTCTTTTGTTTGGAACATATTCCTCTGTTTTCTCATTTTGTTTGACTTTCTGTGTTTGTATCTATCAAATTAGGTGAAACAGTACCTCTTCAGGTCTTGAAAAATATGTCCTTGTGTGGGACCATCCCTGTGCAGGCTGTGTGTACCTGGTGGCTTTGGTAGGAAGGTTGGACTTGGAGTTAGCATGGGCTTTGGCTTCTCCTGGGACATCTCAGAAGCCACCATTTTGGCAGGGTAAGGAGAAATGGAACCAGAGCCTGGTTGGTCCTGGGGCTTTTCCTAGGACATGTCAGAAACAACTGCCTTGGCAAGGTTGGGAGTCTGGAGCCCAGAGCACAGTGTAGGCCAGGGCTTCTCCTGGAGAATGTTGGAAACTGCCACCTTGGTGGAGGTGAGCTGGAGCTATTGGGGCTAGAGTTGCAGCCAGTGTGGGCAGGGCTTCTCCCAGGGCACACTTGGGGCCACTGCCTTGGTGGTGGGGTTGGAGTCGGAGCCAGGAGAGGGTCTGAAGGTGAGCTGGGGCAACCTTGCCAGGTGTTTATCATTCTGCTGCCCCTGTGTTGTGACTGAGAGTAAGTTTGTGTGTGTGTCAGAGTGGAGAGTGTCAGTGTCCTATAGCCATCAAGTTCTCCCAGTTGTAAGCCTTGCTGTTTTCCTAAACCAGTTAAGGGAGCTCTTCTTTCTGGTCTGGTCCCCAGGGCTGGGGTGCTCAATGTGGGGCTTGAACTACTTACTCCTTAAGGATGATTTCTGAGTTTGTAACATCCTCTTCCTCTTCTGGGCTGCCTGCCAGGGTTGTGGTCATGACTAGTTCAGATCTCCTCCCCTCCTACCAGACTCTGTGGTTCTTCCATTATGTCCTTGGTTGTAAAAGAACTATTTTGCTAGTCTTCAGGTCGTTCTCAGAGTGAGTTGTTTCATATGTAGTTGTAGTTTTGGTGTATTTATGGTAGGTGGTGAGAGCTTTTAGCTTTGATAGACGAATAAATGGTAAATGAGTACACAGAATCAAAGTTTTATATGTTCATTTAACGAAGGTCTCAAAATTTTTGCCTTTAGGTGAATTCTTATTTTATTCCAGACTGAATAAGTTAATGCCTACATCAAAATCCTAGCTAGTGGGATAGGCAAGTAATACTTTTCCCAAAATTGTTTTGGGAAATTATCTGGTCTGATTGAATGAGGATATCAAGAAAAAACAGGCTAATCATATGTGAGTTGTAATTTAGTAATAAGATTTATTCTAGGGTAATGGAATTCTAATCAACAGTGGGAAATAATTGTTGGCAAGCAGTTCAAACATTGACAATTTGTAATTTTTAATAAATGAGCATAAAAAGGTTCTTGCTATAAAACTTTCCACTTATTTTTAGTAGTTCTAATTCTGCATTTGAACTTCAAGCTATATTTATTTTTATTCTGTTAGTTAAGTTAAATATATCCCAAATATTTCTACATTATTTATATAAACACATTTGGTAATATACAATTATGTTTTTAAAATTTGATAAAATTAATAATGTTCTTGGATTCCAATAATTATGACCATTTGTAGATCACAGTGAAAGGCAGAAATATTATTATCTTTTTACAGGAATTTTCCCTGCAGCAGCAGAGACCCTTAAAGAACTCTGCTTTCACAGGATTTTCTCATAGAAGGGACACCTGTAAGCCATAGATATTCCTCTATTTTTCTAAGAGGTAAAAATTGAGTATGAACTATGTATTCAGTCATGAAGCACAGGATAATTAAAATTTAAATATTTTTCTTCATCAGTAATCAATTTAATCCAAGACATGACTTCACTTTATTAATAGAAAAATTAACTAAACTTGATCATTCCATTGTTAGCAATTGGGTTCCAACTAACTACATTTTCACATAATTATTTTTTCAATCTGCTGCTATTTCTTGCAAAGCATATTTTTTCTTCTTTTTTCCTTATTAGCGTCACATACCCTTCCACCTTATATTGGGAGATTTAATGAAATACTAATGAGACTTTCAGATTCAAAAGAATGTTTAACAATGTTATTTTCCAAGACATTTAGAATAAAGAGCTGTAATTGCACATCATTTTTCCTTTGGCTATCGGACAGTTTCTCCTGAAAGACATATTTTCATTTCTAAACAAATGAATCAGCTGCCAGTGTTAATACTTACGGTGTTTTCTTTCGTAAAGGTCAAGGAAAAAAATGGCTAAGCCAGAAAGGAATACATGAAAATACTTTCTTGTATTCAAATGTCAGCAACCATCACAAACACATTTTTTTCCACAAAGACTTTCAGTGAAGCCTATGTTTGTTCTGTCTTTGGAACACACTTACTATGTTGCTGACCCCACACAAATTGAATCCCAGGTGTCCTTATGGATACTCTAGGCCTTATATGAGAACCAACTTAAACCCCAAAATAATATTTCCATACCTTTTTTTCACTGTATATTTTTATCACTTTTAATTATATGTCAGCAATTTTATTGTATCACTTATTTATAGAGAGAAGATGGTTCAAAATTTTCTCCAGCACAGTTGGCTGAAAATTGTTTTTTGCTACTGTTACTTTAGAAAAGTGTATTTCAAGTTCACAACTCATCCCTGGTAATGCTTACAATTCTTTAGGACGATTATCAGTCCTCCTGACGTTTGCTGCAGGCTATTCCTGCTCACCCTTATCTCTTCCTCACCAACTCCCTTAAATTGCAAATTCTTTCTCAACTTCACTTAATTTTGTTGTTTAACGTTCTTGACTAGAAGTAGCACCATCAAATGATTTCAAGAGTCAGAGAGTAATGGGAAAATCTGAGGAAGGATTAAGACAAGTGGAATTGGTGGGGATTATGGGGAATCATGGAATGGGGGCCCTACCTAAAAGTCATTAAAGTTTTAAAAATGTACTAAAACTTTCTGCCCACCAAAAAGAAAAATAAATACACATCCCTGCCAAACAAACAAACAAACAAACAAAAAACAGACTCTTAGCCAGGAGTTGCCCAACAATCTACCAATTTATGATCTGTCTTCTAAACTGACAAAGAATCTGAAGATGAGACTTTCAAGCCTTTGGTCAAATGTCACAATACAATGGTAGAGCTACAAATTGGATCTAGATTTGCCGTTTACAAAATCTTTGATCTTAGCTTAGTATCATATTAAGCAGTTAGAAAGTAGGGACATTTTCCTGAGGATAATGGAGATTTGTTAAAGTGAGATGATATAAACAAAGGTGTGTTTTAGAAAGAATCTTTATTTATACTAAAAAATGGATGATAGCCTTGCAAGCACAGTGTGGTATCATGTTCACCAGATAGAAAATTGTTGAGAATTTGTGTAAGAAGCTACCATAAATTTAGTAGCGTAAAGCAGCATCCATTGATTATCTCACAGTTCTTAAATCAGAAATTTGAGTGGCTGCCACCCAAAACTACTACTGTAGCTTCTGCTCCTAATAGTCCTATTTCTTTCTATACTTTAGGGCCTGTACTAAGTATTTAACTTGCTTTAGCTCATTTAAATCTCATAACCACTCTATGAAGCACGTTTTGAGCATCATGTCAGTTTTAAAGATGAAGGAACTCAACAGTGGTGGTCAGTAGAATCGATTCCATCAGCGGCCGAGCGTTTCCCCCACTGTGTTTCTTTACCTACTTCACCTAAAAATGGAAAGTAAAGAGTTTCCAGGATGAAGAAAAAAGCAGAGGAAGTCACTGCTGTGCTGAGGGATTCCCTCTCCCCAAAGCTAGTGTACCAGTGATGTCACTTTAATGTCGCTGAAATAGTACTGTCCTTTCTCCTCCCATGCAAGCAAGAGTAACCTCTCATGAAAAATCTCTCAGTGTATCGCTTGTCATCCATGCAGGAAAACACAAACCATTATAAATATTGAAAACAAATACAAATAATTTGTTATCAAAGTTTTGGGATGGTTGGAGGAAGAAGGAAATTGATATAGCCCTGATATTAATAGCTGTTGGAAGCTCTTTTTATCCTGTTGGGATAAAAAAAAAAAAAGAGAGAGAGTGGGCAAACCAAAGTCCAAGAGCAGCTCTGTGTTGGGAGTTTGCTGCTGCGCTGAACCTCTGATGCTCTGCAGAAACTTCAAAGGTCCTTCAAGTCTCAGGCCACACACTGCGGACAACATGACTAACACAGACCACTGGAAGCAGAGAAAAGAAGTTTCTCCCTCCCACTTCTCTGTCTTCTGATGCTCTCCATGGGTACAGCCCAAACTAATCCAGCCTGAAGGAAAGTCTAGGAAATGTACTTTGTAGATTTCCTAGGTCGTTGAGTTGTAAAGCAGAACAGAATGGGGCTGGAACGTAGCAACAAGCAAATAATCAGAGGACCAGCACACCAGGGACAAGTGCTACAGGGAATTGGCTGTAGTTCTTGAACTTCCAGTTTTTCCCTCTTTGCATCCATCTACCACTCTTCTCCATCAACCCTGGACCCTTTGTCTCTGTTTGGGGGTTTTAATGGAAGGAGGTGTCTATTTATTTTCCAAGGGTCCTTTTCTTTGCCTGTGTTGAATTTCAACCTTCTCTGCAATTGCTGGCATCTTTCTGCTTCATAGCATGGTCCAGGCACAATCTCTGGTCCTGTCTGTAGCATCTCTCCAAGCCCATACTGCCATATACATTACTGGCTTTAATTTGGGAGAGAAGAGCAGTGAATTCTTGGGTGAGCTTGTTTTCTTAAAATCAGGACTTCTTATTGCAGTTGTGAACGTGGAAATATTCAGACATTGAGGTGTTCTACATTTTCTCTAGAAGCTTTATAGTTTTAGCTTTTATATGTATGTCCATGAGCCACCTCAAATTAATTTTTGTGTATGAAATGAAATAGAGGTCAACATTCATTTTTTTCCATAAATGTATTTCTGTTGTTATAGCATCGTTTATTAAAAAGGTGCTATTCCCCCATTTATACAGCATAATATTTGAAATATTCCATTTTTCACTTTGATAGTCTTTTAGGTATGTTTAGCTTTATTTTTATAACTATAGTTTTTAAGAAGCATTTTTAAAAATTCTGGGTTTGTGTGTGTGTGTGTGTGTGTGTGTTTGCCAACCGTGGAAAATCAAATAGTCTTCAAAGAATATCTTGGCAGTAAGAACCATATCTTTACTCTTAAAGGAGAATGACCTTACCCTTATAAATTTATTTCAAAAGAGCTCTGTTTACAATACCACAATATACTCAATTGTATAGGAAAAATAAGATGTCACTAATAAGTGACAAAAAACTCTCATTTTAATTTTTGTCCAGTTTTAATAGTCCCAGAAAAAATCCAGAAAGTTATGTTAGACATTTTAATGTATCCATTGTTGGGGCTAAAATGTTGAGATCTCTCCCCAACTTGTC
The DNA here is from genome assembly GCF_036321535.1 of Camelus dromedarius. NCBI lineage: Eukaryota > Metazoa > Chordata > Mammalia > Artiodactyla > Camelidae > Camelus > Camelus dromedarius. The sequence goes on along the minus strand of NC_087436.1, from coordinate 10,775,299 downwards.
TAACGCTGTAGGATGCTGGGTGTTGCCCACAGCTAACTTTCTCTCACAAGATGTGCAGTGGATGGACAGCAGAGTCTAACATGCAGAGTCACTCTGAATTGCTTAAAGCCCTGTTATGTCTTAATATTTCTGATAACGGATTAATTTTTAATATACACATCACATTTTTTTCATTATAAATGTCACTGCTCCTTTAGCTTTACTGTTCCATTTTTAATTTCATTTTAATTCACACATTTTTTAAAGTAACAGAATGCCATGAAATTACGGTAACTAATGACTGTCATTCTCAGACTTAGTCATATATTTTTTTATGTGCATATTCTAGTTAGAATATATTTATTAATACTGACACTGTAAAGCATATAGTTTCTTATTGGTGTGAAGACTATATATATTTTACTGGAAGGTTCAAATTTAAAAACCCCAAATTCCTTTTTTGTGTGTGTTAAGGTTTTATTAATGTTTCCACTGCGTGATATCTAAAAATTGTTCTTGTAAACTGGTTGGAATAGGTTGCATTTTTTGGACTTTTTAAAATTGACATATAACTGCATATTATATTAGTTTCAGGTGTACAACATAATGATTGGTATTTGTGTATATTGCAAGATTATCACCACAAGATCTATCACCACACAGAGCTACAATTTCTTTTCTTATAGTCAGAATTTTTAAGATCTACTCTCTTAGCAATTTTCAAATACACAAGGCAGTATTATTAACTATAGTTAATAATTATTAATTATAATTATTAATTATAGTCACCATGCTATAGATTACATCTCCATGATTTATTAATTTTACAACTGGAAATTTTCCTTTTGGTCACCCTTACCCATTTTCTTCACCCATCACCACTAATTCTGGCAACCACTAATCTGTTCTGTGTTTCTATAAGTTCATTTTTATAGGTTTCACATATAAATGACATCATACAGAATTTATCTTTCTGTGTCTGACTTATTTCCCTTAGCATAATGCCTTCAAGATCCATCCATGTTGTTGTAAATGGCAAGATTTCCTTTTTATGATTGAGTAATATTCCATTACATACATATATGTGTATATATGTATACACATAGACATACACATACATATGCATATGTACATATAATTTATCCAGTCATCTGTCAATGGACGCTTAGTTTACTTCCATGTCTTAGCTATTGTAAATAATGCTGCAATGAACAATGAGGGTGCATTTATCTTTTCAAGTTAGTGGTTTCATCTTCGTCAAGTAAATAACCCAGAAATGGAATTGATGGATCATATGGTAGTTCTGTTTTTAATTGTGTGAGGCACTTCCTTGGTGTTTTCTATAGTGGCTGCACCAATTTACATTCCCACAAACTGTGCACAAATGTTCCCTTTTCTCTGCATCCTTGAGAGTATTTGTTATTTCTTGTCTTTTTGATAATGGCCATTTTGACAGGTGTTGAGTGATCTCATTGTGGCTTTGATTTGCATTTCCCTGATGATGAGTGAGGCTGAGCACCTTTTCATGTACTGTTGGCCATTTGTATGTCTTCTTTGAAAAAATGTCTATTCTCGTCCTCTGCCTATTTTTAAATCAGATTGGCTTGCTGCTGTTGGGTTGTATGAGTTATTTTAGATATTAACCCTTTATCAGATGCATGATTTGCAAATATTTTCTCCCACTCCATAGGTTGCCTTTGTTTTCTTGATGGCTTCCTTTGCTGTGCAGAACCAAGTTACATTTTAATTCATAAGATTTTTGTTATTTATCATGTACATATTTAAATTTTGAAATGTACTTTCATAGAGCAAAGAATTAAGATTTTAGGATAATATAATTTATTGGGCCCCAAGAACATCTCATATTTGATATGTATTCTTTTAAATTTTTCTGAAACTAGCTTCTAATTTTAACATTTACAAATATTAATGACATAATATAATTTTATTAGAATATATTTATATATTATTCATATCACTTTTTTGCTGCCTATTATCAATGTGTTTTAAAAATAAAATTCCAGAAAAAAGGGGATTAAAGGCCCATTGAATATTTATCCAAGTTAGGGAATGAATTACTTATGATAGGGATTTTTATGTGACATAAAAATACACACATGTAATGTAAACACACATACACATGTACAGACTTCTCATTTGCCTATTCACCTTCAGTCGCATTTCTACTTTTTGCTGTTTTTCCCTATCCATTAGTGTGTGAATATATCTATATCTATTATCTGTATGTCTACATGTCTGAAATAAGATGGTGAAACAAACTCATGTATGTCTTCTTTTTTTGTTATTTTCATGTTATTTTTGTTACTTTCATGAAGACATACATTTTTGTTATTTTCATGAAATAAAAAAAGTATAATAAATCTGTTAACATCTCTGGAAAGATAGAAACAGAAAACTATCTTTAGTTAAATAGCTCAGACCACAGGTTCTGGAGACGGACAGATGGACACACTGGTGTTCCCAGTGCTGGACTCACCACATACTGGCTGGGTGATCTTACATAAGAGGCCTTGGAAATCCTTATTTTTCTCCCTTGTAAAGTGGAGGAAATAATGGTTCTTTATGTGGTTGTCAAGAGGACTAAATGGGAGAAACATGTGTCAGAGCTTGGCGTAGCACTTAGGACGTGCTGAATGTTCAGTAAATGTTGTTTTTGCCCTTTTCCTCTCCTTTTTCATATCACCATCATCATCACTATTATTCATTGCTTTCAAAGGAAGTCAAAGACCACATTACACCACAGTCATACTCTTCCTTCTCAGGGACTTTGCTCCATTGATTTACTACATTATTTCTTTGATTTCTCCCATTCCAATTTTTCTTTCCCCTAAGTATTCAAACAAGTTGTAGTGTCCTCCATCTTTAAAATATATATATCTATATCTATCTATCTATCTATCTATCTATCTATCTATCTATCTATCTATCTATCTATATATCTCCATTGAAATCTACCTCTTCCCCATCGCTCCAGCTTCCTTCAGAACAAAATCTACCAAAATAATTGACTGAAGTTCACCTTCACTTTCTTCATTCCACTTCTGACTTCCTAATCCCAAATGGCCTCTGAGTTGAACAAATCCTCCTGCTGGGTTTATTCTCTATTCACGTATACAGTACTTCTGACGCCAGATGTGTGGGTTTTTTCCACACACCAAGCACTTCTCTGTGACACCAGCTGAGTGTTCTACAATTTAATTCAATTCTGATACTAACAGGAGTTATGCAGACACCGCAGGTTAAGGGCTCCCTCCCGTAAGGCTGCCCCCCTTCAGATGCCAGTTTCAAGTAGTACCCCCAGGTTACCCATGACTTCTGACTTTCTTAAGGCTCAGAACTAGAATTGCTCAGTTATTCTTTCAGTTCTGTTCATCTGCTCTCATAGTGTTAAACATCTATGTGCCAAGGTACACTAATATTTATGTCTTAATATGCCTCAAAGTAAACTCTTGATGCTTTTATCATATCTACCTTCTAATTTTCTCCATTTTGGTTTGTGGAATCTACATGTATCCAATTGCTCATGCTAGAAACTGAGAAATTAGACTTGATGTCTCTCTCCCTCCTTCCCTATGTAACCTGCCATGAAAATCTGTCAATTCTGTTTCTAAAATGTTCTGTTGCTTTAAGTCATCAACTTCTCTTCATTTTTAGGGATGCTGGTAAATGACCCAACCCCTCTCACACTTTGGCAAAATGTAATTGTTTTCTTATCAATCAATCAATTTCCACTGTTGCCTCTTTCTAATCAATACTCCATCCTGCATTCAGGCTGATACATCAGTTCCTCTTTACATATTCTTTAATTTATAACTGAAAACTGAAATAATATAGCAGAATTTTCTTTTGCACTACTCGTGGAAGAATAATTTTCAAGGGGAAAAAAAAGTAGAAAACATTTAATTATATGTAACTTGCCTAACCAAGATGTTTATTCAGCTAACTCATTTCAGAGTCAATAAGGCCTAATTTTTTAATCTTTTTTTAAACTGTTTTTAATACTTTTTTTCTTGTAGTGGTTCAGATACTTCTCATCATTAATTCTAATTTACACACACTTGTCATGAGACTCAAATTCCCTTCTACTGAGAGGCCACTCAGTAGTAAAATTAATTAAGAGATTTTTCATATTAGTAAAATATTCCAATTACAGATGCATGTTAAATGAAGAGGATTGATTTTAGGAGAAGAGGCAGTGATTCATGAAGGAAAAAGGCAATTTGTAATGCTATATTTGTACAATGGGGACAATTAAAGTCATTGATATGATTAAAATATTTCCCAAGAAGACACAGTAATCTTGGCTTCCTCACTAGAATTTTCATACATAACATCTGCTGGGTATAACTGCCATTTCTCACATGCTGGACAAATGATCAGGCAAGCGGAGAAAGACAAGAGTCTTTACAGGTGGCTTCAGATAAGAACTTTGCTACAAATGGGACAGAACAGCTCCCGTTTTGTTTTATTTTGGTATAGGCCATCCCTCATTCTCCATGCATCTAGATCTCTCTGCTTTAATGTCAGCCACTTTGCACTGTAGAATTTCGAGAAATATATGTCCAAAGGTGGCCCTGTAGTATCAGAGATTATCTGACTACTAATCCAACCCACCCGCTCTTCCTCCTGGGGACACAGCCAACTGCCATGCAGTTAGGTAGGACTGAGTTCCGGGCAGTGAATTCTGAACTGTGAACTGTGAACTGTGAACTGTGAAAAGATTCCAGCCCTGGGCTATAGAAACATCCTTCATGTGATGCTTCATGCTCCTCCTGAGGTTTAATATGTAGGTAAGCTCGGAGATCTTGGAAACTGCATTTAAAATGGCAGAGCTATCAATTTAGAAGGAAATATTCTTGAATTACCATTTGGAGGAGAGTCTTCTGACCTGGAAGAGCATTTCGCCCTTGATTTGAGTAGAGAAACAAATATTAAAGCACTAGTATTTGTTAAGCCATTGAGATTTCTGGAGGTGTATCCATCAAAATAGCAGCCCCTTATCTAATGTTAATGCCATGAAATGCTGACCTGATTCTCTTGCTTTTTTCATTTAAAGTTTATAATACAAGGAAGCTTTTAAATGCCCAATTTTCACTTTTCAGAGTTTTTACACATTTCCTTCTTCTGAAATAGCACTGTTTTTTACCTGATACCACCTGTAAAGATTCTAAAAGATTCCTTTTTTTTTTTCCTCTTGCTTGATCATTTGTTCAGTTGGTGGGGAATGGCCGTTATCCCCAGACTCATGTTATGTAGGCAATTACCAGCGGGAAAGCAAAGATTACCATGTCTTCTTAGGAGGTATCTTTAGATGGTGTCTAGAAACTAGACTCAGATTTAACTGAAGTTAAACCTCTGCAGTTGGTCCATGAAGGTCCGGCTTCAGGTTAAATTCCTTTCTGGAGTTTTAGGTCTGGGCATTAAGTAAAGCTCATATTTCCCAATTTGCAGTAGGGGCACAGAAGGAAACAGAAAGGATCCAGCCCAGGTGTCAGAAGAAGCCATCTTTCCTCCATAAAACCCTTTAAATACCTTCCCATTGATTTTGAATCAAATTCCACAGTCTTGATGTGACCCACCAGGCCTGGGTCCTGCCTGCCTTTCCAGCCTCTTCTCAGGATTTCTTTATTTTCTTTCATCAACACTGACTAGTTCATTTCTTGAAGACACAGAGCTCTCTGACATCAAGGGCTCCAACATGCAGTGCCCCCTGCCTAAGTGCTCCTCCAGGAAACCTTCACCCAGAAGTTCCTCTCTTCAAGGTTCTGCTTAAATATCACACATTTAGTGACATCTAATTTCTTTTGATCTCAGTCAAAATTGGTTTCTTTTTTTGTAAGTTTTCTTAATAAAGTATAGTTTTCCCTTGTTGAAGCTATCACAGTTTGTATTTGTAAACTGACTTTGGAATGATTCGTTTAGTGCTGCCTGTTTTATTCCCACCTGCATTTGTTCCCATTATCGGTAACGGTAGAAGGAAATATTTATTAAAATGAATTGATGAATGAAGTGAAAACAGAAAACTGACAGTCTAGTCAATTTATTGGCCCACAATTGACTAAACATTTCCAAATTGGCAATGCTATACCAATGTGATCGTGTTATACAGATGTATGAGGAAATCATGTTTCATGCATTCAAAAATATAGAATAATGATGACTTGTTTTGGCAGAAATATTACTGTTCTTTGGTTTTATTAAGAATGGCTTCCATTCTCCCTCCATACACCCCCCCCCCAAAAAAAATAAGTCAAGGAAGAAAGGAACTGTCTATTGTTGAATGAGGTTATACAATAAATGCTTAGAACAGTGCCTGCAAATAGTAACTTCTCAGTAAATGTTAGCTATTATATTATTGTTATTAAAATTTTATTTGGTATAAATGCTATATTTTAATGGTAAATTATTCTAATTTTTATTTGGTAAAATCATACTTGTTCATCATAATCTTAAATTTGTTTTTCTCTATTATAAATGCGGACTAATTTTTTGTTTTGTTATTGATTTAAATTCCTAGTTTGAGCAACTATTATATATAATTATTACGTATATTGACTATATTCCTATTAAATATATAATAGCCTATGATTACCTGTTTAAAAATTGCAGCCTCATTGTTAGCAATAATTAATTTTAAAAGTAATGAGGCATTGATTCAAAGGTAGTTTTGTGGATCTTTGAAAACTAAATAGACTTGCTTTATTTGAAACAAAGATGAATGTGGAGGCTGTGTTGTAATAAGTTAATGGGCCAACTTTTTCCTTGTTTTATCTTTCTAGTTGTTGATTATGTCAGACATCTAATTCTTTGATGTCTGACATAGCAAAGCACCCTGTTTTATAATTTTGGGAAATTGAAGCTTCTTTCAGTTATTTTTTGGAGCAACTTGGTCCCATTCAAGAAAAAAGAGTGCAAATGATACTAAGTTTTACTTTGGTCCCTGTGACATGAAATAAAAATGTATCATTTCTCATTTGTACTTCTTGCCAAAGGTAAGTGGGGTTGGGGGTGTCATGCTATGTACGTATAGTGTTCAGAAGCGGAAATCTAACAATGCAGAATCGAGTGGGTCATTTACAGTGTTCAGTCTTGAACTTGATGTTTATGGTTACATTACTAAAGCTGAGCTGTTGTTAATGGTCACTGTTGATGAAGTATGAATTCAGTTGTATCCCCTCAGAAGATATTACTCTGAAATACCTCATTCTGAAAAGTTTCATCAAACTGTGTAGTGTAGTTAGATTTTTAATTTTCTGTGGCTTCCTTACAACTTATTTTTACTATCGTTTTATGATTGTAGAGAGATCTTACAGTATTTGGTTAATTGAACTTCAAGAGCAATTAGAAATTTTTCAAAAGTAGAAAATTTTAAAGTAGAGATTTTTGGCTTACCATATTAGTTGGATAGTCAGAGCAGAGAAATCACAGAAAAACTTCAAATTCCTAGCAAGTGTTTCAAAGAAAACAAACAAACAAAAACTGTCCCTTTATAGTATCACCAAATCCTCAGTGGGCAGACAGAGTGTAAATTACATGATTACTCATTTAGAAAACTTCTGGTTCTTTTAAATTAGGTGAGAGACTTAACATCTTTCTTCTTATTATATAATCTTAACCCAAGAAGATGAATAGTTCACTCCCTGACAGGAAGAGACACAGAGCAGTGATTTAGAACAGGGATTTTGCTTCTGTAGAGACCAAGTTTCCAGCCCGAGTTCTTCTGTGTCACAGTTACCAGGTTTGGCTGCTTGCTGCTCAAAAGCCACTACTCAGGAGGCAAGTGTTGGTAGAAAGGAAAGTTGCTTTTAATCAGAAAGTTGGCAGTCTAGGGTGAAAGCGCACTCATATCACAAAACCAACTCCAAAGATTCAGCCCAGCCAGGACAGTTTTTAAAGGGAAAAAAAGGGGGAAGAAACTCATTGCATCATCAAGGCAGGAGGTTGGGGTCTGCATCATCTCCATTGTGTGCAGACTGCTTGACTCTGCCTTCAGATGTTATCTTGCCCGGGTGATCTGCCTGCAGGATTGCTGAGGGGGCACTTGGGGTTGAGAGCTACTCATTTTTAAACTGCTTCACTCTTCATTCTTACTTCTTTTAATCTAGGAAAAGAATCAACAGGTTAGACAGGGCATGGTATGTATGCAGGAGAGCATAAATCAGGAGTTAGGTTAAACTGCCTAATGATCTCATTTCTGTAATCAAGGTTTAAAGGGAACAGAAATAGGCAAGCAGAAAAGGAGCAAAAGAACTGCTTACAAATCGCCACTTGTCAGACATCATTCCATTTCTGTGGGGTTAGGGGCGCAGATCCATCTTCTCTGACTGCTTCATGCTGACCTGGGGCGCCGTGTTCTCAGAGTGGGAGAGGTCAACATGGGTCTGTAGCAGCTCTTTGCTGACAATTTTAGTTGCCCTCTTATATATACAGGCAGAGCAAGCTACAATTATTTTGATGCCCACAAAGATACAGATTATTATGAGCAATAATGTTAATCCCATTCTCTTGAAGCCAGTCCTTGGAACTGTGCTAAACATAGATTCAGTGCTGCTCAAGATGGAGCAGCTTGTGTCATGACTGCAGTCTGGTCCCCACGCAGTTAGCTTTTTCCCTGTGATGGCAGTTACAGTGTAAAATGACTCAGGAGTGTGCCTCTGATACTGAGAGATTCTGTGACTCTATTGTCTTAATCAGTAACTGCTTGAGCTGCTCTTTTGTGACCCAGGGAGTCCTGGGAGACTTCAGACTTTCTACAAATAAGAGGCAGCAGATACAGAGGGGCCTTTGCACTTGGGGCCCCCCACCCACCCCACTGCAGGGCTCTACTCAGTTTAAAGTGGACAACTTATCCTGCAAAAACCTTATTTTCATTTTTCAGATGCAGATAACATGAGTGCCCCTATCACTGAGTAGTTATAAATAGTATATAAAATAAAAGTTCTTTGCATAGTTTGGGGACATATTGACTGCTCAGTAAATATAAACTCTTGTCATCACTAAGTGCTAAAATGTAGCTGGCTTTTATATGCAGATTGCTTTTCTTTCTGTTACTGACTGGCAGTGTAGTTACTTCACAGGTCTCAGTTCTTCATACAAAAATAAGAATAAGATTTTCATTCAGGATTAAATAACAATATAGGGTTTTAAGTCATTAAACTGAAGGAAGGAATACAGTAACACACTAGATAAAATTAAAACACAGCCACAAAGAAAATGTTCACTACTTTTGGATAATTTTTTGTTTTAAAATCATTGAATGCTATTTTATTTAACCTTGTTACTACTAAAAGAAATTGGGTTTTTTGACAGCACAGAGACATCAAAATGCTGGAACGGTAAGGAGAGAATTTCATTTCATGTTGTAAATAAGAAATTAAATATTTAATACTCCCATTTATGTTTACAAGTCCTTGAGGAAATTATCTTCTGATGAAGCTGAATGAGGCTGAAAGAGAAAGCCCTGGGTGCTCTGTTCGAGAGGTCTTTTGACACCTCCAGCATTACCTTTGACATTTTTTTCTTGGCCGTCACCATCCCCTGCTTTCTGATACCTGTCGCCTGTCATAGTAGGCATTTTCATGATTCCAGGGTTTCTGAATCAGACAAGCTTCTTGCATTTTTCATTAAGCATAAAGTTTTTAACACAGAATGGTTAGCTCTAACTGGGTCATTGCTACTGAACAGTGAATGACACATTTAATGTCATTTTTCCCTGGGAAAATCTGCTCTGTATTTACAGTGAAATGTGACTCACACAAAGTGAAAGGCTTTTATTATTTTCCCTCCTCTTGGCTGACTTAATGAGCAAAAGGTAAAATCGTGATTTTTTTTTTTTTTGAAAGAGTCCTTTAAGAACTAAAGTCAGGAGGAAAACATTACTCATCCCAAACAATTTCTGCAACTGAAAAACAGTTTGTTTTTTTTTTTAATTTGACTGCTGTTATATGTTGATTTCTAAGGTTTGTTCTTTTAACTTTGTTCAAAATGGTGAATAATCAAAGTGCATCATCTTTTGCTCTGAGAGAGTAATGAAACCTGGGAAATTTTCCCATCAATGAAACTCCATGCAAGAAGCTTTTATTTCACCTGTCAACCATGTTCAGGTGAGTAAGAAAATAATAGAGTCTGTTCCTTACATCTAATGGGAAAAGTTATCACCTGAGAGCAATTACATGGAGGGAACAGGTGCTGGCAGACTTATGATCAAACACTGCAGTGATGGTTCTAGGATTATAACAGATCTGTTGAGCACAAATATTTTATTGCTTGTAATTGAAATTAACTTATCTGCAGATCTGTATTTAAACATGATGGTTGAATAAAGCAAATTTTACAAATTTTACCTTTTACAAGTTAAGGTAACTCAGAACTTCCCATTTATAGGTCAGTCTCAGCTTGCTTTCTTTCCTTTTTTTTAAGTATAGTCAGTTTACAATGTGTCAACTTTTGGCGTACAGCATAATGTTTCATTCATACATATACATATATATATTCCTTTTCACGTTATTTTTCATTATAGATTACTGCAAGATACTGGATATAGTTCCTTGTGCTATGCAGCAATAACTTGTTTGTTTAATCTATTTTATATATGGTAGTTATTATTTGGAAATCTTGAACTCCCAGTGTATCCTTTTCCACTCCCTTCCCTGCCGTTTAACCGTAAGTTTGTTTACTACATCTGTGAGTCTGTTTCTGTTTTATAAATAAGTTCATTAGTGTCTTCTTTTTTTCTCTTTTTAGATTCGACATATGAATCATACTTTTCTTTCTCTTTCTGACTTACTTCACTTAGAATGATGATCTCCAGGTCCATCCATCTTGCTGCAAATAGCATTATTTTATTCTTTTTTATGGCTGAGTAGTATTCCATTGTATAAATATATCACAGCTTCTTTATCCAGTTGTCTGTTGATGGACATTGGAGTTGCTTCCATATCTTGGCTATTGTAAATAGTGCTGCTGTGAACATTGGGGTGTATGTTTCTTTTTGAGTTAGAGTTCACTCTGAATATACAGTTTCAACTTTTTTTCTTGTATTTTCTCCCCAACATCCCCCACCAAATCTGTTCTCAAGTGAGGGTGTTTTTCACCAATGTTCAAGACTGAAAGCAAGGCAAATCTCTGTGGCTCTCAAAATCCCCCTGTGATGGTTAATTTTATGCCAATTTGGCTGGGTCATGGTGCTCAAATATTTGGTCAAACATTATCCTGGGTATATCTGTGAGGATTTTTTTGGATGAAATTAACATGTAAATAGATGGACTTCATGGAAAGCAGTTTGTTCTCCACAATGTGGGGCAGGGGTCTCATTCAATCAGCTGAAGACCTGAATTGAACAAAGACTGGCCTCCCCATCTCCCAGCACAGAGGAATTTTGCCAGCAAGCTGGCCTTTGGATTCAAACTGCAGCTATTCTCCAGGTCTCCAGCCTGCTGGGCCTTCCCATTGGATTTTGGATTCACCAGTCATGAGAGCCAATTCCTTAAAATAAATAAATCTTATTGGTAACATTTCTCTGGAGAACGTTGACCAACTTACCTCCCCCTAACCAGTTTTAGTTTCTGTGGAGTTTTATATCAACTCACTCTCATCCCTTGACCTTGAGGAGGGACTACAGCAAAGCAGGGCTGCACATGACCAAAATTTTACAACCATCATCCAGACCCTTCTATAGTCCAGAAAGTTCTGCCTGCCTGTCTGCCTGCCTTCCATCCTTCCCTCTTTCCTGAGTGTTCAGAAAAATAACTGCATTATCTTATATTCTCTTGTCTCTGTGGTTAATGATCATTTTTTGCTTGAGTCTGCAAGTTAACGTGCAGACTATGCTAAAAATCCCGTAAAATCCAGTAAGTACCTGATTATAGGCATTGCCATCCAGGGCTTTCATGACTGTTGTCCATTTCAAGATAGAAAAAGAGAAAGAGCAAACAAAAACAAAAAACAGAAACTCATATCACTCCCTTGTTCTCTGAGTGTGCGTTTGTGTGTGTGTGTGTGTGTGTTGCTGCTTTGGTTTAATAGTGGACAGGAATAGGTCAAAGTGAACTATGAGAATGAAATGACATCGACTACTTCAGAATATTGTTCCATTCAAATTACTGTAGGTTGGCTAAGGAAATAAATTCAAAGGGAGAAACATGTGACTTAGTCTTAAGCATTTTGAAGAATACTTTTATGTTCTGCAAATAACATAAGCAAACAGTTGGAAGTATTTGGGAATTGTGATTATTGTTATGTGGGTACAGCAGAAGGAGGTGACCGCATACAGAGCAGCAAGGTATTGTGGAAAAAGTACAAACTTTAATCAGACAAAATTGGATTTAAATACTGGCCCTAATATTTGGACAAGTTTCTTACATAAGCTAAGCTTTGATTTTTTTTTTCACATAATAATAGGAGTGATCATAAATATTTGCCTGATAAAAAATTTTTTGGAAAATTAATTTTTATATATTCTAGTCTTTTAAAAATGTGTATCAAATGATACCACACTTCTGCTTTCAGGATTTTATTTCTTCTCAAGGATGAGGAATCCTTATTTCCTATGACCATAACTCATAACTTTTTCCTGCTTTTGCAACCATATTTCAGCCCACTTATACCCCTTACCCTCTGTGAGTCAGTCATATAGCACCTTTTCAGTTTATGAAAACTTCCGCATCCTCTCACCTTTGGGGTTTGGTGTAGATTTTGTATCCTTTGACTGAAACTTTCCTTGAACCATCTTAAAGAGATAACTTAAGGAGATTAGCTTAGATAACTCCAGCTCATCTTCATATCATCTAAATGTAATGCCATTTCCTTGGGCAGACTTACTTGACCCCAAATCAAGTCAGCTCCCCACGACACAGGCTCCCATACTGAAGCTTTTCCTTACATGACCCTCATAACACGTGACGTTATTTGTTGCATGTTTCTCTTCCTCCCAAGTTGCAAACTCCAGTACAGCTGAAATATTTTAATTTTGTTCACCACTCTATCCCTAAAACATAACACAGCCTCTGACTGTAAAATGCTGAATAAATATTTGTTCAATTGAGTAGAAACTTAAAGCACCAAGTTCAGGGGGTAAAGTAATCCTTAGTTACATTTTTTCCTCCTCCCCCTAATATTTTGAGAATTGCATTATATACTGCATTTATACCAAATGAGTTAAAACCTATATTATCCTAAGGAATTTGGACATTAAATTCAAACTGGCTTTGCCGCAAACAACATTATGAATTTCTGCCCCCAAATTTGTTCCTTCCCCACCCTTCCCGACTGAGATGACACCACTATCCTTCCAGTTGCTCCAACCAAGAATCAAGATGCTGTTCTTAATTCTATTTCCCTTCTGGCTCACATGCAATCCATTAACAATTCCTTTTGACTCTACCCTCTAATTCACCACTATTCCCCTTTTCCAAGTCATTCATTCATCCATCTATTTATTTGTTTATTGGGGAGAAGTAATTAGGTTTATTTGTTTATTTTAATGGAGGAACTAGGGATCGAACGCAGGACCTCGTGCATTTTAAGCACACACACCACCCCTGAGCTATCCCCTCCCTCCCTTTTCCACGTCTTGATTGTACTACTACAGTAGTCTCTCAACTGTTGTCCTGCTAAAAATCCAGTCTTTTAAAACATAAATCAGATTTCATGCTAAGAAGACTTCAGTATCTTCCTGTCCTTCTCAGATAAAACCCAGATGGCTTTTTGTGATTCACAAGGTCAGGATGAGTTCCAGAATCCCTGTCTCCTCCCACCACTCTTTCCTGTGGCTCAGTCTTGAGTCAGGCTGAGCTGGCTTTTCTTTCTGTCCTCGTAAAATCCCATCTCTCGCTTCCTCGTGTGTTTCACAGGCTCTTCACTCTCCTGGGGCTCTCTGATCCCTGCCTCACACGCTCACGGGTCTTAGTTCCATCTTCACCTTTATGAGAAGATCTCCAGCCATCCGTCTGCACAAACCTCCCATTGCTCCCTATAACATCATTCTGTCTTCTTCACTTCCTAGCACTTACTATTTTGGTTGCTGACTTACTTTCTGTTTACTCTTACTGAGATACAAAAGAACCATGAAAGTGGAGATCTTTCTAGATTATTTACTGTTCTTAGCTCAGTGCTGGGGTTATAGAAGACGTTCAATTTTTTTTGTGGGATGAATCATGGGAGAAATATACCACTTTTGTAGAAAGGTAATTGTGGGGGAAATTTAATTTACAAACTTTTACTAAATATATTTGTGTCTGACAAGAGACCTTGAGGACTTGGTAGTAAAAAGAGACACAAACAAAGAAATATTTTATAGACCTGTACCTTGAAAGATAAATAGGACTAAGCTAGTTAGGGAAGAGGTCCATGCACAAAAGACAGGTTCAAGATAAATTTAGAAAATGGCAAGTAACTGAGAGTCTGACCCAAAAGAGCCAGGAGAGGAAAAGTGCCTTTATTTCTTAGTTATTTTCATCATATTAGGATGACACCATCCTTGAGACTTCTCTTGGAAAACATCTCAAGATGACTGTTTAATGTTAACAGTGTTATTTTATAGACACCTAGTCAAAAAATAATAACCATAGGCACTAGGAAACAAAACTAGTCAGATGGATAAGTCATTGCAGAGGCATGACCAGCTCTGTAGCACACTGAAATGTGGTCATTGCAGGGTACAGATGTGTGGACCATGTTTGCACACACAGAGAAGGGGCTCTTCTTGGAAAGCAGAATCACCTAGGAAGGCCCGGGTAGAAGTGATATCTTAACTGGTTCTTAAAGGAAAAGTTGACCAAAATCAACTGGGGATTGCAGGGAGGCCCCGGGGGAAAAGCACAGGGAAAAGGCAAACAGATGCAAAAGTAGAGTGCTTCTGAGGCTGCTTTCAGCAGCTTGTTACTGTGGAGCACACAGCTTGGGGTCCCGTGTGATGTAGGGGAGGCTGAACACCTACACATGCTCCAGGGTACCAAGGACCATGTGTGTCACAACAAGATGACTGGGAAGATGTGGGGAAGCTGCTGACATTTTAAGGGAATAACATGGTTATAGCTGTACATTATTTTTTTATTGGAAGTATAGTTGATTTACAGTGTTGTGTTTCTGGTGTACAGCATAGTGATTCAGTTATATACATACATATATTTTTAGATTCTTTTCATTATATTTTATTACAAAATACTGAATAGAGTTCCCTGTGCTATACGGTAGGACCTTGTTGTTTATCTATTTTATATATAGTGATGTGTATCTGTTAATCCCAAACTCCTAATTTATCCATCCCCCCCATCCTCTTTGGTCACCATAAGTTTGTTTTCTATGTCTGTGTCTTTTTCTATTTTCTAGATAAGTTCATTTGTATCATTTTTCAAGATTCCAGATGTAAGTGATACCGTATAACACTTGTCTGTCTAACTTCACTTAATATGATAATCTCTAGGTCCATCTGTGTTGCTGCAGATGGCATTATTTCACTCTTTTTTATGGCTGAGTAATATTCCGTTGTATATAGATATACCACAAATTTTTAATCTATTCATCTGGACATTTTGGTGTTAGTATTGTAGATGGATTTGTGAGCAGCAAAGCAAGAGGATGAAGTTCAGTATCAGTCAGACTTTTATCGGATAGTTGTGTATAAGAGAATGTGGAATTCCTGAAACCCAGTAAACAACAGTCAGGACACACAGGATGGAAATATTTGGGAAGCCAACAAGGCAAATTTTGAAACAGTTTGCTTGAACTCATTAGTTTATCTCAATATTCTTTTGCTGTATATGTGTTATAGGATTTGGCGCATATGATCACTGGAAGCACTTGTAAATCAGTAATCTGAATATGATTGTTAAAATTTATAAAAATTTTACTGCAGGCATCTAGGATAGCTTCTTTTAACCATTTAGTTCTGTGTCTCTCCTTCTTGGTTATGGTATGTATTATAGGATGGGATGAAATAATACTTCTGTTCTTAATTCACTGACTGAAAAACGAGATGAAAAAAAAAATACATCCCATCATTTATCCAAGGCTTTGGAGCTATTTCCCAGTGGAATTATGGCTCAGACACAAATTCCTAATGCTTTCTAACTCTTCTCAATGGACCATTGAATTAACTTATCTTCTTCCTGAATATTTTTCCCAAATCCCATATATCTGGAAAAAATTGTTTTAGGGAAATATTCTTTTTTTAATATGGCATGTTTTGTGAATATCGTACCAATGCCTAGTACCTGCTGAAAAAAATCTTAAGATCTTTGTGGAAAAACTGATGAAAACCAGCATCATTTTCTTTGCTTACTAAAAACAAAGACGTCTCAGAAAGGAGAAAATAATTTCTCTCTAAATTGATATATATGGCTTTTAATTTTATTCCAATATCCTTTGCCATATGGAAAATTGGTTAAATGGTTTGATTTTAGTTACACTTTGATGGAACAAATAAAACTGAGATCACATTATGAGTGAGAAATGGAGGATCCATGATATTTTATAACACTTTAATTACCAGTTATAAATCATGTTCTTTATTTGCGAGCTTTTTGAAAGCTTTTCCACCTAAAGACAGCCAATGCTGTAAGGCTTTTTGGAAACACCAATAAAGGACATATTTAGCTTTTTAGAGGATGATTTTGGCATCTTACTTATTCTTTAATTTGAGAGGCCATGTCACCAAAAATATGTGTTTTTCTGTTCACTGTGTGATTTATTGTCTGTTCTGCATATACTCAGGTGACTTTTCCTCTAGTGCATAGATTCAAAGATGAATCATCTAGTTTCAAGTCTCAGTGAGTACTTGGGAACAGTGACTCTGATAGTAGGATAGAGAGACGTTTCCTGTTCATTCCAAGTTACCATCGTGGGCACCAGGTACCATTTCTTTTCATCTCCAGTCACACATAGGTTCTTACAAGACAGATTTTATGCTAGAATAATTTTTCTGCTTGACTCATGTTGCCTGTCAATTCCTTCACACATCAGGCAGGTGAATATCAACTAAGATAGCAGCTTTCTAGAACATTTATCTATCCAGTATCCTTTTCCTCTCACTCATTCTGTTTTTTCCCCTTCTTTTCTTAAATTCTTTTCTGT
The DNA here is from genome assembly GCF_036321535.1 of Camelus dromedarius. NCBI lineage: Eukaryota > Metazoa > Chordata > Mammalia > Artiodactyla > Camelidae > Camelus > Camelus dromedarius. Next base: position 10,758,229 of record NC_087436.1, on the reverse strand, counting down.
AGAGAAAAAGACAGTCCAACTCAATTAATAATTATTGCTCTTGTTTTCAAGTGAAAAAAACTCTGTGATTAAAGGAAAAAGTGGAAAGAAAAAAAATTACAATGAAAATGTTGCTAGAAAGATAAAATGAATTACAATGAATTTATTGCTAAAGCAAATTGTATGTGTTTTGGAGGGGAAAGAATATTGTGCTTTATACCTGATTTTGTATTTTAAGACAATGATTCAGAAACCTAAGCAAACCCAGTATACTTTTTATCTTAATAATATGTTGCAAATTATTTAAATGATGCAAAGTCATTGTATAGAACCAATGAAGCATCCTTGGAGACATTATGCATCTTTATCTATGTTAGCAAAAAAAGCGTGGAGAAGAGATATTCTCAGAGAGTAATAATGGATAGCAGTAATCAATAGTAATAATAAATAGCAATTAAACCCTGTGATCTAACTCAGGGCATCATCAGTGATACCTTTATCAGTCAAGGTGTTTATCAATGTATTGATTGCTGGGAAATTGCAGCATTACAAGTATATTCTAGCTGAATTTACAGCATTGACTGATGTTTTTGTTGCTATTGGAGACCTCAGTAAATTCTAGTCATTAGCCAATTTTAATTATTAATATCAGATTTCTAGAATGCCTAATAATTCACAGAAGTTACACCATGTGTAAGAATAAGTCTACAGAATTTCAGTACAGCTCAAAAAATGATTTACACGGTTTGATTAATTCAAAACCCATTAAGACTCTTAATGTTTGAAGTACCACTTGGTCTGTGTTCAACTTTACTGCTGGTCTAGATGGTCTGTCAGGTCCATTTGCGTTCTGAAGTTCTCTGTTTTTAAATGATAAAAGTGAGGCCATGAGCACTTGAATTCTAGATCCTGGGCACAGGCCAGAGGGTTGAGGACACAGGATGAGGACGCACATGGTCATCCAGGGTCCCTTGTGCTTCATGATGGGAAAGTCACTTTCTGTTTCTATTTGTCATGGGAATGATTCGGATAAAAAGATTTTGGAGATTTTGAGATATGGGCTTGATTTAGTTCACTCTATTTTACCTTGTAAGTCTGGTTAAAATATTTTGAATGTCCAAATATGTCATATTTCCATGAAAACATTAATATAAAAAGTCCATTTCGCTTTTTGAATTCTTCATGATTTTCATTATAGAACCATAAGAAATCTGAGATTTGACACTTGAAATTATATTTGGAAAAACACTGTCCTTTTGTTCATTCAGTATGCATGTTCCATGAAGGACCATTGGCTAGATATTGGTGGAGTTGTGATTAGAAAGATTAGTAAAAAACAAATCATGTCATCACCAGCCTAGATTTAATGGAGCGCTATAAGGAAAACACATTTTCTTTTCACAGTCAGCAGAGTTTTCAGGTGTAGATATTGGTGCATTAGACTTTTGTATAACATTATTTTAGAATTTATAAACTATTACAATTTTGAATTTTATTATTTGATATCAAATGATTAAAATCATGCTTTTCTCCCTTCTTATGAAAACCCAGTTAGCTCATGGAACACGGCCTTAACGTTTCGATAATCAGTCAAAAATTTGTTGCTAAATTTTATTGTGGAATGACAGCATATAATTAAGAGATGTAGATGGTACGTGTGAAAAGTTAATTAACTGCAAGATTTGACAGACACCAGGTAATTAAAAATTAAAATGAAAATGTTGTTTTTATTTAATTATGTTTTATTTCATACTATGATACTAAGAAAAGTGAAAGGTGATGTTTTCCTTTAGCCAGATTTGTCTGTCCATCGTGGTAGTTGTCCCATTACGCTCCCAGTGAAGTCATAATGCACTTTCCGCCTGCAGTGCCCTTAATCTGTTTCTGAAAGTAATTTTAGAAGTTAGAATACTGCTGTGGCATTAAAGTTTAATACTTTGTTGGCAACATGGGCAGAAACTGCTAAAAGAAAAAGAAAGACCTACAAAATTGAAACTAAAATGAATATTTCTTAAAACCCTTTTCTCTTCTCACAAAGAAGTGGAACGTGTGTGTAATACAGTCATGAGGACAAACAATTTATGACTCGCTATAATGCCCTTGGAGCATTTGCTAATCCTCATTATGGCTTGACCTCAGTTTCCTGATTTTTTTTTTATGTTGTTGATGATTCTGTTTGATGTCACCTATTTTTGAAAGAGACAGCTCATCCTTGTGAATCACTGTATCACCAGGATCTTTAAAATGGGTTTTGGTCTAGTGCACACTGAAATCTTCAGACCTCTAAAGGCACTGATTAATAACTCTTAACCCCAGAAATCAAATTCCTTGGAGTATGTCTCCAGGAGCTAGTTTCTTCTTACAGACAGCTTGTTTACTGTAAGGCTCTCAGTTTGGGATTATCTGAGGAACTGGACTACTGGCCTGAATGTTATCACTCTCCTAAGAGGGTTCTAGTTGACTTGAAGATTCATGACAGAATTTATTCATTGGACCAAATATTTATTGAATGTTTATTACGTGATGATGACTATTCTAGCGCCGATGATGAAGTAATGAGTAGACACATCTGCCCCCGGAGAACATTCAAGAGATTGTCCACGATGTGATTTAAGGAAAAATACAAAATGTGAAAATGTATCGATCAGTGAGTGTGTCATAGTTATTTCAAAGAAGCCCATTTAAATATGGGGCATATAGGAAGTACAATTACTGCTACCAAAAGTTGGGCTGTATTGGTTTACAATAATCCATTTGCCTCGTCTCTAACGTATTCTATCATAAAACTTTACCAAATGCTTTTCAGAACATTTACAGAATCACATTTCTAGTATAAATTTGATTAATTCTGCAATGGTAAGTAGAGAAGGGACAAACCCCAGAATCATTGTTCAGAATTGCACTTTTCAAAGCAAAAATACAAACAAAGAGCACTATTTCCAAGAAATTTGTAGAAACAATTGCAAAGGTAATTTGAAATATTATAATCAGAGGAAAAGTGGAACAAGCTATTGGCAAAAGTTTTTTGTTAAATGACACTGCTCAGTGCCACACTGTATTAATTGTATACATCATAGAAAAGTAATTTTTAATTTGCATTCTAACAGACACTTGATTTTATAGTGGATTTATCGATTGATGTGCAGATTATGAATCAGCTCTTGGGAGGTGTCCCAAGTATGAGAGCGAAATGTTTAGTGGTGATTCAGCCCTGCCTGTATGGGGCTTAAGAAAGGACATATTTACTTTGAAAGGATTTTGCACAGAATTTTGATCATATTGCATATTGAAGGAAGTAGTGAAAATTATTATTATAATGCAGTCATTACCATCAAATGTTGTCCTTTTCAGTAATGCTAACATAACTATGTAAATTTGCTTGTCTGCTCTGAGGTCAGCTGACCACTGAGGGTAAAGACAATTTCTCAGATGTTTGAAAGGAAACAAACAAACCAACCAACCAAAACCAAAAAAACCCAACAACAACAACAGTTGCTTCTTGATACTAAACACACAAGCAAAGAGAATTTCTATGATTTCAAAATAACTACCTTGGTGATATATCCCAAGCCCTTAAAAGCTTAAACCTATTGCTTTAAGACTGAATGAGAAAGATTTTTTATCATGTGGGGTTGATAGCCAGATTCCATATGAAGAAGAAACTCAGTAATCAAGAAGTTAACACTCTCTTGAACTCTTTCTAAAAATTCTTCCTTTGAGAAAGTATTTTTATATATGTTTGGACATATGTAGGAACCACCCAGACAGGCAGCAGAAGCAGGGGAAATAATCTCCAGGGCTGTGAGCACTCAAACATCAAATCTGAATTCCATACACTGCCCTTTCTCCTAAAATAAAACCCTCAGCCTTCCAAGTTTGAGTGTGGCTTGCTCACCGACTTGGCATCAGAAGGAGTGCTGGAAATGGCCCTTAATGAAGACACACTCATAAGTTCGGAATCCAAACTCAATCTGAGCATTCTGAAGGGCTTTAGAATGCCGCCAATGATTACCACTTAGAGTAATTTATGTTAGGAGCTTTGATTTTCTAATTTGTGGAATTAAAAAAAAAGATGGGGCAACTGACATGTGGTACGAGCTCTCAGCCGTCGAGAAGGGTGGATGTATGTTCCTTGGTGAAAATGATTATAATCAATATAATTCCTATCATTAGATGAAACAGTTGTGACTAGTAATTTTCAAAGACTGCTTTATTCTTATTGCTCAACATTGTATTAATGTCTTCTGATTCGCCTACAGTTGAGACTGGTACTGTCAGGCACCCAGCAGGCTCTGATGTCAGCACTGCTGCAGCTGCCGGGCTGCCGGGCTCCCGTTGGTGTAACCAGGGAGGCGACAACAGCCCCGGTGAGCAGGGGGCTTACCCCTCCCAGCGCAGCAGGTGGCATGAACTTCATGTTCCTGTCAGTTCCTGATACAGATGAGCAGGTGGGGAGGTGGCCGGTAGATGGTCTATGTCACAGCGAGGAGCTCAGGGCATCCCTGACTCCTCAGGGGACCGCTACCCAACCTGCTGGTCCTGCACTTCAGGGAGAGGCAGCAGCCACACCCTGGGCAGGAAACCCACCTGCCCTTGGACCAGGATACACACATTCTGTATCACCTGCAATATCCCCTGGAGAAACGGAGAGCCTTGATTACCCTCCTCCAGAAGCAAATCTGTTTCCACCCCATAGCAGCACTGCGGGTGTCCTGGAATAAAACTGCCGAAGCCCTCTGCTCGGGTGTGGAAATGCCAGGCCCCGTGGTGACCATCTCCCCTCCACACCCCAACAGACAGAGCCTGAGCAAGATTTCACAATAACATGGGTTTGCACCCAGATGAGGATTGCTTCAGTCACAGTTTAAGGCGATTTGAAACCATCTCAAGTCATATGATTTGATTTGATTGATTTTTGGTTTGTCATCTTTATTTTCAAGTCATTATTTTTAATGAAAACATGCATATTGATTTACAAACATGGAAGCAGCTTGACACAACTTACACACTCTGTATCTGTGAGAAAGCTTTAGATACACCCCCCCTTGCTAGTAGAGATTAAGCCACATGCCTACCAGTTCCTGTCCACAGGTTACGTACTGGAACTATCCCTTATATTATAGAGAAACCAGTAACACCTAACAAATTAAATGGGAGGAGATACAAATGAGCTTCTCTGAGATCTTTAATTGAACTAAAACCTGAGAGTCCCCCAGGAGCTCAGCTCTGCCTTTGCCCTTTACTCAGGTAGGCTCCCCCTGCTGAGAAAGTGTGCACAGACACAGATCTGAGCCAGTCATAGTTTTTAATTAGAAGTGGGAGTGCGCTTTCTCTTCTCCAATTGTACTGTTTCCTCTTGGAAGAGGAGGGGACCACTGAAGGGGCAGATATGGGGAAAACTCCCTTCCAAACAAGTGCCCAGGACATGGACTGGCCCACAGGGTGATCACTGCTCGAATGTCACTTGTTGGAAGGCACTTAGAAGCCAAGTTTCTGTTCTCAGAATCGCACACAACTGAGTCACGTAGAACATGGCCTACAGTGAGACCAGTTCTCTTAGGATGACCGGTTTTTAAAGGGAGGGCCATAGACTGAGGTACGACGGTTGATGGAGGTGATTTTCCTGTTCTCCGGGAGATCCTGAACAGCCGTGGGGCTTCAGGACTGCCCCATGTTTTCAAAGATTATTGAAACCAGAAATCAGCATTTGTCCTATTAAGCTCTCAACTGAAATAACAGACTGTTGCCAGGATATTTACATAGTGGCCTGGAGTGGTTTTTTTTTTTTTGTTACTAGTTCTACTATATCCTGCTATATAAAAGGAATTTCAGTGTATATGCTTCCTAAAAAATAAGTGACTGAGTCTCAGATGACAGGCAAACTGGCAGGAAATTTCATTGTTGAAATATATTGCTTTTCAACAATCCTCTTGTCTGTCTCTATGGACTGAATGTTATTTCGAAGTGTAGATGATTCTATTATAAAACCTGTTGTGCTGAAACATGGTAACATTAGATAAGACCTTTTGTTGTGTGCAGAACTAAGAGACTCATTAACCTTGGAAAGACATTTTCTTGTTGAAGTTACTGAATATACTAATTGCAATAGTTTTGTCATTTAAATAAAAACTAAATTCAGTAAAAAAAAAAAATAAGCATTCACCCAAATGCCGTATGTGTGCCATATGTTTATGCCAAGTATCAGCATTAGAGCCTTAGTCAAAACTAATTTTGTATGCTAATACAATGTAAAGCTAAACCAAACAGAAATAAGCCTCAGAGTAGGATTTTATCTGATATATATATATATTTTTAAGCCCATTTTTAACACCCATCCTGGGTAGCTAAATGTAGTTTTTAAAGGATTTTATGAGGGCAACATAATGGCTTGTTTAGAATTTTTATACTGTTTAATACCATTTAAAAATTTTTGTTTGCTTTTTAATTTTATTTTTTTTTAATTTTAAAAAGTGGTAAAATACACAGACCTTAGAATTTACCACCGTAACCATTTCTGTGTATCCAGTTCAGTGGCGTTAAGTACTCTGACTTGTTATGATACCATCACCACCATCCATGCACAGAACTGTTTGCATCTTGAGATACCAGTGTTTTTATACCACACACCCTCTGCAGGTTTTGATGTTAGTGTCCAACTCCTGATTGCTAAGAACGGTGTGATAGCTGATACTAAGGAGAGAGTTCTGGGGGTGGGTAAAGCTCAGTGGTAGAGCACATGCCTAGCATGCATGAAGTCCTGGGGTCAATCCCCAGTACCTCCATATAAATAAATAAATTAAATAAATAAATAAATAAATAAATAAATTAATTAATTAATTAAAAAAAAAAAAAACCCTATCCCCCTGTCCCCAAGCAAAAACAAAAAAAGTAAGGGGAGAGTTCTGATCAGACTCAGTTCCACCTGTGTTCCAGATGGTCAGTTCCACATGGAATTCCAGGGTTGGTTCAGGGGCCATTCCACCAGAGGAGTCCATGTTTCATGATGTCTTTGCTTAAGCATGTCACTCTATACTGAGTTTTCATCAACTAACTTCTAGGCAGAGCTTTGCTATCTGTCAACAGGCGGCAGCTCAGCATTGGTGTGACTTCTCATTTCTCCTGAGTCTGCATTTTTCAGGATGGATGGTACCCTTCTGTGTAACTCTAGGTAGAAGGGGTGACTTTCTCCTTGCTGTGGAGGCTAAAAGTGGATTCCTAGTGCCCCAGTAAATAAGATGGAAAGGCTAAATGAGGTGTGTAGCGACAGCATGTAGATAATATTCACTGAATGTATTATTTTCTTAGTTTATTTCAAAGCAAATCTTGCAAGTTGATACCTACAATCTATGGGTGGTGGGGAGAGACAGAAACTGTAAATGGAAAACTAAAGAGTGGTTTAGGAGGAAACTGTAAAATCCAAGTGATTTCCCGCAAGCCATACAGAAATCTGGTTCCTGATAGAATATTGTGTTAGTGAAGGACCAGCTTTGCCTCTTAGTGAGTCTCTGACCTGTTGTACTGAACAAACACCTATATCTGGCCTCAGTTTTCCATTCCTAATGGCTGTCCATCACTATTAGTAAAAAGTCCAGACTCCCTACCTGATTTCAAGATTCTCCTCCGGCTGGCTGGGACCTTCCACAAAGGAACCTCTTCCTGAACCATCTCCTGCTTTCTTCCCTCCCCTCAATCCTCTTTTCTGCCTCTACTTAAGCGCCACTTTCTCATGAAGTATTTTTTTTTTAACTCCTCTCCCGTACTTGATTAACTTCCCCTGGTATATGCTCCCATAAAATCCTGAACCTTATTTCTCTTGAAGTTCACTGCACTTTATGTAAATCAGGTTATGATTGCTTTCTGCTCTGCTGTATTTTATACTCCATGATGACACTTACCTGCTAATCTTGTCAGGGCCCCATCACCCCGCACAAGGTCTGGCTTACAGCATCAGCCTGGAATCCTTTTGTTTCCAAAATTAAAGGTACATGTTAAAAATGTGACGATAAAGATGCTGGAAGAAAACACAGGATATTGCTTTCATAACCTTGGAGTGAGAATGTTTCTCTACCACTGATTCAAAATTGAGAAAACTAAGAGAAACAATTGATGGCCTTGTCCACATTAAAAATTAGAAAGCTGTGCATACCAAGAAGTCCCATAAATATAGTGAAAAGACAGATGATAGACTGGGGAAACTGGGGAACGTTTTGTCCTTTTATCACAGAGTTAGAAAGAAATGAAACAGCATCTCAGTGGATTAAAGAACAAAGCATTTGAGCAAAGAGTTCTTAGATATGATTTTTTCAGCATAGCACTGGGCAAGTTCTAAGGTTGATAAATACACTGTTGGTAAAGCTGTGGGGAAACAGGCTTTCTCATATCTTCAGGTCAAAGTGTATAGCTGAACATTCCCCATGGAAGATAACTTGTCAATAACTTAACATTGTAAATTGACTCAGTAATCCCACTTTGGGGAATTTAACTTAGACAGGAATTGTACAGTTGAAGAATGAGATAGCACTAAATTTTCGTCTTAACATTGTTTTTAAGAACAAAAGATTAGAAATAAGCCAACTGTCCATCAGTAGGGCACAGGTTAAATAAATGATGGTGCCCCCCTGCAATGAAATACCCTGTAGCAGAGATGGAGAACACTCTCCGCGTTTTAAACTGGGCAGGTTTCCAAGTTCTAATGTTTAAAGTAAAAATTAAAGCTTCAAAATTGTACAGGATAGCATGTTATCTTAGGAAAAGAAGCGGGTAACTGTATACATTCATAGTTAATGACTTTACATATAGCATTTCTAAAAGAGTATAAAAGATGATAATTGTGATTACCTAGAGTGAATGGAAGAACGCCGTGTGGATGGGAGCAGGGGTGTGACGTGAGTTTTCCAACAGAGATTCCTCTTTCACTTTAATTTTTGAACCTTGAAGTCCTATCACCTATTAAAATTCAATAATAAAACAGTTAGAGAAAGAAAAACATGTAAAGTTTTAAAAATATAAAATAGGAGGAAAATGTAAGAAGTGAGATGTGTTTATACCTGGCAGAGGGGAAGTCAAGGTAAATTAGCAACAGTCCTCCAGCTTACGTGCTTTGGCTCAAAAATGAGGGATTCAGGCTTTGATCTCTTGGTCACTTCCAATTCTGAGACCTTATCATTTGCCATGTCGGGTTTTTATGAAAAGTGTTATGTCCAGATCTTTTCTCTCTTCATGAAGAAGAGCACAAAGCCAGGTGGGCTTAAAATTTCAAAGGGAAAAGATCATGTTGGATTTGGGAGAATTTCAAATTACCCATTTCTGGTAACAGCAGGTTGACTTGCCTGTATCTAGTATTTCTATGTAGTTTGAGAGATTCCTGTTGGTTTAATTTAAAATTAATTTGTTTACTTTTAAATGGCAGATACAATTGTTGTCAAACCTCCAGTGGTGTAAACATGTATAAAGTCAGAAAAAAAATGACTCCAGTTTCTTCAGCCCTACTCTGCAAGAGGAGATACGGTATTGTAACTGCCCCTTCTTGTACGTACTTGAGACATTTTTATAAATCTACATGTGTATACTAAAAATGTGTGTATTATATAGAAAGAAAGAAAGGAAAGAAATAAAGGAGGGGAGGGAGTGAAAGAAAAAGATTTTCTTTGCAGGAGAATGATCTTTACTTCTTTGCAACTTGCTTTTTTCACTTACAAATGTGGCTTGTTTAAACCTCCTGAGACCTACACATCTACTTCGGGAGATGTGTTCTGTATGACTTTTGCTTTCTGAAATGTATTTATGTATTATTTGTTCCTAAGGTGGTGGATTGTATTTTGGAAGATATTCTACGGCGACGTTGGTAGGATACGCAATTGGTAGTATATCTGCTAGTCAAATATGCTGATTACATTTTGTAATCCTGTCTACTGCAGACTTGCTTTATTCATTTTATGAGTCTGTGGTTCTCTCCCACTGCACAGGGCCCTCCAGGGAAGTGCCCTGGAAGGACACTGATTTGATGTAAATTTCAATGTCTTTACAATCACCTTCCGAGTGTCGTGTGGCCAGTCATCATTTTCATTGCCAGTGAAATATTTAGCTGCCAGTTTTGTTCTTTAGTTCAATGTAATGAGTTATTGAGAAAAAGAAGAGAAAACACATCTATTACCTGAAGTCCTAATTGTACAACACGCACCGTCTATTGTAAGTTGTACGCCGGACTGAGTCCCAAGAGAGAAAGCTGTTGCTGGCAAATGATTCAATTCTGTTTACATTCAGGGAATTTGTAATGTGATAGTAAAAATAGAATTTCAAGAAGCTGGGGCATGGTTCTTAGCTAAAATACATTAACTTGACACAGAATTTAAAAATAATATCCTTCATGAGTTGTGTTGTAGCAATGTATGAAGAAGATGACAAATCTAAAGAACAATAATCTATTTTATTTATTTATAGAACATCTTTGAGTTAGGACCATGTTGTCATGTTCTCTGCAGCAGTTAGCACATCTATTCGATGGTACTAAAAATATAATCACCTTCCCAAAGATGCCGCAGAACTTAACACTGTTCTTTATAGAAAATTCATCCAAAAACTGTCATGGAAATAAATAACTTGGGAATAATTTTATTTTACAAGGTTTCAGAATTATCTTGCACTGCCTTTTCTATGCCCTCAAATCCGAGTCCTTCCTTTTGTTCTGTCTACTCCCTACCCTGGAATTAGTTGTAATTTTTGGACATGGTTGATATAATTTATACTTATTGGGCATCAGTGTGTGACAAAAATTAGGCAAGAGGGTAGAGATAAAATTATGGACAAAAAGTAGGTACAATCTCTGCCTCCGTGGAGTTTACAGTCTATTCGAGTAGATTTACATCCATCAAATAACCTCATACACATCATGCATGTATATAATTAATATACATATCTTATGTCCCTCACTGTATGTGTGTGTCTGTGTCTGTGTGTGTGTTATACACATAGATATTTAAACTAAAGTGATACAGAAGGTACACAGGACCATACTGGGAGCTAAAATTGAAGACTGAGGAGGAGTTAACTAGTCAACGAAGAAGGTGCATGTATTCTAGGCACAGGAAGTACCCAAATAAATGCTTTGTGGAGAAGAAAAATTGGTGGATGTAAGTTGCTAAGGAGGGCTTAGCGGGCTGGCATGGCAGAGGTGAAGGGGCTCAGCCTTGTGGGCACTTGCAGGCCACACTAAGATTTTGCTTTTATCCCCAGAGCAATGGGACTGTAGTAAAGTATTTTAAGCAAGAAAGTTAGATGATGGGAATTGTACTTTGAGAAGCTCTCTCTGGCTGCAGAATTGAAAATAAGTTTTAAGGAGGTAGGTGGTACTTAGAATGGATGCAAGTAGCCTGAGAAAACTCTTACAGGGTTCATGTGAGAGCCAGCAGTTGGGACAGAAGCAGCGGGAACAGAGATGGTCAGTGGACATTGCAATCCTAATGGCATTCGTCCCTTAAACACTAAATTCTACATTAGTCTAAATTGTATTACTTACTAATTACTTACTAAATTTTACTTACAGATTTAGAGTGACTTGTTAGAGACTTAGTAATCTAACTTGTCCCTGAGGTGAGGGTGGATTTAGGACAGCTGCACACATATTTGCTGTTTTATTAGAAATTAAATGTTTATTATCTGCTTGAAGTTGTTATCACTGTCTCTTCTGCTCCATAAGCTCCCTTGTGAAATAGAGAAGCCCCAAAGTAGTTACTATATTTTAACAAAACTGAAACTTCAAACTACTTTATTGCTACCATGTGCTGTGTAATTTTCATGGTCAATGCAACTTTGAATTATAAAATTATTGGATGGACATTAAATGGACTGCTAGAATACTGCTAGGTTGCATTTTATATAACCTGCCTCTTGAAAGGTTAGTTGCAGTAATAAATCTTTAATTTTAGGCAAGAGTATTTTACAAGCTCTTATGCAAAAATTTAAATGACAAAAAATATTCCGTGTCTTCAAATTTCACACATGCTGAATTTATCTGATAAATCTGTGTTTATTATAATAAAATTCTTAACCAGAGCAGAAGCCATAATTCAATATAAATTCTTAACTTTAAAAATGTTTAAGCATGTACCTAAACATAAAATTTTTGAGAGATAAACTTTGGAAAAAATTGTATTTGTCTTTTAATTCAGCACTGTCACTACTAAAGGATGTGACTTTTAGTCAGCATCCTGTGATATCAGTCAAGAAACAGTTAGTTATTTGGCACTTACAACATACAAACGCTAGTCAGTGTTGGAGAGTTGCATCAAGACTGTCATGATCTAGTATGGCGTTATATTTTGCTAATCTCCTTTGCTGTAAACAATCAGCCAGAGTTCAAATTCTCCTCTCTCTGGAAATTACTGAAATAGTCTTAGGTTGAGCAAAACTTTCTTCTCAACACTTTCCCCGTATTGTTTAGTCGTTTTATGGGTTAGACACCACCTAATTGTTTTTATGCAAATCAAAGTTTTCCTTTGAGGAAAAAAAAAAAGTCTCCTAGAGATTTTACCAGATGGAGAGTAATTAACTGCAAATGAGAAGACATATTAATAGTATCTTATAAAAAAGGACATTTGTCATAATAGCCTTTAAGAATGAATGTGCAAAGTTTTCTCAGTAAAGTGCCCTTTACAGTGTGTGTGTGTGTGTATTTTAATTCTAGGCAATTAATTTTTATAGTTGACTTTTATGTTATTCCGTAATGAGTTAGGAAAATTGCATTTTTCAGTGGTTTCTCTACCACTTTGGGGACATATCATGACCTTGAAACTATTCAGTATTATTAGACTCGTGTGCTATTTCATAATTCATATAACTTGCTACTTTTTGTCCTTTATTTATTCAAGTCTTAGATATTTTTCCATGAAAATATGGCCATAAGAAATTGATGCCGAAAGAAATGATAAAAAATAATGCGGGGCTATTGATAAGAAGTGCTTATAGATTCTCAATCATTTTAGCTTAAATGTAACGAACGCTTACGATGTGCAGGACCCTGGGTAAGTGGTTTTCTTAAAAACTGTTTTATCAAACCTAGAAAAAAGAGGCCATGGCTTCCTCCTTACCTCTTACCTGCTGCTTCTGCCCCCTGGGGTTACGTACGCACCTGATAGCTCGGTGGTTGTGAGACCACTTATGGAGCCAAAACGTTGCCAGCAATTACGTTCTTGTCTCATCGCAGAAAGAATTCAGAGACTAGGAGGTCAAGAAAGTAAAGTGGGGATTTATTAAAGTTTGAACAGTACACTCTCAAGGGGAGAGCAGGCAGACTCAGGTGAGCAGCTGCCCTGAGTTTCTTTGGCATGTTGGTTACATAGGGTGTAAAAATGAATGGGTGGAATATTCATTAGAGTGGGAGGGATTTGAGGTCATACATACTCCCTGATTTCCATCCCAGCTCCGCCTTCCTGAGGGGAGGAGGGATCTTTGTCCTTATTTAGTTTGGATCAGATGTATCATGGCCTCGGTGCATGATGGGTGCTTCTAATCTGCAAGGCTAATTTTATTGTAATGAGGGCATAATGCACAAAGTTTGCATTCAGATGCCAGAGATCCTTGCCTTTTCCCACCTTTCTTTGCCTCCAGGACACTTGTCACCTCAAAATGTGTGATTTCTTTTCAGTCTGGAGGTTCCTGCTTTTCTCTGTCTGTCCAAGGACCCCCCACTGTGAATAAGATGTAGGGTTTCCTGCCACGTGGCCTGTGCCCCCCTTTCTCTGCTCATATGTAGCTCTGCCTGCTCTAAAAACGAGACTTCTAGGCCAATGCCTGGCAGAGAGTTCTCTCCAGAGCACACCACCATCCGCACAGGGACAGCTGGTGCTTTGCACTTTTCTTCTCTGGAAACTGAGGCCTTGGATGTATTCTGGAGACAACATCATCTCACCTTAAAGAAGAAGAAAGCCAGCAAACAGCTGTGAGTCAAAAATGTCCACCTCATAGGAGAAAAAGCTCTCCATGCCTTGGTAATTCTCATTTTCCGTAGGCCTAAATTATGATTATCTTCCTCTTGCCCCATTTTTATTTTTTTTTCCACCTAGAGTTATATTTTTTTCTTAAACTCCTGTAAAGAATGGACCCCTGCTTTTGAAATATGTCAAAATTTTATCATTATCTGGCATAAATTTTCATTGTAAAATTGAAAACACCAAATCCTCCAAATTTAGTATAGTATTAAAATTGTAGTGATGTATACATTTTCATACGCAGAATGGCATTGTCAGTAATCAGTGATTTATTCTGGGAGGCATAGGGCACACATCACCTACTGCTTGAGCTCCTTTAGTCTGATGGAAAGTACTTAAATAATTATAATTGTTTCTCTGTCACCTCATTAGATCAAACTGTTAAATTAAAGAGAATGAGGAAGGTTCACTCCCATTACAGCCATCTTGAACCCTTTCCTGCAACCAGGTTGGCTTATCTGTCTTCCCCAAGAGAACCCTGATCTCTTCTGGACTCATAATTCTGTGCCTACTTCTCTTTCCTTCCACTCATCCTGCATTCTGGCCTCTCTGTAAGCCTTGTCTCTTTCCCGGAAGCTTTCCTAACTAATCCGGCTGCATCAGTGGGGTCTAGGCACCTCCAAGCTAAAGTTACCTTGTGTCAAGACTTTATCCCTTTGCTAAGAAAGACTGTCCACAGAAGTTACAAGCAAGAGATGATGCAGCTTTGTTGTAGAGGAGTATCTGAGTTTAGAGACAGGTACTGTCTTTGAATTATGAATGTAATTGAGTTCAAGGATGTATTTTCAGAAAACTGAGGGGTTATTTGTGAAAGTGTCCCTGCACATCAATGCTCTGTTTCAGCTCCATAAGAAGTGTTCTGTGACATCCCTCTAGGGCAGTGTGTTACATCTGAAGGACTCTGATGATGGAATTACTGTCCCTTCCTGACCAGTCAGTGGGTACAGTGCTTATTTATGATTGGAGGGGGGCCAGGACTACACTGATAGCCACATTCTCCCTCTCTCTCTCACACACACACAGATCTGCATGCTTGCTATTTTGCCAGAAACTGTGGAAATTGCAACCCTTAGTTTCCCCTGGGTTTGTGACCATCCATTTTCCTTTTCAAGAAATGTGGCGCCTCCTAGGGGTCAGCATTGAAACTTGCTTTCATTTAACTCACATCTGGTGAGTGTGTGCTCTTCATTAAAAGACCCACCTTGTTGAAGGGAGAAAAACCTGTACTTAGTTTTACCTTAATACCAGAAAGTGCATCTGTATTGAGTCTAAGACATTGGACTACATTAGCTTCTTGCCACGCTCATCCCCTTTAATGATTATGAGCCACACAACCCTCAAGACGTGGCAAATACACTGTACTGGAATCAGAGGCCTTGGGTTTGGTATCAGTCCTGCCCCTTGCTAATTGTGTGATTTCAGCAAATAACTGTGCATCTCTGTCTTGATTATATTAGCTACAGAATGGTCTCTCTTTTAGCCACAGGGAAGTTACTTGTTTACACTAATGCACGTGAAATGATTTGTACATTTAGTCATTTGATCAGGATTTATGAGCAGCGTCTATGGGCAGGTCCTATTCCAGATACTGGAGAACCAGGGCAGAACTTGAGGACTAAGCTCCTAGTCCTCTCCAGCTTCATTGCAATACACTTGAAACTTAAGCAGTGTACAAAGGGAAATATTAGAACTATATACAGTATCCAAGACAGGGAAGCAACCTAAATATCCATTGCAGAGGACTGGATAAAGAAGTTGTGGTATATTTATGCAATAGAATACTACTCAGCCATAAAAAAGAATAAAATAATGCCATTTGCAGCAACATGGATGGACCTGGAGATCATCATTCTAAGTGAAGTAAGTCAAAAAGAGAAAGAAAAATGCCATGTGATATCACTTCTATGTGGAATCCGAAAAAAAAAAAAAAAGAAAAAAGAGGACATTGATGAACTCATCTACAAAACAGAAACAGACTCGCAGACAGTAAACAGTCTTATGATTACCAGGGGAAAGAGGTTGGGAAGGGATAAATTTGGGAATTTGAGATTTGCAAATGTTAGCCACTGTATATAGAAAAAGATTAAAAAATTTCTTCTGTATAGCATAGGGAACTATATTCAATAACTTGTAATAATCTTTAATGAAAAAAGAATATGAAAACAAATATATATATATGTATACGCATGACTGGGACATGATGCTGTAGACCAGAAACTGACATATTGTAACTGACTATACTTCAGTTAAAAACAAAAACAAACAAAACAAAACAAAATACTAAAACAAGCTGTCTAACTTTAATAGATATTACTTATGTGACTATTTATGCAGTCCACTTAATTAAGTTCTTGGTTCCATGGGGTTAATAAATGTGCCTTAATTCTATTTTATCCTCTGGTGTGTGTGTATATATATATATATATATATATATAGAGAGAGAGAGAGAGAGAGAGAGAGAGAGAGAGAGAGAGAGAGAGAGAGAGAGAACGAACACAGGATAGCAGAGTTCTCACATATGCATCAAATTCAATTAACAAAAAAGAATAATGGAAAATCCAAGGATGAAGTTAAGTATTTAGGAAGCCGTACAATCAGTCACAGAATAGGTCATGTGTCTGAACCTCAGTAAATTTCTGAAAGATTTCTCTCTTGGTTATTTGGTATCATAGAAGGGCTGCAAAATTAAAGCCCTCATCAGTGGATCTAATGAAGATATTTCTATGAGACAGCTGTGTGTAAAATATAAAATTGCAACATAAAAATGGGCTGCCTCTGTGATTTTTATTCATCTCAGAAAGGCTATAACCTTGAATTTCCAAACCGGTATTCGATGAGGGTAGATGGATAATTTTAGGAATATTGTTAGCTTACTGAGTCCTAAGTGAAAACAATTCAGAAAAGTCTATATGGGCATATTAGTTAAGAGTTTTCCAGAGAAACAGAACTCACAGGGTATGTGTATGTGTATATATGTGTGCATACATATATATACATAAAGAGAGATAGAGGAGGAGAGAGATTTATTTTTTATTTTAAGGAATTGGCTCATGTGCTTGTGCAGTCTAGCTGGTCCAAAATTTGCAGGGCAGTCTGGTAGGCTGGAAGTTCCTTCAAGAATTGGCATTATAGTCTTGAATCTAAAGGCCACTGGAAGCAGAATTCCTTCCTCTTCTGGAGACCTCTGTCTTTTAAAGCCTTTAGTTTATTGAATGAAGCCCATGTACATGATGGAGTCTAATCTCCTTTACTTAAAATCTGCTTGTTTAAATATTAATTATACCTAAAAAATACCATTATACCAACAGCTAGACTGGTGTTTGACTAGTGTTTGACCGGGATACTACATCCTAGCCAAGTCGACACAAAAAATTAACCATCACAGTCGGGTCTGACCAAAATTTTACTATAGACTTTATATTGCCTTGGAAAAAAGACGTGTAGTAAATACTATTGAAAAGACCAAAATTTTAACCACTAGAACTCCTAATGTGGGCATCTATGGGTAAGTATAGGGAACAAGGTTGAAGACATCTGTATCTAAATTTATACTTTGAAGTCCCACATTTTCTTAGCTTTTATAAATTATGGAGAGTTTTGTAACAACATAGTAACTGCAGTGATATTAATTGATAGTCAGATAGTCCACATTTAGTGTCTCATTTCATTTTCACAAATCTCAAGTAGACAGTGATACCATCTCACTGTAAAGATGAGAAAAGGAATGCTAAATTAGGTTGGGACTCCTGCCAGGTCACAGAGGTAGTAAGAAATGGAACCACGATGATTCTTGCATGTGTTAAGGGTTTTCTGCACAGGTCAAAACAAATCCTAAATGGAAGGTTTTACAGTTTTGAGTCCTCACATGCACTGTCTGTAAGGACCCAATTTTTATAAAGAGAAACTCTCCTCCAAACTAGAAACAGTCAACTACTAGTGCCCTGTAAAAGGTCTGACTCTTTCTTGCTCCTTAATAATTCACCAGCGTTGGTTTTTTTGGTCAATATTTTCTCTGAAGATTGTGTGGTTAGCAGGCACAGCTATGCAATTATTTACTACTGTTAAGTAGTGTATTTATTTTTAAAGAACTATTTTAGAATAACATAAGATACTTTCAGTTTGACCTTTAACCTGTGGGAAAAAAATAAAGCCTTATAAGCTTAATAAAAATGCTTTAGTGACATTTCATACCATCTTGAGCATGAACGCCTGGAGAAGCGACCCCGACAGGTCCAACACTAAGGTGGCGTTTGCTCTGCTTTGCTGGCCTTTTGAGTGTCTCACCACGCCTCACCTCATCCTCCTGGCTGCAGTGTTTCCCAAATCCTTTCTGTTCCCTGAACAATATCACCGTTGCCTTTCTAATGCCTGACATAGTATACGGTGTGCAGTGCTGCGTCAGTAATTCTAGAAGTAATTCTAGAAAGAGGGACATTGGGAAGGAAAGCGTGTTCCTGGAAACACTCACGTTTCAGCTCTGCGCTTTCTCCACTTCGGTCTATTCCTTCACTGATGTGACACCCGGCCTCGTGTAACTGGCCACTGCAGCTGAGAGGCCCTGGAGGAGGTATCAGAGTGATGCAGGTGATGGTACCGTCTTCTCAGCTCTCTTCCTTTATCCTTCTTCTGCATCTCTTGCTATTGGTTTGCCACATTTTTTAAGACCCGAGATTGCACATTTAGAGCCCAGCATGGGCTGAGCCACAGTGAAAAGTACGTATCATCTTTGAACTTGATTTTAATGCAGGAAGCAGGATTGATCAGCTTTTTCTAATGGACAGTTTTGGAAGGTTAGTGGACGCTATCATGTTAGGTAATTTCTGCAGAGTAATTTTGCCCTTTTGAAAACCTCCCAAGAAATTCTGCCTTGACATTGACCCGTTAGAAACTGGGGAAACATGTTTTAAGGATAAGACAGGACAGAGACTGCATTTGTCATTATTGTTTCAAACTAACAGTTTGTCTGCTCTGTTACTGTGTAAGTAATCTGTATTGATGACACTCAGTACAGTAGTCAACCTCATTAAGCTTTGGTTGGAAACCAAAAGAACCAGTGATAATAAGATGCATTTTGGAACAAATAAAATTGGGTAGCCACTATTATGGCCAATTGTTAATTTTTTTTGTTCTCATTTAAATCATATTTACCCTTAGTTTTTCTTAGTATAGACATCAAGAAAAAATGACTTCTTAGGTTAAAAGACTAATTTGTTCTAGAACTTAAAAAAAAATTCTCCAAGAAGTCTAAATGGAGATTTAAACACAAAACCTAAATATTTGGAAATAAATATTTGGTTTCTTTTTTATTCATAACTTGCACATTGTACTTTGTCAGTTTTCACTCCATCAGATACCAATTTTAAGAATTCTGTGCATGAACTTTTAGTGATGTATTTTAAAATGATCCTTTATATAGTCATCCATCAAGGATGCAAAAAATAGAACTTTAAGATATTCCTATACAGACATTTTTACTTTAATTTTGCCCTTTAATTTTCTTTAAAAAGATACTCTTGTGTGGGAATGGAGGTAGTGCAGTCATCCATCTTGTATATGTGATGAAGAGAGAGGGAAAATATAACTTTTTATATAATTTGTAACTTGCAAACTCTTTCTTCTGTGATCTAATATTCTTTCTGGATATAAATTACAGACCTGGAGGAGGTAAATTAACTTTTAACTCAGAAATTGGTTTAGAAGAATATTATTATTCTTCTAAAAATAATTTGTCATTGCCTAATCTCTATATGGTGATACATTGATAACGAATAAACTTAGTGAACTCAATGAGCTTACAATATTCTGAGTAGCACTGGGCAAAGCTTACATTTTTACAGTAATTCTTTATGAGAGAAAAAATTAACTCAGGCCTCTGGTGCTCAGAAAATGTTACTTTCTAATATTCATTCTAACTTAACAAACGTTTACGTGATTACTAGAAATGATATATTGTGTTTGCTGCCCATAAAGTGATTACAGATTCATAAACAATAACTCGATTCCCTTACAGATTTTTTGATGAACTAATTTACTCTCCCTGTAGGCACTAGGGAAAAGAAGGCGGCCACATAGATGATCAGTCGTATTTCCTGCTCCAACAGACGAGAGAGAATGAGGGGTGATG
This sequence comes from Camelus dromedarius, assembly GCF_036321535.1. NCBI lineage: Eukaryota > Metazoa > Chordata > Mammalia > Artiodactyla > Camelidae > Camelus > Camelus dromedarius. The sequence continues at coordinate 10,738,141 of NC_087436.1, read as the reverse complement.
GATGATGATGAGTTAGACAAAGGAGCATCTGAGTACATGGAAAAGAAGAGATTAGTGAAAAGGTTCCACGTCGGAACACAGGGTTCACGTTTGGCATCTTAATTCCACCCCACGGGAGCCTGATGGCTGTTGGAAAGACCTGTTGTGATATGGAGACCGTGGACCAGGCCAGATGGATGGAGACAGTGGTGCCCACTGCTGAACAGAGTAGGATATTCCCCGATCAGATCAGAATGTCACTCTTAACGGACTAAGTGAAAAACTAGAAAACTATTTGATTTGCCACAACACCATTGTTTTCTTAAACTCAGATTTACGTTCTGGTTGGGAAATCTGAACACCGAAGTTTAAAGAGCCTAATGCATTTTTATTTTCTCAGCACTCTTTCCCAATATCCTGAGGCATCTGAATGACAGGAAGAGTCAGTATAGTGAGGAATGTGATAAAGACTTTTACTTTTTCACTTATTCTCCTTTACAAATGTACTTAAATTCCTGTTAGGCTTTGGATTCTAGTAATTTGTTTTCTGTAATAAGTTTTGGGAAAAAGCAATGTGCCCTTACTTTTTCCTTTTAATGCCATACTATTATAGTATAACTTCGATAAAATTTCTTATTTTAACAATTATTTGAGAAATAACTGTTCCTAGAATCACCTAGTCACATAATTCATTAAATAGAACACAGTATAAGCATGGTGATAATTTGTGGTCACTGGGCAATGAGCTGTAAAGGCAGGTGGACAGATGTAAACAGACACATACAATAATACAATATTAATTGTATTATTACTCTATTGTGGGTCTTACTGTTAATGTTGCTTTATTATAGTGTCATTTTTCTAAGTCAAGAGTAAATTGCAGTGGGAGGAGGATACAGCTCAAGTGGCAGACCGCATGCTTAGCATGCATGAGGTCCTGGGTTCAATCCTTAGTACCTTCTCTAAAAGTAAATCAATAAATAAACCTCCCCTACAACTCAGAAAACAAAACAAAACAAAAAAAAACCGATTTTTAAAAAAAGAGTAAGTTACAATGATGGAAACACTCAAGTTCATAAATAATCATTCTCTCTTTGTACCACTTGTGATTGGAATTTGTAAATTTTTCAGTATTCACACTGGAAAGGAAATATTGAAATAAATGGTAAAACAATGAATGTTTACTAAAAGGGCAAAAATACTGTGAAATACAAATACATACAGAAGACATTTTTTCCTGATAGACTAATTACACTTATGACTCAATTAATTGCAATATTTACTGAATGAAAGAATAAATATTTTGAAGCATTCATTACATCAAAGGATAATTATTTTTTTTCCAATCTGGGGTCTAGGTGAGTAAACAGCAATCATGAGTTACGTAATTCCAAGTTAATTTCATCAGAGTTTCTTTGCACAGGAGGCATCACGATTAGTCGTGAACAATGGCAGTTGGTGAGCATGAATACATTTTTTTGTGCCAGTTGGCTCATCCTGATGGCTTCCCTTCTGTGTCTAGATCACACTCAGAGAAGAAATCTCTGACTTCCACAGATTGGCTCCATCAGTTTTGAATACGTTTCTTCCTGACTTTTACCTAACTTTTACCTGTCCCTCAAAATTAATTTTAAGTGTCATCTCTTCCTAATCAGATTTCCACGACTCTGCCCAGCTTGCTCCTGTCACACCACTGGGCTCACTTCTTCCATCACATTCATAAGAAAGTTCACTACGGTCAGTGAGTAACTAGGCGACCCTGACAGACGGCAAACTGCAAGCTTTCTGAGGGCAGGAACCCAAGTTGACTATACTTCATTAAAAAAAAAAAAAAACAACGAAACAACCCACCTCACCCCCCCCCAAAAAAAACTCCAATATTTATTAAACAGTAAGTGCTGGGCGTGGCCACAGACATTTTCCAGATACATTATCTTATTTAATCTTCTCAACAGTTATGATGATGAAAGATAATGCAGCCCCTGCCTCAAGCTCAATAAACATTTGTTGACAATATTATTTGTGACAATAATATCTCTGGTGAGCCTGGGAGCATAGAGTCTAAAAAAAGCTATAAACTCCATCACCCATTTTAATAGGTGCCACTGACATTTATAACAAAGTCTAAAGGTATTTTTATTAAAAGCAGTTAATTCCTGTTAAGTTTTATGAGGAAATATACATTTGCAATCTACATGAAGACTTTTTATGGCCAAGACAAGGTAGTTTAACTTATGATGTTCTTAGAATGGCCCACTGAAATTTTCTTCAAAATGTGTTTACTGTTTCCATCAAAATGCGAAAATTTAAATTTTCATGGTAAGGGCTGGCTCCTCCTTCTAGGACCTAAAGTGCTATCCTTTCATTTTTTTTTCTTCCCACCTTTGGACTGGGTTTCCTGGACACCTGCCTTTATGGGAAGATAGCTGAGAGATTTGGCTTTCAAAATACTCCTGAGTCCAATTAGGCAGGTTGAAACACAGAAAGCAGTAAGAGTAAGAAAAACCGGCCAGGAAATGGCATATGAGGTGCTCTTGCTAAATGAAGGATAATTGTATATTTGTGGACGTGATAGATTTTTAATTCTCCAAGTGGTCTGAAATTGCTTGGCTATGCTCTCTGGCTGAAAACGATGTCTAGGTTGCTAAGTGCGTGAGTCATTCTCATCAGTAAAGACGCTAAGAGGGGAAGGTTGGGCAACATTAGCAACACAGCCAATGTCCAGCAGTCCCTGCTGGTCATGTTTTTGTGTAATTTTAATTTTTTCAGTGACTGCCTTCTTTTAAATATATTGAAAACTCCTCGCTTTTATACCTATTTGATATTACATACATTAGAAAAATATAACTTACATTTCTTTTGGGGAGCGGGTTATAAATTGTCATTATCCCAATAGAATGTATTTTAAAATTAAGGACAGGTTGGGAGACTAGTATTTTCTTTGTAATCTATGTCTTTTTAAAAACACTTAGCATTTTGATATAAGATTTTTTTGGATAACTTGATTATACAAGTGAGGAAATAATGAAAAGCCTTTAACTAGCGTCACACTTCATTTGGACTTTGATGGAATTTTATTAGACCGAACAAGCTCACCGCACATGCCTCTGTATTTATCATCTTGTGCATGAAATAAGGACGCCAGAGGAAAAGGCATGAGAGACAAAAGGAGCACTTCAAAGGCAGGAGTCCTGATTAGGCTGATGGAATTCTATCCCCAGGTTGATTTTTGATAGGCATAAAATTCTTTGAAATTCTTATCCCAGATTCCAGCCCATCAGTCTCTGCTCCTTGCATGAATTAACTTTTAAACATTCTTTGCAAATGAGTCGCTGCATTATTCGCAGCGCGTCTTCAGCCTCTCTGCTTTCAGATGTGAGTCAAGCAACCGTGAAAAGAGAAAAGCGACTGGATGGGGTCTCACCCCTCTCCCACTTTGCTCTCCCAGGTGCATGGTCAGTCTGGTGACAGGGCAGCCCCAGGATGTCCTGGAGCAGTAAAGACACGAGAGAGAGGGAGTCGACAGGGAGAAGCCCTCCAGCTCAGCTGACAGTCTCGAAGGATGTGGGGTCATCAGACAAGATAAAACTCAAGTCTCCTCGCATCCCCTGCGAGGCGCCCCAGTGTTGATCCGAAATGCAGGAGCTCTCAGCTCATGCACACATTGTGTCTTTGTTCTACAAAAGGTTCTTGGATATGTAACCTGCACCCACCGGACACAGTCTGCTCACTAAAAGCTAGAGATGTCTTAGCTTGGCTGCTGTAATGAAATACCATATGGCTTAAGCAACAGAAATTTACTTTCTCACAGTTTTGGTGAGGGTAGGGGGGTGTCCAAGGTCAGGGTCCCAGGATAGTGGTGTCTGGGGAGGGCCCTCCTCTTGGCTTGCAGACTGCCTGTATCCCCCCATGTCCTCACATGGCAGGGGTGGAGGGGAGGGGACACTGGGGGTCCAGAGAGAGAGACAGAGACAGTTGGACAGCTCTCCCCTGACTCTCTCTCTCTCTCTTTTTTTTTTTTTCCCCATGTCTCTTCTTATAAGGTTGCTAATCCTATCGGATCAGGACTCCACCCTTATGATCACATTTAACCTTAATCATCCCACAGAGACTTCATCTCCAAATACAGTCACATTGGGGGATGGGGCTTACTTTGGGCCATAACAGTAGATATATAGTAGTAATTGTCTCTGGCTCAAATCCTTGATCAGAAAAACTACCGGAACCACAGCTTAGACTATCTCCCAAATCCTTGAGTCTTACATGTGCTCTGTGCATTTCCAGGCATTGATGGATTGCCTGCTGTTGATTATTTCCAGTCTTTTCTACATTTTACTGACGTTGGGACTCCACTTCTAGCCATAGCCAGGCTTCCTTCTCATCTTGGCATTATTCTGGTTCTTCACACTTTCTTCTGATAGTGGAGTGCATCAGGGAGGAAGAGATCAGGGAGGGTCTTATCTCATTGCTATTTACTTATTAAAGTAAGAGACATTTTATTTACAGAATAATGCTGCTCCTCATTACACATATTATTTCATGTTATCTTTACAAAAACACTCTATGATAGAATTATCTGTATATGAGATTCATGACTTCTTTTGGATGGTACAGTCAGAAACCAGTGGAGCCATGACTCAAACCTGTGTTCAGATTCATTCAAAGCCTTGAGTAGTCTCTCACTCCACAGAGGTTTCTCTACCTTGCCAGCAAATTAAAGAACTACTGAACCATTATTTTCTGACACCACCACAGTGGTACACACTTGAACCACAAATTATTTGTGTCTGTAACTTAGTGTACAACTCACTTATTTCCATCACTAAAATTGTTGCTAACATTTGGCGCTTCTTTGTGTACATTACCTTTCTGTATCATCTCTGAATGTAGATGAAATTCATCAGGGCTTCTCTTTACTGGCTGGATCTGAATGTCTTAGTATATTTCATAATGTGCATAAAATTCTCATGTTACCTTTTTATTAGATACAGGATCTGAGTTATGTAACTTATATCATTCCTGATATTGGTAATTTGTATTTTCTCTATTTTTCCTGATCAATCCAGGTAGAGGTTTACCTCTATTATTAATATTTTCAAAGTACCAGCTTTTAGTTCATGGATTTTTAATTTTTTCATTTATTTTCTGTTTTATTGTTTTTCCTTTAATATTTTTTCTTTTGTTATTAAACTACAGTTGGTTTACAATGTTGTATCAATTTCTGATGTACAGCATAATGTTGCAATCATACATATACATACATATATTCATTTTCATATTCTTTTTCATTATAGGCTACTGAAATGTGTTGAATCCCTGTGCTATCCAGTAGAAACTTGTTTATCTATTTTATATATAGTAGTTAGTATCTGCAAATCTTGGACTCCTAATTTATCCCTTCCCAACCACTTTATTTATGATTACCAGGGAGGTAGTAACCATAAATTTGTTTTCTATATCTGTGAGTTTATTTCTGTTTTGTAAATAAGTTCATTTGTGTCAAATAAGTGATATGTGGTATTTTTCTTTCTCTTTCTGGTTTACTTCACTTAGAATGGCAATCTTCTGGTCCATCCATGTTGCTGTAAATGGCATTATTTTATTCTTTTTTATGGCTGAGTAGTATTCCACTGTATAAATATATCACAACTTCTTTATCCAATCATTTGTCAATGGATATTTAGGTCATTTCCATGTCTTGGCTATTGTATATAGTGCTGCTATGAACATTGGGGTAAATGTATTGTTTTGAATTTCCTCTGGATATATGCCCAGGAGTGGGATTGCATTCCTTTAGTATTATTTTCTTTATTCTGCTTCTTTTGGGTTTAATTTGCTTTTGTTTTTCTCATTTCTTAAGGAAGAAGTGAGGTCTTTGATTTGAGATCTTTTTTTTCCCTTTTCTACCTTTTCTAATATAGGTATCTAGTGCTATACATTTCCCCTAGTATTCTCCCAAATTTTGATATATTTTTGTTTCATTTTCTTTCAGTTCAATATATGTTCTAATTTTCCTTTTGATTTCCTCTTTGGCTGATGGGTTATTTAGAAATGTATTATTTAGTTTCCAAATGCTTATGAACTTTCCAGATATCTTTGTTCTATTGATTTTTTAATTTCATTTCATTGTGGTCTGAGAGCATACTTTGTATATGGTAAATCTTTTCTTTGAGACTTATTTTGTCACCCAGATCTATCTTGTAAATGTTCCATATTAAATTTTCAAAATATATTTATATTTTATTTTTTTTGGTGAATTTGGAGAAGTGTACTACAAATGTCAACAAGATCAGGTTGGTTCATAAGATCATTTAAATGTGCAATGTACTCATTAATTTTCTGATTGTTTGATTTGTTCAAAGAAGATACTGAAATCTTCAACTAAGTCTTAATTTGTCTGTTTCTCCTTCCAGTTCTATAAGTTTTTGCATTATGTACTTTGAAATTTCAAGTTGTCCTGTCTTTTCTGTTTTTATTTTCTCTCCTTCTTGACTTCTCTTGGATTGCTGTCTTTTTCTACCCTAGTGTTTTCCTCTCCTAATTTGAAAGCCATACATAATCCTACTATTCTTTCAACAGTTACTCTAAACTCTTAATATGCACACTTTAAAGTTAAATATCAGTCAGGATCCCAACCTGCCTTCCAAACACTCCAGGGAAAATTTAATCACTTTATCTCCGATTACTTCATACCTTATTTGCATATTATTTTGATTTTTTATTTTAGTTGTATCTTAGTTTTGAATCCCCTCAATATCATTATGACAATTTTATAAATCCTTTTTTTCCCTTTTCAAACATTACTACATATTCAGCAGTTTGTTTGCTTTTAATTTTTTCCTGTATCTAGGATCTCCCATGTGGGGTAACTCTATTTTTGCTTGAAATACATTCTTTGCAATTTTGATTGAGTAGTTTGGTTCATGGCAAAAATCTCTCAGTATTTCTCTAAAATTTTCTTAAATTATCCTCATTCATAAATGATGTTTTCATTCACTGGAGAATTCTACGTTGACGTCTATTTTATTGCAGCACATAGAAAAATGGAATTCCACTGTTTCTGGTGACCACTTTGCTCTTGAGACGTTAGCTGCTTCAACCATGGTCTTTTTTTTTGTATGTGTCTCCTCTTTTCTCATAATTGTACTCAATATTGTTTTTTTCTTTTTTTTTTTTTTCATTTTTCCTGCTGTGAATTTTCTGGGCTCCTGTTATCTGATACTTAGTTCTTTTGTTCATTTTGGAAAATTCTCAGCCATTGTCTCATTACATTTTTGCCAAGATCCCAGTTATGTATTGTTGTGGGTATCTTTTTTATACCTATGAGGCAGATGTGTATGAACTGTGGTCATGACCTCCTTTGCCCTCTGGTTTCCAATGCTATTCAAAGAACCTGAGGCACAGGCAGTGGGTCAGAGAGAGGGAGGAAAGTGGATTTGGCTGCTTACCACCATTGCTCCCTCATAGCCAGGCTGATGGACCATTTGCTGGAGCCCATGGTCCTGTCAGGCAATTGTTATCTTATAGCTGTTCTCTCTGCATTCCATCACCACTTCCTTAACTTTCCTTGCTAGTCCTTCGCTGTAGTGCTTCCCAGAGTTACTAACCTGGGGAGACTAAAATACATCATGCCCCAGATCTATAGATGATCATTCTTAACCTCTCCCTAAACTGCCCAGTTGGACACTACTGTCCCCAATCAGACTCTGACTCATACGTGTGTGTATGACACCATCTCAGAATGTGGTACGTGGCACTGAGCCTGCCCTTCATAACTGGTATCTCTCTGTCTATCTGTGTTACATTCTGTGTCATTCCTTCTAGCTCAAAACTTATTTCTTATCTGTTCTAATGATTTGGGGACTAAATGATTATACTTTTAACTTCTAAAAGTTCTATTTGTTTCTTTATCAAATCTGTTTGGTAATTGATTATAGCCTGTGGTTTTCTTTTTTTTTTTTTTTTCCATTTATATTTTTTTCTCCTGTTTTATGTCTTTGAACATACAACACCTATTTCTTTTGTATGCTACCCAATGGCTCCTGAACATGGAGTCTTCATGGAGTCCGATTCTGCTGACACTTGTTTTCATGGCCTCTTGCTCCTGCTTTGTTTCTATTAGTGTCTCATGCTTTCTGAGTGTGAGTTCCTATTTCTTAGAAATTAATTTATGGACCTTTTCTGAGATAGTTTCCTCTGAAGGACTGGTTTTTCCTCTTCCAGGTCTCTCAGTGAACTAGGTAATCAAGGACCACTATAATTTAAAATTCACTGTTGGAATTTATGAGGAATGGCTCATGATTGCTCCTAATTATTGGCAACAAGGCAGGTGTGTGTAATTCATTGTTACACTGTGTTTAAGCCATTTGGTGTCCTAGATCTTTAGAGTGAATTTTTCCTTTTAGATCCTCTACTTAGGAGAGGCTCCAGGCTTTGTCTCTTAACCTTTAAGTTACATGAGGCCATGAAAACATCAGTTCAGGTTTATGAGGTCTAATAGCTGCCCTCAAAATGAAAGCTATCATCAGTGCTTCCTTTTTATTTCATACCTTCACTGAGGTTTGGCCTGAGCAATACTACTATCATAATTATTTTATTATTATTTTAAATCTTACGATGAGATTTAAAAATATGCATTGCTAAATGGTATTCAGCATTCATAATTGTTTCCAGTGGAATGGTCACTTAGTACCTGGTTAGCCAAAATGCTGGGAACAGTAGCCATCATTTTATTCTTACCCTTTTGTCATTTTGTGTGGCATGTGTTGTTTTTAAGAGCATAAAGTTAATTTTACTTTTACTGAACCTGAGATTTCGTGTCTCTTAATTGCGTGATCTGTCTTATGTTATCTTGTTACATGCTCTCTGATCTTTAAAATTCTTTACTTGGGTTAGAATTTAAAGGTTTCACGGAGAAGGGGAGTCTCCAGCTGAATTGTGGTGGAAGCGTACCTGTCAGTTGGAGTTTTGTAATGAGAGAAGAATGAAAGAGCCCCAGCTGTCAGTGGTTGAAGTCCTATGTTCATTTTGGATCATGCTGTTTCCCTTATGTTAAAAGTAGCACATAAAAAATGATATCCTAGCCAGATTTTTTTTTTCATATTAGTTACCTTCCTAAGCAATGTATTTTTTTGATAATGGATATTTTATGATCCTTCAAGTATGAAACCTTTCCTAATTTTAATATTCACATCATCAATCTAAAACCAGACTATAATAGTGAAATTTTAATATATATTTCGTATGAAATAAGGAATTTGAAAAGTAAGAAAGTCTGTAGGACTTATCTGTAATTTGGATGGCTGATGAAATTCGCATTTCATACCACTTAACAATAATAATAAACACAATGGTAGTGGCTGTCTTAAGTAGAATATTAAGAGGCTCAGCCATAAAAAAGAATAAAATAACGCCATTTACAGCAACATGGGTTGACCTGGAGATCGTCATTCTAAGTGAAATAAGCCAGAAAGAGAAAGAAAAATACTATATGGTATCACTTATATGTGGAATCTAAAAAAAACACAAACGCTTGTATTCACAAAACAGAAACAGACACCACACAGACATAGAGAACAGACTCATGGTTACCGGGGGTGGGGTGGGGAGAAGGATACGTTGGGAATTCAAGATTTGCAGATACTAACTGTTGTATGTAAAATAGATAAACAACAATTTCTACTGTAGAGCACAGGAAACTGTATTCAATCTTTTAGTAACCTATAATGAAAAAGAATATGAAAAGGAATACATGTATGTGTATGTATGGCTGAAACATTATGCTGTACACCAGAAATTGACACAACATTGTAAACTGACTATACTTCAATTCAAAAAAGAAAAGAAAAGAGAAAAAGAAGGATACTAGGGTTAGGTCCTAGCTCAGCAGGAAGGGTGTCTTGAAGGAGAAGTTGTATTTTTCAAAAGCATTTTACAGGCCCTAACACTGACTGTCACATAGTCAGTCACGGTGACTGTGCTCAGTGTGCTCATGGCTCAGAGGCGGAATAAGATGCAGAGCAGAGACATGACCTACTGAAGTCAGCAGCTCCCTGTGGCAGAGACCCGGTTTGGCTCCGAGTCTGACCCTAAGTTCACTTCTCTCTCGACTTCACTGTATTTCTTCTTAGCTTACATTTTTTTCCATGTCTAATAATTTTCCGCAGAAGTGTTTTATAAATATTTCATTTATAGCTGCTTTACACTAATTTTACAAACTTTTCTGCGCACCTTTACAAATACCACCTGGGCTAATGCAAAGCTATTTATACTGAGAATATTCTGTCATGATTTGCAACATAAGAAAGCCCTCTTGATTACCTGGGGTGAGGAAAGTCTATCAACTACTTTACTCATCACATTTTAAAAAACTGTCGTTCAGAATAAAGTACAGAAATGAAATCCTAATGAATTTGTTCACTTTCATTTCTTCCTTATTTGTGTCTTTTATCTGTATTGTCTATTTTAAAAAGGGAGAAACATTTATTCCATTCAATGAAAACATCAGAATAAATTAAATTTATATGTATTTATTCTAAATAGTTTTATTGTAGGGAAAACCATCTATGATGATTTATGCCATTTATTTAACAAAGATACAATCAATATTTATACCTTTGCACCTAATCCCTAAATCTTAATAGTTTCAAGTTAACATTTTTTTAGCTTCAACTATGTGTGCAGTATTTACTTAATCCTTACATTAGCCCTGTGAGGTTAATGATTTTATTAACCATTTTGTATGAGAGCAAACTGAGACTCAGAGAGATTAAGTAATTTGGCCATAGTCCCCCAAGCAGTAGGGAAATGGACCCCAAGTCTGTTTGAATGCAGAGCCCACGTTCTCAACCACAGTGCTATACTGAAATCTGAAGCACGTGAAAACTTGGCATAAAGGAGCGTAAATATTTCTAGAAATCTACGTGTAACATTTCTGTCTACTGTGATTATTATTGAGACTCAGGTTTATGAAAAGTGTGTAATCATAAGTTGGCTGCTTAATTAATAACTTTTTTTCAGACTTAAAATTTATTTTTTATTGAAGTATACTCAGTTACAGTGTGTCAACATCTGGTGATCAGCATAATGTTTCAGTCATACATATACATACATATGTTCATTTCCATATTCTTTTTCATTATAGGTTACTATAAGAAATTGAATGTAATTCCCTGTGCTATACAGAAGAAACTTTTAAATTTATTTTTATATATAGTAGTAAATATTTGCAAATCTTGAACTCTCAGTTTATCCCTTACCACCCTCCCCCCCATACCCATAAGATTGTTTATGATGTCTGTGAGTCTCTTTTGTAGATGAGTTCATGAATGTCTTCTTTTTTCTTCTTTTTTAGATTCCACGTATGAGTATATCATATGGTATTTTTTTTTCTCTTTCTGGCTTACTTCACTTAGACTGACAATCTCCAGGTTCATCCATATTGCTGCAAATAACATTATTTTATTCTTTTTTAATGACTGAGTGGTATTCCATTGTATAAAATACCACAGCTTCGTTATCCAGTCATCTGTCAATGGACATTTAAGTTGTTTCCATGTCTTGGCTATTGTATATAGTGCTGCTGTGAACATTGGGGTGCATGTGCCTTTTATAATTAGAGATTTTCCCATATATATGCCCAGGAGTGGGATTGCTGGATCATATGGTACAGACTTCAAACTTATAAACATCTCTGTTTAGGAAATCAGATCGTATCAAAACAATTGTCCTTAAAAATAAGATCCACAATAAAAATGAAATATAATTGTAATAGTAGCTGACAAAGAGAAGAAGCAAATAAAGGAAAAAAAATTGGCCAAATTGAGAAAAGAAACAGACAAGAACTCACACAGTTTGAGTAAAACCAACCAAAAGTTAGAAAAATCTGGAAATCTCAGATGACGCATATTTATTGAATACTTTCTATTGGCCAGGCCCTATACCAGCTGGTAAGAATTTGCAGGTTGATAGGATATGTGTCTTTCTCTGAAGGAATTCACTGATTAGTGCATAAACTCATAAACAGTTAGCAATAATGAGTGCAATCAAAGTACCTAAACAATTCCAGGGTGATAGAGAAGTGATTAATTCCACATGTGGAGGGTGAGGGGAAGGGTGGGGTAGGGCAGAGGGTGGGCAGGGGATGGAGGCAAGAGTGGGGTCTAAGCTAATCCTTTAAGGATGACATGGTCTGGCCAGGTGGATATAGGCAAGGGCATCTGAAACTGACTGTAAGGAAAAGGCACAGAAGTGATGTTCCATGTTTCAGGGAACAGTGTGATGAAACAAGGAACGTTTATGATTGGAAGGAGTGTGTGTTTGTTTTCTATTGCTGGACAGGGCAGTGTCAAGAATCTGGCAGTTGAAAACTGTTTCGTCTCACAGTTTCCGTAGGACAGAAGTCCAGGCATGGCCTGGCTGGGTTTTCTCCTAAGGATCTCAAAAATTTAAATCAAGGTGCCAGCCAGCCTATGTTTTCATCTAGAGGCTTGACTAAGGAAAGATCTGCTTAGGTTGTGGGCAAAATTAATTCCCTTGAGGCTGTAGCATTTGTGGTAGTTTGCTTCCTTGAAGCCAGAAACAGAAATAGAATCTCTACTTGTAATCAGTGACTTTTAGATACCTTTAAAAGAGAGTCACCTGATTTGGTCAGGCTCACCCAGGATAATTATCCTTTTGATTAGTTGATTAGGTTCTTTAAACAACATACCATGGTGGGGCAATGCTAAAATCCTGCCAGGCAAGCATTAGGTAGACTCTACCCTGGAGGCAGGGAAACATAGATCCTGGTTCTACATTGCGAGAGAAATTCCTTTATCCAGTTTTTCTCCAAGGACTCTATCTCTTTCCCTGGGAAAGTATTCCTTGTCAACTGTTCTTTTTGGCCATATCTGAACTGAATGTCAGGAAGAACACACTTCCCAGGGGTTAATCAGGCTTCACAGGCTGCCTTTTTTTTTTTTTTTTTTGAGGTACAGTCAGTTTGCAATGTTGTGTCAGTTTCTGATGTACAGCACAATTCTTCATACATGAATATACATATATTCATTTTCATATTCTTTTTCACCAGAAGCTACTACAAGATATTGAATATATTTCCCTGTGTTCTACAGTATAAACTTGTTTATCTATTTTATATATACCAGTCAGTATCTGCAAATCTCAAAGTTATAGCTCAAGTGGCAGAGCGCATGCTCAGCACCCAAGAGATCAGAGGTTCAATCCCCAGTACCTCCTCCAAGGGGAAATCAATGAAGAAACCTAATAACCCCCACCCCCCTCATAAAACATGAAAAGGATATTTATGGTGGAGGATGATGGGGAACAGATGGAGGAAGAGGAATTGGCAGGTATGGAAACAAATGGACCAGCCTGGCTGGGAAGAGGCTTCTTATGGGACAGTTAGATGGGATAATTTTGGAATTATTTCCTTCTTTCATTTTTTATATTCCATATATCAGGTTTAAATTTTCTTATAAGAATGCAAGCGCAAAATGTATAGACATTTTTATTTTTAGGTGAATTTGTCCTCATCAAAACTCACTTATTGTGACAGCCACAAAGAACAGCACTCCTCTGATTAGGCGTTGAAATATAGGAGGAATAGGGTCTGGTTTAATCAATGAGAACATTGACTTACTTCTAAAAATGATGCCGATTAAATAGAAGTTTTAAGGATAAGAACTTGTCACTTCTATTGGGTTTTAAATATAGCATGAAGTGCATACACATACTTTCCCCATGTGCTGCTGACGAATTTAGCCTAGTGAATGTAGAACTACCAAACTCAGTGTGGCGGTGACTGAAAGATGCTTCTGAGCAGTCATCCAAGAAATCATTGGGAAACCTTCTAGAATTATCGTTGAAGTTGTATTTCTTTTCACGTGTGTTATGAGTTGAACTGTGTTCCCCTCCCCGCAAAAAATATGTTGTAGTTCTAACCCACAGTAACTCAGAATGTGACCTTATTGGGAGTTGGGATATTGCCAGGGTAATTAACTAAAATGAGATCAGCCTGGAGTTGGATGGGCTCCTGGTGCATATGACTTGTGTTCTTATAAGAAGATGGTCGTGGGAAGACACAAGCATCCGCGGAAAACACTGCGGGAAGACAAGGCAGAGGCGAGCTGTGTAGCTGCAAGCACGGACAGATTGCCAAAGATTACCGACAGGCCAGAAGCCGGGAGGAGGCGGGGATGACCTCGCTGCGAGCTTTCGAGGGGGCGTGGCCCTGCCAACACCTGGATTCTCGGCTGCTAGAGCTGTGAGGCTATACGGTGCCGTGGTTTTAAGCCACCAGTTCGTGATATCTTGTTGTCTTCAGCCCTGAAAGCTGATGCAATGTGCAATGGGAAAAAATCTGTTGCACAGAACAGTTTCCGAGACAGAGCAATCCAAATTGTTTTCACAAACTATGATGCCTCCTCTAATTCCTTAAGGAAAATGTTTGTTTTATCCTAGGTAATGGTATGCCCAGAAGTAGTCTTTTACAAATATTACTATAATTGTTTTCACATCAACTTAAAAACTATTGTTTTCTCTTTTTAAAATAATACTTTTTTTGTTTGTTTTTTGGGGGGTAGGTAATTAGATTTATTTATTCTTTATCTATCTATCTATTTATTTATTTCTAAATGGAGTTACTGGGGGTTGAACCCAGGACCTTGTGCATGCTAAGCACGTGCTCCACCCCTCTTGTTTTCTAAGGCTTTTTTTGTTGTTGTTGTTGATTCTTGTTTCAGTCCTTCCTATTCTTAGTATTCTTAGCATTGCTTTGATTTTTGATTTGTTAAGAAAATATAAGTCTACAAATATATAATATAGTATGTAAATATAGCTCACAATATCATTTTAATGACGTGCATTATATTCTGGTTTTGAAGATTTTCTGTCTATGGAAAAATGAGTAAATCTATAGGCAGGTATAAATCAGGGGGAAAAAAAGAACAAATTATAGGAGTGACAGAGGCAGCAAAATCAGAGGAAAACACCTTAAACTAAAAGTCAAAATAATTGACTTGCAGCCTCAGCCTTGCTGCTTAGGTGCAGTATGTCCTCGAGTCATTTAATCTCTGAACAAACTTCAATGATTTCCTCTTTGTAAAATTAGTAAGATGCTGGATGCTTTGAAGATCAAACAAGGAAGCACATCTTTTCAGCTGATACAGTTCTCAGTGAGTTGTAAGTTCTCTGAATGGTCCTCGGATACATGGACCCGGGCTGGAGGACTCCTGAGTGAGGAAGGGGTGTATGTGACACTCTTAAGCCTCTTATAAAATGACAAGAATTTGACTTTTCTTTTCCCCATTTTTCTATCAACACTACTCTTCCCTATTTTCCTACCGAAGCCAGAGCTGATTTTATTTAATTAATTCAACATAGTTTCCAATGAGGCACCAGATGTTTTCTTAATGGATACTGAAGATCTAAAGACAAAGATGGAGTTGTCACAGTCTTCAGGAATTTAAGTGGATGTTTGGTGTGAGTAAAATTCATTCGGTGTTCTTGTTAAAATTGTCCCCTTGGAAGCCTCACCTCTTAGAAATTTAAGCTCAGTCAAATCTGTTTTCACAAGGACTCTAGATGTTTCTGGAGTGAATTGTCCATAAGCCATTTCTTAAAAAAAATTCTGTGGTCTGAATGATCAGGAACTGATTGAAACAGGCAATTAAGTCTTTTGATAGTTCTTAATTACCTAACTAGACACTTCTGAAAAAGTATGATTTATTACCACTAGTATATGTGACTTTTAATCACAAAAGAATGGAAACCCTCTTG
The DNA here is from genome assembly GCF_036321535.1 of Camelus dromedarius. Taxonomy (NCBI): domain Eukaryota; kingdom Metazoa; phylum Chordata; class Mammalia; order Artiodactyla; family Camelidae; genus Camelus; species Camelus dromedarius. The sequence goes on along the minus strand of NC_087436.1, from coordinate 10,722,385 downwards.
AGGGTGAAGTAAAACAAAGAGGAGGGCGTCATAGACACTCAGTTTGTTTTGCATGAAGAAACTCTTTTGATCAGGTCTGCAGCCTGGACCAGAACTAGTGATTGCAGAGGACAGAGGCTGGAGAACATACACTTTGCTGGGTGAAAATCTTTCTTTCAAATTCAAAACACTTAAATATCACTACATCTTTAGTAGAATGAGTGGAATTTTAATGAATTAACCAGAGTTCTTGTAATACTTGGATATTTAAGTTCTTGGATAATGTTAATTTCATAAAAATCATGAAAATGCATTTCTTTTGCTCTTAGAAAAAGATTATGTTGGTTATTTGTCAGGAACAGGTGAGAGTTCAGGTGGGTTTCGGGTGTGGTCGAAGTGAAAAAGACCCAGGCTCGGAGCTGATCATCGCACTGTGTCATCAACTACTCGGATGAGATGATCAAGACCTTGACATGTCTGGGATGTTGTTTCTGCATCTGTGAAATGAGGAATAGGTGTTAATTAATTTTTAGATTTGGTTCCATTTCTAACAGATGAAATTCTACATCTGTAACTTTCAAAGCATCCATTAGCAGATTTTGCCACATAACTAGAAATGGCTTAATGACAAAACATTTTTCTTTATTTGAACAGCTATTTTTTTAAGTTTATTGTTGCTGGAATTTACTCTATAAAACATACAGAAGTACATCTAAATTATACTGTTTTTAGAGAGTATTCATTTGCAAGACATTTTGCACATAGAACCCACAATGTGTGAAATGTATAGAATTCACATTTCTGTAAGCTCCTGAGTGGCAGAAAACAACGCAGAACAGGTAAATAGAGAAATCACACTTCTCTGGCCTGTTATAGTTCACAGAGCAATTTCTGAAAGTATCCTCTCACTTAAGGTAAACTTAGAACTTCAAAAAAGGCATGAATATGTGATGTATTTTATAAGATTGTTGTATATATGTATATATCAAACATGTGGTTTATCTGATATTTTAATAGTATATGTATTTTTAAAAATCTAAATTCAGATTCTAAAAATCAAATGATACTTTAAATGCACAAGAAGAGGAGGCTATTTAAAATAATCTGTGATGAATTTTTCTTTTTAATTTTGGTGATTTGTATGATGTATATTCTAAAAGTCAACTTTGTCTGTGGAAAGCCCTTGGCATCAAAATGAAATTTATTCCTAAGTGCTGATCTGTGAAACATCAAGCCACTCTTCTTCAACACTGACAGAATCTTTTTGTCACATGTGGCTTGCTTGCTTTATTAACAGGAGCATCATAGGGTCTCTCTATATAGGTGATATTGTATAAATAATAGTGTTTGGCTGTTTCTCAGTATTTTCAAACTTTTAGCGTCTCATGTTTATATATTTGACTTTATCTCAAAGGTTATTTATCATCCCCACCCCGCCCCCCAGTAAGGTACTTGAGGTAGAGTTATTCCTTCTACAAACTGCTTTGGAAAGTTTTCCTTTAGTTTAGAATAATGGGGGGTAGTTTCTAAGTAGAGAAGCAGAGAATAGGATATGTTACAAATTAACCGATTCATTTTGGAAGGCTAAGATGGTTTGAACTACTACTTCGGTGATTGAGGGTTATTAGTACAACGTTTGTGTGTCTCTGTGTGTATCTCTTTGTGTGTGTTTGTATAAGGAATCGAATCATGATTTTTGCCTATATGCTCTCAGACTCTCTGGAAAGGAAAGGGTGAACAAGTTTTTTTCTAAAACATGTGACAAAATATTTTAAAAAATTAAGACACCAATTTAGCTAAATAATCTCCTCTGAGTTGGTCTGGTTCCCATCATTTTATTTTACTTATCTGACTCATCAGCACCTGAAATTACAATTTGATGTGCACATCTCTAGGTAAGTGCCTGTTTATTGTTTTGTTTCTGTCTTCCTCACATTCGCATCAGAATATAAAAGCTCCATAAGGGAAGGAATTTGCCTTCTTATTCATTATTGCAACCACGGCACTTGGCAAATGCATGAATGAATGGATACGGTTAGAATCGTATGTGCTTTTGATGTCTGTGAGTCTGTTTCTGGTCTATAAATAAGTTACCGCAGGGAAAAGGGGGTGGGAAGGGATAAATCGGGAGTTTGAGATTTGCAGATACTAACTACTATATATAAAATAGATAAACAACGTTTCTTTTGTATAGCATAGGGAACTATATTCAATATGTTGTAGTAAACTATAATGAAAAAGAATATGAAAACAAGTATACTATGTGTATCTATGACTGAACTGTTATTCTGTACACCAGAAATTGACACATTGTAAGTGACTATACCTCAACTAAAAAAAAAAAAAAAAAGAATCCTATGTGCTAACTTCTGTCCAACCAAGTGTCCACAGTCAGGTTGTGAAAGATGAGAGCCAAGAATACCTGAAGAGTTGGAAGATCAGGAAAGGCGCCATTTATAACAAGTGACATAACACTTAATGGGATTAGTGGTTAGGGAACTGAGGATGCCGGGAAGTAAAAACTTAGGGTGAGCTAGAAAGAAGTACTCTTGGTCTCCTTTTGCTGTTTTAGACAAAAGCACAAAATGAAGTAATGTAGAAAACATTTAGGCCAGCGCTTGATAGCAGCTCCAGTGGACGACGGAGGCCTGGCGGGCTGCTTGGATGACCTTGGCAAAGGAGACAGAGCTGAGAAGTTTCCAGTCAAATCCTCAAGCACAGCAAAGTTCAGAAATGGACTTGAGGGACCTCGGGTTCTCAGTGGTACTCAGTTCTTCTGAGCACAATTTCTTCCATCTGGGCCAAGTGCCCTATGGGGAATCCTGCTTCAGGAAAGGACTGTTGTTCACAACGTAGAAAGTTAATTCTGCTCTGCTTTTCAGTCTACAAATGTCATGGGTAAGCATAAAGCTCTGCCCAAGGTTGTCACCTTGTCACCATCCATAGAGGGCATGGGTGGTTGTTTTCGTACTGTACTTTTGAACTTACAAGCAAAAGGACTTGCAGCCCATCTTTTGAAATCCACATGGAAGCATTTCTGTGATGTTTTTCTCCTTGGAATGGTCTTAGCTCTCCTGTGCATCACTGTCTTTGGTTTTTTGTTTTTTTTTTAATTGCTGCTCCAACAAATGATCGCACACTTATTGGCTGAAAACAGCTTGCATTTATGATCTTACAGTTCTGGAGGTTGGAGATCCAAAATGGGTCTCACTGGGCTAAAATCAAATGTCAGCGACATGTTCCTTCTGGAGCATCTAAGGGAATCTGTGTCCTTGTTTTTTTTCCAGTTTCTAAAGCACCCATATTCTTTGGCTCCAGGCTCTGTTCCCTCTTTAAACCCAGCAATGACCAGTCAAGCATTTCTCACATTGTATCACTGTGATGCTGAGGCTTTGCCTCCCTCCTCCTGTTGAAGGACCCCTGTGATGACCCTGTTAAAGGGCCCATCCAGATGATCCAGACAAGGTTAGCTGATTAGCGGCTGTTACTCCACCATCACCTTAGATCCCCTTTGCCATGTAATGTAACATTTTTATGGATTCTAGGGATTAAAACCCATACATCTTTTGGAGACAGTTACTCTGCCTACCACAATTATGCGTTTTGTTTTATGAAGATTTGGGCTTTTCTGAAAATGAACACATCTCTCGAAAAGGGACAATTCTACTTTCATGTCTGGTTCGATTGGCCTGAATCTAGGAAGGAAGAGCATCTAAACCCTTGTTCATTTCTGGTCAGTTCATTCTTCGAAGAGGACCAAGCTCAAGGTTGCTGGAGCAGGATGAGGTCAGAAATGTCACGGTCGCCTTATTTTTTCCAATTAGACTTGCTGTTCAGAAGAAATGCCTGTTCTCTTGTGAAAAAAGCAACCTCATTCTCTGTTACGCGTAACTAACCTGTTTGCGGACTCACACGTCTCAAATAGGACTTTCTGTGCAGTATTTTTTGGTACATTCCTTGCACTTGGTGGGAACGTTTGAATAAGTGCTTTACATTTGCAAAAAACACAACACCCCAGGCACTTCCAAACTTTGTAGAAGATAAAGTTCATAACAAATCGTTTGAAATCATCATTATCTGTCCAAGTGAAATTTCATAATAAGATTCATATTTTGGATCTCTGTGATAGACTCTAAATAAGAATTAATCTCTGTAATTAACTTGTGGTGGAATTTCACTTTATAATTGTGTGCAGGTTAAACCAACAGTTGCTTATTCTTTGCTGTTTTTGGAAGTAACTGTTCCATCACATTGTTTTATGAGGCAATAATACAGCGTCTAAGTGGAAAAACTCTGGGCACAAATAATTCATCCTATTGAATAACAAAGAGATTTTCATCAATAAGTCAGGAAATCAGATTATTTTTCATGTGAGGCCCAACTGAGACACTTATAACTACGAGAAAAGCTGTGATTAATGATGCTTGACTGTCAGAAGTTTGAAAATTTAACATGAATTTATTAAATATCCAGAAATCTATAAGTTAATCCATTCCTCAAACAAGCTGTCTGAATTTCTTTACATCACTCATCCAACACCTGCTACACTTGGGGAGCTTCTGATTTATGTGGCTTTAAGTATCTCCCAAACTAGGTGAATTTATGGTATTCCTGACCCAAAACATGAATTTTTACGACTGACTCAAATCTAAAAATAGTTGTTTTCACTGAAGGAGTCCTTGAAGCCGTTGCTAAGGAACCAGCTCTGGGAAATGAAGACAAAATATCAAGATCTCTTAGTGAAAAAGGAGAAAAAATTCTGAAAAGCAGCTGTTTCTCAAGGCAGCTGCTATGTAGTGATGAACTGTTTCAGGCCTGGTCCACCCCTCCCAGTTGCCTTGCCATGAAACTGTGTTCTCACTCTGCCCTCTGAACCGTCCTGGTTCTGGTGCTTCCCAAGATGTTACTGGTTAGATTTAATAACAATTCACTTCTCAAATGCGAAGATTTCAGAGAGGTCTAAAGTCCTTAGGCCACACTAAACATGCCCTGTGCCTGACCTTGGCCTACAGGAAGTTAAATACCACGTTAGAAGATGAGAGATACAGGAAATGAGACAATTCCACTAGTGTCTTGGCCCATGTTCATTGCCACGGATGATCAGAAAGAAGCATGGAGGCATTTGCTTGAGTCTCTAAAGAATCACATATAAGAATTCATCTTGTCTTAGGAAAAAGGATTATTCACAATGCACAGTGGTCAGTCAGCCAGAATTTTCTAAAGGCCTTGGAACAGACTTAACAATAGTTAGCTTGGTTAATAGCATTTTCGTTATAAAGACAATTTTTCTTTCTATTGGAGGACTTTCGTGGGATGCTAGAGGAACCCCAGCTTTGGGCAGGGGCTTACGTGGAAGTGATGCAGAGGCAACTCTGCTCACCTAAAGATTTTACAGGCTAAAAACCTACTGGGAAAGCGAAGTAGGAACATGGAAACTAGGAGAGGGGTGAAGACGTGGTAGAATGGGGAAGCGGTTAATTGAGAAGATGGCTGTCCATCATTAGCAGTGAAAACTCACTTAACCAGGACCTATGGAGAATGGGGTGTACCTGAAGAGCCTGAATTATCTGCTGTCACTAGTCAAGTGGTGTTATTTTCACACTGACTCATTTCGGAATTATACTCAAGAACAGAGCAAAATCCAGTGGACTGACACCATGTCAGCCTCCCCCACCGGCAGTCACAGTTCCAGGACCTTTTGGTCCTCTGTTCAATAGGTGGCCTTGGTTAAATGCATATGCGTCTTCTTCACCTGGGTTCAGGGTAATCCCAACTGCGTAGCTCTGACCATCAGGTATTTGGGTTGTAAGAAATGAAAAGAACCACGTACCAATTCTCAGAACATGACTATTTTCTAATATCTGAGTTGAATTTGGTTATTAAAAAAAAGACTAAACATGATTGTAGTTTTAATCAAACTTTTATCAGAGGTGAATAGTCTATAGGGTGTTCTTTTCTATATTTAGCTAAACTCTAAAATGACTTTTTAATTTGGTGTGTGTTCATTTGAGTAACTATATAGAATGACCAGCGTTATTCATCAAGGTCACTAAAACAGTTATTCCTCTACCACTTGGAAGAACAATGTGAAGAATTTGTATTTTTACCAAGTTGCCGTCTTACTTGAAGCTGGCACGTTACCAGTTAGAATGATGAACTCTGTGTTGCAACAAGGAGGGACGCTCTTTAAAATTATCGTTAAGATTACTAACCTGGGCGTGAAGTGCGCTGCCTGCAGGCAGGGCAGAAGGTAGTATGATTTGGTCTGGTAAGGTACAGACTTGTTAGCCTCATGGAGATGGTGGGAGAGGTTCTTTAGACAAGTTTGTTTGCAGGGCTTTCCTTGCAAGTAGTTACCACAAGAGAGTTAAAAGAAACTTGTATGACTGTTTTCCAAATGTAGCAGATACAATTTAACACCACTCGATCACACGGAGAAGGAGCCGATCACACGGAGAAGGAGCCAATTGCTCTTGCAGAGACAGATTTCAGATCTTAAAATACAGAGGACAGGGAAAGATTCAAGAAGCCCTCATCCTTGGAGAATGCTTGTGGTGGGACCTGCTTGCCAAAGAAAGGGTCAGTAAGCCAAGGTTTCCTGCTGCTTCCACCAAAGGGAGGAGGAGGGGGGCTGTTTCCCCCCGTTTCCCATTCCCACTTCGAGATCAACTCACCAAGTGAACAACCGCACGAAGCCAATTTCAGAAGCTTCCATTGAGAATAAAAGTATGAGGTTATAGGGGCCTGTTACTCAAAACATCCCTTGTCAGTTAGGGTAGCAGATACATTTCAGTTCTCCTGCTAACCCTCATGAATTGTTGGAGACTGCCTGGGGCACTGTCTTGACAGAGTTTAGAAGGTCATGTTCAGGCTTGTCGAGGAAGGATGTTGTGATTAGTTAGAGATACCCTTCATGGATGAGGGTGTAGAGAAGAAGGTGTATCACGAGTCACTCTATTTTAACAGCTAGAGTTCAGGTAATAAATATGTCTATATCCTTAATTCCAAGGGTATATTTTATGTTGAAATGGATGGAGAAATGTTGGTGCTCTCAGTAGTCCAAAGATAAAAGGCTTAAAGGCTTAATCCAGAAATGGAGACCTTGATTTGATAACTAGCCCTTCGATTCATGACACAGATTATACCTGATAATACAGAATAATTAACAAGCCTTTGTTATTGGGGGCAGAGTGGAGAAAGTTGCAGTGACAAAGGGGTCATCTTTTGTCTAGAAATTCTAGTGGGTCTAAATCTAACTTAGCATCTCTATTTCCTAAAGGTTAGTAGAGTTCATGATATATATTTTACGTATTTTTTTTTTGCATTCACAGTAGCCGTTAAATACACATACCTGTTTACAGTGTTCTTTGAATTCAATTCTCTAGCATTGGTTTTCCATTCTGTGTAAATTATCTTGGAATTTTTAGACAAGGCCACTGTCTACTTCTGCTCTGAATAAGCGACCCTCGTAGCAAGGACGGACAGCCCCTCCTTCCAGATCTGTGTCTCTCTGAAATGAATACTGCAGTCGTTTCTGTCACTCCAACAGGTCTGGACTTTCCCAGCCCCTTGCGGATGGGAGGAGGGAGACAGTACACTACACATTGGGATACATCGCTTATCGTCTTTTTGGCTTTAGGAGCTCAGCTGGACTGAGTTAATGAACGTGAGGTTTTGGACGATTTTTAAAGATCTTTTAAAGCCTGGGCACAGAAGGATTGGATAATGCCATTTTCTGAGGTCGCCTTACCAGAGAAGCTGAACTGTGAAGATGACTGCGTGTCCTTGGGCACACAGCATTCATGTGTGTGTTTAGTTGCATGTTATCTGGCTCTCTGAGCCGTTCTATGTGCTATCAACGAGCTAAGTTTCCCCGTTTCGTAAATTATCATGTTCATCTTCCCATAGAACTTCATGGTTCCACAAAATCCTCAGATATGTTATCATTGACCAGACCAGGGAAATTCATCTTTGCTTTAATACCCATTTCGTAGCTGAAGGCTTTAATTTCAGAGAAGCCAAGTGAGACACTCCAGTGAGATCACTAAGAATAAAATTCTGACTTCTTTTCTGTTGTAATCTGTGTGATGGCTGAGTCTGTGCCTTGCCAACGTAGGATTTCAGAATACATTCTCGCTCTTTTTTTTTTTTAAGTCGGATTGCCCAGCAGTGAGGACCTTTGACTCTCTACGTGCCTGCACAGACTTTCTTCACTCTCACATGGTCTTAGTTATTTCCGAGTCTCTCAAGGAAGAGGCTGTGGCTCACAGGCTCAGGAAGAGTTTCCACGTGAATTCATGATGCTGGTGCCTTTTCTGCCCCAGTCTTCGGGAGGTGGAGAGGTGAGCTGAGCAGCGGGGGACGATACTACCTTGTCACTACCTTTCATTGTCACCAACACCCTGCGCTGCTCTGCCCACACCACTTCTCCCAGAGCGTGTTCGTGTCCATTCCTTAATTTACCCACACACAAGGAGGATATGACTGCAAATTTCATTTTATTTTTTTTCCTTTAATTGATATATAACCAGTTTACATTGTGTCAATTTCTGGTGTACAGCATAATGTTTCAGTCATCCATATACATACATGTATTTGTTTTCATACTCTTTTTCATTATAGGTTACTATAAGATATTGAATATAGTTCCCTGTGCTATACAGTATAAACATGTTTATCTATTTTATATATATTAATTAGTATCTGCAAATCTCAAACTCATGATTTATCCTTTCCTACCCCTTCTTCCCCCAGTAACCGTAAGATTATTTACTATGACTGTGAGTCTGTTTCTGTTTTGTAAATAAGTTCATTTGTGTCTTCTTTTTTCTGTTTTTAGATTCCACCTATGAGTGATATCATATGGTATTTTTGTTTCTCTTTCTGGTTTACTTCACTTAAAATGATGATCTTCAGTTCCATTCATGTTGCTGCAGATGGCATTATTTTATTATTTTTATGGCTGAGTAGTATTCCATTTTATAAATATACCACAGCTTGTTTATCCATTCATCTGTTGATGGACATTTAGGTTGTTTCCATGTCTTGGCTACTGTATATACTGCTGCTGTGAACACTGGGCTGCATGTATCTTTTCAAATTAGAGTTTTCTCTTGATACATGCTCAGGAGTGGGATTGCTGGATCATATGGTAAGTCTATTTTTAATTTTTTGTTGAATCTCCAAACTGTTTTCCAGAATGGCTGCACCAGACTACATTCCCACCAGCAGCGTAGGGGGGTTCCCTTTTCCACACACCGTCTCCAGCATTTATTGTTCATGGACTTTTGAATGGTGGCCATTCTAACTGGTGTGAGGTGATACCTCATTGTAATTTTGATTTGCATTTCTCTGATAATACACAGTACTGAGCATTTTTTCACATATCTATTGGCCATTTGTATCTCTTCATTGGAGAATTGCTTGTTTAGGTCTTCTGCTCATTTTTGGATTGGGTTGTTTATTTTTTTGTTATTGAGTTGTATGAGCTGTTTATATATTCTGGAAGTTAAACCTTTGTCAGTTGCATCATTTGCAAATATTTTCTCCCATTCTGCAGTTTGTCATTTTGTTTTGCTTATGGTTTCCTTTGCTGTGCAAAAGATTATAAGTTTAATTAGGTCCCATTTGTTTCTTTTTCCTTTATTTCTGTTTCCTGGGTAGATTGTGCTAGGAGAGCATTGCTAAAATTTATGTCAGAGAATGTTTTACCTGTTTTCTTCTAGGAGGTTTATAGTGTCTTATATTTAAGTCTTTAAGCCATTTTGAGTTTAATTTTGTGTATGGTGTGAGTGAGTGTTCTAACTTCATTGATTTACATGTGGCTGTCCAGTTTTCCCAACACCACTTGCTGAAGAAACGGTCTTTTCTCCTTTGTATATCCTTGCATCCTTTGTTGAAGATTAATTGACCATAAATGTGTGAATTTATTTCTGAGTTATTTATTCTGTTCCATTGATCCATATGTCTGTTTTTGTACCAATACCATGCAGTTTTGATTACTGTAGCTCTGTAGTATTATGTGAAGCCTGGGAGAGTTTTTCCTCCAGCTTCATTATTTTTCTTCAGTATTGCTTTGACAATTCTAGGTCTTCTGTGATCCCGTATAAATTTTAGGATTATTTGTTCTAGTTCTGTGAAAAATGTGCTGGGTAATTTCATAGGGCTCACATTAAATCTGTAGATTGCCTTGGTCAGTGTGGCCATTTTAACAATATTGATTCTTCCCATCCAAGAGCATGGGATATCTTTTCATTTCTTTAAGTCATCTTTAATTTCCTTAATCACTGTTTTGTAGTTCTCTGCATATGTCTTTCACTTCCTTGGGCAGATTTATTCCTAAGTATTTTATTTTTTTGGATGCAATTTTAAAAGGGGTTGTTCCTTTACTTTTTTTTTCTGATATTTAATTGTTAGTGTAGAGAAATGCAACTGATTTCTGTATGTCAAACTATGACTGCAAATTTTAATGTCTGTTCTTAAAGTTTAGGGAAAACCAGGAAAAGAAGTGCAAGGCAATGCTGACTTGTAGCTGTAGAGGTGGTTCCCCCAGACGATACCTATCTTCCAGCTGCCAGTCAGTTTTAAGGTTGCTTCTACATCTAGCTTCTGGCCCAGCCCAAACCCACACCTGCTGCTAGTCCTGAGAACGTCCCTGGACTCAGAGCTTGGCCCCTACTTCTTAGGACTGACCCAGCCTCCAGGGTCAGGCCTTGCTCCTTGCTCCGACTTCTGGATGCGGCATCTAACTCATCTTTGGCTCACTGACACTTTATCCCTCTTATGAGAATCACATCAGTCCATGGGGCCGATAACATTAGTCCATTTCCCAGAATGTCATTCAGTGAGTCTTAAGATTTGATAGTGCAGGTTGGGCCCCCCAGACCCTTTCCTTTTGGATGTCTTTCGTTCAACAAATGTCTTTCTAATGATCTCAGCTGAAGTCTTAGGGGCCTCAGCTTAGGTTATTCAGGGAATAACTTCTCAACAAGCACATGCATATACATTGCAAATGCAAAATGAGTGCAAAATTAAGAAAAACTTCTTAATTTTGGACATCTTCAGGTTAATGACTCTCTCCAGACACAATGGAGGATGGCTCTCTATATTTAGTTCTGTTTTTGGAACTGAAGAGACTCATTCCACAGACCCACCTGGAAGTGCAGCCCAAGCTAGTTATAACTTTAAAATGAGAGCTCTTCCACCATAGGTATGCCCTTCAAGGTTAGCATACAGCTAACCAAACAAATACACACACACACACACGTATATACACACATCCTATAAAATGTATATATTCTTTTAAAAATTTAAAACAAACATAGTTTTTTGTTGTGGTTTCTTAACTCAGCTTAGACTTTCCTAATCTCTCTGGCTATCAATGATCTCTTCTCCCTTTGACATTGCCCGCAGCCCTTTGACCTTCTCTGTGTCACTGACTTTTTAAACCTCTGATATTGCTGTTTTCATACCACATTGTAAACCATGAGGATAGGCACAGAATATTTTTTTTTAACTCTGTGACTGTCTCCACACCCCTCACTGTCTCTTGCTTTTGGTAAGAGTATCTCCATTTTTGGTGCATACATGTCTTTTTGTGTAACTGTTCCTTAAGAGTAAAGTCTTGCATTTTGTAAGACGGCTGCTTTAGAACAAATAGTGATAGACTCTCAAAGCTTCTGGCTGCTGCTGTAATGCTGGTAATCACTGATACAGAGGCACTGAGACGAAGTTGTCATGTGTGTAAGAAGGTCAGAGGCAGATGTGAGCAGGTTACTTCGCTCCCACCACAAGTGTTCTCAGCCGTGAAATGAGGATGCTAATGGTACCTTCTTAGTGGGTTGTAACGATCATCTGAAAGTATTTCATGCAAAGCTTTTTGAACAGTGTCAGGTACACACGGTTCCTATTCAAGAAAGTTTAGCTACTGTTAATAACATTGCCTTGGCCGTCTGAAAGAATCAGATCTCTTTAAGTCAAGCCCCACTGGAAGAATGAGAAATACTAAAAACAGACACTCTGTAACAGAGGCTTCTCTGTCAACAAGTAAGTAAATTTCAGGTACTTTACAGTTTTGCGGTGTGTTCAATAGCCCATCAGCAAAGGCGTAGCTTATATTGGGGCATTCTGGTTTCTAGGATTAAAAGAAAATAAAGGTTACAATTACAGAAAGAAAAGAAAAAATATCATGTGAGAGACTATTAAAAAAAAAAACGGAGACTAATAAACTAGATGAGAAAGAGCTTAATGTAAGGAAATGGCTCACTTGGTCCGCGCAGTCGCTGATAGACACACACACACACAGCAGCCCCCCCACAGTTCGCAGCTGCTGCTGGCGCCGTGCTGACTTGACCCCGAGAAGTCGGCCTTGGCTCTGTCCTCACTGCAGAGAGAAGCACCTGGAGCA